>NC_142831.1:6413685-7643685 GCF_057945365.1 Rhopilema esculentum | reverse complement strand
TACCAGACAAAAAAGTTCCGTCATTTATGAATTTACGTGCCAGTGTGATTCTGGCTACGTAGGGCGCACAACCCAAAGATTGGGGGATAGGATAAAACAGCATGTTCCTTCCAACATACGAAACAAAACTGCCCCTCAAAGAGAACAGCCTCCTCGATCTTGTAGGTCTAGAAACACTGTTAAAACAAGTGATTCTGCCATTGGTCAACATCTTTTAGACAACCCAGATTGTGCAAAACTCTATAATGACGACATGTTTCGGATAATTGGCAGAGCCCGGTCGTCCTTCCATCTAGCAGTTTTGGAGTCAATCTACATAAAAACGAAAAAGCCGCCATTGTGTAGACAAAAGGAGTTCGTTTTCTCTCTTGGACTCCATTGGTAATTTTTCTTTAGGCTCGCGGCACTGATTGGTCAACTATACCGGTCTTGTGCTTGCGTTTTTCTGATTGGCCTATTTCGATCCACAACTGGGTATATATTTTTCCATCGTGTTTTTTCGGAACCTATTCTGACGTTTTATGCTCTGAGGAGTGTCAGACGAAAAAGCTTTAAGTATGTTGTAAAATGTTTGCTTTTTTCAAAGCCATTTTCAAAAAAAGAATTATAAGGAAATTGAAAAAGGAAATTGGAAAATTAAAGAAAAAAAGTAAAAAAAGTCAAACAAAAGTGAAAAAGTTAGCGAAGATAAAAAAGTAAACAAAAAATTTACAAAATGCAGTAAAAAAGGAAAATAATGCAAAAGAGGTAAAAGATAAAGAAAAATGAAGAAAAGGCAAATATAACTAAATGCAAAAGATGAAAAATAAATGAGCAATATAAATTACAAGAAAGAGAAAAAGTTAAAAAAGTACTGAAAGATATAAAAAAAGAATGTCTAAAAAATAAAAAAGTGAAAGAACAAATGAGAAAAAGAAAACGGAAAAAAGTAAAAGAAAAAAAAAGAGAAAAGAGAAAAAAATAAAAGAATGAGAAGAAAGAGAAGACTTTAGATAATCTAAAAAAAGGTAAAAGGGTTAGGGTTAAGCTTAGGGCTATGGATAGGGTTGAGGATACGGTTACGGTTATGCTATGGTTAGGGGGTGGTGATGTGGTTAGGGTTAGGTTTAGGATAAGAATTAAAGGTAGGGATATGGTAATGGTTTTGAGGTTAGGTTTTTGGTAATGGTCAGGATAAGGGCTATGGTTAGGGTTTGGTTTAGGGTTTGGGTTAGAGATAGAATTATAGTTAGGGTTAGGCTTAGGGTTAGGGAAAGGGTCAGGGTTAAGGTAAGGGTAAGGTTTACAGTTAAGGTGAGTGCTAGGGAAAGGGTTAGGTTTAGGATTAAGGTTAGGGCTAGGATTAGGGTTATTGTAAGGGTTAGGGTTAGGGTTAAGTTTAGGACTAGGGTAGGGACAAGATTTAGGTTCAGGGTAAGGGTTATGGTTAGGGATAGGTGTTTGTTAAGGAATTAGTTTGAGGTTAGGGTTAAAGTAATGGTTAGCGCTAGGGTTAGAGTTAGGGTTAAGGTTGGGGTTAGCTTTGGGGTTAATGTATGGGTTAGGTCTGGGGTTAGGGATGGGGTTAGGGTTGAGTTAAGGTTAAGGTTAAGGTTAGGGTTAGAGTTAGGGTACGGTTGGAGTTATGGTTAGGCTTAGGGTTAGGATTAAGTTCAAAGTTAAGGTTAGGAAAATATTTGGGTTTAGGGTTAGGGTTAGGTTTAAGATAAGGGTTAGTTTTAGGGTAAGGGTTTAGGTTAACGTTACAGTTTCTAGTGATGGTTGGGGTAATGGTTTGGTTTTGTTATGGTTAGGTTAAGGGTTAAGGTTTGAGATAGGGTCATCGATAGGGCTAGTGTAAGGGTTAGGGTTAGGGTTAGGCTTAGGTTTAGGGTGAGGATTAGGGTTGAAGTTACTGTTAAGGTTGTCTTTTGGATAAGAGTTAGGGCTATAGTAAGGTTTAGGTTTAGTGTTAGGGCGAGGGTCGGGTTAAGGCTAGGGCTAGGGCTATCGTTAGATTAGGGGTAATATTTAGATTAAATTTTGTGTTATAGTTAGGGTTAGGGTTTTGGTTACAAAAAGGATTTTAGAAATACTTTTGGTAAGGCTTAGGGTAAGGTTAAGGTAATGGTTTGAATTTTTGATCCTTCACCATTTGGTATTTTGATGTTATCGGGGTTGACTTCTTTCATTTGGCAGGCATGTTTGCTAATTTGCTCTTACAGTGAGCAATATTTTGACTGGATAACTATTACAAAGAGTTTTGAGTCGGTGATAGCTTGCTAACAGGTATTTTCACGTATATCTAAACTCTAATCATTTATAGACTAAATATTGCATGGAGGACAGTGACTTGAAAAAGCAAAATGTTAATAACCACGGCGCTTTAATTACTACTTACTAATGCTGTGGTCGAAATTTATGTGGAGTGAAAACAACTAGAGTTTATTCTATTAACATTTCATAGCGTAGTTTAGAGGCCTAGTCCAATTTTCTGTCTTTAGGAAAATCTATTTCGGTGTTTTTGATTATTCAAATAGAAACATTTATGAGGCCCCAGCTACAAATTTCTTGTTGAATTTGTAGGCACAATTCTGCAGCGTCTAAGGTATCGTCTTCCAGAATTTCATCATCTTAGCTCTCATCATCTTCATGTGCATTTTCTTGAATATCGCAAAATTTCTTAGTACCCTAAACAATAAATAATTTAATTAAACAATAAACCAAATGAAATATTTCAAGATTTAAAATCCCTTACTTTAAGTTTAGGGGCCTATGATTAAGTTCAGCACAAGTAAAAATACAGTAGGGGTTTGACTGCAAAGCCATAAGTATCATCTGTTTCAAAAGAATGTTCAATATCATCTTTGAAGTAGCTCAAACAAGTTTTCCCAGTAGGCTTTGTACTACGATACCCGTCTATCTATTCCTCAATAATTTGCTTTCAAGAAAACAAACAGAACAAAAAGCAGTAAAATATCTGATTGACTTTTGAAATAAATTACCTTTTAAAACAGATTTTACTTCAACTGAGAAAATTTTGTGAATAAACTGACAAAAAACATTGCAACATTTTTGTAGTAGATGTTTTGAGTAGTTTTAATGTAATTAGATACCAATCACAGTAATAAAGAGTTGTTTGAAACAATTATTCAATGTTTCGTAAGCTTCTATTCTCAGACTCCAAATATTTAATATTTCTTAACCTGTGATTCACAGACCTCATATATATTTTATTCTCTATAATCTCAGACCCCAAATATTGACATGGACCACCCACTTACAGCCTGTGTTCCAGACCCCTTACTTGAAAGTAGAGGGTCTGTGTAAACCGAGAGCAATATCGCGTACAAGCTTTTTGCAGGATCTCTGGGAAAAAAATTTATGCGTAAAATATGTGGCATACTGATATTTTCTCAAATGGTGTTGGTATTGAATGGAGATGTTTTTGACAACATTTACAGTGGCTGCAGCGATAGGATTGCGGTCTAAGCGATGAAAGGAGAGGGTCCTGTTCTGAATCCAGAATGGAGTTTGAGTTTGAATGAGCTGTGGCAGCAAAACAAACGCAATTTGGTGGATGGAAAAGGCGCGTTTAAGGCTATCCTCGAGATAAACGACTTGCCCTTTGTGATAAAAAGCAGTTCGAATTACATTTGCAAAAAATGTATGAATATTTGAAAGCGACCCAATGGCATCAGGTTGAAAATGAAGGAACTTGATAGAGAACTGTTAGAGAAACACAAACATTTGTTTGAAGATGAAATTTGATGAAAGCTCACAAGAAGAGGGAGATATAGGCATGCATCCAACAAAGATAATTGCCGCTGAATCTGAAACAAGAGACGTAAGCTCTCAAGCTGATAAAATAATTAATTCATCAGAACACAGTGCTGCCAATTATCACGATGCTGGAGATTTCACAACTGAAGTTTATTGTCGTGTAAATTGAAAGAGACAAACCAGAGAAAGAAAACTTCCACTTTTTCTTCAGACAGTTTGGAAAATGCTTTTAAGGGGAACCTTCAAGCAGACTGCTGCTGCTGTCTGGAAGTGTGCTGCCCTCAGACCATACATTGTTGGAGAGCTGCTTAAAGCTGTACATATTGAATCTGCTCAATTATGTTCAAGGAAGGTCACAAGCATTCTTCGAAGATCAAAGAAGGAGGATTTTTTTCAATTTGATTTTGAGATGCTGAACAGAGAACTAAAGGAAATAACCTCTATCCTGTATGGGGTGCGCAATCTGCCTGTCTGAAAACTTCAATAATAGATAAAAAGACCGGACTTCCCATTAAACCGGAGAAAGAGACTGGAAAAATTACCTGGATACCACCATTATGTATGGCAGCTTCAATTTGTGTAAAATATCATTTGTGTCACATGGCAGCACTTCAGTTGATCAGTTCAATATTATGGCAGCATAATTTTTTCAAGGTAAATGACAGGTGATTTTTTGTGGTGCATGTTGCAGTTTTTTTATTTTTTCGACATTTCCAACACAATTCCCTAATAATAAGAGCAAAATGCTTCAGGCATCCCTTGAAGCCTATTTACCTCAAGAGTATTGAATTGTATTCTTGTTTAACAAACATTTTTTCATACATTTTGATAGGCAGCCATGGCTAGACTACGTTGTATAGGGCTGACAGTATCCCAACCTTGTATACATAAAAAACTGGATGAATTTGGTGTGAAGGAAAGTTAAGTGAAAAGGAACGAGACAGAGGAAGTTACAAGATGTTTGTATGCTCCAAATTTTAACATGGATAATGGGAAAAAACTGGTTTTTCATAATATTGATCTTAAGTAGAATATTCATCACATGACAGAGATACATCAGAGTCCAATGAGCCACTGTATAACATACATGACCAATGTAAACAGAATTTTTGGGAACCATCTGACATCCCGCCAGCTTCAGTGTGATATAGAAGAACATGAAATTGAGTTTTCGTCCCAAATAGGCATGAGCATAAAGCACACACGGGTGGACTACATTTTCTTGGTTTCCAGGCTACTGACTGAGCACATAACTTGTTTGAAGGAACTTGCACAAGTTGTCAAAAAACACATGCCACATCAATATTCAGAAAATTGAAAAAGAAAACTCACACGGTTGGTTTTATTTCAAATTTTACTTAGTTGCACTTGTTTAGCACTAGTAAATTTATCATTGAATTAACAATGCATATATAGAGCAACAAGACTTTTACAGTCACATGTATTGTAAAGCACTGAACAACATAGTGTTAAAAACATTTGGAGCTTTAAAATTAAAAAATTCTTTAGGTAATCCCAAGTTTGATAATTGTATGTTTATTATATACTAATACGCGATTTGCAATATCATTTTAATTTAAATTTCAGGTTTTTCATGGATGCATTTATGAGAACCAAAATGACTCAGATGGAATTAAAAAAGTTATTGATGAACATTCTCAACACAAACGTTTTTACCACTAATATTTTATTTGATTTAATAACACGAATGATAAAAATTGTTACAACCCAATTTTTAGCTGGTATTTTTAGCTCATGAATAAGTGTTTTGCAAACAGGATGCTCTTCAAATTGTTTATGATACAACTGAATAGATCTTTGTGAACAGCTAAACCTGGCATCTAAAGCAAGAACTATAATTCATTTATTGTGGACAATGCTTTCATGTATTGCAATATGAGTCATTTAAATCTTGTCAACGTTCTTTTTTAGCTTGGATTTGATAATTTTTATCATGATGCAGCTGCTGCGGACCATTGAACAATATTTTCAGACAGTGTCTTTGTCAATAGAAGAAAAGTGGGGTCTGATGTCAGATCAAGGTACAGTGCATGCAAGCAGTTTTTCCTTATGGAGATAGACAGTCGGATCATTGCTGCAGCAATGGAGACCCTGCATATCCAATCACTGAAAGATATTCCAGAAAAGAAGTACCTCCCTTAAGACTTAGGAGAGAGATCCAAACAACAGAGGAAAGAATTTCTGGAATGCCTTGAGACAATTATTGTTGATCGTTTTATCCTCAAAGCAGATAAAATCACCAATTTCCTGGAAAAAAGCGAAATCAGCAGATGCATGAAACAGCACTTGCATACCAACCTCATCCTCTTCCAATAGTGATGATGACATGCATAAGTATCAGTTAGCCCTAATGAAGTATGGCTTGGTTGTAAAGAATTTCTTTGATGCAGTCAGCAAGGGTGATGGGAAACGGTTATTTAGAAACTGGAAGTTCATGCTTCTGTATTTAAGGGCAGATGGGAAGAGAAGTTCTAAGTATTGCCTTTAAGCAATGTATCTTTTGTGCCAGGCATACTGTTTGCTGTGAGAAAGGGCACCTCACCAGCTTATCTGGGACAGGTTTGTTCAAAATAAAATTGGCCGTGGAGGCAAAATACCCTTGGACCTAGCTCTGGAGCATCTGAATCAATTGCTAAAAACAATTGTCATCGACTCGCAATCTCGGGGCAAATGCAGCAAATCAGCGAGCAATTGAGCGAAACTGTCATGCATTGGTAACAACACAGGTCATTTTTTCAAAAAATTGAACCAAAGCACAAACTTCATCCTTCAGTCAGGAAGGCATGTTCTTTCTCATGCTTTTGACGATATGAAGAAGGTAATTAAAGAACTTTTAGACCACAAGGCATTGCCATTGCCAACTTAATACCAGGGCGCAATTACAAGCATTACAGATCAATAAAATCAAGTTTTCTTGCTGGATTGGATATAAACTCTATTTTTAAATGGATCGAAGAACACAAGAAACTTATGAGGAAAAAGAGGGCAGCACGATAGAGGCACTAATTTCGACATGTACAATAATATGCTCAAAACTAAAACTCAAACTGGAAATATTGGTTTATATACAGTTTATATTTGGTTATGAAAAATGTTTTTTCTACTACCTAGTGATATTGGTATGTTGATTAAAGAAACTGCTACAGAACACTATTTACTTTTTTGTGAAGCCTCAACACTCTATCTAAAGCGTACCAGCATACCCTTCTTCGTGTGGCAGAATATAAAAAATACGCCAAGTTCCCAGAAAAACGTTTTTGTGCAACAATATCTTGTTATACAATTCTTGTAAACTCAAGAAGTACTAAATGCATGTAGATATGAAAAATTTAGTTCAAAGGGTAATCAACTTGACCTTGACTGGAAATTCCAGCTGATTTTTTGGTGAAAGTTGTGCATTGAAAATGTACTAATTGTACATCATACAATATATATGATAGCAAAAGGTTAAAAGTATATTAATTGTGAAACCTAATTTGTCATAATATGAGATACAGTTGTATCCATTGATACATCAGTATCCTGGTCTGTGGTGTCCAAACTTTCAAAAAATGTGCTGCCCATTGACTGGTATACTGACTCATCCCAAATTTTACTACTGTCCTCATCAAATGTAATCAAAGGATCATCATCAGGCAACAGTTGTAGCTTTGATTTGTCCATCTCAAAGTCTTTGAAAATTTCATGGATGGCAGCAAGAATGTTGTATGCATATACATTTCTCCAGATTTCAACATTTGTCTTTACATCCTGTAGTGTGGAAATTCTTTCACCTTTATTCTTTCCTACGACAGACAGAGCTTGCAGCATAATTCTTGATGTCTTCTTCGCAATTAAAAGCCTTTCGTTGTAAAAAAGAATGCATGTGCTTGATTCCCCATTTCTGCCAGCTCTTCCACACTCTTGGACATATGATTCAATGCATTTGAAACCACCATAATGAGTAATCCCTTGTTATGAATTTACAATCAATTCCCATACCAAATGCTATGGTACATACCAAGACTCGTATGTGACCATCAGGTTGGCATAAAATGTTTACAATGTGATCTGTCACACTGCTTGGAGTTCCTGCATGAAACATTTCGACGATGCGTTCCTCTGGTTTGTTTTGGCCTCTGATATACATCTCCTGCCCTAAAGACTCTTCAAAATCTCTATAGATTGAACTGCAATGTTTCCTTCTTTTGCAAAATATCAAGGTCCCTTAAGTTTTGACAACTGTGTATTTCAATTCATAAATGATGTTGTTGAATATTGTTTCAACATTTTTTATTGTGGTCTATATATCTAACAGCAAATTTAATGTTATCCTTTACTGGATCCTGCTCCATCACGTGGGTAGCTGACAAGTTGAGCTGCAATAGTTCAAAAAATTTTCTCTTGGTTGTACATGTCGCCGTTGCTGTAAACACTGCTAAATGGGGATGTATAAGAAGATACCTCAACTCTTTTAGTTTACCATACCACTTACTGAATGGTTGTGTCTGATTGACACTCACATAATCACTAGTACCCCTAAAATGGAATTCAAAAAATTTATTAGATGCACATTATGGTTATTACGATTATGCTAGGATGCAGTTCATGTATTCAACATGAAATAAAATAAAACAAATACCATAAACCGCAGTTTTTTCTGTTGGGTATTCAGTTTTCTTTGTCTGATGTAAAATATTTACAGCTTACTAACTGCTCATATTTTCAACATACCTGAACAAATTTCACCTGGTTCACCATCTGCATACAGTTGACATGAAATGCACCCTGGAGGTTATGGTTAAAGTTTAGTTAGAAAACATTGTTCTGAAAACTTTAAACAGAGATCTAGATTGGGGCTTCCTAACAAATGCTGTTTTAAATAGAATAATGTTTGCGGGCAAAATTAATATGTGTGCTTATATACAACTTTAACTTGTTTTTGGGTTAATGGGGGTCAACAAATAAAATCACTTCAGAAAACAAACAAACAAACACTTATGACCAATTTCTACAAAATTATTAGCCTATCAAAAATTTTACCCATTTTCCTCAAATTTTGCTGTATTGTTGTTGCACCATTTCATTCTAAATATTTTTAATGAATTAGTTCAACTACAATGAAGAGTCTGTTAGATATTAAGGTAGAAAAGTAAGTCAAAACACACAAAAACCTTACCATTGAACCATACAATGTGCTTCATCAACTATCACCACCTCGCATCGAGCTCTAAAGTTATCCAATGATAATATTGACCGCCACCGGCTACTAGCAAGCATACTTTCTGGTGATGGGTACACAAGAGAGTATTCATTATTTTCAATACCCTCTAATATATCATTAGATTGTTCATCGAAAATGGCAGCACCAATAATCGCGGTCTACTTCAATTTCTCCACTTGATCAAGCATTAACGCCTTTAAAGGTGATATTACAAGAACTGTTATCAATCCAATGACATGCTCATTCATCAAGTCGAGCAGTGGCGGGATTCATTGGAATATCAGTGATTTTCCAGAACCTGTTGGTGCACTGAAATATAAATCCTTTCCTGCGAAGAATGCTCTTAATGCTGCCATTTGGTCAGAGCGAAATTCTTCTACATTGAATAACCGAGCAGCAACTTCAAATTTTTCTTCTAATAAATCGCAATCGTAACGCCACGTCCGTTCATCCATTTTAAATTCTAAAATATTCCCACTAAACACTCTTCGTGCATAATTTTTTAAATTCTAAAATATTCCCACTAAACACTCTTCGTGCATAATTATGCGAAAAATTCAATTCAATCCCCGTACACGATTTTGCTCTCAGATACACAGACCCTCTACTTTCAAGTTAGGTGTCTGGAACACAGGCAACCCTCCTATAGAGAGGAGGGAGTACCCCCTGGGTCTTTATATACTGACTTCTGAATAGAAGTAGAAAATGACATTTCTGAGGGTCCACTTTTGTCAGGTATCAGAATATACCTTCAGAATATACCTTTATGAATAATACATGTAAAATTCAAAAAAACTTCAAAAAATGCGTAATAATTTGAAAATATAAAAAAAGTCAAAGGTAGTGCAGATCCTCTTTTAAACTAAAAAGAGGGAACATATATACTTTTGAAGCAGTAAAGGAATTAAAACCAAGGAAAATAATTTCAATAGTATAAAGCAAAATGGCATAAACTGTAGTCCTTAGTAAGATATTTCAAAATTCAAGCATATGATAAATTCAAATATTTGTTTAAATGACCATCAAGAGCACAAAAATTGATTCTATTACATGGTTTACGTAAGTTAACATTACAATGCCATTTCTTGCACTTTTTCTCAATGGCAAAATAAGCTTCATTTTCTTTTTGATTGTTTCATCATATCACTTTAGGTGTTTCATGATATCATTTTGGGTGTGTCGTCATATTATATTAGATTGCAGGGAAAACTAATAGGGAGAGTGTTTGTACCAGAGTCAAATTATTTGGACCTAACTAAGCATTCACAAATGAGAAATTGCTACAAGCTTTTTAATTAAAACAAAACAATGTCTCCCAGAAACCCCTTTGAGCCGTCAATCAAAATTATCTGTTGTTGCTGTTGTTGTTGCTTGGTTTGTTGATGAAAAATAACCAATTCAAAGGAAAACGTGTAAAGGAATCAGAATGACTGTAATAAGCAGGCTGGCAAACAAATTAACCTTGATTACCTCGCCGCAGCTACCCTCTCATTGACAGAAGGTTATACAACCACATGTCTTTCTTTGAAAGAAAAGAGGCTTAAACTTATCTTCATCAAAATATAATGTGGGGGACAACCACTGATCTCTACAAAAGAGATCAGTGATGACAGCCCTTTCAAGTCTTGCTAGTTTGGTAAGTTTTAATTCAGTTGGCCCCCGAAACTCCACTCCTGAAAGCTTCATTAATGAAGGGACAACACGGTTTTCATCAAACATTCTCCACAAAACATCGGATGCATATTCCGGGCTGTTGTAGTTTTAGAAAAGACGCTTTATTTAAAGGCGTTAATCAAAATGCGTGAGTGAACACCATTTGTATAACGTAACATGCTTTTTCAAAAGCATTGTTCTTTGAGTTGTTTTTGTACGGTTTGGATGTTGAAAGTTTAATATTGGAAAACAGTTTTATTTCTGTTCTTATAAATCTGTTGAGGCGAAAAACACAACAGATTTTTGGCGACGAGAATTGTGAAAAACGATTTACTAATCAGTCCTAGGATTTGGCAACGATTATCGCATAGTACGACTCCTTTTACAAGGTTGTTTTGCAGTGAGGGTTCAACGAGCGTTTGAGATGGCGGCGCAAGATTTTGTTCTGCTCCTTCAACAGCAAATTGAACAACAAAGAATAATGATGGAGAGACAGGATCTACGTCACCAGGAACAACTTCAGGCTATTTTAGCTATGGCCAGGAAATCTGAGGAAAAGGAACCGATTAAAACGTTTACACGTGGTATACAAAGTTTTTCTGCTTTCGATTCAGCGACCGAATTGTGGACGGATTACTGGGCGCGTTTTAATACTTTCACCGAGGCAAACTCGATACCAGAGGAGAAGAAGGCTTATGTTTTCCTAACGAATCAGACTCCAGTTACATACAAATTGCTCTCGAATCTTGCCAGTCAACAAACGCCACCAAAAGATGTTAACGAGCTTAGTGTGGAGAATATAGCAGAGTTTATGATGGATCAATTTCATCCGAAGCGTTTCATTGTTCACGAGCGATTCAAATTTTGGAGTAAAATGGATAGAAAGCCAGGAGAGACAGTAAATGAATTAGTCGCTAGGGTTCGCCAAGATGCTGTTACCTGTGACTTTACATCAATCACGGATTCTTTGGACGAGGCAATGAGAACCAGGTTTATTTGCTCTATCAACAATGAAGCGGTTTTAAAGGCCCTTTTTAAAGTTAAAGATGACGATCTTACTTTTGCTAGAGCTATAGAAATGGCAATTGAAATTGAAGACGCAGCTAAAGTTGCCAAGGAAACGGTTCACGGGCAAATTTCAAGACAAGAAGTCAACAAGATTCAACCGAAAAAGAGAGGGAAGTATTCCTCGTCTGAACCTAAATCTTCTTTTATTGAATGTATTAGGTGTGGCAGGGTTGGTCATAACCCAAAAGATTGTAGATTTAAGAACACTACATGTCATTATTGTAATAAGATTGGGCATATAGAGGCTGCCTGTTTGAAGAAAAAGAAAGAAAGTGCCAAGCTTACGGGAGAAAGAAATAAATTAAGAAAGATTTTTTCGATCTCGCAAACAAACACGGTCAACAAAGTTAAAGTTCCTGAGCTTCAGTTACCAATCAAGCTAGAAGGTCAGCATATGGTTAATTTTGAAGTTGATACCGGTGCTGGAGATAATTTTCTTGGCAAAACTGCATGGAAGGAGCTAGGTGAACCCATCCTAGAAGCACCAAGTCAGCAGTTTGAGTCAGCAAGTCAACACAAGCTACCAGTTCTTGGTACTGTTATGTTACAAGCGGAAACCGAAAATTACAATCAACAGTCACTGGGATTTAATGTAACCGAATTACCTGACCGAATGCACAGTGTCATGCTGTATTTGAAGATTTGAAACCTGACCGGAAATTACAAGCTGAATGTCGCAAGCTATGTGAAGAATTTCCAGATCTATTCAAGCCGGAGCTTGGGAGACTGAAAGATTTTGAACTGGAAGTGAAATTCAAACCTGATGCGAAACTAAATTTTTGCAAAGCAAGAGCAGTTCCTTTTGCGCTTCAGGAAGATTTAGCTCAAGCATACGAGGCGGGAATCAGGCGTGGTGTTTGGCAAAGAATCCAGTTCAATGAGTACGGTACACCAGTGGTACCCATCCGTAAACCGTTGCTTCCGGGACAGACAAAATCTAAACTACGAGTTTGTGGAGATTACTCTGTTGCTGTCAATGCACAATTAGAAACGCACCGACATCCAATTCCTACACCGGAACACCTGATGCAAAAGTTGTCAGGAGGATATGGGTTTACAAAGATTGATCTAGCTGACGCATATAACCAGATTGCACTAGGCCCAGAATCGCAAAAAAGGCTTGCGTTGAGTACACATCAAGGTGTTCTGCTTCAGATGCGCCTTCCATTTGGAATAAGCTCAGCACCTGGATATTTCCAAGAAATAATGGATCAACTAACAAGTGACCTACCAGGTGTTGCAGTTTATCTGGATGACATACTGGTCAGCGGATCAACTGCAGAAGAGCACCTCACAAATTTAAAAAGTTTGTTTGAGCAACTGAGTGAAAAGGGACTACGTTGTCGTTTCCAAAAGTGCTCATTCGCTCAACCATACCTCGAGTACCTGGGACATCTGTTGTCCAGCAAAGGGATAGCAAAAAGTCCTAAAGTTGATGCTGTTTTGAAGATGCCTGCACCCAATGATGTTTCTGGTCTGCGATCATTTCCAGGATCAGTACAGTTCTACAACAAATTCCTGTCTAACTTGTCAACACTTATAGAGCCGCTTTACAGGCTGACAAAGAAAGATATACCATGGGAATGGGGTGCCAAGGAACAGACAGCATTCGATAAAGTCAAGACCATGTTGTGCAATGATACAGTTCTTGCGCATTTTGACCCATCGCTCCCCATTGGAATAGCATGTGATGCATCAAGTGTTGGTATTGGCGCTGTACTTTTCCACCGTTACAAAGATGGCAGAGAGCGCCCAATAGCAAATGCATCAAAAACACTAACTGAGACGCAACGAAACTATAGCCAGATACAGAAAGAGGCTTTAGCAATTCTATTTGCTCTCAGCAAGTTCCATCATTTCCTTTATGGAAGGAAATTCATTTTAATAACGGACCACAAGCCATTGCTTACATTATTTGGTCCTACAAAGGCAACGCCATCACTAGCCGCCAACCATCTAGCAAGATGGGCACTGATGTTGAGTCAATACGAATATACCATCGAGTATAGGAAGACTTCGGACCACGGAAATGCTGATGCACTTAGTCGACTTCCGGTGGGACCAGATGCGCAGTTTGACGGAAGAGAAAGTGATGCTGATGCAGATTGCATTTGTACCATCAAAACTGTCAGCAAACAGCTCAACGCAGCAGATCCAGGTGTACTCTCAAAAGAGACAGATAAAGACCGAGTACTTGCAACTGTAGTGCGGTATACAAGAGAGGGTTGGCCTTTCAGCAAGATACACGAAGATAGCACTGACAGTGAAAGCACGCGCTATACAGTGGATGCTTTTAAGAAAATCCGCGAGTCACTGTCGGTAACTGATGGATGCTTGTTCTACGGAGCACGTGTGGTGATTCCAGTCAGTCTACAAGCACAAGTGCTGGAGATTCTTCATCTAGGACATTTTGGCATGCAACGCATGAAACAGCTTGCCAGGACTGCTGTCTATTGGCCTGGGATTGATGCGAGTATTGCTGATGTTAGTCGAGCTTGTCAAGCATGTGCTGAGCACCAAAATCTCCCGTCCAAACCACCTGTTCATCCTTGGATGTTCCCAGAAAAACCATGGAGCCGCCTGCACGTTAACCATGCTATTAACTTCTTGGGATCAAATTGGCTGTTACTGACAGACGCGTACTCCAATTATCCGTGTATCCACCAGACCAGCACTACAAGTTCCAGAGCAACCATTGATTTGCTGGAACAGGACTTTGCACACTTTGGTTATCCACATACGCTCGTTTCGGACAATGCTTCAAGTTTTACCTCAGAAGAATTCCAGGAATGGTCCAAGGCAAGAGGGATCGTTAATTTAACAGGACCTCCGTATCACCCAGCAACTAATGGTGCAGCTGAGAGACTGGTACAGACTTTCAAGAAGTCGATGCTGAAGTCAACATTACCTTTGAAAGCAGCCCTTCAGCAGTTCTTGATGTAGTGTCGGAGAACACCACTAGCTTGTGGTTACTCTCCCAGTGAGCTGCTCAATGGACGCCAAATCAGGTCACCGATAGATATCCTGATTCCTTCTCCTGCGCATCAAGCACAAGGACGTCAGAATAAGCAAACAGTGAAGGCTGCGCAAAAGCTAGCTGGGAGGTTTAATCCACAATACAAAGTGGGTACACCTTGCTATGCTCTCTATTGTGGACCTCGACGAGATAAAGATCCACGATGGGTACCAGCAGTAATTACTAAGGTACAAGGAGCACGGACTGTGTCTGTCAGGGTTTATCCAAAGGGACCCATTTGGCGCAGACATGTAGAGCAGTTACGCCCGAGATACTTCTCAGTAGAGGATGCTGAGCCGGGGGATACACCAAGCATTGCAGTTCCAGCCGGTATATCAGAGATGGCAACACACAAAGAAACGAACGTTGAAAATTGTCAAAAATTGAGAATTGCAGATCCAGGACCATATGTTAAACCCAAGAGACCTAACCCCCGAATGCCAACCGGTACCGGGTACAGCCGGGATAAGCCAAGAAGATCAAGACGTTTAAAGAAACAATAAACTTGATCGCCTAAGATGGAAGTTGTAGGCTAGCGGGGAGGTGTTGTAGTTTTAGAAAAGACGCTTTATTTAATCAAAATGCGTGAGTGAACACCATTTGTATAACGTAACATGCTTTTTCAAAAGCATTGTTCTTTGAGTTGTTTTTGTACGGTTTGGATGTTGAAAGTTTAATATTGGAAAACAGTTTTATTTCTGTTCTTATAAATCTGTTGAGGCGAAAAACACAACACGGGCTTGCACTTTGCTCCTTTGGTGCGGTTGGCAGTAAAATGAAGTTTACAATACATACCGCACAAGGGCACAATACATACAGGTCACCAAAGCCGCACAAGGGCACAATTTTATTGGTGGAATGATGCCTGTGCGAACATTAAAAAACCATCAGGAAACCGTGAATCTGACTACATTAGAACCCTGCGATCTTCCCAATATCATCTTTATGGATGCTTGACTTTCATATGATTACCCATACTGACTGTAACACTGAGACCAGGCCAACAACAGCAACAATAGCTTCTTGCAATCTTTTGAAGCTGAATCAACGGCAAAAACGTAATTTAAACGTAAATTATGCTCATATAAGAAAATTACCTCATAAGCACCCGAAAACGTCTGTTTTGAAACAAAACAGTTTCTGCAGACAGAGAGCTGAAATCTGCTTCCAACGAAGACCCAATTGGCCTCTTTCAATCCTTTGGAGCTGAAATAACGTCAAAAACATAACTTACACAACTTATGCCCATATAGGAAAATGGCCTCATGAGCCCCCAAAAGTGCTAATTTGAAACAAAAAGATTTCTGATGATTAAAAGTCAAAATTTGCTTTTAACGAAGACCCAATCAGCCTCTTGCAATCTTTTGTAGCTGAATGAAAAGCAAAACGTAAAACACCAGATATATGCCCATATAAGGAAATAGGGTTATTGCCTCTCAAAAGAATTTGTTCGAGACATAAATCTTTAACACATAGAAAATCAAAATCTGCTTTCAATGATCACCCAATAAGCCTTTTGCAATCTTCTGGAGCTGAATTAACAGCAAAAATGCAAAACATTAGATTTATGCCCAATTAAGGAAAATGGGTTGTTACCCTTAAAAACTGCGTATTTGAGAAATAAAAACAATTTCCACACATAGACAATCAAAATCTACTTCTTATGAGCTTCCAATCATTCTCTTGCCATCTTTTGTAATAAACTAACTGCAAAAACGTAACATAAAGATCTATGCTTGTATCCCCATAAGCCTTCCAAAATTGCTAATTTGAAAAGAAATTCCAAACTAAGAGAATTTGAATCTGTTTCCAAAAGAACCAATTCAGCCTCTTGCGATCTTTATAGCATATAAATGGCAAAAACAACAAATACCGGATTATTAACCATAAATGGAAATTGGGTTATTTCCCCTTAAAAGTGCTTATTTGAGACGAAAACTTTTCAACAGATAGACAATAAAATCTGCTTCCAACCAGCACCCAACCAGCCTCTTTCAATCTTTTGAAGCTGAATTATTGGCAAAAAACGTTATTTACGTGATTTATGCCAGAAGAAGGGAATTGCCTCATAACCCCCAAAAAGGGTTGAATTGAAGCCAAAAAATGACACATGCAAGAATAAAAATCTTTATCCAATAATGATCCTGACTGCCTTTGGAACAATTTAGAGCTGAATTTGGCAAGATATAGAAAACCAGACTTATACTTATATTAAAAGATTGGGTTATTGTCCCTCAAAGCTGCTTATATGAGACTGAAAAATTTCCACACATAAACAATAAAGAGCTACTTTAAAAGAGCAACCAAGCAGCCTTTTGCAATCTTTTGGACCTGAATTTACATGATTCATGTCCATATAAGGAAACTGGCATATTGCCCCTCAAAAGGAAGTTGGGCAATTGCCTCAAAAAAGCGCATTTAAGACATCAGCGGTTTTCCTCAAAGAGATGATCAAAATCTATATCAAACAAGCTCCCATCAAGCCTCCTCGAATATTTTGTCCCTGAATTGATGGCATTTTATTTTCCGATTTATGCCCATAGAAGGAAAATGCCTCATAAGCCTCAAAAAAGTGCAAATTATAAAATAAAAATTTTTTTACACATAAAAAATTAAAATTTTACACATACAAAGACACAGCAATCGTTCCGAGCTTAAATTGAAGCAAAAATGTAAAATGCCAGATTTATTTCCATATAAGAAAATTGGTTTATCGCCTTTCAAAACTGCATATTTGAGACAAAAATTTCCATATATAGACCATCAAAATTTACTTTCAAAGAGAACCAAAGCAGCCTCTTGCAATCTTTCAGAGCTGAATAAATACCGAAAATGTAATTTATATAATTTATACCAATTTTAGGTATATTACCACATAAGCCACCTAAAGGGATAATTAGAAAGAAAATTTTTTTCCAGAAAGGGAATTCAAATCTACTTCAAACGAAGGCTCAACTAGCCTTTTGCGATCCTTTGGAGACAAAATAAAAACAAAAACGTCATTTATATAATTAATGCCCATATAGGATATTCGCTTCAGAAGCTCCCCAAAAAGGGTATTTTGAAACGAAAAGTTTCTGCAGAAAGAGAACTTAAGTCTGCTAACAACCAAGACTCTTTTGGAGCTGAATTAACTTAAAGCCAAAAACGTAATTTAAACAATTTATGCCCATAAAGGATAATAGCCTCATCAACCTCCCAAAAGGGCTAATTTGAAACAAAAAAGTTTCTGCTGATAGAGAACTGAAATCTGATTCCATCGAAGACCCAACTGGCCTCTTGTAAACGTTTGGAGCATAATTAATGACAAAAACGCAATTTTCCAAGATTCAAGCCAATATAGGAAAAATGCCTCATAAGCCTTCCAAAAGTGGTAAACCGATAGAGGGCAAAGAAAAGTACTTCTTCAAAAGTATGGAACTTGTTATGTTTGCTTGAAAAAGGGATATATTTCCAGAGATTGCACAAGCATCATAAACTGTTTTATTTGAAAACAAAGCCATCATACCAGCACTTGTCAAATACAGCATTCCACACCTGGAGTTTCGCGGAGCCAATTCACAGCGCCAACTAATCCTGTACAGTTGCAGGGGAATCAGCATCTTTCAACATCCTTTGATAGTGGCAATTCGTGTTAAAATGTATCTCAGCTAACAACTACTAACTCAACCATGACAATGCATATTGACACTAAAACTTCTGTGTTATTACAAACAGCAAAGGCCTATTCTTCAGCTGCTCCAGGCCCGCAAGAACCAAACGTTTATTTTCTAATCTTGAACACAGGGAGTAACCACTGATACATTCTGAGTGATTAAGCCCAGTTTCCACTAAAACGAAAGCGGTTGAATCAATTGACATCAATCAATTCAATCAACATCGACCAATTTGATCGATAATTCAGTTCGACAGCTGTATATCAGTGTCGATTGTCAGGCTGCAAATATGTTTGACATGGAAGTTTCTAATCATTTCCCTGTCAAGTTTGAGGGAAAAAGTGTCTTCATTATAAAGTAATTCTCAGAAGCGAGAGCAATGAGTTAATTTTACTAATTTACTTGGAAATTGACAATGGTCGATAGTGGTCGAAGGGGAGTCCAATACTGTGCACACCAATCAAAAACCAAGCAATCAACTTTCATGTGGAGAAAAACCAAGCTGTCTAAATTTCTTGGCCTTGACATACTGGATAAAGGTGTTAAAGCAAAGGATGAAAAGAAGAGAGCTTGAGCAGTCACCTTGAAGAAGTGCACGGCGAATAGGTATTAATGGAGTATGGCATTCATGTGTGATCATGGAGGTTTTAAAGTATACATTGAGATTGGAAACTGATGTTGATATGACAGGTGGAATACGATGATAGTCTAGAATTTCAGGAATTAGGTTGTGATGAACCTCTCCAAAAGAATTTTTGAGATCCAGCAAATTTATAACAATTGTACGTTGTTGGATTCGAGCTTTGTTTATAATAAGTGCCATTAAAGAGCTGTGTTCTAAGGCAAAAGCCTTTACTGACTTACGTGTTTTTATATGACTTACGTGTATATACGTATTGAAGCAAAGATTGAAGATAAGAGGGCTGAGGCAGTCACCTTGAAGAACACCACGACAGACGGGAAAGGCAGGGGTTTGGAATGTATCTGTGAGGATAGAGGTCTTGAAGCCCGAATATAAGCTGGAGATCAAAGCCTGAATATGAGATGGTATATGATGGTACGAGAGAATAGTGGGAATAGGTGGACTTTGCCGAAAGCATTTTTTAGATCAAGCAGGATAACAACCAAAGAGCGCTGTTTCATGGGAGCTCTATTTATCATATCACCCATAAGTGCAGTGTGTTCTAAAGTACCTGATATAAATAAGTTATTGTATAAGTGATATATATAAGTTAAACCGGAGCCATGTACAGCAGCGTCCACATGCAACCGCTCAACGACCAAAAATGAGAACATTTCATTTTCAATTCAACTTAAACTACAATTACGAATCTCACTATTACAAGGTAATTTGCAATTGGCTAGCCTGGTTTTACAAGAAAAAACTACAACAATCGTAAGGTAGAAGGAAAAACTGAGAAAAAAAAAACAACCAAAACTAAAAAGGATGTACTTCCGGATTTGTCCATGGCTTATTTTAGCAACAAAATATGTAGTACGTAGTACGGATGGAAATGTTGGAAAGTTTAGAAATGAGATACCGTTTTTGTTGCTGATCGATGGAGAGAGAGTCACACATTTTGAAGAATGAATTGCAGGAGTTGCCGAAGATGCCAAGAGAGCTCATTGAAAGATTAACAAAGGAGACACATTTGAACTGCCGCTGTAAACCAGATAAAAGAGCAGCATACTTGCTGTGTTTTCTTCTAGCATTTGTGTTAAGATTGGATTCGAAGCCAACAGCTAGCTCTAAAATGTAGAGGTAATTGTTGTTAGTCCTCAAGAGAAGATCAGGGTGAAGGTTTTCTCCAGTTATGATTGATGGTGAAAGAAAGCCAGGTATATCAACGTAGATGGTAGATTCATTGACAGCCTTTTGTGACGTTGCTAGAAAATTTAGGATAGAGTTATGTCGCCAGGTGTATCGGCCTTGTACCAGATATGTTTTGCAGCCAGCAACAACATGAAGGAGGGTTTCTGGCAGAAAACAGAAAGAACAGTCAAAGGTCTGGCTCAAGTTCCATTTTTTCAGGTTTTTCTGTGTGGCAAGGGTATTGTTGAGGTACCTAATGGTGAAATTGAAAATATTCTGAGGCATGCTACTTTACACCTTGGACCAAAGTTTGTTTGTTTGTGGAAGATTCTGATTAAAGAGATGTGATAATAAAGATCCCTGGGAGGTTAGGATGTTTTGCAGACGATCTTTATGCTCATGCTGGACAGCCTTTAATGCTTCTTTGGTGTTCCTATATATATCATACTGTATATTTGTGCTACTGCTGGTATTTTTATATAAAGAGCGAATGTTACCGTTTGGTGAAGATTTCAATGCGTTGCGTAAAACTAATTGACACTGCAGGAATTTGGTGGATGGTGAAGTTAGGCTAAGTCCAAACTGGTTTTTAAAAAGAATAACGCTACTCAAGGTAGCACTTGTTGGGAGGTCGAGCCACTGGCAGATGTATTTGGATACGAGGTTGTCAAGATTCTCGACAAGCCCCGTCTTTGAAAGATCCGCTACAGTAAGGTTCTAGCAGATTTTAGAAAGAACAAAGTTGTGATAAAGACGCAGTTAGTTTTTTGCATGCAGAGGCTGCGAATTGATTTTTTTTGATCATGTTGGACAGTGATGATAAAAGGTCAGATTTATGTTCTTGGTTTGTCATCTCAGAGTCAAAATGATGACCGAGGTACTTGAAAGAGTTTCCATTCGAGACAGATGGGATAGATTTGTTGTTTATAAAAAGCTTAGGTTGATACTGAAGAGAACGTGTGGAAAATTTCTTTATTTCAAAAGTGATGCATTTATCGACACATATGATCATGTTAGACCATTGACACCAGCGAGTGAAACAATTCAGTAGAAGTTGGTAATCTTTCTCATTGCTGGTGATAACGGCAGCATCGTATGCGAATTGAAACCAATGGACTGGTTGAAACATACGAACCTAACTGTTTGTATTTTCAGCTTTTATGTACTGTATAAAAGTATCAAAACATAGATTAAATAGTAGCAGACTGAGGCAGTCGCCTTGAAGCACACCACAACGAACTGGAAAAGCAGGAGTATTATAGTGGCTTGTGATGATAGAGGTTTTAAAATCGGTGTAAAGGCTAGAGATAAGAAGCTGTATGATGTCAGGGATATGATGATAAGACAGTATAGTGGGTATCAAATTATGATGTACTTCCCTAAAGGCATTTTTGAGATCAAGAAGAGTGACAACCAGCGAGCACTGTTTTGTACGTGCTTTGTCGATAATGTGAGCCATCATTGAAGTATGTTCAAGAGTGCCAGATATGTTAGACGTGAAGCCTTTTGAATTTGATGTTCAATATAACCATTTATTTTAAGAAAATCAAACATGAAGTCACGCAAGCAAGAAGTAAATATTTTTAGTGGTACTGACTCAAGCGTTATGGGCCTGATATTAGATGGATCTTCGGTGCTATCCTTTTTGTAGATTAAGATAGTGCATGCCTTTTTCCATTCAGTTGGAATATCTCCGGAAAGCCACATAACACGGAAAATTTCAGTAAGTTTACTACGTAGATAAGGACAATGTTTGAAGTCAATGATAGAGATCTTATCAAAGGGGCAAGGAGAAGCAGAAGACTTCATTCGGCAAATTATTGTTGTAATTTGCTGATATGAAGGAGGCTCCGACGGAAAAGGGTGATCCGGCTCTTGAAAAGTAGGTATCCAAGATGGTATTGAAAAACATTGCGTAGGTGAGAGAGAGGAAAGAGCTTTTAGAAAATACTGAGTGCATATATCATTAAGAAATGTTGGGAGGTTGATGAAATGTTCTTGAAGATGTTTTAAACGTAACCCCAGAAATTTTTTGAGATCAACTTATCATGATCAGCAATATGAGTAGTGTTAGAAATCATACTTCACTGCTGTTGATTTTGTGACGCAGTAGATGAGAGACGTATTTAATTTCTAAAAGAGTAGCATTGTTCATCTTCAGCAATTTTAAGTCCTTTTTTAATTCCTTGGCTTTTCGATCTTGATATTTCGCGACCAGATCGTTGGAAATATTGTCGATGGTACCACAAGTCTCTTTAAAATAGTTATAAATTGAGTTATTCATTGAGGTTATTGCTTTGTTGATGGTGCACGGTTTCAAAGGGAAATTTGCTAAAGTAGATTTGAAATATTCGTTTGCAATGGACCATTCGTTTTTCGAATTTGGGAGACGAACACTGGGTTAATTTCAAAAATACATCCAAATTGACGTCATCTAGAAACCCAATGCTGCTAGTGGCTTTGTTGCTTTGAACTTCACAAACTAGGTCTTCAGAGGTATCAGGGTCGTTTTAAACCTTTTGTTCCTTTACAAATTTTTCCACAACAGCATTTGATCCAATTGTTTAGCGTAACAATGTCCTCATTTGTTTCTACGGAAATTAGAGGAATGTTGATAAACGGGAGCCGTTGGGGCCAATTTGGTGGTTGACGTCAAGCTTTCGTTTACATCTCCAAGAATGGCGGCCTAACGTTTTGAAATCTTGACCACAGAAAGAACAAACCACAAATGGTGCAACAATCTAAAGCCAATGCGAACGAATCATTTCTAAAAAACTCCTTGTCGTTTCAATAGTCGATTTTACTGTAATATACGAGTACAAAGTAACCAGGCTATAATGATACTTGCTTTTAAACGAGAGCCGTATACGGGAGCTCTGAACGCCACTGCTCAACAACCATAATAATAATAATAGTGGAAACTTTTCATTTTGAATTCCAGTTAAAACTACAATTACAAATCTCACTATTACAAGGTAATTTGTAACTGGCTAGCCTGTTTCTACAAAATAAGACTATTACAAATCGTAGTAAAGAGAAAAGAAAAAAAAACGTTAAAAGGGGAGTAGCTCTGGGTTAGTCCATGTTTTGTTCCTACAGCAAAAAATGTAATAGGTGGTACGAATGGATATCGTAGAAAGCTTAGAAATGAGATATCGTTTGTGTTGATCATCGATGGAAAGAGAGTCACACATTTCAAGGAATGAGCTGCATGAGTCGCCAAAGATGCCAAGAGAGCTGATGGAGAGATTTACAAATATGACAGATTTGAGCCTTGGTCTTAGATCTGAGACAAGGCGAGCATATTTTGAACGTTTCCTTTCTGCATTGCAGTTAAGGTTAGTTTCAAATCCTATCGTTAGTTCCAAAACATAAAGAATGTTTTCCTTTGTACGCAGAAGTAGATCTGGGCGCAGATTGTCTCCAGTTATGATGGATGGTAAGGAGAAGCCAGGTATATCGGCAAAAAGAGAGGATCCCTCTATTGCTTTCAAGGAGGTTGCAAGAAAATTTAGAGCAGAATTATGACGCCAGGTATAACGACCTTGTTCGAGATAAGCTTTGCAGCCTGCAACGACATGGAGTAAAGTTTCGGGAAGAAGGCAGAATTCGCAATCAGATGATTGGCTTAGGTTCCAAAGGCTTAGATTTTTGCGCGTAGGGAGAGTATTGTTCAGGTACTTGATGGTGAAGTTGAAGATGTTCGTGGGTAGGTTGCTCTGCACAATAGACCAAAGACCATTGAGCTTTTTAAGAGAGTGGTCCAACAGAAATGAAATAATAGCACCCTGGGATAGTAATTGGTGTGCCAAGCGCTCTCTACTGTCTGATTTTACTGTTTTCAGTACATCTTTGGTGTAATGGTAAATGTCGTATTGCAGATTCATCCCACTACTGGTGTTTTTCCATAAAGCTTGAATGTTTGTGTTAGGAGAAGTTCGGAGGGCATTGCCTGAAACAGTTTGGCATTGAGTGAATTTGACAGAAGGTAGCTGAAGATCGAGACCAAATTGATTTTTAGAAAGAACTATACTAGTTAAAGTAGCACTTATGGGAAGATCAAGCCACTGGCGAATGTATTTAGAGACAAGATTATTGAGGTTCTCAATGACCCAGGTCTTCGATAGGTCTGCAACAGTGAAGTGCCAAGAAACTTTGGACAATACATATCTGTGGTACAATAGAAGTTTATTTTTGGGATGCAGAGGCAATTAATCAATTTCTTTCAGAAGGCTGGGAAACATTGATAGCAGTTTTTCTTTATGACTGCCATTGGTCATTTCGAAGTCAAAGAAGCGGCCGAGGTAATAATAATAATAATAATAATAATAAAATTCATAATAATAATAATAATAATTATAATAATAATGATTATAATACTAATAATAATTGATCCTGGGTAAGACATAAAACTGCATCCGGTTGTAGAGTTTCGATGTGGAAGAATGAGGTTACCCTTTGCTGCAACTACCTCCAGGTCACCCTTGAGCAAGGTGTAGTACCTGTCAGCTCTCTTCGAGGCCATGAAGTAGCAGGTTGGCGTCCGGCGGGGGCTAGTCTGTCTTATGGGTGGGAGGGACCCTTCAGCTTTGGTTGGCAACCCTCCTAGAGATGATGTCTTGATAAAAACACTGGTGGTTGTGTAACCTAAGGTCCACTATCCACTAATTCAAATAATGAAGATAATGGCGTGAATGAGATTGGAACAGTTAAGGTCTCTCAGCCGGTAGGTGTACCATGGTCCAGCAGCATGTTCCCGGTCGTCATCCAGCTACTGCTAGGAGGACCCGATGGTCTCACGAAGAAAATAGAGTTGTAATAGAGTGCTTTCACAGAAGCAACCCAAAGAAAATTGGTTATCGAAAGAGAATGCATAACTTATGGTTTGAATAGGGCATGTTTGTAATAACAGAGCAGAGACTTATCGATCAAAAGACTCAAATAATATAGAAGAAACGGCTACCTGAATTAGAGCTTGAAGCCATAAGAAGGTCAATTGATGATGCTGAATATGGTCAAGTAGGAAATATTATAGAAGGTGGCATAGGGGAACAATGGAAGATGACAAAAAAATCAACAAGCGAATGCAACACCAAATAACAATGTAACCAATAGACAAGGAGATGAATGCATAGGAGAACAGCTTACCAATGAGTATATAAATGAGATACCTCCACATATAGTGTATGATGAGACAAGCGTAACTGAGGAAGAGAAGCTGCTTATGGAGAAGATAAAAGATTTTGGCAGACAACAGAGAGGAAGATTACCACCGTTGAAGGGAGTTGACAGTAAGAAGTTAAAAGAAGTGGTTAATAAGGTTAATACGGTGTTGGGAAAGGTGCAGGTAAAAGATATAACTCATGTGAATGCATCTGATGTACGGAGGAGCAGCTTTGGTAACTCAAATGGTGGGGATGCGTAGAAAACAAAAAGAAAAGAAAGTGCCATGGTGGAGGAGAAGATCAGAGGACCAAGTAAGACAACTGAACAAAGATCTTAGCAGGATTAACAACTTGATTCAGCAAAAGAAAATATAAAAGAAACATCAAGATTCCCTTCAGAGAAAATACAAAATGAAACAAAACTGTGAGAGAGGAAATTAAGCAAAGAATAGGAGCGAAAACGGGAAAGATAAAGAGATACCAACAACGAAAGACATTTTTGGGAAATAAGTTGATCACAATAAAAAAGCAGAATGGTTAGAAAACTTTCGCTGTGAAGTTAGAGGTATATACCAGCAGAGTAACATAACAATCACAGACAAGAGAGTCAAAGCAATTTTTAAAAAGTTCCCCCATTGGAAGGCTCCTGGACCTGATGGCGTACAGGGATATCGGCTAAAGAATTCCCATTCAAAACTAGCAGAACATCTTAACCTCTGCTTAGAAACAGTTAAAACTCCTGCATCTTATACAAAAGGAAGGGCTGTTCTTATCAAAAAAGATTGTAGCGAAGGTACAGTCGCCAGTAACTATCGACATATTACATGCCTTCCACTTGTCTGGAAGCTTTTAACTGGAGTTGTTGCAAATGAAGTGTGTAGCTTTCTTGAAGGACACAATTTTCTACCCAAGGAGCAAAAAGGTTGCAGACGTAACTCTAAAGGAACTGCAGACCTGCGCTTTATAGACAAAATGATAATGAAGGAAGTCAAATCAAGAAAAAAGGATTCTAGCCATGGAATGGATAGATTGTCGGAAAGCATACGACATGCTCCCGCATAGCTGGATAATTGGATGTCTAGTAAATCTAGGAAATAACGGGAAGGTTCAAAACCTATTGAAAGAAAGCACGAAGAAGTGGAAAGTAGAGTTCACTTGCGGAAAGCAAGAACTTGGAGAAGTAAACATAAAACAAGGAATATTCCATGGGGATGCCTTATCACCGCTTCTATTTGTAATTGTTCGTATACCCCTGAATGGTGTGCTGCGGAAGGTAAAAGCAGGATATAATTTTATCTCAAACAATGAAAAGATCAACCACCTACTGTTTATGAATGATCTCAAAGTCTATGCAAAGAATGAAAAAGATCTAGAGTCTTTGATTCAAACAGTAAGAATATTCAGTGAACATATTGGGATGGAATTTGGTTTAGATAAATGTGCTATATTGATAATGAAAAGGGGGGAAACTGTCGAGGCAGAAGGTGTAAAATTACCTGACGAGAGAAAGTTTAGTAGTGTAAAGGAAGATGAAAGCTACAAATATCTCGGAGTGCTTGAGGCAGATTACTTGAAAAGATCAGAAATGAAAGAAAAGATGAAGAAAGAATACAAAAGATAAATAAGGAATGTCTTAGAGACAAAGCTGAATGGCCATAATGGCCATAACTTAATTAAAGCTATCAATACTTGGGCAGTAGCTGTCATCCGATATTGAGCTCCCTTTCTAGACTGGAACAAAGATGAGCTTTTAGCTTTGGGTCGAAGAACAAGAAAGTTGATGACGATGCACAAAGCTTTGCACCCATAGAGCAATGTAGATAGAATATACCAATCAAGGAAAGAAGGCGGATAAGGTCTTATTAAAGACAGCACGAGAACAGCGATACTTGCACTACAGTAATACATACAGGAGAGTGAAGAAAAGCTGGTCATTGCCGCAAGGAAACCAGAAGATATATCAGAAACAGCAAAGGGATTCAAAAGAAGAAGAACAAAGGAACGTAAGCAAGACTGGACCGACAATGCGTAACATGGACAGTTTTTAAGACAAACACAAGCAGTTGCTAGCAATTATTGGTGAGGATGTCTTAGTAAGGGAGGAATTAAAAGAGAAACAGAAACGCTCATCCTAGCTTCGCAGGAACAAGAAATTAGAACAAATCAGATCAAACAAAAATCGAACAAACGCAGGAGGATAGCCTATACCGAATGTGTAAACAAGCTGATGAAACAGTCAATCATCGCTTAAGTGAATGCAGCAAGATGGTGCAAAAACAGTTTAAAAGACATCATCATTTGGCCGGGAAAAAGATTCACTGGGAAGCTTGCCTGAAATATGGCCTTGATCTAAAAAGCAAATCGTATGAACGTAAAACGTAACGCAAAACGTAAAAATACAGTCCAGAGACAACGATGTGAAACGATGTCTGTACAATTCTTTGGGACTTGAACATACCAATAGATCACGTCATACAAGCAAGGCGCCCAGACTTAGTCGTTAAGGATAAAGTGAAAAATGAATGCCTGATAGTGGAGGTCGCAATTCCATACGACAGTCGAGTTTAAACAAAAGAGTTCGAAAAGTTAGAGAAATATCAAGATCTGGCCAGGGAACTCAAAACATTGTGGAACATGAGTATGCGGATCATACCTATATATTGATGCCCTTGGAACAGCCCCTAAAGACCAAAAGAAAAGGCTAAAAGAAATCGGAATTGAGACCAAAATTTTGAACTGCAGAGAACAGTCATCTTGAATTCTACCAGAATCCTCAGGAAAGTCCTCGCGTTTTTAGGAGACTTGCTGTCACCAAACCTCAAGGACAAATTATGAACCTTTCAAAGAAAATGGGCGGCAAACAGATAATAATAATGGAAACATTTCATTTTCAATTCAACTGAAAACTACAATTACAAATCTCACTATTACAAGGTAATTTGCAATTGGCTAGCCTGGTTCTACAAGAAAATACTATACTGAAAAATTAAACGACCAAATACTATACTAAAAAAATTAAATTAAGGGAAAACTGAAAAAAATTAAACGACCAGAATTAAAAGGGATGTTATTCCGGATTTGTCCACGGTAAATTTTGCAACAAAATATGTAGTACATAGTACAGATCGAAAAGTTTAGAGATGATATACCGTTTTTGTTGTTCATCGATGGAGAGAGAGTCACAAATTTTGAAGAATGAATTGCAGGGGTTGCCGAAGATGCCAAGAGAGCTCATAGAAAGATTAACAAAGGAGACACATTTGAACTGCCGCTGTAAACCAGATAAAAGAGCAGCATACTTGCTGTGTTTTCTTGTTTCATTTGTGTCAAGATTGGATTCCAAGCCAACAGTTAGCTCTAAAATTTAGAGGTAATTGTTGTTAGTCCTGAAGAGAAGATGAGGGCAAAAGTTTTCTCCAGTTATGAGTGATGGTGAAAGAAAGCGTTCATTGACAGCTTTTAGTGATGTAGCTAGAGAGTTTAGGATAAAGTTATGTCGCCAGGTGTATAGGCATTGTTCCAGATATGTTTTGCAGCCAGCAACAACGTGAAGGAGGGTTTCTCGCAGAAAACAGAAAGAACAGTCAGAGGTCTGGCTCAAGTTCCACTTTTTCAAGTTTTTCTGTGTGGCAAGGGCACTGTTTAGGTACCTTATTGTGAAATTGAAAATATTTTGAAGCATGATACCTTGCACCTTGGACCAAAGTTGGTTTATTTGCGAAAGATCCTGGTTAAAAAGATGTGATAATAAAGATTCTTGAGAAGTTAGAATGTTTTGCAGACGATCTTTATGCTCTTGCTGGACAGCCTTTAATGTTTCTTTCGTGTTCCTATATATATCATATCGTAAATTTGTGCTACTGTTGGTATTTTTCCATAAAGAACACATGTTATTGTCTGGTGAAGATTTCAGTGCGTTGCGTAAAACTGTTTGACACTGTAGGAATTTTCGCGGATGGTGAAGTTAGCTGAGTCCAAACTGGTTTTTAGAAAGAATAATGCTACACAAGGTAGCACTTATTGGGAGGTCGAGCCACTGGCGGATGTATTTGGATACGAGGTTGTCAAGATTCTCAACAACCCAGGCCTTTGAAAAACCTGCTACAATAAGATTCCGGGAGATTTTAGAAAGAACAAAGTTGTGATAAAGAAGCAGCTTATTTTTTGCATGAAGAGGCTGGGAATCGACTTGTTTAAGCATGCTGGACAGTGATGATTCAAGGTCAGGTTTGTGTTCTTGGTTTGTCATTTCAAAGTGAAAATGACAAGCGAGGTACTTAAAAGAGTTTCCATTCGAGACAGGTGGGATAGATTTGTTGTTTATGAAAAGCCTATGTTGATACTGAAGAGAACGTTAGGAAAAATTTTTTATTCCAAAATTGATGCATTTATCAACACGTATGATCATGTTAGCCCATTTGCACCAGCAAGTGAAACAATTCAGTAGAAGTTGGTTTTCTTTCTCCTTGCTGGTGATAACGGCAGCATCGTCTGCAAATTGAAACCAATGGACTGGTTGAAACATACGGTCGTTCTGACAATGTGGGGAGAAACCTAACTGTTTGTATTCTTCACCTTTTATGTACTGAACAAATGTATTGAAGAATAAATTAAATAATAGGGGACTGAGGCAGTGGCCTTGAAAAACACCACGACGGACTGAAATAGAGTATTATAGTGGCTTGTGATGATAAAGGTTTTAAAATTGGTGTAAAGGCTAGAGATATGAAGTTGTATGTTGTCAGGGATATGATGATAAGACAGTACAGTGGGTATCAAATTATGATGTACTTCTCCAAATGCATTTTTAAGATCGAGAAAAGTGACAACTAGTGAACGTTGCTTGACTCGAGCTTTGTATACGACCTGAGCCATCATGGCAGTATGCTTTAAGGTCCCTGAAATATTCGAGGTGAAGCCTTTTTGAATTTCGTGCTCAATGAGACCATTTACTTTAAGAAAATTGAATAGACTGTCAAACAGGCATGATGTGAAAATTTTCAAAGGCACTGGCTCAAGAGTGATTGGCCTGATATTTGCTTGATCGTCATTGCTATCCATTTTGTGAATTAGGATAGTGCATGCTTTTTTTCCACTCTAAAGGAACTTTTCCAGAGAGCCACATATTATGAATGATATTAGTTATTAAAGAGCGCAAATGTGGACAACGTTTAAAAACAATGATGGACATTTTGTCACGGGGACATAGAGTGGCTGAAGATTTCATAGGCCGAATAACTGATGTGATATTTTTATAAAAAGGAGGCTCCAAAGGAAAAGGGTGATTAGGCTCCCTAAGAGATGCAATCCATGAATGAATAGAAAACTTTATGCATGGCGACAGAGAAGAAAACATTTTAAAGAAATACTGAGAGCACTGATCTTTGGAAAAGGAAGGTAGAAGATTTGAGCTTCTTTGAAGAACACATTTGACGTATCCCCAAAAACGGATCTTTGAAATGAAGTTATCGTGATTCGTGATGTGAGTGCATTTTCAATCCTTTCATCCCCTTGTATTCTTTACCACATGATCATTTGACAATAAATTTGTTGATGAAAGACGCGCTTTCCTATTCTGTTTCAATAAATGGAATGTTAATTGATCCCGACGGGCCACTGTCATTGTTCTCCAACAGTTGCTTGCACCTCCAAGTATGGCTGCCTAAGGCCTGAAATTCTTTTCCGCAGAGCGAGAAAATTGCAAAAAACAGCAATATCCCAAGCACGAAATAATAACAATAACATCTAAGAACAAAATAATAATAATAATAATGGAAACATTTCATTTTCAATTCAACTTAAACTACAACTACAAATCTCACTATTACAAGGTAATTTGCAATTGGCTAGCCTGGTTTTACAAGAAAAAACTATAACAATCGTAAGGTAAAAGGAAAAACTGAGAAAAATAAAATAAAACAACTAAAGTTAAAAAGGGTGTAATTCCGGATTTGTCCATGGCTTATTTTTGCAACAAAATATGTAGTACGTAGTACGGATGGCAATGTTGGAAAGTTTAGAAATGAGATACTGTTTTTGTTGCTGATCGATGGAGAGAGAGTCACACATTTTAAAGAATGAATTGCAGGAGTTGCCGAAGATGCCAAGAGAGCTCATAGAAAGATTAACAAAGGAGACACATTTGAACTGCCGCTGTAAACCAGATAAGAGAGGAGCATACTTGCTGTGTCTTCTTGTAGCATTTGTCTCAAGATTGGATTCGAAGCCAACAGTTAGCTCTAAAATGTATACCATACTAATAATGAAAATAATAAAACTCGTTTCAGACCTGACAGTCCAAACCTTCTTACTTTGTTTTCTTAGATTTGTTACCCGTAGAGGGATAACAGATACAATAGTTACCAACAACACAAAGACGTCCAAGGCATTTTCCAAGACACTTTTAACCATCTTAAAATCGTCCACTCTTAAAGCATTCTTGGCTAATAAGCGCATTCTTGGAAATTCAATCTGGCCAAAGGCCCATAAAGGGAGTGAAACTTTGCTTAGAGAAGAGTATAGGGGTATGTAAATGTATGGTGTCTAAAATTCGCGTACACTAAGCTATGTTTATCCAAATGACCTTCAGGAACCTCTCACACCCTCGCATTTGCTGATGGGACGCAGATTATTACAGCTGCCAACGCCGAGCACCAGAAAAGAGGACGAAGATCACAATCAGCTAGCTGTAGAAATACATCAAAGAGCCACAGTCGTTTCGAAACTGATTGACCAACGTTGCTAATACGAAAAACTAGTGGAACATGCGTGGAACTAGCGGAACGACTAAGAAATGACCACGGAACTAGCGGAAAGACCACGGAATGAGGAGGGAACTAGCGGAACGATCAGGGAATGACCGCAGAACAACCCATTGATCTCAACAGGAAGACTTTTTAGATCAGTTGCAACGACTGTCAAGGAACTTTGCAGGGGCACATTATTTTGATGTCATGTTTTAGTTTATTATTATTTAGGTTGCCAAGAGATGTATTCATACTAGGCTGATTAATATTTTTACCTTCTAACCTTTTGATGCACATCTATTGCCACATTTGTAAGGTGTCTAGCTCTTGAACTGCCTTCATTCTAATCGTTCGATAAAAGTAGTTCTAACTATTTATGTTGCCGATTTCAAAAGATTCCACCTCTGTCTTTTTATAGTTCAACTGTACTATTTCTTTCATTCTTTCATTGTATTTGAGTTTTTTAACACAAAGTTTAAAGGCATAAGACAGCAAAATTTCGAGATCACTTTCTCGTATAAGAGGTTGTTTTGTACTTTCCGATTCTCATACTTATATTTTACTTATACCTCTAATTGGACTGTGTTTATAAACTTTCATATCGTATTGATTAAGAATATAGACTTATTGTGAGCTGGAAAAAACTTGATTTGCCTTCATATGAACGTAGGAGACATTCCGCTTTTGTTTTGAATTTTTCTAAAATGCTGTTATGAATGAAAATGTTGTCAGAAAGGCCAAATTGCCAGTGAGGTTCAAGCCCCCAAGTCTCCAAGGATCTGGTTGTTTTGCCTCTTAGAATACTGATAGTATTTTGTATTGCCAAGGATCTCTGTTTTGCTTTAATCCAAGACAAAATTTTATCACGACGATATTCTAAATGTTGAGCCTAATGTGCTACAGATCTGAAACTGATGCAGGTTGGAAAGTGATTTGGCAAATTAAGCTCCCATAACAAAGATTTTGTTGCAAAAAAGGCCCCGGCAAAATTTGATCATTCCGTTATTACTTTTTTATATATCTTACATCCTATATTTATCTTCAAAGTTATTTTTATATTTATCTAGTCTGATCGATCCATACTCCAATTCGACTTACGGCCTTGTTTTGGAAATTTCTCCAAACTTCATTATACGATTTTTTTTAAGTTCAGATTTTTATCACCATAATTTTAGGTTGGATACAATCTTTCATATTGTTTGTGCTTGAATTTTAAATTTCATAGAGAAATGACGGGATTTGACTGCAAAAATCATTCCGGGGGAAACTTTACACGTCGGCAATCACAGTCAAATCCCTTATAAAATGTTTATCTTAATGTCGTCATCAAATCAATATCGTGAGCCATACCATAATTCCTTGCTCGCAATCCGAATCTGAAGGGAAATATCTTTTAAATTTGCTGGAGGACCATAGAGGAGCTAATCACTAGTGAGTCAAATATCATGGTCTTCAAATCGATTCATGGACTGGCTCCACAATACGTGTGTGATCCCTTCAAATCCAAGTTAAATTTTAAGAATCTTGGAATACATCAATTGACCAAAGGCTACCAAAAAAACTCCAAAAATGGACAGAAATGCTAGGTCTTGAAATGGCCTTTCAGCTGGGTGTAAACAGGCATCTTCCTTGACAAACTTAAAAAAATCTTGCAAAATTGTAAATAGGCATAATTGTAAATTGCATATTGGAAATTACCATTTCACCTTTCGTTATAGATATTTGTAGTAAAATTGAATTCAAGTTAAAAGAGGATATATTTTAGATTGTAAATATTGAATTGTAATTAGGATAATTTGGTTTTTATAGAAAGTTTTCATATATGGTATTTGAAGTGTAGAGAAAATCTGTTGAAAGGATAGCCTAATGAGTATATTCGTTCCCTGAAGGAAAAGCCATAATCTTCAGAAGAAAGACAGACAGTCGGACGAGATCTATATCAGTCAAGTTGTTGTTATCAAAAGTGATGAAAAGAACAGAGTAGAGTGGAACATCAGAGTTGCAGAGCAGCTGATCCGAGGTCGTGATGGAATCGTGAGGGGAGCAAGATTGGAGTCAAAGAAAACACGTATCGAAAGAGCAGTCGAACTATTGTACCCCTTCAAATTAGAATGTGATATTAAAAAACAAAAGAATTGAACCCACAAGCTAGCGAATTCAAACCAACCCAGAGAGGTTCCGATACGAAGAGAGAGAGAGTGAGAAAACGGTTAAAAAAATAGTAACTATTTGATGCCTATTTGGGTCAAATAGGGGGAAAGTGTCACGAATTCGAAAATTTATTTTGCAGGCTTAATGGTTTTTCACTTTGTTATGTAAATGTAGGGAGTAGTGTGGCTGGTGAATTCAAACTGAAGGAAGAAGTTTAACCTTGCGAGTTGTTTATTTTTGTCCATCTCTACTGATCGCAACAGCAGCTATGTACAGACAATACTGAATTAACAACACTAAAAAACACAATGACAACTTATTTCACTCACCGTTGATTCAACGTTTTTTTTCCTCGCCATCGATCACACAGTTTGGACTGCTGTATCCCATCTTCGTCTTCTGCCCGGAATGAAAGCTTCGAGCTATGCAGCTTCGCCTGGTTCCACGTCTGAATTATCCGCAGAAGAAACGACTGTTTCGTTTTTGCAAGGCAAAAAAAGCCATCAGCAGCACCTACAAGCTATTCCCTTCACTTTCTTCAAAAACTGACGTATTTGAGCTTGAATATTTGCCGTGAGACATGTTCAAAGACTCGCAGGTAAAACTCCGCCGTCATTTACATTGCTTAAAAACAAGAAACAATCCCGTGACAGATTCAACCACTTTACGTAACTTCCTGTAAAACTCGACTCAATCCCTTATGACAGAATTTGAAGGAAAAATCGACTTTGAAATAGCTGTAATTACGAAAGTTTTAATTCTTCGAAAATTTTATGGCGATTCTCGTGATCAGCATACTTGATTACATCTAGCGGTCAATAAAAATTTTCGTGTCATATCCACTTTAAGTATCTCGGTCGTTCTTTTGACTTTAAGATGAAAAATCAAGTGCAAAAAACCTTTATTGAAACTCTTCTAAAAAACTTACTCCACAAAATTTATGCATTGCCTATTCTTCCAAAGAACAAACTTCATCTGTACCAAAAATATGTTCTTTCTTTATTATAATGGCATCTCACTATAATTGACTTGCCAAAAACATGGATTGCTAGAAACCTTGACAATCTTGTTACAAAATATGTCAGGCAATGGCTTGATCTTCCATTCACTACTACAATCAGTGGTATCATTCTCCCTAAAAGCAGCTTTGGTCTTAACTTTATGCTTCCACCTTGCAAATTCCTGCAGTGCTAAGTCACCCATCGACGGTCGTTAACACTTGAAACATAATCAAATCAAACATCTTTGGCAAACACCTCCTACGGAAAGAATATCCAACATGATCAATGAATGAACACGAAGGCAGTTTTGAAAGAAATTAGAAGCCAGCACGAAGACAAACTAAAAAACCAGCTCGCAAGCCAAGGAACAATAATCTCCTCTCTACTAGAGAATTTTCTGAAACATTTCAATAGCCCCTGGTCGACTGTGCACAGAGCTCTTTGCCTAAAAACACATTTAACTTCTCGATAAGAAACCTCAACAACATGCTTGCCACTAGTGAAAATCTCTTTAAATGGAACTTTTATGAAACCTCCACTTGTTCTTTTTGCCTCCTTCCAGAAACAATGCTTTATGTCGCAGCTGGATGGGCGCAACACCTGGAGAGATGACTCTGTCTGATTTGGATTTCAGTCATTTTGAACAATAGACTTTCTCGAAGAAACAAAGTTAAAAGTTATAAGAAATCTAACCTCAGATGCATAAAGGATAGGATAAACTGGCAGACCTAAAAGAAGCAAACTAGAAAGGAAGGTACACTGACTCGCTTTATGAAAGTTGTGGCTCATATGCAGCTATTAACAATTCAAAATGGAAAGAAATGCTTAGCTACAAATAAAGCCAAAGCGAATCATTTCTGTATACGAAAATTTGAAATTGGCTTTGAAAAAAGCAAACATTTTACAACATACTTAAAGCTTTTTCGTCTGACACTCCTCAGAGCATAAAACGTCAGAATAGGTTCCGAAAAACATGTTTGAAAAATATATACCCAGTTGTGGATCGAAATAGGCCAATCAGAAAAACGCAAGCACAAGACCGGTATAGTTGACCAATCAGTGCCGCGAGCCTAAAGAAAAATTACCAATGGAGTCCAAGAGAGAAAACGAACTCCTTTTGTCTACACAATGGCGGCTTTTTCGTTTTTATGTAGATTGACTCCAAAACTGCTAGATGGAAGGACGACCGGGCTCTGCCAATTATCCGAAACATGTCGTCATTATAGAGTTTTGCACAATCTGGGTTGTCCAAAAGATGTTGACCAATGGCAGAATCACTTGTTTTAACAGTGTTTCTCGACCTACAAGATCGAGGAGGCTGTTCTCTTTGAGGGGCAGTTTTGTTTCGTATGTTGGAAGGAACATGCTGTTTTATCCTATCCCCCAATCTTTGGGTTGTGCGCCCTACGTAGCCAGAATCACACTGGCACGTAAATTCATAAATGACGGAACTTTTTTGGTTGGTAGGGACGCAATCCTTTTGAATGGATGGAAGGGCTCTCCTAGTGCTGTAAACAATCCGAGGATTGACAGCAAAGAAACAATTGGTTATGGCTTGCCTAATCTGACTCTCGAATCGCAAGGAAGTGTTACCAATCCATGGTAGTTTCAAATAAACTGGGCACTTTTGCGGACCAAACTTTTGAACAGCCGAAAAACTTGCGATCTTCTCCTTAGTATAAGATAAAATGACGTCTTCAGGATAGCCGTTGTCCAAGAAGATCGTTTTGAGTTTTTCCAGTTCAGCGTGCAGTTTAGATTTCGAGCAGATCATAAGTGCCCTATGTACTAATGTTTTGACAAGGTTGACTTTGCGTTGTTTTGGGCAAAATGAATTCCAGCGTATGTACTGACCGGTAAAAGTAGGCTTGCGATATACACTGGTAAGAAATCCAGTGTTAGACTTTTCGACCAAAACATCTAAAAATGGTAAGGAATCATTTTCTTCCTTTTCAAACGTAAACTGGAGGGCTGGGTGTAGGCTATTTAGGTGTTTTAGAAAAATATCACACTCAGCCTCTGTTTTGAAAATGGTATATGTGTCATCCACATACCGAAAATAGACACCTGGCTTTTGGTCGTAGTCGAACAAACGCTCTTCATGAAAGCCAACAAAGATATTGGCCAAGGCAGGTCCCAGAGGGGATAGGATAAAACAGCATGTTCCTTCCAACATACGAAACCAAACTGCCCCTCAAAGAGAACAGCCTCCTCGATCTTGTAGGTCGAGAAACACTGTTAAAACAAGTGATTCTGCCATTGGTCAACATCTTTTGGACAACCCAGATTGTGCAAAACTCTATAATGACGACATGTTTCGGATAATTGGCAGAGCCCGGTCGTCCTTCCATCTAGCAGTTTTGGAGTCAATCTACATAAAAACGAAAAAGCCGCCATTGTGTAGACAAAAGGAGTTCGTTTTCTCTCTTGGACTCCATTGGTAATTTTTCTTTAGGCTCGCGGCACTGATTGGTCAACTATACCGGTCTTGTGCTTGCGTTTTTCTGATTGGCCTATTTCGATCCACAACTGGGTATATATTTTTCAAACATGTTTTTCGGAACCTATTCTGACGTTTTATGCTCTGAGGAGTGTCAGACGAAAAAGCTTTAAGTATGTTGTAAAATGTTTGCTTTTTTCAAAGCCATTTTCAAATTCTGTACCGCAAAAAAACTGTTCAAAATTTGAAATCTTAATCATGATATTATAGCTAAATCATAGCAAGAAGGTTCCCTATAATTTTTGTGTAATCATCCTCTAAATTGGTTTGCTGTCTGTATTTTTGACTCAAATCGTGCTTACAAACTATATTTTCCACAAAAGTTTTAGGTTTATCATCTCGAAGACCATTTCAATCAAATGCTACCAGAAGTTGCATTTCTTTAATTTGCATTCCAAGAAACCACTGATCAGTCCTGTCCCCTTTTTGCATAAACTTTGCCTTCCTTTCTGAGACTCGGAATTTATTCGTCCATTGTGAAATTTGCCTACTTCTTGCCATTTTATTGACATCTTTTTATATCAATTTTTCATTTTATGAGGCAATACCTTACCCGTTCGTGTTTATACTAAACATTCCAGGGCAAGCAAACAATTAGATTATTCGGTAAACGAATCTTTAATACGATGCAGCAACCTCCGTTGAAGAATCATTCACATCGCATTATCTTAATGCTATGGCTTGAGCAAAAGAAGAAGTTAACGCCAAGTTTGTTACTGAATCACTCTTTACTTTTTTGCTAACTGGCAAAATTAAGTGAACTCTACAATTAATGCCGGGCAGATTAACTGAACCCGTGTCTATGAAAATCAAAAATTTCAGAAAATTCCATCATATTAAAAATTCCAAATGTCCATTAACCTTTCATAACCTAGTAAAGTCATCCTTTTTTTTAGCTTCGACCCAACTCATTTCATAACCACATGCTATGACGCTTATTCAAACTCAGTTTTGATGTAATCCTTGATATTTATTATTCTTAATAGAACATCTTAAGGTCCCACATTCCTAAAATGGGGCCCTTTTTATGCAAAGATGGGGACCTTTTTGCCAGATTTTGAAGGGGGCCCACCGGCCATGGGCCGATGGGCTGGTGGGCCAACCCACCACTGCCTGATATGCTGCTGATTGCTTCAAGAAAATCATTCACATCATTGAACTTATAGTTGGCTTTGAGAAAGATCTTAATGTTAAAAGTTTTCGCAAAAAAATAAGTAAAATCTCTTTTAAAAACTCTTAGCAGTTCGTACAAGTCCGTTAAATTTTTTAACCTCTAAATCAGCTCTCTTTCTTGGCATCTTTAGGCAATCATGTTCTACTTTTACAGATATGCTGGACGATCTTGAGAATGAAAATTCCCATTGTCGCTAGATCTAAGGAAGAAAATAACTCCTTGCCATTTCTGAATGTTTTGGTTGAAAAATCTGACACTGGATTTCTCACTAGTGTATACCGTAAACCCACATTTTCGGGGTTATACACTCGATGGAGTTCGTTTTGCCCAAAACAAAGAAAAATCAGCCTCATCAAAACGCTTACACATAGGGCACTGATGATTTGTTCCAAGTCTAAACTCGACTCGGAACTTGAAAAACTAACTAAGATTTTTCTGGAGAACGGCTATCCAGAAGATGTTATTTCAGTTTACATTAAGGAGAAGATAGGAAATTTTTCGGCTGACGTAAAATTTTGTCCTCAAAAGTGCCCGGTCTATCTAAAACTACCCTGGATCGGTAACAGCTCCCTTCGTTTTGAAAGCCAAATAAAACAGGCCATAACAAATTGTTTTTTCGCGGTCAACCCACGTGTTGTTTATAGTACGAAAAAGGTCCTTTCGTCCATTCAACAAGAATTGCGTTCCTGCCACAAAAAAAAGTTCTGTTGTATATGAATTTACGTGCCAGTGTGATTCTGGCTACGTAGGACGCACCCCCCAAAGAATGGAGGATAGGATAAAACAACATGTTCCATCTAATATTAGAAACAAAACATTTGCTAGAAAACCCAGATTGTGCAAAAAACTATAATGGCGACATGTTTCGGATTATTGGTAAGGCGCGATCGCTCGGCTCGTGTTTCTGATTGGCCTATTTCGATCCGCAACTGGGTATATATATTTCTTAGCGTAGAGTTTTCGATCTATGTTCTGACGTTTTAAACTCTGAAGAGTGTCAGACGAAAAGCTTTAGTTTACTAAATGTTTGCTTTTTTCAAAGCCATTTACAAGTTTTGTACCACCAAAAGATTGTTTAGATCTATTTTGGTTAATCAAAGATCATAATTCGATGCAGTTACTTTATACTCTGTCGTAGAAACAAACCTTGGCCTAACCCAGAGCTTCTTTCATCTAGTATTCTATCTCCACCTATACCACCATCACTAAAATATTCATTGCCATCATCAACATCGTCGCTACTTTTGTCATCCTCGTAAGCATTATCAACATCGTCACCATCATTACATCATCATGCTTATATTTATGCTCTGTACAACTGATTTTTTTGCACTTGCCATAGTATTCTTTTAATGTAAGTGTGCCACGTACAAACTCCCTTGTAAAAGTGAGGTTTGTAAGTGTTATGTTTTTCGAAATGAAATGACAACTGGTTTAAGAAAAAATATTATTATTATTATTATAACAAATCTATATACAGAATGCACATTTCAACATAAAAATGCTGTTATCAATATGTGTCCTGTAACAAAAAAAGAGAAAGATAAAAACCTATAAAAAAGCTCTATAAACCTAGCAATAATTACAACATTTAAAAAATCCATACTTAAAATATCACAATTTTCAACTAAAATGTTTCTCTAAATGTCTACTACTACAGTTACTTCTTTACCACGATACTACTTTTTAGGCTTGCGACTTTAAGATCTAAGATATAACACAAAGATTAGAGGGAGATACAAATCTACAAACAGTGTGGTTTCCAGAGAACTATATGAAGTTAAATGAAGGTAAATGTCACCTCATAAAGTTTGGGGCAAAGAAAGAAAGAGTAAATAAACATAATGGTGAGACCCAGATAGAAGAAAGTGATTAGGAGAAACTACTAAGCATCATTGTTGACAAAAAATTTAGTTTCAAAAAACATGTTTAAATGCTCTTTAAAACAGCTAGCCAGTAGCTTCATCAGGCTATGTCATAGCTGATACCACTGAATTTCTAAGTTGATACTACTGAGAGCTAAACACAACTGTATTAGAAACATATTTTTGTATCATGCTAAATAGTATTTATGCTTAAAAGGATATTTAGAACCTCTATGTTCATTTCTGGCCTATTACCATAGAATCAATGATCCTACCTTTGTGCAAATTTGATTGCATGTTGCTTCTTCAGCTATAGCCATGGTGGCAGCTCCAGCGAGTCAGTTAACATTTGCTTGTTTAATTCTGAATATGACAATTCACTTTCCCTTTAAAAAATTTCAAGCTAATCTGGCTTGGGTCTAGATTTTGACAAACCTGAAAAAGGTTTAAAAAACATAAAAGAATGCAGGGTTTTCATGACTCAATTAATCATTAATTCAAAAAAGGATAATTCTATTATCACTTTCCACAGAACAAGAAACCACATCCTCCAGTTCTTTTCAAACAAAGGGACTATTCATGTCAAATTTGTATCAAAATAAATATGTATAAACTATGAGTTTAAAATAAAAATCATGATTCAATAATTCAATGAAGTATATGGTAATATTATGGTGATCAAATAAGTTTGCAGGTTTATATCAGCCAACACGATTATGTATGAATGCATGAAATGAAAATTTAAGTTTTACAGGTCTGTCATGTAGTGCTATGCTTTAAATACTTTGGTGTATAGAACAAGGTGGTACTAAGTTGCAACTATATGTTTTACCCTTAATAAGATCATCAGGAAATTTTGAAACTACCCTTTCTGAAGGTTTTATTATATGTTGGTGCTACGTGCTGGTATCAGGAATTTTTATCGCTTGTATGAGTTAGCAAGGGGACAATAAGAAAAGGAATTCATTTTGATTTCTGCATTAAGAAAAAAGTTTTGATCTTTTGCTTATGGTTAAACTCTTGCCAGAATTGATAATAGCAAGTTTTTTTCCAAACAAAATTGTCATTGTTTATATTTGTAACAACAGCCTCTGCCCATTTCTTTTTTACCATTTGATAGAAAAGCCCTCAGATTTCTCTTTAGGTTCCAAACAAATTTAGATTTTCCTTAGATTTAGATGATTAGAGTAACACTATTTAGACTTGAACATTTTCACTTTTAGAACTGAAGTATTTTCCACTAGACAGAAATATAATTTAGGTAACATATTACTTTCTTGAAGGCCTTTTAGAATAATTTTTTAGGCCAACAAGCTTGAGAACAAAGAGAAAGCCCATGCACAATATGTTGACATGGGCCCAAAAGTTACCTTAACATGATGAAAAAACCTAGACATAAGGATGTGAGGACTGCCACCTACCCCAGATCACTGGCATGATACATAATACACAACAAATTAGGAATGGACTTATAAATCAAAAGCTGAAAGGACATCTGGTAGAGTGCCTTAAACAATGTTCTCACATGGCAGCATTACAAGACCAATTTTAGAAAATTCTCCATCAATATTGTAAATTAAAGTAATGTGTTTTAAAACTTTATTAAATGCATTCTTTATGTAAAACAATTAAATGACGCAATTAAAAACATCTCTTGGTTAGCTGTGGATGAAACAGGTTAGGATTTGATGAGTTTTAAAATTTAGCTCCCCTTGGCTATTAAGGAGTGCTGGCATGTAGGTTGGTATCTGCTGTATTGGAAATTCTTTAACTTGACAGGTTTTCTAGCTGAGGCTCAATCCTACCACCTTCACGTGTTGCATTTGTCAATTCAATTTCATTTATTTAATTGAGGAAAACAGGGCCTCCGACGAAGGGGGGGCCGGGGGAGCCTTTGCCCCCCTACTTTTTTGCAAAACAATAGAGTTTTTTTCAAAATCTTTTGTTATGGGTGTTAAATTTTTCCTTGCCCCCCCCCCCCCCCCCCCCCCCCCCCACTTTTCAACCTTTGTCGGAGCCCATGGAAAATGCTAAAGCGATGGTGGACTTGCACGTTAAACAAAACAATTTGAAGCTTAAAACTTCCGAAATGAATACAGCAAGCTGGCACAGTATAGCTTACCTCCAAAAGTTATGCCTATTTTGGAAATAAGGTCTATTTTTTGTCCGCTTTGCAATTTCAAGTACTGACTGGGCCCTTGTACTGACGGGATCGTCTTTTTACCAGTATTTCCGCGTGAATGATTTTGCGTCAGATGATTACAGCATATCATTTTTGCAAATTTATCCCAAAACAACATTAGCCTTTGGACTGGACGAAACCTGATGTCGCTGAACAACGCAGTCAAAGACCGGAATTCATGGAGACAGTTGTCACATGTTGATGCGCCATCTGCCGTAGGCGGAGAAGGCAGACGATGATGATCCCAAAACGAGGCGGTTAGTTGATATATGAGGCCTAAAAGCTTTTTAACGGAACTTTAGCGGATTTTATTGTTTTAAAGATATGGCACTCAAACGTATCCACAAGGTATGAAGCCTAAACAATATCATGCTCTAAATAAACATATCATAAACAACTAAGGTGCTAATGCAATAATGTACCTCTCATGATCTATAGGTGTCCTCATTTTCTTACATTTGACGGTATTAAGCTCTGGAACTCTTTGCCACTAGATTTGAAGGAAGCCAACAACAAAACATCTTTCAAAAATAAAATGAAACACTGCCTTCGAATATGAAAGTCTTACCTAATCGAATATGATGAAAATACCAGCACATACAAGAAACCTAACTTTCCCATTTTTTTATCTTTAATGTAGTTTTATTTTCTTTAGTCATTTCCTTTGCTTTTTTCTAGTGTCGTTTGCATCTCTATTATCTCATTCTTACTGTTATTCAAACCAAAATGAATTGTCAACTCGTCGTCATATCACGTCAACCGGTCACATGGCTTTGATAGCTCTATCTTGAGTTTTTTTCATGTGTCCGTCAGCTGATTTAATTATATATAAGGTTGCTTTTTTCTCTTTAATGTTCTTATTGTAATTTTGGATTTAATAATTGAATTTTGAACAACTTACTTAAATGACGTAACGTGTAATTAATTGATTTGCCGAAAAAATGTTTTTGAGTTTGAGAATATACACAATGATAGCAGTATACAATTCATTTTATATTACAAATTAATACCTTTAGGGTAATTATATCAGACACAGGTTGACAAGTGGGGGGGGGCAAGGAAAAATTTAGTACCCACAACAAAAAATTTTAGAAACAGGCTCTATTGTTTTGCAAAAAAGTAGAGGGGCATGGCTCCCGACTCCCTGAAAAACAGTTGTTGAGAAGATGTTTTTGAAACAATAGTTTATTTGATGTAAATCAAAGTTCTAGTGGATCTCATTTCATATTTTTACTCCGTTGTAATACAGCTAAAATAATACCAGCCTAATGCATTGTGATTGTTATCATTTTTTATACATAGGTATTTTGCTATTAAATAGATTCTTAGGAAATCCCCCTTGTGTCTCGAATGCCCTGTCTTTGCGTAAGCATCCAATTCTATTGTTGTAGGATTACCCCTCATTAGGATTGCATGATATTGTGCAGTCATTAGTCCATTTAGATTACATTGTATGCAATGCTTTTCTGGTATTACATGCATACATGTAGTAAGTATACATGAATGTATACCTGTAGTAAGTTACATTCAAGAAGATTTGGAGAGAGATTCAGAGGTCTAAGACATGAAAGCCAAAAATCAAAGGCTTCTAACCCTATCACCCAATAGACTTGTGAAAGCTCTTGCAGCCATGTTTTCATTTAGGAAAGGTAGTGATTGAGAAAGACAACACTTTACCTTGTTAAATATTTTTGTTAGGATTATAAATAGAGGTGTGAAGAACAGTTGCTGGTTATGTTAGCCGTTCAGATTGACATTTAGACTTAGAGTTTTAGAAGATGGATTGAAAAGAAAAATCTAGCCATTCGCATAAATCAATTATTTTTCAAAGTTTTACTCTTCCTGATATAAACATCAATTTTACACCATTGAATATAATATATCACTTTTTGAGATTTTTTTTAACCGTGGGGGACGTTTTTAACCATTTTTTATTTTCAGCCGTGGTATTTCAGTTTGTGTGGTAACTGTATCTTGAAGTCATTTTTTGAATAAGTTCACAAAAAATGCCATTGGGGACTCTGCAATTATATTGTACATGGGTTTAGCAAATTACAGAGCATAACTCCTCAATGCCATATATTTTTATCAAAGTTCATTATTCTTACAGCTTTGTTTAGGTTATAACCCACATATTTAAGCCCAAACTTATTTGCAATTATTTAAAATGATGTCAAGACCTACAATGAATTAGGCCTACCACAAGAAATTTCTCAAAATCAAGCAAATGTTTATTTGGCCAGTCTAAAACTCAACATGATCTTGTGTGTGCAAGAGCAAATAGAAATGCATTCATGTACATTGACACAGTGTGCAATCTGTTAGCGCTATTCAGTTTTGGACAGACATGAAGAATGCAGATAGGTATCAAGTTTTGCTAGATGTCATATTCTAAGTAGAGCATACCCTGGCCCTAGGCAACCTGTGATTCATAGATACATCAAATTCAGTGAATCATATCAGGTTTATCCTAACCGCATTCTTCAATTTCGCCATGATTTGAATGCATACAGCTAGCAAAGGCCAAGGACCGCGCATCAATTTAAAGGTAGGAGGGCTGAAAAGGGCTTGACAGAAATTTTTTTGAGGCCATGCCCACTAGAACGCCGGAAAACGCCCCTTTTTCAAGATACTGGGATTATTTCTTCTGAGATTTAATGAACAATCTGGTTCAGAGAAGATATCAATAGCTCTAAAGATAGATAAAATTAGCTTGGGGAATACAATTCAATGTTGCATTCGAGCATAGTTAGAGTAAACTTTCCAAAAAGTTTTCTAACCTATTTGGAAGCACATACATTTGGCAAGATTCATCAAAACAATAACCTGCATTGTTATGTCGTCTGTTTACATGGGTTTATGGCCAGCCTTGTTATTCAAGATCCATGAAAAGATAGACAGATATCGCCTGCCTGAGTTAAAAATAATCAATTATCAGAGCAAAAAGCCCCGCATGCCAGGGCAAATTATTAGCCATAACTGATTCACATGTGTTTGTTGTTTTTCAATCTCGGCAGGTTAAGGTGTTTCGTATTTATTATATTTTTGAATTCTCACCACGAAAATTCCACCAGAGTCTGTCAAGCACCCTGCTGTCATGGCTTTTTATTTATTCACACACAGAATATAGTTTTGACAGACTATATAAAATGTCGCTAAAAATGGCTCTCTCTGTCTGCACAGCCTTTTTGCAAAAGTGCTTTGTTTCAGGCATGTCACACAATTTTGACCACAAATTCTAATTTAGCATAGGGTCTCATAAGCATTTTGAAGTATGAAATCATAATGTTGAGATATGAAATGATTCCAGGGCTATTCTACCGTGATCGTCCTTAAAAGGTTTTCTGAGGAGGGTACCCCCAGACCCCTTACCTCTTAACTGACATACCTAAGATATTTACCTGTTTCCCCTTGTTTCCATCAGACATAATGTGTGGTTTGGTAAAATAAATAAAAGGAAATTAGCTACAAATCAATATATAACCATAAATGAAGCACTCATCTTAATTGTAGGAAATTGATTGTGATTTTTAACTAACTCGCATAACTGATTTTCAAGTAATTTAGAAGTTCAAGAAAGCCAAAGACTTCTGAAGCTCAGCAAAAGCAAAAGCTTCTAAACTCCTAAGCTAAATACTCCTCCTTTTCACAAATCTGTAACTTCTAGCAACCTGAAAATAGAGAATGCACAGCTTATATAGCTATTGAACATGAAAATAAGTCTTTTCTTTTTTTCAGGAGCTTCAAGAACTTGGTCGTGATCCTCCAGCTCAATGCTCAGCAGGGCCATTGTCAGATAAAGATCGTAATTTACATTATTTTGCTTTCTTTCATAGAGGTTATCCTTTGTCCTGCATTAATACTTTTCATCGATTCGGTTTTGATCTGCTTTTGAATATATTTTTTAAATATATTTTCATCTCCTTTTTAGCTTTTAGATGGCAAGCAATGATACTTGGACCTGTAAGTTTTACATACTTGATTAACATTTGATGACTATCGTTTTTTACGAAACTTTGAGAAGAGTTTGTATTTTTCAAGACATTATTTGTATTGTGATGTGTTTTGGCAATGATGCATCAAACCAATTGGCAAAATGAATACTAATTCATGAATTTGGTCATTTCTATGTAAAACAAAAATATTTTGAAAAACACGACCTTTCATCTGAAACTCTTCATGGTACAAAACATTGAAACTATTGACCAAAACCCTAGCCAAGAAAATGTACATACCTAGATCAAACTAGACAATTCAGAAATGCAAGCACATGACTGTGAAGGTTGCCATTCAGTATGGCTTGCCTATGAAAATTATTACCAAACGATGAAAACTATTTCCTTTTTTATCTTTATGTAGATGCAAGGGCGTGTTGGCCGGCGGCAGTGGGTTGTTCCCCCATGTGTTCAATATATGACGGGTTTTTAGAAAAATCATTGTTGTGTCGGAAAATTTTCAAACTTGACCTGTTGGTAAAAAGGAGAAGTGGAACGAGCCTTTTAGCAATATAAATTACGTATTGTCCGTATTGTTGAAGGACAATTCACTTTTGTAAGAAAATACTGTCATTTCCACAAAAACAAAATGACATCTCAGGATTTACTGCTTTCTACCAAAGAGTGATTTGCTGCTTGGGTTTTTTTCAGTTAAAATCCAAATCTTCAAGGGCCAAATTTTGTTATGGAAATTGGTCAATATTGGTCATAAATTGTATTTTTATTTGGCATTTAAGACCGGGACAGTACCAATTTTGTGCCTATAGCAAGATTTGAAGATTTTGTCTCAGATTTTCAAATTTATGCAGTCATGTTGTATGGGGTAAAAAAAATTTAAAAACGAGAACAAGAAAGTCGATCAAAACCACCGCTTAAACTTTAAGAATAAGATTTTTTTATTAGAATTTGCTCGAAAGAATGAAATTTCCGGCGAACATAAAGCATTAAGGTTATAAAAATTTTTCCCCTTTCACAGCAATCATGGTGCCACCCCTTTTGTAAATTAATAATAATAAAAATAATAATAAAAACACTTATATTGCGCCATATATCCACAGGGCACATAGGCGCATTACAATTGAAAATATTAAGTCTAATTCAAGTCATTTATTGGTTTCGCTGAAAAAGAAGTTCTGGTTCAAAGTTTCGTGTACTCGAATTTTAACTATTGTCCTTTAGTTTGGTATTTTTCATCTTCAAAATCACTTCAGAAAGTTGAAAGGATACAGGAACGCGCGCTAAGATTTTTTGTACGAAGTACTTCTGTAAGAAGGCAATTAAAATCAAATTCAAAACAAAATAATTCCCAATTTTTGTACGTTGTGAAATGAAAAACACACAGACCCACACTACTTCAATTTTCTCTTTTGTCTCCTGTCTTCTTTACATGCCTCATCGATGCATTTTTTCTTTCCTTCAATCTTCATGCGTACCCAGTTTCTGCTGAAGGAATCTCCTCTAAATTCATAATGACATGGCAATTCCATCCCAAAGCCTGCTCCTCTATAAACTGGCTTTCCAGTTATTTTTGTTAAAGCTGAGTTAGTCGATCGTCTCAGAAATAGAACCACAAATTTGTTAAAGTATTTAGGTATGTGCCCGAGAACATCTAAATTTGACTTTTTCTTCACCGCCACAGCTTCAATGTCCTTGACAATATTGAATCCAAGACAATAGCGCAATAGAATGTATCGAATTACAAAAAGCATTTCACTGACAGAAGACACAAAAAATCCAACGTGTTTGTCGAAGTAAATTGGCAAGCTATTATAACAGCATATATTTCAAATCTAGACTTCAAAGAGTTTCTTCGGCAAACGTTCACGACATTCAAAAGCTACAAAAAATCTCGAAACTGTTGTTGAATTTTGGAAAAAGGAACCTGCACGGCACTAAGCAAAGACAACATCCCTCCGTAAAAGTGTCTAACTCTACGTGAAAAAATCGACCTGGTCAAGTTTGCCGAGAAGAGACAACTCAATAGGAAGCCATGGGATAGCTGTCCACTGTGGAATAGGGAAAATCGCAGTGAACTGCATTTGAAAGAAAAAAGCAGATTATTTCAGACAGTGGGCTGCAAATGAAAACACAGGAAGAAAGCACTATGGGCGACCAATGACTTACGAAAAATAAATGATAGCGTTTGGAAATGGTTTTGCATGGCAAGAGAGGCAAATTTGCCTATCAGCGGACCAATGATCCGAGACAGCTGCAGCTTCAAATGGATGGCTTAATAAGTGGAAGTTAAGGTACAACATTAGTTAGTTTTCCGTGGCTGGCGAGAGTGGTGATGTCAGAGATGAACTGGTGGGGAGCTGGAGCGAGCGACCGGAAGTTCTGGCAGGATTTGAATTAAAGGAGGTCTTTAATTGTGACGAAACTGGGTTTTTACTGGAGAGAGCTAACTGACAAATCACTTAACCAAAAGAGCACTCGTTGCTAAGGCGGGAAAAGGGCCAAGCAACGCTTGACAGCTTTTTTTATCGTTAGCGCTCTCGGTGAAAAGCTTAATCCAATAATCATTGGAAAGAGAAAGAAGCCTCGGTGCTTCAGAAATCTTCGACAGCCAAGTAGGCCATGTGGAGCCCATTATTACAGCAATGCCAATGCTTGAATGACATCTGAGCTAATGGAAATAGTTCTCGGTAGACTGAACAACATGATGATTTTGCAAAATCGCTCAATTTTGTTGTTTGTGGACAATGCATCATGTCATCCGCATGAACCAAAATCCAAACTCTCCAACATCATTGAATTTTTGCCCAAAAATACAGTCTTCTCTCCAATTAACAGACACTCAAAAAGGCGGACACCTCTGATTAGCGGACAATCTTTTTCCCCGATCGTTTTCTGATCAAGGTCTCATAAAAAACTTTCTAAAAAGCGGACACTTAATTAGCGGACACTCTAGGCATTTTTACTTTCCAATTAGCGGACAGTACAGAAAGTTAGGAGCCAGCGAACAAAAAACTGAGACCAATGAATATTTGTTCAAATATTTTTTTCAAGCACTTAGACACTTGGCAATCTTGTTGGCTTTGTATAGCTTCGATCTTCTTTACACCCAGTTTACCAATTTCTCGTGTCCATGGAAGTGGTAAAATACTGGAATCTCTAGAACATAGACACCTCCACAATTCAACCTCTTTCTAATAAATTCAGCTGTTATATAAGTGTTTGGCACTTCAAGAATGATATGCGAATTTTTGAAATGTTTTGTGGCACGTGTCCAACAATGCTTTCTTTTCGCAAAGAATCAGTTCTAATGATGGCTATTGCATTTTCGTGCACCTCATTAGATGGCTCATGCCTGCATTGTAAAATTTCCCCCACCAACGGACTCCAGATGTTCATATAGGCATGACATCATCTTGCAAAAGACTTGTACTGATACAAATTCCAGTTCTTTTCTAAACAGATGGGTATCTCGACCTCGTACATAATCAAATTGCCATATCTCCAAATGAAAATAGTTATTACTATAAATCAAGTTCCTTTCTCAAAGAAAATTATTTCGAATGTGAATGATCGAATCATTTAAGGAATAATATTTCAAAGAAAAGATTGTTGAGCATCACAACGAGGAGGTTGTCAAAAACCGTAAAGAAAACTTAAAACGATTTCCGCTCATAGGAAGTACAGGGACCGCAGAGCCTAATAGAAGTGGAGGGCCGGAATCAATATTTTGAACAGAAGGTACATTTAAAAAAGAAAAACGAAAGGAAATTAAAGGACACTTGCACAAATTGACTGTGTCACACCCCCAGCCCATGGTAATCGATCTTTTTACATAATACAATGTTTTAACTAAATGACGTTGATTCGAATGTTTTAATATTTCACAATGCGTTTATGTTTTGAAAAAGACTGATCATTTATAAAAAACATTTTCTTAATTGATGGTCTAAGCAGAACTGTTATCGTCATGGCTGCTGTTGACGTGAAGAAACGTGAGGCCGGGAAACTCTTAACAAACGCTGCCTGACATTAGATGAAAAAATAAAAATTTTAGATGGAAAAAATGAATTGCAAAGAGATTTCTAAAGCATGCAATATTGGAAAGACACAAGCACATTTCGAAAGGCGAGAAAAAAGTGAGAGCAGAGTATGAAAGCTTTCAAGGCAAGGGTTTCAAACATGTAAACAGAGCAAGCCATCAAAAGTTCAAAGCAATCAATGAAATTCTTTACTCTTGGTTTAAAAAATGTCAGTCATCTGGTATCTATGTTATTGGGCCTATACTCAGAGAAGAAGCAGTGAATATCAAACAATCTTTGAATCGTCCAGAACTGGATGGTTTCAAGGCATCAAAAGGCTGGCTTGATAAATGGAAATTGAGTCATGTTATAAAGGAAAAGCAAATCCCTGGTGAGTCTCTCGACGACTATAATTGAATCTTGGATGGAACGAGTACAAGAATTCTGCAAAGGATACGAGGATAAAGATATAATGAATATGGACGAAAGTGGGTGTTTTTAAAAAGCCCTGCCTACCAAAGGTTTTCCTCAGAAGGGAAAGAAAAGCAACGGCGGAAAAAAGTCTAAGCAGAGGATAACTGTTGCGTTTTTCGTCAGTGCGGGTGGAGAAAAAGTTGGAAAACCCGTTGTAATTGGGAAGAGTAAATCACCAAGATGTTTTAAACGAGCTGGTGCAGCCGATAAGCTTGTAAGGTCATGTATTTGCAAACAAGAAGTCTTGGATGCAAGTGGAAATCATGGAAAATGTCCTGGAAACTCTAAACCGTCAAATGACAAAAGAGAAAAGTTTTGTTTTTGGATAACGCCACTGTCCATCCATTGTCATTAGTTGACAAGTTAAGCAACATAAAAATCGTATTTCTACCAAAGAATACCACATCTCGTTTGCAACCTCTTGATGCTGGAATGATCCAAACTTTTAAATCGAGGTATCGAAAGAAGTTAATGCGCTATGTTATTGCCCGTGTAAAAGATTATTTACTGGCCTCAGAAAGTGCTAACAAAATGGATGTTTTACATGCCATTGAATAGGTGGCTAATGCTTGGGAAGAGGTTACTGTTGAAACAATAAAAAACTGCTTTGCTAAATGTGGTTTCAATAAGAAATCCTGTGGGGTTGAAGATGATACTATCAATGATGAGTTCAAAGAGCTTTTCAATGACTGCTGAAGAGTATATTGATTTTGATGTCGAAACGTGCACTTCGGTTTCTGAAATCAACTCTGATGAAGTAGATTGGAGAGTAACTTCAGTAGAAACATATGTTGGTGGATATCTCCGTAAAGAATCTGGAGTAGAAGATGTAGAAGAGGTTTTGTCTGATGACAGTGACAAAGATGATGAAAATGCTAACGTGGAAGAGAGGATTACCACATATGAAGCACTGACAATGATTGATCAATTGATAAACTTGAAAGATCTCAGTAGTGAGGTAAGATTCGTGTCAACAGCAAAAAACAAAAGTCAATTAAAGACTTTTTTCAGTAAAAACATACAGTATGATAAATAGACATTTGCTTGCAAATGTTTAGTTCGATATTATATATGAAGTTGATATTCATTATCGTTGTAAGAAAAGTTGTGTTACATTCAATTTGGTTACTTTTTTCTTTTATAAGTGTTCAAATTCAACCCGATAGCCACTGATAACCCAGATTAGACCTTTACACCTTTTAAATACAAAAACTCCGGTCTATTTTCAAATTTGAGACTTACATTGCAAAACTTTCCAAAAGGCGGACACTTCCAATTAGCGGACATCTCGCTCTTGCCCCGACGGTGTCCGCTAATTGGAGAGTATACTGTACAACTATACGCACACAACCGTGTGACGCGGGAATCATCAAGGTTTTCAAAGTGAAATTCTGCCACTTTCTGCTTCGACACGTCGTTGCAAGAGTTGTACCAGGTGTAACTGCAAATTCGATTGTCACACCTGTTGACGTACTCTTGGCCATAAAATGGGCTACTGCAGCATGGAACGAGATTTCACAAAAAAAATCGTGGAATCATGGAGACTGATGATGATGATCCATTCCTTGACGAACAATCAAGCCTTTCATCTTTGGTTCAAGAATTTCAACCAGGTTATACTGCAGATGGTTAACTGGCTCAAGACAACTGTACACCAATTTCTGTTTTGAGTATTGACACAACACTGCAAAAGTGGAGAGAGAGTTTGAGGGGTAAAGTAATAAATGAGGTGGCCAGGCCTGTTTCAGACAACGAATCAGATGACAATGAAGAGCAAGAACATTACGACATTCAGCTGCCAAAATCGAGCTTCGTTAATGAGAAAATGGCTCTTAATGCCATGGAGCAAATGCCCCTGTTTGCAGAAGAATGGAAATTGAAAGAATGTAACTTTTTTGGTTGGTAGGAACGCAATCCTTTTGAATGGATGGAAGGGCTCTTCTAGTGCTGTAAACAATCCGAGGATTGACAGCAAAGAAACAATTGGTTATGGCTTGCCTAATCTGACTCTCGAATCGCAAGGAAGTGTTGCCAATCCATGGTAGTTTCAAATAAACTGGGCACTTTTGCGGACCAAACTTTGGTAATTTTTCTTTAGGCTCACGGCACTGATTGGTCAACTATACCGGTCTTGTGCTTGCGTCTTTCTGATTGGCCCATTTCGATCCACAACTGGGTATATATTTTCCATCGTGTTCTTTCGGAACCTTATTCTGACGTTTTATGCTCTGAGAAGTGTCGGACGAAAAAGCTTTTAGTATATCGTAAAATGTTTGCTTTTTTCAAAGCCATTTTCAAATTCTGTACCGCAAAAAAATTGAATGGTGTTAAAAATGAAAAATATTGGAAAGGAAATGAGGAAACAGGAAACAGTCGTTTGTTACAGATTTTTTCAATGCGGAATAAACTGTAATTTAACATTTAAACCTTTTTATGCAAAGATTGATATGAAAAAGTTTCTTCATGTTGTTTGCCATCATTTTTATTTTTTCTGTTTCTATGAGACTCAATAGCGCACGATCTTATGAAAATATGAAAGTCAATTTAAAGACCGAATTTCAACTATTTCAAATGTTTGAACTAGTACATGTGTGTGGTCGCTTTTAGAGGGATTTTTCATTTGGGCAAAACAGAAGATGAGCAGAATTGCTGTTAATTGAATTGAAAGAATATTACTTTTTATCATTAAACATATCCAAGATCTAGACTGGTATGGCTTTGATGTTGCTTAATATCTTAAGAAATAATAAAATGTTGGTGTTACGTTAATCAAAATTTAGAGATTTCCTTTATCTTCTGTAGTGATTTTATGCTTACGACTAATTATTATAAGTAAAATGTTGGAAATTATACAGAACCTGAATATCTGGAATAAGCCATAAGGCTATTACCAAATCAATTCAGTAGGTACAGAAGATTAACGGGTCGAAAGAAAAAATCTATCAGCTACAGTTGGAATTTTCAACCTTCCACGACCTCCCAAAATTAGCCATTTGTTTACGTCCTTGTTTAGGACTGAAGGTCTGTGGCCTTAATTGGGAGGTGGCCGCCAATCGGAGATGGTCGCTATTAGAGGTTCGACTGTACATTACTTTAACCACTTTACTACACTACAAGGATTATATCCCGGGGAGCAAGCAATAATGACTATCCCGGGGAAGCCTCTGAAAATAAAAACTTCGTAAATTATGGACAAAAACTAGTAACATGACCAATGTACAATATTATTTATGATCTTTGGTGTAAAGAACAGGATGGTTCTAAGTTGCTACCTCAAATTTCACGTCTAATGCGATCTTCAGGCAACTGTTTTGTTTGATTAGCGTCTACAGCTCTGCCTTTTTGGTACCGAGCACTTATGACATACCGGTAAACAGTGATTTTCGTTATAATATTATGTTTGCAAAGGAAGTTTAACAGCTGCTTATCAAGAACATAGAGAACGCTTACAAAAGCACCTGCCTTTTCGAGGAGCGATACTATCCCATGTTTTTTAACATTCTCTGTCATGCTTAACAAGATGTGTTCTGAAGTACAAAGCTAACTTCCCAAAAAAAATTCAAGTTTAGCGTCAAGTGCCTTCCTACTGGCAAAACGTTAGTAAAACAGAACTAAAGCCAGGCTTCTGATTGCTCTGACCGGCTGTAAAGTTTTCCTCGAACAAGGCCGTTATATCTGGCGTCACAACTCTGTCTTAAACTTTTTACTACTTCTTTTAAAAGCATTAATGACTGACTTACCTATCAATCGATACCCCTTACACTTTTAGAATTTAATACTGACACTAATAGGAAACGTTATGAATGTTGCCTTTTTTGAGAGCTTCAACATCGTAGAAATCAGTCGACTTTGTTATTCTAGTTTGCTTGTTTATGTCAATCTTGATCTGATCTACCCATCGTATTTACCTATTACATTTTTTGTTGCCGAAACAAGCCCTCTAGTTCTTCAGATTTCATTTAATTTTATTAAATATTTGGTTTTTTTTCTTAGCTTTTTTGCTGTATTAATAAGTTAAAAATATTTGCAAATGTAAACTGCCTATCAGCTGTGAGATTAACACTTGTATTATTCAAGAATATAAAACTAAGATGGTTCAAAATCCTATTGGCATGAATCGTATCCTTCTGACCAATTTCCTTTTGCACAGTGCCAGACAGTCATACGCTACTCTCCAATTATCGGTCGGTTACCATATTCAGTTTGACGCAGAGGAAGTACTAATTTCTATTCAAAGGGACAAAAAAGATCCAAGCAAACATGACGAGACTTCACAGCCAGACCATATCAAAGGTCTTTTGTAAGACACTCAGTTTAGCAAAACGCAGAACTTTCGACATCAATTTTCATTCATCTTTTTGGCATAGGCCATCCACTTTTTTACACAAACACGCGGTCGCGTGAAAACGAGGCAAATAGATTACGTAATCCCTAAAAAGAGTTCCTTATTGGGAGGGGTTTGAAACAACTTAAATTTACCATCTAATAATATAAAATATATCATTGTTCTTACAATCCAACATACACCCCTCCAAGGTAAATGTTGTCCTCAACATTGAATCTGTTTTCTTGAAACTTTGCTTCCGGGTCACTGTTTCTCACTTCAGTTCTTGTAATGGCGCCTTACAACAACTGTCCAATCAACTCTCTTCACTTTTGTATCACTGCAACCCGACAATTTGTCTATTCAATACAATATGTTGTATTAGGTAAACTGCTCGCAGTCAACAATTTTTCTTCTGGTGAGTCAGACCTTTTGTTGATGTCGTTTATAACAATTTTATGCAAATTTTAACGATTAAGTGGTCCATTTCCAAACACGATAATGTTTTTTTTGTTATGAATAGCTATTAAAAGTACTTTGTCACAATGTTCCACATGATGTGTCTTTATGTACAATATATCGGTCTAATTGGTAGCATTCTGTGGCCTCCTGGTATGAACATCGGGTGAATGAAGACTGGTGGTGTTACAGGAAACTGTCCTTGGGCGTTTCCGAATGGTTGCTGTGGAAAAACTGAATTAACAAAATAGTTAGCTGAATTTCCTGGGGCTGCGTACATCAACCGAGTTGGAGGTAAGCGGGTTCTTTTGGGTCTTCTGATTTGTTCTGATTCTGGGCTAGCAGGTAGGTACACATCTGCTTCTGGTCTCAGGTTTGTTGCATATTCATTGTCAGCTGGTTCAGGGTTTTGTTCTTGTTCTTGAATTCTTGGTTCTCCCTCTGCAACCTGTGCTTGATTGATAGTATTTTCTGTTCTGGGTGCAGCTGTTTCTTCAATATCATTTGGGTAAAACCCAATTTCTTCTGTATCCTCCTCCTCCCCTTGGAATGATTGGTCTGCTGTTGTGTTATGACTATCTGTTTGTTTATGTTTCCGAGCTGACTTATTTCTTCTTGATGGGATTGGATCATCAGGAGTAAGCACGTCACATGGGAGCAATAGGTTTCTATGAACAGTGCGTTTTCGACCTCCACCCTTTTCTGGTTCTATGGTATAAACCGGGCTTGTTTCATGAAGTCGACTTAAAACTTTATAAACCTTGTCCTCCCAGTAGGAGCGGATCTTGCCAGGTCCACCCTTCTCTGAATTCCGTACAAGTACTCGATCTCCTGGATAGAGAGCAACTCCTCTGGCTTTCTTATCATACTGTTCTTTACTTTGACTTGCACTTTTCGCGGCATGTGTGAAGGCTGTTCTGTACGCCTCTTGCATTGCAGATCTCCATTGTTTGACATAAGATGGATAATCTTTCTGTGAACTATGCTTATTTATGTTGAATGCAAGGTCGATAGGCAAACGTGGTGATCTGCCAAAAAGCAGGAAAAATGGAGAATATCCAGTAGCATCATGTTTACAGCTGTTATATGCATGTACAACTTTCGGGAGGTGATCACGCCAATGGGTCTTATATGTTTCTGGTAGTGTTCTTAACATCGATAGCAGTGTCCTATTAAATCGTTCTGCCTTACCGTTTCCTTCCGGGTGATATGGAGTGGTTCTTGAATGGGTAATATCAGCTGCTCTTTCTAGGTGGTGGAATAATTCATTTTCAAACTCCCCACCCTGGTCGTGGTGGATTTTTTCTGGGAACCCAAACCGTAAGATGAAGTCATTGTAGAGGTACCGTGCTGCAGTTTTCCCTGACTTGTCCTTTGTAGCATAGGCCTGGGCATATCGGGTGAAATGGTCCACCAATACCAGGATGTATTCATAACCACCACTACTCTTTTCCAAGTGCATGTAATCAACTGAAACAATCTCCAATGGAGCTGATGTGATAATAGGCTGTAGGGGCTCTCTTTGCTTAAACGTTGGTGGTTTTTGCTTCAAACAGCGACAGTTCCTCGTTATGAAATCAGTTATATCACGTTGCATGTGAGGCCAATAGAAGCGTTCTCTAGTCAACTGTACCACCTTTTCGGCACCTATATGCCCCATTTTAACGTGAAGCTCATCATACACTAACGTTTGCAGTGCTCTTGGTAAAACGATCTGTGTGTTCTGTCCTGAAATTCTCGTTAAGATGCCATCGCTATCACGTTTTAATCTGTTCCATTCATAAGCAAGCAATCTGGTGTTATAGTCAAGCTCCTTCAGTTGATTTGGCGTTGGTCTGTTTCCCGTTTTCATCATGTTTACAATCTTCCGGATACTTGCATCCTTGTCTTGTTCTTTCTGCACACTGACTTTGTCTATCTTCTTTGCAGCGAAACTCTCATCGGGAAGGTGATTATTACTGAAAAGAGCGGCTGATGGATCTGTAAGCACATATACCCAAGCAGTGTCCTCATTAGATCTCTGTTGTACAACATCAATTGTAGCATCGACCATATCAAGTGTACTTTTGTTTGTGCATGTTGACATATACTTCTCCATATCATAAGGAAGTCTCGAGAGAGCATCAGCATCACCATTGGATTTTCCTGGCCTGTACTGAATTGAGAACTTGAAATCTGCTAATTCTCCAACCCATCTAAGAGCAGTTGCATTCAATTTTGCTGTGGTTAGTACGTATGTGAGTGGGTTGTTATCAGTGAAAACTTGGAATGGTGGAGAATAATACAAGTAGTCCCTAAAATGATCAACAATGGCCCATTTCATGGCGAGAAACTCAAGCTTCCCTGAATGCATGTGGTAATTTCTCTCACTACGAGTTAGTGTCCTGGATCCATATGCAATAACTCTGAGTTTCCCTTCTTGACGTTGATATAGAACAGCCCCAAGTCCTTTCTGACATGCATCAACATGTAAGATATATGGCAAGCTTGGGTCAGGGTAGGCCATAATTGGCGGACTAATCAAGTGTTTGATCAACTCTTGCAGTGCTGTCTGATGTTCTTCTGTCCATTCTACTTTTGATGATGATGACACTTGCCCATTGTGATTCTTTCTGTCTCTTCTCTGATATTGGCTTTTGACTTGGCTTTCATTAGAAGTGAGTAGCTCATATAGTGAACTTGCAATTATTGAGAATCTTGGTATGAAACGACGATAATAGCTAAGCAAACCTAATAGGTGTCTGACTTCACCAACTGTCTTTGGTATTCTATCTTGCAAAGATGTCACTGCTTTGATGTTGTCTGGATCCATTATATAGCCTTTATCGGACACCATGCGCCCCAGAAACTTGACTTGCTTCTTGAAAAATGAACATTTACTTGGTTTCAATTTGATGCCATGTTGGTGTAAGCGTTGCAATACTTGGCGGACATGTTCTACGTGTTCCTCAAAAGTTTTGCTATACACAATGATATCATCGAGGTATGGAAGGCAGGTTCTATCTCTTAGATCACTTAAACTTTGTTCCATGAACCTCTGGAAGGCAGCAGGCGCATTAGTAAGTCCGAAGGGAATCCGTTCCCACTCAAAGAGTCCCCACGGTGTCACAAATGCTGTTGCCGGTTGACTTTCTCGTCCAACAAACCCCTGGTGGTAAGCTTTACCTTGATCCAGGGTGCTGAACCAGCGATTTCCACCAAGACTGTCAAGGGCTTCCTGTACTCTCGGCAATGGGTGCATGTCCCTGACAGTTTTCTGGTTCAACGCTCTGTAATCAACGCATAAACGCAGTGTCCCATCTTTCTTGCGAACACAAACACAGGGTGACGAATATGGCGATTTTGATGGCTTGATAAAATTTCTGTTCAGCATGTCTTCAATGTACTGTATTACTTCTCCATACAGTGGACGTGGTATTGAAGCATAGCTCTTCTGAATCGGCTGTGGGTCTGTCAGTGTGATGTCAAGTTGTAAGCCTGGAGCACATCCAATATCGCTATCACCTGCTGAGAATGATTGAATTTCTTCACGAAGCATTTTCTTTACAATTTCTGTTTCATCATGTGTCAGACCACTAAAGTCAATTTTTGACAAGATACTGTCTACATCCTTCTGCAGGACTGTCTCCATTACGCAGTTTTTTAATGTTCCTTTATGCTTGTCCATGGTTTCACTATCAGTTTTAGGACGAGTCAATGCAGGCGTAACTGATCTGATCATTTCTAACTTTCCCATTGGTGTTCTCCCTGGCAGCATAATGTCATGATTTGTCTTGTTTACCACTTGCAGCTTCAATATATGTGAAGCTCCTTTCTTCAGTGTCAAAACTGACTCTGTCACACTTAGTCCTGATGGTAACATAGAAGGTAAACTTGGCTCAAAAATCATTGGGGTGTGTCTCTCCAGGTAGCTTGTATTTGCTCTGCAAGGAACATCAATTGTTGTGTTCTTCTGAATAACAAAGTCTTTCTTAGTTGTTTTGACATCACAAACCTCATTTTGAGTTTGAGAGTTATACACTAGGTGAATTAATGCAGATGCTTTGTGGTCCGACATGTTTGTGAAGCTTCTCTGAATACTACTCAAAACTGCCTCCTTTCCAACAGAGTCTTCAATGTTACCACAAATAATCTCCTCGATCACATTATATCCAATAATTGGCCTCTCTATTGTTTCTGCTGTTACAAGAAAAGGTACCTGAATAGTCTGATTTTTCCCCTTGTTGTTGATTAGCTGAAAGCTGAGTTCTGTCCAGCCTTTATATGGAAGAATATCCCCACTTGCTGTTACAAGATTCAAACATGCACCATCTCCTAAAAATTCTGATATGTCCCTGATAGGTCTGTCAGAAAAACAATTGTTAATCAGGTCAGAAGAAATTAATGAAACCTGTGAACCTGTGTCCCAAAGAGCCTCAATTTGAGTCCCGTTTAATGTGCACTGCACATGACACCTGCTACCAACTAACTTTGAAATTCTACCTTGAACCTTTGGAGTAATATGGCAAGGAAAAATATTTGGGTCTTGTTCATCACCAAGCCCCCTATCAGACAATGTTGAGTTCTCAGCCAACTCCTTAATTGCTAGGCACAATATTTTATGTTCATGCCATTGTTTCTTCTGACATTCTACACTACAATATCTAACAGACTGACAACCACCACACTGTGGAAACTTCTTGTTATTATTTTCTGGACGACGACAGTTATTACAAAAAAAATGGAGTTCAACTTTCGAGGCTAACGACCACCCCTTCTCGGAAGCCTCCCTCCGTTTCCCGATTTTCTGTTCCTACAGCCACGGAAATAATGGTCAGGGCTACCACAATAACTGCAATGATCACAATCGGTTTTGCCTGTTTTCCTGCAAGATTCACATGTTGGTCTAGACAAGCTGCTTTTTTGTTGTTCTTTTGCATAATTTGCTGTTTTCATTTCTGCAAGTTCAGTTTTTAGAGCTGCCACTTCACACTTGATCTGCTCAACAGCTGCCAAAATTTTGTCATTTTTTTCTGAAACTTTGGCTTGTTTCTGGGGGTTTTTTTCCACAATTGAAATTTCATTTACTTTGGATGCTTTGTTTTGGAGTCCAAACTTTTTCTTTCTTTCAGACTCAGCCAATACAGCTAATTGCATTTGGTTAATCAGTTCCTCATCATCAACATTTGAATTTTGCAGGTATGGCCTTATGCGCCCACGAATAGCATCACTCAACAGACCTGTCTCCACTGATTGCCCAAAAAGGCCTGTGACCAAAACTGGACTATACTTAAGGTCATTTTCAGACTCTTCCCTGCATGCAAAAATAATTTTCTGCCTGCAGTCCATTGCACGTATCACAAAGTTAACTGGGTCTTCCTTGGGCTCCTGTGACATTGTAAGCAATTCTTGATATAGATCTGTTGCACTACCCTCTTTATAATGGGATCTCAAAATTTTCCTCAACCTTGCAAGGGATATTTGCCCTGAACCTTCTAAATAGCTTCTTATTTGTAGACCAGGAGAGATAGAATTTATTATTGCATTCACTACTTCCCCCTCAGAATATCCTCTGTCCAACCCAACTTCAACTTGCCTTATTAGGGATACATAAGACAATTTTTCCCTTTGACCCACCTCCCCAATCTGACCTATAATCTTAAATTCCCTTCTAAACATGCTAGTCTGCATGGTCAGATTATCAGGCTGGGTAGTGTGTGTTGTCTTAATTCTTGTGTTATCCCCCTCTGCACCTTCTGCACACCCTGGGACTGTAGATGTTTCTTCTACTTCATCCCCTTCCAAGGGAGGGGGTGACAACTCACCAAATTTCTTTAATTCATTAAGAAGGGCTTCAAATTCTTGTTGGGTTGATTTTTCAAAGTTTTCTTCATAAACTGCAGACAATAATTTAACGAGCTTTAATCGACTCTTACCAACAACATCTTTCCTCGGCACTTTTAATTTGTCTGCAACTACTTTCAATTTCTCCAATCCCAGCAAATACAATATTCCCTCAGCCTGCAACAATAATTCCTCCATCTCTGCCATCCTTGTACTAAATCTTCCTCACGGGGTGCCAAAATATGTAAGACACTCGGTTTAGCAAAACGCAGAACTTTCGACATCAATTTTCATTCATCTTTTTGGCATAGGCCATCCACTTTTTTACACAAACACGCGGTCGCGTGAAAACGAGGCAAATAGATTACGTAATCCCTAAAAAGAGTTCCTTATTGGGAGGGGTTTGAAACAACTTAAATTTACCATCTAATAATATAAAATATATCATTGTTCTTACAATCCAACACTTTGAAATGCCGATATAAACAGAACGTACATCAACTTGGGAATTACAGTCAAATGCCGTAAAAATGAAAATGACAATCGACTAGATGGCTAATAGTTGAATCGCCTGGACGAAATCTTCACTGATTTTGATTCAATAACCGTTTGTGTGATATGGTAGGTGGTCAAATATTAGCTTCGATAGAGTTTTGCAAAAAAAGACGATAGTTTTTCTCAAGATTCCTAAATTCTTAAGAAACGGCTAGACGAATACAGCCTTTTGTTTGGATGGGAACTACATTTGCTTCTTTCCATTCTTGAGAGAAACAACCATGCCTCATACACAATTCGAATATTATTTCAAGAGTTAGAAAGAGTGCGTAATCACATATCTTTGTCATGCGCATTGAAATATATCGTTCCATCCATGAGCCGTATTTGAATTTAGTGATCGAATAATGTTCAAGATTTCCTAATCAGAAATTGGAAAGTCAGTGAGTGGTAGAGCACTGGATACGATCATTGAAGAAAGTTAGCTACCAGTATGCATTGTGATGCATTGTTGTAAAAAGTTTTCATTAAATGTTTCTGCATTGGCGGTAAAACCCAACATAAGGAGTAAGACGACGAAGCAACAGCCATTATATCGATTTACGTAAGAGACAATCAGTTAGTTAACATTAGAAATTGTAAATTTGCAGCTGAAACATGGAAACCCCTTAAAATTAAATTTTAAAGGAAATCTTTAGTAGTGAGAATTGATTTGAAAGAAACATTTTCTTACATGAGAAAGCAAGAAGGTGAAAATGCGCTGGATTTTTTGGTCAAAATTTTTGGAGAATAAGAGATCAGTTACTTGAAAAATGGGGCTCAATGTCAGATAATGATTTTTGGGAAATCGTGCTGGGAAAATTGCATTCCTTTTATAACAGCTTGTGTACAACGTTGGACATTATTGAGGAATCAGAATTGTCGTGGAAGAAAGTAAAAGACTTGATTTTGACTGTTGCTTAGCGTTCAAAAATTGCCTCAAAATGGTTCATTGTCGCATGAAACCCCATTACCTCGATTTCGCGGCATATATTAGAACCGTTGCTTTACGAATACACTTGAAGGATGTACGCCATATGAAATTAGGTTCAAAAGAAAGCCCAGTATCTCCAATTTTGAGATTTTTGGGTGTAATGCCTACGTTCATTTTCCTGAAGAAAAAAACGAAAATTGGATGCCAGGTCCATCAAATGTAATTTCATTGGATATGCGGATCCACGAAAAGGAAACGGGATGTACGATCCAGGTACAAAGAAAGTAATTCTCTGTCGTGATGTGAAATTACTCGAGAACTATTTTGAAAATTTCAATCATGCCACAGAAGGAATCAGAGAATACAGCCTCAATGTTTACAATGATTTTGAAAGGGACTTTTATGTTATTCATCTAGAAGAAGATATTAAAACAGAAGTTGATTATCATAATCTCCAAGATCTTCATCCAGTGGAAGATAGTGAGACACTAAGACTTCCTGAAAGAGAAAGGAGAAACACAGCCGATAGGGTGAATGGATAGATACTGAAGTGTAGGGCCTGTACGTTACCCCCTGTAAAAGCAATAAGGTGTAACCCCGCGAAAAATGTGATCGCTGAATTGTGTTGATGTGAGTAGTGTCTTCGAGTGTTGCGAGTAAAAAGGCATGCCAACGTAAATTCTGTCTTCGTTTGCTGATCTCTCGTCTACTGATCTTCGTTCTTCGCTCTCTCTCTCTCTCTCTCTCTCTCTCTCTCTATCTCTCTCTCTTTCTCTCTCTCTCTCTCTCTCTCTCTCTCTCTCTCTCTCTCTCTCTCTCTCTCTCTCTCTCTCTCTCTCTCTCTCTCTCTCTCTTTCTCTCTTTCTCTCTTTCTCTCTTTCTCTCTTTCTCTCTTTCTCTCTTTCTCTCTTTCTCTCTTTCTCTCTTTCTCTCTTTCTCTCTTTCTCTCTTTCTCTCTTTCTCTCTTCCTCTCTTTCTCTCTTTCTCTCTTTCCTCTCTTTCTCTCTCTCTCTCTCTCTCTCTCTCTCTCTCTCTCTCTCTCTCTCTCTCTCTCTCTCTCTCTCTCTCTCCCTCTCTCTCTCCCTCTCTCTCTCCCTCTCTCTCTCCCTCTCTCTCTCTCTCTCTCTCTCTCTCTCACTCTCTCTCTCTCTCTCTCTCTCTCTCTCTCTCTCTCTCTCTCTCTCTCTCTCTCTCTCTCTCTCTCTCTCTCTCTCTCTCTCTCTCTCTCTCTCTCTCTCTCTCTCTCTCTCTCTCTCTCTCTCTCTCTCTCTCTCTCTCTCTCTCTCTCTCTCTCTCTCTCGCTCTCTCTCTCTCTCTCTCTCTCTCTCTCTCTCTCTCTCTCGTTGGAAAAAGCACAAAAGTAGTGACATACCCAAGCTTAAATACAGAGCACTAAAGAGTTTCAATGACGTAAATTGACCTTCGCGAGTAGTTCTATTTTGAGAGAAGAGGGGCACTGGTTAAAAGTTGTGTCTTTCAAGCCGACTTAAGTTTATTTTCATTTTACCTTGTTGTCTGATCTGGTCTTAATGTTTTACGTATTTTACTTGTCTGGTATTGATTTATTTTGTTCATGATTTAATAAGGGACAGCATGATTCAACTTAATGCCTAGGCGCATGTTTCCGTGGTATCATGAGACCATTGTTGTATTTGATTCTTCTCCAAACTGATGTTGTTTCAACCCATTGATGTAATTCTATGCTTTCTGTTGTGTTAATCTTTATTCTGAACATTTGAATTGATTATATTATGCCGTAAATAGCTCAGAACGAAATCGAAGAAAGGGTAGAACAATTAGGTGTGCAATTTGAAACCGAACTGCTTCGTTGTGATTCAAGAACACGGTTCGGCCTGTGAAGGTATTTGAGCATTCCTGATTCAACCGACAACCCATCTAGATTTGTATCGCTGAAATTAATTCGGGATGCCGTAGATTAAAATCTTGAAAAGGAGAGTCCGAAAATGTTCCTGATCAATACCTCACAAAGGAGTATAGCTTGGGGTCTCAGGAAGTACTGACAACGTCATTTTTCTGACGCGATTTTGAGGCCCCGTTCAACAGAGACCGGATTCATTTCGTATCAGATCGCTTTTCATATCGGATAGGCCTTCTGTTCACACGATAACGCTTGAATCCGATACGCTCCGTATCGTTTTTGCAGAGTCAAACCATTCCGCTGTGAATGTGGAATGGAGTCATAATGGATTGCTTTTAAGCTCGTGTGAACGCATGAATCCGATACGGTTTCGCTCCAGAACCTCTGTTTCAAAAGGCAGCTTCGTTTTCGGGGTTTTTAAAAACAGTTTGGCACTCTTTTCAAGACACAAAATGACAGTGGATCGCAGTTAAACAATAAATTTGCTCCTTGCGATGATGATGAGCTTCACAAGATTAATGCAAAGGAAAATGAGATTGTTTGAAAATTGATTTCGAAATACTTCTTCTTCAAAACAAAACAGCGTATCAGTTCCGTCATGTCAAAGAATGCATTCAATCAGAAAAAGAGCAAAACAACGAATAACATTCCACGTTGCTACGTAACTGCTTCAAGACAATGGATTTTTCGGAGCAGTGTTGAAGCGTAGCGTCATCGTGTGAACAGGAGTGAATCCGATACGAAATGAATCCGGTATCGTGTGAACAGAGCTTAATATTCATATCGGATTGGGTCAGTGAATCCGATATGAAATGAATCCGGTATCGTGTGAACAGGGCCTAAGTTATCTGGACAAGTTGGAGAAACTTTACAAGCTGAAAGTTGACATATGTTGCTCTCATACATTAGATTGAATGTAGCTTAAAACAGGGGTATTCGGAAGAAGAGGTGGTCGAGGGGTGATGAAAGCAATCTCATCCCCAAAGCAGCCTACGAAATTATATTTTAACGTTGCCCGAACGTTCCTGTCACAACTGCGGAAAAATTTGCGCATCTTTTATCAAGAAAAAGAAACTTTAGAGTTATTGCCAGAGCTGGTGTCATGCGTACAGCAAACAGGAGAAACAGCACAACAATTTCTACTGCGAGCCCTAGACACACGTGACAAAGTTTGTAAAGGAGAAGAAAGGTAAATTGAGTACAGCATGCATTTTTTACGGTTTTTGAAATTGGCATGAGAGACGGAGGTTTAGCAACTAATTTTCGCTCGATCCTCCGCATAGCAAAATTTCTGATGAAGATTCCCGGCAATCCAATGTACTGTTCAAACTTGCAGGTTCCTACTCCTTACACAACTCCTGTGTGCACACAGTTACAGACACGGCTGCCTTCAATGTTATATATGTTTTTCACCCACCCATTTTGCAATGTCTTCCCAATGTCAAATTATGTAACAGCTTATCCACCAAGGAGACACATGTGTCCACCCATGCAAGTGATGCCACATTTCAGATAAAAAATTTCATGTACATACAATTATTCTATTCGAAAGAATTTTGTTGAGAAATTGGCTCTAAGCTTTAAGAAAATATGAAGCCGGTTATTACTTTGAGAAATTGCTCGCTACAGTTCTTCAAAGAGGTTTCACAACAGCGAAGGTAACTACAGTCAATAGTACCAAACAGTTTATGTCGATAAGTGAATCCGAAGCAGGCACAATTGAAGACAATGTCTCCCGCCAGGTAGAGTACTCACTCTATTTATCTATGGTTTCAACTAAAACGGTCGAAGAAAAAGTAGAAGAGAAGAACTATTTCTGCAAGAACGTAAAACGTTATATAACTTAATCTTGACTGTGAGTTTTATACTTAAGCAGATGAATGTCGAGGGCGACATTTCTCTAGTAGAGATGTGTATAGCGAAACAGTGAGGTGTGACCCTCCCCCCGATAGATATGATCTTTCAATTGAATTGATGTATGTAGGGTGTTCGTGAAGTTGAATCGAATGGTGAGTATGCAGATGAAAGGATAGAAGAGATTGACTCAAAGTATTATTCATTGCTCAAGAATGAAATATGGACACTTGTTCCATTGCCTTATGATATCAATATTGTAGGCTCAAAATGGGTGGTTAACGTGAAACACAGAGGTGATGGTACTGTAGACAAGTTCAAAGCCAGACTAGCGGCTCAGGTATATTCTCAACAACAAGGTGTCGATTATAATGAAGTTTTGCATCCGTTACAATGGCACATTCCATTTGAGTAATCGCTTGCAGTACCAATGCCATGAGCGTGGAAATCGTTCAAAAAGATGTGAAAAATGCTTTTTTGAGTGGGAATTTAGATGAAGAGATCTATATGAAGCCACGAAAAGGTTATGTAGATACAAGAAATCAAGTAACGAAGGAGATGCTGTAAAAGAGTGATTGACAAGTATTTTAACGGCTCTTCACAAACACACATGGTTATGTTCAAAATAAAGCAGATTCATATGTTTATGTGAAAAACATTACTAGAAAAAATAAAAAGAGCATCGGGATTATTGTCACAGGTTTTAATTTGGTAGTGGGCATAGGCTAGATTCAGACCAAGCGACAAACTGCTACAGTTTCATGTACAAGTTTACTATTTTCAGCCAACTTGCAGTTATTTAGTTTATTTTCATACCCTGATTATAGTTGTTTGTAGCCCATGTCGAAGCTACAAGAGAAAGTTAACTGGCAGATTAACTTCCAATGACTGTCCTCCAAAATTCAAAGAGTCATTCGTCTCAAACATCTGCATGTTCTTTCAGCTTCTATTTGAAACCCTCAAGCTGGCTTTCCCAAGCTGCAAATCATATGTTGACAAGAGTCGATACACCTGGTGCCACCACTAAGTCTTACTTTCTCTTGCATAAATACTTTCAGTAATAGGCGGCTGGAAATTGTGATCATGATCTGTCCACATTGCCATCTCCGAGTCTAATGACAGGAGATCCTTCTCGACTAGATCTAGCCCGAACCTCAAGCAGCTCCCCTCTTTAATTGCTAGGGCTGACCATAAGTTTTGAATCTAGCGTTTAAATTGCTTCTCGCCTGAGGCAGCCACGAGTACACTTAGAATAGCGGGAGGTTCATTTGGTCCGTTGGTAGCTATGCTCGAAAAGCCAAGCTCTGATAAATCTGCCGAACAAAGAATGATGAACATTATAATGAGTATCGCCATCAGATGCAGTTACTATCAATTCTGTTTTGCAAAAAAGCCCTTTGATTTGAAAATGATTGTATAACGTAGAAATTAACCGACTAGCCAACTGTACTCTACCTAATGACAGTGAAGTGTGTAACTGTAAATAGTAAATATAACTTCTTTTACGAAATAAAATGAAGTATGAAAACAAGGTTTTATTGACATTATTATTGTAAACGGAAGCTCAGAAATAAATCACATTTTCCAGCTTTTTATAAGAATTATAGCACATAACGGTTTAGCATATGCCCGTATTAAGAGTGCAGAATCTTATTAAGAATTGGAACAAGGCAAGCCAGGATTATTTTTGCTTCCAGTTGTCCTGTTTTATCAACTGGCGCATTTCCTTTTTGACAGCCCAATAATTATCTTTAAAATTTCAACAGAGACGGTTTCATCCCATGATATCACGAACAGTTACAATGCGTAAATCCTCTTTAACATTACGAAGAAAGGGAATGTTGTTAAAGTGCAATTTGTGCCTGGATGCAAAAGTCACTTGAATTTAACTTCTCTTGATGTAACGACTTGACGTTAGGGTTTTGTTTGCCTAAGTAGCTTTTGAAAATTTTTAAAATTTTCAGCAAAAAACATTGAATGCTAATGGCTAGATATTTTGTATATTTTCTGTTTGTTTACAATGTATCTGCTAACCAATTTTCAAAGCTCTACGGTAAAATTTTGTTGTTTCAGCCTGACAGCCCATACAACGATGGAATATTTTATCTTGATATACAGTTTCCGTCTGATTATCCATTCAAGCCTCCAAAGGTAAATCTGGGTCGACTGTTTTTACAAAAAGATTTTCACTACCCTTGTTTTTAATCTCTCCACTTTGCAGACAATCCTTGGCTATAAGCTCCTACTTGCTATCGACGATGGAGGTATTTTGTTACCTTGCGGAATTTGAAATGATTGCGACCCTCTATTGTTACCACTTTTTTTGACTTCAATCCAGCATGACAGACCTTTCCTATACATCGCTTTAGACTTTTGTCGTTGAGTTATAATCTATTATGATCTTGTGTAGAAAATGATACATTTTAAAGATTTGATTTCTTTTATCTAGCCATCAACATTTCAGTAACTCGCCAAGACTGTAAATGCTTAAATGTTTAGTTGTTCAGCCGAGAAAATTAAATATGACATTATTGATATTCCATCAGGTTGCCTTCAACACAAAAATCTATCACCCCAATATCAACAGCAATGGAAGTATTTGTTTAGATGTTCTGCGAAGCCAATGGAGTCCTGCCCTGACAGTTTCGAAAGGTATTTTTCTCAGCTTTTTTCTTTTAATTTTAATCGTTTTTATGTTCTTTTGGGGTACCGTAAACCCTCGAAGTCGGCTTTGATAGGCTTACTGGACTGAGAAATTTGAGATGTAATTCAATTGAGATGAACAGGTATTTCAAAGGAAATTTAAATGTAAGTAGGACTTTTAAAGGTTATCTGAGAGTATTTCCACTTTTTTCAAGAAGAACTGAATTAATTTGTCAGTATTGTCAGTAAAAGTCAATATTGGCAATATAAATATTGTAAAATTGGCAGAAACTGGCATCTCAGGCTACGTTCACACTGCTCCGTTTTCATTTCTATCCGTTTTTGTGAATAAAACGCGGTCCGTTCACACTGCTCCGTTTTAAAATAAAAACGCTATGAAAACGGTAGGCGTTCTCATTGCTCTAGCGAAAACGCAGTCGCGGCCTTCCTTTCAACACGAGTCGTTTTGCCACAAAACTGGCGCCAAACCGAAACACACACACGAAGCCACGCCATTCTCGATTATGCATCAAGGAGTCGATAAGAAATTTAATCAAGAAATTGCTTTCAAGCTTAAACATGCCACCTAAACGAAACGAGGATGTATTTACATGGATAGATGACGATTCTTCTTCTGCCAGTATATTTGACCACCAAGCATTCGTTCTGCCAGGGCGAACCCAAAATCGACGTTCCTTCGACTGGCGTCGTTTGTCAATCAAATTGCACCTGATTTGGTGAATGGATCTATTAGCCATTAAAAATCTCAACATTAATTTCTTCCTACGTGCATTGTAACTTTGATTCAACGCTGCAATGACTGCTATGAAACTACGAACAGAAACCAAAGCAAACAGCATTTGAATAACAGTCGTTATCTCTCTAATGTCAGCCATTTTAAAAAAACACTGTATTTTGATCCTTGGCGCCTTCCGCATCGAATGTTGCTGCTGTTGTTAGCGTTTTCAAATGTCTCCGTTGTTGGTGTTCACATTGAAAACGGACCGTTTTCAAAACGGACCGTTTTCAGATTTATGCGTTTTCGTTAGCGTTTTCAAAAGCCTCCGTTTTTACATCGGAGCAATGTGAACGGAAGGCCAAAACGGATAAGTTTTGCTCCGTTTTCATATGAAAACGTAGCAGTGTGAACGGGGCCTCAAGGTTAGAACCTGTGCGATTGGTTTCAATTCGAAATTGCGCCAAAAATGCGCATAAGTGGGTTCGTTATTTTGTATCATCAACAAACAGAGTGGAAGTACAAACTGATATGGAATTTCTATTTCTATTAAAAACATCAGCTAGATATCATTTACACAACATTGAGCCTTGCTCGAAGATACCTTACCAGGGAGGCTGCAGAGAAAGCTATTCAAGCATTTGTCATATCAAGACTTGACTGCAAAAATTCTCTCTTATATGGGTTACCATCATGTGAGTTACAAAAGCTATAGAGGGTCCAGAATGCTGCTGCCAGAATTTTATCAGGTAAACGCAGACGTTGTCACATAACACCAGTATTGAAGAGCCTTCATTAGTTGTCAATTACAAGCAGGAAAGAGTACAAAATACCCATCCTAACCTTTAAGTGTGTAGAAGATCTAGCGCCGAACTATCTTAAAGTCTTATTAAAATTACGCAAGGCTTCTTGTTGCACTAGATTTGCTGGTGATGAACTATTATTAGATGTAGGAAAGACCAAATTAGTTACGACTGGTGATCGTGCTTTTACCCCTTCCCTCTGGAACAGACTTCCCTACTCGGTTAGAGCATGCAAAACGTAAGAAACTTTTAAAACTTATTTAAAGACACAATTAGAAAGTATTTTATTTGACAAATTGTTTTAACTTGGATTTTAATTAAAACCTTGTAAACTTTTACCCCTTTTTCACATACATTTTGAATTAGACTAAATATTTTCAACTTTAATGCGCCTATGAGCCCTGTGGATATATGGCGCAATATAAGTGCTTTTATTATTGTTATTATTATTATTATTATTATAATTTAACTTTGGTTGCTGTTTTTATCCTTTTAACTTTGGTTGTTTTTTTTCTCAGTTTTTCTTTTTACCTTACGATTATTACCTTACGACTTTTATCTTATGTTTTTCTCAGTTTTTTCTTGTAAAACCAGGCTAGCCAATTGCAAATTACCTTGTAATAGTGAGATTTGTAATTGTAGTTTAAGTTTAATTGAAAATGAAATGTTTCCATTATTATTCATCTGTTCATCTGTTCATCTGTTCTTTCATTGCCATTATGACTTGTTGATTCTTTCTTTTGGACCCACCTTGCTGCGTTTCTTGTGCCAGCTGCTACCTCAAAAAGTGCAGATGTCAGTCTTATCTTCGCAAAAATAAATTCACATATGATTGTTAACCTTTGGCTTGTTTTCTCGCTATTCATTGAGCTACCAAAATTATGTAAAAACATTCTCGTTGACAGCAAGGCGTTCTCACAGAAACCTTTGTGGTAACTGCAGCAAATTCTTTTTGCTCTTCTTATTGGGACCGCGCTAGAGATCTTTCAGATTGGTGGGTGCAGCTCATTCAGCCAACTGCTTTCATGTGGAGACATTCAACCAAATCCTGGCCGAGAGATCAATGAATCTTCGAAGTTCTTTCATTGGAGCTTAAATAGCATTTGTGCTAGAGATCAAAGAAAGAAACCTCTTACTGAAACGTATGATGCCCTCAACAAATTTGACATTATTGCTATCTCTGAGTCTATGCTTCATCAAACTGTGCGATGAAATTTATATTGAAAGGTTCAGCAGAGAGATATATCGTAGTGATCATCCGAGCAAAACCAAAATTGGTGGAGTGTGTCTTTATTTTCTCGAAGGGCTACCTATCAAGAGATGAACTAACCTATTGAGCTTTTACGTGAAATTATCATTACTGAAATTAGGATAGCACGTTAAAAATGTTTTCCTCGGGACCATGTATCGTAGTCCAAGCCAAAACAGCGAGGATTTTTAAATCTTCATTGATAGCTTGCAACAGACCATCAATAAAATGAAAGTGAAAATCCACATTGCGTGATTTTAATAAGTGATGTCAACTGTAGATCTTCAATGTGGTGGACTGAGGTTATTGAATGGCCCGAAGGTACTGCTTTAGACGAACTTATGGAAACAAATGGTCTTGGCTTCCTTTCCATTTCCATTTCGTGCAATGAAACATGTCCGAGGAAGGGGAAAGAAGGCATGTTTATGCTAATCAACTTTGTAATGCTTTTTCTTTTGGAAGAAGATTGAAAAGTTAAAAGAGGAAGAAATACGAGAAGAGCATATTTGTTAGCACGTTTCAAGAAAGAAGCAAAAGAAAAGTCCCACCCAGGAAACTATGAAAATACCAGTGTCGCTAAGAAAAATACAAGAGGAATCTCTCAAAAAATTTCTCAAAAATGATAGCAGAAAGTAAGGGTTTATTATCGGTTTTTTAAAGGGGGACTCTCCAACTCTGCCTGCTTCCACCGATGATATGTAATATTATTCCCAGTATTTCAGGACGACTGTGACCCAGTTCGAAGCACAGCTTGTTGCTGGCGTTATGACGCAATGCCTCGAACATGATTGCTTGAGAAATCAAACGGTAAGAATTCCGTGTAAAAAAGTTGCCTCGATTCCAACTTTCTAAAACGGAAAGCGGTACAGTAAGCGTACCGTTCTTGAATGTCAAAATATCTGCGCATGCTTGTACCGTATACCGTTTTCTGTTTACCGTCCATACCGTGAAGAGGAAATCCACCTTAAGAAATAAAGAATGTTCTTCCATTGACTTAATTATTACTGACCAGCCAAATATGTTTGTTGACTATGGTGTTCACCCTTCCCTGGATGAAAACTGTCAGCATCAAATTATCCACGGTGAACTGAATGTCTCTTTACCATAAGAACTGAATGTCTTATTCCAACTGAGCGACTGGACAGCTACTGAAATGGTAGAAATGCTCTATCTGAATTTCGGAGTATATCATAAATAAAGTTGTCAAATTTGACGATAAGGGTCCACCATGGATGAAGCTGGAAATAAAAACTGCTATTAAGCGCAAACACAGAGTATATGCTAAGTTTGTTAGGCGTAGTAGGAAGCAAGAAGACTGGAACTCTGTTTAAAATGTCCAGAACATAACATCAAGAATGATTACCAATGCTAAAAATGATTATTACATCGGACTTGGCAGAACTTCATCGAATAACGTATCTGGGGCTAAATCATATTGGTCCCTATTCAACAGACTTCTCAATAAAAAGGCAGTTTCTGTCATCTCCCTCTGATTGAAAATTGCTAATTTATTACCAATGTAGAAGCAAAGGCAAATATTTTTAATGAGTTCTTTGTTGCTCAATGCAGAGAGATAGAAACTGGTAGTACTATCCCAACATTTATTCCGCAGTTCCCACCGCCCTTATTAGATATAGATATAGGCAGGAAAATGTTGCTTCAAATCATTCGTTCTCTAGATACCAAATAGGCACATGTGACAATTCGATAGTTGATCCTCTGTGTTCTTTTTTTAAAGATGCCTTGAAACAGGAATTTACCTTTCCCAGTGGAAGAAAGCAGACATAATTCCTATGCATGAAAAGAGTAGCAAACAGAACAAGAACAACTATTGACCTTCCCCTACTGCCAATTTTTAGAAAATGTTTTGAAAAGCTATTATTTGATGCCATCCACGAGTCCCTCTGTATAAATGGTCTCATATCGCCTCATCAATCAAGGTTTCGTCCCGTGATTCGATTACCAATCAGTTATTGCTAATCACACATAATATTTATTAAACCTTCGATGAAGCTATTGGTAAAGAAACACGTGCCATCTTCCTTGACCTTTCAAAGGCATTTGACAGGGTCTGGCATGAGGGTCTCATTTACAAGTTTGAATTCAATGGTCTACAGGGAAATGTTCTTCGGATTGTTAAAAGTTTTTTCTCAGATCTTTAGCAAAGGGTTGTATTATATGGACAATGTTCAAAGTGGGATACAATAACCGCAGATGTACCTCGAGGATCAGGTCTTGGGCCGTTTTTGTTCTTGATCCACATTTATGATATAACCAACAATGTTGAATGTGGTATTAAGTTATTTGCTGATGACACGTCTTTCTTTACTACCGTTCAAAATTTAAATGAAGCTGCTCTTGACTTAAACAGAGATTTGGCAAAAGTTAGCTTATGGGCATGGCAATGGAAATGCAGTTTAATGCTGACGAGACAGAGGGGGTTGTATTTTCATGTAAAAGGAATAAGCCAATCCACGTCGGTCTTAAATTGGGAGAGAAGGTCGTTGACTCAAAATTAGAACACCAGCACCTTTGGGTTCTTCTTGACTCAAAGCTAAATTTCAAAAGTCATTTTCGAGAGGCTTTCTTGAAATCACGGAGAAGAATTGGTTTCTTGAAATACCTTCAAAATATGTATCAAAAGAGGCCCTTGACCAAACCAACAAGCTTTATGTGAGACCTCACTAAGACCATGGAGACATAATTTACCATAAATATGACCCTGATATGCAACTGAACCTTACGCAACAACTAGAACAGACTCAATATAAAGCAGCACTAGCTGTTACTGGAGCGTGGATAGGTACAAGTAGGCGAAGGCTGCTTGAAGAGCTCAGATGGTAAACACTTTATGACCGACGGTGGTGCCAACAATTATGTCATTTCTTTTCATTAACAACGTCCAAAAGTCCAGATTACCTTTTCAATTAGATACCTGAACAGCGCTCCGTTGAGTATAATTTAAGAAACCCGCGTTGTTATCAGCAAAATGTGGGTGGCACTATGCGCTTTTACAGCTCTTATTTTCATAACACAATATATGAGGGAACCTGTTAGACAAATTTGTTCAAGATTCTCCTTCTCTCACCGTTTTCAAGAGCAAATTGCTTCAAATCATCAGACCCGTGAAAAACCCTGTTTGCAACATCTATGATATTTTGGGTATCAAGCTTTTAACAAGGCTTCTAGTTAGCTTCAGTCCTCTGAATTAACACAGATTTTGGCATAATTTTGAATGCTTGAGTCCAGTTTGTATTTTTGGGACATGAAAGGAAGATAATGAGCATTACCTCCTCCACTGCCCCCAGTTTACAGCTCAGCTCCAAGATCTCCTTGGTCAAGTCTCGGATGTCGGATATGATGTTGCTAGCATGAACACAAAGGATCTTTGTCATTTGTTATTCTATGAGAACCCCAAATAAAAGCACTTTTGCAAACAGAATCATCCTAGAAGCAACTTTTTCATTCATTAAAACTTCTGGATGTCTCAATTAAACTTTCTGGAAAAACAGCAGCCTAACCCCTCTTTTTCCTCTTTTTTTGTTTTTTGTTTTCTTTGTCTTGATTTAGCGTGTATATGTATCTTAACTTTTCTTTTATTGTTAATTTACGTTGTTATTTCTTAGATCATTGTAAGTGGCATTTGTAGTGAGGACTCGGTGACCCTGCATCTTTCCTCGCTACAAATGTCATAGTATCATGCATTAACCTTGTTTTTAAACTTTTGATTGATGTAAAAAAAGCATTATCCAACATCGTTCAACAACATCGAGTATTTTTATCAAAGTCAAACTTCTTCTAGCATCATCCAGCATTATCCAACATCGTCCAACAACATCCAGCATTTTATCGAAGTCAAATTTCCTTTAACATCATCCAGGATTATCCATCATCATTCAACACGAATGATTAAGTCAGCCAAATATTTATCCCCGCCATTTTTTATATATATTTGCGAAATGTTGCAATAGTTTCGCCGGGGATTAACTTGTTCCATATACTTTTTAATGTAAGATATACTCTACTGAACCGAATATGCTTTTCCCTGCCAGAAAACCGACCCATTTCAGACATTGTACCATTTCAAATATACGGTGCCTTGTCATAAAATTGTACCATTTCATGTGTACTTTTTTGATGTCAGAAAACTGTATTTTGTCTGATAGTTTTTCCTATTAATGTATTCTTCAAACCTTAAGGCAGGTCCATGATTATGATAAAGCAATTTTTGACACCCACCACCCTCCCCCCCCCCCTCCCCGGCCCCTAATTTCACACATGCCATATCATCCATTAGTGTTAACCTTGTTATCTGGCATATTTTGTAGTGTTGCTTTCCATCTTGGCATTACTATGTGACCCAAATCCAGATGATCCGTTGGTGCCAGAAATTGCTAGGATTTACAAAATGGATCGTGCGAAATTTTTTTCTGTCGCCAAGGAATGGACAGCAAAGTATGCTATACCAGACTAAACTTCAAGCTTTGATCTGCGTTGACTTGTACTGTAGAAAAGCGCTTTATTGGTAGTATTATTGTACAGTGTAATTTAAGTCCCCTTATGTATCCTTATGTGTCCTGTATTTTGTACACCTTCTAGTTATTGTCTAACGCAAGGGTCTACTTTAACGCAAGGGTTTACTTGTCAAACTTTATGTGGATGTAATGAATTCAGTTTAACTTTCCTTGGAGCGTGTTTCAATTCATGCAAATATCATTCAGATAAATCTTTATTTATAAATCATTAGACATTTTATAAGCTGCTAACTAAAAAGTTGGAGTGGACCCATAGTTCTTTTTTTGAATTATTTGTTTTATTTCTTTTTTTGTCAACAGCGCGAGCATAAATATTTGTAGATTTACAATATATGAAGCCGCAGCTCTCTGTAGTGTCAATTTTTTTGTAAACCTATGATGTTGAAAGTAAGTAAGAGCAGTCTAGTTTTCCATCTTTTAATTTTAGAACAATATAAGGCCATTTCTTCTGGTTCTGATGCCTTGTTTTCATGCAAACTACCCTATTCTTTTCATTAAACATTGGCAAACACGCTTAACTCATACATGTATCGTTTAGGTCATGTTTAATTTATGTTTTTTTTCGAAGAATGTGTGCACAGAAAGGCCTTATGTGTGCCAAACCAAACGCAACGTGGCGCGAATATTCCACAGTCTGGTCCACGAGGCTTCCAAATTCTTTTGCTGATGTATGCGATAGATACTTTAGATCTCTAGGAATCAGTAACTTAATGTTATTTGTTTTCAGTAATTGGGTTTATTTTCACCCGAAAATATGTTTTGCTATTATATTGTAATACCCAAGCTCAGCATGCCTTTTTCAATAAATCAGTGTCCCGGCTTGCTTTGCATAATTTATTCTGCTCACGTAGTAGTGGTGTGCAGCTTCGGTCAGATATTCAACTAAGCAGCGTGTACACTTCACCGTGGTTCTACATGCGTCACAACAAAATATCTTAATGCCGCAAGAACTCTCTAGCATACATGTAAAAATGGTTCATATTTAATAATAATTCGGCGAAGGCAAGATGGATTAGGCCCATGCATTGCTACCGCTGTCGTGAATTCTTTAGTTTGATGTAAACAAATCACGTTTGTTTTCAGAAGTTACGTAGATGCGATTCGAGTTTTTTTATTCGCTATACTTTGAGTCCTTAACTAGAGAGGCCGCATGGAAAACGGTCAATATTATGATCCAATGTTTTGATGACTGTAGTTTCATGAATTCTTTTCTTTCGCACGGCCATTTTTGATCATTACAAGTTTGGAAGTAAAGCCATTTTCTTTTGGCATTGAAACACAGTTGCGATAATTCTTATAATAACCTCTGCTAATACGCCCCGGCTATACCTGAATATTCAAGTTGTCATATTTTGTTATCAGGTAGACTTCCTAAGAAATAAATTTTCTGCAGATAAGTAAATCAGTTTTGTTTAACTTTTCGCTTTGTCATGCCTAAATTATTTTTCTTTCGCAAAATTTGCTTCAGCACTTTTAGCTATTTTTCATTTTGAATTTCTCCAGCTTCTGCAACTTTTTTCATCAAAAATGTGTCGTATATCGTACGGTTATTTTCATCAAATATGAACGTGCGAACGTCCTCGCATTTGACTATCTCGAATGCTGTTATTCAACTTGAATAGGATAATATCTTATCGTCATTGATTTTTACAGCAGCTGCGTAAAATTATGGTTCAAGTGGAGTTCGTATGTACTTGAATAAGATAATTGGACTTTATAAGATATTCTAGGGAAACCTGACGGTTAACGATAAAGTCTGGTAAATCTGACATTATTTGCCCGTATCTGTTTATAAAAAGGGTCGCTGTACCGCTCTCTAAAGATGTTACCTATGTTGCGTAGAAGAGGATTGCTCTTCTGTTTTTGAGCTATAATACGACACTGAAGCGATGAATCTAAAAAGTAATTCGACACACTTTGAAGGAGCTCTTTAACAAGCTTAGCGCGGCCGTTGCTGCAAAGAACAACGAGGATAACAATTATGTTTTTGGTTTTTATGTGACCACTTATTGATTCTTAGAATTTAGCGTCTGTTCAACTTTGTGTTACTGACGGAGGATTGAGAAAGGAAGCCGGCTGAATAGACTTGAAATAGACGATCTTGTCACGTCTATTCATATTCAGCTAAATGCGATGCGATAGCCAAGTATAGAATAGCCGGACCATCGTGAACCTGATAAGAACGGGAAACCTAAACAGATTAAGTAATTTAGCTGTGAACTTTAAATAAGATTTGGCTATTACCCTGTCCATTTAATCCCTCTGAAAAGATATTTGTCTTAAGATTTTCTCACTCAGTCATCTCGTTATTCTGAAGAAGATCTTCAATGTTACGATCCATTTACCAGGCTCTACCATGTGCCATAAATAATCTATTACTGTTGGATATTGGATAGGCTGTTACCAAGATAAACCAAAGTGACCCTATAAAATTGGATATGCTGTTACTTTGAAACTTTTGCTGTGGTCACATGAATTCAATCGACAATCGCAGGGAATTTGCTCTTCGTAATATGGGTTTTCTGCGACCCGCCAATCATGGTCCGTATTTTAGCCCTACATCGCTATTGCATTTTGCCCTGATATTTCCAGAAGGAACGTTTTGAACTGTTTGTCGGGTTACACTAAACTCCAGTGTCATTGTTTTATAGATGGCTTTAATAAAAGACAAAAACACCGCTAGACATTTGAGAAGAGGGATCGATTGTATAAATACAATCATTAAATAACCTGGGTCAAGGCAAAAGACAAGTCAAACCGTTAATTATTGGTGCAGATTTTGCTGCAGCATCATTCGTTTCCAAGCAGGCTAGAGATCAGTGAAGTCCTTCGAAAATGATCGCTACAAATCTTGTATTTATAGCTGCTGCTACCTTTATCGTGCATTTAGTGTTCTGCCAAGTTGGGGAAAGTATTTCAGCTGCAGGTGAGTTTTTCATTTTAATCTTCTAAAAATTAACATTTCTGCCGTTGCCAAAAGATTAAACTCATGATGCCAACTAACTTGAGGCAATAAAGTAACTTTTGATGAAAAGGCTGTTTTATGTTTAGTTCTTCGTATTTGATTAGTTTTATTTCAGATAATTTGCGATATTTATAGATTGCTTCACCATAGTTGAACTCTCTGTTGACTGGTTTTTTCGACTTTTTTACGGATCAAGTTGTTAGCGAAAGTGCTTAAAAGCTCCCATCACGGGAGATCGAAGTAGTTCCCTTTTCCTAGGAGTAAATTTTCTAATCATCTTGAAACTTAAATGAGTTTATTTGACTTGCTGTAAAGTTAAACGTAATTATGGAAACAAAAACAAAATGAAGCTTCGCCCGGGTTGACCTTTTGTCAATATGTGTGAGAAGCCTTTGGTTAAACATGAGGTTATAATTTTGGGCAAATTTCTGACTGTCTGAAATTTGAAGGATTCGATTACATTACAAAGTAATTACGATTCGTGCAATTTCAATCAGTTACGTGTCATATTTCTGGCATACCTGTGTTTAAACATGATCGAATCCTTAATAATTTGTTTATAACTACTTAATCTAACTTTAAAGCAGAAAACACATGGCATTAGAATAACCATCGTCTTAGTCTTCTGCGTTTATGTAGTTATTGCTAGAGACAAGTGTATTGTTATTGGAAGAAGCAGGTCTGTTATGAAAAATAGCTCTTTGTCAAATATGACACAAACAGCAGTCCTTTAAATTCTCCCCCATAAATCTTAAAACCGCACTCCGTTTGAATCGATTGTACTTGCCAAGCTTGAAAGACAAGATGGGCCAAACAAATACGCCAAGAGCAAACTACGTCAAACTTTGGCATTTCAGTGTTCACAGAAACACAAAGGAGAGGAATTATATGTAAAAAATTTAAGGTGTTATCAGTATTCTTTAATATGGTAATGTCAGTATTTCCCCTTCTTTAAAGAAGTGGTTCAAAAATCCAGGTAGCATGCTACTTTTTTATGTGCAGAGAACGTACAAATCCACCAGATTGGAGTAGGAAATGGTTTTTCCGTCACCCAACACAAACCAAGGATGTTAAAGCCCTTCATCCAATGTTCAGCTTTTTTCCATGTGTATAGTGTAAAGTGCTGCGAAAAACAAGGTGTACCTGCTCAAAAAACATTAGTAACCATAAAAGGAAGACTCCATGTTAAGTCTGCACGAATTTTCCCTTTGGAGAAACCGTCTTTAAAAAACCGAGCCCAGATACGACCCGAAAACAAAAAACCATTGTAGTTTCACCTTAGCCTTAAGAAATTCTCGAAAATAATTCTTTTAAAAGTCAGATAGTAATGTTTCTTTCCAATGACCAGGCATCTATACCATGTTCAATTGACATAAATGCACAATTTTTATGAAAAACTTCGGTACTGGGGGCGAAAAATTAAGAATCATATGAATTTTCATTCCAGAACTTAGAAAGTGCAAAACTCGGAAGTTCCGAACTCAAAAATGTTGTCCATTAAAGGCAGAATGTTCCCCATTGTTCTCAGTATATCTTTACATGGCCAGGATATTCATGCATCGTTGGTTTAATGCACAAATAAACAATCAGAATGAAGAACCACAATTGCGTTGTTTCCCTGAGCGAGGAGTTGCTATGAATTTCGATTCGGTGGCAAGCGCTGTTTCTTATTCGAAAAGGGTTTATTAAAAGCAAGTTCTCCTTGCGACTGATTAGGTGTCATGTTTCCTCATATTGGTTTGCATTCTATACAAAATTGGCTAGTGCCGTAACAGAGATTTTTGACCTGGATAAAAAAAATAAGAAGGATTTTGTTGCAAATTTAGGACGCGGCATTGGTGAAAGTGAATTGAGGCCATGAGTTTAATTTCGGCAATGTTATCGGGCTCATTGATAACGGGACATCAACCTCTAATCGACTGCGGACAAAATATCTTGGGTTCCGAAAAGCCACTATCTAAGCCAAAGTTGTATAATTCATGTTATTTTCGGATAAATTTCAGCCAATCTTCCTCCTTAAGCACAGCTTAAGCCGAACAGTTTTGAATGATATGCAATCAAGAGCCGCTTCTAGCAATCATCTTTGCGCTGCTTGGCTTGAATTGCGGTCTTCTGCACAGACAAATCAATCAAAAATTAAATGTGCATGCACCGTTTTCTTTTTGCCCTACAACCTTAATAAACATGCCAGTAAAAAACGTGTGCTTATTCTAACAACAAATGAAATGTTTTGCAGTCATTTGATAGATCTAATGTTAATAATTTCCATTAAAGTACTAAATTTTTTATAACATAACTATAGTACAAGAAATTTGTAATAAAGAGTTGAAAATACCGAGCCCCGATATAAACAAAGAATTAAGAAACCAGAATACCGACCACCCTCAGCTTTAGAAATGACCAGAAACAGATGGAAGATCTATCTTTGAAAAACTAAAAGGAAATTTTTCTACAACGAATTAACACAAAGTGTGGAATAAACCTTTAATGTACCTACAAAATGAAATTTGACAAGTTTAAATAAAGGCATACTTTTTATAAGCAAAATTTGCTGATTTCAATGATATATGTTGAGATGTTTTTTTCTTGCGAAACCGTCTAAAAATTTAGGTTGAATATCCCTTTTTCACGTTTTGGACTGTGACAAAGCGCCGTTATCAGTCACAATGTTTGCAAACACTGAAGCAGTTGACGTTTAGTACACGGAGGTCGTTGGGTACATATCCAATGTTTTTAAGCGCATCAAACTGTCCTTCTTCGCAAAGTCTCATACTGTTGTACCCAGGTCCTAAAATAAGTGTGGATCTGACTCACTTTGTGGATTTGTAAATTGAAATTGCGGATCTGTAATTGTAGAACGTATGGATTTGTAAATAATGCATGTTCTTAAAAGTGCAGGATAAAATACCAATCGAAACGCCTAAGAAAGAAATGGGAATATTTTTCAAATTTGCAATAAATGCCCAATCCCAGCCATATGTATTGCACTCATTTTTTATAAGACAATTGCGATAAAAAAGCAATGGATAATAAAGAAGAATTAAGAAACTTCAGAGCTCGAAGCTTCAGTACATGCGGAGAAAAATCAATTGCGCTTGATGATATTGTTGTGTGCTATTTTGAAGTAAGATGGACTCTGTATACAGCTTTAACTTCAAGACATCATCTCAATTTAGTTTGCTTTTATGACTTGCTTCAAAAAAGAATGAGCCTTAAAACCAAGACCAAGATTATGATTTCCTTCCCGTAATGTATTTTGGGATTTGTGTAGATTTCAGTAGATTGCAGAAAAAGTTGCAAAACAATTCAGCTAAGGTTTTTTCAAATTGGAGAAGCATCGGAAAGATTCTTCAGGGAACACGTTTTTGTTCTTTTAGATGGTGCTTTATCTTGTTTGATCAAAGATAAATTCGTATTTTATCTAACTCGCAAATATTTTCTGAAAGGAGTAGTTTCCGGTGTTTCAAAGGGCGTGGCCGTAAAAAATTTAGGGGCAAGCCTGCTAGTCCCGTTCCAGCCACTTCTTTCTGGGCTGGTGCCAGTGTAAACTGATCTAGCGTAATATTAACATGATATTGGCCAAAAATCGTCCTTTAGCATAAAATCTAGCATAATTTGGAATCTAGCATAACTCTGGCATAATTCTGATATTATTTAAAAGAAACAATGTTTCCATTGATCCATTGTCTATCGTTACCAAATGCAAACGCTTTACACCAGCATCTGTGGTTTCATTTTGGGAGTAAATTGTGACTTTCCACCTTCAGGATATTGCCAGTTGTTTTGAATGGTTGGCAGCCAGTTGGGAGTAAATTGTGACTTTCCACCTTCAGGATATTGCCAGTTGTTTTGAATGGTTGGCAGCCACATATTTTGTGGTTGGCAGCCAAATGCAGCCAGCTAAACGCAGTATACAAAAAAGCTAAATTTTGCTAATTATTGAGAGTGATACCGTAATCAAAATTTGCTTTGTAGGTTACAAAAGTTTTCACTTGCTTTCGATCTAAAACTGTCTGTTATCTTTTGCTTTGTTTCATCATTCATCATTTGCAATTTTGAAATTATTTTAAAAATTTTTGAATATTATCTGTGCAAAAATTGTTGTTTCCTTTGCATTTTCGTTATTTTTTGCAAAATGCTGCCAGAATTCAGCAAAATTTTGCTTCTTCGCCCAAATCAATTTATGACGGCCAAGGGGTTTTGAGAAACTGCCAAAATGGAGAAATTTGGCCATCAAACCATGGATCTAAATTGCCTTTTTGTTTTTGAAGAATGAGTACACTGGGTTTTCAAAAAGGCCAACTTGCAACTCTGGCCACTTTTGATATTCTGAGCATGCATTAGCCTCTTTCACGAGCAGGTTGCCTTGATTTGTCACTCGCACTCATCTGATTGTCAGATCGTTTTTAAAACCCTCAAAACAAACTTTCCTGTGCAAATTTTCGGGTTAATTTTCGTTTTGTTTTGCAACAACATGTAGAAGTTTCAATTTCTTACAAAAAATTTCATTTCATAGGCCCTTTAAGAAATTTTGGTACTAAAATCGTTTAAAAATGCCATATTTGCCAACAATGATATTTATAGATCGCCATCAGAAAAATGTTGGTCGGTTCATTTTGATGTCATTAGAGATGGCTAACCTGATACCCATCGTGGCTCAGCTACTTTAAAATCATTGTGGTAAGTTTTTAACACAATTCTTGATCTACACAGTTAAAACTAGCAAAATTAAGTCCTGGAAACCATGCACCTACGATTTTTTGCAACCTGTGATTTGTGATAGGAAATGTCATACAAAAGGGCGGGCCTCCTTATGATCATTTTCTCCCAGCCCTTTTCATAGAGCCACAACGCCCTTGGATTTCATTCCACTTGGAATTGAACTTCAAGTCTTGGAGCTGTGCGACTTAGTACCGTATTTGATAGTTTCCGCCTTAGCAATGTAAAGATTACTGCCCATTCGTAGGTTATGGAATGTGCTGCTCCAGTTATGCAAAGTTTTGAACATCTCAAGGGATTGTTTGAAAGGATATGTACTGTAGTAGATCTACACCACGTAAAAAAGGTCATTAAAAGTAGAGGTGTGAAATGCGAAGGCTATAAAGAAGGCTGCAAAATAGCCACAAAATAGGGTAGTGCTTAACATTACACAGTGGAAATGTGTTGACTGTTTTTCTTTTCTAACCATAAACAGAGCTAATCTTTTAGACAACTGAGTTGAAGAGCAGCCTTTTCGCAAATTTTCTCAATATGTGAGCATAATTTTAAGCGATTATCAGTTAGATCTCCAAGAAGCAACACTACATTACTGAAATTAATTCTGAAATTATTCTGTTTACAAATTCCTTTTTCTAGTAGCCAATGAATTTGATTTATTTGGTGTCATGTTATTGGTTGCGTCTCGCGTTATTGGAACTATTTAAACCAATGCGTTTGTTTGTATTAGTATTTCAACAAACCTACAAAGATCTTCAATACAATTGGCAGAGATAATTTGCCTATAAAAAGACTTATGTGACCAGAATTTGTTTGAAATAATGGATCCAAGAATGAAGCCATGATGTACCCCTTGAGTCATTTGGATCTAATGCGCCTGAGGTACTTGTCAGTGGGATTATCTGTTTCAAATACTGTAGTGGTAGTATCGTGGAAAAACTTTTTACTTTCATTACCTGCTTCATCACCAAATTTACAATATTTTTCAGCACTGTCATTCATCTTTTAAACAGTCATCTTTTAAATTTATGATGAGCGATCCAACGAGATTTTATTTGAGCGTAAATCGGTTTTTTTGCAAAGTAAAATACTTCAGTTTGACTTAGATCATTGGGTTAAAAGTACCAAGTTTTCCTTCATTGCCCGGAAAAGCGAAAAGGCTCACTGAGACAAATGTCCCAGGACAAAACGCCCATGGGGGCTTATTCGAGGGGGGGGGGGCTTATTTGCAAAAATGTTTTTTAGATGGGGGCTTTTTCGAAGGGAGGCTTATACGAGCATTTACGGTGTATTCGATTTAAAATAAGATTACAACAACAACAACAACGACTATTAAGCCCTGTTTGCCGGGGCGAAATGTTAGCATTCGTTTTATTTAATTTCTTTAGAAAATTTTTCTCATTACATTGGATTTTCGTCGCCGTTTTCTTTTGTTCCTGAATTTCATCTTCGTATTTATACTCATTGCAAGATTCAAATAATCCGACGGACAGCCTACCCTGCGGTTGATCCTTCTAACACGTTTTATCTATGGTCGTCTTGCGATTAGCAAACCAACAGTCAGATAATAAAAGCTCCGATTGAAATGGTCAAATCGTGCCCTTAATTGCTAATGTCTTGTATGGTTTTCCTGGAACAAATATTCATAGACATTGCTAAGTTTTTTAATGAAACTGTCCTACCTTATAGGGAGTTGCTTTCATCGCTCTCCATCTCTTTTGTTCATTTTTTAAAACATGGTAATATTAAAGGGCTTTTTGATGTCATTTGAGAGCTCATGCGACATTTTAACGTTCTAAAAAAGGAATACTTTCTGTCCCAAACTAAACTGACCTGGTCATGGTCAATTGTAAAAGATTTTCTTCGCTTGCAGCAGTATTCGATTTAGTTTTGTAAATTTCTGAATGTGGTTGACCTTGTTATCAAGATGTCTATTAAAATAATCTATACTGAGAGTAGTATGGTAAAGTTGAATTTGGATTTCAGTGTCAAGTAGCCAAAAGAACATGAAGATTTTGATTTGGTCTCTTGGATAACGACTGTACGCGTGTCTTACAATAACATTTATAGAATGAATAATTGACGTACTAGGTCTAACTCTAAAAGCTATTCTAAGGCCAAGCTTACTAAGGCCAATTATTTATAAAGAATTATCACAAAATAAATATATGATTCAATGTATCAAAAGTTTTGTTTTGAATGAAACCTTACTCATTGCAGTATCCATCACATTAATGCCTGAATAAAATAGAATAGGTCCAAGGACTGGTCTTTGTGGGACTGCAAAAGTTTTTCGCCAAGTGCAGAATGAAGCATTCAAATTTACTCTTTGTTTTATACCAGACAAGAAATTATAAATCATCAGTTGAGCATCTTTGCAAAAACCAAAGACATTTAATTTTGCAATTAAAAGCTCATGGTCTATGCAATGAAAAGCTTTTGAGAGACCCATTAGGAAGGCACCAACCACCTCTTTTTTATCTATGGAGTTCTTACAAAAATCCATTAATCTCAACAGTCCATGCTATGTGTGTAAAAACCTTTCCGAAAACCACATGAGCAGGAAACTAATAATATGTCCGCAAAGCCGACCATCTGAGCATAATGAAGTCGTTAGGGGACAGAACTGTGATAGATCGATAGTTTTTCAATGGTTCCGTGTTGGTTTGGCAACGATTCGGTTTTTTTTAGTTTAGCTGGAAACTTTTAAGTTATGATTGAAAACTTGCACGGAACCATTTTGCACCTTCTTGCAGCTATCTAGAAGATTATTTATTGTTAAATGTAACTGCAAGGGCTATCTTCAAGCTACCCAAAACTAGTTTGAGCAGTGGCAAAACAGAAACAAAACAGTTGGTTAAATGTACTTGCAATCTGATTTTGTTTTGATTTTGGAATGTAAAACCTTCACCTTACACCAAAGATAGAGAAAGACGGGACAGGAGAAGAGGAGAAGGTAAATGGCGAGTGTCAGAGAGATAAAAGAAAAATTTAAAAGCCTAATTTCAGTCTATTGTTGGTGGGTAGCACCTAGTAATTTTTGAGAGAATAGATTTTATTGTAGCCTTAATCATGACTACCAAAATGACGGTTTAGTTTATTGAACAAGAAAATTCTTGTGACCAAGCCTAACCACTGCCCGCAGCTCAGTCATATGTTTTTCTAGATCCGCCCCTGTCAAAACCACAAAATGACTGTATGTGACTTTTATCACGAGCAAATTGGAATGAATTGGCTCTCAACTCTAGATGAACTTGATCAACAAGATTTAGGCATCTTAAGAGTCCCTGATGATTTTGATTGAAAAAGAAAGAGACAAATTGTGATAGCTAAGACAAGAGTACATAGTAGCATAATGACAGTATATGTCAAATCCTTCTACGAATTTCTTTATTTTTCTACTTCTTCTCGTTTTCTACTTCATTTGTCTTTATTTGGAGGTCAATAAAATTTTAATATCAAAGAAACTAATTGGAGAGTTCATTTAATGCGTAAAAAAGGAATGAATAGAGCATGTTACAGTGATTGGCTGACCATTTGAAACAGCAAACCTTTGTTCTTTATTGACATTTAACAAAGACTAATTTACAAAAAATATTTTGTAGGAAGTGGAGAGAATGTGACCTGCTGTGCTTGTGGAATGGCCACGTACAGACTCAAATTTATGGGTAACTTTAATTACACATACTTTGCTTCGCTTTATTGTAGATGCCATTTATTTAGAATCGCAGTACAAATAATCACAGATATTCTTATCAGTCCCCTTTACTGAATTATGAGAAAGAAGTCTCCAATTAAACAAGTTATCTTCCTTAAAAAAGCGTTATACTACTTTAACTGTTTAGTGCTTGGGATAATAAAGCTTAAAAAGATGTCTTTCAATGACAGGCAAGTGGACAAGGACTCGTCATCCAAAGCACTTTCCTGGCAGATTGGCCTACTTTTCATCATTGATAGGTGCCTCGCATTCAAACGAGTTTGTCTTGTGGCGTATAGGTCAGCTCGCTTCCTCTGGGATTCGCAAAATGAGTGAATATGGCTCCCAGCTAGAGCTTGAACAAGAAATTGCTTTAAAGGAAGCTCAATTAATAAGGTAGAGAAAATCATTTCAAGTGAACTAATTTCTGCAATTACTTTTTTTCCTATTTGGATAAATTTCAAATAAAGTAAAAGCGAAGAACCCTTTTTGCAGCATTCCTTCAGAAGCACACTGTTTGAAGCATTCCTTCAGCAGCGCTCCTTAGGCAGCCATGTTTGGGCACTACTCTTTGGGCACCACTTGCTCGGTAGCCCCTCTTGAGCAGCTTGCCTTAGGCAGCATTGCAAACCAAACTGACCTTTTGATTTTCTGCTTTTCATTATTCACATTCAAAGTTCTGCAGAAGAGCAATCATTGCAATATTGCCCCTTTTGGAAAATAATTTTTGTTAAATTAACCCACATAAATATGCTTTGCCGATCACGTTTCCAGTAACTATTGACATTGGTTTGTTTGCAGCAAAGTTGTCACAAAGCCAGTTGCGTCTTGTTGTGAAAGTGCGAGAGCTACTTTCAAAGTAAACAAGTACAAGCCTTTATTCTCGGCAATGTCAAGAGTTTCACCAAGCCCTGACTGGAATGTAGGAGTCGACTCATTGGATCTTTGTGACCACAAGAAATGCAGTTGGAGAAAGAAGATTGAGTTAGACCTAGATCCTTGGGATGCAGGTAAAATGTTCAAAAGTTAATTGCGTCATGTCAAGTTAACATGTACTTTATCAAAAAGATTTGTATAAATATAAGATGGTCTAACCACGTTTCTACTGACAATTATAAGGAACTTTTCTAAAGTTCTTCAGATCGGAAGTGACTAAATGTTCTGCAATTGCCATTAACTATATTTGTTCTAGAATATCACTTTAGAATCAAAATGTCGGTACTGTCAAAACTTTAATGGCCAAAATTCTAGTTTCAAGAGTATTTCAAGGTTTCACTGCTACTCAATATTTCTGTTACTCTCAATGGTAAAATAATGTGATGTCCAGCACTTCAGTAGCTCTGAACTGTGCAATGTTGCAGTTTCCATTCTCTGAAATTTCAATTACTCTTGTCCAATATGTAAACCACTCTGCGCCTCGGTTGGGCAGTTTCGGTTTGGTTTCGGTCTTCTGCCCGCTTTAATATCATACACTTTGCCACGTTTTATGAAAATGGTAAGAATTGAAGACTAGAAGAACTTCTTCGGATTTTGAGAACCAGTCACACACTTCTAGGATCTGATGCAAGACATCAAGAAGAAATGCTGTGATCAACATACCACTGTAAAGAATTAATGCATTTATTTTCTCCCGAAGGATTCTGATAATACTTGTTCCTGTTTGCACATCTGCTGCCATTTTAATAGACTCAGTCAATTTGGCCTTTGACAGAGAGCGTCAGAAACACAACCAATTCCAGAGGCTTATTTAATAATCACTTTCATACTTTAAAGAACCAGATAGACCATTTGGCCGTGCAGTAACTGAACGCTCAGCGTAATTACGTAGCCCAACAACTTTGCAGTCTCTAGATTTTTCAAGTGACATTACCTACAGATTAAAGAATATCATAGATTATTTAATATTGATAATTGCAAAGAGCTATTGATAATGATTCACTGAAACTCTGAAACTAAAATATTTGGCAGCTCATGGAAATGATGTAGGTCGATAGAGAATCTAGCATGAATACTTTTATTATTTTGTGAAAGAGCCACCCCCACCCCCACGGTGAAGCTTTTCATTGCTCAAAATATATTTTATAAACCAGATTTTATTCGTTAATGATTCATTATCACAGCTTTAACCAAGTTGTTTTCTTTAGGGACAGACAGTGGCATTACTTTTACTTCCCCGAATCACGAGTCACGCCCATCTGAACAAATTCATTACATTGGAAAGAGAAAAGACCTGCACTCTGAGAGTTCACTTAATCTTGGCGGCAACAAAGCTCCTTCGCTTGCAAAAATCATTTTGCACCTTGTAAAAATAGATGGCAAATGCTCTGGACATCTTAATGAGGTCAATATTCCAAAAGGTACTTCTTTCAACCACAGTATTTTGAAAAATTGATTGCCCGTTACTAGACGCCTTCTTTGGGCCGCTACTCGAGATGAGAAAATAAGGTATTATTACAGCTATAGTTGTACAGAAAGAGGCTTAGAGTAGTACAGAAGTTAAACAAAAATGGTTAAGAAATAGGCTGCAAAACGCAAGATATTCTTACAAGGAAAACCACAGATGACAATCTATTCATTTTTGATTGGCAGTAACCACTTAAGGACGTATCATTTTGAAGGCAACCCACTGTCTATTTGCCATTCATTTACGTTTTTGTTTTTCAGTTTGTTCATCTTCTTGTTTCAGCAGGAAATTGCTTCCAGTCAAAAAAATTCAAGCATTCAAACTTTTTCTAAAAGCTCAGGAGATCTTGTGATGGAACGAAATAAACTTTAAAAAGCAGGTTTTTATGATCGTCAAAATGTAGAAGCTGCCATTTATAATAAAGTGTGACTGTGTCGCTCAAAGGACTTGTCTACTACGAAGTTTCACGATTTAATTATAATTTTAGGAGTTCTGCATGTAAGTTTACTCCTGTTTTAAAAGTACATATATTTTTTGAAACCTTTTGCAGTTGGGAGAGCTCCTGGTACATGTCACGTTTCAATATGGACGTCATGGACAAGATGCAGTGTCAGTTGTGGATTTGGTACTCGTGTCCGTGGTAGAGTAATACTGAACAGCGGATCGCCTCAACTATGCCCCCCTTTAAAGGAAACAATAGCTTGCAATATGGGAAACTGTAAGAAAGGTACCTGTTTATGTGGATTAACAAAAGCCAGAAAAAGTTATCAAAAACAGAATATGAAGATTCAGAGAAAGTATGACCAATCTGACAAGTTAAAGACAGTCTTAATGCAACTCTTCAAAAGCTGTGCAGCGATGAAGAATGCTATTTTCAAAACTTTGAAACGTCAATAACTTCAATTGTATCTTTCCAAGTTTAATTAATTATAAATATAATCATGGCAGTAACCTCACAAGAACCTTTCTAATAATATATTTAGATAGCTCTTAGGTTCTAGGTAAGCAAGGTTCAATTAAACGTAAAGTTAATTGCGTATATAATAAAGTCTTTCGTCACTATATTTTCCTAGTTGGTCAGCGGAGAAGTGGCAATGACTGCCAAGTCTCAAAATGGGGAACCTGGACAAAATGCAGCGCTACTTGTGGGAAAGGAATCAAAGTAAAAACAAGAAACGTCATTCAGATGCCAGGCCGAGGAGGAAAAGCTTGTCCCAAACTTTTCAGAAGAAAAAGGTGCCAGTTACGTCCTTGCCGAGGTAAGAGTTTCTACCCTTTTTGTGAATCATTTTTAACTTCTTCGCATATCCTGAAGTTAATTTGGTGGTAAAACATTGACATAATCTATTTCTGATTCCCGTTTACCTTCTAGACCATAGAAGGTAGTATTTCATGTTAAACAAATACAGAAACTATTTAATTGCTACTTTGCCATTTTTGTAATGGGTATAAAATTTGAAAGAGCTAAAATGAATTTTGCTTCGTGTTCTTTTTTTAGTGCCCAAATGATCATTCCATCAACATTGACGAAATGCATAATAGAGGCTATATCATGTCCGGCTTCAAGAAATTCAGCTAGACATTAGAACAGACGACAATGGCTTGATGTCGCCCAACTATCTTTGTGTAATATAGATTATTCTTTTTGCCATAAGATTGTAATTGTAAATAGATTTTGTTCATGCTTGTTAAATTGCTCTCAGCTGATATCGACCCAGGTTAACGAGTTGATAAAGCCAAGAGATCGATCGATACCACAGAAGACGTATGATTGAGCTACTTTGATGTAAAAAGATTATTTAGGATTTTTTTGCATTCTGAGAGAAGCTTGAAGTTGACTCTTTGACCATAAAAATGCTAATCAGAGAAGCTGTAAAAATGACTTGCTTTTACGGCGGTAAAGCTACATAAAATGCTAGATTAAAAAGCTATGACAGTTGTACAGCTCCAGTTTCGTAGTTTTCAAGCACAAGCAAGGAGCCTATTTGTATTGGCTTGTAGTCATGCTTCGATATTGAGAGGCATCTAGATATTTCAGTAAACTAATTTAAATCTTTATGCGTGCCCTTAAGCTTTTTATTTTGATACATGTTGCGCAGTACTAAAGTTAAGTCGATTAGCATATAAGATGCCAAAATGTTTCTTAACATTTTCACTGCAAGTTGTTCATTTCACAGGAGTTGAATTAAGAGATGGTCATTTAAAATGCTCAATTTTTATTAAATTTCACTAAGTGCCTCTTCTCAATAATATTGATAAGCAAGTTTCAATAGTTGAAAATTTAAGATTTCATGCGAAATTCGAGTTAACAATCAGAATGTTTAAAAAATTATTAAAGGACACAATGAACTGAAAATTAGAAAAATTGGCTAAATAATGATTTCTTTGTTTAAAAAAAGCAAACGAAGCACTTTGAATTTATTTGATCATTTCTCTAGGCAATACGCTTAGTCCAAGGCTTATCCTGTTTTTAAATTCTTCTCATTTTTCTGTGCAAACGTTGACTATGAGTTTTTTTGACACAGACAATTATCACGTCTTGTGATAATTTTGAAAGTGCGAAAAATAGCCTTAAAAAGGCTTCTGCAAATAGACCAATTGTAACACGTTTAGATATAAAAATTTAAAAACTCTATCTCATCGCAAGGTTGCTCGACATCGGCTGATTCGGCATCAAATTATAATGCTAACATCGAAATAAAGTGAATTTCTGTCTCTTTCTTTCCAAAGCATTTTCGGCAACGTAGGTCTTTCATAAGATTCAGTAGCACTTTGTAAAGAGAAAGGATGCAATTGAATGTTTTCACCGAAACGCAGTGTGAACACCGAAAACGGATACTTTTGACAACGACAGCAACAGCACAGCAAGATGCTTAGAACATCCCAATTTGAACAACTTCTCTTAACATGGCTGATTCGCTCGAAGTTAGTTCACTACTTGGAAGAATGTTAGTGGCAGTGAGTTGTTTGAAAAGTTTATTAGCAGTCGCAAGGTCTGTAAACCAGTTGGTGGCGTTTTCCTTATTATCCAGAGCGGAGCAATGTGAACGCTTCATCGTTTTCACACCGTTATCAAATGTATCCGGAGCAGTGTGAACAGGAAAACGGATCGATATGAAAACGGATAAAAACGAACACGGAGCAACGTGAACATAGGCTCAAAGGTGTGTTTTCTTCTCTAAATTGCGTATATGATGTTAACGAAAACTGGCATTCAACCTACAGGACGTCTCCCCGGTTACCCAAAGCCGTATTTGGAGTTGCAGATGCACTAATCCCGGCAGAAAGACGAATATATAAATTGGTTTTTTGTATTGAAGAAGTTGTGGTTGTTGAGGATTGTGGTCCAAGAGTTGATACTGGTGCAGGAACAGCATTTTGGGTGGTTGGAAGGTGTTGTTCCATATGGGTCTATTGTTGTGGGTAGTTTAGTATGAACATATTATCATATTATCGATTTGGATCCGAACTCATTTTTAAGGGGGTGTCTACACGAGATCGGATCCTTATGGAACCAAGATGCGTAGATTTGTGTGCTCATTCCAATAAAGAAATTTTGGCGGCAATCATTTAACCTTAGTAGGTAGAAAATAATTTTTAAGTCGAAAGTTTCGAAGCAATAAATAACCAACAAAGTGAGATACTTTGGAAATTTTATGCCTTATTTTTATCCGTACCTGTTTGGATAGGATTTCAGCCGTTTACACAAGACCTTTTTGGGATCGGATCCAAACTGGACCATCTTCATAAGCGACCCCGAACAGGTACGGATAGCAAATCCAAATGGGATCGGATGCGTCGATCCCGTGCAAACAGGCCCTTAGCCCCGTATGCTGGGGCGAAATATTAGCCTTAAATAATTTACGTGTATTTATTGTTGTTCATTCTCATCGATTTGCGTTGTTTCCTATTTGCTACATTTTCATCGATTTTTCGCCACAAGAACTCTTTGGAGTCGGTCGAGCAGACCGCTCGACCTTTACTTTATTCACACAGTAAAAATATTGTTTTTCTTAATAACAACAGAAAAATTTATGGAAAAATGGCAGCAGCTATATGCTTCTGTAAAGAATCTAGCTTTTGCTGTGTGCAAAGAGTTTATTCGTGAAAACTGTGAACAATCTGCAATGTGTTGGTAGACCAAAAGTTGGTAGAGATAAAAGGTCTCTTCTGTGGGATCTGCGGAGAAGTATGTTTGAAGCGTTTAAATAGCGTCGTGTAGAAAGCTAAATTTTTAAAATTGGCAAATGCGCAGTTAAGATATGAATTTTCTGGCCACCTGTAGAAAATTTCCACAGAGGGCAATAATTTTTTGACTCCATCAATCTCTCCGTGTGTTATGAGATTTGAGTCCACATCAGGTAGAGGACTTCGGAGCTTATGATCAGTATGCTCTTTTACAACTGGGTGTCCTTTCACTCACCAGCAAAGGTGTCTCAATGCAATGTTGCGTTGTATGCACGATTATGTATTGAAAACCGTATCAAACACCAAAAAGATATAACACTATCAATTGGAGTATGGATAGATTAATGTTAACCAAAACATTGATGCCCGTGCAGTAACTGAAAAATGCTTCTCAAGAGACCCTTTAAGATGAATTTAAATCACGATTTAAGATGCCTCGAGACATTTCGATTACAACTGACAAACTGATGCAGTAACATATCTACTGTCAACAGCACGCCCTTTTCTGTTAAAACGCCAAGATTCAATTTAATGACTAGCGCCGCTCGGCTTGAATGCTAGGATTAAATATCCATTTCTTCTTTTTCTTTATGATCCAAATCTTTCGACGTTGGATGACACAGTAGCTCTCCATTTGTCTCGGTCCATTGCAGCTCTTGTTGCCCTCTCATACCGCATACCAGTCCACTCCTTGATGATGTCATACCAACTCATCCTTGGGCGACCTCTGCCTCCCTTTCCATCTATATATCCTTCTCACAGTGTTCTGTAAATGTTATTTAGCCACATCAAATGCCCAAAATATTTCAGTTTCCTGCCCTTCAAGATATTGATGAGCTTTCTTTTTTCATTGATTCGTTGAAGCACTTCCTCATTTTTCACTTTCTCCATCCATGACAATTTCAGCATTTTCTCAAGTGTTGTTGTTGTTACAGTCCATGTCTCTACTCCATACAATAAGGTACTCCATACATAGCATTTCAGAATTCTCTTTCTCGTCTCAAGATTGATGTGGCTATTTGTTAATGTTGACTTCATTTTATTAAATGTTCCTCGGGCGATAGATATACGACGTAGGAATTCTTTATCGCACCTAGCATCCTATATCAATAGTTTTCCTAAATATACAAATGAATCTACTTGTTTAATTATGTCGTTGTCAACAGTAATATGAAATTTGGCGCTTGGCATTACTTCAGATACCAACATAGTTTTGGTTTTTTCAGCATTTATCTTCATTCCATACATTTCCTTTTCCTCATTAACTTTATTTGCTATTTCTTGCAATTGCTCAGGTGTTTCAGCAATAAGAACCGTATCATCAGCATCCATATCATCTATAGCTCTGAATATAATCTCTGTGTAGAGGTTGAAGAAAGCAGGGGACAGTACACATTCCTGTCTTACTCCTCATTATACCATCACTTCATCAGACAGTCCATTTTCTAGTCTCATGAATGCTTTTTGCGTCCAGTACAGATTTCTTATGAATTTGATATCCCCTCCTGGTATTGCAATCTTTATGAGGTTGTCAATCATCATCTGGTGGTTTACCCTATCGAATGCTTTCTCGTAGTCTATGAAGCATGCATATACATTTTTGTTCATTGTCAGGTATCTCTCGCATATAGTTCTCTTATTGAATTTCCCTTCACGAGTTCCTTTTATAAAACCGCTCTGCGTATCGCTTATTTCCTTTTCTATTCGTTGTTTATTTCTTCCTATAGTATAAGCTTCAGAAATGGCTCATAAATCTAATTGTTCTAAACTCTTTGCATGCGTCTTTAACTTTTTTGGAATTCTTAGAAATATGAAGTCATTCATGTCTCCAGGTATTGTTCCAACTATATATACTTGGGCATCTAAGGCTTTGAGCATCTCTGTGTTGCTTTCATCCACACCAGGGGATTTGCTTGTTTTCATGCATTGTAAAGCTTTTGTTATTTCTGACTCTAACATGTCAGCTTCTTCTCCGTTTGTTATAGTATCATAGGTATCATCTCTGTTATCGTCAAATAATTCAGATACATATTCCTGCCATCTTTTTTTGATATCGTTTTCATTGAATAGGATTTTTCCTTCTTTATCTTTAATGCATTCATTGCCTTTAGATTTCTTTTTGGTGCCCGTTATTTCTTTGATTTTGCATTTGAAGTCGTTGTCCTGTAAAAGATCTTCCGCATTCTCTACCACTGAAGACTTTTCCTTGGTTGGATGTATCTTTTTAGATTGATAATTTTTCAGTGTTACCTTCACCCCTGGATTAGTTTAAATGACTTTTTACAGCTCTTGTTTTTATTGCTGCTGGGTATCCTGGAATCCCTCCTCATCAGCCAAGCTGATGGGGGAGCCGCTTAACCCGGCAACGACCCAGCCATGATACAGGTAGCATGGTTTACATGGTAACCATGGCATCAATAATTGATGACCTGGCCGGACATTGTGCTTCACTCCCACCTTAGTGATCACCTTTTCTCGTTTAATTACTTTTTAATTTTACATACTATATGCTTGAGGTAGAGAACCATTAGCCCTCATAAATCGCCGGACTGCCAAATTTTCAGTATTCTTCGAATTTAACTAGAGTACCATACTTGAGTGACTATGACATTGATGAGCAACTGCCTCAAACTATTGATTCACGCTATTTTACTGTATCCGAACTAAATTCCCTCAGATGCGATTCTCGCGATCTTTCCATTCTTCATAAAAATATAAGAAGTCTTTGTTTACACCATGATGAACTTATTAACCTATGTGCTCAGGCCAAAATTAATTTTGATATCATAGGAGTTTCTGAGACATGGAATCAAAGTTAGAATGAAATCTTAACAAATGTCAGCATCGAAGGATATAATCATTACGACACTAAATCGTCAAGCCAAAATGGAGGTGCACGACTTTATGTCAAGAAGTCTTTGAACTCTAAATTATGCGATAACCTCAGCGTAAACTGTGATGAATTTGAATTTGGTGTGCTTGTTGAAAAACATGTACCAGTTATAAAGTGCACAAAAAAGAATCAAAAATAAAAGCAAAACCTTGGATCAACAGCAGAATACAAAAGATGATGCGAACTCGTGATCACATGTTTAAAAAATGAAAAGAAATAGATCGGTTAGCAATCTTCAACTCTACAGAAAATTCAGAAATCGGGTAACAAATGAGATAAAGAAAAGCAAGCTAAACTATTTTCATGACTATTTCTCTACAAATTGCCAAAATATGAAAAAACTGTGGGTAGGCATTAAATCAATTATTTCTAGCAAAGGCTCTGTCCCTGCAAGTATTGGCAAAATCAAGGATACCGACACAACTAAAATTTCTAATGTCTTTAACGAGTACTTTGTCAATGTTGCTGACAATAGTACCAAATCCTTGCCAAAAGATCTGAGTCACCTATTGATTATCTTGATAATAAAAACTTAAATTCAATCTTCAAGTCGAGAATGAAATTTCTCAATTTGACTCATCAAAGTCTTTTGGGCCACGCAGTATTCCAATAAATTTTTTGAAAACTCTAGGACCCTATATTTCGAATTCCTTAGCTACACTCATCAATCGGTCGCTCTTTAAAGGAATTTTTCCAAATAAATTAAAAGTAGCCAAAGTAATTCCTGTTTTAAAAAGAAGGACACCAAAACTAAGTCAAACTATAGGCCTATATCGCTGTTGCCAGTCTTCAGCAAACTATGTGAAAAATTAATGTACAGACGACTCTATTCGTTTATTACCCTTAACAAAGTAATCTACCCTTAACAATTTGGGTTTCAAGAAAATCATTCGATTGACCATGCTTTGATTAGTATGACTAAAGCAATAAGAAATACTCTTGACAATAGGAAGTATGGATGTGGAATATTCATCGACCTTCAAAAAGCCTTTGATACTGTTAACCACGATATTTTGATTACCAAACTTGGGCATTATGGTATCAGAAGAGATGGTACCAAATGTCTCAAAAAAACTGATTTTTTTCCTTTTTGCCGACGATACAAACATTTATTACGAATCCAAGTCAGTATATGATCTTGTTAGAAACGTAAATACAGAATTTAGAAATGTGCAAAAATGGTTTGATGCTAATAGACTTTCATTGAATATAAGTAAAACTAATTACATAATTTTTCACTCTTCCAGCAAAACTTTTCCATCCGACATCTTAATTAAAATTGGTGAACAACATAGCACCAGGGTAAATCATGTAACATTTTTGGGATTTCTTCTGGATGAACATCTTTGTTGGAAAGTTCATCTAAATGAACTCTCCAAAAAACTGGCAAGAACATGCAAAGTTTTTTTCAAAATCAGACATTATCTACCAATTGATTCTTTAATATGCATCTATAATTCTCTATTTATGTCATTTCTCCAGTACGGTATCATTGTTTGGGGTCAAACATTTGCCACATACGTTGACCCTATTTTCAAACTGCAAAAAAGAGCTTTTAGAGAAATTTCACATGAAAGGTCTTTTCCCATTCAACACTGATCTTTAGAAATCTGAAGCTACCCAGACTTCATGACATATTTAAACTCCGGTTATTAATATTTGTTTTTGAATCAAGAAACAAACTAACACCGAGTTGCTTTAACAATTTTTTCCACTAAATATTTCAGTCCATCACTATGAAACAAGGCAGCCTTTCCGAGGAGATATCTATCTAGATAAAAAAATACGCTTCATTTTGGCTTAAAGTCCATTCGATAAATGGGAGCGAAACTCTGGAACAACCTATCAGCTGACATTCGCGACTCTACCTCAAGGTTTTTATTCAAAAAGAATCTAAAACATCACTTGCTAAATGTTATGTAAATGCCTAAATGAAATCTGTATTCGATAAGTTTAACAATTTTATTATTTAAGTTAGCAATTTGGCATCGCCTTTGTGTTTATCGTTCTGATAGAAGACATGAGTTCAGTGAGGTGCTAGTGTGTAAACCAATCAAATGCTACGTCATAACTCTTTTAGCAAAGTGTCCCTATGCTTCAATAAAATAGAACATAAGGATACTTTTTTATTTTTTGATGGATCGATTTCAAGTAGACGAAATTCGGAGTGTCATCTTTACAGTTTCGTATTTTTGCTTGGGGGATTTCAATTGCTTCATTTGTATATTTGGATATTTCTTGGCAGCTTCGAAGAGATCTTTATTCAACGTTGTTGCAAATGTTTTACGTAGATGACCTCTGAAACCTTTTGCTTTCCAGGGTTCACTGTAAAAATTCATCGCTTGCTAACCTGGTACTCGTTCATCAGGTCGTAATGTATGACCAAACAATTTCCATCTTTGCCGTCTTGCAAACATTATGACATTACTATTTTATCAAATACTATCTCAAAATGCAAGGTAGGTTTTGAAAATATTTATTTTGCTCTACAAATTATGTTGAGCTGCAACCTCCTGCTCCCGTAGCTGCTACGTCCCTGCTTAATGTTTTAACGGGTGTGTAACTGTTGTTGAGAGTGAAGGATAATTGTGGTTTAGTTGCTAGGCAGTCACTCCTCCGCATTGCTACAAGGTGGCTAATACGCTGCATTAAACGTAACAGGAAAGAAACCTGACAACTTTGTGCCAAGAAGAAACTGCAAAAATTGCAGTACGCTTTTTCAGTAGATATATGAAATACAAAATTGCAGATTTGTTTCAATATAACTTCGAATAACGTGTTTCAACAGTCTCTTCGAAGTTATTTGGATCCTGGGAACGTAAGCTAGGCTCGGAATGGCCGGTCAAGATTCTTCAGCAGTCAGTACTTGTTCAAAGTACACTTTGTTTTTTCTGAACATCCTCTTTTGGGTATGTATTACACCCACGATTTATATCATTTTATTATGAGTGAAAAGGCGAAATATTACTCGTATTTATCAATAGCTTATCATTTTCATCTTCTTTATTCCGTTGACGAATTGGACGTCATCCCTAATACGTTCATACGCATTAGGCCTATACTGGTAATTCTATTTTGGTGAAAAAGATATGAATAATTCTGATTGGCCTATTTCGATCCACAGCTGGGTATATTTTTCATCGTGTTCCCTCGGACCCTTATTCTAACGTTTTATGCTCTGGGGAATGTCAGACGAAAAAGCTTTTAGCCAATATGTTATAAAATATGTGCTTTTTTCAAAGCCATTTTCAAGTTATGTACCGCCAAAACACTGTTCAAATATGAATAAGTTAATACAGTTGCTGCAAATATCTTTTTTTCATTCAAGGCAATTTCATGAGTTTTTTGAAAAGGATATTTTAAAATTCCGATTAATCAACATGCAAATTCAATGTCTATGTATTTAAACATGTTGTAACATGACTTTGCAAATGACTATAACAGACTCATGACATTTAACATGTGGACTCATCACAAATTAACTAATTGATTGCCACTTTAAGATTGATATTTGTCCTACCAGATTAACTGTCCCCAAAGCAAGCATTGGCTTTAAACTGTTTATTGGAATTTTTCATTTTGTAGAACCCACTACTTGTAAGGTTAATTGTTTTCATGCTTTAAATGATTTATGCTGACAATAATACTGATAATACTGACAAACTACTCTATTGACTGAGAGCTGTCATGGGTCTGTTGAGTGACCTCATCCCTGGTAGATTTTCACACAGACAGAGTTCATGAAAATCACCAAATTAAGATCTAACCATATATCATCATAAACCATCATTTATATAAAGATTTATTTAAACCATCAAGAAGAAAGCTTAATTACTTCTTGTTGAGTTGCAAGCATTAGGAAATTTTGAATTTACGTGCCAGTGTGATTCTGGCTACATGGGACGCACTACCCAAAGATTGGAGGATAGAATAATACAACATGTTGCACCTAGTATTAGAAGCAAAACTCGCCCCCAAAGAGAACAGTCACCTTGGTCATGCAAAGCCAAAACCTGCAATTCTGCTATCGGGCAGCATTTACTGAAAAACCAAGATTGTGCAAAAAACTATAATGACGACATGTTTCGGATTATTGGTAAGGCGCGATCGTCGTTCCATTTAGCAGTTTTGGAATCTATCACATAAGCACGAAAACCTGCTACTGTGTAGACAAAATGAGTTCATTTTCACCTAAGGACTCCATTGGTAGCATTCTCAATAGGCAAGCAGCACTGATTGGTCAACCTCAACAGTCATGTGCTCGTGTTTCTGATTGGCCTATTTTGATCGACAACTGGGCATATATATTTCCTAGCGTAGAATTTTTTATCTATGTTCTGACGTTTTCAACTCTGAAGAGTGTCAGATGAAAAGCTTTAGTTTACTTAATGTTTGCTTTTTTCACAGCCATTTACATTAGGAAATTAGAAGAATTAATGAATAAGAATCAGATGATTTTATGATTAGTAAAAATGGTATATTTGGGTTAGGGTAAGGTAAAATGGTAATTTATATAGACTTTCCATTTCAGTTTTTAAAACGCCTTATATCAAATACTTTTTTTCTAACTTGTATGGTTTGCATTATTGCTGGTATGCTACAGCAACCATGTTTATACAGGCCAATGAACTGAAAGGCTAGTGTTCCTGAATTATTTAGTCTAAAAGAAATAGTTTTAAAAGTGGAAACTGAAGAAATTTAACAGTCAAGACCACAGATTGAAAATTGGTCAAATTTTCATTGCAGCTAATTGGTCTAGCACTACTTGCTGTTGGCATATATGTTAAGTCCTTGAAAGAGCTTGGGTCAGTTTTCAAGAGCACTGTCCCATGGTACTTTGATCCATCTATTTATTTCATAATCATTGGAGCTGCCATCTTTATCATTGCATTCTTGGGGTGTATTGGAGCCTTAAGGGAAAACATCTGCATGCTGAAAACTGTAAGTATGCTTTTCAATGCTATCAGCATCATGTAGCTAAATAATTTAAGGTTCCAATATTGCTAGTTTCTGACTTTTTCATAATTTAGCTCATTGAAGTGATGAATAAATTTGACACAGAAAGACCTTTTGTATACATATTTGGTAAATTGGGGCTAGAAAATGAATATATAACTATTTGCTTATTTCAGTTTGCTTCTCCATGCCTGAATATTCTTGTATTCCTGAATCAGTTTTTTGACTAAATATTAGCTGTAAGGTTATATTTTACATAATGGTACAAGTTATATTGCCACATGAAGTGTAATGATTCATTCAAGCAAACTAAGAATGTTTCTAGGCATTGTTTAGCACTTTGTTATTTTGCTAGAAGTCACCAAATAAACCTGAATTTCTTAAAGATTCACAGGTTTTATTGGAGGTTGATAAACTTGTAAGGCCCATTTTGTTAAATCATTTTGCCATTGATAATGTTATTTGACCATCTGGTAGGTGAAGAGCTAGACAACCATTTATACCCTTAATGTAACTTAAACTCAGAGTGATGATATCAAAATTATATACATAGTAATGAGATGTATACAGTATTTTATTTTCATCAATTTTTTCCTGTGATGTATTTGTTTCTTCTCACAAATTTCTCTAAGGCATTTGATGTGATAAAATTTGAAGACATTGCAAAGATGAGAAAATTATGCTTCTTAATACAATTTTGTTACATTGGTTCCTAACCTAAACGGAAGCTACAATGTCACATCATCTGTAATGACTGAAATAATGTCATGTGAACTCTTCATCTTGTATCATGCAGCATTTTTAAAGCAGACTTTGAGAAAACACTGAGTCTTAACTGTTTCCTGTAGAAACCTTCAAGTTATCTCATACTCTCATGAAGGCATTATTTCATTTTTAGCAGACAGGTCTGCTACCCAATTGAATCATTTTCTGTTGTTATCTAAATGTTTTTGCCTCCCTGCTTTAATCTAACTCAACCTTTGCTATGTATGGCCATGCTTTTGGTAAAAATTTAGTTTCAAAAATGAGTGAAAAACATTTTTGCACACTTGTTACTGGGGAATGGCATTGAGTCTGCCTGGCACAACATCTATTTTTGGTTAAAGGCTACCTTACTGTTTGCTTCTTCAATGCATATTTGAAATTTTGCAAATTAGACTTGTTTAAATCTATTGTCAATACACCAAATTAAATTGTGCTACTCTCACTTTTGAAATTACAATATTTAGTCAGCTTTTAAGATTCACAGAAACAACTTCCAAGTTTTAAGGTAATACAAATTTAAAGGATTTTTTTGGAATAAGGCTCAAATAGTAACATATCTGTCCTGCCTGGCTCCATATGTTGAAATGATTTTATATGTACTTCAGAAATGTCATATCCTGTTTCTAATCTTTTAGTGCCAGGCTCTAAACAGAATCCAAATTATAATTTATTTATATCTTGATAGACATGTTTTATTTGATTATGTTTGAGTATACATTGTATTCATATGTATCATTAGTGTTTTGATGTATTTGTTCTTTGCAGTTTGAATACATAATATATCTACTGATGCTGCTTGAACTTGGTGGGGCACTTGGACTTTATTTTGCAAAGGACAAGGTTGGTTGACAAATAATATATTACTTTTAACTGGCCTACCACTAATTTCTGAATTACTTTCATTTATAAAAACATATCAGTACAGATATTTTGTTTAAAATTTATACTAAGAAACAATGATTTTGATTAGTCTCATTTCACAGCTGTGTATGTGCCAGGAAGCATACAGGAATGGAAAAACAAAATGACTTTAAGCTTTTTCTTTATTATCTGTGATATTTTCTTTGTATTGATTGACCTTTTGCATTTGCAATATGACAAACATGCAAAGGATACAAAAATGCACATTGCACTGTCATGAAACCTTCATAATTCAGTTTATGTTAGCTTTATGATTACCTACAGTATTCGAAAATATAACAACAGTCCCTGGATAGTGCTATTTTCTAAGATATTTTCTGAGCTGAAGCTTATTGCTTTCATTTCATTGCTACCTTAGTTCTATTTTATTACGAAAATTGAGTAAAACCTGTTCTTGCATTGCTTCTGCTTTGTGAAAAATTTAAGTTCTGGCCAAGCACTCTCAACATTTCACTGAACATTATTCAACATTCACGCTCAGTAAATGTTATGACCGTTTGGCCGCCTTGTTCAGCCACTGGATTTTTTTCAAAGTTGTTAAATGCTCATGTGCAACCGCCATGTTTAGCAGTAGTTGTCTTGACAAATTGACTGTGTTTTGTATTTTCATGCTGAACGATATTAGGCCGGTTCTTTTAATCATAGTCGCAAAACGTGCCGGTAGCGCAAGAGCCTCTAAGCAAATTTCATTGCAAGCATGCATACTAACAGTGTTTTTGCACACAATCAATGTAGCTGCGCTGGGCAAAGATAGTTGTAGAAAGCGACTTGCAGCCTGGAGTAGGGAATAGGGAGGGTTTTCGGTCCCTCTGGACACTTCGTTGACTTCACACTATCACAAGTTTATGAATCTGTCGAATGCGAAAGGAAACAGGGCATTGGTACAGTAAAAGAAAACTTAAAGGCTAGGTCACAGAATCAAAACGATTTATTCTGAAGTCAGGCAATTCAAAGAAACCTTTGTCTAAAGAGTAAAGCAAAGGAGTAACCTGAAGATAATTCATTCATTTGTTTGAAAAAAGAAGTTGCTTTTCAAATGTATTTGCTCATGGTCAAGTGCCAATTGTCAGTGAAATATTGGAACCGGATCACCTGGAACAAAGCCCAGCAATGTTTGGCGTTGCCCACTAAAACTGTTGAGAGCGTTAGGCCAGCGCTTTGGGGAACACAAATGGCCACAATTGCATTTGGATACTGTTCGTGTGTATTCAACGCCAGAAATAGACTAGGTGAATTGGCCAATACTAATAGCAGCAGGGAATTAATTGATTTCTGGCATGCCAGGTTCCAGTCATCCCAAAATGTAGAATTTAAAGTGGAAGGTCGGTTGTACAAAAGTTTTTTTCATTTCTTTTCATTTTGTCCAGTTTGTTGCCAATCTGGCGAAAGTTTTGGTTTAAAAGTTAGGCTACCAACAGCGTTTATGTTAGAACAGTGCGAGCACTTACCGTGTTAATCATATATCAATATATAATCATTTCAAAATTGATAAGTTTGGATAGACAACATTTTCATGGACGGGTACGGAGAGAATACGATGTAGTGTAAGCACTCACCGTTTCTATGATTTGAAAAGTGATATGTTTCAATGGACAACGTTTTCATCAATGTGCATGGAGTGACGTAATAGTGTGAACATAATGACCTGATGAAAAGTTGTGCTCGAAACATCGAATTTATGTTTCTTTCAAATGTCGTTATTTAATTTTATTAAATTTTGCTCATTATTTTGAACATAGCCTGGAGGTTTGCTTCATCTTTTTTTTAAGTCACGTCTTCTTCATTTTGCCAAGTTTCCTTTTGTTCATTTCCTTTTATTTGATCCAATTGCTGGCCTCTTTGTCTATTGGCCAGTAGATGAAGTGAATGAGTTTGTCCGAAATTCAATTTTCTTTTTTCTCATTCTGTGCTTTCAAAAGCGAAAAGGGCATACCGTATTTACTCTAATATTCCCGCTTCTCTTTTATTCCCGCCTCTCGAGTAATCCCGCTTGTATTTCATAGATTGTAAGAATAATCCCGCCTCCCCAATAATTCCGCATGCGGGATTAAAACCTTTAATTGGCATTTGCTATTCTTTACACACTTTGTGTGGGTTGAAAATCAAGGATTGAAACTTATGCTTGGAGTGAATGGGTTAAATCACATGATAATGTCATAGACGGGAGAGGGCAGAGAGCTGTCTTATTTTGCAAGTTTATCAAACATCCAAGTATCGCAGCATAAAAAGACATTTGATTCTTTGACTTCGTACTGCTGTCTATAAAGCATAATATATGCTCTGTCTTGTCTGTGAAAATAAATATCCCATCCCCCATTTAATTTAAGCCCCCATATATGTTGAAATTGCATATTTTTTCTCTGATTTGTCACAATCATGTTCAAGAGACTTTTTTGTATCCTCAAACTAGACTTCAAGGCATTGAAAAAATAATCCCGCCGCTCCAATATACCCGCCTCTCGAATAATCCCGCCTTGTTTTGTTAGGTCGAAACGCTAATCCCGAAGCGGGAATGTTAGAGTAAATACAGTACCATAAGACAACAGTTTTATGCACTGCAAGTCGATAGGCGTTCTCGAATAGTTTCGCTTTCTCTGCTTTATCAACTAAAGACTCGCAGAGCTTTGTTCTAGGTGTCTTTAATCGTATTATGGATTGACCTTTTATGGAGACATTCTCAGAATCAAATCAAAAGTAAAAAAATGTCTCAATTTTATCATTTTGATATTGATTGTGATATCATCTTTGTTTCAAGTTTTATTGATACGTTTTAGGCAAAGGGTGTTGTCAAGGATGCATTGAAAAAAACAATTCCAAATTACCGAGACGACATTGATCTTCAAAGCATCATTGATTACTTCCAGGAAAATGTAAGATTACCCAATTTATCGAAAGTCGTTAAATTAACATTTTACACGAATACTTTTTTAAAGATGCTGTTCAATTATCACCAAGGATCCCTTAAAGTAGAATCTGTAAGGTTAAAAACAGACCACACCCACACTTTTAGATGAATATTATCTTTTGTCTGAATAAATTTGTTAATTTGAACTGATGAAGGACAACACTTCGTACATAAATCAGGACTTTTGATTGCACCGGGCAATGCCCCAAAGCCTCACTGAATGAGCCTTGCTAGTTATCTCTTTAACTGTACTGTTTAGACCATCACCCTCGTTTTGTAACTAAATTTTCTGCATCTTTTACCTTCTGTTTATCAATTAACCAACTTGTTTGTCCAATTGAGTAACCTTTAGGTGGGGAAGATAGCAGTAATTAAGGCTAAACCTTACGCTTTCTTTTATTTTTAGGTGAAATGTTGCGGCATAGATACCTATGATGACTGGGAAAGCAATATTTACTTCAATTGTTCCTCCCCCGGAGCGGAAGCTTGCGGTGTTCCATACTCTTGTTGTAAAAACGTAAGTGATAGGCCGTATCCTCTTCTTTTTCAAGTGGAATAGCGGAGTTTTGAATGAGGGCCTGGCTCTCCTCTACCAGTAATTTTAAAAATATGTATGATTTTGTTTACTGAACTAAGTGGTACATTAATATATACAAAGGATATGACAGCTCATGATTTTCGCTGAACAATTTTTATTGGCACAAAATTTGATAATTTCCTCTAAAAGGCACACATTTTTAGGCATATTAAAGCTTTCCGTCTGAAACTCCTCATAGTAAGAAGCCTCAGAATAGAGATCGAATATATAAAATCTGGATAAAATATCTTACAAAATCTGCTGTTTCGAGCTTGGCATTAATCATCTTTGATAAATCTCTTTGTTATCTGAAGAAAGTCTGTCTTTTTCAATTGAAGATATCTGAAGAAAGTCTGTCTTTTGCTGATGGTGTCTTCGAAACAATTTTTTTGCTTACCTTCACACTCATACACTTACAGTTTCAGTCTCTCCCAAGCTTCAAGTATCAAACAGCTCTTTCCTTTGTTACAAGGCTTCTTCGCCGAGGATGCATGTGTCAGCATTACCTTTTTTCTTCGTTTCGCAAGTGCTAAAGCTTTTTGACGTGAAAGGTTGCCTTTTTTGAGCCGCAGCCATCGATGTAAAAAAGCTGTAGAATTGTTCCTGACATTTTCAAAAATGACCCTCAATTTTGATTTGACTTTCTGTCAAAACAAAGTCCCCAAAATTGGTCTCGGATCCTCAGCAGTTTTCCCTTATTCAATAGCTTTTTCTTCGAAAATTATCCCGGGGTTTTCGAACATAGTAATACAATTGTAGAGGACTTGCTTTCGTCAGAAAATAGAGGCTTCCCTCTTTTCCAGAACTTTCGACTGTTGTTAAGACGTTTAACATTTGTATAATATTCCCGCTTGACTTGACGCAAAAATGTCATCCATAGATTTATCCGTTTTTAAAGCTTTCTCGTTGTGGCCATTCCTTTCTTTGGTATATTTATTCCGGATGTGATTTCGAATCTCATTAGCTTCTCTTAGAGCTTTCGTCACAAAGTGCCATTCGTTCCCTCGAACAGATTTATCTTCACCCTGGCATGTCCATTTTCAAAGCTTTTAAGACTATTGAATTTGCGACTTCATTGTTGAAAGTCAAAAAGGTTGTCCTCGGTATATCAGACTCACAACATGTTAATGATCTAGATGAATAAGGTTGTACCCCTTCAACTATTTAGCTGCAGGATGATCTAGATGAATAAGGTTGTACCCCTAGAACTATTTAGCTGCAGGATGGTCTAGATGCATAAGGTTCCACCCCTTAAACTATTTAGCTGCAGTATGGTCTAGGTGCATAAGGTTGTACCCCTTCAACTATTTAGCTGCAGTATGGTCTAGATGCATAAGGTTGTACCCCTAGAACTATTTAATGGCAGGGTGGTCTAGATGCATAAGGTTGCACCCCTTGACCTATTTAGCTGCAGGATGGTCTAGATGAATAAGTTGTACCCCTTCAACTATTTAGCTGAAGGATGGTCTAGATGAATAAGGTTGTACCCCTTGAACTATTTAGCTGCAGGATGGTCTAGATGAATAAGGTTGTTCCCTTTCAAATTTTTAGCTGCAGGATGGTCGAGATGAATAAGGTTTTACCCCTTCAACTATTTAGCTGCTGGATGATCCAGATGCATAAGGTTGTACCCCTACAACTATTTAGCTGCTGGATGGTCTAGATGAATAAGCTTGTACCCCTTCAAATTTTTAGCTGCAGGGTTCTCTAGATGAATAAGGTTGTACCCCTTCAACTATTTAGCTGAAGGATGGTCTAGATGAATAAGGTTGTACCCCTTGAACTATTTAGCTGCAGGATGGTCTAGATGAATAAGGTTGTACCCCTTCAAATTTTTAGCTGCAGGATGGTCTAGATGAATAAGGTTGCACCCCTTCAACTATTTAGCTGCAGGGTTCTTTAGATGAATAAGGTTGTACCCCTTCAACTATTTAGCTGAAGGATGGTCTAGATGAATAAGGTTGTACCCCTTGAACTATTTAGCTGCAGGATGGTCTAGATGAATAAGGTTGTACCCCTTCAAATTTTTAGCTGCAGGATGGTCTAGATGAATAAGGTTTTACCCCTTGAACTATTTAGCTGCAAGATGGTCTAGATGAATAAGGTTGTACCCCTTCAACTATTTAGCTGAAGGGTTGTCTGGATAAATAAGGTTGTACCCCTTCAACTATTCAGCTGAAGGATGGTCTAGATGAATAAGGTTGTACCCCTTGATATATTTAGCTGCAGGATGGTCTAGATGAATAAGGTTGTACCCCTTCAAATTTTTAGCTGCAGGATGGTCTAGATGAATAAGGTTTTACCCCTTGAACTATTTAGCTGCAGGATGGTCTAGATGATTAAGGTTGTACCCCTTCAACTATTTAGCTGAAGGGTTGTCTGGATGAATAAGGTTGTTCCCTTTCAACTATTCAGCTGAAGGATTGTCTAGATGCGTAGGTTTGTACCCCTTGACCTATTTAATGGCAGGGTGGTCTAGATGAATAAGGTTGTACCATTTCAACTATTTAGCTGCAGGGTTGTCTAGATGAATAAGGTTGTACCCCTTCAACTATTCAGCTGCAGGATGGTCTAGATGCATAAGGTTCCACCCCTTGAACTATTTAGCTGCAGGATGGTCTAGATGCATAAGGTTGTACCCCTTCAACTATTTAGCTGCAGGATGGTCTAGATGAATCAGGTTGTACCCCTTCAACTATTTAGCTACAGGATGTTCTAGATGAATAAGGTTTACCCCTTCAACTATTTAGCTGCAGGACGGTCTAGATGAATAAGGTTGTACCCCTTCAACTATTTAGCTGCTGGATGGTCTAGATTTATAAGGTTGTGCCCCTTCAACTATTTAGCTGCTAGGTGGTCGAGATGAATAAGGTTGTACCCCTTCAACTATTTAGCTGCAGGGTTGTCTAGATGAATAAGGTTGTACTCCTTCAACTATTCAGCTGCAGGATGGTCTAGATGCATAAGGCTGTACCCCTTTGAACTTTTTAGCTGCAGGGTTGTCTAGAGGAATAAGGTTGTACCCCTTAAACTATTTAGCTGCTGGATGATCTAGATAAAGAAGGTTGTACCCCTTCAACTATTTAGCTGCTGAGTGGTCGAGATAAATAAGGTTGTACCCCTTCAACTATTTAGCTGCAGGATGGTCTCGATGCGTAGGTTTGTACCCCTTGACCTATTTAGCTGCAGGGTGGTCTAGATGCATAAGGTTGCACCCCTTCAACTATTTAGCTGCAGGGTTGTCTAGATGAATAAGGTTGTACTCCTTCAACTATTCAGCTGCAGGATGGTCTAGATGAAAAAGGTTGTACCCCCTGAACTATTTAGCTGCAGGGTGATCTAGATGCATAAGGTTGCACCCCTTCAACTATTTAGCTGCAGGGTTGTCTAGATGAATAAGGTTGTACCCTTGAACTATTTAGCTGCAGGATCGTCTAGATGAATAAGGTTGTAGCCCTTCAACTATTTAGCTGCAGGATGGTCTAGATGAATAAGGTTGTACCCCTTCAACTATTTAGCTGAAGGGTTGTCTGGATGAATAAGGTTGTACCCCTTCAACTATTTAGCTGAAGGATGGTCTAGATGAATAAGGTTTGACCCCTTCAACTATTTAGCTGCAGGGTTGTCTAGATGAATAATGTTGTACCTCTAGAACTATTTAGCAGCAGGATGGTCTAGATGCATAAGGTTCCACCCCTTCAACTATTCAGCTGCAGGATGGTCTAGATGCATAAGGCTGTACCCCTTGACCTATTTAGCTGCAGGGTGATCTAGATGAATAAGGTAGTACCCATTCAATTTTTTAGCTGCAGGATGGTCTAGATGAATAAGGTTGTACCCCTTCAACTATTTAGCTACAGGATTGTCTAGATGAAAAAGGTTGTACCCCTTTGAACTATTTAGCTGCAGGATGGTCTAGATGAATAAGGTTGTACCCCTTCAACTATTTAGCTGCAGGATTGTCTAGATGAATAACGTTTCACCCCTTCAACTATTTAGCTGCTGGATGGTCTAGATTTATAAGGTTGTGCCCCTTCAACTATTTAGCCGCTGGATGGTCTAGATTTATAAGGTTGTGCCCCTTCAACTATTTAGCTACTGAGTGGTCGAGATAAATAAGGTTGTACCCCTTCAACTATTTAGCTGCAGGATGGTCTAGATGCGTAGGTTTGTACCCCTTGACCTATTTAATTGCAGGGTGGTCTAGATGCATAAGGTTCCACCCCTTGAACTATTTAGCTGCCGGATGGTCTAGATGCATAAGGTTGTACCCCTTCAACTATTTACCTGCTGGATGATCTAGATGCATAAGGCTGTACCCTTTAAACTATTTAGCTGCAGGGTTGTCTAGATGAATGAGGTTATACCCCTTCAACTATTTAGCTACAGGATGGTCTAGATGCATAAGGTTGTACCCCTTCAACTATTTAGCTGCATTATGGTCTAGATGAATAAGGTTGTACCCCTTCAACTATTTACCTGCATTACGGTCTAGATGAATAAGGTTGTACCCCTTCAACTATTTAGCTGAAGGATGGTCTAGATGAATAAGGTTGTACCCCTTCAACTATTTAGCTACAGGATTGTCTAGATGAAAAAGGTTGTACCCCTTTGAACTTTTTAGCTGCAGGGTTGTCTAGAGGAATAAGGTTGTACCCCTTAAACTATTTAGCTGCTGGATGATCTAGATAAAGAAGGTTGTACCCCTTCAACTATTTAGCTGCTGAGTGGTCGAGATAAATAAGGTTGTACCCCTTCAACTATTTAGCTGCAGGATGGTCTCGATGCGTAGGTTTGTACCCCTTGACCTATTTAGCTGCAGGGTGGTCTAGATGCATAAGGTTGCACCCCTTCAACTATTTAGCTGCAGGGTTGTCTAGATGAATAAGGTTGTACTCCTTCAACTATTCAGCTGCAGGATGGTCTAGATGAAAAAGGTTGTACCCCCTGAACTATTTAGCTGCAGGGTGATCTAGATGCATAAGGTTGCACCCCTTCAACTATTTAGCTGCAGGGTTGTCTAGATGAATAAGGTTGTACCCTTGAACTATTTAGCTGCAGGATCGTCTAGATGAATAAGGTTGTACCCCTTCAACTATTTAGCTGCAGGATGGTCTAGATGAATAAGGTTGTACCCCTTCAACTATTTAGCTGAAGGGTTGTCTGGATGAATAAGGTTGTACCCCTTCAACTATTTAGCTGAAGGATGGTCTAGATGAATAAGGTTTGACCCCTTCAACTATTTAGCTGAAGGGTTGTCTGGATGAATAAGGTTGTACCCCTTCAACTATTTAGCTGAAGGATGGTCTAGATGAATAAGGTTTGACCCCTTCAACTATTTAGCAGCAGGATGGTCTAGATGCATAAGGTTCCACCCCTTCAACTATTCAGCTGCAGGATGGTCTAGATGCATAAGGCTGTACCCCTTGACCTATTTAGCTGCAGGGTGATCTAGATGAATAAGGTAGTACCCATTCAATTTTTTAGCTGCAGGATGGTCTAGATGAATAAGGTTGTACCCCTTCAACTATTTAGCTACAGGATTGTCTAGATGAAAAAGGTTGTACCCCTTTGAACTATTTAGCTGCAGGATGGTCTAGATGAATAAGGTTGTACCCCTTCAACTATTTAGCTGCAGGATTGTCTAGATGAATAACGTTTCACCCCTTCAACTATTTAGCTGCTGGATGGTCTAGATTTATAAGGTTGTGCCCCTTCAACTATTTAGCCGCTGGATGGTCTAGATTTATAAGGTTGTGCCCCTTCAACTATTTAGCTACTGAGTGGTCGAGATAAATAAGGTTGTACCCCTTCAACTATTTAGCTGCAGGATGGTCTAGATGCGTAGGTTTGTACCCCTTGACCTATTTAGCTGCAGGGCGGTCTAGATGCATAAGGTTGCACCCCTTCAACTATTTAGCTGCAGGGTTGTCTAGATGAATAAGGTTGTACCCCTTCAACTATTCAGCTGCAGGATGGTCTAGATGCATAAGGCTGTACCCCTTGACCTATTTAGCTGCAGGGTGATCTAGATGCATAAGGTTGCACCCCTTCAACTATTTAGCTGCAGTATGGTCTTGATGCATAAGGTTGTACCCTTGAACTATTTAGCTCCAGGATGGTCTAGATGAATAAGGTTGTACCCCTTCAACTATTTAGCTGAAGGGTTGTCTGGATGAATAAGGTTGTACCCCTTCAACTATTTAGCTGCTGGATGGTCTAGATTTATAAGGTTGTGCCCCTTCAACTATTTAGCTGCTGGGTGGTCGAGATGAATAAGGTTGTACCCCTTCAACTATTTAGCTGCAGGATTGTCTAGATGCGTAGGTTTGTACCCCTTGACCTATTTAATTGCAGGGTGGTCTAGATGCATAAGGTTGTACCCCTTCAACTATTTACCTGCTGGATGATCTAGATGCATAAGGCTGTACCCTTTAAACTATTTAGCTGCAGGGTTGTCTAGATGAATGAGGTTATACCCCTTCAACTATTTAGCTACAGGATGGTCTAGATGCATAAGGTTGTACCCCTTCAACTATTTAGCTGCATTATGGTCTAGATGAATAAGGTTGCACCCCTTCAACTATTTACCTGCATTACGGTCTAGATGAATAAGGTTGTACCCCTTCAACTATTTAGCTGAAGGATGGTCTAGATGAATAAGGTTGTACCCCTTCAACTATTTAGCTACAGGATTGTCTAGATGAAAAAGGTTGTACCCCTTTGAACTTTTTAGCTGCAGGGTTGTCTAGAGGAATAAGGTTGTACCCCTTAAACTATTTAGCTGCTGGATGATCTAGATAAAGAAGGTTGTACCCCTTCAACTATTTAGCTGCTGAGTGGTCGAGATAAATAAGATTGTACCCCTTCAACTATTTAGCTGCAGGATGGTCTCGATGCGTAGGTTTGTACCCCTTGACCTATTTAGCTGCAGGGTGATCTAGATGAATAAGGTAGTACCCATTCAATTTTTTAGCTGCAGGATGGTCTAGATGAATAAGGTTGTACCCCTTCAACTATTTAGCTACAGGATTGTCTAGATGAAAAAGGTTGTACCCCTTTGAACTATTTAGCTGCAGGATGGTCTAGATGAATAAGGTTGTACCCCTTCAACTATTTAGCTGCAGGATTGTCTAGATGAATAACGTTTCACCCCTTCAACTATTTAGCTGCTGGATGGTCTAGATTTATAAGGTTGTGCCCCTTCAACTATTTAGCCGCTGGATGGTCTAGATTTATAAGGTTGTGCCCCTTCAACTATTTAGCTACTGAGTGGTCGAGATAAATAAGGTTGTACCCCTTCAACTATTTAGCTGCAGGATGGTCTAGATGCGTAGGTTTGTACCCCTTGACCTATTTAGCTGCAGGGCGGTCTAGATGCATAAGGTTTTACCCCTTGACCTATTTAATGGCAGGCTGGTCTAGATGAATAAGTTTGTACCCCTTGAACTATTTAGCTGCAGGATGGTCTAGATGAATAAGGTTGTACCCCTTCATCTATTTAGCTGAAGGATGGTCTAGATGAATAAGGTTGTACCCCTTCAACTATTTAGCTGCTGAGTGGTCGAGATAAATAAGGTTGTACCCCTTCAACTATTTAGCTGCAGGATGGTCTCGATGCGTAGGTTTGTACCCCTTGACCTATTTAGCTGCAGGGTGGTCTAGATGAATAAGGTTGTACCCCTTCAACTATTTAGCTGAAGGATGGTCTAGATGAAGAAGGTTTGACCCCTTCAACTATTTAGCTGCAGGGTTGTCTAGATGAATAATGTTGTACCTCTAGAACTATTTAGCAGCAGGATGGTCTAGATGCATAAGGTTCCACCCCTTCAACTATTCAGCTGCAGGATGGTCTAGATGCATAAGGCTGTACCCCTTGACCTATTTAGCTGCAGGGTGATCTAGATGAATAAGGTAGTACCCATTCAATTTTTTAGCTGCAGGATGGTCTAGATGAATAAGGTTGTACCCCTTCAACTATTTAGCTACAGGATTGTCTAGATGAAAAAGGTTGTACCCCTTTGAACTATTTAGCTGCAGGATGGTCTAGATGAATAAGGTTGTACCCCTTCAACTATTTAGCTGCAGGATTGTCTAGATGAATAACGTTTCACCCCTTCAACTATTTAGCTGCTGGATGGTCTAGATTTATAAGGTTGTGCCCCTTCAACTATTTAGCCGCTGGATGGTCTAGATTTATAAGGTTGTGCCCCTTCAACTATTTAGCTACTGAGTGGTCGAGATAAATAAGGTTGTACCCCTTCAACTATTTAGCTGCAGGATGGTCTAGATGCGTAGGTTTGTACCCCTTGACCTATTTAGCTGCAGGGCGGTCTAGATGCATAAGGTTTTACCCCTTGACCTATTTAATGGCAGGGTGGTCTAGATGAATAAGTTTGTACCCCTTGAACTATTTAGCTGCAGGATGGTCTAGATGAATAAGGTTGTACCCCTTCATCTATTTAGCTGAAGGATGGTCTAGATGAATAAGGTTGTACCCCTTGACCTATTTAATGGCAGGGTGGTCTAGATGCATAAGGTTGCACCCCTTCAACTATTTAGCTGCAGGGTTGTCTAGATGAATAAGGTTGTACCCCTTCAACTATTTAGCTGAAGGATGGTCTAGATGAATAAGGTTGTACCCCTTGAACTATTTAGCTGCAGGGTTGTTTAGATGAATAAGGTTGTACCCCTTCAACTATTTAGCTGAAGGATTGTCTAGATGAATAAGGTTGTACCCCTTGAACTATTTAGCTGCAGGATGGTCTAGATGAATAAGGTTGTACCCCTTCAAATTTTTAGCTGCAGGATGGTCGAGATGAATAAGGTTTTACCCCTTGAACTATTTAGCTGCAGGATGGTCTAGATGAATAAGGTTGTACCATTTCAACTATTTAGCTGCAGGGTTGTCTAGATGAATAAGGTTGTACCCCTTCAACTATTTAGCTGCAGGATGGTCTAGATGCATAAAGTTCCACCCCTTGAACTATTTAGCTGCAGGATGGTCTAGATGCATAAGGTTGTACCCCTTCAACTATTTAGCTGCAGGATGGTCTAGATGAATCAGGTTGTACCCCTTCAACTATTTAGCTACAGGATGTTCTAGATGAATAAGGTTTACCCCTTCAACTATTTAGCTGCAGGACGGTCTAGATGAATAAGGTTGTACCCCTTCAACTATTTAGCTGCTGGATGGTTTAGATTTATAAGGTTGTGCCCCTTCAACTATTTAGCTGCTGGGTGGTCGAGATGAATAAGGTTGTACCCCTTCAACTATTTAGCTGCAGGGTTTTCTAGATGAATAAGGTTGTACCCCTTCAACTATTCAGCTGCAGGATGGTCTAGATGCATAAGGCTGTACCCCTTTGAACTTTTTAGCTGCAGGGTTGTCTAGAGGAATAAGGTTGTACCCCTTAAACTATTTAGCTGCTGGATGATCTAGATAAAGAAGGTTGTACCCCTTCAACTATTTAGCTGCTGAGTGGTCGAGATAAATAAGGTTGTACCCCTTCAACTATTTAGCTGCAGGATGGTCTCGATGCGTAGGTTTGTACCCCTTGACCTATTTAGCTGCAGGGTGGTCTAGATGCATAAGGTTGCACCCCTTCAACTATTTAGCTGCAGGGTTGTCTAGATGAATAAGGTTGTACCCCTTCAACTATTCAGCTGCAGGATGGTCTAGATGCATAAGGCTGTACCCCTTGACCTATTTAGCTGCAGGGTGATCTAGATGCATAAGGTTGCACCCCTTCAACTATTTAGCTGCAGTATGGTCTTGATGCATAAGGTTGTAACTTTGAACTATTTAGCTCCAGGATGGTCTAGATGAATAAGGTTGTACCCCTTCAACTATTTAGCTGAAGGGTTGTCTGGATGAATAAGGTTGTACCCCTTCAACTATTTAGCTGCTGGATGGTCTAGATTTATAAGGTTGTGCCCCTTCAACTATTTAGCCGCTGGGTGGTCGAGATGAATAAGGTTGTACCCCTTCAACTATTTAGCTGCAGGATTGTCTAGATGCGTAGGTTTGTACCCCTTGACCTATTTAATTGCAGGGTGGTCTAGATGCATAAGGTTCCACCCCTTGAACTATTTAGCTGAAGGATGGTCTAGATGAATAAGGTTGTACCCCTTGAACTATTTAGCTGCAGGATGGTCTAGATGAATAAGGTTGTTCCCTTTCAAATTTTTAGCTGCAGGATGGTCGAGATGAATAAGGTTTTACCCCTTCAACTATTTAGCTGCTGGATGATCCAGATGCATAAGGTTGTACCCCTACAACTATTTAGCTGCTGGATGGTCTAGATGAATAAGCTTGTACCCCTTCAAATTTTTAGCTGCAGGGTTCTCTAGATGAATAAGGTTGTACCCCTTCAACTATTTAGCTGAAGGATGGTCTAGATGAATAAGGTTGTACCCCTTGAACTATTTAGCTGCAGGATGGTCTAGATGAATAAGGTTGTACCCCTTCAAATTTTTAGCTGCAGGATGGTCTAGATGAATAAGGTTGCACCCCTTCAACTATTTAGCTGCAGGGTTCTTTAGATGAATAAGGTTGTACCCCTTCAACTATTTAGCTGAAGGATGGTCTAGATGAATAAGGTTGTACCCCTTGAACTATTTAGCTGCAGGATGGTCTAGATGAATAAGGTTGTACCCCTTCAAATTTTTAGCTGCAGGATGGTCTAGATGAATAAGGTTTTACCCCTTGAACTATTTAGCTGCAAGATGGTCTAGATGAATAAGGTTGTACCCCTTCAACTATTTAGCTGAAGGGTTGTCTGGATAAATAAGGTTGTACCCCTTCAACTATTCAGCTGAAGGATGGTCTAGATGAATAAGGTTGTACCCCTTGATATATTTAGCTGCAGGATGGTCTAGATGAATAAGGTTGTACCCCTTCAAATTTTTAGCTGCAGGATGGTCTAGATGAATAAGGTTTTACCCCTTGAACTATTTAGCTGCAGGATGGTCTAGATGATTAAGGTTGTACCCCTTCAACTATTTAGCTGAAGGGTTGTCTGGATGAATAAGGTTGTTCCCTTTCAACTATTCAGCTGAAGGATTGTCTAGATGCGTAGGTTTGTACCCCTTGACCTATTTAATGGCAGGGTGGTCTAGATGAATAAGGTTGTACCATTTCAACTATTTCGCTGCAGGGTTGTCTAGATGAATAAGGTTGTACCCCTTCAACTATTCAGCTGCAGGATGGTCTAGATGCATAAGGTTCCACCCCTTGAACTATTTAGCTGCAGGATGGTCTAGATGCATAAGGTTGTACCCCTTCAACTATTTAGCTGCAGGATGGTCTAGATGAATCAGGTTGTACCCCTTCAACTATTTAGCTACAGGATGTTCTAGATGAATAAGGTTTACCCCTTCAACTATTTAGCTGCAGGACGGTCTAGATGAATAAGGTTGTACCCCTTCAACTATTTAGCTGCTGGATGGTCTAGATTTATAAGGTTGTGCCCCTTCAACTATTTAGCTGCTAGGTGGTCGAGATGAATAAGGTTGTACCCCTTCAACTATTTAGCTGCAGGGTTGTCTAGATGAATAAGGTTGTACTCCTTCAACTATTCAGCTGCAGGATGGTCTAGATGCATAAGGCTGTACCCCTTTGAACTTTTTAGCTGCAGGGTTGTCTAGAGGAATAAGGTTGTACCCCTTAAACTATTTAGCTGCTGGATGATCTAGATAAAGAAGGTTGTACCCCTTCAACTATTTAGCTGCTGAGTGGTCGAGATAAATAAGGTTGTACCCCTTCAACTATTTAGCTGCAGGATGGTCTCGATGCGTAGGTTTGTACCCCTTGACCTATTTAGCTGCAGGGTGGTCTAGATGCATAAGGTTGCACCCCTTCAACTATTTAGCTGCAGGGTTGTCTAGATGAATAAGGTTGTACTCCTTCAACTATTCAGCTGCAGGATGGTCTAGATGAAAAAGGTTGTACCCCCTGAACTATTTAGCTGCAGGGTGATCTAGATGCATAAGGTTGCACCCCTTCAACTATTTAGCTGCAGGGTTGTCTAGATGAATAAGGTTGTACCCTTGAACTATTTAGCTGCAGGATCGTCTAGATGAATAAGGTTGTAGCCCTTCAACTATTTAGCTGCAGGATGGTCTAGATGAATAAGGTTGTACCCCTTCAACTATTTAGCTGAAGGGTTGTCTGGATGAATAAGGTTGTACCCCTTCAACTATTTAGCTGAAGGATGGTCTAGATGAATAAGGTTTGACCCCTTCAACTATTTAGCTGCAGGGTTGTCTAGATGAATAATGTTGTACCTCTAGAACTATTTAGCAGCAGGATGGTCTAGATGCATAAGGTTCCACCCCTTCAACTATTCAGCTGCAGGATGGTCTAGATGCATAAGGCTGTACCCCTTGACCTATTTAGCTGCAGGGTGATCTAGATGAATAAGGTAGTACCCATTCAATTTTTTAGCTGCAGGATGGTCTAGATGAATAAGGTTGTACCCCTTCAACTATTTAGCTACAGGATTGTCTAGATGAAAAAGGTTGTACCCCTTTGAACTATTTAGCTGCAGGATGGTCTAGATGAATAAGGTTGTACCCCTTCAACTATTTAGCTGCAGGATTGTCTAGATGAATAACGTTTCACCCCTTCAACTATTTAGCTGCTGGATGGTCTAGATTTATAAGGTTGTGCCCCTTCAACTATTTAGCCGCTGGATGGTCTAGATTTATAAGGTTGTGCCCCTTCAACTATTTAGCTACTGAGTGGTCGAGATAAATAAGGTTGTACCCCTTCAACTATTTAGCTGCAGGATGGTCTAGATGCGTAGGTTTGTACCCCTTGACCTATTTAGCTGCAGGGCGGTCTAGATGCATAAGGTTGCACCCCTTCAACTATTTAGCTGCAGGGTTGTCTAGATGAATAAGGTTGTACCCCTTCAACTATTCAGCTGCAGGATGGTCTAGATGCATAAGGCTGTACCCCTTGACCTATTTAGCTGCAGGGTGATCTAGATGCATAAGGTTGCACCCCTTCAACTATTTAGCTGCAGTATGGTCTTGATGCATAAGGTTGTACCCTTGAACTATTTAGCTCCAGGATGGTCTAGATGAATAAGGTTGTACCCCTTCAACTATTTAGCTGCTGGATGGTCTAGATTTATAAGGTTGTGCCCCTTCAACTATTTAGCCGCTGGGTGGTCGAGATGAATAAGGTTGTACCCCTTGAACTATTTAGCTGCAGGATTGTCTAGATGCGTAGGTTTGTACCCCTTGACCTATTTAATTGCAGGGTGGTCTAGATGCATAAGGTTCCACCCCTTGAACTATTTAGCTGCCGGATGGTCTAGATGCATAAGGTTGTACCCTTTAAACTATTTAGCTGCAGGGTTGTCTAGATGAATGAGGTTATACCCTTTCAACTATTTAGCTACAGGATGGTCTAGATGCATAAGGTTGTACCCCTTCAACTATTTAGCTGCATTATGGTCTAGATGAATAAGGTTGTACCTCTTCAACTATTTACCTGCATTACGGTCTAGATGAATAAGGTTGTACCCCTTCAACTATTTAGCTGAAGGATGGTCTAGATGAATAAGGTTGTACCCCTTCAACTATTTAGCTACAGGATTGTCTAGATGAAAAAGGTTGTACCCCTTTGAACTATTTAGCTGCAGGGTTGTCTAGAGGAATAAGGTTGTTCCCTTTCAACTATTCAGCTGAAGGATTGTCTAGATGCGTAGGTTTGTACCCCTTGACCTATTTAATGGCAGGGTGGTCTAGATGCATAACGTTGCACCCCTTCAACTATTTAGCTGCAGGGTTGTCTAGATGAATAAGGTTGTACCCCTTCAACTATTTAGCTGAAGGATGGTCTAGATGAATAAGGTTGTACCCCTTGATATATTTAGCTGTAGGATGGTCTAGATGAATAAGGTTGTACCCCTTGACCTATTTAATGGCAGGGTGGTCTAGATGCATAAGGTTGCACCCCTTGAACTATTTAGCTGCAGGATGGTCTAGATGAATAAGTTGTACCCCTTCAACTATTTAGCTGAAGGATGGTCTCGATGAATAAGGTTGTACCCCTTGAACTATTTAGCTGTAGGATGGTCTAGATGAATAAGGTTGTACCCCTTGACCTATTTAATGGCAGGGTGGTCTAGATGCATAAGGTTGCACCCCTTGACCTATTTAGCTGCAGGATGGTCTCGATGAATAAGTTGTACCCCTTCAACTATTTAGCTGAAGGATGGTCTAGATGAATAAGGTTGTACCCCTTGAACTATTTAGCTGCAGGATGGTCTAGATGAATAAGGTTGTTCCCTTTCAAATTTTTAGCTGCAGGATGGTCGAGATGAATAAGGTTTTACCCCTTCAACTATTTAGCTGCTGGATGATCCAGATGCATAAGGTTGCACCCCTACAACTATTTAGCTGCTGGATGGTCTAGATGAATAAGCTTGTACCCCTTCAAATTTTTAGCTGCAGGGTTCTCTAGATGAATAAGGTTGTACCCCTTCAACTATTTAGCTGAAGGATGGTCTAGATGAATAAGGTTGTACCCCTTGAACTATTTAGCTGCAGGATGGTCTAGATGAATAAGGTTGTACCCCTTCAAATTTTTAGCTGCAGGATGGTCTAGATGAATAAGGTTGCACCCCTTCAACTATTTAGCTGCAGGGTTCTTTAGATGAATAAGGTTGTACCCCTTCAACTATTTAGCTGAAGGATGGTCTAGATGAATAAGGTTGTAACCCTTGAACTATTTAGCTGCAGGATGGTCTAGATGAATAAGGTTGTACCCCTTCAAATTTTTAGCTGCAGGATGGTCTAGATGAATAAGGTTTTACCCCTTGAACTATTTAGCTGCAAGATGGTCTAGATGAATAAGGTTGTACCCCTTCAACTATTTAGCTGAAGGGTTGTCTGGATAAATAAGGTTGTACCCCTTCAACTATTCAGCTGAAGGATGGTCTAGATGAATAAGGTTGTACCCCTTGATATATTTAGCTGCAGGATGGTCTAGATGAATAAGGTTGTACCCCTTCAAATTTTTAGCTGCAGGATGGTCTAGATGAATAAGGTTTTACCCCTTGAACTATTTAGCTGCAGGATGGTCTAGATGATTAAGGTTGTACCCCTTCAACTATTTAGCTGAAGGGTTGTCTGGATGAATAAGGTTGTTCCCTTTCAACTATTCAGCTGAAGGATTGTCTAGATGCGTAGGTTTGTACCCCTTGACCTATTTAATGGCAGGGTGGTCTAGATGCATAAGGTTGCACCCCTTCAACTATTTAGCTGCAGGGTTGTCTAGATGAATAAGGTTGTACCCCTTCAACTATTTAGCTGAAGGATGGTCTCTATGAATAAGGTTGTACCCCTTGATATATTTAGCTGTAGGATGGTCTAGATGAATAAGGTTGTACCCCTTGACCTATTTAATGGCAGGGTGGTCTAGATGCATAAGGTTGCACCCCTTGAACTATTTAGCTGCAGGATGGTCTAGATGAATATGTTGTACCCCTTCAACTATTTAGCTGAAGGATGGTCTCGATGAATAAGGTTGTACCCCTTGAACTATTTAGCTGTAGGATGGTCTAGATGAATAAGGTTGTACCCCTTGACCTATTTAATGGCAGGGTGGTCTAGATGCATAAGGTTGCACCCCTTGACCTATTTAGCTGCAGGATGGTCTAGATGAATAAGTTGTACCCCTTCAACTATTTAGCTGAAGGATGGTCTAGATGAATAAGGTTGTACCCCTTCAACTATTTAGCTGCAGGGTTGTCTAGATGAATAAGGTTGTACCCCTTCAACTATTTAGCTGCAGGATGGTCTAGATGCATAAGGTTCCACCCCTTGAACTATTTAGCTGCAGGATGGCCTAGATGAATAAGGTTGTACCCCTTCAACTATTTAGCTGCAGGGTTGTCTAGATGAATAAGGTTGTACCCCTTCAACTATTTAGCTGAAGGATGGTCTAGATGAATAAGGTTGTACCCCTTCAACTATTTAGCTGAAGGATGGTCTAGATGAATAAGGTTGTACCCCTTGATATACTTAGCTGCAGGATGGTCTAGATGAATAAGGTTTTACCCCTTGAACTATTTAGCTGCAGGATTGTCTAGATGAATAAGGTTGTACCCCTTCAACTATTTAGCTGAAGGGTTGTCTAGATGAATAAGGTTGTACCCCTTCAACTATTTAGCTGAAGGATGGTCTAGATGAATAAGGTTGTACCCTTGAACTATTTAGCTGCAGGATGGTCTAGATTAATAAGGTTGTACCCCTTGAACTATTTAGCTGCAGGGTGATCTAGATGAATAAGGTTGTATCCCTTGACCTTTTTGGCTGCAGGCTGGTCTAGATGCATAAGGTTGCACCCCTTCAACTATTTAGCTGCAGGGTTGTCTAGATGAATAAGGTTGTTCCCCGTTCAACTATTTAGCTGAAGGATGGTCTGGATGCATAAGGTTGCACCCCTTCAACTATTAAGCTGCAGGGTTGTCTAGATGAATAAGGTTGTACCCATTCAACTATTTAGCTGAAGGATGGTCTGGATGCATAAGGTTGCACCCCTTCAACTATTTAGCTGCAGGGTTCTCTAGATGAATAAGGTTGTACCCCTTCAACTATTTAGCTGAAGAATGGTCTAGATGAATAAGGTTGTACCCTTAAACTATTTAGTTGCAGGATGGTCTAGATGCGTAGGTTTGTACCCCTTGACCTATCTAATGGCAGGGTGGTCTAGATGCATAAGGTTGCACCCCTTCAACTATTTAGCTGCAGGGTTGTCTAGATGAATAAGGTTGTACCCCTTCAACTATTTAGCTGAAGGATGGTCTAGATGAATAAGGTTGTACCCCTTGAACTATTTAGCTGCAGGATGGTCTAGATGAATAAGTTGTACTCCTTCAACTATTTAGCTGAAGGATGGTCTAGATGAATAAGGTTGTACCCCTTGAACTATTTAGCTGCAGGATGGTCTAGATGAATAAGGTTGTTCCCCTTCAAATTTTTAGCTGCAGGATGGTCGAGATGAATAAGGTTTTACCCCTTGAACTATTTAGCTGCAGGATGGTCTAGATGAATAAGGTTGTACCCCTTCAACTATTTAGCTGCAGGGTTGTCTAGATGAATAAGGTTGTACCCCTTCAACTATTTAGCTGCAGGATGGTCTAGATGCATAAGGTTCCACCCCTTGAACTATTTAGCTGCAGGATGGTCTAGATGAATAAGGTTGTACCCCTTCAACTATTTAGCTGAAGGGTTGTCTAGATGAATAAGGTTGTACCCCTTCAACTATTTAGCTGAAGGATGGTCTAGATGAATAAGGTTGTACCCTTGAACTATTTAGCTGCAGGATGGTCTAGATTAATAAGGTTGTACCCCTTGACCTTTTTGGCTGCAGGCTGGTCTAGATGAATAAGGTTGTACCCCTTCAACTATTTAGCTGCAGGGTTGTCTAGATGAATAAGGTTGTTCCCCGTTCAACTATTTAGCTGAAGGATGGTCTGGATGCATAAGGTTGCACCCCTTCAACTATTAAGCTGCAGGGTTGTCTAGATGAATAAGGTTGTACCCATTCAACTATTTAGCTGAAGGATGGTCTGGATGCATAAGGTTGCACCCCTTCAACTATTTAGCTGCAGGGTTCTCTAGATGAATAAGGTTGTACCCCTTCAACTATTTAGCTGAAGAATGGTCTAGATGAATAAGGTTGTACCCTTAAACTATTTAGTTGCAGGATGGTCTAGATGCGTAGGTTTGTACCCCTTGACCTATCTAATGGCAGGGTGGTCTAGATGCATAAGGTTGCACCCCTTCAACTATTTAGCTGCAGGGTTGTCTAGATGAATAAGGTTGTACCCCTTCAACTATTTAGCTGAAGGATGGTCTAGATGAATAAGGTTGTACCCCTTGAACTATTTAGCTGCAGGATGGTCTAGATGAATAAAGTTGTACCCCTTCAAATTTTTAGCAGGAGGATGGTAGAGATGAATAAGGTTTTACCCCTTGAACTATTTAGCTGCAGGATGGTCTAGCTTTATAAGGTTGTGCCCCTTCAACTATTTAGCTGCTGGGTGGTTGAGATTAATAAGGTTGTACCCCTTGATATATTTAGCTGTAGGATGGTCTAGATGAATAAGGTTGTACCCCTTGACCTATTTAATGGCAGGGTGGTCTAGATGCATAAGGTTGCACCCCTTGAACTATTTAGCTGCAGGATGGTCTAGATGAATAAGTTGTACCCCTTCAACTATTTTGCTGAAGGATGGTCTCGATGAATAAGGTTGTACCCCTTGAACTATTTAGCTGTAGGATGGTCTAGATGAATAAGGTTGTACCCCTTGACCTATTTAATGGCAGGGTGGTCTAGATGCATAAGGTTGCACCCCTTGACCTATTTAGCTGCAGGATGGTCTAGATGAATAAGTTGTACCCCTTCAACTATTTAGCTGAAGGATGGTCTAGATGAATAAGGTTGTACCCCTTGAACTATTTAGCTGCAGGATGGTCTAGATGAATAAGGTTGTTCCCCTTCAAATTTTTAGCTGCAGGATGGTCCAGATGAATAAGGTTTTACCCCTTGAACTATTTAGCTGCAGGATGGTCTAGATGAATAAGGTTGTACCCCTTCAACTATTTAGCTGCAGGGTTGTCTAGATGAATAAGGTTGTACCCCTTCAACTATTTAGCTGCAGGATGGTCTAGATGAATAAGGTTGTACCCCTTCAAATTTTTAGCTGCAGGATGTTCGAGATGAATAAGGTTGTACCCTTAAACTATTTAGCTGCTGGATGATCTAGATAAAGAAGGTTGTACCCCTTCAACTATTTAGCTGCTGGATGGTCTAGATTTATAAGGTTGTGCCCCTTCAACTATTTAGCTGCTGGGTGGTCGAGATTAATAAGGTTGTACCCCTTCAACTATTTAGCTGCAGGATTGTCTAGATGCGTAGGTTTGTACCCCTTGACCTATTTAATGGCAGGGTGGTCTAGATGCATAAGGTTGCACCCCTTCAACTATTTAGCTGCAGGGTTGTCTAGATGAATAAGGTTGTACCCCTTCAACTATTTAGCTGAAGGATGTTCTAGATCAATAAGGTTGTACCCCTTGAACTATTTAGCTGCAGGATGGTCTAGATGAATAAGGTTGTACCCCTTCAAATTTTTAGCTGCAGGATGTTCGAGATGAATAAGGTTTTACCCCTTGAACTATTTAGCTGCAGGATGGTCTAGATGAATAAGGTTGTACCCCTTCAACTATTTAGCTGCAGGGTTGTCTAGATGAATAAGGTTGTACCCCTTCAACTATTTAGCTGAAGGATTGTCTAGATGAATAAGGTTGTACCCCTTGAACTATTTAGCTGCAGGATGGTCTAGATGAATAAGGTTGTACCCCTTCAAATTTTTTGCTGCAGGATGGTCTAGATGAATAAGGTTGTACCCCTTCAACTATTTAGCTGAAGGATGGTCTAGATGAATAAGGTTGTACCCCTTGATATATTTAGCTGCAGGCTGGTCGAGATGAATAAGGTTGTACCCCTTCAAATTTTTAGCTCCAGGATGGTCTAGATGAATAAAGTTGTACCCCTTCAACTATTTAGCTGAAGGATGGTCTAGATGAATAAGGTTGTACCCTTGAACTATTTAGCTGCAGGATGGTCTAGATTAATAAGGTTGTACCCCTTGAACTATTTAGCTGCAGGGTGATCTAGATGAATAAGGTTGTACCCCTTGACCTTTTTGGCTGCAGGCTGGTCTAGATGCATAAGGTTGCACCCCTTCAACTATTTAGCTGCAGGGTTGTCTAGATGAATAAGGTTGTTCCCCGTTCAACTATTTAGCTGAAGGATGGTCTGGATGCATAAGGTTGCACCCCTTCAACTATTAAGCTGCAGGGTTGTCTAGATGAATAAGGTTGTACCCATTCAACTATTTAGCTGAAGGATGGTCTGGATGCATAAGGTTGCACCCCTTCAACTATTTAGCTGCAGGGTTCTCTAGATGAATAAGGTTGCACCCCTTCAACTATTTAGCTGAAGAATGGTCTAGATGAATAAGGTTGTACCCTTAAACTATTTAGTTGCAGGATGGTCTAGATGCGTAGGTTTGTACCCCTTGACCTATCTAATGGCAGGGTGGTCTAGATGCATAAGGTTGCACCCCTTCAACTATTTAGCTGCAGGGTTGTCTAGATGAATAAGGTTGTACCCCTTCAACTATTTAGCTGAAGGATGGTCTAGATGAATAAGGTTGTACCCCTTGAACTATTTAGCTGCAGGATGGTCTAGATGAATAAGGTTGTACCCCTTCAAATTTTTAGCAGGAGGATGGTAGAGATGAATAAGGTTTTACCCCTTGAACTATTTAGCTGCAGGATGGTCTGGATGCATAAGGTTGCACCCCTTCAACTATTTAGCTGCAGGGTTCTCTAGATGAATAAGGTTGTACCCCTTCAACTATTTAGCTGAAGAATGGTCTAGATGAATAAGGTTGTACCCTTAAACTATTTAGTTGCAGGATGGTCTAGATGCGTAGGTTTGTACCCCTTGACCTATCTAATGGCAGGGTGGTCTAGATGCATAAGGTTGCACCCCTTCAACTATTTAGCTGCAGGGTTGTCTAGATGAATAAGGTTGTACCCCTTCAACTATTTAGCTGAAGGATGGTCTAGATGAATAAGGTTGTACCCCTTGAACTATTTAGCTGCAGGATGGTCTAGATGAATAAGGTTGTACCCCTTCAAATTTTTAGCAGGAGGATGGTAGAGATGAATAAGGTTTTACCCCTTGAACTATTTAGCTGCAGGATGGTCTAGATGAATAAGGTTGTACCCCTTCAACTATTTAGCTGCTGGATGATCTAGATAAAAAAGGTTGTACCCCTTCAACTATTTAGCTGCTGGATGGTCTAGATTTATAAGGTTGTGCCCCTTCAACTATTTAGCTGCTGGGTGGTTGAGATTAATAAGGTTGTACCCCTTCAACTATTTAGCTGCAGGATTGTCTAGATGCGTAGGTTTGTACCCCTTGACCTATCTAATGGCAGGGTGGTCTAGATGCATAAGGTTGCACCCCTTCAACTATTTAGCTGCAGGGTTGTCTAGATGAATAAGGTTGTACCCCTTCAACTATTTAGCTGAAGGATGGTCTAGATGAATAAGGTTGTACCCCTTGAACTATTTAGCTGCAGGATGGTCTAGATGAATAAGGTTGTACCCCTTCAACTATTTAGCTGCTGGATGATCTAGATAAAAAAGGTTGTACCCCTTCAACTATTTAGCTGCTGGATGGTCTAGATTTATAAGGTTGTGCCCCTTCAACTATTTAGCTGCTGGGTGGTTGAGATTAATAAGGTTGTACCCCTTCAACTATTTAGCTGCAGGATTGTCTAGATGCGTAGGTTTGTACCCCTTGACCTATCTAATGGCAGGGTGGTCTAGATGCATAAGGTTGCACCCCTTCAACTATTTAGCTGCAGGGTTGTCTAGATGAATAAGGTTGTACCCCTTCAACTATTTAGCTGAAGGATGGTCTAGATGAATAAGGTTGTACCCCTTGAACTATTTAGCTGCAGGATGGTCTAGATGAATAAGGTTGTACCCCTTCAAATTTTTAGCTGCAGGATGTTCGAGATGAATAAGGTTGTACCCTTAAACTATTTAGCTGCTGGATGATCTAGATAAAGAAGGTTGTACCCCTTCAACTATTTAGCTGCTGGATGGTCTAGATTTATAAGGTTGTGCCCCTTCAACTATTTAGCTGCTGGGTGGTCGAGATTAATAAAGTTGTACCCCTTCAACTATTTAGCTGCAGGATTGTCTAGATGCGTAGGTTTGTACCCCTTGACCTATTTAATGGCAGGGTGGTCTAGATGCATAAGGTTGCACCCCTTCAACTATTTAGCTGCAGGGTTGTCTAGATGAATAAGGTTGTACCCCTTCAACTATTTAGCTGAAGGATGGTCTAGATCAATAAGGTTGTACCCCTTGAACTATTTAGCTGCAGGATGGTCTAGATGAATAAGGTTGTACCCCTTCAAATTTTTAGCTGCAGGATGTTCGAGATGAATAAGGTTTTACCCCTTGAACTATTTAGCTGCAGGATGGTCTAGATGAATAAGGTTGTACCCCTTCAACTATTTAGCTGCAGGGTTGTCTAGATGAATAAGGTTGTACCCCTTCAACTATTTAGCTGAAGGATTGTCTAGATGAATAAGGTTGTACCCCTTGAACTATTTAGCTGCAGGATGGTCTAGATGAATAAGGTTGTACCCCTTCAAATTTTTTGCTGCAGGATGGTCTAGATGAATAAGGTTGTACCCCTTCAACTATTTAGCTGAAGGATGGTCTAGATGAATAAGGTTGTACCCCTTGATATATTTAGCTGCAGGCTGGTCGAGATGAATAAGGTTGTACCCCTTCAAATTTTTAGCTCCAGGATGGTCTAGATGAATAAAGTTGTACCCCTTCAACTATTTAGCTGAAGGATGGTCTAGATGAATAAGGTTGTACCCCTTGAACTATTTAGCTGCAGGATGGTCTAGATGAATAAGGTTGTACCCCTTCAACTATTTAGCTGCAGGATGGTCTAGATGCATAAGGTTCCACCCCTTGAACTATTTAGCTGAAGGATGGTCTAGATGAATAAGGTTGTACCCCTTGATATATTTAGTTGCAGGATGGTCTAGATGAATAAGGTTGTATCCCTTCAAATTTTTAGCTCCAGGATGGTCTAGATGAATAAAGTTGTACCCCTTCAACTATTTAGCTGAAGGATGGTCTAGATGAATAAGGTTGTACCCCTTGAACTATTTAGCTGAAGGATTGTCTAGATGAATAAGGTTGTACCCCTTGAACTATTTAGCTGCAGGATGGTCTAGATGAATAAGGTTGTACCCCTTCAAATTTTTTGCTGCAGGATGGTCTAGATGAATAAGGTTGTACCCCTTCAACTATTTAGCTCCAGGATGGTCTAGATGCATAAGGTTGTACCCCTTGACCTATTTGGCTGCAGGGTGGTCTAGATGAATAAGGTTGTACCCCTTGACCTATTTGGCTGCAGGGTGGTCTAGATGAATAAGGTTGCACCCCTTCAACTATTTAGCTGCAGGGTTCTCTAGATGAATAAGGTTGTACCCCTTCAACTATTTAGCTGAAGGATGGTCTAGATGAATAAGGTTGTACCCCTTGAACTATTTAGCTGCAGGATGGTCTAGATGAATAAGGTTGTACCCCTTCAAATTTTTAGCTGCAGGATGGTCTAGATGAATAAGGTTTTACCCCTTGACCTATTTAATGGCAGGGTGGTCTAGATGAATAAGTTTGTACCCCTTGAACTATTTAGCTGCAGGATGGTCTAGATAAATAAGGTTGTACCCCTTCATCTATTTAGCTGAAGGATGGTCTAGATGAATAAGGTTGTACCCCTTGACCTATTTAATGGCAGGGTGGTCTAGATGCATAAGGTTGCACCCCTTCAACTATTTAGCTGCAGGGTTGTCTAGATGAATAAGGTTGTACCCCTTCAACTATTTAGCTGAAGGATGGTCTAGATGAATAAGGTTGTACCCCTTGAACTATTTAGCTGCAGGGTTGTCTAGATGAATAAGGTTGTACCCCTTCAACTATTTAGCTGAAGGATTGTCTAGATGAATAAGGTTGTACCCCTTGAACTATTTAGCTGCAGGATGGTCTAGATGAATAAGGTTGTACCCCTTCAAATTTTTAGCTGCAGGATGGTCGAGATGAATAAGGTTTTACCCCTTGAACTATTTAGCTGCAGGATGGTCTAGATGAATAAGGTTGTACCATTTCAACTATTTAGCTGCAGGGTTGTCTAGATGAATAAGGTTGTACCCCTTCAACTATTTAGCTGCAGGATGGTCTAGATGCATAAGGTTCCACCCCTTGAACTATTTAGCTGCAGGATGGTCTAGATGCATAAGGTTGTACCCCTTCAACTATTTAGCTGCAGGATGGTCTAGATGAATCAGGTTGTACCCCTTCAACTATTTAGCTACAGGATGTTCTAGATGAATAAGGTTTACCCCTTCAACTATTTAGCTGCAGGACGGTCTAGATGAATAAGGTTGTACCCCTTCAACTATTTAGCTGCTGGATGGTCTAGATTTATAAGGTTGTGCCCCTTCAACTATTTAGCTGCTGGGTGGTCGAGATGAATAAGGTTGTACCCCTTCAACTATTTAGCTGCAGGGTGGTCTAGATGCATAAGGTTGCACCCCTTCAACTATTTAGCTGCTGAATGGTCTAGATTTATAAGGTTGTGTCCCTTCAACTATTTAGCTGCTGGGTGGTCGAGATGAATAAGGTTGTACCCCTTCAACTATTTAGCTGTAGGATGGTCTAGATGCGTAGGTTTGTACCCCTTCAACTATTTAGCTACAGGATGGTCTAGATGAATAAGGTTGTGCCCCACAACTATTTAGCTGCAGAATTGTCTAGATGAATAAGGTTGTAGCCCTTCAACTATTTACCTGCAGGATGGTCTAGATGCGTAAGGTTAGGATGGTCTGCATAGGTGAAGTTGTTCTATTTGACCATGTTATATTCTGAAAGTTTCAATGTTATGTCGGACTTTGTGCTCCGTGAATTTTATCAAGTATGAAGATGAAGCCTTATTTGTGGTTTTTTTTTCTAGTTCCAAGTGGAGCAAAACACACAGTGCGGCTACAAAATGCGCTGTATCAAACAGAACTCGCAGTGTCCTTCGGTGAGATTTTCAAAATTTTATTTCCTTTTTGAACTCGTTGCACACTGCCATCGATACTGTTGAACGTTTTATATTATGTATCAGCAGGTCTATTCTACGCTGTTTTTAAATTATCGCCCTCTAGTCGTTATTTCTTGGGAATGCTCCTTTTTTCTTACCATGCGAAAAAAATTATTCTTTCGTGGACTCTATCTTCCAGGGATACTGAACACTATTTCTTTTGGTGCCTGTTCTTATCAAAACATCACATAACTAGTATGTCGATTAAAACTTCTTGCACCTCCATGCTACCATATAGAGAATTTACCTGCATAGAAATATATTTCCCACCTCAGGGTAGCAGGTTAGACTTATATTCGAAACATATATTCGAAATTTAGTTCTAATTGACAGATTTTACCTCGATAATTGCTTTGAGGAGATCAGAGATATGGTCGATAGACATTAGCCTTTCCTTGACTTTGACTTTCAGTATGGTGCATGACTTAAGAATCATGTCTGAACCCCATTTTAAAGTGTCAGAAGAAAACATTCGGTTTATCAAATTTACACAATTCTCAACTACTAATGTATGTTAAATTTTCATTAATCAAGTGCTCTTTAAATGGAGGATATCTTGTACCAGAATCTTCTAGTCTCGTTTTTATAATTTTTCTTGTGATTACTCGAGCCTAGATCGGCTGTTCATAGGCTTTGGGTTTGCCAGGGCCTCAAGATGGGATCATGTTCTTTCTCTTAAAAGCATTACATTCAGTTGTTTCCAGATCATTCAATACAATACTTGATGCAGAACGTGTTTATTTTGATTGTATAACAGTTTTGTATAAAACCGCTTTTTGCCTTTCACTTTGCATGCGTTATAAAGTTTTGTCGACCTTTTCCGTATTTTACACAGGTTAAATGTCCTATGCATCCATGGAGTCGCATTGCAATTTGACAGCCATTTGAATTATGGATTAAAAATGAGCTTAAGAATTCTTTTAAAGGCAATTGACAGGCATAAGTACAGTGAATTCAAAAATAACTTAATTGATCAAAGCACGCGCACAAGAAAGGAATTTAAAACTGCTCACGTGGAAACACTGCGCGCTGTTCTAGGATTTTACCGATTTGCAAAAAGGCGGAAACTGTTCACTTGTTTTTCTCTGTGCGCAATTTGATTGGTCAACCGCTCGTGGTCGAGTGGTTGTAAGCCACTTTTGCCTATGTCGAATACCTTTAAATAGCTGAGCAAGAAGCCTCATATTTCAGCCCATTAACACAATGCTGCATTATCTCTGCGTGCTAGGATGCGAATTATAATCGTCTTAAGAAACTGAATTTGGCAAATTAGACTCAAAGTCTATGGTCTTTTTCATGATTTAACAGTAAATGGCTTTGAGAAAATTTTATTTTTCTCTTTTGTGAAAATTATTATTATGTAGAAGACAGAAAAAAAGACAAGTTATCAACTTGTTATGTATAAATTGTAGTTTGGGTGATTGAAAGACACAAAATGTGTTCTGAGAGCTGTTGTATTTTTATTTGTGAAACATTTGCTTAATTTCTTAATTTGTGAAACATTTGCTTAATTTATATTTTAAAACAATCCGTCTTAAATAAATTTGCATCGGACTATATGGCTCATAATTTAGGGCCGAAACTCCATTCTAATATAACCCATAACGACGATTATAAGGATAACCCACAACGACGATCATTCAATATGAATAGGGAGAGGTGTAGTGATTTGTATCAAATGGCCAATGGTTTCAGATCGTTCTTCTTGACTGCAATCAACCACATCAAATCACAAGGTCTGCGCCTTACCAAAATTGCATGGCGTCAACCGATTTGTGTGATCTTTAAAACTAGAAAAGCATTTTGCTTCAAAGAGGTAGGAGATCTGTAAACTCATTAAACAGCTATAAAAAACGAAATCAACCGGATGTGACGATCTGTCAGTTGTTTTCCTTGAGGACGTCACAAGCCGTTATCCCACTCCGGAAAATGATCCCTGGATCGGATCAGATCGAGTTGGTGTGACTCGTTTCGTTCGATCCGCGGGTCGCTTCGGATTGGAATGTAAACGACATTTGTGACCACGGGATCCTTGCCATATAACGCAAGTGCTCTATTGTTTGCAGTGTTCTCATTCGATCAATAGAAAACTACTGTACCGGAACGGTTCCAAAAAGGTGAAATCTTTTCAACTTTTTTTCAATCCATTTCGTTCCGTTGCAGATCAAAAAAATGCAGCCATTTGTCTACTTTTGCATCCAAAGCCTGTGTGTAGCACGAAATCTGATCTGATCCGCGGGTCATTTTACGGCGTTGGTTTTCAGCTTCACTTGCATTATAAACCTCTCAATCAGAAGAAGTGGAGTCGTATCAACGGAAATCTCAGCTGGGTTCACACCAGATTACACACCTAGCCAGCGTTCTAAACTTGCCTTTCATCAGGGTTTTCTCAAGGATTGATCTTTGGATCGGTGTTATAGAAAACTCCATTGTAATGAATTATGAAGACGTTATAGTGTCCCATGTTCTTCGAAAATCTGCTACTGGTGTCAGTGAGAAACTTTACAGTGACCTCAGTAGGCTGAACGAACAGTTCCATGAAAATGTATTCATCATTAATCTCAGTGAAGGAAAAACTAAAGCTCTTCTGTTTGAAACCGCTATGAAAGTAGTGAATGGTTCACCAAATTGTAGCATCAGCGTAAACGACCAGGAGAAAACAAAAACCACGAGCTGGAAGTACCTTAAAGTCCCTATTGATAGTTCACTGAATATGGAAAGTTTTTTGACAAGTGCTGCCAAAGGTTTCCTCTCGACTCAATCTCCTTGCAAAACTACAAGGAGTATTGGATGTTAAAGCAGCCAATAATAATTACCAAAACATGATTTTACCAATGTTCACTACTTGTGCTACCCTCCTGCTTTGCAACACAATTACCCAGCCAGTCACCATGGATTTTGTTCACAGTAGAGCCGGAATCATCGTGAATGGAAACTTGGTCTACAAAGTCACACCACAGTTTGTTACAAATGTCTGTATCTTTGTTAGATCATGCCTAGATGATTGCGTCATTGATCCTTTGAGAAATTACTTTCTGATGATAGCAGAGTTCAAACGGACAAAAAACTGTTCAATAATGATGTCTTCCAAGTATCAAGACAGAATATGCTAGAAAAATGTTTCCATGCACGGGTACAAAAAGTATAATATGCTCCCATTTGAATCTCGTGAAATGCCAATAACTGATTTTTCCCTTTTTTAACAATCGTTTTAGTTAAAATGCGCTGATACGTTTATTGTTAAAAAATATTTTAAGTAAATTCTCGATAAGGTATTGCTTACTTTAGGTTTGGTTTTATTTTATTTTTCTTTCTTTATGTTGATATTTTTTTTTTATTTTCATATTTTTTAATGTATTTCTATAATTCTGCCAGGCCCATGAAAGAAGAAACAAAATCTATACTACTGGATGTGTTGATGCGACTATTGATCTCTTTCTTTCAAAGAATAACCTTTACTATTTCATTGGTGCTGGTGCGGGACTCATTGTTTTGCAAGTATGTGTTTTTGTTTTCTAAGACCAATGCTTTGTTTCTTTGCCGAATCTGTTCAAAATATTAAATGTTTCACTACCTTTCATTACATTTTGTTGCTAAATATGCTGACCAACATGGATTGAATGAAAGCATTTATCAAAGTACTCAACGCTGTATGGGGTAAAGCAGAATTATTCAGCAGAAGTGGTTGTATGACAACGACAGCTAAATGTCACCTTCTAGCGTCGTCCGTTTTTTCAGCTTGTAACAACTGGCCTGGCTCATTCGTTGATCAATGGAGTCAGAACTCAACTGATGAAGCAACAGAGAGAAGCAAAAAGAGTGCATGGATTTGGTAAGATAATATTGTTCTTTCATAGTCATTGTCTAGAGAAATTCTTAGATAATATTTACCATTCCATTAAGCAGGAATACCATTTTCATTTTTCGCGGTTTACATTCATATTTCATATTCACCAAACGCGGTTTACGGAACACATTCAAAGTACCCACGCCAAACACCTACCGAAGGCTGTTATGGTAATCAAACTGAACGCTGTTATGGTATGCATACTAAATACTGTTTGGGTATGCACATCAAAAATCTTTGTGGTATGGCATGCACACCGTTTTCTGCTTTGGTTTATACATCAAATGTTGTTATGGTATGCACACCAAACGCTTTTATGGTGTGCTCACCAGGTACTGTTATGGTATTTTCACCAAACGCTGTTGTGTTATGCACATGGAACGCTTTTAGGTTGCTCAGCAAACGCGATTATGGTATGCACGCTGTGTGCTGTTTGGTAAAGACACCAAACGCTGTTTTAGTATGCACACAAAAATCTGTTATTAGCTATATGCACACCAAGTTCTGCTATGGTATGCACATCATGTTTTATATGTGTTTTTCCTGCTAATGATAGAGACAAGGGACACAAACACTTTTGGTATTGCCATGATTTAGACCCCGTTTACACTGTGCCCATTTAAATTTAAATTTTATCCGCATCCAAATTAGTTCAGATAGGCGGCCCGTTTACACTAGACCCACGCTATCCGCACGATTTTGAGAACGACTATCCGAACAAAATTAGTTCACTTAGGAAGGTGGATTAAATTGGTTCGAATAGCTATGTGGTACAGTGTAAACGCTTTTATCCGGATAAATTTTATCCACATCGTATCTTGCTCGAAAGCTAGTGGCTATTTCATTCAATTTTGTTTTCACTGTCTCCCAATCAAGACCGTTCGCCATCTTGGCTGCCATATTGTCGATAAATACTCGTGTTAAGAGTGCAGTGACTTGCCAGTCCATGTAAAATTGGCATCCTTATCAGCTTTCCATACTTTCGTTGCTAGTTCAGTATCATTTTGTTTCAAGAACAAACTATTGAAACAAACTAGGCCTTATTTGTCTTGACAATATCTTTGGATTTGGTCTAAAAGAGAAGCAGATGATTCTGAGGAGAGTATGAAGTCTTTTTTTACGTTGGCGGGAATTTTGTTATTATTTTGTTGCCCAGAGAAGACTTCATTTTGGGCGTTCTGTGCATGATTTAGGTCATGTGACTGCAGCTATCCGGCACAGTGTAAACGGGAGGGCAAAGTGGACAAAATTTGTGCGGCACAGTGTAAACGCAAATCAATCCGAACAAGTTTTATGCGGATAAATTTTATCCGGTACAGTGTAAACGGGGTCTTAGGAAGACCTCCATTCTGTGCGAGGTTTGAAGCATTTACTGCTCATGAAGCAAATAAACCTGAAGTTCATTGTTACAGTTGAATTTTAGTCGTGATTTGTGAATACTATAGAAAGTATGTCATCCGAACGAAAAAGTACACTTAGAAGATAAATAAGGCACCCTTTGATCTCTTTGCTATGTGAAGCAAATTTTCTTAAGAATGCACAAAATAAGCTGAAATTTTCATGTAAGAAATTTTTGCTTAATATATTGCTACAAATATTGCTGTCTACACATTAGAATGTGGTTGTCTGCAATGTAAACAGTGCATTTAAAGTATAGTTTACATCTCTAATATAAGAGAAAAACATTTTGTATTACGATAAGAGCATTTTGCCGTATTTTGATGTGGGATTTTTCTGTTCTTTCGTAGACAATACAGCATTTAACCGTTGAATGAAGAGGCCATTGCCAGTTGATTCTGGTCGTTTTCGTACAAGTGTCCTGCTGTTTATATTGCTCTAGCATTTAGCTGGACTTTCGATTTTGTAAAAAGGACTTCATTTGAATTAAGGTATGTTTATATACAGTTTTGAGCCAACATTTAGCTTCTCTTCAGAGAATCAACAACTCGGCGAAGAAATATTTTGACAAAGGAAGATGTTTTAAGGTCTGAGAAGGATTTTTCGTGTGGTTTTTTAAATCGATGATGATATCTGAATGTAAATGTTTAGTCTCTTGACAAAACTGGTTCTATTTGCAAATAGTTTCCTACGTAAAAATATAATGTCCAATTATCTCCAATTAATCACTTAATTTATGTTTTTTAAGTATCTGTGATGATATAATATCACCTATTAGATAAGCACATAAAATTCGATTATATTTCTTCGTCGAATTCTGTTAACAGTGAAGTATAAATTGCTAGTAACAATTCTCCTTAGTACGTTTCTTTCAAATATTTTTAGTTTTTCATTTTCATTCATATATAATTTCAGAAAAAATAGCAAAGCTGGAAATTCGACAAAAATTTATTACTAACGAATCGGCATCTCTGTTTTGCGAGACATCTCTGTTAATTATTTTCTTAATAGATTATTCATACTACATACGGCATCTTAATGACTTCATAACCATTTTCAGCAAAAACTTCTTTTCACAGAGTTTTGAGTCAAAAAAAATTTCTTAGCCTATAGGCTTGCTTTATTGCATACATGGGTTGTTTGTAAATTGATAAAAATGCCCAAAATATGATTCAAAATGAATCGAAAAATGCCAAAAGAGCCAGTAGCCTTTTTTAATAAAAACCGAGTGTTTTAGATAAAAACGTTTTTGTTCTAAAAATTACTTATAGGTGATTTTGAAAAGAACTGCGTGTAGTTTAACTTACATGGAACATTTCTGTTCTTTTCAATTGTTTCTCGTCAGTTTTGAGTGAAAGATTTTCCTTAAAAATCAATATTTTTCCAAGCCCCTAGGCTTGCTCCTTTTTCTGAAATCGGCTGTTTTTATTGGAAATTTTTTGTTCTCAAATTGCCTTAAAAACTGATTTAAAATGAATCTTTGTGTATTTTAAAACTGATTTCCTGTGAGTATTGAAGAGAAAAATATTCGATAAAAATTCGTCATTTTACTAAGCCTAAAGCATTGCTTGTTGGCAAAAAGTCAACTGTTCTTTATTGAAATTATTTTTGTCCTAAAAGTGTCTTGAAAGTGATTTTCGAAGAAACAACAGTTAACCAATCCTAGGCTTGCTTTTTGCCTTGTAAGGACTGTTACTAGTAGGAATTTTTTTGTTCTAAACAAGACTAAAAAATTTTTTTTAATGAAACTTTGTGTTTTTGGTTGCTACGCACGACTATCAAAATCGACCTCACTTGGTACAAACCCATCCTTAAAAAGCTACACATGGATTCCTCAGTGCTGCCCAAACCAAAAAATCAAAGCAGCTTTTTAACTAGAACTGTAAAACAGGTTTGGAACCCCTCCTGGAGTTAGACGATGTAAATCCAGATTAGCTTGATCAGCAACTGGCATCAGAGATAATCGAATTACTCAACAAAGTTATTCTAAAATCAACAAAAACATCCTGCCTGAATGCGTGAACTCACTGTCGATGCCGTCATAAGGAAGAAGGACACTCGCAAACAGTATTGCAACCACTCAATTCCAGTACAAAGTTGAAGTCGAGAAACTGGTGAAAAAAGACAAGCTTGCCAAACTAGAAGAGGGTTGTGCCGCCCTGTGCTCTCTTCTTGCTGACAAACAGTTCCACGCTGCAGTAAAAGCTCTGAAAATGAAAAAAAGCAACGGGCAAACTTCTTACAGGAAAAGATGACATCTTTGAAAGATGGACCGACTCTAACCCAAAGGACCTTCCAGATATTCCACCTATCCTTAAGGAAGAGGTAGAGAAAAAACCAAACAGCTGCAACCAGGTAAAGTGATGGGGAAGTGATATCTAAAGCTCTAACGAAACTATTCAACGTGATTTTGAAAACTGGTAAAATACCTAAAGCTTTAAACGAGGCAGTAATTGTTGTCTTATATAAAAAAAGGCGACCGCAGAGAATGCTCTAATTACAGACCCGTAAGTCTTCTTAGTCAAATCTACAAACTGTTCATGTGCATAATCAAAAGAACGCATTCAAGATGAAAGAAGCACTATCGAGCAAATCATCTGCCTGGAACAACTCATCGAGAAATCGTTGGAGTTCAACAAACCCCGCCACATTGTCTTTGTTGACTTTTCAAAGGCCATCGACAGCATAAAACTACCTGCTCTGTACTCTCTTCTAGACGAAACATCAATCAACAAAGCTTACATCCACCTTCTGAAGATTACTTATCAAGGCTCCAAAGCCTCCCTTAAGTGTGACCTTAGTACTTCTTTGTTGTTCTGTATCGTCATAGTAGCCCTTATACTCCAAACAGAGAAGGAGACCGCTACAAACGATCAGGATTCCGGGTACATTATGGGGGGCATGTTTCGTCGAACCTGGGAAAAGCCGATTACCTAGGAATTACAAATTCAGATCGCCAAAAACTCCAGATCTTAATTGACACCTTCTCAAATACAGCTGCAGAAGTAGATTTACAAAAAAACATAACTAAAACGGAATGTATGTCAACTGCAAAAGACAACACTCAACTCAACATCACCATAAATGGAGAGCGCATAAAGCAGGTCAACGAGTTCGTGTATCTAGGCCATGAACTGTCCTGTACCAACCACCAATCTATGGTTGTGCAACACAGGATAACCCTAGGCTGGACAGCGTTCAGCAAATAACACCACATGTGGAAGTTCAAAATAGATCATAAATATTCCAAATCAGTTTGAAATACACATAGATTCATTTGAAAACATTTTTTGGGCATTTCTTTATCAAAAAATTTATTATCAAAAACAGTCGATTTTCTGCAAAAAAACTTAGGCCATAGGCTTAGATATATAATCATTTTTGACCAAAAGTTATTTCTCTTCAAAACTCGTAATTGATGTTCCAAGTCGCTTTAAAATATACGTAGATTTTATTTTAAACCCTTTTTAGCAAAAAATCAAGGTTATTGGCTGAGGAAAATAACCATTTTTGACCAAGCTTTTTTCCCTTTCAAAACTGATCATTTATGTTCCAAATCATTTTAAAATAAACGTAGATTTGTTTTAAGACACATTTTGGTACTTTTTGATCAAAAAATTTTCTGTGAAAAACTGCCGATTTTTGGCAAAAAGCAAGGTTATAGGCTTAGGAAAATATTCATTTTTGACCAAACTTTTTTCTCTTCAACACTGATCATTTATGTTCCAAATCACTTTAAAATACACGTAGGTTTGATATGAAACACTTTTTAGGTACTTTTTAATCAAAAATTATTGTATAAAAACTGACGATTTTTGGCAAAAAGCAAGATTATAGGCTTAGGAAAATAATCATTTTTGACAAAAGTTTTTTCCCTTCAAAATTGATCATTTATGTTCCCAATCATTTTAAAATACACTTAGATTTGTTTTGAAACACTTTTTAGGTACTATTTGATGAAAAAAATTTTCTGTGAAAAACTGCCGATTTTTGGCAAAAAGCAAGGTTATAGGCTTAGGAAAATAAACATTTTTGACCAAGCTTTTTTCCCTTTCTAAACTGATCATTTATGTTCCAAATCATTTTAAAATACACGTAGATTTGTTTTAAGACACATTTTGGTACTTTTTAATCAAACAATTTTCTGTGAAAAACTGCCGATTTTTGGCAAAAAGCAAGGTTATAGGCTTAGGAAAATAACCATTTTTGACCAAGCTTTTTTCCCTTTCTAAACTGATCATTTATGTTCCAAATCATTTTAAAATACACGTAGATTTGTTTTAAGACACATTTTGGTACTTTTTAATCAAACAATTTTCTGTGAAAACTGCCGATTTTTGGCAAAAAGCAAGGTTATAGGCTTAGGAAAATAACCATTTTTGACCAAGCTTTTTTCCCTTTCTAAACTGATCATTTATGTTCCAAATCATTTTAAAATACACGTAGATTTGTTTTAAGACACATTTTGGTACTTTTTAATCAAACAATTTTCTGTGAAAAACTGCCGATTTTTGGCAAAAAGCAAGGTTATAGGCTTAGGAAAATAACCATTTTTGACCAAGCTTTTTTCCCTTTCAAAACTGATCATTTATGTTCCAAATCATTTTAAAATACACGTAGATTTGTTTTAAGACACATTTTGGTACTTTTTGATCAAAAAATTTTCTGTGAAAAACTGCCGATTTTTGGCAAAAAGCAAGGTTATAGGCTTAGGAAAATAACCATTTTTGACCAAGATTTTTTCCCTTTCAAAACTGATCATTTATGTTCCAAATCATTTTATTATACACGTAGATTTGTTTTGAGACACATTTTGGTACTTTTTGATCAAAAAATTTTATATGAAAAACTGCCGATGTTTGGCAACAAGCAAGGTTATAGGCTTAGGAAAATCACCATTTTTGACCAAGCTTTTTTCCCTTTCAAAACTGATCATTTATGTTCCAAATCATTTTAATATACACGTAGATTTGTTTTGAGACACATTTTGGTACTTTTTGATCAAAAAATTTTCTATGAAAAACTGCCGATGTTTGGCAAAAAGCAAGGTTATAGGCTTAGGAAAATAACCATTTTTGACCAAGCTTTTTTCCCTTTCAAGACTGATCATTTATGTTCCAAGTCATTTTAATATACACGTAGATTTGTTTTGAGACACATTTTGGTACTTTTTGATCAAAAAATTTTCTATGAAAAACTGCCGATGTTTGGCAAAAAGCAAGGTTATAGGCTTAGGAAAATAACCATTTTTGCCCAAGCTTTTTTCCCTTCAAAATTTATCATTAACGTTCTAATCACTTTAAAATACACGTAGATTTATTTTGAAACACTTTTTAGGTACTTCTTTATCAAAAAATCTGCTATGAGAAACTGCCGATTTTTGGCAAATAAGCAAGGTTATAGGCTTAGGAAAATAATCATTTTTGACAAAAGTTTTTTCCCTTCAAAATTGATCATTTATGTTCCCAATCATTTTAAAATACACTTAGATTTGTTTTGAAACACTTTTTAGGTACTATTTGATGAAAAAAATTTTCTGTGAAAAACTGCCGATTTTTGGCAAAAAGCAAGGTTATAGGCTTAGGAAAATAAACATTTTTGACCAAGCTTTTTTCCCTTTCTAAACTGATCATTTATGTTCCAAATCATTTTAAAATACACGTAGATTTGTTTTAAGACACATTTTGGTACTTTTTAATCAAACAATTTTCTGTGAAAAACTGCCGATTTTTGGCAAAAAGCAAGGTTATAGGCTTAGGAAAATAACCATTTTTGACCAAGCTTTTTTCCCTTTCTAAACTGATCATTTATGTTCCAAATCATTTTAAAATACACGTAGATTTGTTTTAAGACACATTTTGGTACTTTTTAATCAAACAATTTTCTGTGAAAACTGCCGATTTTTGGCAAAAAGCAAGGTTATAGGCTTAGGAAAATAACCATTTTTGACCAAGCTTTTTTCCCTTTCTAAACTGATCATTTATGTTCCAAATCATTTTAAAATACACGTAGATTTGTTTTAAGACACATTTTGGTACTTTTTAATCAAACAATTTTCTGTGAAAAACTGCCGATTTTTGGCAAAAAGCAAGGTTATAGGCTTAGGAAAATAACCATTTTTGACCAAGCTTTTTTCCCTTTCAAAACTGATCATTTATGTTCCAAATCATTTTAAAATACACGTAGATTTGTTTTAAGACACATTTTGGTACTTTTTGATCAAAAAATTTTCTGTGAAAAACTGCCGATTTTTGGCAAAAAGCAAGGTTATAGGCTTAGGAAAATAACCATTTTTGACCAAGATTTTTTCCCTTTCAAAACTGATCATTTATGTTCCAAATCATTTTATTATACACGTAGATTTGTTTTGAGACACATTTTGGTACTTTTTGATCAAAAAATTTTATATGAAAAACTGCCGATGTTTGGCAACAAGCAAGGTTATAGGCTTAGGAAAATCACCATTTTTGACCAAGCTTTTTTCCCTTTCAAAACTGATCATTTATGTTCCAAATCATTTTAATATACACGTAGATTTGTTTTGAGACACATTTTGGTACTTTTTGATCAAAAAATTTTCTATGAAAAACTGCCGATGTTTGGCAAAAAGCAAGGTTATAGGCTTAGGAAAATAACCATTTTTGACCAAGCTTTTTTCCCTTTCAAAACTGATCATTTATGTTCCAAGTCATTTTAATATACACGTAGATTTGTTTTGAGACACATTTTGGTACTTTTTGATCAAAAAATTTTCTATGAAAAACTGCCGATGTTTGGCAAAAAGCAAGGTTATAGGCTTAGGAAAATAACCATTTTTGACCAAGCTTTTTTCCCTTTCAAAACTGATCATTTATGTTCCAAATCATTTTAATATACACGTAGATTTGTTTTGAGACACATTTTGGTACTTTTTGATCAAAAAATTTTCTATGAAAAACTGCCGATGTTTGGCAAAAAAGAAAAGTTATAGGCTTAGGAAAATAATCATTTTTTGACCAAAGTTTTTCCCTTTAAAACTTACCATTTATGATCCAAATCACTTTAAAATACATGTAGATTTGTTTTGAAACATTTTTGGACACTTTTTGTTAAATAAATTTTCTGCGAAAAACTTCCGATTTTTGGCAAATAAGCAAGATTATAGGCTTAGGAAAATAACATCTTTTGACCAAAAGTTTTCCCCTTCGAAAGTTATCATTGATGTTTCGAATCACTTTAAAATACACGTAGATTTGTTTTGAAACATTTTTTGGACACTTTTTGTTAAAAAAATCTGCTATGAAAAACTGCCGATTTTTGGCAAATAAGCAAGGTTATAGGCTTAGGAAAATAATCATTTTTGACCATCAAACTTTTTCCCTTCAAAACTTATCATTAATGTTCCAAATCACTTTAAAATAAACTCAGATTTATTTTGAAACACTTTTTAGGTACTTCTTGATCAAAGAATCTGCTTTGAGAAACTACCGATTTTTGGCAAATAAGCAAGGTTATAGGCTTAGGAAAATAACCATTTTTGCCCAAGCTTTTTTCCCTTCAAAATTTATCATTAACGTTCTAATCACTTTAAAATACACGTAGATTTATTTTGAAACACTTTTTAGGTACTTCTTTATCAAAAAATCTGCTATGAGAAACTGCCGATTTTTGGCAAATAAGCAAGGTTATAGGCTTAGGGAAATAATCATTTTTGACCATCAAACTTTTTCCCTTCAAAACTTATCATTAATTTTCCAAATCACTTTAAAATAAACTTAGATTTGTTTTGAAACACTTTTTAGGTACTATTTGATGAAAAAAATTGTCTGTGAAAAACTGCCGATTTTTGGCAAAAAGCAAGGTTATAGGCTTAGGAAAATAACCATTTTTGACCAAGCTTTTTTCTCTTTCAAAACTGATCATTTATGTTCCAAATCATTTTAAAATACACGTAGATTTGTTTTAAGACACATTTTGGTACTTTTGGATCAAACAATTTTCTGTGAAAAACTGCCGATTTTTGGCAAAAAGCAAGGTTATAGGCTTAGGAAAATAATCATTTTTGACCAAACTCTTTTCCCTTCAAAACTTATCATTAATGTTCCAAATCACTTTAAAATACTCTTAGGTTCACTTGAAAACATTTATTGGGCAGTTTTTGATCAAAGCATTTTCTATGTAAGTCCATTTTTGGCAAAAAGACAAGGCTATATATAGCATGGCAGTGAATAGAGAATCATTTTTTGAAGAAATAATTTTTCAGGCAGACGATTTTCATGTAAGCTTACAACCTTACGTTTCTTGCAAAATTGCACGGTTGAAAAATGACTTTGTATGGCATCTTTATGACTTATCGTCTTTTTTCATAATTTTTGAAAAAAGGCATGATTGCCTCTGACTGATCCTTAAATCATCAAGCCATCTAAACGACTTCTTCTTGTGAGTTTCAAGGCTTCTAGAGTTCAAAAATTGAATTGTACCAAATTCTTAAGTCCTTACAATACTTTTATAAATTGTTGTGGAAATTGCTGTAAAATAACCTGCAGACTTTCCCAGTTTTGACCAACAAATTTCCTTGTTCTTATCTTAGCTGACATTGGTTTAACCGCGAAAAACATATTAACACACGTTTGCTACCCTACCTAGAGTCACCATCAAGTACTTTGAAACTTAGACCCAAACATAAAGCTTTTTTAAATTAAATGTTTTTAAGGTTCAAAATCGTTTGTTTGAATTCATTCAGATACTGCTTCGAAAGACAGAAAAATGACAATTGGCAGCACAACCTTTGCTGAAATTATTTATCAAATAAAACAGGTGCGGGTTCAAGTGGAACAGATGCATAGTTTCTTGTAAAACTTCGAGTTTGTAGTTGACAATTTCTCACCGATCAAACTTTTACTCAATTTGCTACTTCCAGCCAATTGTAGCATGAAAGTAATAAAATACCTAGACGTGAAATTTCGTTGTTAATCCTTATGAACTGTTTCAACCAGCTCCAATTCATAGGAAGGGTTACAGGATTGAGAAAAGTGCTTCTTTTGGTGTTTCTAACACTACCTAATTTTAAAAGTGAACCCAATGTTCTACCTTATCATCCATAATGAAGTAAGTGATGTATTTAAAAAATGGACTCGATTTTGTAATCAGATGAATAAGAGATATCAAAATGAATAAGAGATACCAAAATGAATAAGAGATATCAAACAAGACATTCAAAGATTACCAGGACAATGACGTACATCCAAACATTTGTGCAGTTTATAACAAGGAAGATTAAGCATTACAATAAACAAAATAATGCAACTTGGAGGCAAGGCTTTTGCCAGGGGCTGCTCTCACGACTAACCTACTTATCACTGGACAGAGTAAACAACTCGAAGAAAATGCCTTGACAAAATACAACAGTGTAAATAGTCACTGACACAGTTTACAACTGCTACATAAAACAACCTTAGCCTTATGGGCTTTCTTAAGGAGCAATTATTAGGTATGATAATGTTTTTCACTGTAATTTTTATGGTTTGATCAAACAAATATGACATGACCAAACATATCAGGTAAGGCAGATGCATTTTTATTTCACAAAAAAACAGAAGGTGATATGTTCTTGGTGCGAGCAGTGAAGAAAATGCAATAAATTGTGATAATAAATTTGAAAGAGGGTGCAATAGTGGACATTTTACTTTATTCTCTCTTTTGTGAGTAAAAGCAATAGAAGGGACTTTGAGTTACCTAGCACTAATTTGCCCTATACTAACATGATTTCATAAGGTAGTACATCGTGAGAACTATCTCTTGCTTTGGTTTTATAACAGAACAGGAAAGACAGAAAAGGGACAGGTTACCTAACAAAGGGTATTTACAATCAACAAATCTTCGACTTTTCTGTTTGAATTACATCAAGAAGTTTTTAAAGCTTTTGAATCTGCCTAAAATAGCAAAATTTACGTTATCACTCTGCTTTTAGGTATGATAACGCACAGTGATTTGATATGCTAAATACCGACCTTGTCCATGTCACATTGCATATTTCTTGGTCCACTCTTTTGCAGTTTCTGTGTACTTGCCTCTATCCGTTTTAAATGTCCTTGCTATCTCCGGTACTAATGGGTCGTCAGGGTTTGGGTCACAGAGCAAAGAGCATATGGAAAGCAGTACTGCAACACAAAGTTTCAATGCAGATATAAATCATATAAAAAAAACAAAAAAGTCGATAAAAATGACAGAAACTACATGAAAATCAACTAAATCTACTCTCTGTTTTTGGTACTTAATGACTAATTCTCAACAGCTGCATTAGGAATAGAATTTCTTTAAATTTACAGAATTAAATCAAAGTTCCCAATATCATTTTAGATGCCCTCTAACAACCTCGCTACAAATGAAACTGATTTGCTTCATTGGGAAATGATGGGAAAATATTTGCATGACAAAAACTTGCATTTGCGAACATTGTTTTTAAAGATATGTCACGCAAACTCTAGATCCTTTAACTTTCTCTTCAGACTTTTGCTAGTAAAATATAATAAAAATTCAACACACCTTTTGAAATAGTTAAAGCCGGACTCCACTGTGACCTTAGTATATCAAGACAAATACTACCATTGCTGTTTATATTTGGATGGTAAATTTTGGTTGTGAATGCAACCTGCAGAAAAAACGGTTTTAGTAATTGTTAAACAAAGCTATTTTCAGGCTTTGTATCTACGCTAAAATTTTACAAAATAATTGGAGCTTCCTATAGCCAGTGGCAACGACTAATTAGAAGAACAACAAACAAAATTAGCTAAGCAAACTTGTTGGATAATAAAGAGCGAGAAAATGTGTTAGAAAATCGCGGAAAGGAAGATTGATGTAAAAACTGGTATATCAACCAGCAGCATTAATGACCGACTGATTTAGAAACATTCTTCGTGTTTACAATGAATGACAAAAAGGAAGTGCAATTGCTACTTAAGACTTTTCATATAAGTTGCTAGTGAACCACAAATGAAAATACGTAAAACTACACCTTTATGTGCTTACTAGTTACCTTTGGGGGTTTAAATGGATAATCTGTTGGAAAGTGTATTGTTAAAAAAAACACTCCTCCTTGGTATGGACTTTCAGGCTGAAAAATACAATAAAAATACAACATAAGTTCTTTAGGTTTTATCACGTTTTGTTTAAAGGTCAACATAGTCAATGGAGAGCATAATTGTATGACGTTCCTTTTAACGGTGGTATTCACCAACAGGTGAGCACAGATTCTTACCAAGACAAAGATCGAAAGTTTCACAAGAGAAAAAAATGGCACTTTCAATAGTCCCCTTGTCAGCAACCAATATATGATGAATAAGCAGTAGCTTTTAGCTTCTGCTCAAGCCTATATTTTTTTAACTTTGCCGTCGGCCTATTTTATCAAGCCTAATTCATTTGTGTCGGCAATTTCACTCGCTTTTTCTGTCCATTATATACCCGTTTACAATCGATATGGAAGGAGGCTAGTAGTCAAGGAAGTTTCGCAGTCTAGCATACGGCAAAATAATACTCACCTAATTCTTTATCAGCTTATTCAAGTTTAGGATCATGTGGGTAATTAAGGTATTTAAATTTCGAAACGAAAAGGAGGAAGGGGGTCTAATAGAAATAATTATTAGAGCGAGACCACAATGGCCTGGTTTAAATATTCTCAGAAAGAGAAAAGTAGATTTTAATGACTCTTTGTTTATAACCAAAAACCTTTAAAATTATTTCTAAAATATGTAACAAAGCACAACGAGTTTACAGAAAATTTTGGATTAGTATGGACTGAAAACTTAAAGGCATAAAGCGTTTAAAACTGAAAGAGAATTGTATGGTCCTCTAATTAATCGCTATCCATCATTATTTTCTTATCTCAGTTTCAGTAAATCAGATCCAACTGAACAAACAAAAATTTACTGTTCAGATTTTATGGTTGTTTCCGAGTGGCAGATGTAAAACATTTTTACTGTCCCTCGTAAAAGAATCTGCATGCCTGGTTCTCTCTGCATGATAAAAAGTCATCGCCTTACTCGTCGCCAATTTTTTACAAGAAACAAAAACTCATAGCACAGCTAAGAAATTTCAGCCCTCGTCGTCCAAAAATCAAAGCGATGAAGAAGGTGATGAACATCAAAAGATTCTGACATTCATCGACTTTTCCATCGCTTATTCCTTTGTTTAACCTAACCCTCAACGAGAAGGGAATTGTTTCAATTGAATTATGACAAAAGCACATGACAAATTGAGAAAGTTTTCGTAAAGATGGGCAAGATGGCCGCAAGTAAAGACTTTAAGGGAAAATTTGAAAAGGCCTGTGGTCAGTATAAAAAGTATTACGAAATATACAAAGAAATGGGGTAGGTGTAGAAAATTTCGGCAACTTCAAGAACAATACAGATACAACCTACAAAGCAAGTAGGATCCTCACAAAGATTAATAATGGGAAAGGGTTTTATTCATAGATTACTAATTGCTTTCAGGGCCGCGAGAGTGAGGCAATCTGATCCAGGTCCTTGAGGTCTAGAGTGCCCTTTAGGCAGCGAATTCCATTTAGTAGAAATAATAAAATTCTTTTAACAATCGCAAGAAATGACTGCAAACAATATTTTGAACTTGAAGTAATTTTTATCCTAGTACTTTGTATTTATATCAATACTTTGTATTTTAAGGTCATGTAAAGGGCATTGTCACGTGAATTTTCTGCTTGCTTTGCTCGCATTGGCTGCATCTTCGGTTTGTATCAATATTACCCAATTGATAAGCATACGAGAGGCATCATGCTCACTGATTGGCCAATTGTTAATTGACAGATGAATGCAGTCACTTAGGCAAATATGAAGGGTGTGGTTGCAACATTTTTTTGCTCGCTCCGGTCACATAGGCCCTCTGCTTTCACATTTGCCCTAAGGCCTCCAAAATCTCTCGCTGGCCCGGGCTGGGTCACAACTGCAATGGAAAATTTTGGCATCCGGTACACAGGAAACCAACTTTCCAACTTTTGCACACTGAACCCATTCAACTCAATCAGTCAATAAATTAATCAATATATATATTGATAACAGAGCACATGATAACAAGACGAAAATAATATGAACATGTCGGGCAAAAGGTATATAAATATCTATTTTAGATTATATATGATGTGTTGCTGTAGTTTTTCACTAGAATTTTCACTAGAATATTTTTTTTCAAATATTATTGCAGAGGTGCATTTTTGTTGCACAGTGGCCAATGAACACAACCATCCGTGGGAGTCCAGCTTTGCCACTGGGGGTAGGTAAAGAAAATCTCGGCAAGAGGTTTAAAAGATTTCCCTGCCACAAAGTCGCAATCCCGTACCATTTGATTCTACACTCTTCTAACTCTCATTTAGATGTACATTTCTTTCACCCAAACACTTCTCTCCTTCAATGGCATTCGTTTCCATGCCATTAGCCGCAGAAGTAAGTACCTCAGAGCCAGACTAAACCTCATTTATTGGTTTCATCAATGTTCAGTGAGCTAATTAAAGCGATAGATGCATGTGGCGATAAAGCGATAGTCGCGAACCAAAATGGAAACTCAGTTGACCATGTACCATCAAAGGAATTATCGAAGCCCTTCCATAAACTACTATAAGATTATGAAGAATTTGAAGCAGAGTTCATTGGAAACAGAAGCAGCGTGAATTGGAAATAGGCTCTAGGGAAATAGGGGAATACTCTGAGAAAGGAATCGATGTCAAAATCAGACACAGTATATTACAGGTGGAATGACCCACCAAAGATAGAGTATTGTACTTTGGCTTTGAAGAAAAATTTGTTTGCCGCTTTGAAGAAAACTTAAAATATGAGCAGATAATGATACTTTATTCAACAGTTTCCACCGTAAGGGCTTTATAGCAGCTCCACTGGCAAAAGCCTAACTTGAAATTTTAGCTTGAAATTTGCTCAGGGGTCCAAAATATCCAACAAGAAATAGCCAAAATCTACATCTGCCTAAACTTTGATTAGAATTTACCAACAAGAGTTTCCAATTAACAGGAGCCTTATCATAGAATAAACTTTCCTAAAAATTAACTTCTTTCAAGTAGTGCCCCCTTTCGTGACATGGTGCCTTTTCACACATGTGCCTCACCAACTTTGAAATGCTTCCAACATCCCTGTATGAAGATTTGACAAAGTTCTTGAAGTAACAAACAAGGTATATCTTTTTTTCAAAATGATGATTTCCAGTGACAGATGATTTCCAGATACAACAGGTTCTGCCATTGTTCTTTCTACTTTGAAGGTAATTTTCATGTAACAGATTGCAATGCAATATAACCCAAGCAAAAAAAGAAAGACTGAAGATTAAATCAAATGAATATTGATACTTACAGGCCCCATTATGGTTGCTTGCCAATGAAACACTACAAAAGAAAGTCACAATGAAAGTGTCACATTTTTGCATAGAAACCTCGTTGCAGTTCCTTCAACACAGCTTGCAAATCTCATAAATCTCATAAATCTTGACAAAGTTTCCATACATAACCTAACAAGACAAAAATATTTCCTTTCCAAAGCAAAAGAATAATTTTCTCAAGTACATTTTGTTAAAGCAGACACAAATTGTGTTTTTGATTTCTTTTGAACAAAAAATTAGAATTGATGCAGTATCTCATCTTACTATCATCTCCAACAGGTCCAGCTGAACATTGCGCAGGAGGATCTCTTTCAATATCTTTATATTCCTAAAAATAAAAATTTAAATCAAATCAAAATAGATGTGAAGTACTGATTACATTTTACAACTTTTTAGACAAAGTAATCCAAACCATAAAGTAATCCGAGTTAGCCATGATTCCTTTAACAAATATTACTGTTATGTATTTTTATTGAGGGAGGGGGGTATGGGGGCGCTGCACCCACTCACACTCTATCCATTGGCACATTGAAGGATTTTTCCAGGAGAAGAAGACTTTTTTCTCACCCTGTAGAATAATTGTTTTAATATTTCTGTAGCAGTTGAAATTTCAAATTATCCCACTAAAGTATGAATTTTGTAATAGAAACATATAAAAGCAGAATATAAGACTATTCATCTTATGGCCACACTCTTTTAAAGAGGCACTAACGCAAAGAATTATAATCATTAAGTGATATTCCGAATGCATGGAGGTTGGTCTATGTAGAAATTTTGTATTTTGTGGGAACAAAATTTTTGTGTAAAACGAGACAGGGGCAGAAATATAGGGTTATGATTTCGGTACAACCATGGTGCGAGAAAGGGTTTGTGCGAGAAAGGGTTTGTGCGAGAAAGGGTTTGTGCGAGAAAGGGTTTGAGCGTGTCATAACACGGGAACAAGATTTGCTCGTATATACCGATGACAATACAAGCAGGAAAGACGTTTCTTTTACTTCCACCTCCACAACAACAGTCAATCGCGTCCTCGATCTTCCATTACAAGCGAAAGGAAAGAAACGATAGCCACCGATTCAACCAGCCGGGGAAATAAGCTCCGACTGAGAACTGCAAAATGACGTCAAACTCTTTCTTTCCGTGCAGCAGACCAGAAAAAAGGTGGGATATCAAAAAGTTATATCCCATATCTTCAAAGTCTCGAAACTTTACTTCCACAGTGAGTGCAGAGAAACAAAAGATATTTTCTAACAACATATGGCTCGTAAATTATCGTTGAAATCTTTGGATGAAAAAGTTTGCGTCAGTGTCTCTTTAAGAGTGAGATACGTCTTTTTTCAGCAAAAGTCATTTCTGTACCTCTTCGAAAAAGTGTTTTGGCTTTGCCCTAGTTCATGCCAACTTCAAATCTTTTATCTACCCATCACACACACGCATTTTTCATAAGGAGCTAGGTTATAGATAAGTACCCGGTTTCTCTATTTTTGCTGATCTCAATGCTTAGTTTCTTAAAGGTTTTTTAAACACCAAAGTTCATAATCTTCAAATATAAATAAAAAACACGTCATCGAAAAACAAGCCAGAATAAGGCCAATGGAAATTTAAGGAATTTAGGATTCTTTGACAAACTTGAGGTATGTTTTATGAGTTTTGACCAAAATGGCTAAATTTGAGGATTTTCAGGGATTTAGGACCGACTGGGAGGCCTGTATTTATTTCAGTTACATTAAGTCTCTTGGTTAAAATTGAATAAGAACATGTAAATTTGATAGCTTTTAGGTTTTCTTTGTTCTATGGGTAGAAATTGAATATACAAATTATGCATTGACACCCATTAACTTTATCTAAGAGAGCCCTTTGTTAAAGAAGGTGGTTAATCTAAGATTTTTAGTTGCATTTTGAAAGCCTGGTTGTGAGAAAAAGAGATTTGGTTTAACATTTCTTGGAAAGATCTTTAGCCCTTTAAAAGGATCTAAAAACTTACAGATTATTTATCATGCTTGGTCAAGTTGCCTTTTAATAGTCGTTAGCATGGCCGCGGAAAGGATCAATGGGCCCTGGGGCAGGACCAAAGATAAATAGCAAGGCGCGTTTGAGGCAGACTCTTCTCGGGGGGTATGGAGGATACTTCCTCATAAATTTTCGATGGTAGACAAAATTGCTCTGGTGGCTTTTTCACTAAAATTTTTCTGGTGGGTATTAGGTGCGTCAATTCAAATTCTATTTAAAGAAAATTGATATATCAGAGCTATTATTATATCTTGCTGTTATACTAACGCCATAATGCATAAAAATAAAGTTTCTTAACCATAAAATATGCATTTATTTAAATTTAAAATATATATATAAACTGGTACACTGTTGCAAATAGATTCAAGTGCCACAATTTGTGTGTCGTACTAGTGCTTAAGGTCTCCCAGGTCCCAGATGCAGTAACAATTTTTAGGTAACATTTGAGAAGCTTTTCAAATTTCGGGCTCAAGCCCACCAAGATGGGAAATATCTTAAGAAATTTATTGCTGGCCCTTTGCACTCAAACAAGGTGGTGCGCAAAAAATCGCGGCTGTTCAGCCTGCATGCCAAAGTTACATTCTGTCCTAAAAGCAATAGATGAAGTGCAAAAAGCTTTGTATCTCTCCAGAATCAAAAACGGACATTGCTAGCTTGTGGAACATTTTAAGGTCGTTCAAAGCAGTAATCTTGATAATTGGCCATTTTGCAGATGCAAGGCCAGAAAGGCATTTCTTAAATACATTCACTGATAACGAACAATCGTTTTGATAATTTACCAGAAAATAACCTAAAGCTACTAGCTCTGTTTGAGATAACATAATGGGTTTAATACTGTTTCTGCTTCTACTAAATTTCATTCATAGGCTTTTGTTATTATTGTTACTATTATTGACAGGTTGTGATAAAGAGGCCGAATCAGCACTTCTAAATTTTTAACTGAGTTAATATTTATGGGCCCCTTCAGCCATGGGCCCCTTCAGCCATGGGCCCCCAGGTCAGTGACCCCTCAAATTGGAGGCAACACTAACACTGGTCCAATTGCAGACAGGTTCTTCAGCTCCAAGCATAGGGCTTCAGCTCCAAGCATAGGGCTTCAATCTGCAACGTCATTCGTAAATCGTCTGACCGTGAAGCATTTGCAGAATTGTTGTCTTATTTCAACAAAATGCTGTCTATCACCCAGCAATGTGATGTGACAAAAATTGTTTAGGTAGAAATGGTTAAGTCGCTAGGACAGCAATTGTTGGTATACTACAAACAACACTTCCCATTTGCAATGATTGCACCAAGTGTTCATCAAATATGTGCTCATTCGTGGGAGATGTTCTCACTGAGAAATGGGAAGGCAATTGCTATACATACCGAACAGTCTGGTGAGGCTTGGAAAAAGCATATTTGTGCCTACAAATCTGGTCCATCAGCCAGGGCAAGGCAATGTTCAATAAGACTGAACACACTTTATTTATTTACAAGAATGTTAGTTCAATCATATCCGATTATAGCATCAAAGAGAAAAGCGTTGACATGCAAAAGGTGTGAGAAACATGGTCATACTATTCGTTCGTGTCCATTGAATGTGGCAACAGTCAGAGGACGTGTGCAGCAGCTCTGACTGAGGTATCTGTGTTTCTGTGGATTTGAACAAAGTTGAGAAAGCAACGATAACAAATATCTTAGCATTTGAGGCTTTGAATAAAAGTATGATCATGTCGGTAAGCACAGAGAGCGGTTCATGTAAATATGTAATTGCTGAAGCAGCCATTCGAGATTGGTAAGCTTAGGCCCACCGCCTACGTGCACATGATTCTAGGCCTATCGAATCTCAAGTTCATACTGCGTTCTGTTTTTACAAAAATAAAAAAATTAGTTAGTTTCAGAATATGGTTCATTTGGTTTATTGTTTACAAGTCGTTGAATTTGTTACAATTTCGACAGTGAGGAAGCTGTTTAGCTGGAAAGCTTTCGGTCCGTTGTGCAGTTATTAACTTGTCAAATTAATGAGGAAATAAAGTACATCAAAAATGAAAATGGTGACATCGAAGCAAGTCTTCAATATTTCTCAAAGGAGATTGAAGACATTCAAGCGAAAGTAAAGTCAGTAGAGGCAAGCACTTCAGAGGCCGTCCATTTAAAATCTCGATCAACGGCCATAGACTCTTTGTATAACCTAAGCGAGTACCTGGAAAATCAAAGCACAAGGAATAACCTCAAGCTGTTAGGAATGCCAGGAAGTGAGTCAGGTGAGACATGGGATCAGTCTGAGAAATTCTTTAAAAATCAAGTAAAGGAATCGTTTATAACTGAAGAAGAGATAGAAATTGAGTGTGCACATAGAGTTGGTCAAAAAAGGGAAATATTCACACGCCCAGATGGGTTTAAGGTGAAAGCCAGGCCCAGACCAATAACTGCCATTATTAAGAACTGTAAGCAGAAAGAGAATATCATAAAAGCTGCAAGATCAATTCGTCTGGAATCAAGTTTATAGGAGATTTCAGCAAAAGAACTTTGGACACGAGGAACGCTTTCGTACCAAAGTTGAAGAAAGCTAGAGAAGCAGGTAAACTTGCCTTTTTTGAGAAATAGGTTGATAATTAAGGATAAGCCCCCAGATGGCAGGCCTCAAAGAAGAAGTCTCCCAAGAGAAGCTCGGAACATAGAGCATCAGTTGTTGATAACATATACACTAAAGCTGCCAATGCCTGAACTGTCTATAGATAGATAAGGTGATAACTCTTTTCAAAAAAGGGAATCCGGAGCTACCATCTAGTTATAGGCCAAGTTAATGAACAGATGACTGTATAGATTCCTTGAACTAAATAATATTTTTTATTCTTTACAATTTGGATTTCAAGAAAACCATTCCTTTGACCATGCCCTAGTAAGTTTGACAGAAGCTGTGAGAAACACAATTGACAATAAAAGATTTGGTTGTTGAGGAATGAAAGATAATATAGTCAATCACCAATGTTTAATGACAACCTTTTAGCATCAAGCCATTTTTTGTAGCTCTAAGTTCTTTATTAGCAATTTTAAATGAACAAGATAAATCTTTGGATCCACAGTAGATGTTTGTATCATCAGCACAGAGATAGAATTTAAGTTTCTTAGAAGCATTTGGCTGATGTAGATAAGAAGAAGTAGTGGGCCAAGTACAGAACTTTGTGTTTCACCACAAGTAATTGAAATTAAGTTGGAATTACTTCCATTGACAGAAACATAATGCTTTCTGTCAAGGGCACAACCACGTACACCATAGTGCTCAATGTAAACGGCTTTTGATACAGTTAATTAGAAAATTTTGTTATCGAAATTTGAGCACTATGGTGTGCATGGTTGTGCTCTTGACAGAAAGCAATATGTTTCTGTCAATGGAAGTAATTCCAACTTAATTTCAATTACTTGTGGTGAAACACAAGGTTCTGTACTTGGCCCATTACTTCTTCTTATCTACATCAGCCAAATGCTTCTAAGAAACTTAAATTCTATCTCTGTGCTGATGATACAAACATATACTGTGGATCCAAAGATTTATCTTGTTCATTTAAAATTGCTAATAAAGAACTTAGAGCTACAAAAAATGGCTTGATGCTAAAAGGTTGTCATTAAACATTGATGATTGACTAAATTATCTTTCATTCCTCTTCTAGGAATATTTCTTCTGATTCTACAATAGAAATAGGGAAAAACATATTAAAAGGGTTAAGTTTGTTAAGCTCTTAGGACTCCTCTTAGATGAACACCTAAGCTGGAAATACCATCTCAGTGAACTTTCTAAAAAATTATCCAGAACTTGTGGGATGTTTTTCAAAAAAAGAAACTTACTTTCATTAGATGTTTTACTTTGCTTGTACAATGCAATATGGCCTTATTGTCTAGGGTCAAACATATGCATCATACATTGACCCAACTTTTAAATTACAGAAAAAACAGTCAGAGTTTTCTCATTTCAGCCTTGCTTGTCACCCTCTCTACCAATTTTTAAAGATCTTAAACTTCTCAAACTTTCTGAAATCTTAGAACTCAGACTTTTAATCTTCTTTTGACTCAATTAACAAAGCTTCACCTAGTTGCTTTCATAACTTCTTTAAATTCAATCAATCTGTTCATTAGTATTACACAAGACAGGCAGGTCAAGGTGTTATACACGAGCAAAAGTATTGCACAGGCTGAAACAGAAATGGCAGCACTGCAGCAACAAATTTTAGCGAACCAGAATTCAAGTTGTCATAGCAAGTTCCATAAGTTATAAAATGACTTTTTAACTGGAATATGTTAGAAAATTTATCAAGATTTGATGCTGAAAATAGTGAATGCAAGAATAACCTTGATTTTTGCACATTTCTAAACAATCTTGACATTTGCAAAATCACAAAAATTGAGTCATGATGATTGAAATACCTGTGAAACGTTTGCAATAAAAAAGTTAATTTTTGCACCAATTTGCGATGTCTTACTACAATGAACTCGGGGGGTACTTACTTTATGCTTGGGTGTCTAGAACTGCTCGTTTTCTTAACTTTTGTTGGAGAAAATTCTACTCGTTTTGGTCAACAATTTTTGGAGCTGTAATGGGCCTGGTGGCAGCGGCCGATTCGTGATATGTTGCAGCAGAATTCAATCAATAAAATGTGTCACAAATTGTCAAACCCATCTTTTCCCACTGATTACAACTGTTGTAATGGAAACAAAAAATGCTGCAAATTACGTAAAACAACATTTCGCCCTCTCATTAAGTAAAAACACCAAATTTTTTGTGTTAAACAGGTTCACCCAAGTGCCTCAATAGCTTTAATATAGTAGGCTTAATAAAATGGCTTAAATTATGCCACTTTCCACAAAATACAAGGCCATTTATGATCAACTTGGTACTCCAACACCTAAATGCGACTTAGCAAATGTTTTTTCTGAACTTATCATGTCGAAATTAACAGTACCTGTTACAAAACTTTCTGATAAACTTCAAGTCTCATAAAGGATTCAAAGCCATGAGACTATCCAGTTCAATAAAAAGTCAAAATTTTTTACTTCTGAAAAAGTAGATTTTTTCAATCTTTGAATTAAAAGTGTTGCCAACACTTTGAAAATTGATTTGATTGATTTTTAACTATAAAAAGATGCCTAATGGCTTTACAAAAGAGGTTTCATTATCGATTGACTTGTTGTTTACAATGAGGTCCCATAACTCATTTGTCAAACCTGTGCAATACTTTTGCTTACTAAGTGTACATATCTCAAATAAACAGTCTTCAATATGGTCTAAAGTCAATTTGATACCTTGGTGCTAAACTTTGGAATTCATTCATGTGGTTTATTGAATTTCCATTTAATCATTTAATCAAATTTATTGAAGGATAGAGGGGGCTATCTCCACGATTAAATTACCTATTGAAGGATGTGCTCCTCCTTTAAGTTCTTCGCTCCATACAATTTATTCCAGTCCTATGTATTGTATATTGTACTAATTTTCTGTATCAATGTATTAATTTTCTGTAATATTTTTCATCGTTGTTTAGTTACTTGCTAGTATAGTAAATTATACATAAATTATATATAATTATATAAAAATGTTGTGAATTTTAAATATATGAAACTGAAACTAAGAGCAGAAACAGAAAATAGGAGGGAGAAACGGAGGAGCATCTATTTGAGAAGAAGGATTCAACCATTCTCCTTCAGACGTATGATCATATTGTCCAAGAAAGGATTGCACAAAATTGCGAATCACTATCAGTATCACATACTCACAGTGGGCAGTCTGTTGTTTTTTGTTGTCTTGCAATTTCTGGTTGGAATAGGAAAGCTACAGTATTTGCAGAATTATTGCATTTGGCCTGGTTGAAAATGGTCTTATAACGATTTAGATTGTTCTTTCAAACAAAATCTCAACACCTTCAAGGTTATGAGTCATGGCAATGGATCAAAATTCTGGAATGCCAAGGGCGAGAATACTTGATTTGAATCAGGCTAAAATGCTCGCAAAAAAAATTTTTTAAGCATTTTTTATCCACTACCAGCACCAGAATTTTTAGTTAGGTTGTCTTGATGCGAGCTGTGGCTTGCATTTCTTATCACTTCCCACTGCCTTTCAATTCACACTAACCATTGATAATGGATCAAAAAGAGAGTATAATTGTGATCAGACACTTCTGATTTACCTTCCAATTTTTGAAGGCGCTTTCCTGACTGGTTAAAAATTAAGCATCAGAAGGAGAAGCAGAGCCCAGTGCCACTTTTCCATGAACATTTAATACTTTGTTGCAAACCAGTTTTGATGCAAATCATTCAAGAGTATAAATTCAAAAGCATATCTTAAAGGCTCTTGCACTAACCGACATGCTTGGCAACCACCATAAAAAACTGGCTCTATTGTACTGCATGAAAACACGAAACACAGTAAAATTCTCAAGACAACTGCTGCTGAGCATGCTGGTTGTACAAGAGCCTTTAAGAAGAGGCTTGGATCAATTGCTGAGCTGGGTGGCAATGTTGTAAAAGATTTTGAGAAGTATATATGTTTGATGTATAGGGTAAATAATTTGATGTTGTGAATGATGCAAGGGGAAAGTTTTTTCAAAGAAAATTGGCAAAAGACAAAAAACTGCTGATCTATCTCTATGCCTCTACACAGTTTCAACATTAGGAAGCACATCCAATGCTCCAAATACATTGGGAGTTTTGGAAACCAGATAGAAGAGCCATATTTAGAAATAAAAGAAGGTAAGAAAGTTTATATATGAAGATTATACAGACACAGAACAATTCAGTGACAGTGCATATTAATGAGAATTTTTAGGATGTGGCAGCTTATGATCTTGAATTTATAATCTGTATAATAGAAGCTAATGTAAGTCTGTTATAGTTTCATTATAGAATGTTGTAAGACAAACCACAGATCAAACTGATTAACTAATTCCTTTTTCCAAACAAAATGATCTTCCATTTCATCCCTCTCTTATAAGTCAATTGCCCCAGTGCTGACATAAGTGCTACTCTAGGTCAACTGGAGATTATATTTTTGCTAGATATGATACAATACAACTTGATCTTTTCATAAGAGATTCTGAGGCCACATTTTTGGACAAAACCCCCTGTATCTTGGAAAAGCAACCTCTCCCACCCAATCAACATCCAAAGCAACCTCTCCCACCCAAAGTTCTTACAAAAACTGGTTCAGAAAAATTTGGTTTGGTAAAGTCCCTTCTCAGGTGGCAATGCTTCTGGACTAGATATGATGTTTTCCTTACTCTTTTTTCATAAGTATTTTTAAGGGACATGCATAAATAAAGATTTGTGCATTATTTGCACAGTCTGCTTCATTTACTTCTCTCAATTTTGTTTCAGAGAGAAGTAAATGAAGCCAACTGATTTGGTCTAAATTCACCCTGGTAGCAAGGGCTTGAAAAAATTTTCTTCTCCCTAAAATTAAAGAAAATGATGCATAAATCTCCTGCAGGAAAGGTATGTAAAGGAAATAATGGCCCGGTTTCAACAACTTTACTGATGCGTTTCCAGGTTTATGTAAATGAAAGGAAAAGCTGCTTTTATAAAGGTTCAAGCAGTTTTACTACCACTACAAAAATAATTTCTGTTTTGGTGACTGAGAATTATTCTTCATTCATGAACACCAAAATAAATCTGGAATAGGGTCTTAGCTAAGATATTAATCTTCTAACTGGTGCAGTGGTGGCTGGCACCCAAATAAATGTTGTATTAGAATGTAATGACAAGTGAAACAATGTGGAAAAACAAAGTCACAGTAAGCACTGCGCAAAATTCATACTTTAAGGGTTTTTTATCTATCTGACGATAAAAAATATCGAAACAGTCGGATAAGTCATGCCACTGCGTATTCATTAAATTGTTTCTGTCCAGAGAGCTATCCCTATATTATTTGCTAAACCTACAAAAACACGTGAATTTTTTATATTTTTTTTCAACATCTTAAATCTTGCAGGTGAGATGGTTCCTTTCATGTTACTAAAAATGTGGTTGTGCCTCTCCACTTCTCTTTTCCGAGTTTCATCCAGATCGCACGCAAAATGGATTATTTTATGCACTACCCTTTCGCTAACGGCCTGTGGGCTAGGTACTTGTTGTTAGGGTCGCACTGGTGCCATGATAAGCCGATGCAAAACGGCTTATCAGCCTCTGTTTGTTCCTTAAACCCTGGTGTATTAGAAAACTCATCTTAATACATCAAAAGGAAGGGTTTCACAATTTATACATAATTTTCTTTTGCCATTTGCGTGGAATCAACCACTTCATAATAAAATTCAAAACAAGAAGGAAGATTTGTGTTAACTTAAGGGGAACAACTTTGTTTTGATTCAAAATTACTTGAAAAAAATTAAAATTATGTAATAAAATACACTATTTCTGAAACCAAGATATCTTGCTGAAACCAAAGATGACTTTAAAAGAGCGCAGTCATTTGCTTTTTTCGTCAACACACATTTATGAAAAGGGTTTGTAGGCAGACTCAGAAGTTCTGTATTTCATGACTTTTTGAAAAGGTCTTAAAACCAAACAGAGAACGCTTCAGTGACTCGCTTCTTGTTGAAATGCGGTACCGCTTTCTCAGAGCTGTAGTTCCAGTGTATTAGAAAACGAGATTTAATACATTCGCTGCACAGGATAGGTAGCACAAAAGAATAGACATCACATAGAGCTCTCAAACACAAAGAGATTTTGAGGGGTTGTATTGAAAAAAGAGATCTAATACATTGACGCCGCTCGGCAGTTTCACAGGGGCCATACTTCTGTTAATCACATTGATCACCACCAATTCAATACGGCACAATTGATTCATGTCAGTTGTATTGTGCTTGAATGCTACGCAATTTTATTTTTGTAAGCGCCTCATTTAATAAAGCACACAAATAAGAAAATAGAATTTCTTGATTTCAATCAACTAACAATGAACCAGTGCAATTCAAAAATTTTATGTATTAGACTAATACATTGAATACATTTGCGAGCCCCCACTGAACTGGTGAGAATATTCTTAAGCCAGATGAAAAATTGTAAATTTTTATCAGACAAATATATATTTTCAAAAAATTTTTCAAGGGTCCTTAGGTAGAAAAATCAATTTAACCAATACAAGGGAACTACTAAGGTAAATTATATACTTTTGTCTTTGTGTTTTTTCCTTTTTATGAACATGTTATGCATAAAAAATATCCTGTGACTGCCTGGTGGCATGGTCAAGTGGGCTTTTATGCCCTGTTGGTAGTTCTTTTGCACTAATTTTCAAATCGAAACCTATAAATTTTCACTTTTATGTCTTTAGCCAAGAATACACTGGAACAACTATGATATGTATTATGAATATATACAATTTTTGTCTAAAATATTGCACTTTGTCAATGCGGTAAATATTCCCTTTGTTTGACTCAAGCACTTGTGCTTGAATGCACCAAATTGGAGAATAAGAAAATTAACCTTGGCATATAAGGATGCATTTGCAAGGCTTAACTGGTTGTCTTCTTTCTGAATTTTTAATGCGCGTATGCTATTGTCTACATGCAGAACACATGTGCAATCAGGGCAATGTCAGAAATTGAGGCAGATAAGACATCTTAGTAGAATTACAGCATGTACAAAAGACTAAGCAAAATCAATTACCTAATCTTTGGAAATATATCTCTGGAGGGCTTGAAAGATTTTGTCAGTGGCAAATTATATGTGTAAAATGTAGGGAAACAAAAAAATTTTAATTGGTATCCAAGTATACTCAGTCAGGGTTTAGAGAACTTGTCTTTTCCAAATAAAGTAAAATTTACAATATGAGTTCAAGGTAGTGATCAACACGAACATCTGTCAGAACTTGATTGTCACAAACGCAGAAATTATACTTCTCAAATGCAGGGATGTTCTATTTTTTGGTATTTTACTTATGTACAACAAATTTAATGAACCAGGTAAATGCATTTGACATCACTTAGGCCATTCAGATTTATCTCAAAAGAATTCATAGTAGACTAAATAATTCAACAGGAAGTCACTTGGTTCATTTGAACTTGTAGTATCCGTATTTCTTTAATAAATGGTATCAATAAAACAATAGGGTTAGCAATTACAAAAAATTCAAGGAAATGTCGTTTCCACACAAGCACAGAAAATATTTCCCTTTGCAACATAAGGTTAGGTCTACTTCAGAAAACCACTATTTCTTTGCTAAGGATCGTTCTTCGAGTGCTATGTCCACCACAAGCTAGTTTTAAGTTAGTGGGAAATCCCCAAAATTATTGATAGGATACTGCATTCTCTAAATTTGTTAGCCATTGCTAAAGTTGGCAAGCGCGGGCCTAGGACGTCCTTTGATCGTGGATAGGGACTGGCTAACATCAACGTTCGTGATAATGGAATGGCTACTGCATGCTTTTGAAAAAAACGTGAAGAACGGACATTAAATTGCTTAAATTGAAAGTCAACAATTGGAGGCTTTTGTTCACAGAAGAAAAGCCAGAAAAGTTCCCCCTATTACGACACGATGCTCAGTCTTCTTTGCGGAAACCGTTCAAAAACCACACTGAAATCCTCACCCAAAACCCCTTACAAACTAACTAAAAAGTTTACCTTGGTAATTCTCTTTAAAGCCATGATAGCTGCTGACTTCTTTATTCGTGATAAGTACACTGGACAAGCCTAGAATTGACGGCAATCTAGCAGAATCTCATCCCAACGCCTCACTATCAGATTGAGTCAGTGTGCAACACTTCGCCTCGAGTCGTGGCCAGGCCCCATATATTACGCATGCGTACAGCTTGAGAATGAATAGAATACAACGTCATGCTGATGTCATTTCCTTGCTTGCTTTGGATGAACACCATTTAGAGTTAAATGAAATGGGTTGGGTGCCTAGAACTTTATGAAAAAAGATAGTCAGAACTACTAGCATGTCCCTTACACACAGGAATTGGAAATTTGATGTTTTTTTCGTGGTTCTGATTCATGTTAAAGATGTCGAGAAAACTTGCATCGATGGCAGGGTTGTGAAATCGAAAAATTTTCATCTTTGATCGCTGAATATTCAACATTAGCTCAGTTATTCTACACAAAACTTTAGACAGGGGTTATTCTAACGTGGTTTTGTTACCATTTTGTGGTATTGTAAATTTGTTTTGTGGTGTTGTGATCTCAATTATGTGGTGTTATAAAAATATCGACCATCTGGATTGAATTTTTGCAGAATGTAGGAATCGTTGGGAAAAACAAAAGGAATTTCAATTTCAAACACCAAATCAAGTAAAAAACCTAAAATAAAAGAAGAATTGTAGTAAAAAGTCAGTCAGGCCTCAATCTTAATTTTTTTTTACTTTTGATATCTGCAGTTTGTCGTCCTTGTCAAGTTCGTTCAAGGTAACATTCACTGCATCTGTGTACATCCCTGGCCCCTTGAAACCAATCCTTTTCCCTTTCTTTGCTTGTTTTCGCCTTCTCTCTTTCGATTCCAGTCATTCAATGACACACGGACTAGGGTTTCACTTTTCGACTACTGGCATATTAAAAAAACATGAGGCTCAAATTCTGTGAGGCAAAAGCGAACTGCATCTGCATCAAAAGCTGTTGCTAAATATTTATGAGGAACACGTCGTTCGCATCCTCGTGAACTGTGATTCCCTTTAGTTAATCTTGAGATGTGTCAGTTGCAATTCCGATTCCTCAACCAATCAAGCCAAAACGACTTTTAGTTGGAAGGCATTGGTTTTTCATGGCATCGCTCCCCGCTTCGACATCAAGAATAGTAATAGTATCGCTTTGAATTAACTCAAATATCTCTTGATAGGAAAGGTTGCTCTTCTCTGCCAAGGTCTTGAGATAGCCTTCATATTTTTGCTTTCGAATGAGTTTGAAACAGACGGCTGTTGCATTCCCAGATGTCAAATGCAAACAAACAAGCTCACAAAGATACTTTGAAATAATTGTGGCTTTGGTATCTCTTGTATCTCTTAACTGCTGGCTTTTGGTCTTCCACAACTTTTCCTCGCTGTCATGTCCGTACACCTCGCGATACACCTGGCGCTTGGGAATATGCATGGGATAAAACACCACCACCCTCTATTTTTCAACCTTTTGATCCAAGGCACATTTCTCATCGAAAAGATTTAAATTCCACAAATAAAAGCCTTTACACAATTTAAATTCGATCTCATCGAATTGTCTTGAATAGCTATCTCAATTGACACAAAAAAAGCTATTTTAGAATAAAACACAATATTCTTATTCACACAGTGTTAAACCTGGGTCCTTTTTTTAAAGAACAATTGAGTGAAATTGGAGATTTCTCCACGGCACACCAGATATTATCTCACGGCAGACTAGTGTGCCGCCGCATAGTGGTTGAAAAAACAATGTCCTTAGTTAAAAGAAGTTTTCCTTAGTCAAGACTTACTTTTTTAAAAACCAGTGGTTCTCAAATCCTCGTTGTTCCAGTTGCTCTTGTCAAGAGTAGAATTAAATGATAAAAAAATTTCCAGCCCTTGAATTTGGGGTGTTGTAAATTTTCCTTAAAATAACCCCTGCCTTTGAATCTTAACAATTGTAAATTATTTTTTAAATGGAATTCAATTTCTTCCTTTCAAATTACTGAGGACATCTAAAAGTACGTGACCAAAACAGACAATTATCAACTGAATTCACATCAGAAACGATCAAATTTATGCGCCAATCATAACAAGGGGAAGCCAATCATAACAAGGGGAAGCCAATCATAACAAGGGGAAGGACTGGAGGGAGGGATTTGGAAGAGATGGAAAGATCAAGACTGTTGTTTCACTCGTTCGTTTCATTTACTCTGATGAAGCCCTGAAGCCGTGAACATTTATCTCACAACATTGGATTCTCGTCGCCGTTTTGCTTTGTCTCTGAATATTATCTTTGTTGATTTTAGTCACAAATAAAGACAGGATATAAGAGCCCGGGAAGCAAAAAGGGGTAGAGTGTTCCAAAGTTTACAAGATCTTGATTCTTGGCCGGATCTCGAGAGGAAGGATGAGTTGTAGAGTGGGAGGGCAGGGTTCATGAACTTGGCAAAGATACTTCAAGAAGGTGAGCTCTGGAAATATATCTTACCTTTGGACAGCCTGCGTGACAGATCAGACTGAAAATGGATATCACCAACAAATCTTTGCTAGGCCGAGCTTACACACGGGAAAAGAGCAAAAATTCTTACCTTCACTTTCCACGTTACAAATTGGCCCCCTTTCAAAGAAACAAATCCTTATGCTTATTCTTACTGTTTAAAGGCTGTTTTAATGACGTTTTACCACCTGTTAAAGACCGTCTTTTATATAGCGTATTCTTCGGCGAAAAAAGCTCCTCACCTGAATGCTATTACAACGGCTTTACCCAGCACTATCTGGTCGCTTCAATGAGGAAAAGTAGAAAAATATTGACTAGTCTATCCGCCTTTTTGTTTTTCAACGTTCCTGTTTGTAAAATAAATGCAGCTTAATGAAACTTCGTTCTTACAGAGTCAGCATATTAATTTTCAATTATTTTTGTTAGTAAAGCTGGGGAGGTTGGCTTAAACGCTCCGTTGAGTTTTTTCAAGTATCCCAAGGAACTAACTTTTAGATTGTAATTTGAATGGAAAAAGAATAGAGACCTAACGATTATAACAGAGAAAATTATAAATTGAACTTGCCAGTAAAGAAAGATATTCTCGCAGCTTTATGGTGTATTGGTAGACTCAATGTACTTTGGCATGAACACAGTGCAATTGTACTTTGTTGGAATACTCCTATCGATACGAGAATATGATAATCCTGTAGAGATTATGAAGCAAGACAGAGATTATGAGATTCTTTCTGGACAAACAATGTGAAACGTACGACCGCTCTACAAACTTGATGTATTTGATTGTATACTTCCATTATTGTTATCCTGCAGAGAAACGTTTGAGATTAGGTTCTTGAGGTCAAAAGTGAACACATATATTTGATTTTTCTGGGCCTTTCTTGCAAGCCATGAAACGCTGCCTTACAGCCTCAACATAGGCCTTAAAATTATCTATGCGTAAAGCAAAAGCCCAGTATAGAGCAGAACTGCACTTTCTATGCAATGAAAGTACGTAAGGCTGCATAGGTATTTGTGCAACGCAAACTGCTAGCAGTGAGCAGAAAAATTCTTTTAGGCACTGGAAAGTCTGTCCCAGAACTGCCGTTTTCTTTTCAACTTTTCTCTTAACAATTCTTGCAAACGTTTCTTCTGAACATTATAAACGGGAAAAGTTCGGGTTGCTGCAAATGTGAACAATTTTACTGCTAACAGGAAAATAGAAGCAATGAAATAAATGAAAACGCAATAATTTCGATTGAAAACTTGCACGATAAGGCTTTTTTACTAGAAATGACAGAATATAAGCATATTAGCTGAATTTTTATAATTTACTAAATATACAAAGATCTTTGAGCGAATTCCCAACTTTAAAACTCTTTGATTACACATTTTATTGGCAATTAAAAAGAAACAAGTAACATTTTCTCACCTATATACAAAGAAGGCCTGATGAACTACAAAGACTATCATTAACTTATTAGGAGAAAAATGTCACAAAGACGTGGCAAATAAAAGAAGGAGATCTTTCAAATTTAATGAATTATTTATAAACATAGACAAAACAATAATTACAAATGGGTTTTTTGCCAAATTAAAAGGCAACAAGATATCTGCTTGATGCAGAAATTAGTTTTCCGACTTTCCTTAAGTCAAATTACTCAATAAATAACAAAGTATAAAACGATACATAGCTTCTTGAAAATTGCCTACAGAGTGTTGCTTAGGTTGCCAGAATAACTCCTAGAGCATATGACATGAGCAATAAAGAACTAGTATTAAGATGTGGAATATAGCTAAGTCAAAGCTCATGGGAACGCCCGGTATTAAATAACTGCTCTGCACCACAGGAAGTAGATAAAGTATTTGAAAAAATGGTATTCACATCACTGCCTGCCAATTAAATAAGGCTTAGCCTGGCATCAGTTGAAAAAGAACAATTCTAATCACTGAAATTGTTGTATCTCAAACCAAGTAACCATACAGAGTGGAGGCATCTAGGGGCAAGGGCATCGCCGATGTAGAATTCTGACAACAATTCTGGAAGACCATATCAATCATTTAGCCATGGATACAAACACGAAATAAATAAGTAACTAAAAGAACTGAACCACATGAGAAATTCAAGGATCACAAACTAGACGGAAAATATTTAAAAGCAAAGTTTGAATCATTTGCGTAACCTAAAGAGTGACTGTAAACATTTACTAAGTTTCGTTAGCTGGCTATAAAAAATTTGATAAATTCAAATATTTAGAAAATATTACCCCTAAGAATGAGCGAAGACCTTTCACAAGAGAGAACATTGTAAGACGCTTTGACAACCCACTGGCATATCAAATGTATGGAGGTAAACAAGTTTCCATGAAAGGAAGACAACATTTGGCCATAAGGAAAGCAGCTTCCCTTAAAATCTTCCTGAAACTGCAAGCAGGCACTGGAGCCTTGTTAAGTGAAGAATGGTGCGTACTGACTTGATGTGACTGCATCTCCAGTCATGAATTAAGATTCAGTCAACAACTATTAAATAACTTTAGAATGATGTGAATTCACGATGGCGTTCGTTTAGCACAGGTTACACAACAAAGTTTTCTATATGACGGATATCGGCAATATGTGGTAGGAACAACGACGCACAGAGGAGACCTTTCAATACATGAAGCTGAAATTAAAAACAAAATAAAATGAATGAATATATTACTTGTTATCAACATTAAGCAAACAACTGACTACATACCATCCGTTTAGAATACTGGCAATAGTACAAAGACGGATGTCAATTTGCTGTATTTTAAAAGGCTTTCTGCGCAAAACACAGCAAGAGCATTGTATCTAAGATGCTAAATATTGCAAACCATTGTTTGTCGTTCCTGAAATCAACACTTTGCATAGACGTTCGCTCTATCTTCTTTAAATGAATCTACAGTGCCTACCAAAAGTACTTGGAACACCCAGCAATTTACGCTGCATTTGATATCTTTTATTCCTTTCATGAAAAAAATTACTATTTCCGCCCGCTTCCCCCTAAAACAATGTTGATAATTTAGAGAAATATCATAAAAGAAGCGCAAAAGAAAGTGTTTCCTAAAATCCTAACCCGTTCGATAGTAAACAAACAATGTTCTGTTGGGGAGAGGGGGATGATTGATTTGGACCTTGGAAATTGACATCAGTGTTCCAGGACATTTTGCAGGCATTGTACGCTTTTTCAACTTGAATTATTGGCAAAAGCATTGAATAAAATATATCAAAGTTCGAGAGGCAAAAAGGAGCAAACATTTTATATTCCTAGCATTAGACTGCTTTTAGTAATATGTTCAATTATTTCTTATTTTCGTCATCTTATTATATCCAAATCGCTGAATAGCAACACTCTACTGTCCACGGATACAAAGGTCTATCTAAGAAAGATTATTTCGGACAAAACAGCACAAAATTGTCGATGCGAAATAGAGAGAAGACCTGCAAATCAGTTACACAAAAAATCATACACTTATTGAACTATACCTTGGCATCCTTCTGATGAAAATTTGAAATCATCTAAGCCAATATCACTTAAGAATGAAGTCCCCTTTTCGCCAGTTATTTTGATCTAAGGATAGTAAGAAAATATAATACGAATAAGCAGACGAAAAATCAAAGATACAGAGCACATAAAGATACTCAGGGGGGGCTGCACTGAGTGTAGATGTATTTAGCAAACCGAATTTCCACACAGTATATCACTTGCATACAACATACAAACTGCGATTCATTAATGTATATTTCAAAACTTATAATGTTTTAGACAATGCAAAAGTTGACAAAATTTGTACCATGAATCCTTTGGGCGTGTTTCGAGGAACTTGAATGTTGGCTTTAAACCATCTATCCCCCTGCTGCCTTTTCTTTTCGAAAATTTGCTTACTATAACCTTGCGCTCCAACTATAACAACAAAGAGCCTGCCCATCCCTGCTCCTCTCATGTGATACCAAAACGAAAAGCAACCACTGTCTATTCGCAAGGGTGGGCTTGTCAGTGTGGCTCGGTCTCGTGATAAACGAGGCGATGAAGACTCGATGTATGCAAACCTCCCTAAAAAGAGATTCTACATTTTATTTTACCATCAAAATAAAACAAAACGCATATAGGCTTTTGAGAGTATTTAATATAATAATGGAAAGCACAGCTATCTGTTTAATGAGAGCAAAAGCTCTTAAGCTGGATGAATTAGTATCAAATGCTATTTAAGGTCTCTTTGGGCGGATTTAGATTAGTTACAAATTATTATCATTAGAAATAATCATAGGATTTCAAAATCGCTTCTCCTTTACTTTAGATGAAATCTTTTCATTGACAATATTTGTCAACTAGTTGTAAACCTCACTTTATAATGAGAAAATCTATAGCTGTCTAACTTGTTTAAGTTTTAAGCGTGCGATAAATAGCTATGTACAACATAATATTTCAGAGGAAATCCTAGCCAAATGTTAAAAATAATAAATACATACAAGATTAAATACATAACAATTTAAACACATGGTAAACTTTCCAAACAGAATTAAAAACGTGGTTGTATAAAAATCCGTCAATGAACGTCACGATAGTATTACAAATATCCAAGTTGTGGAACCAAAGTTTGCACGTGCAGCCAGTGCCATTCCAGCTTTAAATTTCTCACTGATAGACTTAGCAATCCTTACGTGCTGAGGTAGAGATAGCAAAGCCGCTATCCTCTATATTTGATCGTTTCTATTGGATTACAATTGATTATTTCTACACTATGTCCTCATCAGTTGAATAAACTGCTTTAAGGGGGAAATTCAAACTTCATAATACAAATCAAAACGAATAAGATCGATCCCATCATTGCGTCACATGTGCTGCCACGCGCCATTCATTCTGGTAGTTGTAGTTACGCACCCTGTTATTAACCATTACATTCACTGTGTTTTCGCCACGTTATTTCAGTATTTACATCGAAATCATGAACGGAATTATTGAAAATCACACAAGTTAGACGGAAAATGACATCTCTAGTTTTTTCAAAGTTTGGGACCAAGGGACTCGTCCTACTGAAAGTGCTGTCAATGGAGCGACACCAGATGATGCGAGAAAGATATTTGACGTCGATGAATTTGAAAAAGTAGGATGTTAGCAAGTTGTCCATTGATAAAGATGGGAAGATGAAGTCGTTGAAGATTCTCCAAGCTTCGACAGTAGTAAACTTCCAAGCTTCGACAGTAGTAAACCTATTTAGTACAATTCATTTCTATTTTCTGATAATTCTCAGAGCCTAGGAGAGTATATATCTTCCATACAACACCAACAAACTTTGCAAGCTCTCCTCTAAAAAATACACATGTAAGGCTGGAACATGGAACTTTTTGTACTTCCGAAAATTCGGTAGCCTTTCATCATAAGCTATATCTATTTGTACTTTATATAATTTCTATTGCTAAATTATTCGGATCCTTTATTCAGTTTGGACTTAGTTTTGAGCGGTGTAATTAAAAACTATCCTTCCTTAATTTAAAAACTACCAGAATGGCAATACATGTGACGTAATAATGGAATCGATCATTCCTTTACGGTATAGATCATTAATGGATATCTCATACCCTGGGGACTGTTGAACAATGAGTGCTAAAGTAAAATGTTCCATTTGGCTCCCTTTTTGGCTTTGTATTTTGAAATGGAATACAGATTTTTGTTACCTTTTTGTGTAGTATGATCCCGCGAAGGGCCAGTTGTCAATGTGGGGGTGCTTCGTCCAACTACCCAGTCAAAATCGTCATCCTTTGAATTTTGCCACCTGCAGAAACTGCCGTCATCAAAGTTGCAAGCCAATGAATCTAAAAAGAGCCGAACAAACAAGATAGCTGGAGGTGATTGGGACTTTACAAAAGCCTTCGAAAGAAAAGCAACCTTCTTCAACAACCTCGAATCGACAACAATCATGTATCTCGGCCAGCTATATCATTCAAGTCTGATATGACGCTCAAGATGTTAGTTTGGTTAATGAAGACGGTAGTATCACAAAACATACCTGGATGGGCACAAGACCTAATTTTGCAACTTCTTGTTCTATCCGGCATCTTCAAATGATCGCACCTCCAGGAAGGCGCTTCCCTGTTCGAGCCTTCCATCAAACACCTGACCGTCCTATTTTGGGATCCCTGTCCACAAATTGCGTCACAGGCAGACCATTTTCCAATGTCAAAGAAGTACCTCCAAAAAGAAAAGGAAACAAAAGGTAAAGTCAAGAATCGTTTATTGGACAAAGAATTGTTTTGCTTCTTTCTATCCAAGAATTCTTTGGCAAACCCATGAGTTGACTTCCTAGCAAGTGCTTGCCATTTGTTATATGTGCTAAAATTATCAATCTATTTTGTTAGTATTCTTAGTGCAAAAAAGATTTAAACTGATGGCAAATGATATCATAAGGTGAACTCACTGGCTACATGGAGGGTTCTCGCACGTCTCTGTTTCACTCGGTTTTCTATCTGTACAAAGGGAATCAGAAACGTTCTTAAGTGACACCTTCTCGATACAATAAACTGGTCGCTGTCGGATACCTCCATCACAAGACTGTGAGCAAGGACCAAATGTTCCATATTTCCACTGGAAGACCGGGCAGTCTTGGACATTGCACTTTTCAATTCGGGGTGGCGATGGCCCAGAGCAGAAACTGTTTGAAACACTGACTCCAGTCCTCTTATTAACACAATACACAATTTTGACTCGCAGCCCACCACCACAGGACTTTGTGCATCTTGAGACGGCTGTTGTTCTATATTCAAACGAATCGCATTGATTGAGATTGCATTTCTGAATTTTTCCTGGCTCTTTCTCCTTGCAGAAGCTTGAACTAACAGCTTCATTGTTGTTGCTGGCAACACAGTTAACCACTCTGGTCTGCAGACCACCTCCACAAGAGCGAGAACATGTCCCCCAAGGGCCTAATGTCCATCGATATGTAATACACGGTCTGGACGTGCAGTTCCTTGTGCTTATTGGATACGGAGCCGGACAGTCTCGATTAGGCACAACTTTATTGAGTTTCCTATCAGCACAAGCTACGATTCTGCGTTGGCGCCCAACTCCGCAAGTAGCAGAACATCTGCTCCAGGACAGAATGACCCATTTGTACCTAAAATTATCGATTGCACCTTATAAATGGCACGCGTAAAGAAATCAATTATATATTACCAAAGCAATTTCAAGGTTTCTCATCACCCTTTGTTCAAAGGAATTGGGATATGAAAATGGCTTTGAAAAAAGCAAACATTTTACAACATACTTAAAGCTTTTTCGTCTGACACTCCTCAGAGCATAAAACGTCAGAATAAGGTTCCGAAAAAACACGTTTGAAAAATATATACCCAGTTGTGGATCGAAATAGGCCAATCAGAAAAATGCAAGCACAAGACCGGTATAGTTGACCAATCAGTGCCGCGAGCCTAAAGAAAAATTACCAATGGAGTCCAAGAGAGAAAACGAACTCCTTTTGTCTACACAATGGCGGCTTTTTCGTTTTTATGTAGATTGACTCCAAAACTGCTAGATGGAAGGACGACCGGGCTCTGCCAATTATCCGAAACATGTCGTCATTATAGATTGTCGTCATTTCTCGGATTATTCTCTCTCTGATACTGAAACATTTGTCTTAGGTAATGGACTCGAATTTTGTATCCCACCCCTAACAATCAACAGAGAGGAACTCTTTGCTGAATTCGAAATTTTACACGCTCAACTTGCTAAGCACGAGATTTCTAACCCTTTGGAGTTTAACAAATTACGAGCACGACTAAGCGATTTGGCGTACGCTTACAGCGGCTCTCCCATCGACCACTCAGATTTTCTTTTGCATAGAGAACATTTCCAAGCACTAAAATCTCTACGGGCTAACAATGACATCTTTATTACAAAACCTGATAAAGGGTCTGGAGTGGTAATTTTAAACAAAAAGGACTACATCAATAAAATGGAGGTAATTCTCCACGACAAAGAAAAATTTGCTAAATTGGGTGATGTCGAAACACATGACAAAACGGCCAAACTAGAGCGGAAACTCCAAAAACGTTTGTTGGAACTGGTCAACTCAAAAATGTTGGCTACAGAAATTTATGATAGGATAAGACCCACGGGCTCTCAACGACCACAAATGTATGGCCTCCCTAAAATACACAAGCCGAACGTCCCACTTAGACCTATCTTGTCTATGATTGGCTCAGCACAACACGAACTGGCTAAGTGGCTTTCTGAAGTTTTGGACCCTGTTCTTCAAAAATATTCAAAACATTGCATCAAGGATTCTTTTACGTTCGCTGAGTTCATGCAAAACTTGAACATCGAAAACGAAACATCTTTCATGTGTTCTTTTGACATTAGTAGTCTTTTCACAAATGTTCCTTTGAGTGAGACCATCAAAATATGTGCCGACGCTTTGTACCGAAGCGAGCTTAATAGCCCACCATTCCCAGAGGAAGTATTCATTGAACTGATGGAAACTGCAACACGTTCAGTTGAATTCAGTTTTAACAATGAAATGTACCAACAAAAGGATGGTGTCGCTATGGGTAGCCCTCTGGGACCTGCCTTGGCCAATATCTTTGTTGGCTTTCATGAAGAGCGTTTGTTCGACTACGACCAAAAGCCAGGTGTCTATTTTCGGTATGTGGATGACACATATACCATTTTCAAAACAGAGGCTGAGTGTGATATTTTTCTAAAACACCTAAATAGCCTACACCCAGCCCTCCAGTTTACGTTTGAAAAGGAAGAAAATGATTCCTTACCATTTTTAGATGTTTTGGTCGAAAAGTCTAACACTGGATTTCTTACCAGTGTATATCGCAAGCCTACTTTTACCGGTCAGTACATACGCTGGAATTCATTTTGCCCAAAACAACGCAAAGTCAACCTTGTCAAAACATTAGTACATAGGGCACTTATGATCTGCTCGAAATCTAAACTGCACGCTGAACTGGAAAAACTCAAAACGATCTTCTTGGACAACGGCTATCCTGAAGACGTCATTTTATCTTATACTAAGGAGAAGATCGCAAGTTTTTCGGCTGTTCAAAAGTTTGGTCCGCAAAAGTGCCCAGTTTATTTGAAACTACCATGGATTGGTAACACTTCCTTGCGATTCGAGAGTCAAATTAGGCAAGCCATAACCAATTGTTTCTTTGCTGTCAATCCTCGGATTGTTTACAGCACTAGGAGAGCCCTTCCATCCATTCAAAAGGATTGCGTCCCTACCAAACAAAAAAGTTCCGTCATTTATGAATTTACGTGCCAGTGTGATTCTGGCTACGTAGGGCGCACAACCCAAAGATTGGGGGATAGGATAAAACAGCATGTTCCTTCCAACATACGAAACAAAACTGCCCCTCAAAGAGAACAGCCTCCTCGATCTTGTAGGTCTAGAAACACTGTTAAAACAAGTGATTCTGCCATTGGTCAACATCTTTTAGACAACCCAGATTGTGCAAAACTCTATAATGACGACATGTTTCGGATAATTGGCAGAGCCCGGTCGTCCTTCCATCTAGCAGTTTTGGAGTCAATCTACATAAAAACGAAAAAGCCGCCATTGTGTAGACAAAAGGAGTTCGTTTTCTCTCTTGGACTCCATTGGTAATTTTTCTTTAGGCTCGCGGCACTGATTGGTCAACTATACCGGTCTTGTGCTTGCATTTTTCTGATTGGCCTATTTCGATCCACAACTGGGTATATATTTTTCAAACGTGTTTTTTCGGAACCTTATTCTGACGTTTTATGCTCTGAGGAGTGTCAGACGAAAAAGCTTTAAGTATGTTGTAAAATGTTTGCTTTTTTCAAAGCCATTTTCAAATTCTGTACCGCAAAAAAATTGTTCGAATTGGGATATCGAAATACGATTTACTTTCTTATTTTATATTGTTTATTCTTATTGTAAATTTTTAGGGTTCATCTTTTTTCTTTGTACAGGGCATTTCGGAAAGCAATTTACGTATGTACAATTCATAACTTTACCCTGTGTAAATAATTGAAAATAAAATGAAATGAGTGTTCCTAGTAATGCCGCCGTCGGAAAGACAAATGAGCTGTAGTAGTGTGAGCGTTCACGGAAAACTTAAATAAACATAACACAAATTAATGGCAGATACTCACACAGAATGACATGAAACTGTATTGCATACGCGAGTTATGTCATTCATCTTCAAATGCGAGCAAAAAGTGCGTGGAACATCGGAAACTTTGTTTTTCACACACTTTAGTATGCCCTTCTGGATGCCACCACCGCATTTCTTTGAGCACTCCTCCCACTTGTCAACTTCGTATTTGTAGAAATCTTTCACGTTCTTTTTATAAAAGTATTTGAATCGGATCTCAGCTTCCTCTTTCACTGGCTTCACTTCATTGCTTCCAGAGTACAGCTGGAAAATAAGATCAAAGTTTGAATATGAGATATTCACCAAATATCATCTAAAACCAATCATGAGAAAATCTGAAGAATTGAAATGATCTTATCCATATAAGCCACAGCTTGCGTTAGACAGAAAAACATCATAAATAACTTAGGCCTCTTAGCGATGGGTCTTGCCATTCCAGACTCAACAAAATATAGTTAGCTGCAAAAAAAGCTAAATCCCGAATTGGCCCCCTCCTATTATGTCAACCCTTCAAATAAGCCTCCATCCTTAAAATAAAAACTATAAAATCCCTACCCTATCATACCCTCGCATCCTTAACATGCCAATCTTAGTGTTCTAATAGGCCGTCATGCGATTAACGGTATTTCCGAGGCATTTTTACAATGTTTATGTTTCAATATCGATTCGCAGAAATTTTTCTTTCTTGAAAAAAGGGTTTGAAAACGGGCTATGTCTATGGTGACTTCCATGAGCCCTCTAAAAGTCCCCAATTGAACTAACCCTCATCCAAAGACCAAAGAAGGCCCTAAGAGGTTATTGTGAGGTTAAGCCACCATACCACAGCTTCCAAGGGTCCTGTCAGTGGTCCAGAGGCAGCCATCATCTGTCTCCCATCTTTAAGGTTTGAAAAATAAAGAGTTGTTCCAGCAGCAGCAAAGTAGCCACGTCCCTTTTCAGCCGCCATATAAACTTCATCAATAGAACCTGGTACTCTGAGCCCTGAAGATAAGTTTACATATTATCATGACATGATAAAGCAACGTAGGTCTGCGAATGGCTGTGACAGTTAGGCCCGGGTTATACGTTGTGCTTCTCATGTGCCGAACCTAATTGGATAAGTTCGACATTAGCTCGCCTCTGGCTCGATGTCAAGTTAAGCGTCGAACCATTGTGTTCAGCTGCCATGGTACCCAAGCATCGCCCATCGATCAATATGATTTTTCAAGATGGCCTTAACTCGCAGAGAAAAAATATTGCTTTGGAAAAAAATAATTTCAAAGCGTCGTAAGCGTCGAAAATTATTGATTCAAGGAATGGCTATTATTGTACAACAGAGGCTACTAACATTGAAGTCGCTTTTGTTGGCAGCTACTTTTTTATTTGTAAATAGCGAGCGGTCAAAAAACGGATTAGGTCATGCAGAAAGTTGCCAAGAAATACAGGTTGGTGGGACAAACTCTGGTTTACCTACGACAATAAACGATTTTAGCAAACCCTACGAGTATAAAGATCGACATTTGTATTAATACTGGCAAGGATAAGCCGCAAATTCAGAGACAAACTTATACTGAAGAACCCATCTCTGCCCTTGTCTATATCGCCTTGGTAGAGGGGACTATCTTTATAGCATAGCGGAAATGGTAGGCCTAGCACGCTCTACAATGACAAAGATTGTTAACGAGGTAACCCAATTTTATTTTGTTTGTCTTTGGCAGCAGTTCGTATCTAATACTATGCCAAAAACTGAAGATGAATTTCAGAGCAAGATCTTAGATATGGAAGAGCGTTGGCAGTTTCCCTGGTTGGGCAGCCGTTGACGGATGCCACATCCCCATTAAATGCCCACCTGGTGGCCAAAGTTCTCGAAAAGAATATCGTCATTTCAAGAACTTCTATTCAATTGTCTTAATGGCATTAGTGGATGCTAAATATCGCTTCATCTTGGGAAGTTGTGGTTTCCTTGGGAACTCGCATGACTCGATCATTTTACAATCGACCTCTTTGTGGACAATAATTAAAGATGGAAAAATAATTCCAGAGATTTGTCAAGAAATAGATGCTGTTCAAATCCCTCCTCTTATACTAGGAGATTCTGCCTTCCCCTTTGAATAGTTTTTAATAAAACCTTACAGCAATGCAGTTTTGACTAAAAGCCAACGCTATTTCAACTACAGACTGAGTCGTGCCCGCATGGTCATTGAGGGAGCATTTGGCCAACTTAAAGGAAGACGGCGGTTCTTGTTGCGAACGTCTGAGGGCAATGTCTATAAAACCAAAGTCGCTACCTTAGCCTGTTTAGTTTTACACAATATTTACCTAGATTGTGAAGACACTGCCTTCAAAGCTTGATGTATCAATTGATCAAGAAAGCGGCCAAAGAAGAAATAGAGAAACCATCCGTGACCTTCTTCTCATGAGAACCAGTAGAAAGGTTTTTGATGTGCAAAATAAAAAGGGAGTTAAAATAAGGAAAACTCTTGAGTCCAAAATTGCAAGAGAATTAGCTGAGACAAATAAGAAGAAACCATAGAAGAAAACTCGTAGGTTTAAAAACAGTAACTTTCTAATATTTTTTTGTTAATGGTTATTGTTCAAGTTTGACTTTTAAAAGAATAACTTTCAATAGTTTTTTTTAAATTATATAATCCAGATTTGTTGTTATAATAAAATGTCACAATTTGGTGAAAGTTTTCTCAGATGTTTCATTGGCACCATTCAGTTCCTGCATGAAACTGTGGTAGGAATCTTTGCCGGCCATGTGATTAACAGCATTGTTGGGCTGTGGATATGGCTGGATGACTGGGTTCATATATGCTGCATTGTAATTATTCATCAATTGCTGTTGCTGTGGTGGCATGGTTTGTTGATTAATGATTAAATTAATCATAGCAAGTTCGTATTTCTTGTCTCTTTCCTCCTGCTCTCTCATAAATTTCAAAAAATCACTCATGGGATCTTTTTCAGCAATGTTTTTCATAAGACCCAGCATCTCTTGAAATTGCTGCTCCTTATGAGAGCTCTTGCTTTTTCACAGGGATGAAAAAAATTGGTGTTGATTCATCTGAATTAACAGACTGATTTATGGAATCAAAAGATTGCTTTCCTGACTCAATGGCTTATTCCGGCTGGCAGCTTTCTCTGGTTTTCACCAATTCAAACAACTGATTAAACCAAACTTTATAATTCTTTTCTTCTTGGAATTTTTTAATTCCACTGGCAGTTTTCATCACAAGCGCAGCTTTTTTTGCACTCCCCAACTACCTTTTTGAATTTATTACGAAGCTGGTTTGCTGTGACTTTGCAGCTCTCATTTCTAGCATTGACTCGCTTTTTAAGTTCTTTCAAAACTGCCTCATATATTTCACCATTTTTTTGACATTTGACATTCTGGAAAATCAGTTTTTTTGCCAGATTTCTTAACTATCTTTCTTTTTTTACTGGTGGCACATCAGCATTGTTTTCGTTCCCGCTGTCAAAATCTTCTTCATCTTCCTCGTTACTATTAATGCTGGAACAAAAAAATAATCTTTCATGTTTTTTACAAATTTCCTAGGCACATATTTTTCGCAGTGGCACAAAGCAAGTTGAATATCATTTAATGTACAATTTATATAACAGCCTTGGTAAATTTTAGTTCCAAAAGTTAGAACCAATTCAATATTTGTTAATGTCATTTTTAAATACAAAACACAAATATTGCAACTCCTGGTATCCTAATTTAACTTTAATTCAATCTTGAATTCAAGCTTTTTGAATGCGTCAGATTGTTTAATGTATCATGACAGGCAAATAAACATGACACAGGTAGTAATTATTTTAATGATTAGCTTATAATTTTATTCTTTTTGAAAAAAAAACAACAGGTGCCTACTAGAGAAATATTTATAAAAAAAGGCTTGAATGTGAAATTCATACCTTGATGGTGATGTAAATTCAACTTTTGATGATTTATAATGCTGCACCTTGCAAACAGAACAGTAGCCAACACTTCTGCATGGTATCCAGCTTTGAGTTTCTTCATCTAATTCCTCCAGACAGCATACTGTATAGATTGGTACTCCGCAAATTATGCAAATATATTTAGCCTGCTTGATACAAGATTCGCAATCGTCCATAGGTCGTGAATTTGATGCCATGGTCGCAACTGAAGTTGCTAAACTTTCATACGTTGATTCGAAGAGGCATTGGTTTGAGAAAGTTAACGTTGGCGCCTTTTTCCCTATGTCATCCGCGCATGCCTAGCCTCGTTTTAACTTTCAAAATTATTGAAAATTAATTATGCATTAGGTTCGGCATATGAAAAGCACGACGTTGATCTTGATATCGCGCTTCTGCCGTTCGGCACGGCAAGACCAGTCGAGCCAGGACCGTTCTGCCGTACTTAATCAATTTTGTCGAGCTTAACTAAGTTGAACCTCGAGATTTTCATGTACTTAAATTAGCAATTTGGTTCGGCACTTGAGAAGCACGACGTATAACCCGGCCCTTAGCCGGCAATCAAGGCAGACTTTCGGTACCTTCGAGCTTTTTTAACAACTGATTAAATCGTGAAAAGAAACGAAAATCATGTAAACTCACCGATTTTGTATGGAGATAACTTTGAGTCTTCAAGAATGAAATTTGTCGTATCCTTGTCCAGATCAAGAATTTTTTCATAATCTATGGTACAAGTTTGAAATAGTTTTCTCAATTTGTCGTAAGAAAGAGATGAAATCACATGATCTGAAACACATTGCGTTTCACAATGTTACAATTTTCCATAGGATACCAAAACGCATATTACACCGGCATTTTCTACGACTCAACGCGCGTGACGTCACAAACACCACGTTTATAATCCTTAAATGCGAACCACGCACAAACTGAGGAGTTCAGTCCAAAATGTTCGAAGTGCATTGAAGATTGGCAAGAAGACCACTTTATCAGCTTGAAGGAATACTCAATTTTGAAGTTATGTCATGCATAAAAATGTTAGATTCTTTCAACTTAAAATGATTAACTTAAAATATTGTTTCGAATAAATATAAATCACTGTTGTTTAGGTATATGATTTTACGGCCAAATACATTGCAAAGGCTATGTATCCCTTCGTGAGTTACCCTTCAAAAGGACACGCAGTAAGATAGCAAGTACAAAGGCAACAAAATTACAAAATAAATGCAACAGAATTTATAACCAAGATCGATTATTTTGGAAAAGTTTGGGGATGCCCCTGTCCCCTTTGTCGAAGAGGGTCATAAATCTTTCCATTAAATACTAGCCCTTAATTATTTTTTCAAAAGAGATACATGCTTGAAAAAGGACTTGTGCGACAATTCAATTGCTTGCTGACTTTTTTCTTAGTTGTGTATTGAAATGGAAGTCCTATCTTGTCGGGTTCTTAATCCCTTCAAAAATTTCATGTTTTTGTGACAATTTACTAGAGAACAGTGATTGAATTCAAAATATTTTCAGTAAATATCGAATTTAATCAGCATAGGGTTCCAGAAAATAAGAAAAAATTGCACTTGGATAAATCCATTCAAATGAAGCCAATTTTGATGGACAAACGTAGTCATTTTGTAGTTGATAACCGTTAAGTCAATTTGTCTAATCCTGGCAATATACCTATACACTACCTATATTTGATATACTGGCCCGCAACAAACCCTTTCATTCGAGACGGAGGAAGGTGTTGAGTCATGCAATATTCTTGCAAACCCTGATGTGAAAATTTTGGAAAGGAGTCATAATCTGTTTTCACATCAGGTTATCGTAATAGAGTCAAAACCTAGGCCATTAATGCCTCGATGCTCTTCCGCCAAATCATTAGAGTAAGGCCTTCCGGACTTCCGCGCAGCTCAAATAATTTGGATATGGTGTTTGTGACGTCATGATTAAGCGGTAGGCTCGAGTAAACTTGCACATGCTCGGAACATTTTCGGTGAATAACTTTGAGGCTGAATAATTCGAAAACAGTGTTTAATAGAATGGCCCGGGTATTGATGCTAGATAAACTCACATCTGAGGTCAAGTGCATCTTGCATTTCTAAGTTAATCTTTAAAAGGAAGAAAAGAAAACATGCCTTTATCTGGAATAATCTTTTTTATGCCTTCGATCGCATTACAGGTTGAGCCATCGCCATCGCAAACGTTGCATTCATCAAGGATCTTGTCAGAGTTGAACTTCATGTCGCAGCCAAATTTCTAGCGAGAAAAAAAACATTTGGATTGCAACAAAAAGAAGCAGAGAATCGTATGAAAAGTCCAATCTCTTTGATTAAATATTATTTTAACTTCCATATTATGAACATATGCAATAAATACAAAATAACAAACCAATAGATTACCTCACATTTTCCGATGAGACAAATGTCGTGTGATTTATTGTTATGACAATGAGTTCCGTCCAAAACAGTGTTGTCAAGGAAGAATCTTGTTTTGTCATTGCTCATGCATGGCAACTTACACGGGTTCTTTGCTTGCGAGAGAAAACGAGAAAGTCAATCACTTTGGATATATAACTGTCAGATGAATCTCTTTTAAATAAAAAGGGAAGAAATTTTAAATATTCAAAATGATATCTGTGACGTATTCTAGGTTGTTATTCTAGTTAATATCAATAAAAGGTACAAAGTGTTGGTGTAATAGAAAGAGTAAATGTTGATATAAGTATACTCGAAAGATGTTACTAGAAACACTGAACTTTCATGTTTATTTGTCTCCGTCCTTATCCTAAGAAATATGCAATGACATTTTGCCCGGGGTATCATTTTCGCTGTCTAAGCAACACTCTCTCTGTTTGCCTAAGCGAAAGTAATAGCAGTTAACCTCAGCTACTTTTATTTTATTACAGTACCAACATTTATCACTAAATGTGATAAAGCATTATTACCACACTATAGTACCAGCAACTATGACGGAATGTGATAGCTGCCTTACAGAAGTATTACACTACAATAGGGCCAACAGCTGATATTAAATGTTATAGGGTTTTTAAATAAAGTATTACACTACAATAGGGCCAACAGCTGATATTAAATGTGATAGCGTTTTTAAAAGTAGTATTACGCTACAATGGTACCGAGAGCTGATATTAAATGTGATAGCTTTTTAAAAGTAGTATTACGCTTCAATGGTACCGAGAGCTGATATTAGATGTGATAGCTTTTTAAAAGTAGTATTACGCTACAATGGTACCGAGAGCTGATATTAGATGTGATAGCTTTTTAAAAGTAGTATTACGCTACAATGGTACCGAGAGCTGATATTAGATGTGATAGCTTTTTTAAATATAGTATTACACTACAAAAGTACCAACAGCTGATATTAAATGTGATAGCGTTTTTAAAAGTAGTATTACGCTACAATGGTACCGAGAGCTGATATTAGATGTGATAGCTTTTTTAAAAGTAGTATTACACTACAATCGTACCGACAGCTACTATCGATGTGGTAGCGCTCTTAAGGTACCATAATTCTTAAAAGGAACTATCTGCTAATTTTAAATTCAATAGCTAACTCTGACTACTTTTAGTCAATAATATAACAAACAGCTGCAATTAAATCTCATAGCTACCTTCAGCTCCAGCCTGGCAGAGTCCTGGTTCAAATTTGATGTTATCAATAGCTGCATCGCCTTTATAGTGAGTTCCACGTACCCCCTCAATTACAAGCTGCGAAGCAATATAAACAAAATCTACTTAAATCATGGTTAAATCCAACACTTTTTAAACAGCTTTTATTAAAATATACTTTAAATGTACAAATTACTTCTGATGTACAGCCTTAGTCTCAAGTAATATACAAAAGACCGATCAAACAGTAAATTGTGAATTAACAACTTTAATGTGACATGATATATTCCGGTTTCTAAAAAATTATTTCAGATTGAAGAATTTCTTCGAGAGGTAACTTTTTTAGCTGATGAATGAAACACCCAACACCTTGCAAAATAACACAAAAATAGATAGAAGAGAGGTATCTAGCAAAATAAAACACACAAAAATGCATTACTTAATCTTAAACTTTATCTATAGGAGTTCTCGATCCATCAAGTACCAATTCAATCTGACTGAATTGTTCTTATTATTACAGGAGCGGCTAAGATACTTGGCCATCTTCTTGGTTGGACGCACGATGCTCCATTCTGCACCATGCATAATGCATTGCGCCATAATCCCAACCGTCTGTTTGGTAATGATATATATTTTAACTTCCAAGGAGATCTGTCTGCCATCCTACATTCTAAAATCGTAAGTCTGCTTAGTAAAAAATATATTTTACAGTTGCATTAAATAATAAACAAAGATGCTGTACATACGCTGTACTCTGACACCTGCTCAATCGATAATTCAAGTTCGTGCCAGTGATCTCCTTGATTACCAATCTTTTCCCATAGTGTTGTCTCCCCGTTCTCTCCTTTAACAATTATTTTCAAAGATCCCATATCTTCTCCGTACATATGGTAATCTAGGCTGAAACAAGCCCTTGGCAACAGGATCCTGGGACTCACCAGTCGCGCTTTGAAGCCTCGCTGCCTTCTGGCATTGAAGTTATCAGAAGCTTCAATAAACGCATACTTTCCTGAAAGAGCAAGTAAAAATGAAATTTTGGTAAAACCATTTTTTCTTTCCAGGAAATGGACAAAGATGCAATTAATAAACAAAACTCGATCTTTTAATGCTGACACATTCATATCAATTGGCTATGAAATCGATGGCCTATGAAATCTAGGGGCTAGTTGCCTTATCAACGTACCCTTGACGTTTCCATGTGGATCGTTTCTTGGGCCTGTATATTGGCTTGGGGTTCTACCACTGATTATATTCCAATCAAACTTGTCATTTTTGTCTTGCCTCCAGTTGCACCATCCATTTTCAAATGTACAGTCAAGAGAATGCCGCTGATCTTTAACTAAAATTGACAAGTAAACAATACCATTTCATCAAACAGCTCGTGGTATTATTGCAAAATACCGTTGCTGGCACAAAGAAAATGTTATCACTGCTTAGAGTGACTCAAATAAAGAACCTTATTACAGGCTACTTAGAAAAAGTATCTGAGATACTTGTTCAAAATACTATTACCAGAAACCCTGGAAAAACAACTGAAAACTTAAGAGTACCATTCACCAAATTATTGTGACAAAATGCGTAAACAAAACTGTAACTGTGTGATTAGGTTTAATATCGACCGAGCTGATCTCGGAATATCGTATAAGAAACGCGCACTTTTCAAGAATCTCTGACCTCGCTTACAGAAAGGAAAACGGCAATACTTGGTTCTATCCTTGAAAAAGGAATGATGGGCTTTTGCATTTACACTAGGTGTTATGTCACGTGCTTGTTTGGGAACAGTCCCATTCTATACAATAGATATTCAAGAAAAGATACCGCCCATCCCTGTTTTCAACACATCGCATATTGCTTGTAAAGCTCCATTGCTCCGTTGCTTCGTTGCTCCAAGAATAAATATGAAACCAATCTCCGATCGATTTATGAAACCAGCAAGTAGATTGATTTATGATTGATTAGAGAAACAGAAAAACTGTATCTAGCGATAGTTTGAAATCAATATATAACTCTTATTTATCTGTCATGATTCATTTCCTAATCTAAACTGGCAAAGGACTCTTAATATTCAAACTCACAATACTCAGCAAATTCTTCATCCCTATAAAGTATAAAGTCCTCTCCATACACCTGTTTGCACTGATCGTCTCGAATATCTTCAAATGTTTTAGTTATTCTGCATCTCTAAAAGATAAAAAACTATGATAACATATTGATCATGTACCAGTACAAAAAGCCTTAAAGATAGAAAAGTGCAGAGCAAATAAACAACAACATTGAAATGCTTTGGTAAGAAACCTGCAAAAAGGCAAGGCCGAGGTATCAAGACAAATCTTAAAATGTCAACGTACCTGGGTGTTGCAAATATCGTGTTCAATGGAAGAGCCCGGACATTTCTCTCCTCTGTTGGTAGGCCTAAGCGAAAACGACCAGACGTTGCTCAAAAACATTCAGCACCGTTGTTTATGAAAAATGACTCAAAATAGCTACATTGGGTGTCACAGCCACCTTAATTGGAGCATGGAAATAGAAGATACGCTCCGCCACTTTTCCGCTCCTGCCTTCTATTTCCTCGCTCGAAATTTTGTGGATCTGGTACCCAAGGAACAAAATAGCATAATTCTTCATACAGTTTAATAACGACTGCAAGATACTTCCAAATGAAAACTGGCAAGGTTTAAATGAAATTGCTACATTTGCTTCCTATGAAATTTTTAATTTCCGTAAAGAAACATAAAAAAGTAACTTTATTATCTGACTCTTACTGGGTTTCTAAAGTCACCGCTACTTGCGATGAATATTGCCGTGTCGTAGATCTGAGAGAGATACCAAAACTTACTTAGGATTATCACAAACTCTGGTTCGATGACGTAGACCAGTTCCACAGGACAAAGAACACTTTGACCATTCCGCCCAGGAGCCCCAATTTCCATTTACAGGTGGAGGATCAGCGGGTCTTTGACTACTTTGAACACAGCGACCTCTACGGCACCACTATAAAGCAGAAAATAGGGTTACTATATTGGGTTGGGAGAATGCTAATCTATTGAATCTATTAAAGATATAGATCATTCTTGCTTTGGGTGAAACTTATTTTTATCTTTTTATCAAATTATTTACCTTGTCTTGCCCGCAGTAGGTTCCGTCTAGAGGGGGGCGTCCTCTTGTCGTGCATGACTGGTATCTTCTGCTTGATTCGGTACACCACAGGCGTTGACAACCATCTGCCGTGTAATACTAAGCATGATAACAAAAGAGACAGTAAGAAAAACCTTGCAGGTGTCTTTGAGGAGAATGGCAAAGGCAATAAGAAATATTGAGCTAGAACTTAAAGTATGACTGTACAAAGCAAAACTGATAAAGCAACAAAAGAATAAAGAGTGTCGAAAGAAGACCAAAATGATTGCAATAAATTCAAAACAATGTAAGTATTGATGAAAAAATTCTAAACCCTGACACCTTTACCTCACATTTTTCGTATCCTTTGCCAAAATCATATCTGCATTGTTCATCCATTGTGGCAAAAACACCAGGTAAAGAATCCATATATTTGAAGTCTTTCGGATACGGTCGATCCTCTAAACACCGGAAGTACCTGAAAAATAGACGTTTATATAACTTAAGTAAGATACATAGGCTGACTAGGTTGCATAAGTTACGTAAAATACACAGGCAAGACAGGTTTCTATGGATATTCAGGTTTGATAGGTTACAATGTTTACACAAAGGCTACACATGTATTTCAAACTAATGTAAGTAACTGCAAAACCTTGATGAAGACGTGTCATGGAATGAGGTAGTAAACAAACAGTGTACTTTAATGTGCTGTACGTCGATTGGGACTCATATATAATCAAATAAAGTGTAGGTCTTCATCAGGTAAAAATAAAGAAGAAAATACGTACAAAAAATGAGATAATAAAATTGTGCAGCAAGAAACTGCTCAGTGACAAAAAGGAAAAGCAGAGCAATGCCTGAAAATAAAGAGCAAAATAATGAGCAATAGTAAAATTACCGAGTGTTTTCTTGCAACAGTTTTCTACTGCAAGAAGACCAGTGGAATCTATTGAGCTTCGAAAGAACCAAGGCAGCCATTACACTTCCTTTTTTTGTATCTTGTTTGCAGTCATTTTCTTCTCCATCGTGTCCGAGACCCAACCTGCATATTGGGAAAATTCAGGAAATCATGGTGCTACCATGGTACAACATTGGATACTGTTGGAGAATCACTGAACAGTTTATCAAGACTGTTTAAAAGGCGAGCTTTCGCTTGAATGCTTTTAGCTGGTTTATGCAAATCTCAATGGAAGGAAGCAATGGAAAAGGTAAATGGGTCATATAAGTGAGGGGAACGAAAGAACCTTTCTTTGTGTGATTCACGAGAACACTCCTCAAATTATTGCCTTTATACTGGCTTCATTGAAATATTTTTGAAATACTTGAACCCTTGTTAATTGGCTAATATAGCCTTTCATTGCCACTCGCGACAATTCTTTGTGTTGTTTAGAGGCGATATCTTTTCTTTGCTGCCGGCTGTCTCTAGTATTTCAAGTCTAACATCACAGCCTTAAGAAAATGGGATACTGCTGGGAATATCTATGACATTCGTGATACAGGTTGGATGTTGTAAACTTTTTTAACTTAGTTTTTTCCAATACAAATATCAGCAAATATTACATGAAACTTACACGTGACCAGCCTCGTGCGCAGCGATGAAGGCTGAGGCGAACCCGTTGTCGTCAACCAAAGCACAGCTTCGTGTTTGGGAACACATGGTATAAACAGGAGCATACCCTGAAGCAAAGTGTCAATATGAAAGGTCAACCTTTGACCAAGCATTCCAACTACGTATGGAATAAAGGCAGATTTTGGCATGCAGACTGTAAATCTTGAGGTGGAGTGAAAAACAACAATTTGCTTTACCGGTTGAAATTTAATTATCTGTACATCAATTTTCCTTTTTTTAACGAGCTTTAAAAATATAGATGATTGTGTCATCAGAAATCAATGGCTAATATCAAAACTCCTAGATCTCAGGCCCTGTTCATGCGATACCGGATTCATTTCGTATTGGATCACTTTTTATATCGGATAGGCCAGGAAAGTCCATCTGAAATGATAAAGGAACTGGGATGGAAGTCACTTGCGGAGAGACTTGCCAAACTGAAAGCAGCAATGATGTTTAAAATTCAGAATAACATTGTTGACCTTCCTAAAGATATCTTTACTGAAGTAGGAACACACAACAGAAGAAGTCAGGCAGTAGTCCTTGTACCAGCAGCGCGAGTTAACTGTTAAAAGTATTCCTTTGTTCCAACGGTCGCAAAAATTTGGAATGAGCTGCCCATTGGAACAAGAATCTCAAGAAGATCACTTGAATCTTTCAAGTCATCACTGACTATATACAAATAGAGACAAGCCCTATTATTGACCCAACTCTTTTATTTTCTTTTTCATGTTCGTATTGTTGTTGTTATTTTTGTACTGACTGGTCAGCTGCTGGACTGCTAAGATGTTGCTAAAGGTTGGATCTAGGCTAAATCACGGGGAGTGTCTTTTCTTGAATTTGGTGTACCAAATAGTTCAGTGCATAAACGCTTACCAATCCGGCAGTGCTGACCAGTTTATCTTCTATTATTGAGACTAACCTACTAGCCGCTAGTAAGCAATACCCATTGTGAGGACTGTACTATAACATTTATATTATATTAGATTAGATTAGATTGGGCCTTCTGTTCACGCTCCGTGTCGTTTTTTCCGAGTAAAACCATTCCGCATTGAATGTGGAACGGAATAATATCGGATCAGTTTTGAGCTCGTGTGAACGCATGAATCCGAAACGGTTCGTTATCGGGGTTTTCAAAAACAGTTTGGCACTCTTTTCAAGACACGAAATGACAGTGGATCCCAGTTAAACAAAAAATATGCTTCTTACCATGATGATGAGCTTCACAAGATTAATGCAAAGGAAAATTAGATTGTTCAAAAACTGATTTCGAAATTCTTCTTCTTCAAAACGAAACAGCGTATCAGATATGTCAACTGCTTACAGACAATGGATTTTTTGGAGCAGTATTGAAGCGTAGTGTCACCGTGTGAACAGGAGTGAATCCGATACAAAATGAATCTGGTATCGTGTGAACAGGGCCTATTCTGAGCAAGGAATTAAGGATACACTTAGTAGACACAGTTACCACGTAACAGTCTGCTTACCTGCCGGACCAAAATCTCGTCTAGAAGGAAAAGTAATCCAGGAATTATATCCTTTTAATATATTTCAGTAATAGTTTTCAAGGTAAAACAGTGCGAATAGAAATAAAAATAGAAACATCGACAATACAGACAGGTTGAAAGACGGCGCTAAAAGATAAAAATGCTGACAATATTTGAAAATAAATAATAAGAATAGAAAAATAAAAAATAAACTATAAAAAGAGATTCATTCTGATCTTGAACCCTTTGGGTAATTTGGCCATACAAAGTTTGAAACTACTAACCTTGTCAAGACCAGAGCAAAATCGTGGTGATTCACGTGCTTATCATCATGAGAGCTTTGCAAGTAAACAGCATAGTCACAAGCTGATTGGACACTCATAGACGCAGAGTCTCGTGTAATAACAAGCCTTGGCTGAAACGGAAGGTGAAAAAAGTCAGTTTGTGCTTTGAAGGTTTCGCAATGTAACAAGGTCAAGGTTTGTTTCCATGGCATTAAAACATTGCAAAAACAATGATAGGGACAGCATGTACCTCTCTCTTCTGCAATATCACCAAACGGGTTAAAACGAAATTGAGACGTACTCCTGTTGTCGAGTCTTTCATGATGAGATTGATCTAAAAAACGTTTAATAAAGAAACATTGATTTCTGCGTTGTCAATGAGATTTATCACCCATTATCACAAAGGGAGTGCCATTTCAAAAAGTCAACTTTGGGACCGAAAAAATTGGGTATTCTTACTACTTTCCTACGGGCTGTTTTCTAGGGAACTCTAAGAAACTCAAAATTGATCCTTAATAAAAATGCTTTCGAAATAATCAAAACAAATACTTTCATTGTTTCATTGTTCACTTTTCAAAGAGTCCATTGATCACTTTTTCTTTCTTCCTTTCTCTGAGTGGCAAAGATGGCCTTATAGTTTGATTTATTGTCATAATATACATGGATATTTGTGTGACTATTCTAGGCCCTACAGAAACAGTGACAGACGACTCTGTGACAGAAAATTTCAGGAGGCTTATAAAACGGAGCAGCAATGGCTTTGCAAAAGAGCTATTGACTGAAATTAACTGAGTGACACATCGCTTTGATTATTCTTTTGCCCATTTTTACCATTTTTCTTTTCTTACCTTTCTCTTTTCCGTTGTTACACTATTCATTTGTTGCTATATTGCAGTTTTTTGCCCCCCCCCCCTCTCCCAAAATCTTTTCATAAAAGAGCATATAATGCTAGTAGCTATACAGGTATTCAAGAGAAGAGCAAAAGTTCTCACCACGTTAGAAAGAATTAAAAGATATTTCTCCACTTTGGACTTCCCGTGGAACTGCACGACACTTTCATCGGCGACAATCAATGTCTCCATCCACTTATCCTCGCCAGACACATCTTTTTCTGTAATGGGGGGCAGTTCAAGGTCGGCTAGAAGATAAAACATTTGCGCTTTTTACAGCTTACAAAATGCCATCAGTATTCTAGGATTGTTTACCCGTTTAGACTGTCTACGCTTGCTGTATATCCAGAATCAAAACTACCTTGCAATGTCACAATAACAATAGTCAAAAGCCTTCATAAAAATAATGGGGACCACTAGAAATGAAAGAACTGATGTTTTGGCGTTTGAAACGATGTGCATTGGTCGCTCAAGATTAGCAGTCATTTCATAGATGCATCGTTTTCACAAACCTGTCCATTACATTTTCGTTGAATCAGAGCTTGATGTTCATGCGAATTGTCTATGAAATTTATGTAAATTGTGGAGTAAATTTTCACAGAAACTCTTACGTGGAACAGTTATGACAACTTTGTCGCGATTTGATTCGTCGTTTCGCTTTGAGACATATTGTTTCTTCCCATTCATCAGGAAAGCTTCTTGTGAGCTTTCATCAACAGCTACCCATTTTGTTTGTGAGTACGTGCTAACAAACTTTCTTCGGTTTTGTTCGATGGTTGCAAAGTAACGGCGCTTACCGTACAAGTCCAGCCAGTATAGCTATGGCAAATAGAAATTTACATTAAGAAAACACCTTTATTTTGTATTAGAAGAATGTATTGGATGCACGAGTATACTTTACAAAAGATTAAACGTAGAATAGAATCGACACATGCTTTGTATTCAACGCTATGATTTTTAAATATCTTTAATGTGAGGTCTTCTTTCTACAGTATCTATCAAGATATTTTAAATAACCAACATTTACCTGCACAGATCTACGAGCTTTGTTGACGATGGTGATAAAACTATCCCAGACATCTCTTCGAGTGCGAGAGGGTCGGTTTAGGGGGCTTCCAATCCTTGGCACGTTACCAGCTGAGAGTAGAAAATTTAATAAAATTACACTAGGCAGGTTTCAAAATCTTAATGTCGACTCCATGGCTATAATAAGAATCAGAGATTTCATTTAAACAATGTGACAATAAACTGGGCATTATTTAGTAGTTGTTTCGATCCATGAATCAACTGACTGTCTCTTGCAGTGAAACATTAATCAGACTTGCTACTTTTAGAAAATTTCAGCAATCAGAAAAGCTGTGCTGTATTATTTTAGTGTAAGTACGCTAGTTCAATTGGACTCTAAAGTCGTTTGTTTTCAGTGACAACATAGACACATAGGTCATCTCGCTGCTGAGAGGCAATAACGTCTCTTAGTGCAAACGAACCTATGTTCACAGTAATAAAATACCAAGGAATAGTAAAGGTCTTAGAAATATAACCGCAAAGGGTGAAAGACGCCATTTGCCACGAGAGCAAACCTAAGTAAATTTGCTATCCATCTTCGCAAAACCTTACCAATGAAAGTTAAATCCACAACTAGTGGCTTGATTGTCTCTTTTCGAATCAGTGCAATATCGCATTAACAAACCACAAATTGAACTAGAACACAGTCAGTGTACCAATAGATATCTTTTGAAATTAGATTTCCTTCCGGAAGTTCATCGGTAAAGTAAATCATAAAGGCAAGTTAACGAGATTCTGCATATTCACATCACAAACCTGATAGAACACCAACGGCCTATTCAGCATCCAAACGGAAGTAAAATTTTAATCTTTTTCAGGGTTAGATGATAAACCTATAACTTCATACCTTGAAAATCTACACGGGAAGTTCACTTTAAGATTGAATTACGAAAACTCATATGACGTGTACGCAAATGCCCTCGAGGTTCTCTAGGATTACCAGAAGAGAAAATGACTTCCAACTCATTACGTACATTAAAATAAATTTATGAAAAATGCAACATCACTAAGGCTTTTTTTAAAAAATAAACAACATTGTGGTAACAGTAAGAATCTGAGACAAATGACAAGTCATCTGACAATTGATTATGTTTTCTTCAGCTGTGAATCAACAGAGACGTTCATAAAACGAAGTGCGGTTTCCATTTGGACCAAACGTTGGTGAAACATTGTATGGAATGAAATATTCAAATATTCTTGTCACGCCAAAGAGGCAAACTGAAACATGCCTATTTGCTAGGGCTAATCCTTGGTCATTGACAAAAATATGACATTGACATGAGAAAATATTCCCTTTTTAATGAGTAATTAAAATCTGCGAACTTGATCTGTAAAATAAGGAACCCTAGTGGTTGAATGAAAATTGGAATGTGTATATCAACGAGTTTGGTTAAATCAATTAATCCTATCCCAATATCGCTTTGAAAAAATCAACCTGGATTAATACAACTGAAATTAAATCTCATCTCAGTTAATTATCAGTTGGAGTGAATAAACCCAAGCTGAACCTGAATCTTTGAAAATTTGCAACTCTGCGACAGATTTTGTTGGATTTGCAAATTTTCAGCAGAACGGCAGATACCTTTAAGTGGTGTGTCTAAACTCAGTCTCTTCTCAACATCAGGCAAGGCAGACCTAGGCAGGTCCTTCGTTCGGTACACCAAATGCGGTCTTTGTCTTGCTTTACCAAAGCTTACGTTTGTCTTCATTGGCTCAATGAAAAACATGTCGTCATCTGTCCTTACTAGGCCGGCCTAGGCGCGAAAGAAAACAGATGGATGAGTTTTACGTGAAGACACTTATGAGTGAAGTGTATGGTGAACGCCGCCCAAGATAAATTCACGATGCAAGAGACGCGGAAAGCGGTGTATGGTGAAGGGAAGGGGGACAGCAATATATGATGAGCATTTTACAAGATCAGTTTGAAGGGCCAGGGAAATGGGAAACATCGAAATGCGGTGAGCGCTGTGCAGAGATAAACAAATAAAAATGGTTAGTTGAATTTTTTTAAAATCTCGAGTATCGATATTCTAACCGGGATTTACTGTATGCAAAACAAAACCTTCACGGCAGCTTCTGAGACAGCAGAAAATGTAGCTATTTTACTGAAAATTTCCAATATTTTATATTCAAGATCGAAACCTGAAGCAATTAAGAAAAAGTGATTTTTCGTGACTACGTGAAAATTGAAAAACCAAGAACCTGTAAAGCAATGAAAAATGCTGAGGCCACGTGACTGTTTGCAATGATAGAAAACAATCCATGTTCAGTAGCCGAAAGTTTGCCAGCGTGAAGTGTGAGAAAGTTTATAAATCAAAGATCTAACCGAACAGTCGTGCTGCCCAGTGCATGGAAAAACACTGGCGTGCACGTTAAGTAGCGGAAGATATTGTATCAGGAATCTTGTATATTTAAGCAATTAGAACCAATAAATGCACTGCATTGGCTCTGATAACATTCTATCACTTGCAGCTTCGAACGAAAACAACACGACCCGTGTTATTAATAATCGCTTTTGACGTCAGAAAATCATCCAACTTTTGTGATGCTGCTGTTTAACCCTAAATTCTTTGCTTTGGCAACATTATACAAGGGTCTTTTCATCTTTACAATAAAGAACTCTGTATGTCACAAGATAAGAGAACAATTCTGCTAGCCTTCTACTTCACAAATCACACACAGCTTTTACTTACAAGTCCATCGCAGTCACTAATGGCAGCAGCAGAGGACATGTTTACATTAGAAACTTTGCCAATACGCAAGCAGGCATTCTGAGACAACAGCTTCTTCTGTATCCCTGCTTCGGTGTGGTACTCTACTGTAGCACCAGGTAGAACACTACTGCTTGCATACAGTTCCAACTCCAGGATTTTACCAAATGCGTTTATCTGTTGAAATCAAAATCATAAAAGACATCAACCGCTAACTTTAAAAAGCAATCACCAAAGAAAAGTAAATGTTGCAAGTGGAAGCGTGTCAAAATGTTTTGCGGGCCATAAGTCCGATTCTTATCGCAGATACTGTTGCAGCATTTAAAAAGGACATTTTTAAAATGACAATAAAAAGTGTATGCTTCTTTCATTCGCAAGTTCTAAATTATCTCAAGGAACAGTCTCTGCTTCCCTATTGAACTGAAGAGTGCTAAGCCTCATAAAGAAAGTAGGGAAGATTAAGAAGTTACACTGATATTGAATTTGTTTGGATTACGAGCTAAGAGAGATCAAAATAAGATGGTGTTTTAATGTCCAGAAAGAGCAGAAAACAGGAGCTTTTTCATTTAACTAACTTCAAACTATACCTTTCCTTTCGATGAGCTTTTTCATTAAACTAACTTCAAACTGTACCTTTCCTTTCGATGAGCTTTTTCATTTAACTAACTTCAAACTATATCTTTCCTTTCGATGAGCTTTTTCATTAAACTAACTTTAAACTGTACCTTTCCTTTCGATGAGCTTTTTCATTTAACTAACTTCAAACTATACCTTTCCTTTCGATGAGCTTTTTCATTAAACTAACTTTAAACTGTACCTTTCCTTTCGATGAGCTTTTTCATTTAACTAACTTCAAACTATACCTTTCCTTTCGATGAGCTTTTTCATTAAACTAACTTCAAACTGTACCTTTCCTTTCGATGAGCTTTTTCATTTAACTAACTTCAAACTATACCTTTCCTTTCGATGAGCTTTTTCATTTAACTAACTTCAAACTATACCTTTCCTTTCGATGAGCTTTTTTATTAAACTAACTTCAAACTGTACCTTTCCTTTCGATGAGCTTTTTCATTTAACTAACTTCAAACTATACCTTTCCTTTCGATGAGCTTTTTCATTAAACTAACTTTAAACTGTACCTTTCCTTTCGATGAGCTTTTTCATTTAACTAACTTCAAACTATACCTTTCCTTTCGATGAGCTTTTTCATTAAACTAACTTCAAACTGTACCTTTCCTTTCGATGAGCTTTTTCATTAAACTAACTTCAAACTGTACCTTTCCGTTCGATGTCTACCATTTCTCGAGTCCTTGATCTAAGTATTTGATTTCGGTGGATTATATTTTTTATAATTTTTCTACAAGCCTAAATACAAGCTATGATAAGTCTAAAAAAACTAACAATAGAAGACAAAAATTTAAAAAATCATTCAATAATATGAGTGAATTGAATTTGACGTCTGATCTTCATAGCAGTCGTGCCGATAATGATCAGAGTCGATAATGAGTCCTGCCTAAGTAGAAAGCCAAAACGAATAAAGAAACTAAAACTGGGAGCTAGAGACGAAAGAAAGACGCGAAGACAAAAGGAGAAAAATTGGTCAAAAGGAGGGAGACGAAAGAGAGGTACACCTCAGGAGGCGACAGAAAGGAGAAAATAATTGGGATAAAACAGAGGAATAATTGGGGAAAAACATGAGATAAAAATATCCAACGACAGGCTTTTTAAGGACTTCAAGTGCTTGGTCAAAAACTTTTCCAAAAAAAGAGAAGACAATAGTCTATTGTCTTGAACAATGGAAGTTACTAGCACAAAGATGCTCTCTAAGTGTATTAGAAAATGCTCTGCGACTGGACAGGTTAAATTTAAAAAAGGTTCAATTTGAACTTAAATTTAAACTTAATTAAATTTGAATTTAAAAAAGGTTTCCTTTACGCAAATATTTCTTTGGAATACGGAGGAACCGTGAGTTAGACAAACTTGAACTGAGGCTTAACGCAAAAATTCAACATTTCAGATGGCTGGCTTAAATTGAACACTACGGTCTTCTATTGCCTGTTGTTCGCCAATGTTTATAAAAAGACTTTGATGCGAGAAAATAATTGCCGTGTTTCCATAACCTGCAAATTTTTTTCAATCAAAATGGACGGAGCTATGGCATTGCTAATTGGATCAGCTTAGCATATTTCTGTTACTCGATTGCAAAACTGACTGTCAAAAGCTATCGTACAATATGCATGACAATTTTTATCTGCACCGTTTACATTAGGTCGTATTCATCAGGAATTTGCAGAAAATTCTTATTTGCTATTATTATCTATCACTAAAAGACTCACCTGGTAATGGGAGGCACGGTCATCGTTTAAATCACGTCTTAATCTTCGATGTTTCTCAGACAATTTGTAATTTTTTTCTAATGCTTGTGGATATATCACTTCATATGTGCGTAGATTTTTAACGAATGCATCTGAAATAAATGTACGCAAAGTCAGTCTTTGTCACATAAATTGGTCACATGATACTTATAACGCGATTTTGCTTACTTTTATAAGCATCAGAATACTCAGAGATCAGGGACTCAATGGATCTGATCTGGGCAAACGTCTATAAGGCATACTGTAACATGGCTACGCCTATATAATTGACAATTGAACCAATATGTCGGTGTTGTACAAACTGGAACTCAAAATAGATATAGCTGTAATGGATACAATGTAACTAAAATACCTATACATATATGAAAAATGGTTATAAGGAACTTATGTGCCAGTACACGACGTAATAAAGCTAATGCGGCTATGAGACTAAAACTCATATCGTAATACTTGTGCAAGACACATTGAAGCTTTTATGGTGATAAAAAAGTTGCTCTTCCCTTAGCACTGTGGCTCCCGGTCCAGCTTCGAAAGATTGCTCTACTATTAATTTGTAAACCAATCTGGTCTTAGACCGTGCGGATGTTATTGAAACCGAGTTAAATCATTTCACACAAAGGTGACTTAAGATTAATTGTATCCGCGAGCGATGGTGTGCAATCGAAACCTTCTTTGCATTAAGCTTGATTATACAAGCCTTTGATTGTTTATTCACGATTCAGAGTACCCACCTTCCTTTTTAAAATGACAGACATGTCAGATTGGTTCTGTTTCACAGTGGGTCATTCCTTACATCCATTTCGGCAACCAATGGAAGCAATTGCCACATTAATAAACTCTAATGTTAACTTGAGTCTAAAACAACTTGAAACAATTCGAGACATGTGGGCAGAAGTGGCTGGTAAGAATGATAAAGGAGTGAAGAATGCGACAACAAAATATGTAACGAACAATGAAACTACTGTCTCTGTATTATGCTTTATCAAAGAATCTCACCGAATCGCAAATCAATCGCCTATAACAGCAAAACGATCCCAGAACTATAAAAGCATTACTGTACAATTTTAGAATGAAGGACTTTTTCATAAGTTGATTGCTTTATCGATATTTGCGGCAGACTCTTTAGTGTGTTAAATTCCTTATAAAATATCTTCTTTATTTCGCTATTTTGTAGTGGGCAGATCTTAGAATCAGCAAATAATGAAAGCAAAGAGACCAACTCACAATTACTCATAGACATGATCTTTCTTCGTTTATATTGACGTTGAAACCACAGCGCCAGGGCAACAACGTATTTAAGATAACGGACCTCTTACCGCTAACCCCATTTATTAATGACAACATTTAACTTTTGAAAAAGCTTTCAGACGCTTTAATGGTCAAAAACGAAGGTTCGTATGGAGTTATCATGAAGGTGAAGCCATTCAATAATTCATTCTTAAAAAATTTCAAGGCTAAAAGGTACAGGAAGAAAACCTTTGCATGTTTCCTTGAGCATACTCCCTCTGTTTAGTGCGGCATATCGTTAGATATTCCTTTAGTATTGAATCAAGTGAACATACTAACACTGCTCTATCGACCGTTATTATCACTATCTTTGCCAGTAAATCGTGGCCTGAGAAGATTGAACGAAGGGTCACAATCAATTTAACATTAAGTAGGCTGGCTTCGTTTGTCAAAGAATAAAGGCAGATCTTCTTGTGATTATATGATACAGAGGGGCCAGTAACGAAAAGAACTACAGCATCAACTAAAAGTGACCAAGGAACAATCATGGTAATTTCACGTGAATTAGCTAAATACCACGGATTAATCCCAATGAGGTTTGAAAGAACCCTGAAAAGTTTCACTGGGTATAAGCGACAGTGATTCTTAAGTATCAAGGCTGGGACAATTACCAGGCCAGTAGGTGCCTCTAGTCTCCGAGACAGCTGAAACTGAAAAGAAGCTCTTAATAATCCTGTATCGACGAGCAGCCCTCAAACTGCAGTCTTTGAGATTAGGTTTGTTGGTACTTAAAGGCACCATACTGTAATATTCATGTCCCTGGAACTCCTTTTACAACCTTTTTAAGATGGAACAGATTACCCGCAAACCCACAACAGAGCTATACCGCTTTCCCGTTCCCAAATTTGTACCACCAGTATTGAGAATTACGTAAGCGTTCTCATTCTTTGCAATGCCAAGTTTCAACAGGTCTGGACTGTACATTGAAATGTTTATAGGCTTAAGACTTCCCTATTGAGAAGTTTATATATTTTGAGGGAAGCAGGTGCCCGACGTTCATGATTGCAACGTCGATAGTTAAAGATGAAAAAAGAAACTGGACTTCCTAAGAATAGCAAACAAATCATGGTTGCAAACAAAAAAGAAAAGTCAAAAACTCTGTTTAGATTAGACCGCATCTTTCAGGGTTACTGGATCAGTCAGTACCGAATCTTTCAGGGTTACTGGGGTAAAAGGAAAATCTTCTAATAGTCTAATAGTCACCGCCTTTGTCGACGCATCCGCCATGACACTGCCATTGCAATTGGGAGGATAAAGATTATGGTCGTCGCGTGCCATCATAATCATCATGTTGACCATGACCATCATCGCACAAAAGGTTTGCCATTTTTTATGCCATGTGTTATCTCAGTCACTTTGGACTGCATTTTACGTCTATTCAAATAGTACCAACGAGTTAGAGAATGGCGTAGAAATTTGAGATTGGTCAGCTCTATTTAAACTTTTTAAATGACTTAGTACCCATCAGCGTAATGCAGCATGGGGTTTAAGTCAAATTCCGCCTAACATCACTTTATTTTAAATATTGATGACAAATATGGCATGTAAAGGTCGCCCTTGACGGCTCTGCGCTAGGCAATACGCCTCTTCCACTGTCATGACGGTTCTTACAATATATCATTGCCCTCTGACCCGAACAGACAAAATGAGTGAACGAAGAACAATTTGACTACAACGGTTATAAATGACCAGGACCAGTTCTTACTAAAATTACTGAAATTTTCTCCTAAACTTTTGTGCATTCTGAAATACTTGTTTACAAGAGCAACCTCTGTCTATTGCAGCCTGTTTGCAACGCATAAATGCAATATACTGTAATTAGCCTGAAACAATGAACTTGAATTATTATCTAGCACCACTGAAAAGCGAACGGGAAACTGAAAATTTGGGAGGAAGTCTGCAAAAGAAGCACGTTCTGTCTGTAGACAGGGGGTTGACCTGTCATGAAACACAAACTACGCGATACAGTGCAAGAATGTTTCACGAGAATGCCCTGACTGGTTGCGCTTTATACATTTAACAATGGATAGGAACAGCTTTGAGTGATAAATCGCTTCCAGAGTATTTAGAAATTAAAGGAATTTTGGAAGCTGAAACAACGAGGATTGGTGGGATTAAGGACATCAAACAGTGCACAAAAAATATTGTATTGAGGCTTGATTTAAAAACGAGCAGCCTGTATGTTCACTTTGCACAGCGCCCGTCCTGTGTACATATTGTATTCTGTAGTCAGCTAAAAGCACGTACGGAGAGAACAGCGGCCTATTGAGTTTCGTCGTGTGTGAACCGCAATTAACCCTAGGGTATATACGTGATAAGAAATCGCTCCGTTGGCTACATAACAGAAGAAACAAAAGAATGAACAAGTCTGTAAATCGCTGAACGGGAAACGAGTAAAAGCCACCTTTCCTCTGTAACTTCGGCTCAACCAAACTCTTTTGAATTCATGGAATTATCCACCAGGGTTCCAAATCATTTTTGACGATTATTGAAGAAAAGTACCAAAAATATATATTTACATACGCTTAGCATCGAGTAATTTTTACCATACCAAGGTCACGAAATTGTTACAAGAAAATAATCAACTCAACAAACCTTTATTTTTTTCGGTTTCAAGGTCCTCAAATTCCATCTAAAATAAATTAAAGTGATACTTTGAAATTATCTGCTGAGGGTTATATCCTCAAAATGAATGGAGAAGTTTGGGAAATGAGGACAATCGCGATGGCAAGCGGCAAAAACATTGCATTCAACCAACAGCTAATTTTAGTCTGCCATTTAATTTCAGTGTAAACATTGAAGTTGGTACAATTGCGGTACAGCGTGTGCGAACAAACATCTTCTTATCGACTCTAAAACACTGCTATTGAAAAGAAGTTCATACGAACGTGAAGCATAAATTTCTTTCAAATAACAAATGACAAGCGGTCACCATACCATAGCAAAATCGACCTTTCCATCCCCTGCAAGTTCTGCTGTGCTTGTCAAACTACATATTATAAGTAGTAGAAGTCTGGTAAGATGGGTCTGTGCCCAGTTCATGATCCAACTAATGCTAAGTGCTCCCAGGCGAAGTGTAAATGTCTTTGCTTGCTTATAAGAAAAATTCCACTGCCAGCTGTGATGTGCGGTCGATATAAGTTGATCTTTTCAAAAATTATCTCACTGAACTTGTGTTATGATCCTGATTTTGCGGTGCTCGGGAGAGGTGCCCTCCGCTCTCAACATGGAACTAGTTTGAATGCGGTAGACACAGCGATTTATACGTCTCAGTGAGGCCTTGATAAAACTAACAGATAACCAAACAATATTGATTTTGAGTACCCGACACAGTCCGCCCTTTCACGCTGTGATCTCATTTAACCTCACCGCAAAATTGTGTCACTTTTATCCTTTATCCCGCGCGGTCTTCAAGTAGCAGCGAGCCCTCGTTCGCTGTCATCAAACTCCAAGCAAACAAAGGATCATTGTTTTCTCAACGGTTTAGGGCTACAAGGAATTGAGCCGCTATTGTTCAGCCGCTGTCGTATGTCATGGACACGACCAAACTCAGCTCACTTCATCAACCACATTGAGACCTGTCTCATCCTTTTATCCTTTCTCCCTGTTTAATTCTTAATTATATTCCTTCCAGAGTAACGATAGAATTACATAAAAATAATTTCAATAATTACAGAAATATGGCGATACCTTTTACACATAAAATTGGTGTTTCAATATGGTATTAAATGGGTACCTTCCTGTACCAAGGCTTTTTAGACGTTGTTGTAAGCAACTACAAATAAAGAGCGGAATGAGAACTTTTTTGGGATGAGAAGGAGGAAGTTCTATATAGAACACAAAAAGCAGAATAAATGGAATGGCAATTTTAGAAATTTTTTCGTATTGTCAATCAAATTAACTGATGACCGATGTTTGTTACTGCCTTACCTAGGAGAACAGAAAAGCCAGGCATGATATCATTTCTTGAATATGCTTTTTTGCAGTTTCTCCTTGTTGTCATTTTAGTAAAGAAGACATCTTCGGCATTTGCCGTCGGCAAAGAGCATTAACCTTATCTCAAATTTGTATCGAAGTCAAAAATTTATCATTATGTATTTTACTTGAAACTACCCTTAAATTCGATGAATTGATTTTTTCGATGGCCAAAACTAAACTTGCGGCTAACGGGCTTGAAATACGAAATACATTCTTTTTTCAAAACAATTCATATACTTGTTCTCATATTATTGGTAAAAACTCCTTTTATAAGACAGTTTTTAAGGGGATTTAGCAACATTGTTGAAAATCATATTTTAAAGTAGCTCAGCGTCACCTTGTTCGTAATTTAATTCTAACTTTTGATTTATTTTGAGGCTCGTTTTATTATAAAATTTCCCTTTTAAGAAAGCAAGTATTTCAAGATTTCTTTATGAAAAGCAATTCAAACTTTTTGGGCTTAAATCAAGTTGGAGACGACTAAAAGCTCAATTCCTTGAAGCCAAAAGAAATGCTGTAATTATTATATTGTGAAATTTCATGTTATCGGTGCAACCTTTTGCACCCAGCTTCAAGTGCTAAATCTCTGACTATGTTCCCACTGGTTCAAAAAAGTTAGGTGGGAGATTCAGTGGGATATCTAGATGGTTCCAGACCCTGATATAATCATTTGGCAAAAAAGCTCAAAAAACCCACTTCTTTCCAATTTGCATATACCGTAAATTCACTTTTAAGCCCCTGGGCGGCTTATTATTTTTCAGCACTTTGAAGGGGGGCTTATAAATATTTTGTCATAAAGAGCCATTTTCAGTACTAAACTATTTTTTTGTTACTTGCGAAATAAAAAACATCAAATCAGCCTTCTATATCAATAATATTGTCATCTTCATCGTCATCAATTATCAATTCTAATATATCTTCTTGGACCATGTCGCCTTCTGAAATCGAGCATTCGAAAAGGTCGACTTCATCCCTCGGAGTACCAACGGCCTATAATTTTGGTAAAAGGCTCTCACATGGCCCCTGCTTGATACACATTTATTTTTCATTTCATATTAGCTTGATACTCTGCTTCAGTCTTCACTACATCCTTGAGACTTTTAAACAATCGAGAAATATAGAGAATATATGTTGATTAATATTTCGAGAAAATATGAAACATAAAAAGAGAAAAAAAGTTAAATAGGACATCAAAGTTAACATAATAGAGAAGGGATCGCTATGGCTTGGTATGGTTAGGTAGCGTTGGATAGGGTTGGCTAGTGTTGAATAGGATTGGAAAGGGATGGGTACGGTTTGGTAGAGTTAGATAGTGTTGAGTAGGGTTTAATAGGGCTAGGTAGGGTTGGAAAGGGATGGGTAGGGTTGGAAAGGGCTGGTTAAGGTTGTGTAGGGTTCGATAGTTTTGAGTAGGGTTGGAAAAGGTTGGGTAGGGTTGGAAAGGGCTGGGTAAGGTTGTGTAGGGTTCGATAGTTTTGAGTAGGGTTGGAAAAGGTTAGGTAGGGCCGGAAAGGGCTTGGTAGGGTAGGGTAGGGATGGAAAGGGTTGGGCAGGGTAGGGTTGGATTGGAAAGGGCTGGACAGGGTTTGGTAGAGTTAAGTAGGGTTGGAAAGGGTTGGGTAGGCTTGAGTAGGGTTTGGTAGTGTTGGGTAGGGTTTGTTAGGGTTGGGTAGTATTGAGATTGGCTGGAAAGGGTTGGGTAGGGTTGGAAAGGGCTGTGTAGGACTGTGTAGGGTTGGGTAGTTTTGAGTAGGGTTGGAAAAGGTTAGGTAGGGCTGGAAAGGGTTTGGTAGGGTAGGGTAGGGATGGAAAGGGTTGGGCAGGGTAGGGTTGGGTTGGAAAGGGCTGGACAGGGTTTGGTAGAGTTAAGTAGGGTTGGAAAGGGTTGGGTAGGCTTGAGTAGGGTTTGGTAGTGTTGGGTAGGGTTTGTTAGGGTTGGGTTGTATTGAGATGGGCTGGAAAGGGTTGGGTAGGGTTGGAAAGGGCTGGGTAGGACTATGTAGGGTTGGGTAGTTTTGAGTAGGGTTGGAAAAGGTTAGGTAGGGCTGGAAAGGGTTTGGTAGGGTAGGGTAGAGTTGGAAAGGGTTGGGCAGGATAGGGTTGGGCTGGAAAGGGTTGGACAGGGTTTGGTAGTTTTGAATAGGGTTGGAAAGGGTTGGGTAGGCTTGGGCAGGGTTTGGTAGTGTTGGGTAGAGATTTTATAGGGTTTGGTAGTGTTGAGATTGGCTGGAAAGGGTTGGGTAGGCTTGGGTAGGGTTTGGTAGTGTTGGTTAGGGTTTGTTAGGGTTGGGTAGTGTTTATTTGGGCTGGAAAGGGTTGAGTAGGGTTGGAAAGGGCTGGGTAGGAAAGGGTTGGGCAGGGTATGGTTGGGTTGGTAAGGGTTGGGCAGGGTTGGCTAGTGTTGAGATGGGTTGGAAAGGGTTGGGTTGGATTGGGTAGGGCTAGGTAGGGATGGAAAGGGATGGGTAGGGTTGGAAATGGTTGGGTAGGTTTGTGTAGAGTTTGGTAACATTGAGATGGGTAGGGTTGGAAAGGTTTGGGCAAGGTTGGAAAGGGTTGGGTAGTGTTGAGTAGGGTTTAGTAGGGCTAGGTAGGGTTGGAAAGGGATGGGTAGGGCTGGAAATGGTTAGGTAGGTTTGTGTAGAGTTTGGTAACATTGAGATGGGTAGGGTTGGAAAGGGTTGGGCAAGGTTGGAAAGGGTTGGGTAATGTTGAGTAAGGTTTAGTAGGGCTAGGTAGGGTTGGTAAGGGATGGGTAGGGTTGGAAATGGTTGGGTAGGTTTGTGTAGAGTTTGGTAACATTGCGATGGGTAGGGTTGGAAAGGGTTGGGCAAGGTTGGAAAGGGTTGGGTAGTGTTGCGTAGGGTTGGAAAGAGTTGGATAGGCTTGGGTAGGGTTTGGTAGTGTTGGGTAGGGTTTGTTAGGGTTGGATAGTTTTGAGATGGGTTGGAAAGGGTTGGGTAGGGTTGGAAAGGGTTGGGTAGGGTTGGAAAGGGTTGGGTAGGGTGGGGTAGGGTTGGAAAGGGTTGTGTAGGGTTAGGTAGTGTTGAGTAGGGTTAGGTAGTGCTGACTAGTGTTGAGATTTATTTGAAAGGGTTGGGTAGGGTTGGGTAGGGTTGAAAAGGGATGGGTTGAGTCAGAAAGGGTTGGGTAGGGATGGGTAAGGTTGTTCAAAGTTGGGAAGGGATACACTTCATTTTTATAACAACCCATGAATTTAAGATCAGGCTGACTGTTCTTAATTCCGAGTAGGGTAGGGTAGGGTAGGGTAGGGTAGGGTAGGGTAGGGTAGGGTAGGGTAGGGTAGGGTAGGGTAGGGTAGGGTAGGGTAGGGTAGGGTAGGGTAGGGTAGGGTAGGGTAGGGTAGGGTAGGGTAGGGTAGGGTAGGCTAGGGTAGGGTAGGGTAGGATAGGATAGTTGGGGTGTGGTATATGATATGATATGATATGATATGATATGATATGATATGATATGATATGATATGATATGATATGATATGATATGATATGATATGATATGATATGATATGATATGATATGATATGATATGATATGATATGATATGATATGATATGATATGATATGATATGATAATCGTCCCACACAGCGAGAAGAGATTCATATGAAAATGAATATGTTACCAAACTAGGGCCCGAATTCCAATTATCGTGCAGCAGTTCGCATAGTAGCCATTCAATTCACATAGCTATAGCCAGACATTCCCGGACGATAGATAACAGAATCTGAATTGGGAAATTCCAATTAAGAAGGCTCTACATCTGTTCCAGCTCAGTCGGTGGTTTACGGCAAATCCTCATGAGAAAAAGAAAAGTTTTGAATACATGATTATATTACAGTTATTGACTGTAAAGAAAACTTGGTTAGGTATAGCAGCACCGCTTTCTGGAAAAAGAGTAAGTACTTTTTACCCCTTAAATACTGTCTAGTCTCATTTATGCTAGGCCTCCACTGCTCATTTTTGCTAGGCCTCAACTGCCCATATTTGCTAGGCCTCCACTGCTCATTTTTGCTAGGCCTCGCTTGTATTTCCTGTGCAATTATCTCCTTCTACCTGCAGGAAATTTTTAAGTGCCCTGTTAAATTCCTCTTAACCTGCTGACCATACACTCGTTTTTTTAAGAACAATTTATAAGAACATGAGCCTCAAAAATGTTCAAAATTTTGGAAGAGATTTAGAACAAGCTGAAGCTGAGCTAATGAAAAAATGCAATTCTGAACAACGTTTAATCTTTGTTCCGAGTGTGGGTGCCTTTTCGGTGAATATTCAAATTTGTCGCCGCATGAAGGTTGTCTCACTCGCTTTGTTGGCAAATGAGGCCTGAACACCTCCCTAGAGTGAAAAGCTTGCAATCGCACTGCTTACACCCTATTAATTTGAAAACAAATCAAGAACAATCCAGCTTCAGATTTTCGACAGAATGAAGAACATTCAGCCTGTACTTAAATTTACTGGTTCTTATATGTGTATTCATAAACAATTGAGAAAAAAGGCACTCCTCCGCCCTCGCATGTATCCTACTGTAAGATATCAAAAAAAAGTAAAATCGTGACACGCTTTAACAGGAGACAGGCATAAAAATCATGCAACTTGACATCTTCAGTGAATCTATAATTTGTTTCTGCGTACGAAAGTAAAGTGATCAGAATTGGTTGACAAATATTTCAAGGAGCCTCGAGAGCGTGAAACGGTTAATACACACCAATGCATTCATTGGCGAACTTCAGCAAATCTGTATCTCACACACTTATTATCATGAAAAAAGTCTATAAGAATATTGAGGATCAAAATCTCTGAAATTTGAGAATAATTTTAGAATAATGCAATGCTCAAGCTTTACCAAGAATTAAATTTTTTGTTTGTTTGAGTTTTTTTTGAAAGCAAAACAAATGCGAGTTTCACGCTATATGTCTTGAAACAGAATAGCCTTGGAGTCATTAAACTATAAAACAACGCGATTATATATTATGTTGCTTAGGAATAATATGAGAATACTCTTAAGCTCAAAACGAAATATAATTAAGAATATTGAGGCTTAGCAAAAAATACATTTAGTAATGCTTTGATACATCAGTGCTCCATTTTTGTCAATGTAGCTTTGCCCATTTTCCATCCAGCACCCTGCTTTGATTTTAAAGCAAAATATCTATGTATTCCCATTCTCTCAATGGGAAAAACGCAGAAGGCATCTTGCCTACACTAGTTAAAGGAAATTACAAAGTGGGCAATATACCTGGATGAGGAAATTAAAAAATAAAGATGTCCATGTGGACTAGTTATGATGAAAGGAGGACAAGGCACGATCTAGTAGTTGTTAAAGATGCTAAAGATGTTTTGTGATTGCTAAATGAATTTAGTAAACAAGATATGGTACCTTTTATTACAAAAGTGAAATTCTATTTTCAAATAGTGGAAAACTTTAAATTCGGACGGTAGAAATTTCAGACCACGATGAATTGCAAACGTAAAATTTATTAACGTGTGAAATTAGGACGTTGTATATAACCAGTCTTTAAACGTGCTTGTCTCCAGCAAGCAATACTTTAAAAGTACAAAATTCACCATCTTTTTAATATATCTAAATGATAAGTTGAGTTGTGCATTTACTGTCAATTGAACGCTGCCAATTAAGCAACACAGACACCATTGAATAACAGCCAAACAATTAGAAACACGGATGGAAAAGTTTAAAAGGCTGCTCAAACCCATTCCTGATAATTTGCTTAATTTCTGAGGCTTTTATTTATGAGAAAATATTTTAAACAGTTCTCACATGAAATGATAACTTGAATGATGTTACAGTAAATCAATATTTTATAGCTATTTAGATTTGCCAGGACACAAAGCATGTTAGTCAAAGAAAAATAATTTCATAGCTACAACTGGCTTATATCCTCACGGTTGTCCAACAGCCAGTTTTCAATTCACAACACATACAATGTTTATTCAAGCTAGAAAGCTGACGTCAGCAACGTCCCTTACAGCGTTAACCCGGATGTCGCGTTTAACAAGGATGGATAGAGACAGCAATAGATTCGCCCGAGAACTTCTAGATTCATTTTTCTTCTTTTTTAGTTACGTAAATAACTGCACGTGTAATTCGAATATACCGCATATCCTTCTCTCCCAGCAAATCCCATTTTGTAAATGACATCACTATAGGAGAAGCATCTTTTCAATATGACAAACTACATTAAAGTGACCACTTCGATGCCTGAATTTTGCGTTTAAAGTTTGGCTGGTTGACTAGAGGCAGCACAATTCCTTTATTCAATGGCAGCGCCAGCCACTAGGATCTGGAGTCAGAGGAGGGGGAATAAAAACTTTCAGGCCACGCCCTTTTTACTGGGCGTTGCGCGAACTAGTGATAATTACTTTCCTTCAAGGCCAGCTACTAACTCTGTACTACCATTGTGCTGAAATGAAAATGAATTAAATAAAATAGCATACTCGAAAGATATAAACTGAAGTAACAAAACGTTCCCTGAATGCAGAGGGTGTTTTTAAGGGAGTTTTAAAAGAAATATCGAGAATATTGAAAAGACAGCGCAGACAAAGTCTAAAATTATAATTAAGATTCTAAAAATACCCAAAAAAAGAATTAGGCAGGAATTCGTCATCAGACTCACCTTGCGACGATGATGCATTTGAATAGACGCCCTTCCTATTGAAATGAATCCGAAACCTTTTCATCTCTCATTACCGTCCCACTATATCTAAATGCTTCGATATTGAGTTTCACAAATGCGTCGTTTGCCGCCCCATGGAAGAGTTAATATCTTTTTAAGTCTAGTAAACCTTGTTACTACTTATTGCTAGAAATATCAAACTTCGCGTAGCAGACAAAAGGTTACAGTTTGTTACAGAAACACAGAACACTCCACAAATTGTGTAATGCGCACCTTTTAACCAGAAATAAATTCATGCGAATATTGCGACTCAAAATTGCCAAAATTTTAGAATAAGTCAAGAATACAAGACAATCTGAAACTTCGTCAATAGAATGACTTTTTGTTTATCAAGGTACGGTTTTTTCTCGAGTTTACCTACCCCAACCGACCTAATCAAGATTTTTAATAATAGCGGGGCTCAGAGTAGGCTGTCCGCCAGATTCTGTGAATTTTGCAATGAGTATAAATACGAAGATAGAGTTCAAAGCAAAGACAAGGCAAAACAGCGACGAGAATCCAATGTAATTCAAAATAAAGTTAATAAAACGAATACTAATATTTCGCCCGGCCCGGGCATACAGGGCTTCATCAGAGTAAATGAAACGAACGAGTAAATAAAATTGAAATAATAATAAAAATAAAGTAGTCTCTTCATTTACAGTTGGTTTGAGCAATAGTTAATATACATAGATAATTACGTAAAATTAATTAATACCAACTATTTATATACGTAAAAAGAAAAAAGTACCATATTAATCTACCTATTTACATATTTTACAGCTACATTTGTCTCCATTCCATGCATGTATGCCTTTTCTAAATTTGAATCATAGAACGCTTTCCACATTTATTATCGTATCAGGCAAGGCTCGATAGTGATACTGGATTGATTGATGTTACTCACAATACAAGTTTAGGTATTCTTATGGAATTGAGGTATTCCTACAAAAGATTACGTTTACGTTTTTTGCGTCTTTCGCGGCCAATTCACTACCCTGAGTACCAAAGCCACCAAATTTTGAGCACTTTAATAGAGAACCAGGAACCTTCTTAACCTATGTTTTCTAATTTCTGCGCTCGAATTTACGTGGCAGAATATACATTTACGTGCTTGATTATGGCCCCCATTACACATTGATAATTGATTCTTGGCCCCCATTACACATTGATTTTTAACTGTGGGTCCCCAATCACATTGATTCTTAACTGTGGGCCCCCATTACACATTGATTATTGATTGTTGGCTCCCATGACACATTGATAATTGATTCTTGGCCCCCATTACACATTGATTTCTAACTGTGGGTCCCCAATCACATTGATTCTTAACTGTGGGCCCCCATTACACATTGATTATTGATTGTGGGTCCCCAATCACATTGATTATTAATCGTGGCTCCCCATTCACATTGATTATTGATTGTGGGCCCCCATTTACATTGATAATTGGTTGTGGGCCCCCATCACACATTGATTATCGATTGTGGGTCCCCAATCACATGGATTATTGATTGTTTGCCCCGATTCACATTGATTATATTGATTGTTTGCCCCCATTCACATTGATTATTGATTGTTGGCCCCCATTTACATTGATTATTGATTGTGGGCTCTCTTACACATTTGTAGCACATAATGGGCTTTTAGATTTATAGCAGATACACGGAATTTTTCAAAAAATTACTTAAGAAAAAGAAATAGAATAAGGAAAGCGACAAAGTCTCTTTCTGGGGCATTAAAAACACAGTTTTCTTGGTCATTGGTCAAGCCTTTATTGAGAAAAGGTAAGAAAAAGGAAGCGGTGGCGTGCCGTCCACAAAAATTCATTAACAACGATAGGAAGTAAAGAATCGGGCATGAATCACTCGTTAGAGCACAATGAATGCAGCGAAAATGCGAGTTATTTTCTTTGGCTTGTTAAGGAAACAGGAGTCATTGTTTATCAGGCAAATAGAGGTGACCCTCATGAAGCCTGGAGCTTACTCATGTATGCATAACCACAGTGGCCTAACCTCTTGCTTTTTAGCCACAATGCCTGCCAAAAGTCTTGGAACACTGACATCAATTTCCAAGGTCAAAACCAATCATCCCCCTCTCCCCCACGGAACAATGTTGGTTTACTATCAAACGGACTAGGATTTTAGGAAGCAGTTTCTTTTGCGCTTCTTTTATGATATTTCTCTAAATCATCAACATTGTTTGAGGGGGAAGGGGGCGGAAGTAGCAAATTTTTTTCATGAAAGGAATGAAAGATATCAAATGCAGCGTAAATTGGTGGGTGTTCCAAGTACTTTTGGCAGGCATTGTCTGAATTTCATTTTGAAGCTTGTTAGATATTCCACCAAAACCAATATCCTCCTATAGGTTTTTGATGGTGCTGATTCCATTTCTGCCATTTTCAACATCGTACGTGTTACCGATAAGGAGATATGGGGGTATTGTCTCTTTTCGGGGGTGGGAGTAAGCTACCCCCATAAAACTAAATGCCATATTTCAATTAAGGTGAAAATTGCTAAAATCAAAATCGATTTCCAATAAATAAGATCAAGATTGTATTTTGAATCTTTTCAAAGGCTCGTAGCCAGATGGCTGTCTAAGAAATAATGGGATAGATGAAGGAGACAAATATGAGTGGCAGCTAGAAAATAATCTAAAAATGGAAAGGATGCAATTTTATAAAAGTGACATCGATTCCTCTGTTTCATGTTTCTAATTATAGATAAGGTCGTATTTGAGAATTATGTCGGGTAGTTGCTCTCCTTTTATCACGGATTTACAAGTTGTCATTCATATAGGCCCTTGTTGTGCAATTCAGTGCCCAAATGACAAATTTCAGAGTGTTTACCTAAATTGTAGAAAGGAACCCCGTGTTTCCCACATCAGAGTTCCCAACTGATTGATCTACTATTCCATGTTGGTTGGTAAGGGAACTGAAATAAAACTGACATCCACTCGCCTTCCTGCGCTCCTAAATGCTTGGTCCAGAAGCACTACAAAGAAAGCCCTCTTCCCTACTGTTACTGCATTGCCGAAATGGCCTTTAAGTTAGACTCTACCTGCTACTTTTGTCTTCATAAAGCGCAAGGCAGATTATTTCATCGTTAATTGATTGCTGTATTTGTTTGCGTGACATTTGCCACAACAAAATATATTATTTCATCGAATGTAGCGCGCGTCGATGTGAAGGACAAGGCCCCGCAAGGCAACTCTCACCCTCGGAAATGAACGCTTGTAGACCGTTGTGTAGACCGTGGCTGTTTCTTCGCAATTTTCTGACTTGTCAGGGGGATGTTTGCCCCCAAATTCACCCAAAAGGTGTATAATGATACCCCTCAAAGATAAAATTAACCTTTGTATGAATTCCATGAAGAAAACGGCAAAATATGACGAGAATCCCACGGTCTACACTCAAAAGGAGAATAAGATCTAGAGTACTTCAAATTCAATTCTCAGAAAGTGTAGACCGTTGACACTTTCCTGAATTTCTTCAGTTTTACAACTTGTATCGATCTGAAAACCTACAATATTTTTTATACCAGCCATGCACACCTACTGACGAGGTTTCGTCTACTTTCTTTGAAAAATACGATTTTTATGAACATTTTAAATGTGTAGACCGTGGCTGTAGACCGTTGGTAACCATTGGCAATAGGCATTTTCATACTACATCACGTGCCCATTAGGAAAGGAGCGTTCTTTCAATTCCTAGCATACTTTAACAATGGAAAACGAACAATTATAATTGGCACAAACCATTTTCCAATTACTGGGACAAGGGAAGATAGAAAATAATAGGGAATGGGGTGTCTATGAGCGCTACCATGTTGCCACATGTGAATGCGAAGGAGCATAGCCTAAGCAAATTTATTAAATTCGTAGATGGTTTTGGGAGGGTTATGGTGGATAAAATTGAGCCATTTGAACAGTTTCTCACCAGCATGTTGTTCGCAATTATTTATATTATGCATAGTTTGTAGACATTCTCATGAATTTTTTTGTTTTTTCATCAACAATTAAACCATAAATAAGGGGACTTTTAAGCAAAAAAACGCTTTTTCAAAAGCACTAAACTATACTGTTTTTCCTTTGAAAATTGATAGTTTTCTTAAACCGATGATCGAATTCTGCACAAAATACTTGTATTCAATAATGATTTAAATGATATTGACGGAAAAAATCAGTAGAATGTTTTTTGTAACAAATAACAATACTCGGATATCTACTATATCAATCGTTCAGAGTCCAACCCCTCTCCCCCCCCCTTTTAACTGGGTAAAGAGTGAAAATTTCGAATTTTCATTAGTAGCATTGAGATCAGCACCATCGAAAACCCTAGGGTAGCACAATGTTTTGATATCGCAGATTGCTGTTTTCGAGAAAATTTTCAGACAATGCCTGCCAAAAGTCTTGGAACACTGACATCAATTTCCAAGGTCAAAACCAATCATCCCCCTCTCCCCCACGGAACAATGTTGGTTTACTATCAAACGGACTAGGATTTTAGGAAGCAGTTTCTTTTGCGCTTCTTTTATGATATTTCTCTAAATCATCAACATTGTTTGAGGGGGAAGGGGGCGGAAGTAGCAAATTTTTTTCATGAAAGGAATGAAAGATATCAAATGCAGCGTAAATTGGTGGGTGTTCCAAGTACTTTTGGCAGGCATTGCACGTTGAATGTAAAAGGATTAACTCTTTTTTGACACTTTATTTGAATTACTTTTTTAAAGAATTTGCAATGATACTAAAACTCATCCATCTTGGTCGCAAGTGCATATTCATCGTTTAAAAATTTGTTTTTGACTATTTTTACCCAACGACTTGGTTACAGTTATACGAAAACTGATTTTGCTATTTGGAAAAGTAAACTGATTTTGCTATTTGGAAAAGTAAACTGATTTTGTGATTTGAAAAAGTAAACTGATTTAGTGTATTTACAAAGTTTCAGTAGATCTTAAATCAACCACGTAGTTGTAGACGTCGGCTAGGGTGGGCAAACTCGAGCAAGAACCATACCTGAGGGGGGGGGGCAGGCTTTAAAACAAGAAAACAGATATATAACAAACAGAGATATGTAAATAGATATATTTAGATAGATGTATGAAAATAGTAAATCGGAGAAAAGCTGATAATTTCAGAATTTATCAGACGCAAATGACCTTGTCCAAGCTGGTCCGTTCATGCAATGAGTTACTGGATTTTTAACAGGATTTGCCAAAAAACAACATTATTACTAAGCGGCTCTAAAATTTGTTGGCAGAGAAGTTCTCTGTTTGCAAAATGAATACGAGGTGTCACTGACTGACGGCACGTGACTGACGGATGACATTAAACTCGTGAAATTACCGTTAAATTTGGCGTACATGTCTTTTAACGTTCAAATCGAATCAAACGGGTGCATTCAGAAAAGTTCTGACATGTGCGCAAATCGTCCCTACGGTTGTTTAATGATCTTTAATGTCGTCATCGTCCTGGATCACGACATTCAAAAAGCCTAGTTAACATCGTCATAGGCAGCTACTCTCAAAATTGTGGTCAGAAAGCCTTTGATGCACTGCCAAAAATGGATACGCGTCTTACTGTACTATACTATACATTTTTTTCATCTGAATAGTAAAAGGAAAATGCTATATAGTATTTTAGTATTATGAAAATGATCTTATCCTAAATTCCTACTGTGAGATAATTTTTGTTCTGGATCTGGATGCCTTTCTGCAACTGAAATGATACGGCATGTGACAAGCGGGATCGTTTGCTCTACCAAAGCACTATGCGCCTTTACCATATACTGAAACCTTTTCAAAACCTGGGTTGAATATCAACTGGTATGAACTAGGCATATTTTGCCTATTTTTATCCATTAACAAAGCGCACTTGAAGTGACGAAGATTCCTTTTAGAACACACATTCATCATTACTCATTAGCCAGATATCTGTCGACGGCCCATCGTTCAATCTAAGCTAAAAACACGTACTGCCCCTGGTCATAGATCAGAGAGTTACTTCAAATGTTTCGGTTCGTATAAAAGATCGGACTGTTTTAGAAGAGTGCGGGGTATATTGGCTTAATGTCTTTGAATAACATGCTAGTATTTTATGCTTTCACTGTAAAGTTACAGGACGATGATGCTGGGAAAATGCTGCCCATTGGGGATGATTTGAGATAATACATTATCCGCATAGATCATCAACAAATATAGTCAGATTTATAAATATCAGAGATATATTACATTAGTCATTTATAATATAATACTTCTGTCCAACTTTTACCAACATTTTATTCCCTTCAATAGGATAAAGGAGGCAAACCATACTAAAGTAAGTTCATCTTCTATCGCGTAACTGGAGATAGTAAATGGGACAAGATACTCGTTTCCAAAGCAAGCAACATGACGTAGATAAGACGTTGGAGATTTCGCAATGTTAGAGATCATGAATACAGTCGAGTCCCGCTATCTCGAACTCGCACGGAAAATGAAAATCATTTGTCACAAAGCTTTCTTAAACATCAAACTGAACTAAAATAGTCTATTAATGAAGTTTGCTTTCTATTTTGGAGTGCTTCTTCATGGTTTTGTTTCTATTGCTGGTATCAAAGTAGCAGTAACAGAAGAAATACCCATTATAAACACAACTGAATTCGAAGTGAATTCTTTTATCCAAGGGTACTACATTTATCATTCCATTTGGCAGCCCAAGATTGGAGAGGAATTGAAAATCGTTATGGAGCCAAACAACATAGCCGACAAACAGGGACGAAAATACCGGGGTGTGTGGGGGGGTGTGACACATCTGATGTTCGTAAAGGGCCGTTTACGAATTTTGAAATGGAAATGTGATATTTGTTATAAACCTCCCTTCCTGATATTGCATTTTAGAGAACGGAACAGGTATGTCAGGAAGAGCTCCGTTATTAGCAGAGCGAAAGCATTCCTTACTGAAAGTCATAGCCAATGGATGCAATGATTGATGCATTAGTTTATGAGGGCAAGGTTGTGTCCACACAAATTAATTTAAGTTGTAAATTACGAGTTACGACAGGTACGGCGCAACTGGGGGGAGTAGAGGGCTGAAGGCCCTCACTTTGGTCAAGTTAAGAATTTTTTTATCATTTTTTCTATACCTTTTTAACAGTGTATGAATTTAAAAGAGAATAAACGTTTAAGATGCCGATTTTGTTTGATCTAATTGCTAACTTATTCACGTATATTTTTATTATTTTTCTTTTATTTGCATTAATTCGGTAAATCACTTTCTGTATCATTGCAATTTTTTCATTTTGGATGTGTAAACATGGCCTTCTTGAGACAAGAAACTGCACATTTCTCTTCAGAAAATAAAATTTTCCCAATCGAAAACACATCTTCCTCTGTCATTCAAAACTATGTGCAATCTGAAACGAAAAGTTACCGTTTCTTTCCTTCCCCAACGTCCATCACTGGAGTTTTAGCATGACATCCCCCCTCCCTATTTTTCCAATAAACAATAATCAGTTTTTTAGCAATATAGTATTTTACTAAATTTTAGTCTGGAAGATGCTTTCTAGCCCTTTTACAAGGTATAATTTCAAAAATTTTCTTCACGTCGGACCCAACCATGGTGGGTCCTCCTACCCCACTAAACTTGATATGCCATGAAATACAAGCTTTATTACAAAGGAAAATCAAATTTGACATTCAATTTACGCTCACGTAAAAAATAGATATTTCATAGGCAATGAAGTTTCAAATTTGTTTTTATTGCTTAGAAGTTTGTTCTTGGTAAAGACAAATTTACACTGGTAAAGCTTTTACTAGTAACCTATAGACAAACCTTTGCTACGAGGTCTGCAGGGCACCACTCATTTTCGCAGGGCAGGGCAGAAACCATTTTTGTGGTAAAAAACTTCGTTCGAGATAGCCAATAGTTCGAGTTAAGCGAGTTCGGTATTATGAGTTTTATTTCTATACCAAGCCCCATAGGAAAATGAGGGGAAATGGGAATCTTTTCGAGTTTTTCGAGATAACCGAGTTTGAGATAGCGAGATTCAACTGTAATCGAATGGTTTTGATTGGATTTGGTCATGAAGAAGCAAAGAAGATTTAGGAGCGCCAACCCAAAATATAAAAGGAGTACTCCAGAGCCGACAAATTAGAGATTTGCAGATTGTAAAAAGTTGAGGGGGTGATATGAACCAAAGCTTTTGAGATGAGCATCGTGCTTTAGAAGAAGATCGGGATTTCGAAATTGATATTGGCATATACAGAAGGGCCTATTTTCATTCAGCACAATGGTTCTTTAACTATAAGGCTACATTTAAAATATAACATAGCATAACATAATTGTGATAAGGAATTAGAATTATCTAAGTCAGTACCATTCATGGAAACTGGAGAAAACTCAGGGCTTCGCCTGCGTTAAATGGCAATCTTACGTACGGACCTGGGTTGTATCACTTTGATTTAGCCTAACGAGAATGTCTTTAATACAAATTATCTAACAAGGTTTTACATTTTACGGTATCGTAGCCATCATTTTTGTTGATATGTTAGCATGTTCTTGATATTTTACAAATTTTGAGGATTGTCCTCTTAAAGAATTTTCCTTAGTAAAAAGAGGCTGAACTTCATGCGCAATTTAGAGATTGCCCTTTTTTAGTATATTGGCCAAGCTACTAAATATCTTAAAATGCTGCATGAAAGTAAAATACCGTTAATCCTCGAATAAGTCCCTCGGGGCTTATTCATTTTTCGTGTTTTTGGAGGGGGGGAAATTCGAGAGTGGGGGCTTATACAAGAAGGGGGCTTATACAAGGAGGAGGCTTATGAATTGTAGTAGACATAAAAACACATTATTAAAAGACCTCATATATTTCAGTATGAATTCTTTATTAACATTGAATGAATAACTACCAAAAGTATGAATTTTTGTCGTAATCCAATAAAACACCAAAGGCAACTTCAGATGGCTTCTTATAAGTTAGTTCTTTACAGGGCTTCTTATAAGAAGCAGTTTAAAATAAATTTTCACTAAAATTCGGGGGAAAAAAGGTAAAATATATATATATTATATATATCATAGAGTTGAAGAAAGTAAAACTACATGGTTTATCTCTACAAGCCTGTTTTGTGAGTAACTCACTCTTCAGGAGACGCTCTACGTGCTATTGAACACTGTGCTACGGAAGTATCAAAAGACAAATTTCTATATTATATGTATATATATATATATATATTGTAATCAATAAATGTATTCGTCAGTCTGCGTCATTTGCAAAAACAGCATCTGAATTCACCGCAAAATTGTGCGCATTTTTGCATGTATTGGAACTGCGCATAGTGAAAAAGCCACTATCTCTTTAATTCAAACTTCCGAAAAAATTACTGTTGATTTCCTTTGCGCTTCCAAAATAAAACAACAATGCGTTTTTCTATATAGACGAACTGGTGTAATATTGACATTATGGCTTGGATTGCCTGCTTCATACAAACATTATGGTCTGAATAAAGTCGAAATGCAAATGCTATCTTTGTCAATCTGTTTGGGGTCTCATCTACAAGCTGACCCCGTTTTATTGAATTTCATTTCGATACATATCGGGTAGATAGCGATACATATCCACATCCCTACTGGTCTTCTCAATGTTTTTAATTGATTTCCTAAATTTCTACTTACATTAAGGCCTTAAGCGCCTACTATAACTTTACTTAAAGGGATGGCGGGGCGAATGGCCTTGCAATGGCAAATTTGAAATGTAAACAAAAAACACGAAATAAATAGAAAGATCGTCAGCATGAATTTGTAGCTTTATCTAAAAAAGAAACTTCTGACGAAAAGCTCCTCCTCCCCTCCAGCCCTCGGCTCGGTCACCTTTCTACATAATGAGCTTGCTAGGCGGTTTCGTATATTGCCTTCTACTTACCAAGATATTGGGAGAAGCTCTTAAATTCTAACTCGACTGCCATTATAAAGCAATCTTGGCCCAAAATAAAGAATTGACGTTTTCTCTTTTCGCATGAATCTCAAAACTATGAATGAGATTTATTATTCGGCGACAAGAACAAACAAAAATCGCTCGCCTTTACTATCCTCTAATCTTGCGTTACTGATGTAGCTGTAATTGGTTCTGTATATCTACACACAACAATAGTGGATCAATTAAAAAACATGAGGAGTGCGACTGATAGCAATTTAAAGAAGAGTTGGCTTTATTCGCCAATAACAAAGCTCTTGACCTGACTTTCTGCTAAAACTGTGAACATTTCTTCATGATGTCGAGAGCTCAAAGCTAATAATTTGCTATACAATATTAAGAGCTGGTGCATGACTTGTTCAGCAGTGGATGTTTGGACGTTGATCATTTGATTACAGAAGTTGATCATTTGTTAAGATTTTGTCAAAAGTTTATGCCTATACATGCCAGAAGTATGACCATAATTTCTTAAGACGAGTTCAAAAATGGATTCAAAAAGTTTCAAAAATCTACGATTTGTTAAGAAGATGCTAGGAGTAGATGACGGGTTTAGAAGGAGCAAGAAGTGGATATATTTTTGAGAAGATGCTAAAAGTTGATTAAATCTTAAGAAGTTGCAAGAAGTGGCAGTGGATTGTTAAGAAGCTAATGACTTGATAAGAAAATGCAATGTAAGATGTGGGTTAATTGTTGAGAAGGTGTCGGAAGTTTACAACATTTTAAGATGTTACAAGAAATGGACGACTTGATATGAAAATGCCAGATGTGGATGACTTGACTAGAAGATTCCAGAAGTGGATGACTTGATAAGAATATGCAATGTAAGATTTGGGTGAATTGTTGAGAAGGTGTCAGAAGGTTACACCATCTTAGAATGTTACAAGAAATGGGCGACTTGATATGAAAATGCCAGATGTGGATGACTTGACTAGAAGATTCCAGAAGTGGATGGCTTGATAAGAATATGCAATGTAAGATTTGGGTGAATTGTTGAGAAGGTGTCAGAAGGTTACACCATCTTAGAATGTTACAAGAAATGGGCGACTTGATATGAAAATGCCAGATGTGGATGACTTGACTAGAAGATTCCAGAAGTGGATGGCTTGATAAGAATATGCAATGTAAGATTTGGGTGAATTGTTGAGAAGGTGTCAGAAGGTTACACCATCTTAGAATGTTACAAGAAATGGACGACTTGATATGAAGATGCCAGATGTGGATGACTTGACTAGAAGAATCCAGAAGTGGATGACTTGTTAAGAGGATTCCAGAAGTGGATGACTTGATAAGAATATGCAATGTAAGATTTGGGTGAATTGTTGAGAAGGTGTCAGAAGGTTACACCATCTTAGAATGTTACAAGAAATGGACGACTTGATATGAAGATGCCAGATGTGGATGACTTGACTAGAAGATTCCAGAAGTGGATGACTTGTTAAGAGGATTCCAGAAGTGGGTGACTTGTTAAGAGGATTCCAGAAGTGGATGACTTGATAAGACCATACACAGCGTGGATGTATTGTTGAGAAGATGTCAGATGGTGACAACTTTTGAGGAAGTTGCAGAAAGTTGATGCATTGTTGAAACGATGTCAGAAGTTGACAAGATCTTAAGAAGTTGCAAGAAAGTGACGAATTTTTGAGCAGATGTCAGAAGTTGACAACTACTTAAGAAATTCATAAAGTGGTAGACTTTAAGAAGTTAACATTAAGAAGATGCTAAAAGTAGGTGACTTTTAAGAGAATGCAAAAAAGTGAATGATTTGTTGAGAATATGTCAAAAGTAGACGGGATCTTGAGAAGTTGCAAGAAGTTGATGAATTGTTGAACAGATGTTAGAAGTTAATCATTTCTTAAGATAGTGTCAAAAGTTGATGCCAAAACATGCCAGAAATAGATTTTGTTGAGATGTTGCAAGAAATAGATGTCTTGATATAAAAAATGTCAGATGTGGATAATTTCTTGCAATTTCTTGCCATATGCTGCCATACCATAGCACATCTCATTCCTCGAATAGCGTTTCTGTACACAAACAGGCGAACATTTGGTTAATGAATTTGAAGGAGACCGCATAACATGCAGTAAAAATAAGGCAAAATGAAAAGGCAGATGATACTAAATTGTCTAAAGAATATTGAAAACTGACCTTCCTATTGCTCAGTTACTATACATTCGATATTTACAAGAGACGTTTAAAATCGATTGCATGGTCAGTTTTGAGACTCGAAACGGTACAAGGCGGATGCAATAAAGCAATAAAGATACAAAGAACTTTACTAAATGCATATGTTCATGCCAATTATGTAGTGGGTCGCGGGGAACGCATATATGTGTATATATATTTATACAGAAACTTGTCTGTTGATAGTTCCGTAGCACAGTGCTCAATACATTTGCACGTAGAGTGTAATATAGCATAGAGAGTGAGCTATTCACGAAACAGGCTTGTAGAGATAAAACATTTAGTTTTATTTTCTCCAACTCTATGCTATTTATATATTTATATATTTATATATTTATATATTTATATATTTATATATATGTTTCCTGGGCCACCTATTATTGCTTTTAAGAAGATGTAAGAACCTTAAGGACATTTTGGTCAGGGCTAGGCTCAGTAATCGGGGACAAGGGGGCACACATATTAAGGGATGTTCTGGTTGTGGTAAAGCTCGTTGTCAAGTGTGTAATGTCACGAGTAACTGTGATAGTTTTAAGTCTAAGGTAACTGGTAAGGAATATAAGATAAATTACTCGTTTAACTGTGATTCGCCTAATGTTGTGTATTTGTTAGAGTGCAATGTTTCTGGTGTGCAGTTTGTTGGTTGCACTAACACGCCCTTTAGATTAAGGTTTAATAACTACAAGGCATGTAATCGTAAGTTCAGTCAGGGATCCTCAGTTCCTCAGGCGGAATTTTTTCAGGCACTTTTCTGGAGAAGGCCACCGGGGTTTTCTACAGGATATAAGGGTTAGTATAATTGATAGACTTACTGGGGGGAATAGGATGCGAGAAAGCTTCTGGCAGTATAAGCTAGACAGTTTTTCTCCTAAGGGCTTAAACACTAGACATGTTGATACATAGGTTTTAGGCTATTTCTTTGCATGTATTTTTTTTCTCTCTTCTGCCACTAGCACATGTTTTTTACGTTCTTTGCGTATCTATTATTCTTCTTATACAGGTGTTTCTTTCTGCTACACATAACATTTGAGCCCCCGGTAGACTTGCATTGCCGCCTACTTTAGCAGCACCTTCTCCTGTGCTTTCTTCTAACCCTTCCATTGAGTTACACTTTTAACAATAACTATTGTAATAGCCCATTTTTCCTTTAACCTCCTCATTGTATTCACTTTATTGTACCAACTCTATTGTATTAATTCTATTGTATTGATTTTGTATATGTTAGCTCCATTTGATTTGTAAAGTATTACTGATGAAGACTTCGGTCGAAACGTTTAAGCGATAGTGTTTTTTCTGAATATCTATATCATTTTTATTACATTATGTGAATATATAGACGCTTTCCCGTAACTTTTTGCTATGCAAGGCATGTTCGTTTCCCTGTGATTAGTGTGCTGATTTCTATTGCTTGCGGCCACGAAATGATGATGACTCAACGTCGTCAGCAAGCTATGATTGTCCCAGAAGGGAAGTTGGGACAGCTTTTAGCAAAAACAGTCGACCCTTTGTGGCATCGTGTACTTTTGATACAGATATAGCGGCAATCAAAATGTATTGCTAATGGAAATAATGCAATTGTTTTTCTTTGCATATCAGGGCCCTGTGCTCCTACCTTGAAGTTACCTTCACAAGCACACTACTTAATGAACGTCCAAGCACAATCCTGAGCGAGTCCAGCAAAGTCTAAATAGCACTAAAATAAAGCCAAATTGTCCAACTTTTATGATTTTGACTTCAAAAAGCAGAAGCTCGGCAAAAGAGTTTCATAGCCAACGTATCTAATCTGAAACTCAGGCTAATAGCTTAATCAACTGACAAACAACCAGCAGAAAATTGATTAATCAAAAGAACGCTGACTATAGCACACATAAAACGTAGTGGTCAGCGATGCCGGAGTCAAGGGAGGTACGCTTTGCAAGGCTTCAACTTCCATGGCTAGGGGGGTTTTGCCCGAATGCCCTGAAATAAATACAAAGCAAGCAGAGAAAGATCATCTATAACTGGCAACAGCTGTTTTGCTTGATGTGAGGCCTTCATTCTATTGACTCTAGACCAGGAGTGTAGAGCTAGGGGGCTCGATGGATCGGGGGCTGAGCCCCCCATATTAATGCCAAAAATTAGCCAATTTTTTAATTTTCCTGCTGTTATTAGCAACACTATACGCATCTCTTATTTTTTGTAGCAACAAATAAACGAATTTTTGTGTACGAAGAAAATCTTTTTATTTCGACGTATCATTACTGTCTACAACAGCATCTAAACAGTACCTGTATTCTTCGTACACAGCGACAGGATACCTACCTATTCAAATAGTATGAGGACATACCCTTTGATCGCTTTGGTGGATAAACTTAATTTTTAGATTATGCAGTCAGTTTCTGATAAGATTAATTTTCATACCTAGTATTGACACTCCAATCCACATCACATTATTTGATCCATATCACATCTAAAACAATAGAAAGCAGAAAATGAAATAGGCAACACTAGGGATAAAAATTGAATGTGCTGAAGTTTGAATTTTTAAGCAGTGGTGCCGTGGAGGGTGGGGGGGGGGTGGTGGTTGATGAGCTCAGCAATTGTTTATCGGTCTTTTTGTGTCATCGAATACTACACACAACGGAGAGTCTTCAACACAAATGCAAGTATATTGGCTGTGGTAAGAGTGTGGTCATCGGTGTGGCCTCTTGAATTAGCCTACAGCACAGCCCCGCATTCCAGCAGCCCATAAAACTCGGAGGACGATACATGAAGTAATAAAAATGCACAATTTTACATTTCTAAAGGATAAACATATAAACCTGCAACTATCTTTCACCAAAATAGTTTTTAATTAGCAACTCACATTTGTAAGCTTCACATCTGATTTTGGGTTTGTTTACAGAACACAACTAATTTGTGAAAATCTTTCCCTTACAACGTCAAAAAACGTTGTCTTCACTAAGGTTAAAACATATTTTATAAGGATGAAATGCTGACAATAAAAGGGTGTCTTTTACCTTTATAAATGTTTTAGAAATATGTCATGACTGCCGCCTTTTAGTCTATGTGTAACTACCCCCTCACTGTTTAGCAAACCCAGTTATTGATTTGGTTGTGATTTTTTTCTCAAAATCGAGGATATTTGTGTGGGTGCTTTTTCGGTGAATATTCAAACTTGTCGGCATATGAAGGTTGTCTCGCTCACTTTGTTGGCAAATGAGGCCTGAATAACTCCCTAGAGCGAAAAAGCTGTCACTCGCAATGTTTAAACCCAATCAAATCAAGAACAAATTAAGAACAATCCAGCTTCAGATTTTCGAAAAATTAACAACAGTCAGCCTGAACTTAAATTCGCTGATTTTTATAAAAAAAGAGTGTATATTGATTCAGCAGCAGTATGTTGTCTTATTCTGCGCTCCAATGTATGTTTCTGGTATCCAAAGAAATTAAAACCAAAATCTGCCCTCAAATTTGTGTGTTTCTGGTATCCAAAGTAATTCAATCAAAAAAGGAATGATTAACAGAACATGGAACGTTTTATGGATTTTTGTAGTTTTCTGGAAGCAGCTCCAGAGCTGTTTTCTAGAAGCTGTGGAGGGGTAGAACGGATTTGGGGTCTTGGGAATAAGGACTGGCGTAACGCGGATTAGGACACCTCAGTTAGAACGGGGCCCCGAACAAAAGGAGCCACCAAATGATTTCCAGATCCATTTTTACTCAAGTTCACCTTATTTTTCGAAACTTGATATTGACATTTTTACATTTAGTTATTGTGTTTGTCATGCTCTGCACCATTTGGTGGGGCGTTCTTGACGTCCATAAATAGGGGCCCGTCTCTGTTTTCCCTTAGGGCCCCAGATACCTGCCACTGGGGATAAGCTCCAAAGGAAACTTTTCAGGACCATGACTTTATTTCCTTAAACCTATGCCTTTTGTAAATAACACCCTTCTGTGCCTTTTTGAGCTACAGAAGAGAACAGCCTGTTATTTTCGGCATATGCATATATAAACTTGGTTATTAAAAATCCACTTGATCAATATTTAGCTGATTGACTGGAGTCTGAGCCCTCGCCCAAGAAACAAAATCTACTACACATTTAAACATTTAAGGGCAAACGAAGCCGGCCAAAAGATTTAGTAAGGATGGATGCTGCAACAGCTCGATTGAATGTATATTTTCTGCATTCCATATTCATTCTATCCTTAAGATCAACTAACAGGTAGTGGCTTGTAAAAATGTGCACTGAAAAACTGTAATCATTCAAATAAACAACCCCTTATTTTCAGCACCCCTTCGAAAAGCCGCTGTTGCAGCGCCCATTCTTGCATGAAAGCAATAAATTCAAAATAATGTAGCAGGTATTATTTCAAAAGAATGTACCAGGTATTACACTCTTTTTTTATAAGAACCAGTAAATTTAAGTTCAGGCTGACTGTTCTTGATTTTTTCGAAAATCTGAGGCTGGATTGTTCTTAATTTGTTCATAATCTAATAGGGTGTAAGCAGTGCGAGTGTTAGCTTTTTCGCTCTAGGGAGATGTTCAGGCCTCATTTGCCAACAAAGTGAGTAAGACAACCTTCATTTGCCGAAAAGTTTGAATATTCGACGAAAAAGCACCAACACATCGCTAAAAATCCTCGATTTTGAGAAAAAATGTTGTTCAAAATTGCATTTTGCAAAAGTTCAGCCTCAGCTTATTCTTAATTTGTTCTTAACTTTTGACCAATTTTGAGGCTCGTGTTCTTATAAAATTGTTCTTATAAAAAAGGAGTGTATTTCAAAAGAATGTACCAGGAAGTATTATTTCAAAGTGCTAAGATCTGTGCACGGTAACAAAATTCTGAAAATATCATTGTGGCAAACGCCAGCCTTTTGACCTTTCAAACAAAGCTTGAGCAAAATTTAAAGTTCCTATCAGTTTTTCTTAAACATCTATTAGTGTTTTGGGAAAATTCTTGATTATACTTTTTTTTACAAAGATTTAAGTGTTTTCCTCAACATGCAGTATCCTTATTTCTTTCTCCTATTCATTTTTTCAGGACCGCCCTAATGATCAGTACTAAAAGGCTAGAGGCTAAGGTTTATAAAACGTATTTGCTTCTCTACCTTGAACGATTTGGACTTTTCAGCATGACAGCTCTCATCGAATGTTGACATAGTAATATTGAATCAACAACAAATGACAGCAAAAGAACTAGAACTGACAGCAGCTCGTCATTTTTGGACCGGGGATCATTCGCAGCCACTGTGAGCGGCAGCGGCGAACTTTCTTGAAAATAACAGGAGCCTAAAAAGGAAAGAAATGTTTGGAAATGAAACAAAAACGAGCAAGATCCATCTTATGCAAGCTATTGTCAAGCAGTTACAGAAAGAAGTTAACACAGAGAGACAGAAAATATCAAAATCTGCTCAAGAGTAAGTAGCTAATTCAAAGACGTGGCCTAGACTCGCTGACTACTCGCCATTCCTTGAAAATAAAGCTGAAAAATAAATAAGTCTCAGCTCTACATAATGCCTGTTCGGTATACTAGTAAAGACGCCAGTTGGGTCGTTTAACAACGATATAATTTTAGAAGCTTCGCAATTTTATACAGGATTCTAAACAGAGGGCAAAGCTTTCAACAGCTATAAACAACTTCCTTGTCCCAGAACTTGGTCATATCCAGATAAAAACCACTATCATTGAATCTCTGGTCGACTCGATTTTATTTCATTCATTCAAAATTAGCATCAATCTTCCGTACTAGACATGTTTGGTTAAAATGCAACACTTTTCAGAATTGGCAAATAACAGCAAGAGGTTAGGATTGTGAACTCGAGGTTTACCATCAGTTAAATGTCTCATTTCCAGTATTTCCCACAGACCTTAGCCACAATAACTCAAAAAGACGCACTGCGTCAAAAAACAACACCAGCTATCGATTTTCCAATCATAATGGTTTAAGAAAAATCCGTCTTCAAAGTGGGTTTAGCTTGGTCTCGGTGCATCACTTTCACTTTTAACCCAAAAGGAAACTATACACTTCCGAATTTTGTTAAATAACAACTGCAAACTTCGTCATTTGTCAAGAGCATAAATGAATTGATATATCTTGAAATATTCTTCAATTCTATTTATTGCATTGGGTCTCTAAACAAACGAATAAACAAACTGAAATGTTTAGAAATGCTAAAAAGCAGGTGTCTTTTGCAAACAATCAAATAAAAAGAGGCTTATATCTTCTAAAATCTCATCATTTACGTCCCTAGAAAAACTTTCACATGTGCAAAAGGAAGAATTATTTCTTCAGAATTTTAATGTCAAAAAGCACCTCGCGAGACAAAACCAAATGCTTGTGTTGCTTTTCTATATGAATCAAAATATATTTACTATCTAAAATAAATTAAAAACTAAAGAATAGAAACCCTATCTTGTGCTTTGTTCCAGAATGAGCTCTGCGTTATAATTTCTTTTTATGTGAGGAAATTTTCGCATTTTATAAAAACGTCAGGAATAAGTGGCCGCCCTACATTCTTGCTAAAGGCGACTCAGTTCTCCAAAAATTCTTCTGCAATATTTGGGTGTCAATACCTTATTATCTAGGTTAACGACTTTGATTATTCTAGAACATCTGCCAATAATAACCACCAATGATTTGCCGAGCTGTGCTAGTCGCAGCGCATGATCAGCGATTGCTGCTTGGGATCTTTCATAGAAAAAATTATCATTTCGTCTTCAATATTGTCAAAAATACCGTCAAACTGTTTGTTTCTTAAAGTATAACCCCCACAAATATATAGAAGCGATTTTTCATCTTACGATTCTTGGTCACCATATTCTAACCACATGTTCTCCCTTTCATCTTCTCAAGGATAGTGGATTTCTGTGAACAAGAACAAGACAATGACCCGATGTTGCTGAGAGGGACGCAGCGAAGGACGTTTGGGAGAGATGGCAGTGGGACTACGACCTGTTGCGGCCTCATATGAAGATGCTGTCAAGTTACGACAAAATGGTTCAACGACCTTGCTGCTAATACTGGAAAAATATGGTGGGAAAGGAATGGATTCATTGCATGCATCAAAGATTTGAAACAATTGATATAATATAAATGAATATAACGTGTCAGCCATAAAATCATGTAAGACAAAATTTGTTTTACACTTATCAAAAGTTGTTCGTGCTTATAGCTTACAAATATTTAGTCGATGTAGGAGCTCAAACGAATAATCAATTTTCGCGCGAAATCCTTTTCTTATTGTAAAATCTGAGTGACTGGTCAGCATTTGAAAACCTGAAGCTTATGGAAATTTCTTGACATGGACACTCAAAGCCCAATATTCTATGAGTGACTTCAGAAGCATAGCATATGGCAGAAACTGACACAAATCTCGAGAAGCAAGCCTGGTCACTAAGTGTCAGTAATGTAGGCACCCACCCCTACCTGGAATAGGAAATGACTTTCTAATGGCAATTATAATTTTCTGGAGATTAAATGACCTTGCAAGTTTTGAAATTTTAAGGTTACTAAGAGGACTGGCGGGCTAAAATGATTTATTTGGAAGTTGAGAAGTTTTCTTATATTTCATGCAAAAAATGATCTCCTCAAGAAGTAATAATGAAGTTGGAAATAGTGAACATAAAATGAAAAAAAAACAAGTTTCAAAACATTTGAGAGAAGGTGCTTTAGGCCCATGGAAACTTAAAATTAAACTGATAATAAAGATGAGTTTGGAAAACGCATTTGTTTGCACTTTAAACAAACAGCTGTGCTGTCACCGAGCTGCAATTTGACATTTAGTAATTACTAAGTTTCGTGTTATTTGCACCGGCAGGTCGTATCGAAATTTGAGCAATAAAGTCTTCCATAACATGCAGTAATGCAAGCCAATTATTCTGCAGTAATGCAAGCCAAATAAAGCGGGAGAAAGTAAACGAGAGGGCCCTACGACTAGCCCTCTCAGATTACACCTCATCGTATTCTAAACTTCTAGTCTAGGCTAAATCTTCTACAATTCGTAATCATTCTATTAGGCTGCTAGCACCAGGGACGGATTTAGTGTGGGTTGTAGGGGGTGCGACATCCGCCCCCCCCCCCCCCCCCCCCACAAATATCTCTGCATCCTTATGTAAATCTCAGAAAGTTGGTGTCTGAGAAAAGTGCAAATCTGCAATAAAATTAGTACCTCAGGGGGGGGGGGGGAAGTTTATATTTCAGACGATATTAAACGTTATTAAAAACTGCAAGCAAAAATTTTCTGCTCACTTCGCTCGAAGAAGGCCCTCGTCTGTATCTCTACAGAATGTTTTACAATTTCCCTTCGTTTAAGGGTTTATTTAGAAAACTCTTTCACGTTCTTGAGACATTCCCGAATAAAAAGAAACTTAAATGCTAAAGCGCTTCAATCTGGATTAAAATAGCTGGATTATGAAATGCTTGTCGGGGATTTTGCTCCAAGGACTTAGTTTAAAACTTTTGAACACTGTTTATTACAGGGCCTCCGACGAAGGAGGAGGGCGCGGGTTCATGGCCCTCCTTTTTTCAAAACAATAAAACTTTTCATGAAATCTTTTGAAATCCCTTGCCCCCCCCCCCATTTTTCAACCCGTGTCGGAACCCAAGTATTATTTTTACATATTTGCTTACAAATTTGGAAAATCAGTTTATACATGCAGAGCCTCCCCGCCTTCAGAATATAACGTTAGAGGAATTGTGAAGGAAATAGACAGTTGTAGAATGGGGTCAGCCACAAAAAGGTACATATGACGGTTATTGTGTTTGATTAGCTGACCACTGCCACGAAAAAAAGCCAAAGCTTTTCCAAACGCATTTACAAAATGGGGTGTTTTCACAAATTCTTAAGGGTGTGGTCGGCGAAAAATTTTCTTCTCTTTGCCCCTCCAAACTTTCAACCCTGGCTACGCCACTGATTTTTACATTATTTACCGGTATGAATTTTCAAAATGGGCGTCACTATCATTTCCATGTTACCTGGAGGGTGTGGCAACGAAATCCAATTATTGTCTAACTCCCCCCCCCCAAATCATTGTTGCTTAAATCCACCCCTGTATAGCACTAGAAGTTTACAAAAATTTGCACGAATTGAATCGAGCCTTTATGAAAGACTACTTTCTCCCAAAACCCAATAGCTATAATCTTCGAGGAATTGATCCTCTTTCTGTTTCCAATGTTAAAACTACAAGTAATTGCATGCAAAGGAAACCCATCCCCCGTCGGAAGGTCAAAAATCAATGTCAAGATGAGGAAGATATTTTAGCCCTCATTTTGGAAGGCCAAGTCCCTCCTTCGGAGAAATTTATCATAATTGGGAGTCTGCAAATTTAACACGGGTTGCGATTGCTAACAAACATGTCATCGGAGAGCGTTGTGTGATCTGGACAAAGTTTGGCGTGGCACACGCGGAAGTGCAGGTCAGATAGTTGCTGCACGAGTTTCGAAGGATTGTCACCGGCCTTGCAGGGAGAAAGCCTTTGTGTTGCAGAATTATCAATGCAAAATGATGGTCAACAGTGACCCCCATGAAGCAAAATTAAAAAGAGTAAAGGACGAGGTCAGTCAACTGAAAAAGGAAGTGGAAATTGAAAGGCTAAAAATCTCGAAATGCTCTATGGAGTGAGTTGTTTACTGATCATTTTATTTTGACAATATTTTAGAAACTTAGGTGTTTCGAATGCAATGGGCAACTAAAGGAACGAGCAGCTATTCTTTAACACGAATTATAAACGGGTGGTTTTATCCTGACAATTTTTAGATCGTCTGTCAAGCCTTGATTCCCATAGAATCACAAATAGAAGAAGTCAATTAACCTGAGAAAAACCTATAAAATATAAAACCGAACGGCATTTCTTGCAGTTTCCCTGCAGCTGGTTGCTTCATTGATAAAACTTTTATTATAATACGTTCCTTATATTCATCATCATATGAGCCTAGGCCCTCACTCAACTCAAGCTGTACAGTGTCACCATGCTTGATGTCAAATCCATTTCAGCATATATTTGCACCCCCTTAGATTTAAGCCCAATACACAATTTGGAAGGTACCGTAGCTGAGGAACGTTCTTGTTCCTGGAAATTGCCAACAGTCCAATTCGAGACAGTCTCTGTCTGGTGAAATTTAATTCAAATTTTGTCTACCTACGTACCAACAAGTAGAACAATGTTGACGATATCTTCGTTGCATTGTATCATTCGTATCAAATCAGAATCAAAGACTTGCTTGGAAAGTGTCCAAATAGCCCTTTTGGGTCTTACTTCATTTTGTTATTTATTAAAAAGGCCATCGTGGGTCTCATAAAATAAATGATGAATTGCTTTTTAGGAATTGGGTTTATCAAACTTAGTAGAAGTATACTTATAAATATTAAACCATTTTAAACCATTGCAAGAACTACTGAAGTGGATTTTAAGCTAATCTAAAGGGCGTGATCGCGAAGTTTCTCTGTTTGCTCCGCTCGCGGGGCCTCATCTTTCGATTTGGCCCAGGGCCACCTAATAATCTTGGCGGCCCTGTTTATAAAAAGCACATGTTCTTTGTTAAAGTGGACAGCAGATTATCTTTTATTACATTATCTTTTTATTATTCCTCTATATTTACGGTCAGAAAGTTTAGGTAGTCTTGACCATCCATCTTGATTATGTTATTTCACCATGCAACATTAAAAGTCGAAATTGATCGAGCATCAAACATTCTGCCATTGGTTTATCTACGTTCTTCTGAATCATTGCCACGAAATTATTGCAACCAAGATTCTGAATGCTGTGCTGAGTGCCACACGGCGTAATCATTTGGTAAACTATGCTCAGGACAAATATGGCTAGAAAAATCATTAATTTCTTAAAGTCGAAGTTCAGAGACATCTTTTTACTTAATGAAAAACTTTTTGGCTAGCTTTCCCAAGTCCAAAGGTAAACATAATCGAACATATTCATTTACCTGCGCAAAACCAATTCTTATTTTATTTGCTCAAAATCAGTTCTTCATTTGCCTTGCAGATTGGCCTCGTTCTGTGAAACTGAGCAGAAAAAAGACCCGCTTCTAACCAAAGCTCTACTTGCAGACAACCCGTTCCAAAAGAAGGGTGGACGATGTAGAATTTCATAGACAAAAATGCCTTTTTACGTCAGATAATCGTCTAAACGTCAGACGAAAAGGCTTATAGAGAAATGACAACTGTCCGGTGGAGGCCAGCGTGAGCTAGAAAAATTTTAAGTGAAGAAGAATAAGTAAAATTGAGCTGTAAATTACATGCAAGTTTTTTTCAAATTGTACGTATATTTCTATGAACTATGTTATTCGTTGCTCATTAATTAATTTATTGAATAAGGTCCACTTTGATACGTTTTATAGATAAATGCTTATTTGTATAAATTACTGAAAACTTTGAAATTGAGCGACTGGATATTCTCTACAGTGCATTAGAAGTCTTCATAAAAGTCACACAAAAGTACAGCGAAATTAAAACGAAAAAGAAAATTGAGATTTTCAAATGATATAAAAAATGTCATTTAACACTCCAAACCGTTGGTATTCAACAGGATTTTAAGCTGCCATTACTCTTCTGATCATGTCCCTGTAAACAACAGATTTTGAGGCGTCCTCGTGCGGCTGTACAATTGGTTCAATTTGGTCTTCTGTCATTTTGTCACCAATGTTCATAAGCACCATTCTAAGCTCGGCTGAATTGACTACGCCACTTGTGTCGCGATCCATTGTGCCGAGTCCCTCCACCATATCCTCATAGCTTCCAGTTGCAGGCGTCTTTGCCAATTGCTTGAAAATGCCATAAAATGTCTCAAAGTCCACACGAGTGCCTTTAAGTTTTGATGCCTCGATGCATTTTTCAACATCATCGGTCAACGGGTTTAGGCCCAGAGAGCGCAAAACGTCTATTAAACGCTTGTCTTCCACCTTCATGTCCCCAACGCGATCAAAAATCGAGTAACAGTCTTTCATTTCCTCGATTTGCTCCTCTTCGCTTAGGCTTGGATCTAAGGCAGTCATGCTGAAAGGCTTTGGATATAGTACAGAATTCTAATGCGTCAGTCTTGGCAGCTAGCGTTGCAGTGTCACTACTGAAGTAAGGTCCAGTATCAAGTGAGATGCGTATATGTATGGCTCTTCAACCCAGAATTCCAATAAGCATAACAATAGAAATGCACAGGCATAATTGGTTGAAAAAACTAATGCAAGATTTCCAAGGATTCAAAAGATTAACTTTGCTTTGTGTGCTTGGAACATCGATGACGTATGTTCGCTACAAAATTAGCCACAATTAACTTGAAAAGTCATTTATATTTGTTTTGGAAATTCATTCGTGAAAAAAATACAAAAATACAACAGGTAGTCGACACAGCAGAGCGCTGGCAGAAGGCAGGCAAACAATTGCAGGTGAAGGCGTGCAGCTTCGTGTAAGCAGGGGGGATTTATGTCACAGAATTTCAAAGAAGATTGGTGGTGCTTTAGCCACAGGCAGCCATATCTCTCCAGTCCAGTTGTTCACAGTAGCCAAGAACGGGTTTAGCCGAATCAAACAATCTAACGTGGAATTAGAGACATTCACAGCCAAAAAACAGGATCGGCTTCCGAATAAAAAGGAGCCGGCCAAAATGAAACACCAAAAACTTGCCAAATACGATAACTCTCAGGCTTTCTTTGCAAATGGTTTCGAAAACACCAGAAAGACAAGGAAGGATTGATAAAGAATTATACCGGCTGGAAAAGCTGAGGCTTCAGACAAATCTTACATGATTTCAGACGGCACTCAACGAGTTCAGGTATTTGAGAAGTAACTAAATGATTTTATTTTCTGTTGATAAGGAAATCAAATCATGGCATGGCAAAGAATGGCATGTTAATGCATGGCAAGCCAAGGTCAAAGATCAGATCAGGAGGTCAATGTCGTTATGGCACTAATTACTTAGCTCAAGGGGGTCCAACATACCGCCCGTGGGCCAGATGTATTCGTGAGGACATATTCTTTGGCCCTTATTAAAACTTTTGATAATTTGACCCCTGCACTATGTCTATGTAGTGCAATTCCTGTAGTGCAGACGAACATTAAGTGACATTCTTTGATGTCAACTACCGGTATGATGCGTGATGTGAGAGAACTTTCTCTCCAAAACAACCTCTATCTACTTCTACTTATAAATTTTGGAAATTGTTTTCTAAAATGCTTTATAAAACTAAACCCCTGCAGTCAATAATGCAGATGAGATAGTGAAGGGTAATGTGGACGTTAGCGAAGACGATAGTGTAGACAAATAAGAGTATCGGAGATGGTCATCAGACGTTGACACAGACGGTAACGCGGACGGTAACGCAGACGGTAACGCAGACGGTAATGTAGATGATAGCGCAGCGTAAAACGTAGGCAAATAGCAAAGGCTAACGAAGAATTTAACGCAGATGGTAATGCACACAGTACTGTAAGCAAATATCGGAGATGGTTATCATACATTAACACAGACGGTAACGCAGACGGCAACACAGATGGTAATGTAGATGGTAGCGCAGAGTAAAACGTAGGGGGGTAGCAGGGGGTAACGAAGACTTTAACGCAAATGGTAATGCAGAAGGTACTGTCGGCAGTTTAAAGATTTGGTTTTAAAAGTCACGACTCCCGGTGCAAAAGTAACAAGACGAACCACATTTATAGAGATTTAGAAGGTTTCCTTTATAGCGTGCATAATGTATTCCTTGCGACTGTTAAGAAAATAACTGTTAGATAGCGCTTAAAATATTAGTATCGGATATTGGTGTGTCCATTGTTTCAATCGCCTGCCTTTCTTCAAAATAGCAATGACATGTCGGAAAAATTTCTATCGAACAAGAATAGATACATAACAACACAAAGTAGATAAATTGAGCATGTTACACGGGGAAAGCATCTATTATGCCATTACCGGTCTCATTTAGGTAGGCCTTACTCCATAACTCCAATTTCTTTGTTTTGTAAACATCTAAAGTCTGTCAAATGTTGTCGCATTATAAAAAGCTATAATGGTACGCGATAAATAAGATAGCTACATGCAATTTACTCAAATGATATTCCTCTAAGAATATGATATATCAATTGCTTACGGTGCGTAATAAACGAAATTGAGAAAGAAAAACAATTTGATTTACTAAACATAAACATTTCGCATAAATCGAATTAGTTCAGCCAGGTTTTATGCCATCGAGTAAGATGATATTCGAAATACGGATATCCTACTGTTTTTTGCATCTATAGCGCTCTTTTATAAAGGTTTCAATCGTCAGCAAAAACTAAATTTTTTCAAGCAATATATGAAAGACAGATTTTATACTGTTACATAAAATATTAAAATTGATATGCAGGAGATATTCAAATTATCCAGTGCAATTTTGCTGTAATAATGTGGCTAGAGCTTTATTCTCATTCGCGATAGCTAATTTTGATATAAGGCTTAAAATGTCGACTTGCAATTTGAATTGGCAGCAACAAAATTAAGGACCAAATTGGAAAATAGGTTGTGTTTGCCAAATGCGATATTCGACTTTGTGACGTCAGCTTACATGATGCTATCTGGATCCATTTCGTTCTGCACAAAACAAGAGGTACAAACATCGAATCCATTGATGTTTGTTGAAACTCCATAATTTCTCCACACTGTGAACAATCTTGGACATAATCTCCAATAGGTGACAGCAAGATAAATTACAGACATCAGAGATAATTTGATTAAAAAAAGACTGCTCCTAACAATCCATGGTGACAATGCGCACTTCATTAAAGCCCAGTGTAATTTTTGGTAAATAAAATCAACCAGTGCGTCTAAGGCTCCAAAAAAAACAGTTAATTCAAGTTGGAACATTCGCATACTTAGGTGTATATGCAATCCTATCTTCATTTCTTAGGCAATTCTCGCCAATATTACGCTGATACTTCTACAACTGTTCTGTTGCTGCTTTTCTATGGTAGTGTTAGGCCAATTTTACTGTAGAGCTATAGCGCATATTTGAAACAGAAAATATATACGCGATACGAGCATTATCAGATATCATACTCCTAGCTCAGACACTATATGTGTACTGCTCCTCTTTGGTGTTCGACGATTCAATATAGATAACAAATAAACTTTAGAGTTTCTATAAAGTTTTCTACAAATAACTTCATGATTTCCCACTGATTTTGGTATAGATAAATGAGTTTTTGTTGTTTTATTTAGGTTTTATTTTAGATAAGGATATAAAAAGCAGAGCATTTAACAATAAACAATGCATTGCAAGAGACTTCTTTCCTTAAATTACCTGACAAGCAGAAACACAAATTGTTTCTACTGCTACTATTTCTTCTAGGGAACGCTGGTTTACGTGCAGCTGTCAGGCATACACGTGGGATCGATCAGGTGGGCCCGTCATTTAAGCAAAGGTTCTTTCACGTGAGCCAGGTCGATTCTTACCCGAGAGAATTCGTGGTGCGAGCACCTTCTGAGTGATACGTACACGAAACAGCCAAGGTGGGCCTACAGCACACGCAGCAAAGCTTTCCCGCAGAAATAGCTACTTGATCGTAAAGCAAAAGTCATCTCATCTATAATACTGTTGCTAGGATCCTTGGGGCACACCACAAAATGAATTAAATCATGTTATGATTTGCTTAATAACGTTCAAAAAACTTGATGCTGCTCTAGCTCCTGATAAAAAAGCACACTTTCTCTCTCATATTGTTCAGGAGATACTATAAAGAGGCCAATTCTGCCGCAAAATGGTCAACACCTTCCCGAAAGACGTTTATCACCTCTTGAACCATTGAGTTGCGTAAAGGATGGATTATAGTGTTTTTCAAGTCAATTTTCAGTTCCATCTAAAGTTTCAGTTCTATTTTTTCAGGACATTTCGGAAAAAAATTGTCAGGCGTTGCCTTCGTCCTAATTGTTATTGGCATAGTAAATTCAAACGTGACGGTCATGTCAATCAAGTCAATTTTTAGCTGATAAAATAAGCTTATTGGATTCTTTATCATAGATATCGGATAGTGGCAGGAAGGTAGCTGCCCTTCAATTACAAAATAACTCAATGAAATTTCTTTATGTTGGGAACCAATCCTTGCAACTGTTAAAGGCAATATCGAATTCCACTTTGTTTTACTCTGTTTTGGTTTCTAACGGCTTAAAGAAAGAGACTTTTTGAAACAGGAGGATAATTGTGCTGATTGATGGCACACAGCTAGATCTCTTTATTCGTTTGAGATAAACGAGCGTATGTTCTACGTTTAAGAGCGATAAACAATAGGCAATATGAGAAAAAACAAACAAAAAACAGAGATTGTAATCACGGGTCATGTCGAGTTGCCAACGGCGCATTATGGTATATAATGAAAAATGCCTTAAAAACTCACCTAAAATCTTCGATGGCAGTTCAAGCGTCAATGTAGAGACCTAGGATTGGAACATTTAGGTTTTTAATTAAAATGTGAAATAACCATAGCAAATCACACACAACAATTTGAACTCATGTTTAAAGATTTCTTGCTACTCTTTGTTGCATTTGTCATTTCACCAACATTGCAGTTAGCGGTTTTATAGTCACAATGTTAGCCTTCCCGTGAAGTGCGAACTATTTCTTTGGCACTAGAACTCCAACACACGTCATACCACACCTATTTTGTCACGTGGTTTTTACTTCAAATGAACCATTGACAGTTTATAAATAAAGATTGTAGCTAATAATAACTGATTGGATTGAGACAGCCTTCATATGCAAATTTCTTGTGTTCGCTATAAATGCTCGAATGCTGTCTGGAAGTGCTCAGTCTGCAGAGATCTGATCGCCGCAATCTTTAGTGACAATGGACGCGTCTTTAACAGAGGAGGAGCAAATTGAGGAAATGAAGGACTGCTATTCAATTTTTGATCGTGTTGGTGACATGAAGGTGGAGCATTATTTGATCATTGATGTTCTGCGCTCACTTGGTCTCAACCCTCTCACGGCCGACGTCGACAAATGCTTGAAAGATTCTAAACTGGAGAACCAAAGGGTTGACTTTGAAACATTTTACTCGATTTATAAGCAGCTTTCGAAAGTGCCAGCAAGCGGTAGTTATGATGATTTGGTAGAGGGTCTGGGAACAATGGACCGCGAGCAGTGTGGGTCGGTGAATTCAGCAGAACTTAGGCTGATCTTGATGAACATAGGAGACAAAATGTCAGAAGCACAGATCGATGCGATTGTGCAGCAACACGAAGACGGATCGAAATGCGTTGTTTATAGAGACATGATCAGAAAGGTGATGTCTGCTTAAAGAGAAATTTGTGCTGCAGTCTAAGACACTGACAAAATGATCAAATATTGTAGTGCTGTAATATTACATGGATGAATAACAATATAATTTGCAAATTTCTTTTATTTATTTGTCTCTAGAGGTAATTACTTGCAAGATGAAATCTGAAAATGAAAAGGTGTACAGTCAATTAGCATACAGTCCATTTAGCTAAAGAAACGAACATTGGAATCCATAAAGTTTTGAATAATTTTCCACTTCTAAAAAGTGCTTTCCTTAGAACTTTTGGAAAAATACCCCTTGTTGTAAGACATATGACAACTATTATCTCTGTCCCTATAACTTTTAAATGCTTTTATCGCCTCAGATTCAAATAAACAGTCCCCTCTATCATAAAAGACTGGCATAAAATGTTGCGTTGACAATGTCTGACTCACTCAGCATATTCTTTGAAAAATGAAACATATCAAATAGGTTTTTCTCGAGCATTCTAAAAGGAAATATTGAGCAAATATGACAAAATATTTTGTAAACGACATGCGATCATCTCCCCTCTTCGTGCTGTCTTTAAAGAACCTTGATGCCAATGGGCCATCGCATTGGAACATTTGCAGTCATTTTTCCATAAAATAGTGACGGCTCACGGCGTTGATTTAACCTCAGGTAATAACGACGGCTCACGAATTTTAGTTATTTAGCTAAGTGTCAAGGGAAACTTCTTAAATTGTTTCCTGGCAGCACTCTTTTTGTCAACCATTCTTATAACGCCTTGTGGGATTTTTGTGACCTTTTTGGCTCGTACTTTTGTTGGGGAAAGGAGATGCAGCAAATTCACGAAAATGACATGAGTACCAACGTCTTGGGACAATGACACAAGTGTCAAAGAGGCAAAAATAGAAAAAGGAAGAAAAAGAACTTTGCGATCAAAATTCCAAACATCTCCAAGGGAGCGGTGTCAGCAAAACATTCACACTGACATTCGGAGTTTATCATGAAAGAAATGTCTTTCATATTGTAAAACATGCCTAGATTCTCTGTTGACTTATGTACTTGATTATATTGAGGTCCGATATGGAACAGCACAATATGATTTCAACTTACCTCTGATACTAGGGCCAGACCAAGGCAAACCAATCGGCTAAAAACAACAGGAAACGTACTAAATTATTCAAAATATTAAAAGAAAAGCTTCAAAACTTGAACTGTCCGTTTAACTAGAAATAAGCTCTGAGGCAAACCCCTAAATGAACGTCAAAATCAACAAAAATCAATGAAAATACATACGTCCCAAACTAATTTTCTTAAAAATTGTCAGAAATGGACGAAACGTGGTTGAGTTGCTAGGTTTACTGTTGTCAAGATATTTTCGAGCTCTCGTTGTGTTTCCCTGGTTGGCGCTGGTGAAGATGGCCGTGAAGTCAAGATTTCGCGAGAAAAAGTTGCTTAAAATACGCATGCGTCATGCCCCTTGACTTGATTAGCTCGAAAAAATCATTAAGCCTTTTGTCTCGAACAATAGGAGTGATATCTCTTCTCCCCAACAACTTTCAATTTCTTTCATTTGTTGGAAGCTTCGGCTTCCTTTGGCAGATCAAACTACAAACGTCAAACTCGTGACAAAGTATTCCTTCTTTGTTCGCCTAACCTGGGTACCAGAGCATCAGTGAAAGAGATGGATGCCGTTGTGAAGAATTCCTAAAATTCTACGACGAATGCTTTGACATAATTGTCTTGCAAACATGCCAAGATCTGAACGCTTGTTATTTTGTCTGGCTTACATATGTAGCTTTTCGCTGCATGGGAGTAACACTGTTACGCTTTCTAAAATGTTTGAGCTGCAGCGTTATTTTACATACCCAAGTAAAGAGTAGCGTTATGCTTCTTAAACATCAATATCATATTAGATGTGAGTACAAATAGTCAATTTTTCGATTGGACAATATACCAAACAAATAGGTTAGGCTTAAACCTTTGTATCAACCAAGGTTCGAGAGAGTATGAAGGTGATTAAAGTGATTAATATTGCAATTGTATTTTGGAAATTTGTCTATGTAAATTGGACACCATTGTAAACAGTACCGTAGTTGATCGATATTGTTCATTGGCCAAAGTAGAGAACAAGATCATAGAAGAAGTAAGTTTATTGGCTACCTAGGTCGACTGCTAATATCCGAAAGGGAAATAAATAAGAAAATTGACAGAAAAAAACTGCAGGAGTGCAACGATATGGACAATATGTCGATTCATGAGAAAGAAAATGCTTTATATTTGACAAAGAGAGTAATTGGTAGAGTCATAATGTTAGCAACAACATATGGTGTTAAAACATGGACCCTGTCATAAATTGGCAGTGGCACAGAGAGGCATGTTTAATATCACATGGCCGAACAAGTAGAAAAATGAAAACCAAACGGCTAGACGTTGTAGAAAACTTAGAAAAATATGTGGCGAATGGGCAAGCCGTGTAGCCAAATGGACACAAAAATTGGACAGAGAAGATACCAATTTGAATAAAGAGGACCTAAAAAGGGAAGAAAAGATGACCTGCAGAACATCGCATATGTCACTAGGATGAGATGCATGAGGTATAACGACACAGTTAAATGTTCAAGGCAAAGATGTCTTTAAAAGCACAAAATGTGATATTTTTCTGAAAAGCGCCAATGAAAGGCTGTTTTTGTTTTTTGACTTTTGCTTCATACTTCCTAAGAATTTACGACTACACCACTGGAGTAACGACTGATGTGCAAGACCTCGAAGCCTTACATACTATGCATACTCGTCCCTTTGCAATTTGCCCTTTTGTATCAATTCCCCACCAGCGAAAATTTCTTAAAAGATCCCCTGCGAGCAGTAATACTCTTAGCCTCCTTGTTTGTGTCTATGCAGTTAAGAAGCAGGTAGACTCAAAAGATTCAAAGAAGATTTGTTTGAGTTCATCTCGGTTTAGACAACCTTGCTGTCAGTGTTTCCGTCTCGTTCCTCGAAACCTGATTTACTCTCTTTAGAGGCGAAATACTCTACCCATTCAAAGCTCTATAGAAGATTCTGGTTTTTACTTGGTGCTAAAGCTATTTCAAGACGAATTAACATCGCAGAACATTTATCAAAGCCCGTTCTAGACAAGGCTTGCATGGATTTACAGGAAAGATTCTGCTGGAATTTTGCGTATTAGCTCACGTTTTTATAGATTTAGTTCTATAGATTAAAAGAATTATTTTCAGCAATGATCGATTACTTTCAGGTGACAGGGAAAAGCAAACACAGTTCCGAAATTGTTTGCTCTGCCATCCTTCATTCTACCTAATTTTCACGTTTAATAGTGAATGTGAATTTAGTTTCGATAAACATGAGAAATTATTTTATTAGCAAGAAGAAAAATTGACAAATAAAGATTATCTATTTCGGAAGACAGGCATTACCTTGAAGTGCAAAAGGAAAACTAAGCCACACTTTATAGGCTAGATGGATTGTAAAAAAAGCGAAAGTTATGAAAAAACAATCTACCTAAGCTTTCAGTTTGTGGGAAATGAGGATCAATTCATCCGGTCGAACTATAACGTTTTATAACATATAATTGATTGAGAATGTCATGCCATACAATGAAAACGTTGTGGCATACCTTTAGGGAGAGGATGGGCAAAATTGGCTATGAATTAGGAGCAAAAATTGAAAATTCTTTAGATATTGAAAAGTCGAATCAAAACACATCTAACAAGGACAAATAACATAGTGACATTTGATTTTCACCCTTATCCGTCAAAACAGTAGTCAGCATACAAAGAAATGAATATTTGGCGTAGCTCTTGCTAGATGTGTTTTGTTATATCCATTGCCAGAATTTGAACAATTTATCAAATAGGGCAGGGAGCCAGGGCTAAAAGAGTCAATTGAACACAAAAATTGTCGTTGCATTCAAAACATTTGTAACCATCTAGCTGCAGAGAAAATCTTTGAGTAGCAAATCACTTACACGCAATAGCAAATCAATGCCTGAGAAAGATGAACATGCAGACAATACCGTTTTAACTTCAATTAGTTGTGCTGTTCCAAGTAGACTTTCTTATACTAAAAGACTTTCTAACATTTTCTACAGCTAATGCCAATCTATTTTGAACATTTTGAATGCTAACCTTCCCTTACCATAAACTTCTCCATATTTCATCTGCCAGCACCTCAAAGCTGCGCATGACCAACTGATTAATCCTCATTACGGCTCTGCTTTCACTTTTGTGAGCTTTTTAATAGAATATCCGCAATGTCAAAATGTCAATGTCAAAATGTCAGTACAGAACCTTTGTTCTTTGAAGAATCATCATGACAAATTGTCATATCACGTTCTCCTTCAAATTCTGCGTCTCTCACTTGCATGGCTTAGTTGCACTTTGTCTACACAACGCACCAAACAGGTTCTACGCTACACTAAAGATGACTGAGACCTTAACAGAAGAGGAGCTGATCGAAGAAATGAAGGATTGTTACTCAATTTTCGATCGTGTTGGTGACATGAAGGTGGACTACAACAGAATTGCTGACGTCTTGCGGTCATTGGGGCTCAATCCACTAACTGCAGATGTTAACAAGTGTTTGAAAGACTCTGAGCTTGAAGGGACAAGAGTGGACTTCGAGACCTTCTATGCCATCTACAAGCAGCTCTCAAAAGTACCTGCGTCTTCAAGCTACGATGACCTGGTAGAGGGACTGGGGACGATGGACCGTGAGCAATGCGGAGTTGTAAGATATGCAGAGCTCAAATTAATATTGATGAACGTTGGAGACAAGATGACTGAAGATGAATTCGACCTTATTGTCACTCCCCATGAGGATCAATCCAAAAATGTTGTCTACAGGGACATGATCAGGAAGGTTATGTCAGCATAAGAGCGTGTTATAAATAAAACGTCTTTGCTATTGAAACTGTTTTTACACGTGTGGTAGCTTTCTTCATATTCGGTATCACAGATATTGTTCAGTAAATGCGTTGACCTTTCGAAGCAGAATGTATGCTGAAAATGACTTTACAAACTTTTAAATGATTCTTTCAACCCAAAATATATAAAAATTGTTGTAGGGAAAATAACTACTCACTAACTGCATTTTACGCCTTAGAATAGCTTGAGTGAAATCGTGATTGAAAAGTATTGAAGAAAACTTGCACCTTTTCACTTCTTGAATCTGCTACTGAAACTTTTAAGAACTATTCACATGGCATCCAAGCCTTTTTTTACTGTATATAAATGTGTTACTTTTGATACTTCTAGGGACCACATTCCAAAACAAGACCATGTAAACAAAGATATATTGATGAGCTCGTTATTTACAGCCTAGAAAACAGAAAAAATTTTCAGGTTTTTTCAAGGTTGAGATTTTGAATAGAGATCTTTGCAGCTCAAAGGGAAGATTAGTTCATACATTTTAAAAACTATTGACACAAAAGTAAGAAAAAGGAAAGAAAAGAAAGGCATTAAAGAATACAATTAAATTGGTATTTAAGAAAAAAGAGCATTCTTGAAATGACACATGGCAAAATAATAATGATTTCAAATTAATTTTGAGACAAAAATCAGATTTGTTTTTTCAGCTTCTAGAACACTTGCTTCATGGAAACATTTGTCCTTGACTTTAGGATTTGAGCCACCAAATTTGTATAAAAACTGTTGAAGCAACAAATTATTTTATGATGATAGTACTCTGCTTCAAAATATTTGCCATTTTCCCAAATACAGAGGATTAAGATAACAAATCACCAGATTACTAACAAACTGAACTGTTTTAAAGTTTTTATACAGGTTTGATCTGTCTAAGATGTTATATTAATGTCTATATCCAAAGTCTTATCATACTAGACAGATAAAGAACACACCCTAAGAGGATGAGCCATTGACGAGACAATTCAGACCAAAGATGTCCTATTTTGGTACCAAAATATTACCAGAAAAAATTGTCCCAATGAAATGTGGTCTGCAACATGATTTGCACTCAGAAAGTGATAACTGGTGAAAGTCTAAGCCATTTTGAGGTAAACAAAAGATAATAAAGGAATTAAAACTATTTCTAACGATAAGACACTTCAATACATCATCCCCTTAGCATTATTTCAATACACCAATATTTCATACTTTAATACACCAAATAATCATTTGAAATTATCTGAATCAAAACATCACTGTTTGGACAATTTTATGAATGTTATGGATGTGCTCAAGGTTGAGATGGTTCATTCTTGACGTGAATAAGATTGGCTTGGTGGAAATTTAAATTCCACAAGAAAGTGACACTCATGGCTTCTATCCTTATTACTGAGTTTCAACAAGTTATGCATACAGATATATTTAACCACAAAATAGAAATTAAGAGTAAGGTTAAAAGAAATCTGGTTTCACAAATAGGTTTAGTAGTTATTATACACCCAATGATTGCTTAGACATATTTTCCACGATATTTTAGTCTACTGGCGTCAACGAGGATAAAGCAGGCAATATAATTTGAGGCCATCTTGTTTTAACAAAAAAATTTGAGTGTAAGTTTGCAAAATGAGAAGGGCGTACCTGTCAAGTTATTGGTGTGCTTTGTCGTAAAATTTCGCGTTAGATACCATACATTTGTGAATAAAACGGCAATTAAACCATATTAAACCAAACAAAACTATGATAAAACCATATGTATTGTCATTCATACGTACGCCAACCTTGGCAGATATAAACGGGTTGGTTTTGAAACAGCTCAGCTATATTTCATTTTATAATTCCACAACATGAAATGCTAATAATATTATAATATAATATATTAGTAACATATGTTAAATAAATGGATATAAAATGGATAAATAAATTGATGTTACATTGTAACTTCAAATAAATACAAGTACAAATAACAAGGAAACAATGTAGGAAATGTATATCCAAGTATTACTGAGATGTCGCTCAGCATCCCATTTTGATGCAGCAAAAAATTGTAAGATATGAGAGCAACGTCGCTTTGTGAAATTCGTTTTGGTGCCGAATTGTGCAAGAAGCCTAATACTTAACACACGGTTTTCACTTTTACTAACCACAACATGAGTTAATATATTTTGCTCTTTTAACGAGAATGTGACGCATACCTTTGAAACTTTTCTGTTCATGTCTTCAAAAGCAAACTAGCTACATTTATCAAAGTACATTTCCCAACAAATCATATTCTATTGACTATGATCAAATCTTCCTTTTGCGTGCAAGAACCAAAGTGAAACGAATTTCCCGCCAATCTAAACCTCATTCTCATTTCGAGGCGAACGGCTAATTTAGAAATAATTACAGAAACGGTTGATTTATAAATCTTCATAGATCTTTTGACGGAATGGCAGTGATGTACTTAGTCCGGGATACGAATTTTAGAATGAAATAATAATTCGCAAGAATCTTTCGTGCTACAAAACTTGAAAATGACTTTGAAAAAAGCAAACATTTGAGTAAACTAAAGCTTTTCGTCTGACACTCTTCAGAGTTTAAAACGTCATTAAATAGATCGAAAAATAAGGATTTTTTTACGTAAGCTGAATTCATGCAAAATTTGAACATAAAAACGTAACATCTTTCATGTGTTTTTTTTACATGAGCAGTCTTTTCACAAATGTTCCTTTAATTGAGACCATCAAGATATGTGCCGGAACGAGCTTAATAGCCAAACATTCCCAAAGTATTTATTGAGCTGATGGAAACTGCGAAACGTTCAGTTGAATTCAGCTTTAACAATGAGATGTACCAACAAAAGGGTGGTGTCGCTATGGGTCCCTCTGAGACCTGCCTTGGCCAATATATTTCATAAAGAGCGTTTGTTTGACTGCGACCAAAAGCTATTTTCGGTATGTGGATGACCATACACCATTTTCAAAACAGAGGCTGAGAGCGTATGTTATAAAAGTTAAAACCATTTGAAACCACCTGAAATCATCTGCAATTCACCTGAAAATCAACTGAAACCACCTGCAAATCACTTAGAATTGTTTAGGTGAATTGGACAAAATCCATACACGAGGGCGGACCCGAATCGAACCGGATCCAAAAGAGTACGGATAGGCCTTGCGTTTACACGGGAACTGGTAGATCCGTATACTTTAGGTTTCGCTATCCGAACACTTTTGGGATCTCTTCAGAGGTGATCCCGTATGGATCCGATCTGGACGGGATCCCGTGTAAACGGGTGGATCTGGTCCAGATCGGATCCGTCTACGTTATTTGTCGAAAGTGAGACAGAATATTTTTCAATTCAAGGTAGTTTGAATATGTAATCCGTGGCTTTTTGGCGCCAGAAAACCGTACATCAAGTTGATAGACTACTGTGTTGAAGAATTATTACGAAACTTTGTTCGATATGTCGATATGTCGATATGTCGTCGTACTTTGTCCTTATATTTTCCCAATCCTGCCCATCTGCAAGCTTTGCAGTTTTGTAGTCCAATACTACTTTTAAAAGTAGCGCAGTTTTTTCTCCAGTCCACAAAAATTTACCCTTTTTAGCTTTACCACACTTTATAGGCTAGATGGATTGTAAAAAAAGCGAAAGTTATGAAAAAACAATCTACCTAAGCTTTCAGTTTGTGGGAAATGAGGATCAATTCATCCGGTCGAACTATAACGTTTTATAACATATAATTGATTGAGAATGTCATGCCATACAATGAAAACGTTGTGGCATACCTTTAGGGAGAGGATGGGCAAAATTGGCTATGAATTAGGAGCAAAAATTGAAAATTCTTTAGATATTGAAAAGTCGAATCAAAACACATCTAACAAGGACAAATAACATAGTGACATTTGATTTTCACCCTTATCCGTCAAAACAGTAGTCAGCATACAAAGAAATGAATATTTGGCGTAGCTCTTGCTAGATGTGTTTTGTTATATCCATTGCCAGAATTTGAACAATTTATCAAATAGGGCAGGGAGCCAGGGCTAAAAGAGTCAATTGAACACAAAAATTGTCGTTGCATTCAAAACATTTGTAACCATCTAGCTGCAGAGAAAATCTTTGAGTAGCAAATCACTTACACGCAATAGCAAATCAATGCCTGAGAAAGATGAACATGCAGACAATACCGTTTTAACTTCAATTAGTTGTGCTGTTCCAAGTAGACTTTCTTATACTAAAAGACTTTCTAACATTTTCTACAGCTAATGCCAATCTATTTTGAACATTTTGAATGCTAACCTTCCCTTACCATAAACTTCTCCATATTTCATCTGCCAGCACCTCAAAGCTGCGCATGACCAACTGATTAATCCTCATTACGGCTCTGCTTTCACTTTTGTGAGCTTTTTAATAGAATATCCGCAATGTCAAAATGTCAATGTCAAAATGTCAGTACAGAACCTTTGTTCTTTGAAGAATCATCATGACAAATTGTCATATCACGTTCTCCTTCAAATTCTGCGTCTCTCACTTGCATGGCTTAGTTGCACTTTGTCTACACAACGCACCAAACAGGTTCTACGCTACACTAAAGATGACTGAGACCTTAACAGAAGAGGAGCTGATCGAAGAAATGAAGGATTGTTACTCAATTTTCGATCGTGTTGGTGACATGAAGGTGGACTACAACAGAATTGCTGACGTCTTGCGGTCATTGGGGCTCAATCCACTAACTGCAGATGTTAACAAGTGTTTGAAAGACTCTGAGCTTGAAGGGACAAGAGTGGACTTCGAGACCTTCTATGCCATCTACAAGCAGCTCTCAAAAGTACCTGCGTCTTCAAGCTACGATGACCTGGTAGAGGGACTGGGGACGATGGACCGTGAGCAATGCGGAGTTGTAAGATATGCAGAGCTCAAATTAATATTGATGAACGTTGGAGACAAGATGACTGAAGATGAATTCGACCTTATTGTCACTCCCCATGAGGATCAATCCAAAAATGTTGTCTACAGGGACATGATCAGGAAGGTTATGTCAGCATAAGAGCGTGTTATAAATAAAACGTCTTTGCTATTGAAACTGTTTTTACACGTGTGGTAGCTTTCTTCATATTCGGTATCACAGATATTGTTCAGTAAATGCGTTGACCTTTCGAAGCAGAATGTATGCTGAAAATGACTTTACAAACTTTTAAATGATTCTTTCAACCCAAAATATATAAAAATTGTTGTAGGGAAAATAACTACTCACTAACTGCATTTTACGCCTTAGAATAGCTTGAGTGAAATCGTGATTGAAAAGTATTGAAGAAAACTTGCACCTTTTCACTTCTTGAATCTGCTACTGAAACTTTTAAGAACTATTCACATGGCATCCAAGCCTTTTTTTACTGTATATAAATGTGTTACTTTTGATACTTCTAGGGACCACATTCCAAAACAAGACCATGTAAACAAAGATATATTGATGAGCTCGTTATTTACAGCCTAGAAAACAGAAAAAATTTTCAGGTTTTTTCAAGGTTGAGATTTTGAATAGAGATCTTTGCAGCTCAAAGGGAAGATTAGTTCATACATTTTAAAAACTATTGACACAAAAGTAAGAAAAAGGAAAGAAAAGAAAGGCATTAAAGAATACAATTAAATTGGTATTTAAGAAAAAAGAGCATTCTTGAAATGACACATGGCAAAATAATAATGATTTCAAATTAATTTTGAGACAAAAATCAGATTTGTTTTTTCAGCTTCTAGAACACTTGCTTCATGGAAACATTTGTCCTTGACTTTAGGATTTGAGCCACCAAATTTGTATAAAAACTGTTGAAGCAACAAATTATTTTATGATGATAGTACTCTGCTTCAAAATATTTGCCATTTTCCCAAATACAGAGGATTAAGATAACAAATCACCAGATTACTAACAAACTGAACTGTTTTAAAGTTTTTATACAGGTTTGATCTGTCTAAGATGTTATATTAATGTCTATATCCAAAGTCTTATCATACTAGACAGATAAAGAACACACCCTAAGAGGATGAGCCATTGACGAGACAATTCAGACCAAAGATGTCCTATTTTGGTACCAAAATATTACCAGAAAAAATTGTCCCAATGAAATGTGGTCTGCAACATGATTTGCACTCAGAAAGTGATAACTGGTGAAAGTCTAAGCCATTTTGAGGTAAACAAAAGATAATAAAGGAATTAAAACTATTTCTAACGATAAGACACTTCAATACATCATCCCCTTAGCATTATTTCAATACACCAATATTTCATACTTTAATACACCAAATAATCATTTGAAATTATCTGAATCAAAACATCACTGTTTGGACAATTTTATGAATGTTATGGATGTGCTCAAGGTTGAGATGGTTCATTCTTGACGTGAATAAGATTGGCTTGGTGGAAATTTAAATTCCACAAGAAAGTGACACTCATGGCTTCTATCCTTATTACTGAGTTTCAACAAGTTATGCATACAGATATATTTAACCACAAAATAGAAATTAAGAGTAAGGTTAAAAGAAATCTGGTTTCACAAATAGGTTTAGTAGTTATTATACACCCAATGATTGCTTAGACATATTTTCCACGATATTTTAGTCTACTGGCGTCAACGAGGATAAAGCAGGCAATATAATTTGAGGCCATCTTGTTTTAACAAAAAAATTTGAGTGTAAGTTTGCAAAATGAGAAGGGCGTACCTGTCAAGTTATTGGTGTGCTTTGTCGTAAAATTTCGCGTTAGATACCATACATTTGTGAATAAAACGGCAATTAAACCATATTAAACCAAACAAAACTATGATAAAACCATATGTATTGTCATTCATACGTACGCCAACCTTGGCAGATATAAACGGGTTGGTTTTGAAACAGCTCAGCTATATTTCATTTTATAATTCCACAACATGAAATGCTAATAATATTATAATATAATATATTAGTAACATATGTTAAATAAATGGATATAAAATGGATAAATAAATTGATGTTACATTGTAACTTCAAATAAATACAAGTACAAATAACAAGGAAACAATGTAGGAAATGTATATCCAAGTATTACTGAGATGTCGCTCAGCATCCCATTTTGATGCAGCAAAAAATTGTAAGATATGAGAGCAACGTCGCTTTGTGAAATTCGTTTTGGTGCCGAATTGTGCAAGAAGCCTAATACTTAACACACGGTTTTCACTTTTACTAACCACAACATGAGTTAATATATTTTGCTCTTTTAACGAGAATGTGACGCATACCTTTGAAACTTTTCTGTTCATGTCTTCAAAAGCAAACTAGCTACATTTATCAAAGTACATTTCCCAACAAATCATATTCTATTGACTATGATCAAATCTTCCTTTTGCGTGCAAGAACCAAAGTGAAACGAATTTCCCGCCAATCTAAACCTCATTCTCATTTCGAGGCGAACGGCTAATTTAGAAATAATTACAGAAACGGTTGATTTATAAATCTTCATAGATCTTTTGACGGAATGGCAGTGATGTACTTAGTCCGGGATACGAATTTTAGAATGAAATAATAATTCGCAAGAATCTTTCGTGCTACAAAACTTGAAAATGACTTTGAAAAAAGCAAACATTTGAGTAAACTAAAGCTTTTCGTCTGACACTCTTCAGAGTTTAAAACGTCATTAAATAGATCGAAAAATAAGGATTTTTTTACGTAAGCTGAATTCATGCAAAATTTGAACATAAAAACGTAACATCTTTCATGTGTTTTTTTTACATGAGCAGTCTTTTCACAAATGTTCCTTTAATTGAGACCATCAAGATATGTGCCGGAACGAGCTTAATAGCCAAACATTCCCAAAGTATTTATTGAGCTGATGGAAACTGCGAAACGTTCAGTTGAATTCAGCTTTAACAATGAGATGTACCAACAAAAGGGTGGTGTCGCTATGGGTCCCTCTGAGACCTGCCTTGGCCAATATATTTCATAAAGAGCGTTTGTTTGACTGCGACCAAAAGCTATTTTCGGTATGTGGATGACCATACACCATTTTCAAAACAGAGGCTGAGAGCGTATGTTATAAAAGTTAAAACCATTTGAAACCACCTGAAATCATCTGCAATTCACCTGAAAATCAACTGAAACCACCTGCAAATCACTTAGAATTGTTTAGGTGAATTGGACAAAATCCATACACGAGGGCGGACCCGAATCGAACCGGATCCAAAAGAGTACGGATAGGCCTTGCGTTTACACGGGAACTGGTAGATCCGTATACTTTAGGTTTCGCTATCCGAACACTTTTGGGATCTCTTCAGAGGTGATCCCGTATGGATCCGATCTGGACGGGATCCCGTGTAAACGGGTGGATCTGGTCCAGATCGGATCCGTCTACGTTATTTGTCGAAAGTGAGACAGAATATTTTTCAATTCAAGGTAGTTTGAATATGTAATCCGTGGCTTTTTGGCGCCAGAAAACCGTACATCAAGTTGATAGACTACTGTGTTGAAGAATTATTACGAAACTTTGTTCGATATGTCGATATGTCGATATGTCGTCGTACTTTGTCCTTATATTTTCCCAATCCTGCCCATCTGCAAGCTTTGCAGTTTTGTAGTCCAATACTACTTTTAAAAGTAGCGCAGTTTTTTCTCCAGTCCACAAAAATTTACCCTTTTTAGCTTTACCACCCTCCATGTTCAGGTTGAACTGCGTTTTGATCACGCACGAAGTTCTGAAAACGTCATATGCGCGCCAATGTTCGAAAAGCGCATGCGCTTAACCCGTTGAATTCACCTGGATCCGTCCCCGTGTAAACGCAAATGGTTCTGGATCGGATCCCGTGTAAAAGCATTGCCATTTCAGGGATCGGATCCAAAAGTATCCGGATCTGGTCCAGGTCTTGCGTAAACGGGGTCTTATTGTAGTATAAATAAAAGCATGCAAGCTCCTTAGAATAATCATATTATGAATATTGAGCTTCTTTTGGTTACAAACCAGTGGTTACAATTTGTTCACGTTAATCAAAATGAGGCTAAAAAAGCCAAGACGAGATCACTAAAAGAGTGAAACTGTGCTAAATACAATTGGCTACTTTTCTTTCCGAATCTTCTGGTTTCAAATTGCGAGGTTGAGAGGACTGAGGCGTAATTTTAGAAAGCTGGGTCTCTTCTTTTGGAAGTTAGACAATCTAAAGAATACTCAAACCAACAAATGTCCTGGTGTCCTAGCAAAGCCTGCACACGTCAGAAAGCGGAAGCGAGGTTAAACAATTGCAGTAAGGGGGTGGGAGCTACCTCTGTTTTGATTGGGGGCTTATCCATGGTCGTCATGTATAATCAATCAACATTTGTATTCATGTATATTCATTTCCTGCCTGATTGGTATATGGTTATTAGAGTTACGATTTTCGAAGTGGTGTCTACTAGTTTTATAAAGTTTCCCAGTTAAGGTTCAGTTCCTTCTATTTATTTTTTCATATCAAGACCATCAACTTTTTATGACTAATCCAGGTCTGCATCCTTTTCTGCAGAGCGAACTAAACTTTTATTCGGCAAATGCAGAAGGAAATTTAGTCCACCTATTAAAGCAATATAATTGGTTGCTTGAGAAAGGCAGTTCAAAGAAAGAATGGAGTAATGTTTTGTGTTATAACAAAAAGCCATTCACTATTGAAACCATTGTATGGGAACAATTCGAATAATTGCTGCACAATTAAGGTGTGATAACAGAAATCAGGAATTTCAGCTAACTGTTAAGAGATTTGCAGGTGGGTTCAGCTGATTTTCAGGTGGTTTCAGGTGATTTCAGATGATTTCAGGCGATTTTAACTTTTATAACATACGGGCTGAGTATGATATTTTTCAAAAACGCCTTAATGCCCTTCGCCCAGCCCTACAGTTTACATTTGAGAAGAAAAAAAATAACTCCTTGCCATTTCTCTGACACTCTAAACTCTGAAGAGTGTCAGACGAAGAGCTTTATTTCACTCGAATAGTTGCCTTTTTCAAAACCAATTTCACAATAAATAAATACAATATTTCCAGAGTCATTAGTCCAACAAATTAAATATCGATCGCACAGAAATGGTTAAAACTGATAAAACATGTTAAGAAATCGCAGCCAGAGTATAATGATAAATCACTGACATTTCAATTTCATCCCAAAAAATCATCTACAACCTTGAATAATTAAACCAAGCAAGAAGTTAGAAAAACAATCGCACGGTTAATAATGTCTACGCTTTCAATTATAAGAGTTTGGCCATTGAGATTTATGCCCCTGCAACAAATTTACCAATATGCCTCCATACTGCCAACGACACTCAAAATTTAATAAGAATGAAATTACATTACATCTTCATTGTGTTTAACCAGAAACAATAAAAGAAGAGCACTTGCTATTGACTCTCGTTTAACTCACTTACAAGTATTTGGAGAACAACAGTTATCACTCTAGGTGCTACCCGGTCGAGACCCGGGGAAGAAAACATGTCTTATAATAAATATTTAACCTTCTCTCCCTCCCTCAAGTTAATTCAAACTGCAATTACATTGACCAATTTCTTGCCGGCACGAAGGTAAGACGAGGGCTGTTCTTTTGGCTTCTTTTCAACTAAGCTTTTGTCAACAATCTTCCTGCAAGGCCCTTGTAGGGGGTTTTTCTTTGGTCTCTTATAGCCTATCCTCACAAGATCCTGTAGCCACGCCTCAGTCAAGTGAATGTCAGCCGGTCCCCAAAACCCCATGTGGGCAAATTGGATGGACAGGTCCAAAATGTTGTCAAAAAGATCTTCAAACCTCGGTTTCCATTTTAAAAGAAAGTCGACCATCCTACCAGAATCGTAATAAAGCAGTTTCTCGTCTTTGAAGTCTTTGAGGTAGTTATGAGCACTTCTATATTGATACGCACTTGGAGGAAAAAAACTAAGATGGCCGCCAATTTCCCAAAACAGCCTTTGCATGAAATAACTACGCCATATATCAGTGATACGCATGTTTACTGTCGAAGGAAACTGCAATGACCAAAAAGAATCATACACATACAAGGTATTTTGCGCATTGTAGGGACAGAAACTCCCCTTTGGCAGCAGAATAACATCTTGCTCTCGATCAAACTTGACATCAAGACGGACACCTTTATCCTTTCTTGTTAGTCGATAAATTGCGTCAATATCTGGGTCACCATCTACAACTCCCTGTTGTACAAGCGGCTGCGCCCCTTCGCATTTCATCGCATGATATTCTGGGGGCTCTGCAATCATATCTAAAGGATAGCCCCTTGGCCAAATGGTGCTTTGACCTAAAAACTCGTAGGCATTGACAACAGATCGATTGGTGCTGTAAACAAGATAGGAATCTTTAAATTTCTCATGAAAGTGTAGCTTGCCATCAGATGGATGGTTGTCGTCATCTGTTTCATAAATGAACTTGGCACCATGGTGTATTGCGTACAAATGTCCAATTGATTTCCTGGCATAGTTTCCGTAAGGCATCAGATTGGCAAAATTGTACCCGAGTTCCTCTTGTTCCTTAATCCCCAAGTAAATTGCGTTGTCAACTCTAGATAAAGCGAAGAGCATATCATGAAAAGAATAGTCCGTCTCAGCAGATTGAATTTAAAAAAAAATACTTCGAGGGGCATGCTAAACCAAATGTGTCCCAAAAATGAAAATGTGCCCTATAAAACGACAATGTGCCCGTGAAAATAAGGGGCTGATGATGCTGTCTGTTGTTCATCTTCTGAACGAAAGTCTGAGCAAACCAACCTGATTTGACACATCAATCACATTCATCAATCTTATTTGACAGTATCATACACAGATTTGATGGCGGAGATTTCCGAAAATGACTTTAAAAGAAATATTTTAAGAAAGCAGCCTCTCGAATTCTTTCACGAAACTAGTGTTTCGTGTTATGGTCATGCAGTGATCGTAGATTTCTGCCTCCAGTCGTATTGCCCTGGTATTATAAAAAAGAGCTTAGAATAAGCGTAGTTTTTACTTTTCTTGCAAGACTTAAATGGATTGCATAAAAAATAAGAGGACGCATGCAATTATCCCATTCCCAATCCAACCTACTTTGAAAGTGGCACTTCTCGACCAAAAGTAACATTGAATTCTATAACATATAATAATATTGTAGCTACATTTGTCTGTCATTATTCGATGAAATAAACAAGCACCCTTGGAATGGTAGCAATGGTGCAAAAATTAATTCAAGGGCGTTGTCTTAAAAAATAATCCAGGATCAAGGAATTTACAGGGAAAAAGCATTATATAATAAGAAAAGAAGTTCAAAATACTCATTTCCAGCAACTGAAAATTCAGAGATGACCAATGCTAAAGAATGCCATAAGGAAGACGAGGCCCATTTTAATTTTTATCGCAATTCGCCTTTTGCAAGCCATTTCTTAGTTGCAAACTGCAGACACGAGCGGATTCAATGCATACTTCTTTCGATCATTTTCGATGCGAACTCGATTGGACAGTATACCTTTGTTAGTTTAACCAATGAGATCGTAAAACTGATGCGACTTTGGCAACTTGAATACAACAGCCTAGGTTGTTGTGAAAACTGAACGGGTTGGCGTTCACAATGGAACGATGCTAGGCTTTTTCAAGTAGCTCATTTGTCTTTGGTTTTTCGTAGGTTTATTTGAAATTACCCCCTTTTATCAAGCACAAGAAACTTTCGCTTTAAAAAAATATCCGCTATATCCGCATTATTTCTACTTTTGGTACAATTTTTTAATCCGAACTGTTGATATCCCACTCGACTCTTGTCACCTGCCAATTTAAAGGACAAGTGACACGCTTTTGGCGCCAAATTTTTTTCATCTTTTAACTTAAAGTAAAATGCAGTATGAGAGTGTTGTTGAAATATTTTTCCTTTCTGATTTCATTTTCCTACTTAAAAACCCTTTTCAAATTATGGCGGGAAATGAATCACGTGACACCGTGACGTAGATTGTGATAATTTGTTATTGCTGCTACTGGTATACAGTGCAATATTAACGTTTACAACACACTTGTAAACGAATTCAGTTTGTCTGGACCTGTCGCGTTGTGTTTCGTAAACTCTCTATTAATGACAGGAAAATTCCAAGTTATCACAATGTACGTCATAGGGTCACGTGATAAAAAGCAAAATCGCGCCCCCTGCGCCCCCTGATTAGAATTTTTTGTTCTAAACCAGGAAAAACTTACTTCTAAATGATGATCTATTAGTAAATGAAAAGAAAAGATAGGGTGAAAAGTGTGTCACTTGTCCTTTAAGTTGAATTTTTGCCTATATTTATTTTATTCACCAATTAATTGAATTTAATAATACAATAACAACACAATCGAACAAACAGAGAAGTCAGTAAACAGATTGTGGTTTTTCCTTTGATTCTAATGTCGCCACGGTTTTTCCCTATTCAAACGATGGTTTCTGATTGGCTGCCCTTCATCTACAACTTTCTTTCACATGCAAAAGTGATGTATGAAAACTTCAAACAAAAGATTGAATGCGATTTGTGTATTGCAAAAGATATAGAAATTGGCCTTAACTCACTCATGTTTGTTTGTGAAGTAATCATGCAAGTTTAACCGAAAACTGAACAACTAAAACAGAAACATACTTCCATCCTTCTGGAGTCTTCTTGTCCCCGACAACAAGCAACCTCCAACCTTCAATTTTAGCTAATTTCTTCACGTCTTCGGTTGGTTCACTTATTGTTGTAACAACTAGCCACTTATCATGCATGTCTTTCTTGTCCACAGTTGGCAGTGGGTGTGAGCTTTTGAATTCATCCCAAGGTATTGGGGCCTTGAGCAATTTTTCTTCCCTCACACTTTTCCAGTTTAGCCTACTGGACTTTACCTTCATCTTAAGAGTTAAGAAACAAAATAAATATTTTGTCATGTTACATCAAATAGCAAAGTGAAACAGGATTCATTAAATATACTGAGAGAAAACACCTTGCGCAGGTCATGTCACCCCTCAAATTGCCATTAAAAAGTAATGTGAAGGAACTTCTTCTGGCTCAGTTATTGACATTAATGGAGGGGCTTTGCAAACTTGTAAAAAAGGCAAATTTGGTAGGGTCAATAGTATGGTTGCCAAATTCTTCTTTCTTGGTATAATTTACAGCCAGATTTCTCTACCATCCCATTGAAGATCATAAACACCTTATTCTATTTAATTCTTTCTTGTCCAAGCAACTCCACAAAAAGGTGCACCATCTCCATATTCTAACTTTGCAAAACAGGCTGTTTTCACAATTAACCATCTCTTTGTAACATATTGTCGTGTTATGTGATGCTGTTTTGAAAGAGTAATGCCAAACAGAATAAAAGTGAAGCTTACCTCTGCACTGTACTTTTCAAATTGATGCAGAAGACTGTCATATCTATATTCCCATACGGCACGTTGATGTAAGAGAGCTGCTAATCCAGCACTGTACCTGAACCACAAATATACCAAAGCCAGTCCAAGAAATATTACAATTGTTAGTAAACTTGTTTTTGAAGTAAGATTCTGCATGATGGTTTTGGACAACCTTCTGTTAGACACTGCAAAATAGAATTAAGAGTTTAAGGACAGCAGATTCTACTTGAATATTAATCAAGTTCCTTAGCAAACAAGAAAGCTTGAGACTGAGTAAAAATTCAGAACAAGTCATAAAGCAAATAGAGAAATACATGTGTCTTTGATTCAGCAGTTTTTTCTCAATTGATGTAGTAGCAGGATTAAGTGGTTTTATAAACATTACAGATAGTTTTAGCATGTTTGATTTTTTTGTTAACATAGTTAATCTTTACCTTGAGCAATCACTTGCAAAATAAAGCACAATGCAAGAGCCCTGGCCCTGTTCTGTGAGCTATCTTAGGAAAAAGGCCTGCTAATGACTGCCAAATGAAATGATATTAAATTGAAGACTTTCCAAAGTTATTCCAATCTAATATTTTCTGAAATTATTAATCAAGAAAACCATTTAGACACGGTATTTATTCATTATTGGATGGAAATTTGTTGAATGGTTTCCTTTGCCTGGAGAAATTGCTTACACAGGTCCCATTTAAGCACTTGGACGCAGGCTATTTCTTGCAAAAAGGCCTGTCTCAGGGATTTTTGTTCTGAGTTTTGCTGCTTGTTCAGGGACAGTATTAGAGAACATTGTTGGGGGTGCAGATTCCTGGATTTGCTGCCAAAGACGATACTTTTGAGGTGTGATAAACTCTCAAGCCAATTGAGAATACGGACAATTTGTAGGCAGGAATTGTAATTCTATTTTACACTAGGCCCGTTGTGCATATATGCTTATATTAGTTCATGTTTCTCTTTAGCTAGGATATATTAGTTTGTCGTACTTTAGATTTTCATGTTTTTCAGGAGGGAAGATATATTGCATACCTTTTTCAGATACAGTTGCCCATGTATCCTTATATATTTTACACCTCAAACTAGTTTACTAACAAACTCATGTAGTTATAAAACAACAGTTCATTAACATACTCATGTTATATCATATTATATATTAGGGATGTACCGGATATCCGGTAGGCCGGATAGTCCGGCGCCGGATCGCTGATTTCTTTAAAATCCGGTTCCGGCCAGTTGCCGGATTTTCCAGAATTTTAATCATAACTAAGAAAATTTGGAAAACGAAGTCAGACTCTCTTCATAGAGTGATTAAAAATGGATTTTCCAGAACTAAACAAGATCGACGATAAAACAAGCACCTTGAAAATAGATTTGAAATGAAAGTGCTCGTCATCACGAAATGGAAAGACTAGATGATATAATTCACAAATTTGGTCCAGGGCTGCCAGATTGGCATTTTCGGCCAAAACAGGATATTTAGATTCAGATTGCCTGGAAAAATTGTTTTTTTCTTACTTCTTAAATTTGACCTTGTTGGCCTTTTCAGCAGAACGTCTAAAATTAGTGAGTAATTACTACATTCATGGAATAATTAGTAGTTAACTACAAAGTGTTAACCAAATTTCAAATTTCATAACCTAACCCAAATATTATCTTGATATTAGCAAAGGGTTTTGAAAAAAAGTAAGATTCTTATCTAAGTTAAGAAATTATCTAACAGTCACAAGCATAGAAATATAACCAGTGCCTGCACGATGGATTCTTGAGAAAGTATTTGATTTGGCCTTTTTGTGAGCATTTTGGCTTAAATTGCTCACCAGTCTAGCCTTCGTTTGTAAATTCAATCTGGCAACCCTGAATTGGTCTCTTTGATCTTCTCGCTATGCATTTTTCGCAAAGTGGTTCAAAACTTTTTATTACTGAAAAATCATAAATGGCCAGATTATCCGGTAAAATCGGGCCGGATATTCTACGAAGAAATCCGGTAAATCCGGTTCCGGCCGGATTCTGAAAATCCTGATCCGGTACACCCCTATTATATATATCATGTTTTATAATGTAATGAGAAGTAGAAAGTTAGAAGTGAAATGCTTGTGAAAGGCCACTGCTGTTGGACTTGTAAAAGATAACATTCATATGATTTGTATTTGCGAGAAGCAAATCTTGAGTTTTATTCAGTATCTACTGGTCACAAACCATTCTTACCAAATAAAATAAAACCTCTCAGACTGGTAAAAGGGGTGGGATCAGCTGACAGTAGTAAATGTAGGAAACGTAAGAAAGGTGCTGGAAACAAACCCAAACCCAAACTTTTCAAGACTCAGCTCAGACAAGCTTATGACGATACCTCTATGCCATTGGGGCATATCAAGGTCAATACCATAAAACATAATTTTAAGAGTCTCTACATGGTGAGACCGTTTTTAAGATGGAAGGAAAAATACAACTGTTCATAAAGAGGATGAATATTTCAATCTCAGAATGATGTTCATCATATTCAAACAAAACATAGATGAACCTGTGTATTATTATCAATATTATCTTCAAAGCTTAAAACATTGGAGCAATTGACTATATATTTAGATTCTAGAGAATTTTTTGTTACTTTCAAGAAGATCTGAAATCATATCTTTTCTCAACCAAGTACCAAATAGGATAACTCTTCACAAATACTGAATGATTTCTTAATTTTAACGAGATCTGTTTTACTTTAGGGGGTGCTCTCTCCTTGATTAGTCTACCTATTGAGAGGTTTCTTCCTAAAGAAATTCCTTTATATACAGAAATCCTCTAAATTCAGTTGTAACTGGTGACCCTGGTAAATTATATGTACTTTAGAAGGGCTTTTTGCATTCAGCTTAATTTCAAAATCAAAAGCTGAACTGAACTGTTATTTCCAACTAACACAATTGTCTGTGCTCGTGGCAAGAACTGTGGAACTTTTCTGATTTTTGATATAATGGCATGACAATATGTCTATGAAAGTGTGTTCAACAAGTGTTGGTGTTTGGTCTGAAGAAAGTCACTCTGCACGCTCACTGTAAGCTTAACATTCGACCATAAAAGGAATTTTCATTTCTCCTGTGCCAGACTTAAACATGTTGCAATTTCAATTTGATACTTCTAGTTTTGGTGTCTACCAGTCCATTCCGGGTTTGTGGTCACAACATCAAATCTTAGCATTTAGGTAGTGCTATTACCTAGAGTTAAGACGAGTTTATATGTTCATTGTTTAAAGTTACTTATTAACTGTGGCCTCAAGGATTAACTTAATTAGCATAACTTATAACATTTTAGAACCATTATATCTTCCTCTTTTATTCAGTGATAACTTCCATTTCTTTTTTAAATTGCAATAATTCAAACCTGTTGCATATTTCTCATGAGCTCATGCTTAAGTTCAAACAGTAATTTTATCGACCATTGCAAATAATTTACTAAGAAAAGAAATATCCCCCCTTTTTACATCTTTCTACATCAACCTCAAACACTAAAAGGTAATATTACGAACCAACTAAACTTTTCATTGAACCTAACTGGATCTCGCAAACTTTCTTCCTGAAAGCGTAGGCCAAAATGCTTCGCCAGTGACGACTCAAAATCCGTGAAATTGATTGATGTATTGGGCCTTGTAGTTTGCAATAAAGTATTATTAAATGCGTAAAAGACTGATGCAGCAATGTAAACATGAAATGTGGAAATACTCACCATTTAATGAGTTCATATGACCAAAGTACCATCTCATTTGCTACCTTAGCAATGGTGGTATCAACAATGACAATAGACGCGTGGCATTCAATGCTCCTTCGCAATAACACTGTGCCTGGGTGTGCCGGGGTGAAATAAGAGATGAAATCTGAGTATTCGTTTAATCTAATTTATTTTGAAAATTCATTTTCTAACATTGGATTCTCGTCGCCGTTTTGCCCTTGGCACCCAACAGAATGTTTCTATTGACGCCATAGGGGAAATTTTCATTGCCATATAGTAAAAGCTGAGTTAGAGCCTTATTTGACAGGTTTGTAGGTCCAAGAGGTCGTAATATGTCAAAGACTCCAGCAAGAAGATCTTGTCGTTGAGCAGCGAAAGAAGGGCAAAGCAACAAGAAATGTTCCGCATCCTCAAAGCCATCATTCGAAGGGCACATTAGGTTCAAAGTATCTCTAAAATTGTGTTTGACTTTGTGAGAGTTTAACTTGCTTAGATCATCTCTAAGTTGAGTAAGAAGGGATAAACCTATGGGGTCATGAATTCTGAAGACAGACTTTGCAGGGGGGCGGATAATTAACCAATTTTTTTCACTGAAAATAGTGACAGATGGTGCAAGTCTAGGATCTGCTTCAATATTGTTCCATCCAGATAAACAGTGAGGATAAAGACTAGATTTTAATTTTTATGTTCTCGCCATTATTTGCCCTACGTTGCCCTAACTGCGAATAGAGTTATGTGACTGATGAAGCTGAGGGATTGGATCCGTCATATAACTAGGGGAGAAACTATTTACAATCTTCTAAAACAAAGTAAGATGTCTGCTTCACCTATGGGAACTTACTGATTCCCAGTCAAGCTCCGTATATAAAATTTTTGTCGCAAAGTTCCCCTCCATGTGCCAGTAATATCTAGAGCAGCAGAATACTACACAGGCACTATCCTTTCTATAAGACTTGGTAAAAACGTATTCTGACTGAGTTGGCCCATTGTTTTATCAACTCCAGGTCATGATTCAAGTCATTGGCAGCTGTAGTAGAGTCTTGAACTACCGTAAAGAGTGATGTATCGTCTGCAAAAAAGCTTGACATTGCACTTCAAATTTGCAGTAAGATCGTTTATAAAATAAGGAAAAACAGAGGACCCAGAATTGAGCCCTGTGATACACCTGCCGAAATATCTCCCGAATTCGAGCTCTGTCCATTCAAAAAAGTTCGCCGTTTTCGATCTTTAAGGAAGCTTTAGATAAGAGATAGAAGTTGTCCTGAAACACCATATCGTTTTAGTTTGTAAATTAGACCTTCATGCCATACCTATAAAATGCTTTGGAAATATCAAGATACACGGAGAGAACGTTGAGAGGGGGCTTACAGTCAAATGCTTTAAAGATTGTATGTGTTATTGAGATTAACTGGTTGACTGTTGAGTCACCGGGACGAAAACCTGATTTATTTGGATTCAGTAACCCATGAGAATCAAAGTGTGAGTGCAGATAGTCATACACGAGTTTTTCAAGAATTTTCCCAAAAATTGGGAGAAGAAAAATCGGGCGATTGTTTCCATTCACTTTTTTCTCATTTTTCTTGTGGATTGGTATTACATTTGCATATTTCCATATTTCAGGGAATACAGCCCCCTTCAGACAGTTTGTAAATATTATCTAAAGGGGAGTAATTAATGCAGCATCGCTTAACTTTGTCATTCTTACAGATATTTCATCCGAACCATGTGATTTATTAGGGTTTAATGACCTTATATTTTTTTATGTTCAATATTTTTTCATCAGAAATAGAAAAGTCATTTATAAGAGCAATAAGCACTGGTATGTCATGTGGAAATCCACTACCTATGTGAATGGTCGTGCACTGCAGTATAAAATAATCATTAAACAGCTGTGCCTTTTCCTTAATATTCATTACAAATAGTCCATTTTCTAGAAGAGGTGATCAGAATTGGAACTGAACTGGAACTAATCAGAACTGAACTGGAACTGAATTGAACTGAACCTAACTATACTGCACTGAACTGAACAAAACAGAACAGAATTGGAACTGAATTGAACTGAGCTGAATTGAACTGAACCAAAACAGAACTGGAACTGAGTAAAGAAATATTTCCAGTATTCATCTGATGTGCATGAGAAGATTGCAAGATCAAAAGAGAAACAAGTTGTATGTCGTACAGTAAAGAAGCACGCAGCAAATTCAATGCAAGGGCTGATATAATTTTGGAGCCTGTAACCAGAAACAACCACAGAACAGTTTGTAAACGAGTAAACTACTTCTCAAAACAGCATTTCAATAAGCCTTATATAACTGATATTGGTATATATATACATAACACTTTGAAGCACGCAATTGTTAAATAAATTATCACGCAATCTTAATTTTATTGCCCTACAAGTTAGAGACTTTGAGAATTATATAATTTTAAGTTTAGGGGACTTGGTAAGGATTTTTCTCGATTAATTTGTAGATAGAATTGCCCGAATGGAGCCTGAAATGAGAAAAATTTCACTTGATTAGACTACCGATTATAAAGGCCTCGCAATTTTTGTTCATCCGACATTATATTGTTTGAAATAATGTTTTTAATTATCACCCTCAACATTTGTGATTCATTCAGGACAACAGTCATACAACGTGATGCTAGCCCCATTTTTCATAACTAATACCTCTAGTTAAAATCAAGGAAACGTTCAAACACAGAAACAGACAAACAAACGGTTAAGTGAAAGCTTTTTATAGGAGAAAGAAAAGAACCATAATATAAATGGATTTGTATTTTACATTTAAAAGATGACTTGCAATATAGTCTTCAATCACAAGCAAACTAATCCTCTGAGATCATATGCAATACAAAAAGAGGTTTCAATTGTTTGAAGAACTTCTACAGAAGTTAACCTGAAAAATATCACGTTTAGGGTGATAAAATTACAAATTATAAATTTGGAACCTATTGGTCACATGAAATAGTTCAGAAACTTTGGCTGACTTTTGCTTTTTCCCTTACAGATAAACCAAAAGAGCATTAATTGGTGCATTGAATCACCCTCAAAAACCGTTAAGCATCGTATCAAAATTTCCCAGACATTTACTGACCACCTTTAAAGAGCTTAAACATGTATAGATTACCTGTCATACAGTTCTGATGAAATACCTGATTTCACAGGGTTTTCTGCTTTAATTGCCATGCAATCTTACTCATCTGAAATGATTTGTCAAATTAAAAAAGGTGAGATATGTAACATATAGCTTGAAATTTTTGCTATTACTAAACTTTTTCATTCAAGCTTGTGACAGGATAGCATAAAACTTTCACAGTGAAACTGATTGTCCCAATGCCATATGCAGCAACTAGAATGGCTTCTGGTCGCAATTTCAGTGATTTCATTTAACTGGTTATAGTGGCCCAACATTTGCTAAATGTATGTACATAAAATATCCACTAAATTCAATTTACACTAGCTTTATTTATTAAGAATTGAAACAGGATTGAAAACCTACAATCAAAGCTTGAATTTACTTTTGATTAAACCATTTTCACACAAACTTTTCAAAACTTAAGCTTTTTTAATTTGCCTTATATTTCAAGAGGTTTCAGAAGCTGGGAGCAAATTTTCTTGATATTGTTGAATAGGTAGGTTTTTTTCTTTGCTTGGAACTAAAATTTCTTGCTTGGAACTTTGAAAAATTGCTTGGAACTAAAGGATGGTAGCCAAGTATCAATGAAACTGTCATGATAAAAAACAATGTTTGTATTTTTGGCAAAAGTCTCACCAAAGTCTAAGCTGTATTTCAGAGCATAAAGTAAGGATTGTCTTGAAACAGTAGTCTAAGCTACATTGCTTATTTCCCAGCTCAAAGTGAACAAATCCTCCCCCTCCCCCCTAACATGTTTTTACCAAACCAAAACACATACAGATAGATAGGTGACAATAACTAATGGGTGGCATACTCTTTTAAGTAATTCAGTTCAACTTCATGACAGCTTTTTATTGGTTTTTGTGTTGCTCTTCTGAGATTTACTCATATATCCATGTCAAACTGTATATCATCTGAAATAAGAAATATGGAAAAACTTATGCATACTTTCATGAATGAATCAATTTTTCCACAAACAGAAAGTAGATCAATAATATCAAAAGTGGAAAGTCATTATAAATTTGATTGTGCAAAATTTATGTATCACATCTCTACAAGAAACACGGTAGCATTTATTTGTGATCTATTTTGATCAGTACACTCTTGCCAAAACATTAAAATAAGACATGAAAATTATTTTCACAATCAGCTACCAAGCCAAACATTACAAATCAAATAATACAAATGTGTTCTTACTCAAGGTGTAAAACACCTTTTCACCAATCATTATCAGCTCTTGCAAAATTAGTATTCATGCATTCTGCAACACAATCGTCATATTTCTAACCACCCTAACCAAAGATCTGAACATATTTTGATGGCCTCACTCATTTTGAAATAAGTATTCTAAGCAACTCAAAGTATTTACACAATCAATGTAACAATCGAATTGCTTGAGTATTTACATAGGAAGATTTTCCATCATTAATGAAATGTATACCGTACAATATCATCCACAAATTCATCCAGAAATCCAAAAGTTCCGAGCTTCAAAGGGTACACAATAGAGTACCTTCATCTCATCATCCCACACTTGTTTTCCCGATATTCTACATCCTCCTCAAATTAGCCCCCTGGGGGCTTATTTATTTTGATGTTTTTGGATGGGGGTAATTCAAGGGGGGGGGGCTTGTAAAATCATAGTAGAAATTAAGAAGACATTAATAAAAGATCTCATATATTCTAAAAGGAATTTCTTTGTGAACATTTAATTAATTATTATCAAAAGTATAAAATTTTGTGGTTATTCAAAAAACCACCAAAGGCAACCTCAATTTACAGTAGAAGTGGGGGCTTATTCGAGAAAGGCTTATTGACAATTTGCAGTTCCAGGGTGAGGGCTTATTCGAGGGAGGAGACTTTTTCGAGGGGGAGCCAATTCAAAGATTTAGAGCATCCCGTAACCATTAAAGGTTTCTCAAGCATTCTGATCAATTGTGCAACCACCTCAAACTTAGCAAGTTTTAAGCTAAAACTTACCATGCCCCTTCTTTTGGTCAGCTCCATTTTGCTCTTCCATTGGAACTGGCATTTGTTTATTGACTTTGTTTTTCTCATTTTCATTTGCTTCTTCGTCTTCCTCGATTATTTTTCCACTGTCATCCAATGTCACACCAGGTATAACAGGTAACTTAGTTGGAGTTTTTGAAAGAGGTGAATTTTTTAAATCAAGCAGAAACTTCCTTTCATAGATAATTCTTGTTCCTGCAAATATGGCAATATTATGTCAATGGTCACAATACAACAAAGCTCCTTTATATTTTTGAAAAAGGAGGACAAAAGAAACTTGTGATGACACAGAAAACAAAAAAACGTAGTAAACAAAACATCCATCCAAAGGTATTGGGTATCTTACAGACTGGTACTTGTTTGAGCAAAGCAACCTCACTAAACTACTGAGAGGTTTCTCCAAGCTAAGCAAAAGAGTCTACAAGCAAATTGATTATTTTTCTGTATGAGGTCTGTTTCTGTAATGAAGTCTGAAACCAGTTTTCAAAGTAAGATATATACATGAAACAAAGTTTAAATTTACCATTGCTCTTTAATGCAAAAATTCAAAGCCCATGACAGTTAATTGGCAAAATGAGATGTTTGTGAGAGATCTTATCAAAACAGCTATATTCAACAGACTGGGCTGCAACATGTAGGTACTTATCCGTTAGCAAAATGTGCAGTAAAAAATTGAAAAAGAGCTCATATCTTGCTTAAATTTTTCACTTTTGTAGCAAACAGTACCTAATAATTTATTCAGCACAAGGCTTGAACATTTGGGCACTTTCACTTTCGATTGATTTCTTATACCAGAACTACTGCGATAAATATAGGCCACTTTTTTCGTGATTTATTTTGGAGATTAACCAGTTGATATCCTGTGAACTACGATACACGTTACTTGACGCGATACAAAGTAGAAGCTGCAGCTGGTATTGTAAACATTCTCAAGTGGCGCGTGCAAGCGGAGACAAAGATATGCTGCAAATGGTTCGACCTGCGATTCTCGCCCCAAACCCTGGCTCCATAACGAATGTAAACATTACATTTGAGCTGCCGGAGAGCTCAATTTACGTTGAAAACCTGCCTTGAACTAAGAATCTCTCGCATAATAAGTAATCTTGGAAAATAAGAAATGAACTCTCTAGCGAAAATCGTGTGCGTTGATAGGGTTTTCGCGATCAAATAACCTCTTGCGGATGGAATGGCCTAGGAAGCTGAATTACCTTGCTCTGTTAAAGCGAACGATTCATCTTTTCTGATGCACAAGGTAACATGACTATAGTTAATTTCTTCAAAATAATTCACTTTACAAACGCTGCACCATTCTTACCTCCCGGTGTAGTTGAAAATAAAGTTCCTCCGGGAGTTTCGGAGTAATGTGATGGCATATGAGAAGGGTCTTGTACAATGACTCTCCTCATCGGTATGCCTCGCGAGATCGGCTCTCTCTGGTCATTACCGTTGTCCAGGCTGTTCATCGTGGTTGCAAATGACAGAATACCGAAAGAGAACGATATGCGAGAAAATTAAAGGACGTTAAAGTGTTCTGTCTGTGCATAAAATGGCAGATTTCTACAACTATGCTTTCCCTTCCACGTTATCTTGGTCCTTCACCAGCAAGAAAGCGACGAAAACATTGTCACGAGGCATGATCTGCACATGCGTAGTAAGCAAGATTTATGTATTCACATCCGGTTAAATCAATGCGCATGCTCAATTGGTGGCCCGGGGAAGGGAGTTCCTGTTTCAGATCTGATGCAATCATTGAAGCACACAGCTGAGGTGGAGAGCATTGAATTCTAAACAAGAAAACAAATAGACCAAATTTTTATAAGACTACCGGTTGATAACCAACTAGGACTGGGTCACATCGTGGGAGAAGTTGTAAGAATTAGTTAGCTAAGCTATATTTCGCTTTTGTTACTCTGCTACTTTCTTTTAGGGTGGAATCTTTTTTAATTCTTTGTTGCAAACATTGTAGAAGTCAATTTAAAAAGTGGATCTCAAGTGAGTGATAATTAAAGTTGCTTTAGAATAAAGAATACAAATTGAACAATACTCTCAGCAAGAGAAAAGGGTTGCGAGTAAATGACCCTTTATGTAAATCAACCCAGCCCCTCCTTGAGAGAACGGGGGCAACTTCATTCTTCTCAGATACAATTTTCATTTGGTCTTTATTTCCATAAAACTCGACTCCTCTGTCAGCAATTGCCGTGCAATACACGGATATTTCATTACAACCAGAGTGAAGGCCCATAAACTTCATCGACATTCTGTCACGCTTTGTTTTCAGAACCGTTTATTCTTATCTGGATCTATATCTGTTCACACTGCTCCATAATTCCAACAGCTTTTGATTTGAAGTAAATATTTAACCAAATCTGAATTGCTTGAATCAGATAAAACTAGAAAAGATCTTTTGAAGGGTGAAAAGCTTGATACCTGTTTCGGAACACTGTGCCCTCTAAAAGCCTGATAACGATTCTTCTTAAAATAAAGCGTTGAACACAATATGTAAGAATGATGAAATTAGCGAAGTGAAAATCGAAGAAAATTAGACCGTTGCATAAATTTCCGGACCAGCCAAATAAGGCATAGTGATTGATTTTTGCGAAATTTAACGTATTCAAGCATACTAGAGCGGTCTGCAGCCATATAATCCCTGGAGTACAACCCAATAACCATTGTGTAAAATCATTCTTTTTTGTTCATTTATTCAGCTGGGCGTTGAATCCCAGTATTTTATTGATCTAGTTCAGCGAATATGCTTATTTATCCAGGTCGTCATTACGTAAGCAATATTGACGAAAAACAACCAGGCTAGTTCATTACCATATATTTGCAATTGAAGCATTGCTTTTCTATGCAAACTTAGAAGAAATTAACTTGTAGATTCTTTATGCCTCGCAAAACCCACACGAGCAGATTCAAATAAAACTTACAGAATACGTACGAGTGTTTGCCAAGTGACAACCTAGAAGACCTTGACAACTAAAACACGTTATCAGTATTTCACAATAGTTAAAATGTCGTACAACGAACTCTAGAACTAGATCTAAAATTAAATCTAAAACTAAAATAAATAAATGAAACTTTTTCACAATGAATTGCATTTAAATACAGCATAGTTATTATATAGTGAATGCAAAGACAACAGCCATAATTCACAATGAGGTAGAAAAAGCCTAAAACGATTAAACAAGGGGACACTTGGAAACATAATTATGTAACTATCGTTTAATTCAAGACACAATAAACAGCATAAATATATTTAATCCAATCAAAATACGTTTAAAAGTTAAGACATGATTCCAGAGTACTAGAAATGAAAGTATGATATTCAAAAACAAACCCTCTTAAATATGAAACAGCAATATTTAGATCTACCAAAGTTAGTAATCACTGTATTACTCTTTCATTTCAATAACTTAATATCCCAATGTTTTCTGGGACCAGTTACAAGAAAAAAGATTCGGTGCATTTATATTCAAAAGCAACTGAGCCTTTTCTATTTTTCGTAACACTGAAAGCCTACTCTATGATACAGCTAGCTGCCCACAGATGCTGAAGTGCCTGCCATTTGAAAAATTTCAAAACAGTCCTTAGTTCTAGGCTACGAAAAAGAACGAACTGATACCAAGAATAAAAAATGACATGACAAAGAAAATCGGATTGATCATGTGGAAAAGTATCAGAAGGCATTAGAGGGAATCAGAGGGGTAACCCCTGTTCCATTATCATGCATTGTTGAGTACTATGAATGTTTTGTATATGGGAAGAATGGTGAATATGCTGTTGAAAAGTTCACACTGTTAAAAACATTAATGCTAAACGTGAGGCTTGGAAGAAGAACGCGCTTTCATTGCCCTCAGCTTCCTCAAATTTGTCAGTGTCAATGCATCGTTGGGATTTAATCTGTCCGCTTCTAAATAACTCACTTCAGCCTCATCAAGCCGTCCTGTCAGGTGAAGCAATGCCCCAAGGTTCATGTGGTGAACAGGGTTCTAAAAGTTGAATAGCGCAAACTTCACACAAGATCTTTGTTTAAATAACCGCTATAATGTGGATGAATGAATCGAAAGAAATTCTTAATTGCCTTTACCGATCGCGTCTGAGATGACAAGAAACTTTGGGGCAAGGAAATCAGATAAAACAAGTAATGCATGTCTGAAATAACAGATCTTTCTTTCTAAGAACTGAAATCACAGGTTCCAAAACGTAAGACAACTGTATGCACGATACTGCTCCAAAAACCACAGACATTATAGAGTTTCGTATATTCCGAACGGTTCAAAAATGGGTTTACATAGTAGCTATCTAGCGTTGCACTCCTTGAATTAATACATAATACTGTACTCCGAAGATTTTTTATAATTATACTCTGCAGCCAGGTAAACTCAAAGCTGCCCTTTCGGGCACACGACCGTTCTGAACATAAAACAACCAAAAATCAACCTTGGACATTTATTAGGGACACTTAGTGAAATCACCTTTGGGTTTACCAGAATTGCCTTTCTGTAAAAAAGCTCTGCTTTGTCGTATACGCCCGCCTCTCTGAAAGTTAAAAACAACAACTTAATCATGTTCTCATTCAGAATATCTCTACCCAGTTACTAATTGCAGGTATTTCATGATGATAAAAAATGATGACAAAAGCAAAATCAATAATAATCAAATCCTTTCTAATCACTTTCTAATATTTTCTTCATTCAATTCTCAGAAACCAAACTTAAAACCCCCCATCCCGTTAACAGCCAACCAGCCGTTCCAACCTACTTTCCCGTGTGTATCCTACAGCCTCCATCGGGTACCAACAGCAGGGGAAACAACTAACTTTAAACATTGTTATACATAAACCGAGTATTTAATAGGAAGAGGGAAAGTAAAACTGCTACCTGAAACTAGTAGCTGCAAAAGACAATAGGTCTTCTTGGTCAGGTTTGAGTTCCACTGCTCTATCAAGTTTTGCAAACCCTTCCACTTTCCGACCACTTTTTAATAGAAACTCAGCTACAACATAAATATAAAGGGGATGTCAGAATTGAAGAGGTAAATATGAAAATTTCAATACAAAACGATAAGAATTGTAGTGACAGTATTGTAGTACGTAAGCTGAATTAGTAAAAACGTTACCAAAATGATAATGTGCATCTGAATTGTCCGGTGACAGCTGCAATGCCTTCGAGTACCACTGCTCGGCTGCTCTAGCATTTCCCTACAATTAAAAACCGAAGTCACACAAATGTAATAAAATCAACAGGATTACGATAACAATTGTCCTTCTGAATATATAACAGTCCTAATAATTTAATCCCTTCAATTTTCTTTTTCCAATACTTTACCAATCATTGCTTACCTAACATTTAAACTTCTTGCAAGTGATAGATATGTTTACATTTTGAATCAGGTGATAACTAATCTGTTGATAAAATATCAAAATATTTAAGGTTAAGAAAATTGCAAATCCAGAGAACAATTTTGCTGTCCACCTCGGAGTACCCCGATGTCATGACAGTAATGAAGAGCCAGAACGCTTTTGCATATTTTACAAAATATCTCAGAATTATTTTTTATCCGTCAAAATACTAATCGTTAAAATTACAGACACAAAGCAAGGATGGCTATTTAAACAGCTGGAAACGTAGATTTTACTTGTTCTTTTTTTGTTTATCAGGCAATAATAGTTGAACAGTCCCTTACTGCACAACTTACAGTCAAGGCCAAGTGCCGTGCGTATGTCAAATGGGCAGGTACGTGCGTTTCATTGACACGCAGCGATTTCAAATACCACTCTTCTGCTCTTTCATTATTACCAAGAAATGAATAGGACTGTCCTGGAAGTAAAAATGACATCACTTCAAAAACAAAACACTGTATTGAAGAAAATCATCATCATGAAGATCTCAACCGAATAAGATGTGTATTTTTGAATATTTGTCTAACATATCGACAGTTCCTACAATAAGCCATTGAGTTACAGGTATGAACGAAAGCAAAAAAACCAACCTAGCATATTGTACAAGCTGTGCGGGGCAAAAGAGTCAGGCATATCATCGATGGCTTCATGAAACACTCTGATTGATTCCTTTGGAATAGAGCAGTTGCAAGACAGTGGTTATTATCAGTTTAAAATTACAAAATGTTTCGTAAAATTACGTAACGTACACGAAGTTTCACTAAATCAGTTAATTCATTCTCATCTTGAAGCTTTTATCTTAAAATAAAACAGGTCGAGTAATTGCCTGAAGTAGAGCAAATAAATGCAGATAGATCTTAAAATTTTCAAGGGCTACCTTGTGTTTTCCCAGGTCAAACAGAATCTTGCCGATATTGTATTTGATTGACGTCACTAGAAAGAAAAGGCAGAAAGACAGTCTAAATGACAATTGGTTGACCTTAAAACGCCAAAGTAGAGGAATTATTTTCCTTCTTTAAGAATATGACAATGACAGGTAAAATTACACTTACGTGAATGCTGATGGGCTTTTGGATTTTTCAAACCATGGTCGCTGAGATTTTTTGCGTTCTCCAGAATCTATAGATGGAAACATCAAAAGAAAAAACTAGCCACATCAAGTTAAAAGCAAATTTTCACGCCCTTCCTCAGTCAATCATTCAATGGCTCAGTCAATCATTCACAGCAAAATCAGTTACGTGATTAATTCATTTATCATATTTTATCTACTCAACCTTTTTATCTATTTCAGTAAGCTTTATCTGAAGGTTAGCATTTCAACAATGTATAAATAACCACACTTTGATACTATCAACCATACTTGAAAACATACTTTCAAAGATTATTAAACAAAGTCACGATGTTGAAGAGAAATGAAACAACAGGCTGTTGACTGGATAAACTAACTCACTGTCCGAGCCTATCAAGTAATAGCTGACGGTGGCATTCGATTGCTACGGAATACTTCATACATTTTAAAGTCATAATTAACAAAAAAACAACAATAACTTACCTCAAGGGCCTGTTGTTTAAGGCCAATCTCATCAAAAACCAAGCCAAGATTCAAATGGGCGGCTAGAAACGTTGAAACAAATACGAAATAGATAGCGACTACCACAAACATAGCAAATGAAAAATACTTCAATAATAAGATCAGAAACAAGGAAGAAAATCTTTTGCTTCAGATTCTCTTTGAAAATGGCTGTCTGAACGCTCGTTATTACAAAGCTAAGAAGGGGTTCCAACGAAATCACCTTGATCAGGGGTGACGCCTTGAGCTTCAAAGTGGAGGGTGAAAAGAGTAGGAAGAATTAAGATATAATTTACCAACAATGTATTTAGTTGAAAAGGGCTGGCTGGATCCATGCTCCAAAACTATAGTTGGTGCTGCCCCTGTTATCATGCTCAAAAGACGTTTTGCAAACTATTGCGATAAGATACAAGGATATTGTTTCAAGGTAGCCAAATTAAACAGTCAAAGATCACTGAATCGAATAAAAATTCAATTTGAGTTGGACATGGGCAGCAAATTCGGGCATAGAATGTGACGAATAACTTAAGTGAAATCTAGTAACAGGCATTCCATGGTCGATTTCCAATCTCGCCAAGAGTGCCGTTTCTTCTATGGAAGGGAAGTATCTGATTTTGATTAATCATTGTAACCTTAACGAGACAGTACGTGAAGAGACAATACTTACAGGCAAGACTTGGCCTGAACACGATCGCATTTTTGTAAGATCTAATCGATTCATCATACCGCCTCATATTTTGGAGCAATATTCCCCTGAAGCAAGATATAAATTTTGTTAACGAAAGATTTGGAAACAAAAAAATCATAGCCAACACAGAATATACATGCTTAGAAGATCCCATATAATGAAACGAAATATGCCTCTTGAAATTGCAAGTTTATGAAAAAACTGCTGTCTACAAATTGATCTCTATAAAAATAAAAGTAACAAACATTTGCATGACTATCGACAATTCAAGAGCTGTCTGTAGAATTCTAAAATTAAGGAACGGTAAAGGAAGTTTCAACTGCCACTAGAGTTACAATGAATAAAACTGAAATCCATTGAACATAAAGATTCACTCACAAGTTGTAGTGCGTATCTGCCATATTGGGTCTGGCGGCCAGCGCATTACGGTAAGCCTCCTCCGCAGCTTTAAATCTCCCTTTGTTTGAAAGTATGATACCCAAGTTACTCCAAGCTGTATGAAAGAAGATGATCACTTACAACTTCAATAGTAATAGATCTTAATCGATCACATATGATAAGTATATCGATACAACTTTTATCATTAGCAGGATTCTGGAAAACAGCTTTGTTTGAAATCGTGATTCTTGTTACGAAGCAGCTTAATATACGAGGTTGCAAAGTCGAAGAAATGTCAAGTGAACAAGCATCTGGACTGTGGTCAAAAAGCATAAAATTCTCTTAGTGTTATATTGGTACTTAATCCAACCATTCAACTTCATGAAACAAATCTATACAAAAATAAATCAAAAGATAAAGCAGTCATTTACCTTTCGCAGGATTGATGTGTAAACCAGACCTGGAAAATGATCATTGAGTCAAAGATTGAGAGCAACCAGCATGGAAGTTATCATACAATGTACGAAATCTACAGAGACATTTATCTTATTGAGTTCAAAGAGAGTCGAGGGTAGAACAACTATAACTTGTTCACCATCAACAACTGAGTAGGCAGCTATGCAATGACCATCGACTCACAAGCAATCCAATATATCGACACTTGCCCATGTCGGCTACCCTTTTTTCAATTTTTTCTACATGAATATACTTCTGGTTATTCACCAAAGCAAGTCTTTAGACCTTAAAACGTGATACAAAAGTGATTCAGAAAGTAAGGCAAATATAGAAAAGGAGATTCCAACAAAACAATAAGAAGATAAAATTCAACAAGAAAGCGAATAAAAGTTGAAAAACAAACCTGTATAAAGCCTCTTCGTCTCTCCAATCTTCATTCCTGAGTATTGTTCGTAACATTAGCAGGCAAAGAAAACAAAGCACCACACCCTTCAAAAATGGTCTAAATTTCAAAGATGCACCCAGAACATGTCCAAATCCAACAGAAAACAATAGACAAAACCCAATGCTTGGTATGTATAGAACTCTTTCTGCAATAACAAACCCGACGTAGAAAAAAAGGTTTGATGCAGGCAAAAACGAAATTACTGTAATTCCAATAGAAAAAATTGCAACGTCAAAACCATGATTGGAGCACTGTTCATCAATATCGTGAGGCTGCGGGTTTAGAAGGCTGGCATCTTCATTCACTTTAGCAGAACAAAATTCTGCAGCTCCTCTAGTTCTTTTACAGTCAGTTTTGGTCATTCTTCTATTGAATGCCAAGTCTGCCGATGAGCCTTTGTTAAATTCATTATTTGAGCAATTATTATTCGGAGCTGTAGATGTCTTTTTAGAGTGAGAATGATCAAATAAAATCGGGTAAGAATGGTTTTTGCTGGAGTTCTTTTGAAAAACGCTTCCAGAATTTTCTGATATCAAATCAGAGTCACTTCCATACATACAATTAAACTTCAAGTTTATCATTGACGTGAAAGAGCAGGGTTTTGCTTGCTTCAAATTTGTTTCCTTTGCCCATTTGATTTCATTGGCAGATGGAGAATCTATTGCACATGTTAAGCTTTTCAAACGAAACGTAGAACAACTAGACATACTTCCAACAAATCTGTATGTCAGTGCCCCCAATGCAGAATAAAACAAAATGCTCTCTATGTTCCTTTTGTCATAGAATGATATTATAAGTGGCACAGCATCCATTGACCAATCAAAGCTCAACTGCCATGGAAACAACAGCAAATAAAAGTTCAGTACTGGGAGGTATATAAATGTCAATACACGAACTTTAAATTCTTCGTGATTGGCAGTAGGATTGTCTGAATTATGAAAATTTGGTGTCCTTAAGTCCATGATCTGTAAACGCCAAGACAAAGCAAGGAACGCAGTGAAAAGCAGGATAAGAATTCTGATGAAACATCCTCGGCTACTGGCCTAAAAAAAACAAGAAAAGTAGACTTTAACTATAGACTTAAACTGACTTCAGCAAACACCTAGCCATTGTCTTTCAACTCATAATACAAATGACGCTATCTAGAGAGCAGTCTACTCAAAAGAGGAACACAAAGGTGAACCATAAAACGCTACATACTCTTATGACAGAATCTTTTAACCTGTCCAGCTGAGGTTTGGCATGGAATATGATGTCATAGATAAGACACACTGCCAGTGCTGTTAGCCCTGTTTCTTTGCAAAGCATTGCAGCTATACTCGACAAAACTGAAGCAAAGACAAACCCCCACTGGGTGGGACAGCCATTTCTATGTTTGTTTGTGATGTTGCTTGTCCCCTTTTGGTATGAAATTATAGAAACAAGGAAAAACATGCAAGATAGCACATCTGCACGACCAACAACTCCAGTGACTGCCTCTAGAATAGAATTATCAAATTAAACACCATGAGAAAGTAAGGCTTGTCAAAAGAGTGAAAGCTACAGTAAAAACATACATAGCAATTTATAACAGTTATTTAAGTACTGATGGTACTTTTCCTGTTTACAATAGTTGGAAACTTTGGTCACAGAAAAATCCACCCTCTGACAACTATAAATAACTTAAGCAGGGATGCAAAACATCATACTTGTTCATTTTGTGATAAAAACAAGAAAATTGGAAACATAGAGAATTTGACAAGCTGAAGAATATCAGATATAAGCTCCATACATTTTTTAACCCTCTGTTAAGGGCCCAGCATATGGAATCAATATCTATAGAAAATTTGTCCCTGTCCGGCCTTGGGTCCAAAAGCCAATCACTTAAAAAGTTTCTATGGGCAGTTTCTGAATAAGTCCTGGTTTTTCTGCACATGAGCAAATCAAACTTGTTAATTTATGGGAGATTCTTATTTCCCAAAGTACAAATCAGATTTTATTTCATCGGAGTGGGTTTCATGCTCCTAATTCTTAAGTAATTTCAGGGCATTATTTGAATGGATCTTTAATTAATATTTTTCAGAGTGTCAAACTCTCTATTTTTACCGATTTCAATACTTTTCCCACCAAATGAATGATTCTGTAATTGGCTATACTGATAGCTAAAATTCAAAAATAATTTCAAACAGAGCCTTGACATACCAGTATGTATGGGGTGAACAGCAAATAGCAAACTTCCAACAAGGCACTGACCAGTATTCTTAAACAATGAAGTTGCGAGCACAAAGAATAACAATGAATTGACACTGTGTATCAAAACATTTATAAGGTGGTACCCCATTGGATTCAGCTTTCCTGCAAAGTAATTCAGTCTGAAGGATATCACTGTCAGTGGCCTGTATGACTTGTGGCTCCCTGAATGTGATAATGGTGTTCCCCAAAAGTCGTTGTGCCAAATATTGACCCATGGCGTACTTTGAAGGATATCTGCATTGCTGATGATTGCTCGACTGGAATTAAAGCATCACATATTAAGAGCTAGACTTGGCAAGGCACAAGTGTTGATAGCAAAATACATTTGTACTTTTTGCACTCACTTCCATTTGCTTAATGTTGTCCTAGATGAGAATATGGATTTAAATCTGGAAGCCTACTTTCTGAAAATTTTGCAGGCAACCAGGCACACCAGAACGGGGGGCTGGGGGCTGGGATGCTGGGGGGTTTTCACTTTTTTGCAGAATTAGAGTTAGCTTGTGGCGCCAAAGATAATGATGGAAAAACTACCGAAAAAGTTTGCCAATTTATCTAGAGAAAAAAGCTCTGACATCCCTAGCAATTTATTCTTGTCTATTTTTGCACCTGAGCCAGAATAAGAGCCATATATTTAATGTTAAAAATTCAAATGGAAGTAGCAGGGTCTAGTTGGCACTCATATGGTCCTGTTTAACAAAATGTTTGTTCCACATTAACTCTGCTGACAAAATTGAGCACATACATTCTACAATCGCAACAGCTTGCAAACACTCTGCCTTTGTGCTACACTTCAGTTAGCCTAAGACTGCCAAAAATCATTCTTATAGACATCAAGTGATCCTCTGACAATACATAGCTTGATAATCGTGGAAAAGAGTCTGGTAGGTTGGTGGGAATACTTGTCAATAGACAATGGAAGAAATCTACAGCACTTGATACTGTGCCCTCAGGCATAACCATAGGTTTCATTGCCAGGGGGGCAAGTTGGATTCATTTAGCAATAGCCAGGCACTGTGGAGAAAGGGGCTGGGGCTATAGCCCGTACTTTTTGACAAATTTGCCAAATAATTAAGAAATGAACGACCAGTCAAGCCTCTCTTTGTATTCAGTTTTAGCCCCCCTTTCGTTTTTAGCCACACAAAACCCCCCACTCAGGTGTAAAGATTCTGAAACAATATTCTAGCTCTGAAACTTCTTTTCCCATACATCAACCTATGCCTAAATTTGTTGGAAAGGTGCTCTCTCCACTGTCTAAGTGTGGTCCTTCTGAGAAAAATAACAATGTGGGAAACTCCTGTGTCTAAGTAGGAATTAGCTGCTAAACATCTGTCTGCCATTTGAGCAGATTAATGACTGTTTCAAAGATATTCCTTACATTTGTGCAATTCATGATTCAGTTCAATTTACTTGCTTTATCATTTATGTAGACAATGTTGAGGAAGTTCAAGTCTTATGATAAGAAGAAAACCTTCAACAAACAATTTAAATCTACTGTCAGTATTCTGTCTACTACATCTTGATACGGATCAGAAATAAGACGATGAAGGGTCATGGTTTGTTGATAGTGTTTTATAACCTTTTTAACCTACACAAAAAGCAAATAATTTCCAGAGAAATCATAACCAGAAGCCTTCAAATAGTTTCAATAGAGAAAATTTTGCTTCAATTACAATTTTACACAAATTGATGGGTACATGTCCTGGGGTTATCAGTTTGGCAGTAAACGGACTATAAGCTTTTATCATGCCTAACAAAGAGAAATGAGCATAGATGAAACAAATTAATCGAAAATAAACATCATCTAAAATGAAAATCAAACTTACTTGTCGTCATAAGCAAATCCGGCTTTAATTGCATTGAAATATGATACTAGTCCAACAAAGGGTACGATAAAGTAACAGATTATAATCTTTTTGTTGGCAATCATTTCCCCCTTCGTAGACTTGGTATCGTTAAACAGTTGGAAACTCCTCCATTTTCTAAGTGATCGTCTTCCGCTCAAAACAGTTTAATTTGTTTCCTGCGTTTCTTCATAAAGCCGTCGATGAGTGTCAAAATGGTGTGACTTTAAATGCTTGGATCAGCTTTATTGACTTAACAAATTAATTCTAAACGCAAACAATGGGCGACAGGCGTATCAACGCTAAAACCTTCAGACAATCGTAACACAATAAGACATACTTCTTTACAGGTACCCTGAAGCCCATTGAGAAACACAAAGCCCAGCTAATTCAAAACTACCTATTGGAAGGCTTGTATACCAGTGCCACTCTCCCGCTTGCAAACAAATTCCGGAGAGAAATTTACAAATAATATCAATAAACCAATTATTTTTAACAAAACCCTCGGCCTAAACTACCATTGACTATTATCGATAGCCTATTGTTCCACAAGCGAAAACATGGTGTGAACATCGTTTGTCCTTAACTGGAAAACAATAAAACGCATATCAATACCTGAATATTGGCTTTTTGATTCACTTCCCTCATAATGGAAACACCCAGGAAAACATTAAGTGAGGTCACGTTGCAAGATGGAAAAAAGGAAAAGTACTGATCAGCCTCGATTCCATAACACAAACTATGACGTCAACAACGTCAAGTTTTTAAGTTTTCGTTCAATGTTCTGACGTTTTATATTCTGTGAGACGGAAAGAGTAAGTATGTTTTGAAACAATTTTTAAAGGTTCTACGAGAGAAAAATTTCTACTTCAAGAATACCATTCTCCTTCACCCAAAGGATACGGATTCAGCAAAAAATGTTTTTGGGAAAGTTAGGTAAACCTCTAAAAATATTATTTCCATAACCAGCTTGCTTGTTGACGAGAGGTTAAGAAAGGATAAAAGGTTCAGAACTTTTAAGTTCAAATTACTTCATCAAATAATCTGTTTAGAATTGATAAGTGTAAAAAATTTACGACATTGCATTATGTTATAGAAGCGGATTATTGGCCATAAGACTGTCATTATCGTTTCAAAAAAGATCAAAGTCAAGATTAAAAGAACTAAGCCTCTGCCCATCTGCTACTTTGATGCCATAATAAAGTAAGGTAAGCAGACCAAGAACGCAGGCTCTGTCAAACATGAACATTTCATTTCAGAGTCATTTCTTGTGGTCAAGCGATCTGTGCTGCATCTTATTCAAACGTAATTATGCTATGAAAAGCATTAACTAGCGAAATATTTTTTTATTAAACGTGGTTGACGTATGCCATACAATTCTCAAACTAAAGGGCAACTCAAAAATATTTGATAGGTAAATCTTCCTCGAACAACGCACAAAACATCCCCGAACAAATCACAAAATTTTTAGGGGAGAAAGAACTCTTTAGGTCACAACAATTTAAAAAACAAATCATGGGAAAGATAAAAGTAACCGCATAAAAGTAACGAAAGAAAATACCAAAATTGCCACAAGAAAAATTGTGTGTCCATTCACACAAAGTCACGGAAAACAAAAAAATCACAACTGACATGCAAATAAAAGAAAAAAGAAACGATTATTAAGGAAACTTTACAACTGCTTTTAATTAATTATAGATAAGGAATAAGACCAACGAAATGTTGTTCTTTGTCTGAAGGTTTGAAAATAACAACATATTAATACTTGAATTGCAATGTTTCGAGATTCCAATTCAAATGATAATGGTAGTAAACCCAAAGATTTGAATGACGCCGGTGTGCAAATACACGAATCAAAATATTCCTAATCCTCTTTTTCAAGCGCTAGAAAAAACCAGCAATGATATAGAAGCGCTTCTTTATCATTGAACAGCAAAGGGATGTCTCTGAAACGAAATTATTCATCACAAACGAGGCCCAGTCACTATAAACATCTAGTAAAGTCTTATGAAAAGCAGTCTCTGGTCACTAGATAAATGAAGTTAAAAGCATCTGAGGAAACATGAGATTTTGTTAAGGGTTTGAAGAAACATGCTATTCGGAGTTGCTCCTATTCGGGAAAATCGATGGAGAAAGGTAGGTGGATGGACAGTGAAATGTGCAATGGAAGTTGGTGTCAGATTCATGGACAAAAATACGGTGTTTGGCCTTTCAGAATAATTTAACAACTTAATTTAGCATAAACTAGCCTTCGCATTCCTTTGTTCAAACTGCGTAATCAGGGGCGGACAAACCTTTTGAGAACTCAGTCATAGAATAATTAGGCGAGAAAAGCTCAGAAAGTGCTATACTTGTCCCTATCTTTTCATTTTCCATACAAAAACCTTTAAAGGTCGATTATAACACAGAATTCGCCAATTCGTACTGCTTAGAAAAAATTCTGGTTATCCACTGCTTTTGGTATACGGGTGGTTTCAAAGATAGAAAAGACCTTCAGTCTCAATTGAATGCATTAGACAAATTTTCAAAATCTCTAAAAATGGACGTGAACATGGACAAAACTAGAGTCATGATAATTCAAAAACAGAAATCCCGTGCTAAATCTACAAAAAATAAAACTTGGAAGATTGGCGATAAAGAAGTTAACGAATGTGTCTCATATAAATATTTAGGTGTAATGTTAAAATCGAACGGGTCTTTCTCAGAACACATCGTTAGAATGAAAGAGAAAGCTCATAAGGCCTATTTTTCCCTTATAGCTAAAAGCAAAGAATGGGGCGGTTTTCAGCCACGTCTTTTTCTCTATCTATTCGATCATACGATTGTTCCTATTCTAAATTATGCATCAGAAATATGGGGTTTTGAAGAATGGTCTAAGCTAGAAACTCTTCATCTAAAAGCCTGTAAATATGCTTTGGGGGCTCGACCTAGTACCACTACCGATGCCGTTTACGCTGAACTGGGAAGAATAAGTCTTCAAACCCATAGACATATACGTATTCTAAGTTTCTTCGCTCGATTATCAACTCTAGATTCAAAACGTTACGCTAGCAAAGCTTTTGCAATGCTTATAAAGGATGCAGACTATGGCCACTCTAACTGGGTATCTCATGCCTGCGACCTTAGGGTACGCTATGGAATACAGGAATCGGATAATCGTTCAGTTATAAAAACTAAGGTTATAAGTTATTTCGAGTCAGAAGTACGGGGAAGATTGAATGAACACATAACTGAGAACAAAAAACTAAATTTATACGCCTCATTTAAAACAATTTACAAATTTGAGTCTTATCTTGATTACATACAAGATTTCACTGTTAGATGCATATTAGCAAAACTAAGAATCAGCGCTCACAATCTTCAAATTGAAACAGGGCGATTTAGTAAAAACAAAACTCCAAGAGATGAAAGGTTTTGTCCGTACTGTAAGACTTTAGATATTTTCAAAGTTGAGGATGAAGTACATTTCCTCTTAACTTGCCCCCTTTTTAACGAGGAACGGCAAATTTTTTTACAAAAAATCCACAAAACATTTCCAAATACTTCCGCGTTGAACGAATTCAATATGTACATTTGGTTAATGAGCCAAGAAGATTATATTACAACAAAGGTTTTAGGAAATTTCTGCAAAAAGTCCTTTGAAAAAAGATCAAAATTTTTAAGCGACCCCACAAGCATTTTAGATTAACAGCTAATAATTTTGTAGCTTAGTAGCTTTTGCTGAAAATTTAGCTTTGTATTCGCCGTAGTTGTTTTGTTATTAATGCGTAGTTAAAAATGTAATTGTAAAATTGTAATTCGCTGTAGTACTGTAAGCAGTTAAGGGCCATCTCGGCCTAGATACTTGAATTGCAAAAAAAAAAAAAAAAAAAAAATAACGATTTACGCGTCTCAGGAACATTGTACAGTATCAAAGATCAAGTTTCAGTTTTGGTATCGCACGAGGATTATTCATGATACAATACAGTAAACGCTTTATATACGAACTGAAAAGCACATGGCTTACATGAAACAAATCCATGATGACAACATAATTTGTGAATTAACATGAACTTGTAATACGAAGCACATCAATCACAAATTGGTAAAAGCTATCAATGATCTTAGTTGGCCCTAATCTCAGTAATCTCAAGTATCGCAAATCTCAGTTGGCTCTTATGATCTCTTTGTTAAATGGAGTGTAAAGATTTTTGTTTTAGGAGTATATTATATTTAGCTTTTAATTGTAAGTTTCGGGGATTCACAACAGGTTAAGCTCAAGCACGTACACTTTGAAACAGGTTAACTTCAAGCACAACAAAATGCCCAGTCTCTTCATTCTTTTCGATTTTAATGTCTTTGACTTTAGGAGCAGAGCAACGATTCTAGTGTCACGTTTGACTGTTATTCATCAATTTGTTGACGCAAGCAATTATTACGTCTGCAAAATCCATTGGATATCAACACAGGCATTATCTTCCTTGGCGTTATTGGGTTTAGCATAATTAGGCCGCATCATTCGGAGTCTGGCAGGGCCAGCTTTCTTTCATCCTTTTAGAAATTCATTATTTCGAAAGCAAATAATAAAATCAGTGAGGTCAACATGAAAGACACTATTTCTATCACGCAAATTCTACATCGACCACATCAAAGAGACAAAGAGAAGTAAAGACACATTTTTGTCACATTCAAATGTACAATTACTTGTGAGCAGTCGATTAGGAGAAATTCGGGGTTGCAATACAACGTACAAAGCATTTTCACAGATTTTATGAACAGGAAGCAACTCTCCATCAGAACAGAATCTGCAATGTTAATCAAAAATGAAGCCTTGATCTGGTGTAAGTGGTCCGCCTTGTGCAGTTTGCAGTACAAGTGAAATAAAACGCTCAAAGTTTCAGCTTTCTCCAGCTGCCTCTCCTTGCTTGGCATCCTGCTCGGCTTTCATTGCATCTTGTTCAGCTTTTTTAGCATCAGGTACCCACAGACCAGAATCAATGCATCGCTTCAGATGGTATTTCGCTTCATCTTCCGGCATTGAGGTCAACACATCTTGCAACATCTGAACATTCTTTGATTCAAAACAATCTTGCAGTTTCTGAAAAAGCATAAAATTCCAATGGAATAAAATCTATTTCAATGTTCAACGCTAAAACTTTCAATGTTCATTCTTAGCTTACACGATTATTAATTGTATCAGTATCAAATAATTAATTCTTAGCACCTACGACAATTTATTGAAAAACTTCCATTATTAATTTTGTATCATTTAATAGCAATTGAATTACACCGAATTTAATTCAAGATGCATCAATGTATTTAACTTTCATTTTATTTACTTTCAATGTACTTTTTAACTAAACGGGCCCCCATATTTCTTCCTGTCTCGACGGATCCTAAGACAAAGATTTAATGTGCATTAAGCAGGAGCCATGTGAGAGCCTTTTACCAAAATTACAGGCCGATGGCTTTCCGAGGGATGAAGTCGACCTTTTCGAATGCTCGATTTCAGAAGACGACATGGTCCAAGAAGATATATTAGAATTGATAATTAATGACGATGACGATGACAATATTATTGATATAGAAGGCTGATTTGATGTTTTTTATTTCGCAAGTAACAAAAAAATAGTTTAGTACTGAAAATGGCTCTTTATGACAAAATATTTATTAAGCTCCCCCTCTCTTATAAGCCCCCCCCCTTTAAAGTACTGAAAAAATAAGCCCCCGGGGTTTTAAAACATAATTTACGGTATGTGTATAGCTGTTGTTTGTTAAAGACTCGTTTCAAGCAGCTAGCTCTCGGTGTGCGTTTGGAACAGACAAAACTTATCGAAATACTTCGAAGATAACTAGTAAAATGTAAACTTTGGTAAAAATACTATCAGAAAAATTGCGAATAATATGTGCGTACAAGGCAAATTACGTTGGAATGATGTGTTAAAATTCATGAAGACAATTACCTTGGGTAATGTTTCAAAGACTTCGACAGGATCAAGTCCTCCAGGGCCAAGTCTTTTTTGTTTTTCCTCCTGTTTGATATAATTAGAGTACATAAAAAACTTTTGTCAAACATCGCTGGGCCCTTAATTAAATCATAGTTCATGAAATGTTCATTTTTGTGCTGAATTAATGGACCAGTATGAAAAGGCCAGGATTCTCATAATAAAAGCCAAGGAAAAAGAGCTGCAACGTCTCAAGCTCAGAAGATCAGCCTTTTAGAGACCTTTTAGAAAGTGTTTTTATTAACACGGGGAAGTTAGAAAAATCAAAAACTCACGTGTAGAAAAAGGTTTAACTATGCTAAACATTCCTTTTAACAAAGAATTAAAGCAAACCATCAGAACCCCGTTATAAAAACTTAAAAACACTAAAATTTTAACTGAATGGTGACCCATTTTTCATTCACTTGTTTTTAATAAGCATGTCAAACTAACTTTAATATAAATTTAAAGTGCAATATGAAACCCAGAACGCTGTGAAGTAATGAAATCCTTTGGCAAAGTTGCTATAATAACTTTTCACCGGATGTAGATGCAGTTTCCCGAAAAAAGTATCACGATAAAAGATATCGAGAGCGCAATTTTCAAAAAGCACATGTTTCACACAGCAAGCGAAAAAGCGATTGGCAAACTCACAGCCTCATATTCTTCCAGCGCCTTTTCTATCCTTGCCTGTGCCCTTTCTTTGACCCTTTTGATGAAACTTTTCAGTTCATCTTGGAAACCATCCATGTACGAATCATCGGACTTTCTCATTCTAAGCAAATAAACAGAGCTCAATTCACAACAACATTTTCCCAAGGTAAGATAAAACGGCAATGCAAAAGCAAAAAAAGAAAAGAGATAGAAAACGTAAGTCTTTGAGGGACATGATATCTTATAAAACATGGTCCTCTACAGTTAACAAGCGCAAAGACCTGTAAAACTGTAAAGGCCATTAACATTTTTAAAAACACCAAAAATTGAAAAATATACTGAATGTAGCCCATGCATCTAGAAAAAGTACATTTAACATTTTGACCTGAGTACTACTGCATGTAAGGAATTTGAAAAAGATGAAACATGATCTTTGCCATCTATACAATATTTCATTAAAAGATCAGAAAATTCCAAATCACTTAAAGATGATTATTATTAGTATCATAAAAAGATACCAATAAGTTTAGGACAGTTTAACAGCTATTGTTCCTTAATTATCATTCCTTATATATATGCAACCCTTATTAAAAAAGAGAAAGTCAACAAACTTGTTAAAAAATGGCCGGATGGTACTTCTTGGATCACATTCCATTGTTCTTGCTAGCTCAAGCAGAAATTGCATACAGATAGTTTGGTGAGCAACTCTCTCCATTAATGCATGTTTCTAACAAAGTTAGATAGAATGAAAATTCTTAAAAATTTCTTAGCCAACAAGTTACATATCAATATTTTTCACAAACAATGTGTACTAAGAATGTTACAATAACATTTTGTTAGAAACATTTTCAAGAATTAAACTTCGAAGACATGAGTCATCAAAATTGTAATTTAACTGTTGAAGCAAGAGTGAAAACTTTAATAATGTTATTCTAATTCTTTAAACTTACTTCCTCGACTTCGAGGTCCACACACCAAACAACCAGGTAATTAGCAGTTTCTTCACAAGCAAGGTGGCTGTTTTTCAGTAAGAATTGTTCACTGTCATGGTATTCATGCAGCATTCCATACTTTTTAATATCTTCCTTGTGTTTTTTTAAAAATTTGTTCTGTAACAAAAGTGAATCAAAACAATGAATCATGGCTGGAAATCTGTAAAAAGTGCAAATAATTACAACGTCAATGCTGTGGTGAACCTTTTTATGCAACTCCGGTTGCAATAAGCCCAAATGACACTCTTAGTTTAAAAATAGATTATCAATGTCAATATCTTCTTTGGCTACTGGAATTATTCCCAGTGACAACTCTTAAAGTCAATTTTATCTGTTTTTAATGTCTTCTCTATTTTATCTCAACATAAATCCAGCTCTACACTGTCTCAAAAAACTGCCCTCTAGAATGTATTACTGTCAATCTGGTATACCCACAATCACATGTAATCTAGCATAGTTTCAGTTTAATATTAAAAACACAAATAAAATGCATGAAAAAATTCATCAGTAAGACTAATGCTGGTGCAGTTTCAGATAAAATAAATCCTCAAACCAAGGTTAGTCCTTACCCAATTTTCCATTTGCTCTTCATCAGAAACATTCTTCTTCTGCTTTGGTTCAACTTTGTTGATTACCTGAAAAATAACACCCAGCCTTGTTATTTTCTTGTTATTTCTGATTCAATCTTTTCTGCAATTGAAACAAAATATGTTTTGCTCTGTTAAAAGTTCTATGTTCAACACTGCTGACAATAAAAGACAAACCAGAAAAATCAAATAAAGATACTTTTAGTTTAAAGATGGGTTCAGGAGTGCAGTAGGGCCAGTATTTTAGGCAAAGCAAAAAGCAAGAATTTCCCTAAAAAAATGCTTTAATTTGGGGATAGACGTCAAACATCCTAAAAATTACTTCTAAATAATAGCGAGCTTTTCAAATTTCAGACAACAAGGAGCCCATCTGCCCCTGGCTATCCTACAGAATTTTTTTTTAAAATAGTTTAATTGGAAAGTACATTAAGGATAAATAGTCCAAAGAATGAGGCATTAGCTATTGATCAAATAGGTTTGCCTGATGTTACAATACAGGAAAATCTTGACTGCAGAAACATATTAATGAAAACATCATGCTTGAAAGACAGGTAACAGTACACTACTAATTTCCAATGATGAATCTTTAAAAGCAATCATCATTTGAAGGCATAGATAAGGTAAAAACATACCGTCTTTTGAAAACCTGGTTTACTCAATGTATCAATATTCCATGGCTGTGCCTGCAGCAAAGGATTACACAAAATAATTAGGTCACTTTTTAATCAAGCCACATCTAATTAAACCCACAACTTCAAAATTTCTTCACATGATTGCATTAACTAAATAATGGCTGTTTAGAAATACAAACAGGAATGACTGCCCTAAAAAGTTTTTTAAAGCCTAGTAAAAAACAGCATCCACTGACAAAACTGCTCACTCTCCTGACACCCATTGGATATGAAGCATGAAAAATTGATTCGAGTCTTCCCTTTGCTCAGTTTTCCATGACAAATTCTGTTATCACGAATATGATTCAGTTCAGTTCATTTTTAAAATCTATATATACAAATCTTTTAAAATACAGCAGCATGATTAACTCAATCAAGTGGTGAAATACAGGGCAGCCTTACTTTTTCTTCATCAATGAGTTCCTTTTCCTTTTTCCTAAAATGTTCTTCCTGTAAGACAAAACACTTAACTTTCAATGGAGCTGCAAATGTTAAAATGAAGATGTTAGAAGACAATAGGCTTTACTTTGTACAATTACTACTTTATACTTACAATTACTACTACTAAAATGCCGAGCAAAAATAGTTGAGACATTTCAACTAAAGTCTATGTTTTCACTTTTCGTTCAAGAATAACTTTTCCCCTCAATGTTGAATGCATGTTTTTATAGTACATATAGAATTTGTGTCTATTTTCAGAATGAAAAGATGAAAAAATCAAGAATGAGATACTTTGTTATCTTTGTTCACAAATCTATAGTTTTAATATCTCTATAAGTCATAATTTTAAACATGTAGACAGACCTGTCTTTTTAATTCATCAATTTCTGCTTGAAGAAGTTTCAACTGATCTTTCTTCCCTTCAACTTCCAACTTTTTCATCCGCTCTTTAAGCTCATCAATCTGTCTTTCAAGTCTGAAAAAAAAACAATTTCAGAAAAATCTTTACAACATTTGTATGTACGTAATATGCAACATGAGTCAAATTAAACAAAACTTTTGAGAATGCCTAAGGATCTGCATAGCCAATCAGGGAGCAATAATAATAACAACATTGAAGCTCGTAGGATCAGGCCATGCTGGGAATAAAATGGCAGGGGTGCAATGAATCACACTCCTTGTGGTGCCAAGGCGTGCAATGGTGTGCTATTGCACCAAAGTACTTAATAATACAGTCAGCTGTATATGGACTAGACTACATAACTTTATCATAAGAAAACATAAGCAAGGCTAGTCCAATCAATACATTTTATCAAACAAGCTTTATTAAACCCAACATATTAAAGAGAAAAACATTAACAATAAGGTAGGTTAATTATTATGTAATCCTGCAGTTTATAAACCCTTCTGGTCTGCTTCTCCTGACAATCTCGTTCTCAAAATTTAAGAATTCTAACTGTGTTTTCACCATAAAGAAAACTTATCTGTTGACTAGTGTTAGAACGAATTAAATGGTTAATTGCACGTTTATATTTTGTAAGAAAGCTACAGTAGCTAAATCCTCACAATTCAAAGTCTCTTAATTTTGGAACATTTTTGGCCACATTTTATTAGTAAAGGTTTCTAAAGAGTTTTGTATTTGCATACAGATTAGAAAAATGCACATAAAGTAAACTGTATATAGAGGAATTGTGAGTCCTGAGAAAACGGGATTTTACTGATCGCACTTGCAAGATACACTCGTAAACCACAGTGTAATCTGGGTCAAATCATTTAAAGCTTAAAGATCAATAAGCCTGTTTAAATAAACAAAGCCTTACATGTGCCATGGGGTTGTAACTACAGTGGAATCCCGATATAACGAACTCTGAAGGGAACCAGAAAATAGTTCGTATATCGGGAGTTTGTTAAACCGAGAGATGTTTTTTAGGGGTCCTTTCGCAGTTCACACCTAAAAAATCTGTGGTGGGCTTGTTTAGGCTATCTCCAACCTCTGTGCACATGTACAGCCATACATGTACCATTTAACTCAAAAAAGCCAATCTGAATTCAAATAATACAACTGGCTGGTCATTGAAAATGAAAATCTTAATGTTCCTTTTATAACTTGGGACCAAGAGATTGGCAAAGCTGGTATCACTTCGCTCCTAGTTGGGCCTGAATGATGTCTTCAATTACTTCACATTCTTACTTGTCTTTTTCTGCTTCTCCATCTGGGTCTCTCAATAAAGTTTTGTCGTCGCTTATTGCCAATTATTCATATATAAGAAGTTATTTGTTAGTGTCAATGTACTCATTCGCAGTAATTTCTGACGCAATCGAACTTTCATCTCCTGCTCTGAGTGTATCAGCCCGGGCTTGAAATGTATCATCGGCATGTTTTGTCGATTATAAAAATGATTTTTCCCCAAGAGAAAGTGATAAATGAATACCGAAAATAAATAAACAAAAATAACAGATGAAGAATTTATGAAAGTTCGTTATATCAAGGGTAATTATGATGAAGGGACCTAAAAATGGTTCGTGATAACGAGAGTTCGTTATATCCGGGGTTTGTTATACCGAGAGAATTTGTAAGGAGTTTGTTAGGCAGAATCCAAGGGACCAGGCATTTAGTTCGTTATACCGGGAAGTTCGTTATATCCGGGGTTTGTTATATCGAAATGCCACTGCAGTTATTGCAAATGAGACAAGCGACCACAACTGCAAAGCAAGGATTATCGGCCTAAAAGGTCGAGCGATTTTCAGACCTCAACTCAAAACTTTGATAAAGAAATTATGGAAACCTTCGTTTACAGGGGTTTTTCGCCACTTTCAGAACTTCTGTTAGTTTTAAACATGGTATCATCGTGTGCCTTGAAAGTCCGGCTACTAGAATCTGAAGAAATCGAGAAGTGGATGTTTTCATTCAAAAAACGTTTACCATAACTTTAAGCAAATTAGAATATTCGCCAAATTTTTCGTCAAGTAGAAATCAAATAGAAACGATTGCGTGATTATCACCGTTCGTTCATAGTTGAATTATGATAAAAAAATTACATTGGGCCATATTGGTCACTTTAGAATAAAGTGTTATTTGCAGATTATTTAAGGCGTGCGATAAACTGCACTTCTGAGCAACGGAAGGCGTGTGCCAAGGCGTGGGCGTGCGATCGCACGCCATTCCCAGCATGGCCTGTAGGATAGTTTGTTAGAAGCAGATTGTGGTATACTGGCAGCCAAAAAAGTCAAGACATCAACCTTTCCCATGGATTTTATCTTTTACCACTGGTTTACAAAACAGCATAGAAATTTTTGTTATGTGTACCAAAAATTGAACTGTGCCTATCTCCCACTGAACAACTCCTTGGTGGACAATAAACAGGCAGTACTTTTAAAGAGCCCCTGGATTTTGAAGTAAGAAATGACAATTTAATAAACTTCAAATAAAGCATGAGTGTTGAACATAGTCATTTTAGAGGTCTCCCAGACTGGAAGCTTTGCTGCATGCCCACGATATATTCCCAGCACACACAAATTTCCCATTTGTGCACTTTTGAACTTTTGCCATGCGTAGATTTGATGTAAGAAGTGAGAGCGCAAAGTGATGGGATTCCAAGTGCACAGTTTCATTTTTTTAAAATTAAATTGTTTATGGGAGAACCTGTTCGTTTCTAAAATGAACTTGTCCGAGAAGCTTCCTGCCTGGGAGGTTGAAAAATGTCATGACAGGTAACAATTGATTTTTGAGGCATGTAACTGTCATAGTTACAAAAAAATTACAAAAGTCAACATATAAAATTGATTTACTTTGTTTTACTTTGAGTTACATCCTCCTTTTTCTTTTCCATTTCTTGCATTTTCTCAACTCTTGCTTGATGCCTCCACCTGAATAAGCTTGGAGTGTCGATGTTTGGATGAGTTTCGTCTTCATCATCACTGACCTGACAAACAACAGTAGTCAGTAGCAGCTCGAAGATTGTCTTATAATAAATTGAAAATCAATTATTTAAATCTATATTATTTGTACCTAGAAAAATAAGGATAGGCAATTGGCAATCATACTGAATATTTATTTGAAAAAACCGCAATGAGGTGGCAATGACGACACTCAATACCTCAATGTGGTCCCAAACACTGTAATCAACCATCTTCAAGCGATCAGCCAAAAAACTGTAAGAATCCCAACTTCCACTTTCAAAATCTTGATGTTGGACAGCGAAAATGCCAGAAATTGGAACAGCAACAGCAACGAAATGACTCCATTTGGAACAACTTTTGGGATCGTGCAAAGGAGGCTTTTCAGTTGCGAGCAATGGTTGGGGGGAGGGGGGTTGGGATAGGAGATAAAAAAGATAGCGAAGGAGACTGGCTGAACAAACTGAGACTAGGAATTCCAATTGATTAAAAAGACGGGGAAAAACTAACTTTAAGATCATAATTACAAGTTAAAAGTGGGCCATGAAATTTACCATTGTCAGTCATAAAACGATGCTTTGGGGCGTTGAAGTTTATAAGTAAGATTTTGTCAAAACGTAGAAACGATCCAAATTTATAGTCAGTTGGACGCGTAAAAAGCCATTGAGTTTATCTTTTCTCTCGACAAATGCTGCGAGCACAAATATAGATATAAGGCCAATTTAGCCTTTTTAGTTATCATATCAGAAAGAACTAAAAGCTGAAATAACTAATAACGAAAAAACTGACTTCAGATGAGCTTCAGGCCGCAGCAAACCAATCAACTCATCAGGTCTTACTCTTATCCCAATTACTTGGGCATTACATGCCTTTTATAGACAGGTGTGTGGTGTGCAGGACACATTCCAAACATTGAGGTTCTACGGATATGCCTACTCTGGGTACCAGAACCACATTGATCCAAGTGAGGATTTACCATGCCTTGATGGTTCCATGGGCGTAGGGGATGCCTAACGTTTAGGAGGCTTAGCATGGGTGTTTCCTGGACATTTTTAATTCATTGAGGCACAATTGCTCGAATGGGGCCTGAAATTTGATAATTTGTTTCTGATTAGGGCAAATTGGAGGGGCTGCGGCCCTATCCCCTATACCTCCTGCTCCTACACCTATGAAAGGTATCAAACTGCAATGGCAAGAGCCCTTTTCCCTATACTCAAACTATGAAAATGCATAAAGCAGAAACGATTTGTATCGTTGGCAAACATGAGCAACGAGTCAGATAAACGTTAAAGAACTTTATCCGAAAAATAAAGAACTTGAACACCCAGTAGCGTTATTCCATAGAGATAGGAATATTCTTACTCCGCCCTGGTCAAGTGACGTAACAAGAGACTAGTCATAGCGTCTTATGTTTGTCTTTTTCCCGCGTATTGGTGCGCAGTGCGCATGTGGAAAGTGAACTTTGGCGGTAAAATAAGCTTGGTGAGCACAATCTATGTTTTTACAAATTTATGATTTATAATACAAGGTTTTAAAACACGAGATATGGCTGATATAGACGATCAAGATTTCATAGCTGAAGATGGACTTGCTGAAGCACTTACTCAGCCAATTGCACCCTTATCGCCACTACGAGCAAGTAATGGGCCTAGACCTGATGAAAGACCCCAAGAGCTTCCAGCTGGACAAGAGGAAGATACAGAAAAAGAGCAAGGGAAAAAGGAAAGAAAGAAAGTTAACCGCGTGATGTTAAATGAAGAAAGGCTCATGGGAAGGAATGGAATTGTTCAACTACCGATCGTTATGAAAAATGTTAAGTTTAAAGGTAAAGGACAGGAGAAAGAAGACTTGAGTTTGTTGTTAGGGAAACTGGAACACTGGGCGCATGTTTTAATGCCAAGGCAACAATTTTCAGATGTGGTAGACAAGATCGAGAGTCTTGGAACGAAAAAGGCAATAAAAAGGCATGCTTATGGTGTTAAAAAGGGGACAATTTTGTTTAATAACGAAGGTGTTATTGAGGATACTAGCGAGACTGTTGTCCAGGGACAAGGTGATCTTCCTGAGACTGTTGGTGGTTCACAGATGGTATCAGCGATTGGTATACCTGAAAATATCTCAGGAGTTAACGATGAAATTAATAATTTACTAGAAAATGATTTTCCAGATCTTAATTTACCATAGCCTTTAGTGTTTTGAACAACTTTTGATTTTACATAATTGAAGTATGTATATAGGGACATTCTGGGCAATGGATAACAATTAAAAACACCAACTGTAGGTTTGACAGAGAAAAGTTGTTTACCACCCCTTGTTTACATTCAATTCAATGTAAATCAGAAGGGCATCAATAATCGAACTTTGATTGGAGCTGGAGCCCTAGGTGTCCCTTAATGTTAATCAGTAACTGCAAATTTGGCAGAGAGTACCCATAATTGTTTTATGTTGCTTGGTGCCAGAGCTGCTCAGGCAAAATCAGATCTGCTTGTACGTAAATTATAACCATTCACAAAAACCGTGCATTACTTTTGTTTAAGCCAGTTTCTCTCTTGTTACTAGCGTGATGTTATGCTATTTGTTACTAGCATGTTATTTCATAATTCAGCAAAAATGAATGGCATGCTTAAGGCATTATACTTGATAAGGAGGAAACAGTTAAAATGTTCTTTAGAATGGCTTTGGTGCATAGAACAGTGCTATCTTTTGTTAGTTTTGAAGAATAAGGTCCAACACTTCAATAATATGCCATATGAAACAAGATTTTCATCTGAGCCTTTGCTCAGGTCATGTCCATTAAAAGCAAGAGTGTGTTGAATATCAATGTTGGAATATTTCAGGGCTTTATAATATTATATTGAATGGAAATCTGACTTCATTACTCTTCAAGATTGTTATGTAGAGCATTGCAAATTGAATTCTCTTAGACACTGGTTAATTAAAGTTTAGTCAGACTGCTCAAAAATTCAATATTCAATATGGTATCAGTTGGGTCAAGCAAGGACATATGACTTGATAACATTAAAAAGATGATCCATATTTTGTCTCTAATTTTTGATGTGTATTTAATGTTTTTATATCTTTTTATCTGCTCATGAGTTTTTCCCATCACACAAAACATTTAGCAATTTGAACCACTTTATGGTTTTCTAAGTATATACTTACCATTGTAACTTGCATTTGACAACTGCAGTGCAATCATTCCTTAGTTAGTTGTATTGCGATGGTAGATAAAGTTGGTAATCAAACACAAGATTCATCACCAACCTAACATGATCACTTTTAAGTCATTTTTATGTAAGCCAATCTTATATTATTAATCTTTACATCAGGACTTTAAGCATACTTGTTCATTGGAACTTCACTGCCATAAAACTAGCCAGCTGAGCTAATTTTCAAATAATGATATTTTGTTTTATGTAATTCTTGATATTTATCTCGTTGCATTAAAAATATTTATGCTCTAAATCACCACCCTTACATAAAACGTCTGTTTCTATGTTGGCTGTTGCATCTGTTGACACCACATCTAAACCCTCTTCGTATTCCAGTTTTGCAGCTTCCCCGGTTTTCACAGAATGTGCATGTTGTTTTACTACCTTTTTTGATCCAAGAGCTTCAACTTTCTCCACCACATCTTCAAAAGAGTACCTACAAATAAATCCTGCAATCTTTAACTTTTTGTCTTGGAGGATCAGCAAATCAGTTCCTAATGATAAATTTTTTATGATAAAAAATTGAATTTATTTTTCTGGTTATGTTATGCTGGCCATTAGCATCACACATAACAAACATTGGACAACCTAACACCCATGGCAACTGGCACCAAAGCTTTTGTTTTCCTTTGTTCTTTATTCCGAAATTCTAAAGCCGGGCGTCATTTTTAGATTTTTTTCTAAAGCCGGTTCACCAAAACAATCTTTTTGGTATCCAAGTACCCCCCCCCCCCCCCCCCCCCCCAACCCCGGGTCTACAACTCTCTTTGCTTCCATTTTTTGAAATACTATTGCAAGTATTCAGACTCTGACACAGTACGAAGAATGGCTTGTTATGACGTAATGCATCGAATAAGACAAACGGTATGAATTCCGGGCAAAAAAGTTGCCTTCAATTAATCTTTAAAAAACGGAAAGCGGTTCGTTCGGTAAGCGCACCGCTTGTGTATGTCAAAATATCTTCTGCGCATCCTGTATCGTATACCGTTTTCTGTCCATACCACAGCGCGTGCGATTATGCCAGAATTTCAGTAAACTAAAGGTCATTTGTAGAACCACTTTAATTAAGTTATACCTTGGGTACAGCTGATGCGCCCAGTACTCAAAATATTCCAAAAGTTTCTTCAAGTTTTGCTCTTCTTTGCCACTCTTAAACTCGACGCCTTCAAAAATTTTTGCTAATTCTGATAAACCTTTTTTAGAGCAGACAATCTTTTCGTTTAGTTGGTGAGCAGCCCTTTTGCGGAGTTTGTCGCTTTTAGAGCCAGTGATAGAACCACTAGCTGTTTCTTTTTCGCCAACTTCTTCATTTCCATCAAGAGCCAACCCTGGCGAATCCTCTGTTCCAAGGATATCTTCGGCGGCAATCAAACCGTCACCATCTTCAGACTCCATTGCTGAAATTACTGAATTAGCACTGCACAACAGATCCTAATGCTGTATCTAGAGAATGGGACTTTGAATTGCTAACCTTATATCTATCACCAGTTTGTTATTAAGATATCAAAGGGCAATCTCACAGGACGTAAGATTTGCTTGTGCGGCGCTTTTTGCGTGTAAATGAAACTCTCCTGCGATATTTTGTAAGAGTAGTTACGTGTCCATGCTTTTATCTGATGTAATGCATTGGGACAATCATGCGAGCATTCTCAAAGTAATCTTCGTCCGTCAGTCATCGGGGAATCAGAGAAAAGGGACACCAGGGCGCTTGCAATCACTTTCCTATCTAGCTACAACAACACTCGTGCTATCTTCTTTATTTGTTTTTGGTTCTTTCAATGATTTTACGCTCCCTTTTTCTTACTGCGGGCGACCATCAGATCTTAAGACGAATTTCTTCACTATCAACAGAAATTAGGGGGGGGGCGGGGAGAAATAAAACTGGAGCAGGAGAGGCCGATAGGGGGAATGTGAAAAAATTTATAGTATGGCGGAACATATTTTTTCCAGCAGTTGTATGAAATTATATCTAAAGTTGATTTTGGCATCTGTATGTTACCCGGAAGGCAAAACTATATTATTCCTACTGCATGTAGTTTGTTAGAAGTAGGTTTAGGAAGGACCAGTTAGTTTATCTTTTCAGTTGACGGAAAACATCAGCGAAGTGCCTTCGTAATATATTTAAATAGCTGCAATCCCAGCAAGACAGGTCAAGACTGGGTCTCTTTTTTGCTTTTTTATAGTTATAAATGGTGGGTCATGTAATGCAATTTCCTTCATGTCAAACTCTAGAAACATGAAGTTTTTTGAGGAAGCCCTTCTTCGACTTAAGGGATTATTCACTTAATGTTGAAATGTTACACAACCTTTTTCAAGGTAAGCCAGATTTCGGGGGCCACATTTACGTAAACGTGCATTTTAACATATGTGAAAAACAAAAGAAAATAGGAAAGAAAGTAAAAGAGGAAAGAAAGAACGAAATAAATTGAAAAATATTTGCTTTTGAAAAGAAAAACGCCGTTCAATTTCCTTCCGAAATTTGAGCAGCTCCCAAATCCAAAAAAGGCAAGCAGTATCCTTTAAAATTTCAAACTCTTTCCAAACGTTCACCCTTTTATCAAACTCATAGCAAGAAGATATTCAATAAAAGTTTGTGACCTGCGGACCAAAAATAATGAAGCATCTGGCTCTCACTTATTACATCTCCGTTTGGGAAAAGAAAGCTTAAAATAAGATCAACGCCAAATTTTATAAAGACTAAACTCTTGCCCTTAATTGAATTAATTTCATTGCGAAACAGTACTTCGAAACAAAAGAATTATAGCAGGGGTCATAGAAAATTGTTCGTTCATTTGACACAAAAAGTAACGTTTTTGGGAAACACGAATAATAGGCAGCCAAAGTAGACCATGCCAACATGAAGTGTTTTTGCCTTCACGAGCTTGCATGAAAGCGCAAGTATAACTAGCGACGACCTTCTTTTATCGACTGTTTTTAGGGTTGCAGTTATTGCTGCCAGGTCAGGAACTGTGTTCCATCTAAATGAAAATACGCATGAACCGAGTTTCAAAACCAGTTTGACTTTTGGCACCTAGATCTTCTTTTAAACCAATTTGAGCATTATGAATTTCGATGCAGGAGCCCATCGACTAGAGCTGTATTCGAAAGTAAAATGCCCGTTTGATGGAAGTATCTTCAACAAAGGGTTTGTTCTTTTGCAAGCAGCCTAGTCTCCACATGAATGATAACTATAGGAAAGACCTGACCTGGTGCCAATGCAGTTCTTATTGTAACTGGCATCAATGCGCATCAAAAGCGAAAATCGCAATGTTAAAAGATAGTGCTCCCAGCTGAAAAACAAAAATGCTCTTGTTTCTGAAAGGTAAGGATAAAACGACTTGTATGGGAACTGTTCTATAAAATTGCAACGGGGCTTAGAACGCAAAAGCTTTCATTGCCTTGACATTAGGGTGAAGTTAAGGACGAAGTAGATGAACAGGAGAATTTAGTGGATTCCATTAAGAAGGAGATATATGATGATTCAGATGTTGTTTAACATAGCAATCTGCCCCACTTATGTTTATTTATGGAATCTACCTTCTAACCATCATTTTCACAGTCTAGCTGAATCTTTTGGCTCTTTTAAAAGCTTTTGTAACAAGGCGTGTGCATATCATGCAAAAAATTTAACAAGAACTCTAGAAAATGAACGGCATAATGGAGCAAACATTCCTACTATTCTTTGTTTATCTTTGAACATGAAATGATATCAAAATTTCAAGTCAAAATAGAAAGAAATCCTTGATAATTTATTTCACTCGTAGACCTAAAAAGGAGTTCAGCTTCTTGATCATTGTACCTGAATCTTAACAGGTAATCTGGAAAGTCGTAAAAATGTTTCAGCTGAATGTACTAAAACAATCACAACATCTAGTTGCAACTATGGAATAAGATCGCTTTTAAACCAACACTGTTCCAATGCAAAAAGGCTTAGCAACTCGAAATAACGGTTTGAAATGTTTTTCACGTGCAGCTTTGAGGGAAATTAGTTTGAAAAGTGGGAAGAGAAAACTATTGATATTAGATGTGTAATTCATTCTCTCAATTCTGAAAGAAATGGACGAGAAGGCACGGCAAGAAGGACAGGTGCGGAGAAATATCAACAATTAACAGCTGTCATTATAGCCAGAAATACGAACTTTGATTGCAAGCTTTGAGAAGTCTTTCGTTTGGCAAAAAGACTTAAACGCGTGAATATGTTGCGATGTCATCAAACTCGCCATGGAAAGGAGAATTTGTTTCGCAATGCACAGTCTGCAACCTTTCACAAAGAAATGGAAGGCATTCAGAGACACAAACAAAGTAGTTATAGAAACTCTAAATACTACTAGAAGATTCATCAACAGTATAGCATCTGGCTGGCTGGTTAGAAAAGCTTACTAGGAACTTTGTGAGCGTTATCGTATTAACATGAGCATGTTTTAATACTGCAAGCTATATACTGCAAGCTATACAGCCATCCTTTAGGTAAAAATGATCCCTAAAGAGAACAGATTCCTGTACTTGTGTGTTTGCAATGTCAAAGTTCCCAAATAATATTCAGCAAGAGGTCAACATTCCTTATAGAGTGCATATAACATAAACATAAAATGATGCCCCTAAATATATAGTGATAAGCATTTCAAAATAATTTGACAAGCAGTGCCTACTTTCATTTTGCCTTTATACTACATGACATGATTTGGATAGCTGCTCGCTGACAATTCTTATTCATTCTTTCAAATTCTTATCCCTTGAAATCGGGAGTTTGCGACACCTACAAACAATGGAGGTTGAAAGTGATCAATATCATATCAGTGTTTAACATGAATAAAACTTTGGATTTACCAAAGAGAACCTTCCTAAAAGAGAACCTTCCTAAAGCCTTCTTAGTTATTCAGCATAAACCTTGTGGTACAAGTGAATTTAACAGCGATTCACTTAATTTCTTCTAAAAATCAACAGTTTAACCGGAGTTCACTTTCAAAATGCACGCTAACTCTTGCCCTCCCTAAAGTTCAGATGATTGCCTACAGAGTTTCCTCGCGAGTATCCCATCCAACTAGCAACCCATCCAAAAAGCAGCACCCAATCCAAAACCGCATGATATTTAAGAAATGCAATTGGAATTTGAATACAACTAGCATATGTTTCTTATATGGCTTTAGGTAGAAGGTGGGTCGTTGGGTGCGATGTACCTCTTATAACTTCCGCGACATCTTCTACCTTGGCAAGTCTTGTAAGCCTCCTTAAAATGCATGAACTTCAGATGAAATCATTTTGAAAGATAGACTCTATATCATGCAAGCTTCCATGCCCCTGTACCCTAGAATTGTGCAGAAGCTGATGTGGCGCTTTAAGTGGTGGCTTTGGTATGGTCACGTTCCCGTCATTTTCCAATCCCCCCTTTGAAATTACTACCCACATCCCTGGCCAGCTCGTCACAAAGCAAATACTAACTCAGATGCTAATCATAGTTAGTTTGAGAAACCACACGAATCGCGGTGATGGTGTTTCGAAAACGGACGTATTTTATAGAGCTAAATATCATTATCATTTGTGAAAACCTTAGGGAAAATATTTGTCTTCTGCTGCGATCAGAGAAAACATGCTTGTCACGTTTCAGCTTGGCCTTGTCTTCCTACGCAGTGTAAAGAGATTATATTCTAGAAGCGCTTAGCTGAAGGGTGATAAACAAAGGTGCCCAGAATAAACTACTGTGTAACAGCCTCTGTCTAAACATTTTTTCTCACTGCCGTTAAAATGTTTCTAACATTCACTTTACACTGACGGGTCGAATTTACGAGTACTTTAAAAAATGTTAAGCTAAAAAAGGCTTTTAATCTTCTTTGGCAGTGTTGTATAGAAAATCTTCACAAATTATCTAGTTGAATACAGCGAGAATGTTCAAATGACAAAGATATCAATAAAATAAATAGAATCTTGGTAACTTTTAATTAAACAGAGAAGAAGAAAGGATTTAGTCATTGGGAGGTTCTTTATGGCAGGCACGAATATATAAGTTATTCAAAATGTAATAAATAAATGCTAATTATATGGAGTTGGCTTCACAAAAGAAAAGAAATATAATTACTGTTGGCTTTTGCTACATAGACAAGATGTAAGTCTCTTTCCCAGATTATGAGAAACTTCTATTCTTTGACAAATAAACAATTTTTTATCCTGCAGCAGGAAATTGCCCTATGACAGATTTTTACTTTCTTTAAAAAGCGCCTTAAGTGAAGTCAGAATCAAGCAGCAGCCTTACTGTAAACTTCCATTTGAAAATAAAAACATTGAGATGAAAAATTCGATTTAGACTGGTACGTAGACAAAGAGCATGAAAATAGTATCACTTGCTTTGCTAGGGCTTTGATTAAATGACAGTCGGGAATAGTTGGTATCGGAATAGCAATTCAAGAAGCAAGGAGGTCGGACCTTCAGCGAATCTCGCTAGCATTTACATCGATTATTAGCAAGTTCCTTGCTTATGAAGAAATGGTACTGGCATATTAACTTCAAAAACCAAGCTAGCTGTCAGCAACATTATCTTAAACAAATTTTAATATGGGCAAGTAAATAAATGGTTGTACAATGTTGAGATTCCACATAAGATGGGCTGAATAAAAATTGTTTGAAAGCGTTTTAGTTTAAAGAAAGAGACAGAGATCTTGAAACATATAATTGAAATGAAGTGAAAATGGAATAAAGAGAACGATTTTTAACATCTGATGTCTTTGTTAGATTTGAAGTCTTTCCCAGAAAACATTTACAAATAGTAGTAACAGACAACATTGCACATTTGCAAAAGCTTTGAATTTTACTTTTGCACACTCCTTCATTGGCAGCCAGTTGACCTGCTTTCGAACCATTCGCAAATCTTCACATGTATTCCCCCGTTTTCTACATGTCAGGAAGCATTTCTTTTCAGAGCAGCTGCTGTCGCTTGTCAATGGGCGGGGAGGTGTGGCTCACGAATGAAATAAAATGCAGCCAGAGGCTGGCATTCAGATCAGAAGAAGCAGCACGTAGACAAGAGGCAGCACCTAGACGAGTCTCGTGGTATTGCAAGACTAGAAAAGCTTGCGATTGGTTGCAGTTTTCAAGGCATCTTCTTCTCTTATTATCGTCACCAGTGGAATAAAGGTAACTAAAATAATACGGTCACGAAACCGCATATCTATACTGTATTATTTGTAATAATTTGTTCTAGAATCTTCGACGTTGTGAAAAAGCACTGTCAAATTGCACTGCATTTCAATAATTCAAGAAGTTATGTTGGTGAAAGTTGCTGTAGTGTCATATTTATACACAAGCAAATGCAAAAAGATCATGCTACAGTTCCCTTGCGTGAATTTTCGTCTTGTTCCTTCATTTCCTAGACATCATTAACTGGTTTCATAACCTTTCATTCACTGTCATCTTTATTGTATTGGGATGATTTTTTTGCAAAGAAACTGCACAAGAAAGTTTCGAATAAGTTCATTTAACGGCGCAGATTTGACAGGTTAGAAGAATGTAATTTTGAGCTATTCTTCGAGATGTGCAGTTAGCAATAAGTTTGCCAGGACATGCTTGATGGGAGAAACAAATTTGAGTTTTGGAAAAAGCTTTTTGCAAGTGAATAGAACTGGGCACATATTCGTGATGTGTAATAATTTTCACTTTCGGTACGAGTTGGGCATTCCGCTATATCTAGGTATACTTCTATCGCGATTTAGATTCTTTTTGGTAGGATGAGTTTTTCCAAACTTCCTTTGAAAGGCTTTCGATGCTCTTGGCAATAAGTCAAGTAATGGCCAGAGATGGCCTTTTTATATAGATGGGAAACAGTTGAATAGAATCAAACCTGACCCGTGGCATCCTTTCTCTATGGTTTAAAAGAACTATTACGGGACGACGGCCTCTTTCGTCTTAAGTGTTTATTCCGATATCATTTCGTTGTACATTGTTCGAGATATTGTTAATTGGGCTTTACTAAATGGTTTGATGAAGAATTTTTTTACGTTTTCAAGTATAGAATATATAAATTATGAAAATATGAAAGTGTATTTTACTAATCGTCGAAAATCTTAGAGCTGTGTTTTCTTGAAGGCTGAAAATTATTTAAACAAAATAAAAACTAACTGTTGGGTAAGAAGTTAAGTTGAAGCTACAAGCTATGCTTTCTCAATTAGAAAGCTACAAGCTATGCAAAAAATAGAGTTTTTGATCAACATTTTTCCATTGGCTTAAAAAAATTTACTTTTATGTATAAAATTAAATAATTTATTGTCATAAGATTTATAGCTTGTCAAGAGTCGATTTACCAAAGTTTTTAGCGCTTTTAAAATCCTGTTCCAAATTACGGCTAACTTAGCTGCTTGAAACTGAATAAAATAATTCATCTTATCAAAACGTTTGTTTGAATCTTGAAGCATTAACAACAACTGAAAATAATCTCCAAAAAATTCAGCTTTCTTAGCATTCGATAGTATAAGCGTGCGAAAAGAAGGAAATAGGGAGTTGGAGCAGACAGCCAATTCACACACTTATGGGAGAATACAATATAAACGGGAAAGGAAAAGGATGGAATTGAGCTTCTTTAGATTCAGTCTGCAAGAAAGATGTATTCAGGATTTCGAATGGCGGTATTATTGCACAAAAACTCAGCGCGAAGTGGTACTTTATGGGGACCTATAGAATAAGGCAGTTGAATAGGTCAGTGTAATAGAAATGAGTTAACGTTGCCAAAAAACAATTGCATTGATAGGTAACAAAGAAAATGGAGATAAACCACGCAAATGAAGAAAGCTCCTTTCATCCACTGTATGCCCAGGTCGACTGAATATTTTTCCGGAACTGGAACAGCGCGTTACAATAACTCTGTTTCCTCTCAGGCTCATATACATTTAGGGGAACAAGCAAAACAATTAGTAGAGTTCATTTCTCCGAATGAGTATAAGGTGGGAAAAGCATCTTCCATTGATGCAGGGTAGGACAAGCAGAAAGCTGCAAAATTATTTTTTACTAGAAAATAACTATAAGCGAGAATTGACAATTCCTGCAGTCATTTGTGTACCACTTGTCTTTTGCAAAGGAGAACCACTGGCGGCGTCGTACCAGTTTCATTGCGAATTCCAAGGCCTATGACTTTTTATCTTGGTTGCTATGACACTAAACACAGGCTTTGAATGGAATTTTTACAAGAGAAGAATAACACAAAGTCATACATTTTTCTAAGTGCGCGTAGAACTGTCTTTATAACACCGAAAAAATTTCCCTTCTAGGATCTTCAAGATGGCACAACTAAACAGCATCATTGCAACAATATTTGTCGTCCTGGCTGTGCTACATATGTCCATAGGCCATTTCATAATCAGCAAACGAGCCGATCGGATGGCTAAAGAGTCTTTGCTCCGAAAACTAAAAACATACTTCGACGAAGACCTTATCAAAGATGCCGTCAAGAAATCAGAAGAAGAGGGGAAGCAGTCGACCGTAGAAAGCGCCATTAGGGAGGAGCTTCGCCGAAGGAACCTCCGATGGGCAGGAAAGAGCCTCGTTCGATCATCAGATAACGACTTTGGCCTCTCAGATAAAAGCAGTATTGTCAAATACCTGCAGAAATTGGAAAAGAGACTTGCTGAGTTGGAAGATTCCAATACAAACAAACTTGTAGGTGAATGAGAATGGCAAGGATGTATGAACTGAAAAAACTGTGAAAATTCACACTCCATGTAATAAAGCCATAAATCCATACCAATCTAGAGATGCAATATTTAATAGTATATATGTGTAGATATACAATTGTTTACTTGTATGTCTAAAAAATAGCTTACTTTCCCTTAGAAAAAAGCTTTCTTTCTTTCCTCTTCTCGTGTACGTACTATTCAGATAAAGGAAAAGCGGTTTCCTCGACTCGCATTGGATCAAACTAATATCGAATGGTTGTTCCCAACTATGTGCCTGCAAGCAAAAACATTTTCAAACATTCTATGTAGAGGACCAGCTCAAATAAAGATGAACATAATATTGAATATCTACAATGCTACATAGATACCATACAGTTTGACAAGCCGTCTACTCTTCTGATTCACTACTATAAATAAAAGAATTGACCCGAAGAATTTACTGCAAAAACTGGTATCATTTATTACAAAACCTTACAACTGATTGTGATATTGTTTTTGAAAACATTTTTCACGTTTTCCACATTGTCATATTTTTTTGGTCAACTGATAAACCCGAACGATTAACCTTTCTACTTGTTTTGCGTCGCAAGTGGGCTTCGCTGATTCAGTCACGTAATCATTGAGCTGCGCTAGTTTCGTAGCCGCACCATGAATACGCGACTTGTTGCGCGTGTTTCGATCCTAGGCAAAAACACAAAGATCCGTTTTACAAGGGAGTAGAGCCACAAAATGGTAAAAATGCCGCGCAAATTTCTACGAATTGTTTTACTTGGGATTTGGGTTGATGTGTGGAGCAGCATTTTCATAAAGCAAGGTTTGTATCGAAGAACAATTAAAATAATGTGCTCTCTGATCTTTATTTGTGGTTGTCGTATTTAGCCACCGGCAATAGGCACTAAAAGATCAATGGACTCAGCAAGAATTTGCTTAGAAAGTTCGTTATGACAATTCAGCTTATTACAATGGCTTATTCGAGGTCCAATCCTTTTTATCTGGACTGTTTGATTGTTCGGTAACCCTTCAATAGAGGGTTTTCTAGTAGCAAAGGGGACTTTTTAAAGAAAATTTCGCTATTATCGCAGGATAATTCTCCCGAGCAGAACCCTTTAACATCCGACATGACAGTGCCGTGAAATAATCATTTCTGGAGTCCAGTCTATGGGTATTACGGAAATCACAGTCGTTTTCAAGAACAACCCATGCAAACTACTACTAGGTACGAGTCAAAGTTATGGACTGAATGAGTCAAATCTTAATTACAGTAACAACGTACTTGCAATCCTATATTCACCCAAAACAAAGCCCATCCTACGCTAATGATAAGATGAAGTGATCTTACCAGGGAAGCCGTCCTAAAAAGCTAGGAGGGGATTTGTATTTGTATTCTGTCTTTGTTGCTACCTAGCATCCGAAGGTAGTTTTTAGGACATTGAGAAGCTTATGCTTATCGAGCATTGTCCTGGTCCTTCCTCTCGATTTGACCACATCTCGTGATTCCTGCGCCTGGAATTGACAGGGAGCTGGCGACTCTCCCCACTCTAGGTGAAAGTTTGGTCATGATAGGGACTCGAACCACGGACTCTTGGTTCTGTAGTCAGCGCCTCTAACAATTCAGCCATCATCACACCTAGAAGCCACAACATTTAACACACCCAATACCACACCCAAGACTACACCCAATATATATTCATTTGTTATATTAAGTCATTCAAACTATTCACCAACTCAATAAGCCTATCAGAAATTGCTCGTTCCCTATACTACAATAGAGGGTTACCCACAGAATTGGTCGAAACAAACACGTGCTCATTCGTTAAGGAGGGCTGAGCCCTCAATAAATCTCTCTGGATTATAACAAGGGGTATGAGCCTAACTTCACCCCGAGCTCCCCTCCATGGCATCCTCAAAAAATTGGTTTACATGCAATAAGTCGTTTTCAATTGAAATAATTTGATGTTTCTCGAAATCTTACTTCTTTTGTTACCCAGTGCAATAATCCTTGCGAATACCGAGGTGCGTTTATATATATGAGCAAGGTAATATGAAAAAGAAACAGCTTCAATATTAGCCGTCACTTTTCCCTTTTAACAATTTTGAGCGAAGAGTCTGCTCGATAACGTCAGGGAGACGCATTTGATATTCTCTACGGAATGGTTTTAGGACAGCGCAATTAGTTACGAGCTCATTTCAGTTATTTCAAAGATTAAGTTACCAACCGGTTTTAGAGCTAAAGCTTATCGAACGTACGATCGAGGTCTCATATTATAAACCAGTTTCCATGGCAAAGAATCATGATATACCATATATTTAGTATATGGGACAACCGCCTCAGCTACGTGGTAACGGAAACTTATAATATTGCATCAGCTTCTTAATGAGAGATGTTGAAACAGGGTTGCAATCTTCTGCACATTTGATCTTCTATTTCATTGCTCTTAATAAAAATGTGAGATGAAATAATAGACTTGAGCATTTATGTTTTCTGAACTATACTAAGGCCCTTTAGCCTACAAACGTAGTTTCGAGATTCTACGTAATTTGTCGATAAATCAAGCTTATAATGTCATAGAAAATTAGCTTACAAAAACTGAATTACTGTTAACTAAAATGTCCTGTTAAAAATTGCTAACTCCATTTCGATAGGACTGGCGGAAGAATTTCGTTGGTCAGAGCAATCGACTGCCAAACAAGCTGAAAATTTAGGATGCATCCCGATAAACTACTACACAACAACAGTCGTAAAGCGAGCAAGCAAAACACAAAACACAACGATGATTGGAAAGGTTGCTGATATGGAGGTTAGCTAACGCATGCTACTATCTTAGAAAAATACATCTTTATAATCAACACTGAATAGAATTAACGTTGACCCAAGACACCACAAGATATGATGTAAATGCAAATCTGAGGCAAGATATTCTCTAATTTTTACGAACAATTCTCCGTAGGTTTGTGCGCTTCTCTGCTGCGAGATTGAGCAATGTGACACTGCGTGGGTGGATAACAACGTCTGCTACTCAGTCTCTTGTAAAAACCACGCTTGTGAAACGGAAAAGGCCACAGGGAAACATGCAAATTCAGCTGTTGTGCAGTTCAAAAGGAAGTACCAGAATTCAACGCCAAACAAAGGTACACTGTTGTTTTCCGCAAAACCAATATATATATCTTATCCCAGTGTTGGAAGCCCACGTAAAAGGCCACAGGCATTATGGCTATCGGCAGTATATCATCTTTCTACACATTCAAGTGCTTGCGATAACAGTTGCGTACACAAGGCATGGGCGGCGCTAGAAGGAGGGCTAGGGGCTTCAGCCCCACCCCACTATTTTGCAAAAAATGTTCTCAAGAAAGTAAAAAGAGTGACAAAATAGGAGAAAAACTATTGCGATAAATCCTGTTGTTGATTAATTTCCAATAAATAATAGATCTATGGGACCTTTATAAAGTAGTGAATTTCATTTTAAGATTGGAAATAATCAAACGTACTAAAAGCATGCCTTAAAGCATAGCATAATATTATAAACGATTGCAAGAAAATGACAGTGAGAAATATTCTGAAATGTATTTTAAACTTATCTTAAGAGCGTGGGGGCAAAACTTTTCTGCTCGCTTTGCTCGCAGGGAAGCCTATACCGTCAGAAATACCTAGGGCCTCCGAAACCTTTTCGCCGGCCCTTCCAATGTACCGCTAGCATAACTATTTCCCCATAAAATATCTTGAAGCATTTAAGCCTGGTTCCCATAAAAGTTGAACTCAGATCAACTCTCCCGACCATTGCAATTCACAGTCGGCGCAGTCGTAACGATCGGAAGTGTTCCATAAAATCGGAAGGCCAACGCAGACTGACGCAGACTGTCGCCGACACTCTTACGATTTTAAAGGAACCAGGCTTTAAGTGCAGTTTTAAAAAATGGTTCTTTAGTCTAATAAAGCTATCAACTCGAGCCCTACCCAACTTTGAATTTTTTGGCGCAGCCTCTACAATGGGGAATGGGGGGTCCGGAACCCCCCACTTTTCTAAAATTTGTCCAAAAATGGTGCAAAACTCATAGGGGGGGGGAAGGGTGGGGTAGTATACTGTATGCTTGTGTCAACAATAATTTTAAAATACTTTGCTATTTACCGTAGCTAATATGGATCAAATAAACGGGGAAAACTTTTTTGACCACGCCCCCACTGCTGCAGCCCTGGGTACGCTACTATGCGATAAGACGACACTCCCTCTATGACCACTTTGCCTTTTATCTTTTTCCACATCGTTTATCTTTCTATATGATCCAGGCCTTTACTTTAGCATTCCGCCTCCTCTCTAGCTTGAGATCCAGTAACACAAGTGCTCCATTATAAAACTGAACTGTATATCTATGTGAGGAAACGTAGCAAGAGTCACACCAGCTTAAGAACAAAACGACTGCTTCTTTCCTGTTTAATATTCGGACTGTAATTATCACCAAGTAACTCATTCCTATTCACGTACTTAAAATACCTGTAACACAAAAAGGTATCCGCTTTTAGGAGTGCAGGACCACTTGCTTTGGTTACCACAGAAAACCCCCTTTTAGTTAAGATTTCATAAATAGTATGTTAGGAACTCAAAAGACATTTTTTTAATCTATCTAGAGACAGCAAAGGTGGCAGTAACTGGTGTAAAATACGATGAAAATAAATCAACAATTGTAACTAAACAAGCAGTAACAAGCATAAACGGAAAACCGGAAAAAAGCAGTTCGGCAGTTGGGGCGACAGATATGGAACAGGCAGAAAAAAAACAAGAGGCACTCGTGACCATTAGCAGCCAAAGTCCCATGGAACAACTTCTTCAAAGTGAAGCGAGCATTATTCATAACAAAGCAACTGTGGAGGAGACGGCCTCGAAGAAAACCACCCAGGAAGAGGCCACAAAAAAGAAAAGTGATGTAGACATCAGTACCAACATCCAGTCATTGAGTGAACATCTGAAGAAAGCAGACGAAAAGGCAGACATAACTGCAGCACTGGAAGAAAACGACAAACGAACAATACATCCAAAGGTACACCACAATTAAGCGTCTTAACAACCATAGATATGAAAATAATACACTCCCAAAGAAAAGGAGAAAAAGGACAAAGAGAATTGGGAAAAGAGGGCGAGCTGTCTAAGGAATTTTTCAGAAAATTAAAAGTGATCAAGATATTTTTAGAATCTTGCTAAGATAATGAAAGTTTTGGAACACAAAGAAGATTTTACGTGAGGTAAAAAAGGCCTGTTTAGAAGTAGTATAAGCTTACAGGAAAATAAAGATGTCACAAAATAGCTTTCTACAAGGTTTTCTATTTCTATTAATTTTCTTCATAAGAAATATTCAAATTTCTCTTTCCCGCTCTCATTTGGTGATAGGTAAAAAGGCCTCCAGAACAAGACAGAGCAAGTTTAGGCATGAAAATCTGTCATGCATCAAACTTAATACTTACTACAATTTTCTTTCTATTTCAGCTTCGGTATCACAAACATCACGACCTACGTCACAACCTCATATCCCCAATTATCATTGGAGCCTTCACGTGCATGGCTGTAATAGCACTAAGTGGATTCGCAATGGCGATAATAAAGTACCAGAAAGAAAGAAAAGAGAAACACAGTTCACAGAGCACGCAAACATTTGACTCAAGTTAGGGATGCAAAATGGCTTAACTAGGAACTAGTAATAACATTTAGAGCATTGCGTTTTGACGGCTGAAACGCTTAAAACCAGGCAAAGAAGCAGAGAAAACAAAAAGAATGGTATAGCAAGGGTAACAGTACGGTAGAGGGGTGTAGTAAAAGGGGGTTTCAATAGCAACGATGACCAACAATGATTCTGTAACAAAAATAATCTAATCCTTGCATTTACAATAATATGCAAAAGCTTTTTAGAAAAGTCTTGCATTGAAGCTTTATGCCAAGATGCTTTAAGCCTTGAGTAAACTCGACCAAACAGTTTCCTATTCATGACGTCAACTTTTTATTTGTTCTTCAGAAAGGTACCACTCATCAACTCTTAATCTTACATGAAAAGCACATTTCTGAATGAGAAAACTTTTCAGAATTTAAGAATTAGGAATGCTCATTTTGTTAGAATTAGGAAGCCAACTTAAATAACAGCAGAACCTGTGAAGCAGGTACAATAATAGGATAATAAAAACTAATATAGTATAGATATTATTATGTAAATACAATTACTTGATAATAACCAATTTACAGTGTCTGATAATTGACAAGCTCTTTTGTAACACAAAACGTTTTAATCCAATGCTAATTTGCACGAAATCCTGGATAAATGATGTCGCATGTAGAAATGTGAAGATTTCTTCACTTAAAAAACATTTATATCTAGGAATTGCAATCTACGTTTACGAAACGCTTTCATTGTCAAATTCAGTGTTTTCTTGTTTCTTTAGGTATCACTTGAAAAGGGTTTAATTACGGGCTTCGCTCGGGTTATTTCAAAGTCAAAATCCATTTGGTAAAAAACGCATTGTTTTCAAAAGCTACCATTTTATAATCTGCGATAAAAAGGAACTTAATGGAAAAATACTTCTTAAACATAAAACAAAGTCACATCTTTTGACATCAGGTAAAAGTATCTTGTTCAAAGGTTGTCCAAACTTTGAATCATAAAAACTGGACAAGAAATTAAAGCATTTCATCCATTAAATCTCTTTGTATTCTTTATAAACAAGAAGTGCTTCTGGTGTAACACCGGCAGAAAAAATGTTTGATTGTTAGATGATTGGGTATGGCGAATTTTTCAAAATAAATAGAGAATCAAAGAAGTAAGTAGAGGCTCGTGTTTAGCTCCTCTTTTGTTTGCACATTTGATGCTCAAAAGAGTCCGATCCCCGCTGCTATTCAGCAGTGTTCTCTGGTAGGCATCTGCGATTATAACATCGATTAGCAAAAGAAGAAACAATCATTTGCTTACTGGTCATTCCTGAATCAATTTATCAAAAAAGTATTCCAAAGTGTGCATTTCTTCAAACGATTGTCTTCCGAAAAACAGAATGATACAGTCGAAATCCGGTATGTCAGTCAAAATTTGACACAAGAAAATGCTCACTTTGCTTCAAATTTCGGTAATTACCTGAGATCTATCTTCAGAATTGGACTTGATACTAGCTAAACACTTATCGTTTTGAAAACATTGAAACCATTTCCAGCTGTACTCAAAACAACTCCAGGAAGTTGGGGATGCCAGTGGACCTCTTTGATGTCATTTTGGCCCTGTAAAGAGAGGTTGAGCGAAACTACAGTATGATAACCAGCAACTGAAAGTAAGATCATAAGCACATATTGGTACGAGGGGTATATGACATCACTTTTTCCACAAAGCGTATTGGATCGTCGGTTTACGGGATTTTTAGAACAATACGACTTTTAAGGATTTTTCACGAAAAAAGATGATTTTATCGAAGGCGTAATAGATGTTTATGCCTCGATATGCCCCACGTGTTGGCAATCGAAATCAACAGGAAGGAGGTAAACCGCTCGATGCGCACATAGATATTTTTAGCATCTACTGCTTTGAAGCATTGCTAGTCCTGTACGAAAATGATCTGGTTGAGAAACGTAAAGATATAAGTGGCTGTAGCACGCTTCCGCAGAAAATTATAATTATCCACGCACAAAAAGAAGATAATTTGGCGCCACTATAACATTGTCAACTCCTTTCTTTACCGCAAGAACTTATTTAAATATGTTTCCTCCGTGACTGGCAAATTCAAACTTGAAAGCCTCGCCTTAATAGAGGGTCTTCCTCTGCCTTTTTAGAATCCGACATAAGTTATTGTGGGTGAGCACGACAAAAAGGCCTAATTTTCATATCATCGAAACTGAAACCAAGACGTTTGACAACAATACAAAATTCACAGCAATTCGCTGAGGGAGAGTACGCTATGATATTCTTCATTCTGATTGGCTATTTGTGCATTAAACCAAAGCTGTATGAATATCGTGGTCATGAAAAAATATTCTGAGAACAATGGCGGACAGACTATCTTCAACAAAAATGAGAAATTAAACCCAAAGCCAATAAAAGAGATAGAAATTAGCAAAACTAGCATCAAGATTATCGGTATGGTATCGAATAGCAATAAAGATGGGCAGTATACCTCCTTGCCATTTCATGCTTTAACAATGTATCTAAAACCAAGCTAAAACATACCATGTGGATGAACAAAAGCTGTGGAGGCAAATCTTTCAATTTGCCTTGAGCTTGATCACCATCATCACGCTCCACCGCAAGGTCCCAAAGAGTAAGTTGATCATCTGACCCCGAAGCAGCAAAAACGGAACTATCACGTGAATTCCATTCAACAGATGTGATTGGTGCTTTGTGGTGTTTGAAAGTTGCAACTGGCACATCGCTACGATATTTATTACATTGTTAAATTAAAACATACCCAGGTGTACGCTGAAAATTAATAGTTACATTTCAAATGCTACAAAGATAATATGGATTACAGGATAAAAAATATCAAATCTTGCATGAAAAGAAATACTAGGGCGGAAGAGTGAATTACTATACTGAAACAAATAGTTGGTTGAAAAGTGGTTGAAAAACTGAACTAAGAATAAAAGCTTTATTACAGTAAAAATCCAAAAGCATCGTAATATAAGACGGTTCATAGAAAAAACCCTGAAGAGAAACTCAAGGCATTGTGTGCGAGAGACACAAAAGCGTCAAGATCAGTATAATACATTGGTAGACGACAGGAAGATGATAAATAACAGTTATCAGTTGATAACATAAGCAAAAATGAGGGCAGCTACGGCTGCAAAAGGGAACAAAATGGTGTACAACAATTCTATCAAAAATTACGACAAATACCAATAAACATTACAATAAATTAAAAGAACCACTCTTAGAAAATTGTGCCCCACTCTTAGAAAATTGATCTAACATACTTTTGAATCTGTCGCAAGTCCCACACTTTAACTGCACCATCGTCTCCACCAGAAACAATCAGCGGCTCATTTCTGCAAGGCAAAAGGTTACCCCTAGATCATTAAAGAACATTCCTCCGTTGATATACTGCTCAGGAATCTCTGACGCAACATGTCATGGTATCCGCGGACTTTTGAGGTAAGAAAGGCTTTGGAAAAATCAATCACGCAGATTGACTAACTTGAGGACATAGATTTTCTAAAACTTCGATTGATGAAGAGCATCTACTTACTGGTTCCACGAGATTACATTGACGTCATCATCATGTGCTTTACATGTGATCATACATGCTTTGCTTCCTACTGCACGTGCATCCCAGACTCGTATCGTTTTGTCTGCAGAACAAGAACTAAATACCTAAAAAGAAGTGGTGTTTACTTGAAACTAAGAGTGAACATAAGTTTCGAAAGATTAGGGGAAATGTATTTCAAGGCAATGAACAAATTAAACAGATGTTTCTATATAGGTCCTATGTGTAAATTGAAATAGGAGATAATAGAAAATAGGAAAAAAATGGAAAAAATAGCACTGGTTACATTGCTTTCGTTTGGACTCCACTGAATATCCTCCACCGAGGCTTCGTGTGCATTGTATGGGCGCTGGTCGACATGAAAATTTCCGTCGTCTCTGAGTTGCCACAAATGGATATTCCGATTGCAGGAGCCGGTTGCCAGGCTAAAACACAGAACAGAATCCGCCGCTAGTTGGAAACGAAGCAAATTATAGAAACTGCATGCAAAAAGGGTTCGTAATGAGTGATAGACTTTGTATTCGGTTTCTCTCAGAATTCAGCACAAGAAGATGCAAGAAGAGCCAAGTGAAATTGGAAAGAATATGAATAGGCCTAAATACTCTCTAACTTTCATCAATGAGCAAAATAAGAGTACTGAGAACAGAAAACTTCCAGTCAACAATTTCTTTTAATCGTTGTGAATTGGATTTTCTCTTTAAATCTGTATAGGAAAATTCTGTGTGTGCAGAGAGGAGGCACAAGTTTTCGATGCCATAGAAAATCCGGTGCATTTTATATTTGGTTTATCAAAATAAACTTACCGGGATGGGTTTACCTTTGACCAATCAATCGCAAATCCTTCAGCTTGATGACCATTGAAAGTGAACATTGGCTTGACTTTGTCTCCAAAATATTGATTCTTTGGCGCTCCGGGTTTATCCAATGCATTCATCTGCTCTGCGACATCCCAGATATGAACCTTGCCTGTGTCTGACCAGGAAGCAACCAAATGTCTGTTTGGTATGTGTGAGTGCTAAAACAGCAAGCGTACATAGATAATTACGTTGACTGACAAATCTAGGCTACAGAAGTAACATAAGCCACGGTAGGCATATTCGCTTGTACGTTTCAAAGCTTGCTTGTACAACGCCTATGACACTTATGGGCATAAAAGCCGCGTAAAAAGCCAAAGTTATTACTACGTTCTCCGTAGGGAAGTATAGGACAAGCATTCAAACTAAAAGCTAATAAAAAAGAGGTGCAGCTGGGAAATCTTTACATATCAATAACATCATTATTTACAAAATAACCCACAAGTAACAGCCAATAGCAGACATCACTTATTTGAACCAAAGTTTTTACAATTCTGTCAATCAAATCTGTCAAAAAGTAATAAAAGAGGGCATATCCAGAAACCAACACCGTAAAAGCTCTATTAACCCCCCCCCTCTCTATTAAGACCCCCCTCTATTAAATCCCCCTTATCAATCAAAAACTTTAAACAAGCCCCCCTCTCTTTTAAGCCCCCTTCTTTAGCCTTTGATGTCAATCATAGAAAACATGCGCATTTAGTGGGTCTCTTGACGGGTGTTATGACGATAAGATCGTGTGCATTAAATACGGCCTATGTAAAGAGTTACTTGTGCGACTTAGTAGTCAGTCGAAATTTGTTTGAAGATATCCAAGGGTTATCCTAGTAATGTTTATGAAGATGAGGACCTTATATTTGGTTAATTGAACTTTCAAAGCTGCTAGTAAAGCTTTTTGAGAACATTTGTATGACATTTTCACAACAAAAAAGCCAAGGGCATTTTCAAAACATGTTTGCTTTGAATTTTCAATAAGCCCCTTCTTTCTAATACGCCTCCTCTCTCTAATAAGCCCCCTTCTCTTCTAAGTCCCCATCTTGTACTGAAAAAAATAATTAAGCCCCCTGGGGGCTTAATAGAGCTTATACGGTAAAGAGCATTTGGAAAACTCCGATAAAAAGCTCAGTGTTTCTAACAAACATAATATGTGATTTATATCATCACCTAAATTCCATTTTCCGCTATCTAGGCACATCCTTTAGCTGAGAAATAGCAAAAAGGTGATCACCTATATTAAATTTGGCACACCATGTGCAATTTTAAGCTCTGTTGGCGCACAAGATGATAAGCTACTTCAAAAGGTCAAATCTCTGCTTAATACTCTAATAAGCTGTAGCAATCTACACCGTAAATGAAGAGATCATACCCTTATTCTGTTACAGGCACCAATTTGCCTTATAGAAGCTGTTCGCATTGCTGGCCCATCAGCTTCATCTTCGATTATTTCGTCATCTGAATCACCTTCAAAGATACAAGACAACAAATGAATCACGATAAGCGCAGCAATTTGTCAATAACTGCATAAAAAATGTAAAGCCCTGGCCAAACGAGCCAACATTTTGCCCAACATTTTACCCAACATCTTTCCCAACAATGTTGGGAGTGGTTAGGAAGGCTGGCCAAATGATCCTACAATTCACCCAACATTTGGCACAACCGTTTTTGGGATACTCGGATTGAGTCCAAGAAGACCTGCCATCCCTGGTCTTGAAAGCAACGCTTTTCTTTTCCCCAAAACTCTATTCATTTCATTTACGGCCTCGTCGTACTCATCTTTACCCACTAAATCTCTTTCTTCGTACTCTTCTATTATCCAATATTTTACGCTCTGCGCTCTTCTTCTTAAAATTTTGATCTCTGCTTCACAAACTCAAACTTGGCGCGCAGCTCTATTCACATTTATAAATTGTTTACAGCGCTTGCGTGAAGCCAACAAATGTTGGTAACCCGGCCAAACAACACCTTGAACAATGGGGATTATTTTAATTACCATCCAACAGCCGCCAACATTTTTGACCAGTTTCAAATCGATCCAACAATTCACCCAACGTGGTTTTGAGCCAACATGTGAAAAGAGCGTGTTGACTGAAATGTTGTATGAAATGTTGGCTCGTTTGCCCGGGGCTTAACTTCTTCAACAAAGTTGATTTTTTTTAACACATGTTTTTAACACATGTAACACATTTATATCTGTTCAGTTAATCCATGATTCAGACCTGTAGTAATTTCTGCAAATGATTTTGACACCCACGGAGAGTGTAGCAATTTCTGAAATATTTACTTGCATTTATTTATTCTGAATGTTGCTTTGTAATTTTTTGATTAATAAACAATTAATAATACTTCATGACAAAAAGAGATTTTCAAGATGATTGAAAAGATATAATTTAGCTTTATTCTTTCATAAATAAAACGTGTGATGAAAAAAAGAGAAATAAAAAATCTAACTTTCATCTTGATCAATTTTTGACAAATCAGACATCTTAACAACCATGATGGAATTGCTGTGAGCTCTTTCTGCCTGTGTTCCAGTGACCAAATACAATGCCATTGGAAACTGCAAATTTAAAAGTATTTACCAAACCATGGAAACAAATATGAAAACTTTTGTCTTTTAACAGACTTTGATGGAGAATGCCTGCTGGCTACAACGCTATAACTTTCCATTGTCATCATCTTAAAGTTGACAAAAAGTAAAAGATGAGTCAACATATAAAAAGGGTGAGTTTTCAGAATTTTTTCTAAGCAAAGCATTAAGACTTAATTAAACAGCCTTCAAAACTCTTGAACAAATGCTCTAGAAGTTGAAATAATAAAACTAAATGACCTGAGAAAAACAAAAAAATACCTCAGTTCTTGTTTCTCCAAGTTGATCTTTAATTACGTCAAAACTTAAACATGGTGCACCAGTCTGAGCCTATAACGAAACATGCATTTGTCACATGACACAGAAATAACAAGCTAATTATTCAGAAAAATTCGAATAAAATTTCAATCCTTGCCTTTTAGTATTTTCACTTTTCTAGATAACAAATCCTATGAGAGTCTGACAAACACACACATTCAAATCTGGAAGTTATCACCTGTTTTGGTTCTAGCAGCCCAGCCCTGAGGGCTTTCTTAGGGCAATAGCATTGAAAGTGGAATCCATAGCACTTTACAATAACATTTTATTTTTAGCAAGTTACATCTTCAGGCCTTTTCGTAAGAAATAGCCCACGCAAGCTGCCCAGCAATCGCATGATGTCCCCAGCAATCGCAAGAGCGATGATTTATAAATGTGATTTGTTTATCAAGCTAATGTACATCACAAAGGACGTATAGACGCTATTGCCAGATGATGGCAAAATTTTGTTCCAAATCTTTTGTAAAAATGCTTTACTGCCCAGAAAATGTTCCAAGTGCTAATGTAGTTCAAATACTAAGTGCCTATGGTATGCCTAAACATTCACAGTGGAATTGATTTTCAAATGCATTTTTTCGATGAGATGTTGTTAATTAAGCTTACTAACATTTTCTGTGTTTTGATATACCATCTTTGCATTGTTTATGTCACTTGCTTGGGTAACAAAAGATGACTAGAAATGTATTAATTGAGGAGAAATTGATGCCCTGAAATATACTGTTTTGCACGAGCAATCAAACACTTGCGTGGTTTGGTTTGCTTGAGTGATGACATGATTGTGAGTAATCATGCTAAAAGAAAAGGCCTCATCTTAGACAATGAAATTTTCATTGACTTTCCTGGATTGTAACACACTTTGAGCTTTGGTCACAAAAGTTTTCACACTGTTTATGTCAGTGAGAGAGAAATCTAGATAACAATGCAGCATGAAATCAACTAAAATTCTTCATAACTTTTCTTGAGTCCAAAGTAGCTATCATTTGAGATGTCATAATTTAATAAATTTTTCACAACCTCATGATACATTTCATATGCACTCTTGTCAAACTCAAGTTCTTCATTCTCATCAATGGGATCCCCTGGTAGGTACACAGAGTCCTATGATGTAGGAGTTAAAAATATTCTATAATTTAAGAAGTCAAAAATCAGAGAAGGCATACAATAAATGCAGATTAAGATTTTTCGAAGAAGACTTTCCATTCATTTAATCACTCCATTTACAATTCCAATTTTCACTGGTAAAAAAGTATCAACAAAGAACTTGGCAACAACAAAAAATTAAGAGGAATGCAAAATTTCTTACAAGACAAAACATCAAATAAATTTGGGTAGCCTTGTGCATATGAATCTTATTTCATAGCAAAAAAGATCAAGCAAATTACAAGCACACATTTGGTAACCAATCAAAGAAACAGAAGGTCACTTTCAGACTTTTTGTCTGATATGCAATATGTCACAAACAAAAACATTCCTGTTAAAGCCACAGTTGTAAAAAAGTGAAACAAACTACCTTTTCTTCAGATTCCTTTCTGCTGTCTTCTGACAAAAAAAGGAAAAAAACATTCATTACACCATTAAATGACATATATCTCAAAGACGAAATTGGAAAATATAAATTTAAAAAAGGTTTTTTCCCTAAGTTATGTTATTTATAATATCCAATTTCATGTGTCATTTATTATTTTTCCTATCAATAGTCTCAAATTGAATTCTGGCACCACAGCTATCACTAAAGATCTACCCATCTTAGTTGATATCATCTCTCATGCTTATAGCAATAAGAAAGAACTTTTCTGATAGAAACTATAAGTGATTTTGATTGCCCTTAAAATGAGCCAAAAGGCAAGCAATTGAAAAGTCCTGATGATAAGGTAATAATGATTGAAATTTGTTCACACAGAGCACCTAAAAGTAAATATTTCAAGAAAAGTACCATTTCCACTTTCATCTATTCTCTCTTCATCTGCATCCAGCATTTCATCTAAAAAGCAATTATAAGTTTAAAGTACTTCTAAGGTAAAAAATTAACTAAAGTTTTAAAGATGGCTTTTAACATCTCAAAACTGTTATCTTTCCGTTCATCCTCCCCAATTATAAGACGGGTTTGGGACAGCCAATTTCAAGCCTTTGTAAATAATGACCCAGGGTGGACTGAACTGAACTGGTGAAGGGTACCTATCATGCCAAATGTACTCTGAAAGACCATCAGGGTATTTGTTTACGTACGCCAAAAATATCAGCAGTTATTAAGATGTAAATATTGTATGCCAGACAAAGAAAACTGTTTAATAGAGAAAACTGTGGTGTAACAGTCTTCATTTTATTCTTTTTCGTGTTAACTTTGTAAAATGGCTTCAGATCATTTTGCATGAAACGGTCTTTTGGTTCGACTGAGTCTTCCTAGATCCACTTACAGTTTTTCTATCTGAAGCATCATACTACATTAAACAACCATAAGGCCTTGGAGATCCCTTCTAATAATCAACCTAAAATAAACACCACATACCGTCCATCCTTTCCTCGTCGTCCGCCATTTTGCAACATGTGAAATCTCGTTCTGGTTACTAGCCCTGAAGGGAAACGGAGGCATCAATTATAACGGAAGGGAGACGAAAGCGTAACCCCCCCCCCCCTCGGGGGGTACTCCCATTGATGCCTGACAGGGGTCCAGTCCGTTTGAGGGTCTTACCAAATGGCTACCAAATGGCACATTTTCGTTAATAGCTGAACTGCTCAGTTTAGCTTGCGATTTGTTATGGATAATGTACAAGAGGACATGAGAAATAAAGTATAATCAGACTTGTTCCGAAAAAGTATGATCAAGAAAACTTCAGAGTTTGATCCTTTGGATAATCCATTCCTACTAAGGAAGAGAAAATATCGACGCAATTATAAATTCTATTTAAACTCATTTTGACAAGCCCAGCTTGAAGGATTTTCAAACTTTTTTTAAAGCACTTAATTTCAGAAAAAGATTAAGATCAGATGTTACAACGTAATATTTTAACTGTACAAAATTGCTTAACTTTTTATTTTTAGTTGATAGTTCTTCTGTTGATATTTCAACGTTAATGTTTTCTATTAATCCGTGTTTCATTTACTTTTCTCCCCCATCTTATTTCGGGTACTTTTAAAATCTAAAAAAAGGTTTCATTACGAGCTATATGATAATGGTTATTCTAAAACTTTGCAAAACTTTTCTATTTCAAGTAAACATCACAAAAGCTGTGTGACACCTTCAGTCAAAATTCATTTTAGATACAGTTTCTGGCCATCCCTTAAGACACCATAACTCTAAAATTTTTCTTGCCGCCAACCATGGTGGCGGCCTTTCCTAAGCCCTTTAAAGACTTTGATATTTTGGCCCCTCCTGAAAGAAAAAGTAATTTAGCATTCATTGAATTCTTAAAGCACATGTGGCTTCCTATTTTTGAAATACATTTCAAAGTTTTTAGATAAGTCTTAATCATTTCTTCTTGTGCAAAATGAATTCTGCGGATTCCAGATTTGTATAAGTTTCTAAACGTATGTGAAATAAGAAATTCCTGGTTCTGACTCACTAATGAATACGGGAAAAGAGCAGCTATATTGGAACTTTGCGGGTTCTCCATTTATCTGTCTATATTTACGGCTTTGGTATTTGCAGATTTTGTAATCGCGCACTTCAGATTGCCTGAGATTTACGTACTAAATAATTGCAGTAATATTAAAATAATTTTACAAAACTATATGACTATGTAAAATATTAGAAACATTGTAGAACGAGATGAACAATATTAAAAAAAGGGTTAAAACAAAAATCCAAAAATTACTAATCGAAACAAAACATAATAGATTCAAAGCAATCATACAGTAACGTTTTTCCCTGAACACTTTTACTGTCGAAGTTTCAAGCCCTCTAGATTGGTTTATAGCGACACCACACACTTGTAAGTTATTAACAAACGAAACAAGACTTTGTACAAATGTAAAGCTTAAAACCAAATGTTTTTCTGTCTTTTTTGAGTTCTTATCTTTCTGAAATTTTTGAAAAAAACCCTTGCCTCATTTTAGACACTAAGACACCATTCTTGCTACCTTGCTTTCTCGAGGAGTTTTACCCTTCTATTTTTACCGTGAGCCAGTCAAGTGCTGCTTGCGATAGGTCAAACCTCTCGAGCTAAGCCATATTCTGAGAAAATTGAGGTAGTTTCTCAGTGTTTCGAAGCTCTATCGGATGTCTTCAGTCAGCTTGTGATCGATGCTGATAAATCGTTCCACATCAGCCGAATGTGGCTTGGCAGCAACAATACGGGTTAAGGAAATCACATTACAATTGAAGCTTACACTTTCCACTTGGCAAATTCTTTTAGGTTGTCTTGTTTCAAGTGCTGAAGTTCTATTTCTGTAGCATCTTTGGATTCAGAGACAAAGTCTCTAAGGTTCAGACCCAAGTGTCACTCTGTGGCATTCTTTTAGACTTTCGTCAGTGGTGTCTCCATCCAATTTTCTTGTTCCATTGCTTTACTATTTGGCAAGCTTCAACATCGAATCAATCATCTCAAAAATTTTATTAGTTGCACAATAATTTCATAAAGCTACATAAGCTATTGTATTTTTTTCTTATTTCCCACTAATTTTGCTTTTCCCAGACCACTATTTCAAATCCAATGACCACTGATTACTGATTAGGCACTGATTACTGTTAAAAACGGCCTTGATGAATTTAGTAGCGCTGAGCTAGCCTGTGTTCCAGACCCCTTTTTTGAAGTTAGGCATTGTCCTTCTAAAGCCCTGTTGCTATTCAGTAGTTCGCATGTCAAAACTGGAAACACTATTCATATCTTCAATCTCCACCTCTTGGAAACAACCGTTCATCTTTAAAATGAAATTCCGCTCATATAAATTTTTCTCCCAAAAGATCTGGCTGCAAGAAATACCCATTGCTGCATTCGATTTCTTCGGAATGCTTTCAGAAAATATACATTGCATTGCTTTGACGGCAGATCGAAGCACGGTCGCTAAGCATTTGATGTTTCCCATTCTTGTTAGACCAGCTCTTGCGCGACCGGCATGCTTTGCGACTAAATTTTCAAAACCGGCCTAATATCATACTTTTGAAAACACTGTTGACTTTTCGTCGCGTAGAAAGACAGATACCGCAAAGCATGCCGGTTGCGCAGGAGCCTTTAAGTGCATCTATTAACCTCACTAGGTACAATCCCAAGCACATACGGCATAATCGGGCGACAAAAGTGGCCAATGTATTTCTTTTTTAAACAGACCAACGATTTTGCTTTATAAATTGAATCTTAGTGCAGCTGTAAATAAGGGGTAATGGCAGCCCAAATCTTCACTTTCGAGATGGATTACCCTTAAAAGCCATTACGCCCCCCCCCCAGTAAAAAATACACGATTAAACCGTTAGTTTTAAATGTTCTATCTCAATTACGCACATGTCAATTTAGAAAGAGATTCAAGGAGAATGCAGTTTGCAAGATAAAGTAGCTAGATCGAAGACGTTTAGATGATATTTTGGAAGATGAGCAGAATCTTATTAGTTGAGCATGTTGTGATTTTCAAATATCGTCTTAACATAATCAGCAGCACTTGCCATCTCCATGTTGCGGCCATTGCACTGTCTTTTGACTGTCAATATTCCGCATTCAATAGAAACAGCTTTATCAATGCTTGGAAAATAAAAAACTAATCATAAACGTAGGCCATGTTTGGAACTGCATGTTTTCCGTGTAAACACGATAGAAGACGGTGTCCTTACTGTTGAGTGTACTCTACGTATCCTTGACAATGCAAATTAAATATGCCTAAAATGATGAACGATAACTGTTTAGCTTTGAACGAATCTATTTTGCAATTAAACTTTTATGAGCTTTTGTTTACATTACGAAATGCAAACAGCTACTGTTGTTTTTTTGCCTATCGGTATATTGGTTTCATGAGGTCTCAATCAGCCATTTCCAGCACATTTTTGTACTCTAACCCAGCTTTGCCACTTCAAAAAATTAAAAAAGAAGTGATATAACTTGACTGTCTCGTCTTGTGGGGGAGATGAGGGGATGATGGAGTGTAACATTACTAATAAAAACATATACATAGACAATTTCGCTTCACTCTAGCTTACTGTCAAAAGACTTGACCAGCAGACAATTTCGCTTCTCTCTAGCTTACTGTCAAAAGACTTGACCAGCAGACAATTTCGCTTCACTCTAGCTTACTGTCAAAAGACTTGACCAGCAGACAATTTCGCTTCTCTCTAGCTTACTGTCAAAAGACTTGACCAGCAGACAATTTCGCTTCACTCTAGCTTACTGTCAAAAGACTTGACCAGCAGACAATTTCGCTTCTCTCTAGCTTACTGTCAAAAGACTTGACCAGCAGACAATTTCGCTTCACTCTAGCTTACTGTCAAAAGACTTGACCAGCAGACAATTTTGCTTCACTCTAGCTTACTGTCAAAAGACTTGACCAGCAGACAATTTCGCTTCTCTCTAGCTTACTGTCAAAAGACTTGACCAGCAGACAATTTCGCTTCACTCTAGCTTACTGTCAAAAGACTTGACCAGCAGACAATTTTGCTTCACTCTAGCTTACTGTCAAAAGACTTGACCAGCAGACAATTTTGCTTCACTCTAGCTTACTGTCAAAAGACTTGACCAGCAGACAATTTTGCTTCACTCTAGCTTACTGTCAAAAGACTTGACCAGCAGACAATTTCGCTTCACTCTAGCTTACTGTCAAAAGACTTGACCAGCAGACAATTTCGCTTCACTCTAGCTTACTGTCAAAAGACTTGACCAGCAGACAATTTCGCTTCACTCTAGCTTACTGTCAAAAGACTTGACCAGCAGACAATTTCGCTTCACTCTAGCTTACTGTCAAAAGACCAGCAAACTAACGATTTTCCAAGCCAATAATCGATTTTACTAAAAAACTAATGAAAAACGAGGGATGTTGCCCCTTAAACTTTCTTCTACCCAATCAGACCCCCCTTGAAGAGGGAGAGCAATTTTGAATTTACAACTTTGCCATGATTTTTCTCCAACATGCAAAATTCAAACTGGGAAAACCCAGCTGTTAACTATGACAGTGGATATCTCCGCTACAACAAACCAAAGGTCTTGCCAGGAAATAATGGCAACAAAGACATTAAATGATTAGATGTTTGACACGGCTCAGTTATACAGGCTTTGTATCTATCAATGTTTTTAAATAGGTACTCTGGGAAAAATTTTATCATCTAGTCAATGGGATTAAAAATGAAAGTTCACCAGTAAGTGTTTGTTAGCACAAAAGCAAAAAGAAAACAAAGATAACAAATGTGAAATTATATTTTAATAACTCACACTATTCCCCTCTCCTACATACTATGGACCATCTCTTGTAATAAATTTACAACATAGAATATTGTTTTAATATCAAACATATATTTTCATAAAAGCAATGAAATAATTAATTTTGCAAAAAAAAACTAAATTGTTTTTTTCAAACAAAACTACTAGGCTACTAGCTAAAGCCGAAAAACCATTCTAGAAAGCTATCCAATATATGAAAAATCTGAATGCGCTTTCAGCACAGAAATAGTCAGGTGACAAAGAATTTTTAACTTGCAATGAATCCAACAAATTTATCCTTTCAACATTATTAATAACCATATCCTATCTTGCTGTCAAAGTATCTGAAATTGAAAAGCCAATCTCTAAAATGGCTTGTTTATATTAAACTGATATAATGATGTGTAATTGATGTAAGTTGCATTCGGATCCAAAATGATATGTGGATCGAACAGAACATAGCAGACAAACAGGAACTGATTTGATGCTAAGATCATTTTCCAGAGTGAATTTTTCGGCTTAACATAAAAGAATGCCATCAATTTTTCAATATCAAGATACCATGAAAAGGTTCTTAAGGGAATATCAAACAAAAAGACAATCATTTCCTTGCTAAGCATCTCACATGGCTAAATTGGGGTCTGTTATATGAAGCATCATATGTTCTAAATACATGGTTAGCAAACATCTCTAAAATTTGATATCTAAACTAAATAAATCTAGAAGATAAAAAATCTTTATCAAAAAAACTACTCACACAGCAACAAAACCAGCATAAAAGACAGAAAAAGCTTGATTTTGGCAATAACAAAGATCAAACAACTGATAATTGAAGATAAGAGAAATTATAAAATTGGTCTACACTGACAGATGGTGTTTAACAATGTGGTGAAACATGGAAAGATAGCTGCATGAATATTGTGATGCCACAACTATGTTGTTTAACAACTGGATTTATTTGCTGACACGAACAGTTTAGAGTTCAAAACTTGCAGGGGGGTTTTCCTATATAATAAAAAACCGGTTTGAAACCAAAAGAGGGACTGGGGGGTTAGAAGATATGTATACCACACTACCGACAAATTTCATGAGTTGACCTTTATAGTGTCTAACAAAATATACAGGATTGCCATAATGATATTAATGTCAAAGGTCTGCAACTAAAGTTCTTCCATATAGACTAGAACGGCATAAGTTACATTTTGTATAGAAACAAAGACCATAGATGGGTCAATCAACAAAAAACATTCTCAAAACAAAGATTGCAACAAAATCAATGTTCATCATATTTGAATGTTGCAATGTATTGACATCAATGTTGACATCAATGTTGGCTTTAGTCACATGAATAAGTCTGAGACTATTATAAAGTCACTATTCTGGGAGGATGATCATCTAAAATGTTTAACAAAGATAATTCAAAGTTCTTTAATTTTGATATCCATATATTGTATTTTGAAAAGATTACTTCAGTCAGGGACTTTTTTGAATTGTTAAGAAGGTTAAGTGGCAATGTAACATTACAGTTGAAGTTGAAGTAACATAAATTGAATTATTTTATATTGTTTTATTTAATATAGAGCTAACAGAAATCTTTAAAATATATTTTAATATTAAAGAAAGATCTTTGATATCATTATCATCAAAATCAAAGTTATTTAAATTTTTATTAGTAGATATTACATGAGACATGTGATATGAGATTTGAAAAATCTCTACATTTTGACCATCAACAATCCCCCATTGGCTGAAAACATTTTACAGGTAATACTAACAGATAGCCATTGTTGTAAATGTTGTGTAGTGTTGCTTCAAGCATCACTAACACACTAAAAAAATATTTTGTTGTAATCTGAAACCAATACCACTAGCTAATACTAATATAATGTGGGCTTTAGAACAAAGCATTGATTGAGGTTTGAGTGCCTATTTAATCAAAACCTTATCCTTTGTAGATCAGGCTGATTGCCACACATCTGTTATCCAGTAAGCTTTCCCAAATTCCATCTCAACAGTTGGTCTGGAGAAACTACAGCTACCTTTTCTTTGTACTAAAACTTAAAGTCTTTCTTACAAAGCTTGATTTTGAACGTCCATTTCCATGAGCTGGGGAGGCACTTGCTTTCTCTTTGTCACCAGAAAATGTACTATTATTAATGCTAGTAACATGAGTAAACATACAAGGAGAAGATATATCCTCTTTGCAAAGTTTCCTCAAAGACTTAGAGCTGTCTTTTCCTTTTACACTCCTTTTCTTTTCTATGTGTTTTGGGCTTTCTTTAGTTTCTTGCTCTGTCTCATCCGGAATATTACAGTGGACATCTTTGTAAAATACCGAAGCAATTTCATCATTGGGAAATTTCAATCCAACCATTTCCCCTTCCTCCCGTGGATTGTTCAGTTTCAAAGTATGAAAATTGCGCTGAGTCATTTTATACTCTGATCTTTCCGTTATGTTTTCTCGCCATGTTGCAAAGCCATTTTGCCTGTCGACTATACATAACTGCATTTGCACATTTTTGCTATGATCTTGGCTGTCATGTACAATAACAAGAACAGGTACTCCAGTCTTGAAATAATTCCACGTCTCCGTATCAGATGGTTTCCATGAATACAAGGTCGCCACTACTGGGCAGACAACAACACTGTTCGTAAGAGATGAGAAAGAGAGTTTTATTTTGAAAATTTCTGTATCATGTAGGTGTGTATCACTGGAATCAACCCCATCCATGACCCCAAAATCGTCAGTTACTGTTAAAGGTTTCAGCAATTGTGACGCCACCACTGCTTCCGAGATTGCTTGGCTGCCAAGGTTTTGTCGGGCACGATTTATGATGGGCCTAAGCAAAGAAATCAACAAACAGACTTGATCAACTTTTTTCTAGCAGTTATTCCAACTCCTTATTGAAGCATTTAGAGTTGTACGCGAAATGGAGACGTCATAAAGCAAATGGGAAATCTGTCGTGAGTCACTACCGCTCTTGCTTGAATAAGAAACTCCTAGTTTACGTCAGCTAGGTAATTGGCTCTTGTTACTTCACACTACGTGGGCCCTTGCAAACCAGACCAAGCATAAAATCCTCTAACCGTATGATATTTGCGCTACTGACCTCTCGTTTTCTTCTTGTGGACCTAAAAATACTATCGTCTATTGACTTTCTTGAGTCTTGTTAACGTTCCGTCGCTTTCGCAGCGAAAAATTTGAGACCATTTCGGTTGTGGAAACTCCTTTCACAGATCGACTGTGCTTTGTGTGGTAATATCACGTGACTTGTTGTCATCTTTCCTGCTTCGTAGCGCGCGAACAGATATAATTTTCGCAACGTGCACAAAATCCTTTTACAAAGTAGCGTTTACTCTTTTGGAATCAAAAGATTCATAAGATTCTTCAGATGCCTTGAAAATTTCATATGAGGCTGGTAAAACTGTTATCATACAATACAAGCTTGTCCAATTTGTATGTTAGTGCAAACCATTGTGGTACTATGGATGTCAAGAATGTCCTTAATTGGCGAATTTACGTATCCACGAGAAGCCAGGATGGCGCAGGGAATTTGGCCCCCAAGAGTCTCGCAAAACATAGTGTTTTTAGAATTACTATACACGTATTTTTAAGAAATGGTCAAGGCTCGAAACATTCTTGGAACGTTCTTTATGTTAAATTATAAAGAACGGTCATGCTCTTAACATTCTAGTTCAAAAATACACGATTTCTTTAATTTGGTTGGGAAAAATTGCTTTCGTCGAGATAAGGAAATGAGATCAAATCTTCTGTCTATTAATCATTGCTAAGGGGGTTCATGTTTTTATTAAATCTCCAAGGCAACGGTTCTTTGGAATTGAATTCATTACATCGGCCTATACCTCCCACAACTTCTCAATCAAACCGATGGGCTCCTAACGGGCTCGAGTACAAAGTACATTTTTTTGTGCGTAACCTTGTCATGTTCTTTAAGGATATAAGTATAAGGAAGCACACAATAAATTATTTGTAAAGGATGGGTGCCAGGCCAGTAAGACCATCAGGGCCCCAATTTATAGCTTTCTTTGTCATGCCCATTTTTGATCACACAAAATGCTATTAACTGCTGGACAGTCACTGTTTGAGGCTAGTTGTTCCCAGCCTCACCCAAAGGGCAGGTCTTCGTTTGATAAAATAGCTAATAGTGTAGAGAATAGCATTGGATAAATTTCCCTCAATGACGATTGCTGCGTCAATTAACCATATAACTTTGGGAGAATTGTATGATGTCTGAGCCATGACATCGAACTGTTTGATTGACATTTAGATCACATGTTTGGATTATATAGAGTAGTATGAGTTAGCATTAGAGAGAGAGAGAGATCAGGACTTTAGGAAAGGTAATTTTCTTGGATTTCTCTACATCGCGGGTCTCAGCCCCTCACTCAAGACACTATAAATTGGTGACCTAAAAAATAACATTCGGGGTTTGGTACAGTGCGTCGTTCTTCTATTGCCAACTGCTTCACCTATATATTACGGTTTTGATCCTCAACCGGGACCATCGAGAGCGGGGCAAGGGGGAGGGCAAATTGCACAAGGACCTTGAGGTTTTCAGGGGCCTCATTAAGTAATGAATTCTACTTTAAAAATGAAAATGTTCAGGCGCAGCAAAAGAATGCCTTAAAATAGTAAAAGCTTCAAAACTATTGCAAATGACTGCAATAAATTTTCTGAGATACATTTTGAATAATCTGAAGAGCATGGTCGCAAAGACTTCGCTCCGCTCGGAGGGGGCCGCATCTTTTGGTTTTGCCCCAGAGCTTTCGAAACCTCTCGGCGGCCCTGAAACTTATAATTCGACTGCTTAAGAGGCTGCGACATATACCAGCATTGCCAATATGTGTCCCCTAACTGGTCTTGCGTAAAGGAGGGCCTTGTCTGTAACCACATGACTATGCTGAACAAGAGAAACGAGAGAGAAACGACAGCAAGAATATCAATTTGCGTAAGGTTTTAAACGAAAGACACTACACGATAAAGGCAACAAATTTAGAGTAGGCAGTGGTGGCGTGGACACTCAATCTGTGTTCAACGAACCCCAGTTAAATAAATGTGATTACAACGTGCCCTGTTTTATAGCTATTGGCCGATTCATAGCGGGGCAACTGGCTTCTGTCTCCAAATTGCCAGTTCAAAAATATGTTACATTTTAGCTCTATGTTATAATTCAAAAGCCACACCAAAGTATCGCTTCTTTTTTCTTTCTCCAAATCAGCATCTTGAAGGGAATGAAACATTTCGTCATCATAAAAGAATATAAGAAAACCCATCTCTAACCAGGTGGTTGGGAAAGGGTTGGGAAATAAGGGCATTCACGACCACCTCTGGGCCTAAAATCTACAAACTTCAAGGGCTAGCCTTGACGTTGTTTACAAAGTGAGAGCGAAATTATCATGAATATTGTAGCGCACTATCATACTAGTTAGTATACTGTTCTATACATCTGGGGGGTAAATTTGGATGGGAATAAGCCAAACATTAAGAAGAAAGCTAACCCAACTCCTATTTCATTACACATCGCAAAACCTTTTCAGATTCTTCAAAAATGTTTTATTCAAAACGAATTTATAAGCAGTTCTTCATTTCTAAATGTTTCAGGAATAAAATCGAACTATTTCAGTTTGCTGCTGACAAACAATTTCTTGGAAACGATGTTTTTGCTGAAACGGCAAGCACTGATCATGGGATTGCTTAAGAATGCCGGTTGCCTTCCAAGTACTGCTTGGCTTATGGAAACCACTTTAAAACAGTGGCTCGTTAAAATGACACTAGGCTCAGTAAATACCAATTCATCTTCAAAATACAGAGAGGTCATTTGTCAAAGTTGCTCGTTAACCACATGCACCAATATAGTGCAATAACGCGCAATAAAACAACAACCAGCATACTTGGAAAAATTGTTCTTGGTTGATGTCAAATCAATTCTCATTTATATGAACTTCAAAAACTGTGGCATTGCTAACTTAAGATTATTGAAGCTACACTCTCTCAGTAAGCTGGTTTCTCTAAGCGGTTTGCTTGCAGTTACTTGGCGGTGTGGTATCACAAGCTTAACGTGCTAGCAAATGATAAATCCTGTGTACGTATTACGTCAGTCTCTGTGATCGGTTGGGTTATTGTATATATTCTCTATACATTGTACATACAATATACAACAGCAATGGTTACATGATTTCTTAGCACTTACATGATTACATCACATGTGGCAATGGCATATACATACTGAAGACAATCGATTATTTACAAGGTCATTCTCGGATTTAGCAGCATCAGTTACCAGAGAAAACGGGTGCTTGCCATGAAATATATGCGATGCGGATTGGAGGCAGCACTGGTTCGGTCAACAGCAAGCAATTGGCACCTTCACATGCCGCGGTCATTATTTCGAATATAAAACATGACACTATGACACTTACACGTTTTAAAGAGATCATCAATATATTTTCAACAAAATCTTTAATTATTGAAATATGTTATCATTGCTAACTCGATTTTCATTTCAATCCAGCAACATGGTAGCAAACAGGCATTATCAATGTCTTAAATCACTTCTCAAGTTGAATTGCATTACCCATAATGTCAAAACAGCATGCTCAGATAATAAAAACAAAATTTACATAAAATTTTAAAGTGCATTTGATAATCTAAATCATTTTTACGACCAATTTAAAACAAGAAGGTGATAACATTACCAGGAGACACGGCAATGAGGATGACCCTAACACCAGGTCTGTGACGTAATAATAGGTAGCTGCTCACTTGGTGCCATACGGGCAAAAAATGGTAATGGATAAGGAAATATAACTGCCTCAAAGCTCATTGCGTTAATATGAGTTGCAGAACATGAGCTGATCCGAACCTTTTTCAATGCACGTCATCCCATGGTAATGTAAATCACCGATGTCAAACATAATCAACTAAACAGATGCACAAAATCAACTGAAAACCAAGAAACATATCCGTAGGTGAAAGAATACTCCAAGTTCTAGCACAGCAGCCATCTACACGCGTAGCAGTTCTAAAATCATTTACAGACTATAACTAACCCACAAATAACAAAGAAGTTCCCCAAATCCGACCCAAGTGTTTACTGGGAATCGGCAGATTCTGACCTTGATCTGGTCAGGATCTTTTTCACCTCAGACCGAGGCTGCTCACTTTCAAAATGGTAGTATCTGCAAATAGAGCCATCTTCGCCAATTCTGTAGCTCACTTCACCAGGGTCAATCCATAGCGTCAACTCAGCAGGAAGGACAGAGTGAATGCAAGGTATTCCGCAATCGTCGGCGACACGTTGAACCAATGAGTCGGGAGTGCTTCCATTAACGCGTATGCATCTGTAACCACTTCCTTTTTCGGGTTTGTCGGGATACCAATGACCTTAAAAAATACAATCCTATACGTCACAATCACAAAACAATCAAATGCGAAGGTCTCAGGATTGCAGAAACTCAAATTTTCAAATCAAAACTCTTTACTTTACAACGTGCGTTTCGAAAAGAAAACAGATACTGTTGTTGCACAAGGCTCCTTCCATGATCCTCATTTGAACCTGCCACCAAAGATATAGTAAAAATGTTCCGACAGCAGCCAAAATCAAATTTAATGGAAAACCTAACTTGTTCTATGATCGATAACTGGGGCTTTGCCAAAAAATGCGACTATTTTGAACTTAAATGAGTTACTTGATATGGAGCAGCGGGATCGTTTGCTGCAATAGTTAGTGAAACGACTGAACGACGCATGTCTTCACAGCTGAAAACATTTATTCAAAATCTTATGCAGTACGGCTAGGTAAAAGCCGGTTGACATGTTTATATTAAATGAGCAAATCGAATTGTTGCAACTACAAGGATTTGTTCAATGTTTCCTTTATTTCACGAGAAATTCATCAAGTCAATACAAGTTATTAACACTTTACTAGTGTAATATTGGGGCTTAAAACATTAGATGCTGTAAACATTGAAACATTAGTTGTTCCAAACCCCTTCCCTTTTTGACCTTTCCTCTTTGAACAACATCAAGTTCAACAACTTCACCACCAACAATTTTGCTATTTCATACCAATTATGTAATATGTGTTTGCACCAACACAATAGATTTATTTTCAGCCACTATCTTACATGCAAAAATCTGCAAATAACAAGTAAAATAATGGTGTTATGACATAGTTTTCGCTTCAAACAGCGCTGATGCCATTGATAGGCAATGGTAAGCAGCATTAAAAATTAATTCTCGACCTTACTAAGACATTCAAAGGCACATGGTCTTGACTAATCCCATTTTGATAACGGTTTTAAAATTACAACAAAAACAACATAAATGAACCTTCAAACTTGCTTCTGAGCTCTTCTGAGAGTCGATTTGAAAAGTTTTCCCAAACAACAGCTTCGTGCACTTGCGGCTGTTTCTTGATCAATGAAACAAACAAATTGATCGCTATTTCCACTTCGTCGCCCGAACTCGGAAACGTACTCATCGCCTGTGTCGTATCCGGAGCCGCATTCTTCTGTTTGCTTCGGGTCTTGGGCTTTCGCGGGTCACTTTTGCGCCTAGGTTTCTGATTTGGTAACGATTTCTTCACAGTGGTTGAATTTGCATTCGTCATAGTTCTGCTTTTCCGGCGGAATCACATAAGCCTATGATAAGGCATACAAAACTTGAATCATTAGGAGAATTTTCCTATGGTAACAATACGACCCTAATTACATAAAAAACATTGCAAGTTATTGATTCGAGTACTCTTGTCGTTTTCGGTACAACAATGACACATTTTGCCTTTGCATATACAGTTTCTAACGGTCAAGATATCCTGGAAAAATTCTTCTGTGATTAAAACATCAATAAGAGATTTACCAGGCAAGACTGCTCAATTACCGTCAGGAATAATGTCCGTAGCCCCTGAAAATGGTGTTAATGAAGGCATGAGACATAAATTCTGATATTTTGTTATAGATTACTAATGAATTAAGAGAACGCGCATAAAACCGCATCTAATGCAAGCTTATTTATCAACTCTTGAAGGCCAGCTTGAATGGTGCAATAAATTATTCAGGAATACTTAAATTGATGGCAAAGATGTCCTCAAGCAATAATTTATGTAATGATAAGTTCACTACAGAAGTAAGACACTTTCACACAAACTGAAGATAAACTCAATGACGACCTGTCTGACACTGACAAGTGGTCAAAGTTATTGAGCCTGGACCTGTTGTCAGTAATGCATGCATAACTAAGATGCATACATATGTCTTGAATGACAGTGTGAGGTTTGGCCAGTAGTGGGAATGGAGCACCAGTTGGCTGTTTGAAAACTGACTTTCCTCAAGCTGAACATAGATAGAACCATTCCTCAAGCTGACAATCAATATGACAGCTGCATATGGCAAAAGTGACCATTGTTTGCATACATCTTTTCTATGCACCCCTCTATGAACTGTTCTTTACTGTTCTGCTTTGCTATGCTAAGCAGAGAACTTTTTGTATATGTATAAAAACAAATACAGGATGAAGATTTGAAGATTCAATGGGATGAGGCATGGAGGCAATTGCTTCTATTTCTCTACTATGACATGATAATTCAAGGCAAATATACTATTAGATCACATGTTTTCTTACCAAAAAATATCAAATCTTACTCAATACAATGTAAAATGTTAGCATTCATGGTCTGGCTTTATAGTTAATATTAAGGTGGCACATATTTGAGTCCTCTTTTTAAGAAGAATGAAAAAGAAATGTGTTGTTTAGGTGCGCTTTTAAACTGTCCAGGATTGCAACAAGTACTTTTTGTCATGATAAAAGACACATTTTTGACTAGCTATTCTACGGTTAAATATCTTATTTGTATCACAACAAAAAGCTTTGAAGAATTTTCCTCATTGACTAGATCAATCTAAAACTTTGAAAATTATGAATTCTTTATACATATTTTTAAGGTTTGTTGGAAAATTTGGAATAAAGACCTTGGCCTGACAGTAGTTCCACCATTATAAGCCATTATTAGTTACCTTACACACCTATGTTTTCAAAAAACTTTAGCTTGCTAAAGGTATGCTCATAGTTACCCACAAACAAAAATGCAGAGAAGAGAAGGATGTAGCTTTAGACAAAAATTTTAAAGATATTCGTTTTCAACCCAAATCTTTCTTTGCAGTATCTTTGCAGATGTTGTCTGTTTTTCTCAATTTCTTTCCATCTAATTTTTCCTGGCTTTACTCACAGACTGTCCTGTGGCAGCCTGCACTGAACAAAGATCTCTCATTTTTTCCAAGTGCTAGCATCTTGCTCATCAGTCCATTCATGATCACATCTCTAGAGACACTGTCTCTTCACCTCCATTTAGGACAACCTGTCTCTGTTTCCTTCTACTGCCATATTCAGTCTAATAATGAGACACTGGAATGATCTGACGGTCACAGCAAGCCAAATAAATGTTACATGTAGCCCCATTATTTCATCTCTACACCTGCAACTGCAGACCTTCTATGAAAATCTTTGTTTGCTATTCTGTTTCTTAGCTCTAGCTGCCTCATTGTATTCCTTTCTTTCTTACTGCCAAACAATCACCTCCAGACCAAAAAACACCTTCTTGAAGGCTTTAGATTTAGTTAATGCCTTAGTTATATATATTCTTATTACATAGTACTCCTGACACCTCTCTCCACTTACGTAATTTGAATGTCAACAACAACTGGCTAGCCTAATAGAGTTTCTCCTGTCACAATTTCAAAATAGATTTGTGCAAAAACTTATCTTCAATGAGTTACCACATGCACCTTCAATCATATAGGCAAAGTTGTAGATGCTTTAGTGTAACAAACAGGGCAGTTTCAAGTTATAACTTCAGGTTTCATGCTTTTATGTAATCATCTGAATATAAATGTTACAGATATATTGAATTATGATTTTTTGCAGATATAACTAATAGTAAGAATATTAGAAAAATGAATTACACTTTAAAAAAATTGTGAAGAGATCAATTGCTCTTAATTCAAATAATGTGGATACTGACACAATTTCTTCACCATTAACAATTGTGTGCCTTCTTTACAGTCTAGTTACCCTACATTTACAAGCAGGTATATTTAGCTAAAATTCTTACCAAACAAGAAGCTGTCCCCAATATACTCAAGCCTCCAGGAATTTGTGAAAGATCGCTGATGATGCTATCTCTTATCACCTGACTTAAATGCACAATATTCTATGGCCTAGAACATTCTGGTTACCAGATATGATGCAATGTGAAGAAATACTTTTACAAATATTTAAAAAATATTAATTTCAAGAATTCTGAAATGGTGGCTGAGGCTTTTAAAACATAGCTCTAATGGAATTTTCATTAATGTTGTACAGCCTTGCATGAAGTTTGCAAGTTTGCATAAAATTTGCATTTTTGCAATAAATATAAATTAAAAACATTTAATTAAACATGTGGCGAAGCAAGGACCTTGTCACAACTCTTTTACTACATTCAATGTTATCATTTTCCTTATAAAGACAGGTTTTCTCACCTACTCTAGTGTCTTTTAAAATTTCTTCATTGATATGAATTTATAATATACTTCAAGGTATATTATACTTCAAAGTTCAAAAAGGCATTTTCTGATATTACTATATCTTTGAGCATAAATATTCTATATGGTGTGTTTCTCTAACATTAAACATCTCAAATAAATATGCTATATCAAAGCACTATTTCGTAAGAATGTCATTATATTCAGTGTAATTATGCGCTAGGCCTCCAAAAATGCCCCAAGCGTCGGCAAGTGGTTCAAGAGTAATTTGTTTTCCATTCCAAAGTGGACAATGGAAAATGTAAGAATGCCTGATTGGACAGATTGACTTTAATTTTAGATTTAAAACAAGTTTGTGTTGTTGGAAATTATAAACGTGAAAAGGCTTTAATCCTAATCAGCGAAAACAGCGAAAATTTTTATAAGCGACTGATTCATGACAACAATAAATACCACAGACTGTCTTTCAAAGTCCAATGAAAAAGGTTCTCTTCTGATTTTATCGTTTAACAAAATAGACTAAAATGAAGACCCATTGGTTAAAAAATACCATGACTTGCAAGACAGCTTTTGGAGCTAATCCAATTTTTACTGCAGCATCAAAGGTGAAAAAATATAAGCCACAGTGGGAATTGTGTTGTAGAAAAACCTTTGGAAATTATTGGTTCATTCAAACATAAGCGAGCTGCTTATCGTTAAACTTGGCTTTTTGCATAAATATTTTTAAAATATAACTTTTTTGACAACATTGCTACAGTAAGCTAAGAACAAACTGAAAGCTTGAACAAAATAATGACCGCTAAATTGTCTTTTGTTTGAAAAGCCACGTCAATAATGCAGGCTTCGGAAAATTTTCAAGACAATAGAAGTCGTAAGTTGGGCAACTTCCATTCCTTTGGGGGTAAATTAGCCCCGATAAATAATAAAAATCTTATAGAACAACAGTTGACTCCCGTACCTTTATTAAGATGCACTGTTGCTGCTCTCTTCAAGAGATGTTAAAACGCCAAGTCTCCTTTCAGCTCGGTTATAGATTTAATCTTCCGACAATTCTGGCGCGATTGTCCCGTAACTTTGGAGCGTCCGATCTACCTTGAAAGATCGTCAAATCCCCTTGTAACTTCTATGAAGCGTTGTTACTTTACGAAGTACTATTTCCAGTTGGTTTAAAACTTATTTTGGGAAGCTTTCAGGGAAAAGTTTCGTGCAAAATGGCCGCCACAAAGTCCTACGCTTTTCCGCTCAAACAGCTGATCAAAATAAACCCAAGTGCATTGTTTTTCCGATTGTCCTGAAAATCGATGTCCCGGATGAAGATATCTTGCAGAGGAAATGACGTCAGTGAAAGTGGTCATGAGGGAAATATGAAAATGGCCCCCTTTAACAAGAGTTCGTCAACCAACAATTATAAATTAGTGAATCCTTTTGGGATCTCAGTAGTGACTGGTGAAGAAAATAGAAAGAAAAGTAATTTGCCAAGCGAAACTTGCATAAGGGGGCAAGGGGCTAAGATTTCTCTACAAACAAATTTATGAAACTGTTTCATTTAAGTTCGACAAAATGAAACATATGGACGCTATTGAAATACAATTCAGATGTATGATCAAAACAATGAAGGTATCTTCAATGTTGAGTCTAATTGAAATGCTCCTTGGGTTTAGCTTACAGAGTGCGATCATTCTCAAGTTCTCAGGGCCGCTTAGAGGTTTCTATTGCCCTGGGTAAAGCTGGAGATGAAAAAGCACAAAAATCTGTAAAACGAAAGGGGGATCTTATAAACAGATTGATCAAATAAGATACAATCTAGATACACATAAGATACAGAAACAGATACAATCTAGAAGCTTTAGCTCAAATAATTATCGAGGTTTAGAAAAAGGTAAGTAAGACTCTAAGCGACGATTCTCTAATGGCAGAAAGAGGCTTATAACACATTTTACAAGGAAACACATACAACTGTGAGATGTTCTTGGAGATTTTGTTTGAATGGTATTTCCAATAAAATGTTACGTCAAAGAACAGATCAAGGCCAAGGTCAAGAAAATAAACATGATTTCAGCACTTGATGTATACCAAATCTCTGTGGAAAGCAGAAAGACAAGTATTTCATGAAATGAAAAGCATTTTGATCAGTAGCCTGAGTTCCAGACCCCAAACTAGAAGTATTGGAGTCTGGGGCTCAGGCTATTTGATCAGATATTCTTCCTATGAGTTCAGATAACGGAATATTGTAACCGCGCATTGTGTATTACCCAGGGGAGATACCCAAAATTTTACATGCTGGGAAGTCCAGCCGCAGCACCCGTTCCACTCGTTCTTTCTAAAATTTAGGATGTGTGCTGGCCGCAGTTATTAAAAATTACCTGAAAGTATAAAAAAAAATTCAGCAGACCCAAAGCAAGTGTTGATAAGGCAGATTCAAAATAATCAAAATGCAAAATCTTTTTATTGAGCACATAAAAGTTCACTAGGCATGATAGTTTAGACAATTTACCAAAAATATCAGCTAAAACAAATCTGTTTTGGTATTCCTGTTTTTGATATTGTTATATGTTAGCTCAACCTTATGAATCAAAAGGATAAATTGTTAAATAGATGCCCAAAATCAGGGCCCCCTTGTATGTAAAAAGTTCAAGTGTCCTCCTTGGGGGTATATTTGTTAGATTTATTATAAGCCAAGGCCCATCGGCAATGCAGAAAAGGGAAGAGCGGCTACTGAAAAGGCGGTTTTCTTGTTGCAAAAGTAGCAAATGATGACTTTACTACTGGCTTTGCAGACACGACCTCAAGTAGCATGAGAATGAACTTTTAATTTTCTATACGAACTTGCAAAGGAGAGAGTACTTGGTTGCAAGGATGTTTTCGTAATATTCCTTTTCTGAGGGAGGAGGGGGCTAATAATTATAGAACGACTTCTTCATGCATAGAAAGAGAAGAAAAAGCAGAGCTGAATGTCATGGGAGGCTGTGAAAGCCTCCTTCCTTCAAGTTGATAAAGTTTCACCCGAAGCTGTATCCTTATTCATTTACGTTGATCACCATGTCTTAAAAAAAAAAGAGTTACGAAGACGGTGCTTGAAACAAGGATTTAACAGTTGAGCTTTATAAAACCCGCTTCTTCTATATTTTTATGAATTTTTCATATTGGTAAAGCAGTTGGTTTTAACTTTCCTTCATTTTTGTAAAAAACATTTTCTCTTCCACGCCCTTCAAACCTTCAGAAATCGTGAAAAATCCCTCTTGTAGTAATTTGATCTATTTCAAAATTTTTGCTGGTGCTAATGATGCGCCAAAAACTGCTGGATGTTCTGTACTTCAATAAAAAAATATTTTCTAGCTTCTAAATATAAACAGAGATGAAACATTTTCTATTGAGATGAACTAAATAATATTGAGCTTAATGCTTGAACTGAATTTCTGTTTGCAATGTTGTGACGTTGTATAGTAATAAGTAATTTTGAAAATAAAAAGATGTGATTTGTTCATAAGTTAACATTAAATCTCCTAAAATAATAGTCAAAACTCTAGGTTCTACGTTCTGTATCTTTAAGTACTTTAAACAGGATTAAAGTAGGGCAAATGTCTCTACCGAAAGGGCAAAGCTCAACTAGAAAAACGACAAGAGTCATTGCAGTCTGTGAGAAGGAAGAAGGCTATGCCAGTCCATTGGCGTCGCCATAGAGTTGACTAGGGTAGACTTGCCCATCCCAGTTTTTCAAGAGGTCGATTTCCTGAAACCCAACCTTTGAGGGGGGGGGGGGGGTGGTTTCATTACAATTCTAGTTCTTGCAAAAAAGCCCCTCCTCCTGTTACAAAATTGCTGTTCCATTTGGAAAAATATTGAAATAGATTGAAATACTAAAAAAGGCGTTTCCCACGCTTTCAAAGAGTTTGAAGGGCGTGGTCGAGGAATTTTTTCTCACGACAATTTTTCCCAGGCACTGCGTCTGTTGTGAAACACTAAAGATATTCAAAGGGCATAGATGTATGGAACCAAGAAGGCTTTTTCCCTCGCTAAATAATGCGCAAAAACACGACATTACCAGCTCTGCAGCAACATAACGTCCATCTATTTAATCGCGTTTAAGTGGATTATCGAACCGACGGGCGAGTCCCAAGAAGTAGAGGAACTGTGGCCTGTGAAATTGAATCACGAATATAATACAACACGAACACAAAATAATCGAGGAAGAAGATTAGACATGTTTCAGATAAAATGATATTGGTTTCGTGCAAAGCAGCGCGCGTTTTGCTAACCCATAATTCCACTACCAGCATTTTGAATAATGTATGATCCAATGTGTCCAAAGGACAAATAAACACAATTGGAGAATCATAAACTGCGAAAGCTTTCAATTGCCAATGAACATTGCACTCCAAGTATCAAACCAGTTATCAACAAGCAAGAAAAACGTTTTGAAAAGTCTTTTTACGGTAAAAACAGTGTCGCAACTGACCGAAAAGAAGATTATTGTGCTGTTGCATGTAAAACTGTCAGGCACCGCGGAGCGTTGAGAAAAGTGGGGGTCTAAAAAAGCGGTGGGGGAGGACTAAAACCGTATAAAAAGAGGCTTTATTGGTAGTTTATTACTCAACATTTGGTAATTTTTTGCAAAAACCCACCCCCAGCCCCCCCCCTGCTTCGCGGTGCCTGACTGTTGAGTCTCAAACCTAAACCGTCCCTTCACTTGAGCTTTTCTTTTTTACTGAGATGTATCCTTGTTTATGTTTTCAAGCAAGTTCTCTCATCTATTTATATTTTTCAATGTTTTCTAAGTCAGGATGAAGGATTTGATTCTTTTGTCTATTAGAAACCTTCTTTTGACTTTATTTTGAGTCAGATACCGTATTGACTGTAATGTTTGAATATTGTGTCTGATTCTAAGTTACATTCGGCTTACGTTTATCACTCTATGTGTTTATAAATACTTTCAAGAATACAAAATACGTGAATGTTACAAGATAATTTATATAATATGGCACACAGCTGTACAAGACACTTTAACTAACTGGAGCCATACATGGAAAAATACGACACACCCGGTTTTATAGGAGGACTGCTAAAAAAATCAGCAGCTATAAAATTAATGAAGAACCCGCGTCTACAATAATCTGCTTGCTTCCAATTTCTGTTTGCTACAGTTGCACATTCAGTTAAATGAATACATTTTTGCATAGAAAAGCTCTAAATGCCATTTTCTCAAGAATTTGAAAAAACGGATGCTCAAAAGACCTTAAATAATAGTTAGTCCCTTGCTGTAATGTTTTCGGATGTTCATACAAAATTAGCCACTTTTGTTGTGGGCCCTCAAAGTTCATTAACTTTTGTTGAAGACTCCCAACGTATAGATTTCTTCTAAAGAAAATTCTTTTCGACGTATACAAAACACTCCAATCTTGATTAAATGGCGTTATCTCGGTGAAAACCTGCAGTAAAGACCAAAACTTATCACTAGAACTAATGAACTAAGTCAAAACAGAACTATCATGCAAAATGGTAAATGTCAAAATTTTGTGCTTTTGATAAGCAAATAACAAACATGGGCAGAATCGATGAATTTTCATAATGCAACATAGTCAAATATCTTGCATACCTGTTTAGTTTACAGTGCGCGTGTTCAGCGAGAAGGTCAGACCCGTCGCTGTGGACGTCATGTAGAAATCATGGTATCAACTAACAAATGCATTTTAGTCGGATGAAAGGCGAGTGGGCACTCACATCCGAAACATACATTTTGAGCATTTTAGTATTAGCACATTTCAGGTGAGTATGACAGCTGTTTTTTGGCAAATTTCAACTATTTACTTTTTATTTATTCTTTTTATTCTTCATGGAGCACAAGAAAGTGAATAAAGCTTCTACTAAAATTTCAGAATTGATACCATCTATTTGGGAACGCATTAAATTGCAAAACCTCCATATGTTGAAGAAGCAGACGTTAACAAAATGGAAAAAAGCTGAAATTTCAAACTTATTGGGGTCAAGATATGTTGAATATTAAGTTCCTCTTTTGTTCAATTTTTCTGAACTTTTCTTTCAGAGATCGCAATGTGGAAGTCAGTGCTTTTGCTCGTGCTAGTGCTTACGATCTCATTAACGGTAAAGTTCAACTTGGTTATATCATGATGCAGCAAGAAATAATCGATATTTACAGAAAAAATACATTCAAAAGACTCTTCTAAAAAGCATTCAGTATTCAATTTGCCACTTGAATTCAAATTTGAAAACTACGTATCATTTGTAACTGCTTGCTTGTTCTTAAAAAATAATAGTTAACAATCTCAACGGTAATCTTGAAAGCAATTACATTGCTTGTTTAGCAAGCTGCAAAACAGCGTTAAGTATTATATGTTTCATGGAAATTTTTGACAATTTTGTGAGACTTTTCTTCCGTAGGTGGGAAAGCACAAGCATCGTTCGGTTGCCAGCAAGTTAAAGAAGAGTTCAGTAAGTGTTGTTCGGCTGATTTTAATTGAATTCAATTCAATACTATTCATGACCACAGCTTTAGAAGCAACATCGTCTTTACCTCTGGCCTTTAGCTAGCAATTTTTATGAAAAGCCTTTGTTTTATGAATTAATCATAGCAGTATAGCTGCATTTCATATAATTGTGAGTTCCTAAAAGATATTTTTATGCATGCAGTGGTGTGATTGTGCTTCTAATGAGGTGTTTCTGTTTAGATCTTTCAGCTTTGCTGCTTTAATAATTAATGATCAGAGAGTCTTCCCTTATTTATATCATCAAAAATATTAAGTGAAAGCCATATCTATTTATTTCAGGCCGCTAAGCAACAAGCCCCGCCTGCAGAAGGAACACAGCAGCCCAAGAATGAACAAGAAAAGCAAGAGTCACAAGCAGATGCGGATGATCAGCAATCAGCACCCCCACCTGCCGATGTCCCACCTCCCGCAGACCAAGATGGGGATGCTTCAGGTGACCAACCTCCCCCTCCTGAGGCACCTCAACCAGCACCAGCTCCGCCACCGCCTGATGCACCACCACCACCCCCAGATGCACCACCACCACCCCCAGATGCACCGCCACCACCCCCAGATGCACCGCCACCACCCCCAGATGCACCACCTCCTCCTCCAGAACAACCAACGCCACCACCTCCACCACCACCTCCCCCTGCTCCAGTACCACCACCAGTCTACCCTTACCCACCTCCGGTCCCTGCACCATATCCACTACCTTACCCCTATCCGACCGAACCCGCACCTGCCCCAGTACCTTGTACCTCGAACGAAGACTGCGTTGAAGTTGACGGTCTACCTTATTGCGTCAACGGCTTCTGCGCTGCTACTCCATATGGAAGGAAAAAGAAGGCACACAAATTTGCCGGGGTACGTACCAATATTCTAAGAATGGTTTGTATTGGTCGAAAAAAATTTTTAGGAGGGAATTCTATAGTCAATGCATCATTTGACACCTTTCTTTATGCAAGTCAGTCACCCTAAGCCATGAAATCATAATTTTGTCTTTTTGATCAATATTGACTCAACATTTATAGGGCTAGTTGAACAAAAGAGAATTTTGCCGTTCTGTGACATTTTCACAAATTAATCCCGGCATTTGAGATGCTTTTCACTGAATTGGCTTTTTGTACGTGCGCGTTTTGCGACTTAGGAAGATGACTACGCAAGTGGAGCTGAAACGATGGATGTTTCTTCAGCAGTAAGAGAAGGGGACGAAGAAGCTGCTTCCAATGACGAAGAACAAGCCGAAGAGGTTCGTCTACTCCTATAATTCAGATTAGTACTTGACATGTTTCAGCATTGGCTATTTTTTGATGTTTATATTTGCGAATTGTAAAAGAGATAAGCACGGAAAAAAGTAAATTAAATATAATAAAGGGTTTTGGTCCACCCTATGAGGAAAATTATACCAGTCGTATGATGCTTTTACCTACTTTGGAAAATGCTTATAAGACAAATGTTAATTAGAATTCTTGGAACCGCTAACTTTTGTTGAGGCAGCTGAGATACTTTAGAAATAGACGAGGGAAAAAGAGTAACAAGATTGCTGTCGTGGTAGGCAAGTCAAATTGCTTCTTCTCATGGTGCAATTCCTTCATTTTTGAATAATCTTCCCAAAATCTAGGATGTACCTAAGATTGATCAAGTGATAGAAAATTATCAAAATATATTTTAATTCTCGCAGTTTGCGACTTTTAAGCTCTCCACGATTCGCTGACTGTAATCATTGATTTTCGCGTGGTAATGAATTTTCTTTTATACAAAAAAGAACGAATTGAAGCTACTTTTGAGAGCTTTCGTGCCAATGCAGAATAGGGCTTTCAAAAGATATGAAAACAAAATTATTAAAATGTATCTAATAGATTTTGTTTCGTATATTTATGAAGCATAGAAAGTTCGAGTTTTCTTAAGCTGTTACAATTTTGGAAACTCACTGATACAATGCGTTGAAAATAGTGTGCAAACTCATTTGATAAAATAAAAAATTAGGAAATACAAGAAAAATAATTTTGTTAAAAAGTTGCAGTTTACCAAAATCGTGTCAAAGCCCGCGCACCTGCTAGAAAGTGTTTATTCCAAATGGTCATTGACTACCACTTAAACACCAGCATTGATTTAGATTGCTAGTTTTTGAAGTAGACTGAACACTTGCTCTACCGGCTGCTTCTCTGATATTAATGATGTGACATAATATTGAGCAAAATTGCATTCCAATAGCAATGCCGTTGACAATTTTAATGAATACAGGTTTTCCATATCTTTTGGCGTTGAGTTCCTGAACTTTCACTGTCCATAACTTTTATAGGCGTAGGAGAAATAGGGGCTGGGTGCTGCAGTTCCCCAATCAGGCAAAGTTTATCGAAATTCAGGTACGTTCAGGCATCTCAATGAAGCAACAATAGTCGGGAAGGACTCACAATTTGCCACCTAATCGTTCAGCCTCTACTACACCCATAATTATTTTAACCCACTCTTCACGTCTATCGAGCGATCTGAGCTTTCAACAAAAAAGATATCACATGCATTGGCGATTTCTGTATCTTCCATCTGCTAGAGGCAGTGACGTAGCTTGACTTTCCAAACTAGGGGATGGGGGTTCATGAGTAGTAAAATTTAGCGACGAAGACATATATGAAGGTACATTTAGGGCTTTTCATCTACAGATCGACGATTATACCGACAAACCAAGGAATTTTTTCACCAACTAAAAATTTACCGACAAACTCATGAAGAATTGAGGGAGGTGTAACACCCCCTACACCCCCTCCCGCTAGCTTCGCCCCTGACCAGACTAGAAGAACAGATTTAAAGACGAATGCATTTTGTGAGATTAAGTAATCACTGTTCAAAATTTTAGAAGCCAGCCAAACAAACCTTAATCGCTGAAAGACAAGATCAGGCAGATGAAGAAATACAAGAAGAGCCCATGGGAATTAAGAGTGGAAAGACAAAGGAAAAGCAGGCTGTGGTAAGTGGTGATTGGTTTGACCATTTAGCGTGACAATTGTTATAGGTGATGAAGTTAATCAAATGCTCCGGGATATTCTTTTATTCGGATCCAATTCTCATCAAAATAAGATGCGTTGAGTCGTTTATACATCAGCCAACCGTGAAACTGATATCTTTAGCATAAATATGGTTGGAAAGCAGTATTGTCTATGTTCAACATAAATGAAATCATACGGCAGAAAAAAGAACTTGAAATATAATATGGTTATTTTTTGCGTATATTTAATGTTCTGGCTTTTCCCCTAAGTTCTGATACCTAACTAATGACATTTATTTTGATTCTGTAGTAGCAGTCGCTTAACTTTTTCACAACATTAAAACATCTGCTATAATGCAAAAAGCATTATCACATTCAAATTTTGGATGTATGCTCAATTATTTGATGCATCAACAGCCCGATGCAGCTCCAACGAGTGCACCAGAAGCGAATGCACAAACAACTGCCTCGCAGGCAAGTAGCACAGCAACGCAACCAACATCTGCATCCAGTACAACATCTTCATCGTCGCGACCTTGTCAAACAGATGATGATTGCAGTAACACACAAACACCATACTGCGTAAAAGGCTATTGCTCAGCTCAGCAAAGCAAAAAGAAAGTCAAAGGAAAGAAGAGCTCCAAAAAAGTAAAAAAGAACAAGAAACACGGAAAGGAGGAAAAACACGAAGAGGAGGCGAAACACGGAAAGGAGGAGGAGCAAGAGTGAAGTTTCAAAACAAAGAACTGTGATTTTCATTGGCCAAGAAAAAACTTATATGATTCATCAAGTATGAATTCGTTAATGATATAGCATGCATAAACAGTATTTACCTATTACAATTGGAGGCACCTTCGTACTCTGTAAGGTTTAATTTTGTGTAGCAAAATATTAGCAAGATGACACCTTTGTATTAGTATTGGAGGTAGAGAACGATAGCTTGTTAGTAATTTAAAGTATGAAAGAGTTGAAAGACACTTTTGATAAAGAAACTGTCAGTTTTCTGATTGCCTCTAACTTTAATCAGAGCAAAGCCAGCAGATTAAGTTGCACATTAAAGTAAGGCATCCAATAATTTTCATCTTTCCAAATGATATGTGTTTCATTCATTGCAATTTGATTCATAAGGAACTCAATTGCCAGTCGATAGTATAATACCGAGCTAAGCACGTCCAAAGAATGCTATTTTGAAAGAGGATCCATATAGGACAAGTTAAATTTGTTTTGAAATATTATCCAGGTATTCCATGTTGCATACAAAAAAATTGAAAATATGTTTCGAGAAATATGTTTTTAAATGTTTGGAAGGGTTCAAATTATTGGAATATTTATTTGCGCGCCTGGTCGACGTGATTCTTCAAGCGATACGGTGCCTAAATTTTCATAACTGAAATATATAACCGGCTCCTTAAACTTTGCATGAATGGCAAAGAATTAGATATAAGATGATGAGAATAAGAAGTGTTTTAATTTGCAATCTAATCATTCATCTGTTATAAACGTGGCAAGATTAAGAAAAATTAGGGCTGGGGTGAGAAGTTTCTTTCGGTAGCCAATCGCTTTTTATCCAGCAAGGTTTGTGTGTAAATAAGAAGAATATTTCACTTCAAAATTGTTCTTCGGGAATCCTTCCTCAAAGAAGTCAAGATATTTTCATGGAATGTCGTAAGTTCTTAAGCATGCACTTTCTGGTGGTGTGATCCAAAAATGAAGTCTTGATCAGTCTTCTACAGATTGGTGCAAAACAAAACTGCAAACAAATGTATTCTGGGCTACTGCAAACAATGCATGTTTTTGATTAAAGACGTCCTTCTGAGTAATTTGTTGTCGGCAATGCTCAGGCCCAGTGTTAAACACCAGTTAATGCTTGTACCATGAGATATGCCAGGTCAAATAAGCGCATATCTTTTAAATTGTGTGATAACAGCTTGGGAAATAGCGCATTCTGCCTAGAGCAAATACGCCGGTAAGTGCAACTTTTGCAAATTTCTACCTATTATATCCAATTTTCTTCTTTTTGCAGCATTTTCTTCCTGGGAATGCTTTAATAAACGTTGATGCTATATTGTATACAACAGTGGAGATTTGGAACCTGAGAAATGGAATTTTGCAGTGATTCCATCGATATTTGAGCAACTTCATATTTTTACCGATCAACTCGTTTTTGTTTGCTTGACTGTCATCATCTTTATGATAAAAAACAAGTCTGCCTCTTTGTTTCCATTCGTTTGCTAATCTATCAAAAAAGCTTTTAAATCAACAACAAACAAAGCAATAAGCTGGAAATGATTCGGTGGTAAGAGAGTAAGCAAAACGCCATATACTTAAACAACAGAAAAATGTGCAATGAAATATAAACAATAAAAATCAGATAGTAATTTTTCATCATTTTAGGTGTCAAGATGAATCGCACGTCTGTTCTTTGGCTCTTGCTTTTGGGAGCAGCCCTGTTGGTAAGTAAAGAAGTTTTCGCTTCTTTTTGGTTTCGTTATTCTTTTCCATCTTGATTTTGTTACCCATTTCTATCTTGTCTTCAAGCCTCACTACAACACTGCAATTAGAAACTTTAAAGAAAGTTTTTATTGGATATAATTGTCCTCATCTTTGATCTTTTTAATTGTAGGAGGGCAAAGCAGTCCGCCACAAGGCCAAGAAGACACACAAGGCTGGCGAGAAGGAACAAGATGTTTACTATGTAAGAAAACAACTATCATTTGCTCTTTCCATTCACCGAGTACAAGGATAAAATGTTTGGCATTTTCAAATTATTAACTTTTTCACGACATAAACGGCGAAAAGCTTCATATAGGATATCTCAAGGTATACGCGAATTTCTAATTTATTTAGCTACGTATTTTTTCCTTGTAAGATCAATTCTTGTCTGTAAGATCAAATCTGCATTTATAAATAAGTGTGAGTAAAACTATGAAAATGACAATTTATGTCCTACTCTTTTTTTCAAGTTGAATGTTTTGTTATGATGTTGTTTCTCGTTTCTTACATTGAGGGCAATCATTCAAAAAACGTCCGTCATTATCTCAGAAAGGCAGAGAAAACAAGTGAAAAAAAGAAAAATTATTCTTTTTCTTTCCACATTTGAATTGAAAATACTAAGTATAATATCAAGGGGTAATATAGAAATGAATTTAGCATCAATGAGAGCTGTTACTAATATTGATATTTTATCTTTACAGCCACCCCCACCACCGCCTCCCCCAGATTACCCACCTCCTCCACCACCACCTCCATATTATCCTCCACCTTATTATCCACCACCTCCACCTCCACCTCCACCACCCCCAGTTTATCCTCCACCTGAATACCCACCTCCACCAGCTCCGGTGCCGCCACCAGCCCCTGCACCAGTCCCCTGCACAATGGATGCCGACTGTGTTGCTGCACCTGGCACACCATACTGTGTAGCTGGATTCTGCGCAGCGACACCATTAGGAAAGAAAAAGAAGAAGAAGCTGAGGAAGAAGGCCAAGTTTGCCGATGTGAGTTGACCCTTGAGTAATTTAAAGAGACAGTTAGATACGCGATGTAAAAGTGGAAGTTTGCTTTGAGCAACATCATATCTTTTTACATTGGAGGCGTGAAATTTACACATCTTATCAACAATTGGCAGCCAATTTTATATAGAATTCATTGAAAGCATCCAAAAATCTTGTCATAATTTACCAATGCTTATTTTGCAGCACGAGAAAGATTTGGCAGCTGGAGAGACAAAAGTGGAAGAGGCTGTGAACAATAAGAAGGTTGCTGATGGAGATGATGAAGATCATGCGGAATCCGCTGAGAAGATCGTACAACAGGCCTTGGCCAAGGGAAAGGAGAGCGAGGAGAAAAAGAAAAAGGAAGAGAAGAAGGTATTAGGATATTTGCTTTTTGATCACAAAATGCTGTTTATGTATTGTCCTTTTGTTATATTCTGTGGATGTCCTTTTGTTATGTCCGGTGGATGTCCTTTAATTTTAGACACTCCTGGCTTTTTTGAAATGAAACTACATCGCCTCTGGTAGTTTGATGAAAGAAAACAAATTATTGGTATATTTATCGTTGGGTAGATGATTAACGGACTTGATTTTATGTTCTCCGTGAGTCAAGAATTATGATTGCATGAACGCATGTGGGGTTTAATTCTATCAATATCTTATCTCCATGGATTTTTCATTACTGTTCCCGCCATAGGAGAAAAAGAAGGAAGAAGAAAAAGAGAATGGAGCTGACAAAGAAGAGCAAGAAGACGATTGAACGACTCAAGCAAAAGACAGGTTTTTCTTTTAATTTTACAAAACGACAGAATGCAATAAGAACCCATCCTACAACTTTTATGCTACCCTAGATTAACGGCAGCAAAAAATGAGAATGGCAGCAAAAATGAGAGCTTCTTTGCCTGCAAAAAATAAACCATGCTGATACCTGCATCTGCTTGTTCCACAAGTATAGCGCGAAACGGAATTGACAATTCAATGGTGCATGGTTTCATAAACAGGCTGTTTCCAAATCTCTTCTCCAAACTATCTGGTCCCTTCAACCAGAAGCAAACTTTCAGCTTAAATTTCTGCTTAAACAGTTTAAAATTGATAAATTCTGTAAAGTATAAAATGTCCTTATATTTAACTTTCAGGAGAGTCCCGAGATCTTCGAAGGCAAAATCGACCATCTAAGGTTGTAGGCATCTGTTCACAGATGTAAACCAAAGAGTCACATGCTTGCTGTCAATGCTTGCTACTTCAAAGGAGTCTTATTGTACATCAAACTGATGATCATGACGATTTTTATAACTTAATAAAAAGTCTTGTTTTTTTGTAGTTTCTGCCTAGTAATATTCATACTAGAAACAGGATCAAAAGCTCGTAAAGATACAAGATTGTGATGAATCGAACAATAAGATGGGTATCTGTATTTTGATAATGCCAGACACCCCTAAAATTGAAAACTCTATTCTCCTTCAATGCTCACTAGATAATTAAATATAAAAAAATTGAACGAGAAAAATGAATGAATTAGCAGATGGATGAATAAATAAATTAATTAATGAACAAATGAATGAATGAATGAAACAATGAATGAATGAATAAATGAACGTGCGACAATCTTATCTTGATTAATGTGACCAACTGTTTCAATAATAACTACAACTGTAATTTTTAGCCTAGATCTTTAATTTTTGAAAGCTACGTTCATACCTTACATGGCCTTGCCACTAGTTTTACAGTTTCTACGGAAAAACTTTCCAATTTCAATCAACAGATTTCTGAAATACAGTTGCAATTAAACATTATAACGAGCCGTCTTGCACAAACTCTCTTCAAATGAAACGACTGATAAAAAATAACAGACTAAAGTTATAAAATATAGAACTAATAAATTAAGATATTCTGCACTAATTAGCTTAGAAAAAACTTAGAATTAAGAGTATAGTTTGGACGACTGTTCAGTTATCTTTCTGGACCAGAGTAAATTCTATGACCTCTCTGCTGATATTTATTTTAAAAGATCTGGGACATGGGCAAAAGAACTAGTATATCATACCAAGGATCGCTGAAGACCATTACAAGAAGCATCTTTTTTATGAGAAACTAATGCTACCCTATATAACAGTTTGTTCAGAGAGTGTCAGATTTCTTTAACATGCATTACATTTCAACTTAGTGAACTTCTTAATCATCGAAATATCAGGTCAAAATATGGGTGCGCCGATAAAAAACCGCCCTCATGTTATCTCAATTTTGAGGCTGCCAGTAGGAGGCCTCTGAGACGCTGCAGAAATTGCTCACTACATGACTATTTACAATCAAATTTATTACATGATGTTATACTAGAGGGCTTGGGCGAAGAACACAGTTTGCTAATAACAACAACGCCACTTTTCATGTGACGACAAGAATGTGTTCGAATACGAAGCCCGCCACCGCAGGACGCAGAGCAGTAACTCAAAAAGCGGGGAACCCATTTGTAAATGTTGCATGGTCCATTGTTGCAAGGCTTCGCAGTTACAGGAAACTCACCTGCGCACGTTATCAGTGGCTTGTTGTTGGCTGGTTGATTGGTTAACGAGCACCCAGCTCGCCTCACCTGGATGCTGGAATAAACACAAGAAAATAATTGAATGTTAAGCAAAAAACACAAGGATCAATGCTAAATTTCTTTATCAACTCTTTATCAACTCTAAGGTATTGGACGCTTAAAGAGGCCTACGAAACAGTGCTGCACCACTGCCTGCTACACCACAACATAGCATCGCCTGTAAGGGTGGGTATGGACAAATATGAAAAATGTAAGCAAATTCAAAACAAAGTTGCAATCAACACTTTTTTCAAAGTATTAGCAATTACCCTTGGTCACAGGTCTTGCTGCATCTGCTCCAGGGCTCTGTAAAAAATGAATGCTCTGTGCAGGAAGATGCAAGACAAGGCTCAATTTCCGAAGGTTTGCGGTCTTTACAAAGCCCGTCTTGAACAATTCTGTTAGCGTTGTTATCGAGACATCTAACTCTTCTTGCTTTAATGCCAATGCCACAGGTTGCCGTGCATGCACTCCACGAACCCAGCCTCCAGGAGTATCTACAAAGGAACAAAACCAAGCGAAGGGTTTATCTAAGCAATTGATCACCAGTCATTTCAATTCAATGAGCGATGCTAAAAGTTTGTTGGAAGTCATGGCACCACGTATCCTATTGCTCAACTACAGAACAGAGAAAGACGACAAAATAGAGAGAGAGAGAGAGAAATAAGAGATCACGTTTCACGCCTTGTCGGCACACGGCAAAGAAGCAACGGGAATACATACAGAAGTGGATCAAAATAAAACAGCCCGTGGGGACAAAGAGTAATGAAAACTGTGTCTACCGGGACCTTGCGGTTAAATGCGCGCCACGATATGCAGAGCAGAAGAGTGAAAAAATGCAGAGAACAAAAGAATTGTCGAATGTTAATGAAAGAAAGCTCTCCTGTGACAAACTTACAGTAAATTTCCTGCGATGTTATTGCGCTTTTAATTAGGTCGTCTACCCACAAATCATAAATGATTAAAACTAACCTCTCTGTGCACTGCTGGGTATTGCATACCCTAGCAAGCTCGCCTCCAATAATATCATTGCAATACAGGTCTGTTATGATCCGTTCACTGCGCTTCTCATAGCACGTTGGTATTGATTGCTGGACTCCTGAATAGAAAATGAATGACTGTAATTTGAAAAAACCAGGATCATCAATGATATTTGCATGATGTTAAATATCCGAATGTCAATTACTTCTTTCTAAGAGCAGTTTTGATCAATGCTGAGGAGAGGGGGGTCAGGGGGGTCACTGACCCGGGGGCCCTTGGCTATAGGGGCCCACAAATAAAAACTCAATTAAAAAGGGATGAGAAACTTATACTTTCCGACAAAATCTAAAAAGCATTTTTATTTTCTCTGTAAATATCAACATAATATAACGACATCAGAACTGAAAAAATACATCTTTTGATACATTCATATATTGTTATGTTTATTTTACTTTAAATTCTTTCATATCAAAACAAAGGTAAACATAGACAACCGTGTTAAATTGCCAACACCCGAAGTTTTCCGACAAAATAGAAGTTTAGCTATACAGGGGGGAGGGTTTGCCCCCTCTGACCCCCTCTATCTACGCCACTGCCACCAGAACAGTTTTGCCACCGTTGCATTTTTAGCAACCAAAATAGCCACAGAGCAATTTTGGCAACCATCATTTCATCCATCAACCATCATAGGGGAGCATTCCCCCACCCCTTAGAAGCTTCTGCCTAAGGCATGCATCTTTCGTCTTGATCCGGGGCCCATCAATCCTCTCCGCGGCCCTGGTTTTGAAATCAATAAATGCTAACAAACGTCTGAATGCTACATGTCTTAAACTTCTCACTATTATCAAATTTCATCTCAACATATTTCAAAATCTAGTACAACAACCAACTTAGCATCCGGAATGTACAATATCACAACACATAACTCTACTAGTCTAACTCTACTAGTCTAACTCTACTTATTAACAGCATATCTAATAGAAGCTTCTCACCACCGCCACAAGATTGGCTACAGTTCGTCCACGACCGAACTCTGTATTCAAATTGATCATAGCCGACAGTCAAGGGCAATCTTGCAGCAATGCTAACTTCAGTCTTGAAAGCAGCGAGGAATGAGTTATTTGCGAACGGATTGTAAACCTGCCAAGAAAAAAAAGCAACTAAATATGGCTACTAACGAAGTTGCAAAACATAGCACATATGGGAATTATTTTAAAGTTTATCATTTTTATGGCTTAACAGAGCCGTTCATGATTTGCAACTACATATGTGCACTGGCTGTGCCCTCCGCCCCTCATAAAATTTAATCAAAGGAACCTTACTTCAATCTCTAGCTTTGAAATGCTAATAAAATTATCCTAGTGTAAAACGGTTAAGACCAAAATTTCAAGACGCAGCTGCAGTAGCCTCTAAACATAACTATCTTGCGTATTGCTCCGCATCAATCTAACAAACAAACAGATCACGTTTATTTGAAGGATGTGGAGCAGACACTAAGCTGACATTCGACAGCGATGCAGGCAGGCCTATATGATTATTGAAAAATGAGTACAAAGAGAGAAATACCAAAATTCGACATCCATAGTTCGAAAGTTTAGGAATGAGTATCGTTGATAAGGAGCTGGAGTTCCTGTATACAAAAATATTTCCATTCACAGTGTAGTTTCCCATAGGCCAGTTGTAACCATCAGCGTTGAAAACATTTGTTGCATTTTGATTGTCAATGTACACGCCTAGAGAAAAAAACGTGTCTTAATTTGGATCTGCAACTCAAAAAAGCTGGGAACTAGAGGCACGCAAGAAATGAGACACTTTGTGTTACCTGGAAACAGCCGAGAGTTTCTTTCCATCTTGATCTCTACATGCTCAGATCCTTCAGGAATGACGTAGACCTCAGTGAATTCTGGGTAAATATAAAATGAATAGAATAAATTTCAAATTCAAATGTTTTAAAGATTTTCAGGACATATTTATCAAATTTTCTGAAGTTTTTATTGGAATACTGAAATTTTGATAAATCATCTGGTCTTAGCCAGTACATAAAGAGGTTATTGACATTCTAAAAAGATATTACAATGAATAGTAATAATTATCATAATCACCGGTCAGTATTGACTGGAGTCAGTATAATCATCAGTTAGAAATAATATTGTAAAAAATAATCTTACTACTGAGGGCCTTCACAGCCTTTTTGCCGTTCACTAGTTTGCAAGACTTGCCATCTCCTCCGCAGATACCACACTGGTCAAAAGTTTTGCGTGATTTGACTTTATAGTCACAGCCAACAATCTAAGAAATAAATCGAAAACCTCGTTAAATAAAAAATGCTGCAAAATCTGACATTTCTGACAAATTCCCAGCATGAATGTAACTGCACACACGAGCTTCATACTCTACAAAGAGTAGAACAATTTGACAGAAGGCTAGAAAAATCAAATAGATGTGAAAATGTAATTTTTCCCAAAAAGATGTGAAAATGTAATAAAGGAACTGACATACGCTGTTAAATATATTGAAAAAGAAGAAAATTTGGGAAAAAGTTCGAAAGCAAAAGAACGAAATACCAGGCATTGGCCATCGTAGCAAACGTGAAGTGAACTATTTGCTTGGCAAGGGAAACCATCTTCTGGCACAAGTGCTTTTAGTTTCCTCTTTAATGGCGAGTGGCACATGATTTCACATTCGGGATGGCCTGGAGCTAAAATATAAATTTTTGAGATATACTATTGTCGTAAAAGTGTAGAGGTGTGAAAAACAAGAATAACTCGTTAAAGTAGCGAAAGGACTTAAAAGGATGAGCTATTGGCAAAATTGGAGCAGAAAATTGAATTTCGAAATTTGAGCTGGTTCTTGCAGTATGCTTTAATTCACGCCATTAACTAAGAACATGTTAAGCAATTGAACTATTCATCCTATCCAAAGCAGTCAAGGAAAGGAACATCAAGCGAAGGCTGTAGGCGATATCGAGGTTTTTGGATGACATCTTGTAACACGCACCTGAATCTTTGCTTTTGCAGGCGCCAGTCCTAATATTTATGTCATCCAGTCCAATGTCGCTGCGATATCCATCACCACGAATCGCTTCAAATACTAACTGGGAAACAAACAAGGAACAAATATTGATTACATTGTCTTTAATTTGTTCAGTACATTTCTTTATTATTGTATTCAATTCGTAGCTACGTAATCTTTAAATCTGATTGCCTAACGTTGACCTTACTAACCTGATACTCTTCTTCACTCTGGACTGTGATCTCTTCACCAAACCATTCGTTGCCTTGCTGACCTTCTTTTAGCCATAATGTGTCCAGTTCCTTTCCCTTCATCTTCTTCAAAAGTTTAAGTGAGCCCATCTGCTCACCATACATGTGATAAAAGAATGACAAACATACCGTGGAGACTAGAATGGTTTTACTGAGAAGCTTCGAGGAGGTTCCTTTGACTGGTTCAAAAGAAGCTACTATCCACGAGGCTTCGAAGTATGCGTAATAGCCTGCAATGTAAACAAAGTTTTGGCTACAAAAATTTGGTTCTGCATTTTGTGACATCATAAAATGGCTTTCAAAAACGCAACATTTTTAAACAAATTAAAGCACTTGACAATCTTCAGAGTATAAAATGTCAGAATCATGTTAAAAAATTCCAAGCAAGAAAAATCAATATAGGCTAATTTTGGTGTTGATACCTCCACGTGTACCAAATGTGTGATCAGCACTTGGTCCAGTGAGGGAGCTCTTGGTGGGCGCATTTGTGCGCAGCCATTTTTGCCCATTTGCAGCGTCATTACTCCATCCGCAAGCTCCGGTCTGGAAATCGCATGTAATGCCGGCTTTTTTTACTGAAAAAAGAAAGAAAAAATGCGTGACAACAAGTAATAGCTGACAGATCTTTGATTGTCTTAAATAAGCTTGCCAGTAAGATTTTTTTCAGTTTCATTGAAACATTGAAACACTGAGATTGTAACAATGTTAAAAACTCTTGTAATTTTTAAGGTAACTATATCAATCAAATTTTTCTTATCATATGCAGTTTCTCGATTATATTTTGGTTTCTTAATATAACACATTTAGCTTAGTTGCCAACTTACAATTCTCTCCTTCCATTTCATCAGTGAGTTCCTCCCAGTCAGCACCATATTTCTTACATTTTTCTGCTCTCAAAAGAGGTTTAGAAAATCCCAGCCAACAGTCCTATAAAGACAAAATCAAGAAGCAATCACCATAAAAAGTTTCCACGAAAAGGCACCAAGAGTTTAGAACTTTACCGTGAAGGTGGATTTCCTCTTCACGGTATGGACGGAAAACGGAAAACGGCATACAGTACAAGTATGCGCAGAAGATATTTTGACATTCAAGAACGGTACGCTTACCGTACCGCTTTCCGATTTCGAAAATTGAAACCAAGGCAACATTTTCCACGGAATTCTTACCATTTGACCTCTCAACCAATCATGTTCGAGGCATTGCGTCATAACTTCAGCGACAAGCTCTGTTTCAAACTGAGTGACAGTCATTCTGAAATACTTGAAATAGTATTACCACAGAATCATCGGTGGAAGCAGGCAGAGTTGAAGAGCCCCCCTTGTAAATACCAATAATGAACCCTTTTCAACTTTTTGCTATCCTTTTTGAAAACTTTTTCGAGAAGGCCCCTCTTGTATTTTTCATAGCGACATTTGTATTTTCATAGTTTCCTGGGTGGAACTTTTCTTTTGCTTCTTTCTTGAAACGTGTTTCACCCATATGCTCTTCTCGTATTTCTTCCTCTTTTAACTTTTCAATCTTCTTCCAAAAGAAAAAGCATTACAAAGTTGATTAGCATAAACACGCCTTCTTTCCCCTTCCTCGGACATGTTTCATTGCACAAAATGGAAAGGAAGCCAAGTGGAAACTGATGGGCGGAAACTTTCCGAACCGTTTGCCGTTTACCATTAACCGTTTGCCGTTTGCCGTTTACCGTTTACCGTTTACCGTTTTCCGTTTTCCGCTTTCCATCCATACCGTGAAGTGGAAATCCACCTTTAGAATAACCAAACGGTAGAGTAAACAAATAACAGGTGGCCTTCTTTGAACAAAATGTTATCTCTTGATTGGGGCGCTCTGTTAACAACTGCCTAAAGCTAATTTAAGCATTTGTTTACGTTTTGCAATGTAATTATTGCCCGCAACCTGCCCCGCGTATAAGTAGCATATGGAAGCTTCAGTTCATGTTGTCAGCACTTTGTCAGCAGATTTTGTCACTTTTCTGCTGCCATGACAACTGTCAATCAATTTCATTGTCAATCAGTCGGCTTCCTCTTTCTGCGGAAGGCAATCTTCGGAGCGTTGCTCTGCCAAGACTCTGCTAAAGGCCTTCGGTTTTTTGGCACGAAAACGGTGCTGCATCACAGCTCGGTTTTCCGCAATGGATGGAAGTTTTGATTCGAAGTTTTGGGAATCAAAAACCAGTCGAATGCCACACCTTTCTCCCAAAAACTCGAGACCATACGAGCAAAAGTTATGATTGTCGTGAATAGTTTAGCATCAACTAGAGCAGCTGTTTTTATAAAATTGTGAAAACCCAAGATGGTGTCTTTTTCGAATGTCCTGACCTAAATTTTCAAAACAATCATTACCAAGGAACTAATTGTTTGCGGGCAGTACTAGCAAGAGCTATTTCTAGTTTATAAGGGAGAGGCTAACCTGTAATTTGCAAGAATCCACATCTTTGCTCACACCACGACAGTATTTGCCACCATACATTGGTCTATGGATGTTTTCGAAAGAGTTTTAAAACTTCGAAAAAGTACAGATTAAGTTTAAGGAATTATTTTTAGAACTTTGAAAAAGATACACATTGATGTGTTTCAAAAAAACGACACACTTACAAAGAAGATACACATTCAAAAGGTACGCAGACACGGGCTTGCACGGAATTTACACCTGCAAGGCACAGTTTTTAGGCTGTTATGTAAGAGAAAGCCATGGAGCTTTCAGCCGAGCCAAAGCCACGGTGCTCACAGTCAAGCCAAGTAAAGAGAGGGAGGTTGGGCAAAGCTTGTTGATTTTAGATCTGAAGAAGACACCTGTCTATAAGAATCTGAAGGCAAATAAAGGGCAAATAAATATAGGAACGAGACTTGGAAATCGTCTAATAGAAAATATGAGAGAAAATGACAATATCCTTTGAACAACTCACGCTGGACTGTCGCATTCACGAACTCGCGTCCGTACTCCTGCTCCGCAAACTCCCTTACAAGGCCCAAAGATCGACCATGGGCCCCAGCTGCCATCTTTTGGCGCTTTAGGCTTCTTCTTATCCACGCATTTTCCTTTAATACACCACTGTGTAAAGAAATTATATTTAGCTCAAGTAAACATGCAAGCGAAAATATTTTCTAGCCGTTCAATAATAGGATGTTGCAATGAAAAGATACTTAAAAGCCTGAACCTGTTTAGGAACAAAACGAAAAAGAATTTACGCAAAACATTGTGCTTCAAAAAATTGGAAAAGGTTTTGAGATAAGAAGTTCATTCAGTTATGTTGACCATCAATATTAGTTATACAGTTCACTAGCATCAGAAAAGAAATGTCTTCTTTGTTTACCTTTCGAGGTGCACACGAGGTTCCTTCTAGAGGAGATGTCAGAGCCATCGCAATGCATCCTGCCCATGATGTCCTCTGACACCATAAGAATTCGCATGCTCCGTAGGAAACCTATGCAAGCAAAAACACGGCTACCGTCTAATGTCGCGCAGTTATTTCAATATACCCTTTGCATAATATTCTCCTCATTATTTTGTTCTTGCCAGAAAAATAAAAAAGACAAATGCATACGACCTTTGTGAAGAAACTGCTCTTTTTTACAATTATCAGTTACGTTATAAATGTATAAAACAACACAAAAGGGTAAATTACAAATTAACCTACATTACTATCAATCGCACCAAGTTAAGTAGGACATGCATCAACATCTTAATCTGTCTGGCGATTGCAGCCTCGCATGCAAGCTATGTGTTTCCACAAAGTAATTCTCCTGAGCATTCTGTGGGGGATTCTACAGCGCGCATAGCAAGCATTTAGTTATGTTATGTTACATTCTTAGATATATTGCTTTATTCACTTGAGGACACGAAGTAGCTTAATTTGTTTTGTTATGATATTGTATTTACGTACTTGTCTCCTGTTAATGTGTATGTGAACAAGGTAAAGGAAACTGATATTCGTGATGTATTTAAAACCTACGTAAGACCTTTGTATCGGTATAAGCAAATATAGGTTCCCTGATTTGACATGTTTATTAGCTGAGTAGTGTAAATTGAGTTCATAAAAGTACAGTAGGGCAGTGTTAGCGTAAGATGTGTTGAGGAAAGACGTGTAGAAAAATTGAGAAATGATGAGACAAGGCGTACGTTTGAGTTTTATTTGAAGAGATTTCTTGGTTCGTGGAGAAGTATATATGTTTCGAGCCAGCTTAATTGAGATAGATTGCGATCTATAAAACATTCATATGCTCTTACATCTGTTTTTTTTGACTAACTTTTAGCTCACAGCCGAACAAATACGACAATTGTTTGGCTGACAGCATATAGGTGTATTATTCAAAAGACAAATATTAGACCAGGCCAAAGGGGCAAAACCATTGTGTGTAAATTTCAAGGTTAATATTTGCCTCTTACTTAAAGATCTACAAGGATATAAGGAACATTATAAATAAGTACACACTTGGCAGGATTTGGCTCTTGAACCAAGTTTCGCTTTGCATTGACTATCTTTGGGAAAAACCTCTCCAGGGAGGTCATAGAACTTGTCTACAATGTTGTTTTCCGACTCTGTTGGCTTGTAATTTAGACATGAAAAGTATCTAGAAATAGAAAGACATATTGTTAACTTGTAATTACACATCATCACAGTTTCATTTAACTATATTAGCAATGGGCATATGGTTCTCGTCAGTGCCTTAAAGGCAGTTCGTTATTACTTGCCTGATGTTCTCATATAAAGATCTTTTGCTGCAAAAAGACCAGTGGTATTTCTCGTGCTTCGAGTAAACTTTTGGTGACATAATGCTCCCTTGCAGCTTGTCATCTTCGCATTCACCATCCTCACCATCGTGGTCTATTCCAAGACTGAAAAAAAATCTCTTTATTTGTAAAATGTTTTTAAGAGGATAGTCTCAGAAGGGTTTCCAAACAGATCAACTTATCGCTTGTAGCAAATCGGTTAATTTGGTATATATCGAAATGGCTCAACAAAAATAACCTTAGTGGAAGACTCTATTCATAAGTTTTGACCTACCGCAGCTCTGATGTAATCAGACACACTGCGGGAGACTTTAAAGTATTTAATACCACATTTCTTACGGTACAATTCAGTTTTTAATACTCCACAGAGAGTTAACTGTTCGATGGATCAGTAATATAAGCTGAAATACGCACATGCTACAGTTCTTTGAGAGAAATATGGGTCAGAATTAGGACGTATTCATTCACAACGTCGCAACAGACAGGCATTAATAAGAGAAACGCCAGATCTGAACAAACCTTTCACAAATGGAATTTGCAGTTTCACAGAAAAACTTACAAACTACCAAGAATATTAATAATGAAGTGTAACATACGCGTGCCCTGCTTCATGTGCAATCACATAGGCTGTGTTAAAGCCATTCTCCTTCACAAGGGTACAGCTTCTCGACGTACACATTGTGTACATGGCAGCGTAGCCTGTAATATACAACGAGTATTATACTATTGGCTAATGGCTAATCCAGAAATGAGAATACTTAAAGGAGACTCTAACAAGCAATAAAATCAAAGACAACATTTTCAACAAGTGTTTACCTGAAGGTCCTATAGATTTCCTGGAACGCAATAAGAATATTCAGTTATTAATCGAAAGCAAAGGCAAATACTGAGACTTTCTATTTCTTTTTATAAATATAGATGGCAGTCAATGTTAACAAGTGACACTATGGAAGGAAACTGAAGCTGACTTTAAAACAGTAAAGACCACCCGGAAATAGCAAGGTCTATGTTAAACCAAGAATTAATTCATTCGGGTTGTTGTCAACAGTGACAAAAGTTGATGACAGACCTACAAAATCAGCAAAAAGTTAGTGATGGCTCAAGAAAAGTAAGAAAGTCGGGCGTTGAAACGGGGACATCCTATTAAACTGTATGGGTCTCTTAATGTTGACAGAATCAAGCTAGATCTCTTGAGTACTCACTTTGCACTAGTACCAGCTTCATTGGTGTTGGCTTACCTTGTTATTACGGTCGCAAAATCATGGTGGCTGATGCCGTTAGCGCGAGCCAGAGACGACGCAAACGAACACGCATTTGTGATGCTCGTGTCCGGGTCGTTTTCAACCACCTTGTAGGACCTCTATGAAGAACCACAAACAAACATTTGCTATGATACAAGTTGATCCAAAGAGACAGAAGTATGATGCTAGTATCGGTAAAATAATGATTAACGTCGAACAAAGTAACATTTTATAGGACGGAGAACTACATAACATAGAACATACAGGTAATAAAAGAAATGAAAAGATCATGTCCTTTATACAGCTTCCAAAAACATCTAACATGATCTTGCTTTCATTTTAATTCGAAGGTCTTGCTTCCAGTACGGTTAAAGGCACTTGTAAAGGATAATGAGAAGAAAAAAGTTTCGGCTTACAGGGTCACTCTCCGCCATGATTATTTTTGTGACAACTATAGAGACCTTTATTCCAAGGCTTTTGTCCCGAAAAATCTTAGATACCTGTCAAGCAAAAGAACAACGTAACATACACCGTTTTTTGAAAGGAATATCTTTGAAAAGAGTGTACGTACCAGACATTGGACCAGACAAGGGGGTATTTTCCAACGGCATAGCCACAAAAAAGGGCAGGTTTCAAATGGTAGGAAAAAGTGCATCGCTTCGAAACAAGGAAGTATGCCGAAAAAATCGTTTACAGAAATCCAGTCTTCAAATAAAGAAAAAATCTAATCTTGGAAACTCGAGACAAGAAAGGCTGCTTCTGCTCTGGAGGACCCAAACTCAAAGAAAAACATTCTGATCATACTCAAGATAGAAATCACCATTGCCAAGCAGGACACTCAAAGCAAGCAAATGAAAATCAGTATCAAGCTGATAAGTGTTCGATATAGGAAAACTGTCTTCCTCACCGCACTCATAATTGTCATCAACAACTTCTTTCCGAGCCTTTTTCCATAATAGTTGGTTACTGATGCATCAGCAACAACCAAGAAACGCAAAAACTTCTCAGGTACCGGGATGAAATCCTTCAGTTTTCGTTCTAAAAAAGCTGCAATGCAAAGTGAAGTCTCGATTAGTGGGGACGAAAACAAAAAAAATTACAAAACAGGTTGGGCCTACAGATCTAGGGAAGTGGGTCTCTATACTCCTGTAAGAGACACAAGTGCCCCTCTTTTGGTATTCAAAGGACTGATCTCCTCGCTGGAATATATACTCTTGTACGACCATATGGATATGCAAATCTCGCAAATGATGTTCTGTTGCAAATCGTATTGCACGGCGATAAGAATTTTCAAAACCATCTCATTAGAACCATCCTTGAGTTAACAATACGTTTTATACATTGTACTGGTCGCTTTGAAAAAAGCATCTCGCCCCCTCCCCCCCCCCCGAGTAAGCCAACAATTGTTTAGTTAACTATAATATGTAAAGGCTGTATCTAATTTTATTTGAGGTGAGATCTGTGATAACGCAAAATTACTTAAACTGCAGCAAACATCTTGTCTGCTACTATTCGCTAATATTTTCGACTGACATCTAATTTGAAAGAAAATGTAGCGTTCTTTGTTTTTTTTCTTCCTTTGGTAATTCGTATGTAAGTTGTCTTAGTTTTTCGTGATGCCACGGAGTAGTCATAGTGTTTTGCACCCAGTGGCATCGTCCTTGTAATGTCGTTAAGTATTTTGTAGGTAGTGTGACTAGTAAATTTGTATTGTATATTTTTATTGGAATGTAAAAAAAGAGACACAAGTGTTTGGATAAACTGGCAGGAGTGGTGAGGCATCACTTTCCCAGGGAAGGGTGCTGCTTCAAAGATGTATTATGATGGAAGAGGGTCCATTCAACACAATGAATGAAATTCAGGAACCCGTGAATAGAAGTGAAAGTGTGGGCCCGGGGGTTCGATCGCGGGGTGCGATCGAACGTATTAAAAAGAGAAGATGTATTCTACAAGTTATGTAGTTCCTTTGTCCTTTGTCAGAAGCAAAAAGAAAGCTAGGCGTTGGGACAGTAAGACTATTATTTGAGAGAGGAATATGGGCATGGCAATTCAACACGCGATTTCCACAACTTTCTTGAATTCCAGCTAGAATATATTCAAAGTTAAACTAACTTGAACAAAGTTTATGCAATTTGACAGAAATTCTACTCCGGCTATTCCAAACAGCATCCTTCTCTTTAAAAACGATAAACTTCAGCCTTGCATTCTAAACGCTTTCGTAAAAAAATGAAAGGAGAAAAAGGGCCGTCACTACTATGGGGCGTTGGGGTGTAACAGCCTTTGGAAAGAATCTATTGAAAAATGAGGAGCTTTTCGCCATGTAGGGGTGCTTCGTCGGCAAATTTTCAGACTTGTCAGCAAATTGGGGATGAATCATCCACTTTGTCAGCAAATGGGACCTGAGCACTCCCTTGAGCACAATAGCTAGCGGCGGCCCTGTGGAGCAAACCTGGATTCGACTAGCTTGTGCAAGGTATTATCAAACTCTGAAACTCACAAGGTCGCTTAATTCGTAAGTCAATGAATCCATTGCCACTGCCGCCAACAACACGAAATCTTTTCCTGTCATTCGTCAACATGTAATAGCTAGTTTCCAGGTCTCTGACTTCCCATACTGTGCCAGATGCAACTTCAAGGGCCCTTGGTTCATTTGGTCTGAGATCGAACTGAGGACGCGCGTACACAAATACAAAGCCGACAATTTGGAAAACCTGAGTACAAATGAGAATGAAATGTCACTTGTTACAAGAAAATTGCACATCAACGCAGAAGAAGAAATAAACACCCATCGTGCGAGGATTTTCATCGATATTTTGCGAAGATTAATATAAAGTTTAGTTTGACTGCCATGTGAAATTGAGACTTACTTTTGCAACGAACCTGAAAAACGGGTATAAGAAAAAGAGAGAAACCGTATAAACGCAGGAGACATTGTAGAAAACTGCTACAACGTCCACTGCCTGCTTTTTCTACTTCACTTGCAGACCTAAAAGTTAATAATACGAAATAGTTTCGATTTTATTTGAGAATCTTTGTCATACAATCCAATTGATGTTATCTTGTCTGTTGAAAAGTTACACGAATATGTAACCCAAATTTTTCAGTCCTGCAAGTGAAGGCAATCTTTGGGCTTACCCTGACTTCTCTGCCTGATTTGTTGATAAAATTGATTTTAATTCTGTCACTATCGATGAATCGTCTTCTTCGGATAATAATTCCCCTTTCTAGAATACAGAAAAAAAGCACTTTGTCTTCTGTTGCTGTGAAATCTGATAGACTTGAATTTGATTGCTCTGGACAAGTTTGTTAACTGAATTAATCATGGAAATAATCACGATTATGAAAGATTACTTCACGATTATATTTTGCTTTAAGCTATCTTGCAGGTTGTTTACTCACCGATACTGACTTTGTAGATATCTTTCAAGCTTTTATCTATTTGTTCATTCCCATCAGACACCTATGTTAAAAGCGAAGTAACCAGTTTATGACTGCAATACAACTAAATTTTGAAAGCGTCCTTAGTTAACAAATGGAGCAAAATATAAAGTTAAGCTCCTCCTCTCTAAGATGACATAACACTCAAACTCGAATCCAGACTTACCGGTGATTAGGACGCTTACCTATTGTCACAATTAGCTCACTGAAAGCTCTTGCGAGACTTGAGACAGCAAGTAAAGAAACCGGCTAAATGGCCGCTGTACCCTTCCCTGCCTAGATTAAGGGCTCTCTCTGAAAGCATCCTTCCCCGTATGCTTGGAACATTTCAACACACCCTCCTACACGAGATCTCGCCTGGCAATTACCAATGCCTTCGCAATAAATAATACCTAACACTGAATGATTGAGAATCAGCCAATAATCAGCCACTTTGAAATTATTCATATGCTTGCAGTTTGTTTGAAAATAATAGCCGTTTCTGAACAAGACCATCAATGATAAATTTATGATACCTATCGATTGCTCACAGGAACCATTTACCTACATAAGGACAACCAAAGCCCCGTAGAGGCCTTAAATCATTGTTAGGTCTGTGGTCCTTGTGAGGCATACTTTTGGTAAAAGTTGCAAGGTGTGGTGTGTTTGGAAGGAGCCCTTGTTTGTTATTCGAAAATTACAGAGGTAAATGATGTAACTACGAAAATATTTGAGCGATTTTCTGCTGTAACGCCATAATCCCCAGTACAAAAAGTTGTTTGGCGAAGTGAATTTGGATTTACTAAAGATAAATAGTGAAAAGATGAGACATTTCTTTGAAATTCTGTTGTTTCAGAGGCTACCACCCGTGAGGGAATGCAAATGAAACTATTTAAGCACAGTTATTTAAAAAAAATAATTTTTAAAGACCTATTGCTAACAATGGGTCTTTGCGAGCGTGGCGACGATCGCAAACTTCTACAATGGCAGTAAAACTTCTACAATTACCCAAAATTGATTTCAGACTATTCGAAAATGCATTATGGGATGCTTGCGTAGCGCAATGACTCATTGTTAGCAATGAGTCTTTAAAGAGGAATAAAAAAAGGAATTTAATTAAAAATCGAAAAATGGTCTTTTTTAATTATAGAACTGGTAAGCGGAGGATAATAATGTAGAAATTATTGCAGATACTTTACAAAGCAATAGGACCGCTTGGAAATACGATCATACAAAAACCATAATACAACATCATTGTTATTTTTATCAACGGTTCTTTTGTTTCACCTAATCAAACCTCAGGTGTAGATTAGTCAGATAACGAGGGAAAATGCTTTGGGAAGCATTGAATAACTGGCTATCTCTTGTTAAGACGTGGATACTAAAACGCATTGCTTCTAGGCATGACACCCAATCCACTCTTTATTTGATTATATTTTTGTGGTTATTATTGTGAGATCGTAAAACATCTTTTTTCCCTGTCAGTAGAAGAATAAAGAGCAGAATTTTGAATTAAGTAGATAAAGAATTCACATTCGTTAAGCATGTTGCAAAAGACACAAATAATGGGTAGGTTATTTTCTCAACAAAATACCCAGACAAACAAAGAAAACTTCAATTGTCCCTATCAGATAAAACAATATTAGGGAAAATGTGTTACCTTTTGTGTATCAGCTTCTTTCAGATGTTCGGACAGAAGAAAAACAGTCACGAGAATGGCAAGATTCATTTTGCAGAACGACAACATCATGAATTCATATCCCAGGAACAAAACTTGCTTCACGAGTAGATATCAGGATGAATTAGGTAGTAAACTAAAGGAGCCAGCTAACTGATACTCAGCTTCGATGTATGGCTAATTATAGTACCAACGTGGTTTTCACGACGACGGTGAGCACAAAGCCGTTGCCAACATTCGCAGAAATTCAACCAAGAGAGTTCGTATTTCCTGCATCCGAAACCAAGGTCGATTGAAGTGACTTCGCGGTTCACCTTCGTTTCATATGATTCAACTGCAAACAATACTAATTACGTAATTCATCGCAAGCAAATGCAAAACACTGCTACGATTTCAACAAAGCAAACATACAGTTCCCATTCAGATTCACAGGATGAAATACATCGGCCGAGGCTGATCTTCATTCATAATGTCCCACAGTTGGCTAAGTTTTGGCTTTGCCATCAAAATGTTGAGATTTGTTTTGAAAGGCTCTTTGTTTTAGTCTGCGTTGTCTAACATTTTTATTTACGAATGTATCAACATTAATATTTAAATTTGATACGATGTTTATTAACAGACTGAAATGAAGAATCTGCATCCGTAGTATTCCTAATTCTCTTGGCGATACACTGCTCTTTCGATTACAAGGGCAACCTGACACGAAGCTCCTTCAGTTTAAGTCTTTTTTGAAATCATACTAAGACAACAAGGTATAATAAACAGAAATTCAAAAGGCCAAATAAAAGTTCTAAATCCCCGGTTAAAGGGGGCAAAAAGGTCTAAAGTAACAAAATAAGTTTCAGCAACACGTCTACAGGCACCGCAGAGAAGGGGGGGGGCTGGGCGTCTAGGTCAGGCCGTTCTTTCACTACCATCATTACCATTTAAATCCGAATAGATAAAGGAAGGATGAGAGCTTACTTGGCAACTATGATATTGAATCGGTCGAAGCTAACTGTGTGGCGGAACTCTATGCAGATTTCTTTTCAAACCCGAAAACGATTCAAGCCTTCGTATGGAGTATGAATTCACCGCAAGGCGTAATTTTTGAAGCAGTTGCAAACGCAAACGTTTCAGAAAGAAAATTCAATTAACACAAATACAAGACTCTATGTGGTATGATTCTCAATTGCATCAGGATCACCCAACTGGGCCATGAAGGTGAAGTTACCCTATATTGAACCACCATTGTTCGGTTAATGTTTGTAACATTGTATATTGTCACTTCTATGCGCGATTTTCGCTTGTATATATATATGGTCGATGTAGGAGATTTGGCAACCTAAAACACTCCTCGGCGTCACTCAATTTTCTGTCAAATTTTCTTATAACTATTCAATGAACAATTAATAAACACGATTTATCAATCAAAATATGAGACGTGGCGTTTCTTGCGGTTGCTGTGGTATGCCTCGCGGTCTGTAGCACTATCTAAATGTTACAATTCATTTGCATCAATCCAATTAGCTGCAGGTTGATGACACAAATCTCGTCGGAAAATTGAGAGAGGAGGCTGACTTCGGAAAAGTTGCGAAACCGTAATTTTTAGATATGACAGAAAAGAATAGGGTTTCGCTGCATGAGCTAGCATAAAGGAGTATTTTACACGCCTAACCCGCGGGGTGACTGTACTTTCAAGACTGTGACAAACAAAGAACTTTCCATGGGTTCCACAAGCATTCTCTTGACGATGTCCATTTCGAAATAAAAACAATGAAATTTCTATGAACCGGGAGGACAATAGAAGCAACAAAATAACCAGAACAAACTTTTGTTTGTGTTTATATGTCGCCCCAACATACAGATTTTTCCCCGCGAGGTCATGCCATCACTTACTCACAATAAAACCTTTTTAGAGAAGCTATCTTCACGAAATAGGCATCGAGCTCTAAAAAACACTGAATGCGAATGAAAACAATGGATGTGAAGTGTGTATAAATAATCGCATCACTACAAGAAAGGTACTGATGCAGCAAATGCCACGGTAGTTGACAATGCGCATTTCTCACATGATCAGTACAAAACGCAGTCAACCTCGAGCGGGTGCCCAGCGCGTACGAAAAACCTGGAAAGAAGCACCACAGCGTTAAACAAAAAATTTGGAACCGTTTTACGTAGCAAAAAAGCAAAAAAACATTTTATCCAATAGATTGAATAAATCATCAGACAAACAAGGCTAATCATATCACACCCTATACAGTTTAGTGACATATTTGTTTCTAAAGAGGAACATCGAGATAAAAACATGTAACAATGGCTTTATTTTGTTGCAAAATTTGGGCTTATATGATCCTAATTGCATAAGAGATTGCCAAATAAGTCTGACTTAAATTTCTGACTGAAAAAGTTTGAGTTATTCGACAAAAAATACAAAATGGATTAAGACCACACCTGTAAAAAATGGACTGAACAAAACCAAGCCTGTATTGTATTATTGTATGAGTTATGAAACATCACAAGAGGATGGAGGGGTTCTATAGGTCTATTGAAAATGAGGATGTCATTTTTGTGCATATCTTTAATACATGGCCATATGTTCCGGTTCCATACATGATGTGTATGGAACCGAAATGTAACGATTCATGGAAAGTTCGATACTTTGCACCTTAACTTTATTTTCATAGCATGAAAAGCTAAATAAACCACAAAGATGAACATTAGATTAAACAGAAGCAAGAAAGACTCCAGTCGTTAATCGCCTCAAATTCACATTTGTTCACAAAGCCTACCTAATTCTACCGACAAAAGGGATGTCTTGTTTTGCATGGCATGCTAACAACGCGTTGCACTACTGAACCAGGTGGTGTGTAGACGTTGGAGCTGAAAATCCAGATATTTTAATTCAAATTATGAACAAAACTGAATAGGAAAGACATGCGCAATCTAAATCTCTTACAACCGTTTTAAAATAACTATAAAACCTAGACGATACGTGATATGCGATGCGAATTTACAAAGCTAAAGATATCTAAAGGTACAAAAATAGCTTTCAAAGGCAGCATATACAAAATATATATATCAAACGTCAAGACAAAGTAGATGTATAAAAGTTTCAGCGATAAAAATATCAATGATACAAATGTTAAATCTCAGAAAAAATATGGGACTTATCCCTTGTAGTGAAAAATTTCTTTCATTGCTTTGGACACTGATCTGACATAAAGAAAAACCTTATCATCATCATTAGGAAAACCAATGATTATTTACTAGTTAAAACATTATATGGTAATGCAGCTGTCTCCAGCATCGCGTGAACAACGACGAAAAACCTTACAACAAATCAAACTACGAATTTTTTGATAATTCAAAAAAGAGTTTGCATACATTAAAACTTGGCTCAGTTTAGGGGTGCATGTCAAAATGCTTTAAAGCAAACCAATCCTATGCCAAAGCTACGAGCTGTCAATGGTGGAAGATCCAAAATATTAGTAAAATACACGCCTGCCAAAAGAGCTGTTTGCTTGAGAAATCTTTTAAAAACAATAACAGACTGTCAGACAAACTATCTGCCTACATGCAACGAAAGTATCCTAAAATCTCTAGTCAAAGGGTTTGCCAAGTTAATGGTTGGTAAAGATGCAGCAGTATTTAGAGTGCTATGATGAAAATTGGTCACAAATAGCCGCATGTCTTGCAAGCAGAGCCACGCTCTCGAAGCGCTGATTGCAGATTGGACATTCTTGTACTTGGCTGCTTTCCTTCTTACGTCTTTCAGATGACAGTGTGGAATTGTTCTCTTTCTTTTGCAAGCACGCAGCTTTTTCACGATCATCACTGTTGCTTTGACTTTGGCCAGCTTTATGCGTAGGGTTGTTTACATCTTTGGTCATTTCAATCAATGCCTCTTCAAAGCCAGCTGGTATCTTATGGAAATCCCGTAAGTGTTCAATCAGCTGTTCCTTACAAGCAAACGCGTTAGCACAAAGACTGCATTTATCTGGCAATGAACACTTTCGACTTTCAGCTGACAATCCCCGTTTCGTTCTTTGGCGCAGATACCCCACGTCTTTTTCTCCATTTGATGAGGAAACAACATCTCCACCGTGCCGTTGGTCAACTGCCCCAGAACTACAGGAGTCATTTTCTGCTGGAGATGGTTTGGGCTTCTGCTTTGGCTTCTGTTTAACACGCCCTTCAACCTTCACATCATTGCCAAACTTACTGACCCCTGCGATGTCATCTTCGCTTATGTCAAGCTGATGGACCCTGAGCATGTGGTTTTTCAGACTATGCCTTATATAGATAACTGATCCACATAATTGGCAAATAAAATTTTCCTCTTCAATAATAAAATGAATCAACGCAGAATCTGGGTTGTTCTGCTCCTTGTGGCCATACCTCAAGTGGTTTGTCAATTCCATTCTGGATGAGCACAAAAAACTGCAAATTTCACAGGGATACTTCTTTCTGTTGACAGCCTTGAGCGCCTTCAGTCTCCCCCGCCTCTTTATTCCTTTTTCTTCGTCCTCTGTGTCATCTTCCACCTTCCACAGATCTCTTCTCTGATGCTGTCTGTTGAGAACATGGTCCACTTGTACCGGATTCACTGCTTCCCACGTGTTTGCACCAAATTCAGTTTCGCCTTTGTGTACTGAGACCATGTGCCTTTTCAGATTCGATATAATATTGAAGCTGTAATGACAAATTTTGCACTTGAACTCCTTTTTGTTTGTGTGCTTGTTCAAGTGCCGGGTGTAGTTTGACTGCCAATCAAATGTTTTGTGGCAATACTTGCACTTGAATTCTTTCTGTGTATCATGCGATGTATTAGTATGCTCTTCCAGCTTTCTTTCACTTGGAAACCACTCAAAACAAAGTTTGCATGTAAATGGATTTTTCTTATGCATTTCTTTATGATTCAGAAACGTCGTTCTGCTCTGGAGTTCCTTACCACAAATATCACATTTCATGCCGTTTTTCCGCTGGTGCACGTACATGTGGTTGCTATAAGCTCCTCCTTCAGAATAGATTCGCTTGCAGTACGGGCACTCATATGATGCCTTTGCATGGCCTGTAATAACTTCATGTCTTCGCAGCACAAAACGTGAAGCAAACTTTGTATCACACACTTTACACTGAAAAAGTAATCTTGAGAGTTTTCCGTCATTCTTCCGGGGCTTCTCTCTACCTAAATGTCCTTCTGTCTTTATCTTTGTTGATGGGCTTTTATCTTTTGTTTCAATGAGTGATTCCTCTGATACATCATCGCTCAAAAACTCGGCTTCTTCGTCGTCCATAAGACTGCCACCAGGCCATTCTTCATCGCTGTCTTCTTTGTTAGAAAGGAAACTCGAATGACTGCTGGAGGTTCGTCTATCCACCAGTCTTCGTTTAGGACTTATTTCTTCTTCCTCTGAGCTCATCTCAGAACCACCTATCTTCTTTAACTGTAAACTGTCTCTGACAATTTTCTTCCTTGTCCTACGCTTTCTGTTTACAGAAAGTTCATCATCCGATGTTTCTATCAAAGCAACGTAGCTTAAGGCCTTACTTTTTGCCTCTCTTTTTGGCAAACCTCGTTCCCTGACTGTGCCTCTTTCATCAGTAGGTGACTCACCGCTCTCGTCAACAGATGTCACTTGTTTATTGCCTGACTTTCGTGGGGATGGTCCTTGATCATGGCTTCTAGCAGTGTCATTTTGCTCTGTCTTGTCATCCCTGGAACTATCTCCTTTTCCAGAATGAGCCAGGTTTTGAAATGCTGCCCTCAGCTCCTGGTCTGCTGACTCTTTTCCATGTCTTATGACATGCTTTCTACAATACCTATGAGCTGCAAATCTTTCCTTACAAATTCCACATTGATATGGAAGTTCTCCCGTGTGATTTCTCATATGAATTTTCAAAGATGACTTGTATTTGTATGTATTATCACATACCTTGCATGTATGATTGCCGATCTCTGGTCCATCGCCCAAGTCTACAAAGCCTGCCATTTCCTTTTTGACACCATATCCTTCATGAAGAAGAATTGTCTTTCTTATGAAATTCTCTGCCAGTACAGCATGCTTATTAATTGGTACCACCCTAGGGCTCTTTACTGCCTTTTTATGATCTTTCATTATTTTAGTATCACGTTCCAATTGAGCTGGTAACTGACTTTCCACAACGCCCCTTTGCTTGCTCTTTGTGCTTGAAACAAATGACAAATTCTCGTGTGCCTTGATGCCTTCTTTGATTCTATCTGCCACAGGCGAGTCATCAGCAGCCTTCCCAATCTGAATTTCCTTTTTTCCTTTTCCACAGGACGTACGTTGCAAGTGTTTCCGCAGAGAGCCATTCCAAACAAATTTCCGTTGACATATATCACATGAGAAATTTTTCTCTCCTGTGTGGGAAGCTTCATGATTCATAGCCACTGCCGACGTTGAAAACACTTTACCGCAAATCTTGCACTGTCTGGAATTGCTTGTACAGTCGACAAAGCCACTAGAAAAGGGTTTAGCTAATTGTGAAGCTATTTCCACTTGATCCATTGTGCAGTGGGTTGCTTCAAAGTGATTCCACATCTGGTCTTCAGTTTTGAAGGGTTGACTGCAATCGATACAAGGGTACATAAAACCATCCGAGTTTTCATCTGCTGTCGTTGAACTTGCTTTTGTTTCAGTTTTTGATCTTGAACTTCTACTCTCACTAGACTTATCTCTTATAGAAACCGCTGTTTCAGATTGCAATCTTTTTTGTGTTGACTTTTTGGACCTAGCCACTTGGAGGCCTTCTCCATCTCTAGCCCTTTTCTTAAAAGACTCTCCCCTATTTAATTCTCCAGCATCAACTGTTTCGGTAATCACTGATGCTTCTCTCTTCCCGCCAGGTTCCTTTGGCGCGCTACTTGAAGCTGAACAGTGACTGCTTCGCATATGTAGCGTCAAAGAATACTTCCATGCATAACTTTTGCCACACGTTGGACACGAATACCTTACGCCATCATTGTGAGTGTTCATATGTGCTCTCAAGTTACGAGGGTTTGCAAGGATCTTTGCACATATGGTGCACTGTATTTGGTTTTCAGCAGTGTTAACTTGTAATTTAGAATGCATGGTTGGCTCATTACCATTACTCCAGAGCGGCGGATCATTTCCTGTTTTAGGTAGGGTAGGCGGAAGATTCTCCGAAGACTCAGCGTTCAGACTACTTGAGGAGACAACAGACACCTGCAAATCAGAAGATTCTTGCCCAAAAGAACGGGCAGCAGATTCAGCTCGCCTGAAGCTTTCCTTGTCAAGGCAGGACTTGTTGTTGGCAGTCTCATTTCCGTAGATTCTTCTTCCAAAAGGATATTGCCTTGCATCTCTACAATCTCCTGCAAGTGAATCTAGACAAAACCTTGAAAACACATTCGGTTCAGTTTCTTGCGGGGGATCACGACAATATTTCACAGCAGTATCATGATGCGACGGCGGAAGGGATGCAACTTTTGGTGTTTCGGCATCAGATGCTAACGGAATCCTTGGTTCATCTTTTCTGTTGCCTGGCAGGGTTTTAACATCTCTACAGTTCGCTTGAATTTGCTTTTGAGCAGAATCAACTAAAATTAAAATAGATCCTTCATGAGAAGCCCGTTCTATGTTTGAGCAGCTCACTTATTATTAATATCAATTGGTTTACGGGATTTTAAAAAAAGGTTTTAAATATCAAATTCATCAATGTAGCCATTATACCCGAAAAGAATACAGAATTCAAGAAATAATATTTCCTTTATTCTGTAAAAGTACGATTAAAATGGGTTCATTATCATGTTCTCAAATATCCTTATCAACATTTTAATCCTTATAATCCTTATCACGTTAAATGGTGCAAAATGTGTTCTATTGTCCTGGCAGTCTCAATGATCAAGTTGAAAAACATGAATTGTCATTCCTGGCAAACATTTTGACAGCTGCACTGACGTTTTTGTATGCACAAAAGTTTATAAAACTGGGAAAGTATGGACGAGACTTGTCAAAAGCTGGTGGAAATAGTTACCCTTCCAGCCATATTGTTGTGTTAATTTGTGATTGTATTAATTCGAGGCCCAAGCAACTAATTACAGTCAGGCGTGACCGAAAATTTCTGAGGCCACGCCATTTAGAACGTCGGAAAACACCCCTTTTAGAAAATGCTTGTTTCTCTCCGCTTATCTTTTATAAACAGTCTGATTAAGAGAAGATATCAATTACTATAAAAATAGATTTAATAAGATAAGTCACCAAGAAAATGAACAAACAAGGGTTCCAGACAAAGACGAACTGCTATTACAAAGGATCCGTTAGAGTAAACTTTCCAAACTTCCGTTAGAGAAAACTTTCTCAAAAAAGTTCTAACCTTTCACTGCAAAAATGAGGGGCTATAGCCTCGGCTAGTCCAATGGCTGCGCGGTGTCTGATTACAGTGCCTTTAACTTCGTTAAACTAACCAAAAATTCCTACTTTATCGTGAAAGCAAACGGATCCTTCTCACAACTTTCATTTTTATTCAAAACATATCGCAGCTCAAATTCCCTTTAATAGAATTCCCCTAATCACAGAACTAAGGAACATTTCACTAACAATTTCAGGAACATTTTTGTTCAAAACAAATAAACAAGCTTGACCTTTCCTCCTGCTCTTCCAAACCTTTTCCCCTTCCCTTGTTTAAAAGAGAATTTGAAGTTGACAGCAGATCAGTACAGATTTGTTTTGAATGCTGCTTAAAGAATTCTTTCAAGTTGACATAAACCCTGTTTCAAGAAACTATACAGATACAGATAAATTTTTACCTAACAAAAAGATTCCTTGAATCCTTCAATTGAACAAAATGAAAGAGCACAAATTAGATTCTGGCAATCAAGGTGGGGGAGGAATCTGTCTATATTGAAGTTGCCCCTATGGGCTTGTTGTCAGACCAGGGAAAGGAGCCAATCAAAAGCCAACACTCCTCCTCTAATCCTATCTTAAATCTGCATCTGGATAAAAAATTATGTTCATGCTTTGGTCATCAGACGATTGTCAAAGTTTCTACTTTTTCAAGCAATTTTCAGCACAGAAATCTGATTTAGATAAACAGAATGATCAAATAGATTAAAATGAAGCAGGCAATAGGCAAAAAGTATTTAGCTTGAATGATTAATAATTTCAATGTGGGCATTGGAAAACTGGTGTAGTGTTTTTTTGGTATAACTCTAATTTATTGTTTTATTGTTTTTGTTTGTTTGTTTTGTCCTCTGTCTCTAAGAAAATCAGCCATGGAATTTGTAAGTGTCATAGATGGTGAGGACCAGATGTTATTTTCTCTTTACTTTTCATGGTGGTCCAAGGACCCCTGTTGCCAGGCAACTTTACCAACTTTACCAAAATACTCTTTTTAGATTAGACCCTGATGTAGAAAACCTTGACCCAAAAACTCTGACATGCATCTTTTAAACAAAAACCAAGAACAATTCCTGCCTATGGAAACATGTTTTGTTGGGCTTCATTTCAAGGACAGAGATATAACTTTTTGTTTGGGAGCAGCCCTGATAAATCAGTGGAACAGAAGCCATATATTACAAAACAAAAGTATTTTACTTATGCAAAGTAAGTTTTTTGAGGGGGGCCAAGGCCCCCCATCCACCCAGTATCTCGGTCCTTGCTTCATTGTTTAAGCAGCTAAAATTTGAAAAAATAGCAATCAATGTTATCTTTCTAAATTTGGTTTTTTGATTTGTGAAAAGATTGTGTTAATTTGCAAATTAGCAAGTGAATTTCTTTTCAAGAGACACAAAGTGAGCAACAATTTTTTCAAGAAGGCACAGGCTAAAAGCTTCATTTACTGCCAGTTAAGGAATTTTTAAGGGATTTGATATTCCCCCTTCTGAATTGGTCCTTGTGCATGTGAGATACAGTTTGCAATTACTGTCTCTTTTGCAATAATTTCTAGGCTATGATATTTGTTTACAACAATTTCATGGCACCCTTCTTTACTAGTGACAACTCATGTATCAATTGTTTAAGAAAGGTGTCGAGGTTTGGAAAAAGACAGAGAGCATTTATAATCCTAAATCTATGGCTCTGACCGTTTTCACAAAGGTTTTCAACCTCACATCACCTACCACTTTATCCAAACTAGAGTCTCTCTAGAATTTAAGTTATTGGAGAAAGAGCACTCTCTAAAAACTCTCAACAAACAAAACTTTTCAGTGTAACTTAGAAATCAGCCTTTTATCAAAACACAGTAGCACCAAAAAACAATACTAGCTATGTTTCAAATACATTTGCAGTTTTGTTCATATGATACAGTTCCAAATGTACTTAAAAATTGCTTTTTTGTCTAGGAACTACAAAGTTGACATTGCTTTATAGCTAAAGATACTTTTCAAAATGGATGAAAGAAAGAAAAATATGCAAAATATTCAGGGGCTGAGCCAGATTGTCAAACCGTTTGCAAATGCAATAGTCAAGTTTCAGAAAGAAATTAGTAGAATGCAACTCAAAATGGATTTTAAAATATGATGACATTCTCAAAAAACTGAGTGGTTACTAGCGAATCTTCCACTTTTGCTTTAGCTGCATTTGCCATTTCCTTGATGGGCATTATTCTTTAGTCATATTTGAGAACTGACAACTGTGCAGGAGCAAAGGATCCAGGCACTAAATCATGGTTCCAACAAAGCCATAAACCAATCTTAAGCACAATGGCTAAAAATTCTATTCTACAACTCTATGAGCAATATGTGCGAAGTTTCTAAGCATTCTTGATGAATAAAAAAAGGATGCTTATGTGGCTAGACTAAGAGGGGGGGTGGGGGGGGGGGGGTTGGTGCACACTATACTTAGTAGCATTTTGGCACCAATTTACAAAGCTTTGTTTCAAAATATCTAGCAAATCATATCACTAGATTGTTGTTTAGGACTGTCACACCACTGAGGAAAGGATTTTGGTACCGTGACATTTTAAATGGCACAAAACTTTTATCGTTCAATGTGGCAGCTATTTCAGAATGTTCACTTGGGTATTGCCCTGAATTTGCAGTGGTTTTCTTAAGAATAACAGGGCATGCTTACTCACAGATTTTGTTTTGCTATCTTTGCACTTTTAAGCTTAATAAAAAATATAAATTGAAAAATATGACAAGCTTGAGAGACATGCTGGGGATATTTTCTAAATAATAATATTTTTGTTAATGATTCTGTAGTATTATCACACCAGTTGAAAAGCTTGACAGGGAATTTACTGTTAGTAGTTTAACTAGGCAATTAAATGGGAATGTCCACATTACGAATGAAAATAAAGCAATGAAAAGGAATAAAATAAAGATTCATAAACCACATTTTCTCTATTGAACAGTTTCCTTTGTCTGGTATACAATATTTACAGTTTTACCAACTGCTCAAAATTTGGGCATACCTGAACAAATGCCCTGGTGAACCTTTGACCTACAGTTGACAGGAAATGCACCCTGGCCCTTTTAAAAAAGACGCCATCTCAAAACATTTTTTGCAAAATTATCTGAGAAATTACAGTTCACCTTAGCTGTGACATCCAGGTTGGAAAGTATGAATTACCTACAACACTTCTGCACAGCTGGAAATTGCATGCACTTTCTCTGACATGATATGGGTAGCTAACTCATCCAAATCCAGTATCGATCACAAGTTCTCCCTTTCTTATAAGTTTTCTCAGAGTATCAAGTGAATTTCCTCTCTGGCTGGTGACCCTGTCAGAATCTCCTTATTTCAGAGGGTAGGCAGTACAGCGGCCATGGGCAGATGGTGTCGAGATCTAAACTTTGAATGGGGGAGGGGCTGAGTAAAGAGAGGCTAGATTCTATTTGCATGCTACCAGAGATGTGTTTAAAGGTTTGTCTCAACAACTCTGCTGAAGATTGTAGGTAGATGTAGATGCAGATGAAAAGAAGGAATTTTTCTTCCTATTATTTTTTAGTAAATGGTTTTGGACACAATTAATATTTAGGGCCCATCCCTGTATGTGACAGTCACAATTTCACAACATGTCATGCTTGTTTGCATAACGGTTGGTGTTATTTTGAACTTTGCAGAACAAAACGGTTTGCTTAGAAATAACATTTCTCCATTTACACCAATGCCAATATAATACAGATTCAAATTTATAAAATTCATATTTTTAAAAAAAATTGAATTTAATATTATTTTGATATACCAACATATTCGATATACATGAGTGTACCTTTTCAGCACTATATGGGTTTCGCAGCCCCATTTCTGTGTCACGTGTTACATTCCATCACAGAAAGAAAACAAAAGGTCAACAGGCCTAAAAGTTTCGGAAAATAATAGTTTATTAAAACATTGAGCATAAAATTTACTACTTACCAATCGTCTTTTTGTCGTTCGCTGTCAATTTTTTCTTTGGAGGTGGATGTATAATCCGATGCTTCAGAAGGCGGACGATTTTTGAGAACTTTCTGTTGCATGTTTGGCAGTGAAACCATGAGTTTTTGCAGCTCTCGTGTGTATGTAGATGAAGACGGTAAGCGAACTTCGAGCGATATTTTTTCACACAGTAAAGACATTTCAGTTTCGCTTTTAATAACTTGGTCTTATTCCACATTCCCGTTAATACAGTCACCGAATCAGAGTCAAAATTCCATCAGAGTTCTGAGTACATTATGCATTGACGTTAGTTTCAAATGAGCAATCAATTGCGGATTACGAATGGGACGGGGGGACAAACGTTGTGTAAAGCCAGCTAGAGGTAAGGCATAGTGGCAGGGGTGTAGTGCTAGGGGGTTCAGAGGGGCTGACCCCCTTTGTTGTTGCCAAAAATGGCAAATTTCTACTTTTGCTAATGTTTTTCGCAATATTTTGTGCAAGAGCTGCAACATGTTGATGCACTACACAACTGCATAGTGGGTGAAGGAATTGAATCGTTGGCAATGTTTTCGAAATACCGTAAATTGTCTTGTTAGCCCCCCTCTCAATTAAGCCCCCTCTCTTATTAGCCCCCCTTTTCAGAGAGAAAAATTTAATCAGCCCCCCTCTTTTTTCACTGATGCTGAAATGAGTGAACTTTACAAATAACAGAGATTTTCATTTTATTCATTGGTCGTTCAATACTTCGCATCAAATCAAAATTCACACCATGTCTCTTCCAGTCACGACAGATCCGAAGACAAAGATTTAATGTGCATACATTCCAGGCCGATGGCACTCTGAGGATGAAGTTGACCTTTTTGAATGCTCGATTTCAGAAGGCGACATGGTCCAGGCAGATATTTTAGAATTGATAATTAATGACGATGACGATGACAATATTATTGATATGGAAGGCTGATTTGATGTTTTTTATTTCGCAAATAACAAAAAATTAGTTTACCACTATAAATGGTTTTTTATTACAAAATATTTATTAAGCCCCCTCTCTCAATTTAAACAATAAGGCCCCTGGGGGGCTAACAAGATAATTTACGGTATCTAATTAAACTACATGCAACACTGCACATTTTATACAGTCATTAATTGATATATATATCGTGACCTTTTCTTTATTCACATTTCAATTGATATCACTTAAAGTTCTGGATCTTGCATTCCAACGTGTGTTTCCAACAATGATCGAGCATTCAATTCGTGCTTCCTTGAAGAGACAGCCTACCTGAAAACAACTAAAGAAATGTATTTATATTATGTTTAATAGCAAAATCTTCCAGCTTATAATTGATAGACTTTGTGGGTCTTTCCTCAAAGATAAACTTGAAATATATTTGGTATCTTATGTTTTCTACCTTGATGTGTGATTCCAATACCCCCGGCTAGGTGCAACTACTACCCAGTCTTTGGCCATAGTTGGCCTTGCGAGGGGAAGTGACTGAGTCACGCTGCAACAACCGATCTCCGATCACGGCAGAAAAGGACGAACACGAGTTGCTTCTTGAAGTTAGAGAATGATCTTCCTTGTCGAAATACAACGGCGTAATTTTTGTGCTAAACAATCTATGCTCTAAATCTATGTTTGGGAAGGCTGCCACCTCAAGATCCACAGGATGGGACGAGCTCGCCCAAAACCGACGAAGCTGCGTCGGAAATGTGATAACTGTGATTTGAGATTTCGTTCTCATTTCTGCATGTTCCTTCACCTGAAGGTTCACCAAAGGGAGACGCAAGGCTGGTTTCATTGTGTAACTTGTAAGAAGCGTTTTGAGAAGCTGACAAGGTTTGTGAAACATCGTAGGAGGCACCCTTCGAGTAAGTTGGCCTATTCATGCTTTCCATGCATGCTGTGCTTCAGTGCGATTTTATAACAGTCGTTGAAGGACGCGAGATGTGTTTTCTTTCTTACTTTACAATCAATTCCTTTGATTGTAAATTTTGAATCTACTTTTCATGTCAGGTGCTGGTGTTGCCTAAACAAAGAATCCTTTTTGTTTTGAAATCTAGACTACCTGATTTTAATTTGATCTCGATAATGGTCAGTTTTGATGGTGCTTGCTATCCCCAGTTTTCATGTGATTGCCTATCTCTATTGCAGGTTTCATTTCACATTATATCATGCCAATACTTTATGAATTGCACCCATTTTTATAGCATTTCATTCTCCCCATAAAGACAAGAAAAACACAAAGAAGGCCTTGATTTACCAACAAATATGCTAGGAACAAACATTAAATTGAAAATCCTTGAAAAGTTTAATTTTCAAAGTGCTAGAATTTTTGACGGGCTTGACAGGTACAAAAGTTAACATTTATTCCTGAAAGTCCTGGTACCATGTAATTGACACAATCTCAAGGGGTTCCAAGTTTGAATGGTTTTTTGGTGCAGAGGCTTCCTTGTTATTGGTGAATGGAACCTATACTGGACAAGTATGGACAACCTTGTTGTCACTGAATGGCTATCAAGTGATGACAACAACTTGCTATCTTAAAAGTTTTTTCAACAATGTCAAGACAATTGCATTAGTCCTACTATGTAACTTATGCAACATCTGTCTTTTAATTTGTGCTTTAAGTTTAACAGGGTTCAAATTATTCTGCTCTAGGAAAAAAGATTAAAACACTTTCTTGCAAGCAGATGAAAGAGCCAGTAAGTGAGGCAAAGAAATTCAAGGAGGGTAAAACTTTTGGATCCATTGTTGATGGAAAATTGAAAAGTGAAAATGCAAGTGCTAAAGAACAAGAAAATATAAATGAGGCAATGTTACAAAAACAGAAAAAGGAGGAGCCAGTTGAGAAGAAACAATCAAATGGGATAAAAAATACATCACATGCATTTGAATTTATCAAACAGCTTAAGTCTCTTCTAAAGCTGAATTTAGATTCAGAAAAGTCTGATTTTGGCCCAAATGAATATTCTTTGCAAGTGTCTGAAATCACATCTTCAGACAATCAAATAGGTGAGCAGGAAGAGCAGCATGCACTGAACACATCACTAGAAGACACAGCTGATAACAATGATGGTAAAAAATCTGTGAATTTGGAAGGGCATCACAGGAATCATAAGAGCACAGCCTCTGGGCTGATGGAAGAACAAGGCAAAAATCACGTCAAGAAGAACAATGGAGAATATGAAGTGACAAAAAAGGAAACTAACTCTCAAGCTAAAGAAATGCCAAAAAGACTGTATACATGTTCCCTTTGTAAGGCAAATTTTTTCTCATATTCAAGTCTACGAAAGCATAAAAGAGTGTCTCACAAGGTTGGATGCAAGTCAAAAACCCCACACGATTCCAAAGGAGACAAGGGTTCAAGTCAGTGTGTTGTTAAAAAATACCAGTGTGTACTCTGCCTGCAAGAACTGAACAGTTTCAAAAGTTTAAATTGTCACATGCAAGATGTTCACAAATGTAAGCGGAACATACCAAAAAACTTCCGGCAAAGGTTAGCCATTAATGGTATGAATTTGTTTTGTCAAGATAGTGTTGATGTGGCAGTAAACTGTCTTGGATCATCATATTTTGAAAATACAAACGAATCAAGTCTCCTTAAATGCAGTTTATGTGGTGCCAACTTCCTTACTTATGGTGGATTGAAGGGACACTTGAAAAGTAAGCATAAAATAGGAGTAATCTCCACAGTAAAACCTAAATCACCTCCAAAGAAAAAGGAAGCCACTGGTAAAGTTTCAGGATCTAGTAGTAAGAGAGGAAACAGTCAAAATTCAACAAGTGTTACTTATGTTGATGACAAGTTTACCTCATCAAAGAGTAAAGATAATGACTATGATTCAGATACAAGTTCATCTTGTAGGAAATGTGATGCCTTGTTTCCAGATGTAAGAAAAAGAAGGCAACACTGTCTTGAAACCCATGGTTTGGAAATATCATTTGAAGGGGAGAAGATATTATTTTCAGAATGGAAAACAGGTTCTCTGAAGCAAGTTCCTTTAGAAAGCACCAGCAACACTTTAGCAGATCTTATACTTGACAACAAAGAAAAGAATTACAGCATACAGAACAAATCATGCAAACTATGCTCCTCAAAGTATCTTTCTTTTTCTGCACTTCAGAAACATATGACTTCTAAGCATAGAATCAAGGCAATAAGGAAAATGCATCTTATTCGTTGGACTAAAAGGGGCAAAATATCACCTGGTCTCCAAAGGAAGGCTTCTTTGAGTAGCAATAGTAATAGCTCTCCTAATATGAAGGAAGCCAAAGAACTTAAGACTGGGAATGCTGTCATCCAGACCGATTGCACCATGTTAAGTTCTCCAGACAAGCAAATACCAGCTATGACTAAATGTGTATCAGATACACAACCTGCTCAGTTAAGGGAACCTTTATTATATCATGTTGTTTCTAAAGCCCCAGTCAAAACAATAAAACCAGGAGAACATTTGATTGAAATATCTGGAGAAAAGCAGGTACAAGGAAGTCCTCAAGAAAGAGAAGGAACTAGTAAGGAAATCGAGCAATGGAAAGCAGATTTTCAAAGAAAAAGGTTTTTCTGCTATATATGTGACTCCTACTTTTCAGGATATTTTATTCTAAGACGACACATGAAAGTGTATCATAAAATATATTTAGATCAGCACGGTGCCAGGATCACTGATACCCGGAAGAAATATATTGATGCTAAGAGATTGGAAAAACCAGTTGGTTCTCCCAATGATGATGGTGTAAATGGTAAAATCGAGAAAAACCTTGCATGTGATCCAATTAAAGATTCATCAAGTATAAAAGATGTCAGTTGCAAAAATAACAGTTTGGCTGCAAAAAACACTACAAAGTTTAAAGGGTTATGTGCTAACATCTGCTTTAAAAAGAATAGCAAAGGGAGATATATTTGCCCTTATTGTCCAATAGACTTTGAAAATTTGATTGACAGGCATATCCATATTTCTGACATTCACAAGAAATTGAAAAGTAACAGTGTACAGCCTGTGCCTCCCGTGAAGAGCAGTACAACCCACGAAAAAGACAGTCCAACAGCAAAAGTATTCCAAATTGTTGAAGTCTCTGTGCCATCAGCAAGCACATCAGATGTCAAAGGAGTAAATGAGATTGTCAATGATAGTACAAAAATTCCAGATGGAACTACAAAGAAAAGATATAGAAACCCCCGAGGAAGTGGAAGGTTTGAGTGTCACGTGTGTGAACTCAAGTATGTTTATAGCCGAGGTCTTCATAGGCATTTAAAGTATGCACACAATATACATACCACCAAAGCCCCCTCTGCTGCTATAGAACAGAGTCAGGGTAAAAGTACAAATACGGATACCAATGAATGTAGCGCTAAGGTCATTGCAAGTTTGCAGGCAATATCAGTGAATGACAGTCACACCGAAAAAAAAGCAGCGAAAGGGCAGACAAGGACCCAAGATATGGATGGCACCAAAAGCTCTAGGTGTTTCAGTCCTGTACCACCCTGCGAGGAGGCAGATGCACATACTGATATACTGGAAGGAAACATATTCTGGAAACTGGATTCAGCTTTAAAAATTAATGATTGTGGACCAAACTGTCGCAGTAGGGAAGGGTTGACCTATTTGGTAAATGAAAAAGATTTGTCTGATCTTGATCCGGGAGATGGTGCGTTTTTACGAGATGAAACAGCGAGAGTAGAATTAGGGAGCAGTAAAATTGATACTGTCGAGATAATGGACGATGAAGATGTATTGGATGTTGTTACTGTAGGTAAGATCCACTTTTTTCCCAAACCGTTTGTCAGTTTAGATTTTCTATCTTATTTGACACAGACAAGGAGTTAAAATTAGTATCCAATTTAATTTTCTAAAAATCGTTCCTTGCCCCTTCCCTTCCTCAAAATTTTCTCTTCCTCTGCTCCGCAAAAGTCGGGATGTTTCTACAGGCAGGTTTATCATAACTGTGTGTAATGAAACAATCATGTAAAATTACGATAAATTTTCCCCAGGGGCGACTCACTCTGCAAACAGCGTACGAGACTTCCACGAAAACAAAAGGATTTTCAGGGATTTTCAGCTAAAACAAAAGGATTCCGACTGTAGGTTTAAGAGAATTTCATGGAGTTTTCCGTTTGGTCGTATTCGAATGCCATGTTTGGTCCTCTTATTTATGTGTTGCCAACTCTAAATTTTTTTTGCGAAGAGACACTCTATGGCGGTGAAAGTAATTTCGTAGCATGATATGTATATTCATTATTAGACCTTAATTTCACCTTAGATCCTGAAACGCCAGTTCAGTTTGAATCTGAGGAGCCGGGCAGAAATGAGGACAGCGGTAACAACTCTACGGTAAGCAATTTAAAATGTGCAATCTGCAGTGTGGGTTTACCGAATTCGGAAGCAATGCTGCAACACAGATTAGATACGGGGCATAAGACAGGCATCGTCTGCACGATTCCTGGATGTGGTAAGTTGCTTTCTTGCAAACGCAGCTACATGCAACATCTTAAAAACACTTGCAAACTTTGTCACAAGCGGTTAAGTTCAGAAGGCAATATCAGAAGACACTTGCGCAACATCCACAAGATATCAGATGTACTGAGTTGTGACATTTGCAAAGAGGAGTTTCCTGAGCCAATCAGTTTAGCGCTGCATAACAAAGAAAAACACATGAACTGAAACGTGTATCGCTTAAATCTTACGCTTCAAAATGTAAAAGTATTATAAAAGTTGATATGTTTGTTATATTTATGTGATATTTAGAAAGATGGAATGTTTTTATATTTGGGTATAGATATTGCTCAACAAATGAGGGCTCATAAAGAGACTACTGTAAATAGACTGAGAAATTTGTGTGTTGCATTAGGCTTTACAATTTTCTACACAAAATGTAAGCTTCAAAGATGCAGAACCACTTTTGGTGAAATATGCGAGTTTTGGCGGGCTTCTTTTCACAATTTGTTACTTGCTGCAAATCTCATAGTTTAGTCAATCCCATATGTAGAGATCGGTTTTCTCTGTAATATGTTTTTTGTATTTTTAAATACAAATATTCAATTGGCTGACACATCAATGGAGGACTATTTACGTCATAAGACAGAAACTATCGAGCAAAATGTGCATAGAAAGTATGCTCTAATTTTATAAATTTTATAATTCTTTATGTTTTTAAGCTACACGTTGGTATCTATTATGTGCTTACCAGTAAGTCTGTACATGTTGAGGGTTCAAACTCACCCCGCTTTTTTTAGCTCATATTACAATGATCTTAAACAAGATGTCACTACGTTGATTTAATTTAAGATGATGCAAAATTTGTTTTTAGTATGTGTTAACTCTGTCTGAGATGCCTTAATTTCCGAAGAAGAATGCTCTTTAGCTAGCTGAAATTATGCTTTTTCGCCAAGATTGCAGATGGCCCTCACACTGCTGTCTAAAAAGTTGTACATAACCAGATGGAACTTTCGTATTCATGTTCGTTTTAGTGTTATTTAGAAGTTTTTAAAAGTTTTGTTACATTTGTTGCCTGAATTGTTTTGTTGGAAAAATTTGTCTCATTTAAATTGAAACATTTTCATGCTTATGCCTCTATTCGAATCTCATTGTTCGGAAATGAAATGCAAAGAGAATAGTCAATAGTTGGGAGCATCGCAATCATTGAACTCTTTTGAAGATTAATAGAAAAGGGCTTTCGTCCTATAACTCTGGAAGCAGATGCAAAATAGAGCAAATTTCTTTCAACAAATTTGCTTTAAAGGCCCCCACCCCCACCTTTTCAGAAAACCTATAAGATCAGCAAATGCTGATGATACTGATACATAGACCTCGCTTTGATTCCGAGGATTGTTGACAGGGCCTAGCTTTCGAATGGTCTGGCATTATTTGCACATCTTCGGCATGGAAATATTTGTGGGGGTAGCTTTCAGTGTTTCATAGGTTTCGAAAGTCTGTTTAACGCAAAGGTATGTCGTAGCATAGTTTTGGCCATTTCTTTATGATTAAGATTGCTAGTTATTTTAGTTAGTGATACATTTATAATACAAATTTCAGTTCACTTATTTAAACTTCAATTTAAATTTCCACTACATACAAAAATTCTTTAAGCATACAGCAGTTAACTAAAGTAATAGAAAGGTTGCAAGATACAACCATTGGGGGAATTTTTCAGGAGCTCTCTCATCAGTAGATAACTAACATATTATTCAACCGGAGAGATTATTTAGATCGAATAATTGAGATTGATTAAGCAAGTTTCGAGAATTACTGATTCTTGGCTACTTAGCTTTAATTACTTAGCTTTAGCATAATGCTGCACCAATCAAGCACTTTTTGACAGACATTGAGTAGCACCAAGCAAACAATAATTTCCATTTATTAAGCTCTTTGTCTAACATTCTTTGTGGTGTAAAATATCAGAATATCGATCAAAAATGGTTAGTTAGAAGATATATACTCAGTTATGGATCAAAGTAGGCCATAAACTCTAGCATGATATGAATTATTCTCAATTGAGTCCAAGAAGGCTGAAACCTCCTTCTGTCTATAAAAAAGCAGTTCTTAACATACATCAGCTCAAATAATTCTAGAAATATCAATGCCAGGGCTCTGCCACAGCCAGTCTAAAAGTGAGAAAGATCTAACTGAAGGGAACAGCTACCTATGAAACCACAGAAAAGAATGAAAAGTTGATTTTCACTGAGAAGAATTGAAACAGCACCTCATATTACCTTACTTTTTCTATTCCAACAGGTTCATATTTTAGACTTGAAAATATCAGGGCCAGTATGGTTTACAACTGCGTCTCAAAAACCTTTCTAATTTTACACATACTTCTTGGAAGCTCCAAAGTACAGACTTTGCCAAAGGAGTATGACAATATCCCTAAAAGCCACTTTAAGTATTTTGGACTACCATCATTTGAGGCAGAGAATTGCAAAGCAGATGGCTTAGAATGCAAGGTACTCATGCTTTCTGTATTAATTAATTTCTGTTGGTTATATGATTTTTAATTTTTGGACATTTTGGACTGTCTAATGACAGTTCAGAACTTATCTTTATGACTGATTTCTTCCGACATCTAATGTGAGACAAACTTATTATTGACTATTGTAATTCTGTTGAATTGTGAGCACCATCTGCAGTCAGGACCAGATGACTATATGTCCCTCCCCACTGCATGGTGCAAATAAAGTAAGTTGTTTTTCTCTTTAGGTTTTGATTGATGATAAAAAAAATTTAATTTCAGTTCTTTTTTTAGATCAATTCCTTTTTAGATATAGTGTATCATTCATATCTAGTACTCTGAGCTTCTTACATTTTACCATAGTCTTTGATAAATCTCAGACTTGAAAAAATTCCTTTTCTGTTTTGTGCCTAAAATAGAGAGCATAGTCAAGTTGCGCTTCTTGCTGTAAAGGCTCAAAGAGAATCTAGTGTTTGATGAAATTTAACATTTCACAGGTCAACAACATCCCCCAAACCTTAAAAAGAAAGCAACTTTGTTGGGGTTATGAAAAAGACTGTAAGCTGGAGAACATGTTTTCATATCCAAATTGCTTCTCTCATGATGCAAGATGGTAATATTTTCTTTCATTCTTATCCATTTTTGTTATTTTCATTTCAGTTAAGTTACTTCATTAAGTAAAATCAGAACTTAGGATGTCAAATTTCTATTAAACTTTGGAAAGGACATTTGTAGGCCACTTCATCAATAGCATCACACAAAAGAATCTGCAGTTAAGATAGCTGAAAAATTTTCTTCATAAAATTTATCTTATAAGGCTTAAAAACATATATCGTGGCACATTATGCCTGCAATAACATTAATACCCTGGGGTCACATCATGAAGGCTTCAAGGTACTGATTCCACAGAGTAGACAATATTGATTTTTTTTATTATCAGAACATTAGCTGAGAAAAGCAATGGCTCCTGACACTCTTTGGGGCATCCTTTGCTATTTTTTTACAGCTTGTTTATGTATATTTTTGACCTAAAGTTTCAAAGAATCGTAGGGCACATTTTTGCATAGTTCTGTTTGTTATTCTTGCAATGCCATACTTTCTACATTCTAGTTTTTTCTTACAGGGCTAGTAGTCTTGAAAAGCAACAACAATTATTCTGGGAACAGGGTGATTTTGGATATTTGAAGAAGTTTAAAGAGGGCATGCTAGATATTTGTAAACCAAATTCAAAGGTATGGAATTGCACAAGTAAAAATTGCTTAAATATAAAAAAATCTGTATTTGTTTAGACAAGAATTTATTGGCACATTCATTTTCCTATTTGCCAGATGTTATTGACAGTTATGTGGAGTATAACAAGCAGAGCCACCCCTGGCCTCACTTTAAATAGAATTATTTAATAAGTTCTAGTTCACTTACTTGCCTGGCCACAATGGGCAATTAAAACGTTGATCTTGACAGGTCCTCTTAAGCCCACATTATTTAAGGTTATGGTACACGTTTTTGACACAATATTTGGTTTTCTCACACTGAATGCCAATCTATTAACGGAATCAGATTAAACTATACATCATTCCATGCACAAGAATGTGGTGTTTCCAACCATGTCAAAATAATTGGCAAATATTGTAAAATGATACTTTCCAGGCAAATTTATTGCTTAAGTGAGTGTACCACCTTCAAAAGCTATTTTCTAGCTTTGCGTTTGGGATATCAAAATCTGACTTATGTCAACAGAAAGCGCAGATCCTAAGCTACCAAAGTGTGTCTGAAATGTTTTAAATTCCTCCTCCCCTTGGAACTATGCCCTGTGAAAAATTGGCAAACAATTTTCTCTTCCCTCTCATAGCTGTATTTGGCTATAAAAGACGGACCAGATCAAATACAAAAATTTTGAGACACCCCTTGCTTACCCGACATCTGTCCTGGCCGTGTGCAAATTTTTGAGCCATTTGATTGGTTCCTTGGATACAAAATAGCTTTTTCGTACCTGTATGTAGAGGAATTGTAAGTCGGGAGAAAACGGGATTTTACTGATTGCATTTGCAAGGTACACCCGTAAACCACAGTGTAATCCAGGTCAAGTCACTTGAAGATTTAAGTCAATAAGCCTGTTTGAATAAACACAGTCATACATTGGATATATGGATATTCCATGCGATTTTGTAAATGAGACAAGCGACCACAACCGCTAAGCAACGATAATCGGCTTAACAGGTCAAGAGATTTTCAGAGTTCGATTAAAAGTTTTGATAAAGAAATCATGGAAACCTTCGTTTACATGGTATTTTTTTCCATTTTCAAAATGTCTGTTAGTTTCAAATTTGGCATCATTGTATGCCTTGAAAGTTCGGCTACTTAAATGTGAAGTAATCGAGAAATAAATGTTTTCATCCAGAAAATGTCTACCGTAACCTTAAAAGCGTATATAGTATCCTGTGTTTCCTGGACCATCTTTGGTCACCAATAAAAGTCTTTTTCCTTAATAGAAAAATTTCCATCAACACCTTTTCAAAGCAGAATTCTACCTTGTGATTTGGTTGCAAAATGAACTTAGTTTGTCTTCCAGTTTTAGCCCATGTTCAAGTTTTCTTTCCAGACTGAATTAAATGCATTTTGACAAGTATTTTTTCATTCCCTTCCAGCCCTTGTGGAGTTTGGCAGTAGCTTATCTTCATGCCTAACTGTTAGATGTCACACTTCTCGTACCAGTCAATTTCTGTTGGGTCTCTATTCAGCAATACCCCTGCCTTGCCTTTTAGACACTCATGAGCTGTCTAGTCTGAGTGACTTTAAAAACACTTTTGGCTTGACATATCCTAAGTTATGTGATAATTCATAGCCATTCTCCCAATTTCCCTCAATAAACTTAACGGTGATTTACAAATTGCATTGCTTGTAATCCTAACTGAATAACAAAACACAGCTTGAGTAATGCAGTACGAAACACAAATTATGTTAAGCAACAAAACATTATTTAAGCTGGTTCTCTGTGGCTCTTTGTGGCAGTGACTACCCCCTCGTGCACATTCTGCTTGGCTGTTGAAAATGCTATCCTTTAGCAGTACTGTCCAGAAACTATCCCAATGAAATTTTGCAAATTTTTAAAAATTTAAGAGAATATGTTCCCCTCTTTCGTTACAGGAAATTATTATTTCCCCACCTTTTTGATAATGCCTGTGTCTCTTAGACATCAGATAATTATAGCTCCATTGAATTTATGGCCTCTTCAACGTCAAATGCTACGCAAATTGTAATTCCCAAAGTTTTTAATAAATACCTTATATCAATTGAAATACATGAATATACCTGAAACAGAGAAAATGGCTGAATCTTTGTCTGTCTATTAACAAAAATAGGCAAATCCTTTCACCGTGTTTCAAAATAGATATCCCGAATTTCTCTTTCTCTTTGTGTAGAATGTCTTTGCGCGCTGCTGTGCTTCACCATTGTCTTGTGATCTCTATAAAAAGTTTGCAAAATTTTCAGAGATATTTTACCATTTGCTTAGTATTAATAGTTTGCTTGAAAAAACCATACATTCAAGCCTACGAATCATACTAAACCATCTAAAAATTGAAGCTGTCAATATTTTCAAACAATTTCTGGAGTTTCGAAATAACTAAATATATCTTACAATTTAACAATTACTAGCAGCAAGAGGTGTTCAATCTAGTAGCTGATTACAACCAACTGAAGATAACTACTACAGGGCTTATTACGAAAATTCCTGTAGAGAACAGAGAACTTTTGCTGAGAGTTGAATAAAATAAACAATATGCACCTTGTGACATTTTGGTAGTAAGTTCCATCGCAATAAGCTTTAGGGCCCATTTTCACCAACGCACTGTGTGATATAGCTGGAATCGTAAACAAAGGAACCCTTTCACGTCTCCCAGTCTGATTTAGGTAGAATTGTCGATGTTTTTGACACAACTGTTAAACATAGATAATAACATATATGCCTTCGTGATATAATTTACATTTTTGGGGTTGATGGTGGTAATTTTAGATACATATTTTAAAGAAGTTTCAATGAAAGGGAAAATCTTTCCTTTACATGACACAGACTAGTATGTGAACCGGGTTTTCAAATTTTAGATAAACGAACCAACAGATTACTCTAGGTTTTTAAAAATCGATCACTTCTATATAAAAGCATGAAAATAAGATAAGCATAAAGGATTCTCACTGCCATAAAACTGATCAATTCATTTTCTCTTCTGCTATGATTTGTAAGCTCATATCGCTTCACAGATTCCGGTCCATTCTCAGCAATTGTCCCCTGTCTCCTTGGTTGTTTTCCATTTACATTTTGAAGGCCTTTGTGTTGGATTTTCAACGTTCTTGCAAATTTAGGCCCATTGCCCAGGGCTGTGTACCATGGTTGGTAAGATGTCGTGTATGCCATGTTCGCATTCTTCATTTTCTTCTGTTCCGTCACCCTTCGCCATTCACTTTTATATATTCCATTTTTCTGTGACGTCAAATTAGTTTGTAAATTGAATGCTACGTCTACTTTCTTAAATAGCTTTGCCAATTGTTTTCTGTATTTTTTAATAAACCTCTAAATTATTCACTCGTCCTTTTACCTTAATGAAAGTGCTTCTTTTTTGTCGAAAAAACATGTTGTATCTTCCTCTCTCTTTTTCGAATGAAGCTTTCACTTTTTATGAATTTAAGTAGAACATTTTCATAAAAACTTGATGCACTTTGTATGTTTATCAAAAAGTGCGTTTTTCTGATTGGCCTATTTCGATCCACAACTGGGTATATATTTTCCATCGTGTTCTTTCGGAACATTATTCTGACGTTTTATGCTCTGAGGAGTGTCAGACGAAAAAGCTTTTAGTATGTCGTAAAATGTTTGCTTTTTTCAAAGCCATTTTCAAATTCTGTACCGCAAAAAATTGTTCAAGTCTGAATTTGTTTCATAGGAAGATTCCTCCTTAATATGTGCTGAGAATATGGTGTATTGTGAAGCAAAGAACATCTTCATCAATTTCAAAAACTTGCACACATCCAGTAGCAATGACAGGTAGGATTCTCTATAATTTTGTATTCTCAATTCCTGTATTCTCAACTGTAGAATTCTCAATTTCGCTTTTCTCAATCACCACACTGCAAATGCTCATTAATTTTGTTTACTCAAAGAATTTAGCCTTTCTTTAACCTCGAATTATGTCAGTGTCAAAAAAGCTTTCAGTTTCTGGCTGTGTATTTATGCCTTTTCAGGCCATTGATTGCTTAAAGCTCCTTTTTAGGTTCAAGGAAGATGTATTTAAACAGGGAGAAATTGGTGGGCATTGCTCCCTCAACCAAGTGTTACTTCGCCAACAGGGTTCTCACAAGAGCCCACTTCAGTCATGGTATTCTGCTGTTTTTGGTTATTTAAAAAAAATTTACTATTTGCAATTCTTAAGGTGTGCGCTTCATCACTTGGACATTGTCAAATGATTTGAAATGGCCATATTGAGTTGCATGTTATTTTTGATATACCAAGCTTGAATGAAACTTTCGTCGTGAAAACATCGTACCATCGATTCGGAAAATAGGCTATCTCAACAAGATTTCAGATATGATACGAGGGTGTGGCATCGCGCCAAGCGCCATTCATTTGAAGAAGCCCTAGCAGGATTCATTTCTCACGATAACCTTTGTCAAGTAGACCTATAGCTCAGAGGGGAACCTGTTTATGTCCATGCATTCTGATTCCACTTCAGTTGAATTTTTACATTTAACTGCTGTAGTAATAAAGGAAACGTAGTAAAATCACTTTGATTTGGGAATGGTGTGAATATTGTTATTTTTAGTTTTCTATATTTTTGCAAAATGCTTGAAATTCGTTAAATCACATCCAAAAACTGATACAAGTATGTACGGCGCACCATCTGAGTAATTTTTGCAATTTAAGTGCGCAAAGCACATTTTTGCGATGCACAATTTCATATTTTCCCAAATTTCCGCTATTTTCAAGATGTTTGGCCCGTATTCCTTCAGTTATGTGTAAACTGTATCCAAGCGCTGTTTCCGAATACGTCTCTTTGAATAGAAATAACAACAGTTTGTTTCTTCGTAAGGTTTGCTGAGCTTCAAAGCTATACATCCCTTGATAAAGATCCTATACAGACTGGATCTTGTCACATTGTGATTGAAAAGCCTGTATATTTTATAAAACTAGATGCAGGTAGGTTCCTCTCGTTTATTTTTGAGCTTTGAAACTCAGGCTTAGTCAGCTTGTTTACATTTTTATCAAGCAAAGCTACAAAAAGGCTAACACTGGCTTTTGACACTGGCTTTTGAAACTGGCTTGTTCTTTTGATCGTGGATTTTATGCACAAAGTCTTTACTTTGTCTGCCAAAATGAATTATTGTTAACACTTTTTTTACAACATGACATTAAAAAGCTTAATTCTTGTTTTTATATATTTCTTTTTCTCCTGAACACTACTACTTCCTCTTTCCTCCCAGGAAAACTTTTGATGGTTAAGGCAAATATAAAAAACTCTTTGAAAGTAATTGTACTCTTTTCACATCTTGGCTAAACCCTCTCATTCACTCATATATATTCAAGATTTTGTTGGTTTTTTCAAGCAACTTTTCATTTTATATATTATTGTTTATTTTATTTCAATTTCAATTTCAGGTATAAATATGTTCCATCATTTCTGTGACTTTGTCAATCTGTACGCCTCTCAACACATGAATGGTAGTTTTTCCACTGACATCTACATCGTTATGTGGGACACAGTAAGTTCTATTTCTGCAGTGTCAGCATTCAGCGTGACATTTTTTTCCTATGATTAACTCAAGTTCGGATCAAAATTGATAAAATAGTGTAGCGTGAGGCAGAATAACCGTTCGATGTATCTCGTATCAATCAGTTTTCTCAATAATTTCGTATTCATTAACCAATCAGAAGTTATTTACTGTTTCCATTAACCAATCAGAAGTTATTTACTGTTTCCATCAACCAATCAGAAGTTATTTACTGTTCCATTAACCAATCAGAAGTTATTTACTGTTTCCATTAACCAATCAGAAGTTATTTACTGTTTCCATCAACCAATCAGAAGTTATTTACTGTTTCCATTAACCAATCAGAAGTTATTTACTGTTTCCATTAACCAATCAGAAGTTATTTACTGTTTCCATTAACCAATCAGAAGTTATTTACTGTTTTCATTAACCAATCAGAAGTTTTTTACTGTTTCCATTAACCAATCAGAAGTTATTTATTGTTTCCATTAACTGCCCTATTTTAGTCCAACTACCCATACAGGGATTTCTTTGAAGACACATGGAAAGCCTTTACCGATTATCCTATTATTCGTCTCAATGAATACGAAAACAAAAAGGTAATTATTGCTCATCTATTTGCAGATTTGTTACTTCCTTTAGATTTGTTCGTCCTTCACCCTTAAGCAGCTCAGTCTCATAAACTCAGTTACTCATTTTTTGTGAGGAAAGCAACTTGCTTCCTTGTAGCGGGATGACATTAATACTCAAACGCATTCGAGACATAAACACGAAAAAGGAGAAATGAAAAGCATCGTTATATTGCATGCATTTCACATTGTTTTCAATATATGTTTTCATGCACAGTGTTATATATCATGGTAATGGAGCTTGAATGCATAAGCTGGAATGTATAGTGAAATGATTGTCTCGTCATCAAACATAGGTTTCTGATAACCAGTGCTTTTTTGAAGGTGTGTTTTAAAGATGCAGTCTTTCCTTTACTGGCTCGCATGATAAGAGGGCTGTATTACAATATGCCATTGGTGAGATCCTTGCTTTCTTTGACTTCTGTTCTAGAAAGATATTCTTGACGCATTGATGCTTGCTTATAAAGAATAACGGTTTATTGTTTGTTTCTAAATGGTTTATTCAAAGTGGTACGTAGCAGTGGAAGGTTCGGATAGAGGCTGCAATAAATCATGTCTGCAAACGCTGCCTCGGTTATGAATAACGGGGTATCATTTTCATGGATATTTTTTCCTAGGCGCCGACTTCTAGTTTTCCATGGGTTATAGAAAGAACAAAATTGTTATGAGATATGGTTTCTGACTCGAGAAATATGCTATTTTACTGGTCCCCTAAATTCTTTTCTGTATCAACAAGTAACCTGGGGTGGCTAGCCCCCCTTAGAATTTCTGGTAGGCTTGATTTTAAAAGCGCCCAGCTAGTTTTGCCTATGAATATGTTCTTAACTCGTATCTGAGTCCCTTATGCGTACATATTTTCACCAAAGATCAATTTAAGACTTTTACAAGCCAAACAAATTTTTAGTGCAATATTTTTTAAGTTTTTTTAATAATAATCATTTAGCTAATTTGATACTTATTATGTATTTCTATTGTTTGTTACTATTTCCTTCGTTGTTGCTAATTCATCCCTTGAATTTGTTTAGGTACCAGGCTGTCAGAAAGCGGGATTGTTCAAAGCATTTTCTGAACACGTGCTTCACAGATTGAAGATCAAACAAGACTCATACGAGGTCAAAGTCATTATGTTTCTAGAATCTTTTGAAAAATGAATTGCATCAACAAACCAGCACATCTAAACGCAAGGACAGCTTTGAAAGTCAAACTTGACATTATCCAACGTTTTATACCCCGAGGAGTGCTGAACAAAAAGTACATTTTTAGTACCACGAAAGTAACACGCACTATGTTTCTACTTTTAGTGTTGTTTTGAAATTTCGCATTATAAAATGATAGTTTATCATATAATGTCATGAACATGAAACCGAATTCTTAATTTTTCAGAATCCACTCTGCATTTTGTTGGAAAACTTTGTATCTTGTCTAAAGATAATTATTGCTAATTTATCGAGATGTCACTAAAGCATTGTTCTTTTAACCATCTACTAACGGCAAAAGCTCTCGTGTCGGAAACAGCATAGTTTTATATCTGTTGATGTTTATGCTTTCGTGACAGGATGATGTTGTTCGGGTCACTTTGCTTGTTAGGAACACCCAGTACAGGAATATCTTGAACCAAGACGAGGTTGGTAATCATCTCATCTTTCCTACGACACTTTATCAAGCATTGTTTTGTTCAAAGAGTAAATTGATAATAAATTATATATACACCAGCAGTCAATATTATTCTTTTATCTTCTTATAACTCTAGTGTGTCTTATCATCTTGCTTTGCTACTCTCATTCGTAAAATATTTTCTGTACTTTTCCATATGGAGAAGCCCTTGCTCTTTTTTGCTGTAAAGTGACACCTTGGCTCCAAAATGAATATGTTCATTGTACTGCATTGCTCTGATGAATTCTCTTTCATTTTCCAGTTAATTGGTGCAATGAAAAGATACAAATCTTTGAATGTCACTGCCGTCGAATACAACTTGTAAGGGTATTTTCAATTCTGGTAGAATGGTCCAGTGTTGTTGCTTAGGTTAATCAATCATTCTGGCTATCACATGGTGTATTTTTAAGATTCTGCCTCGGTCTTTGAAGGGTTGTCGGTTTAATAGAACGTGTAGGGAAGGGAAACTGCGAGGCAAGGGATATGAGAAGTGGTTTCAGGTGGGAACTAGTAACTGAGCAGTTCATTGGAACAGGGACAGGTCTTCCTAACCCTTTTCAAGCATAAATCTGGAATCGAAAGAGAAACAGCAGAATTCGGCATTATTTGCTAGGTTACTGTTGAAACTTTTTTTGTCTCAATATTTCCTTATGCTTTTTGTAGGGCGATCCCGTTTTCAAAGCAGCTGCAAGTATGTTTCCCATTTTACAAACATCTACTTTTTATTTTGTTTTTTATGCTCGGAGTAGCACCCTAAGGGTAGCAACTTGGTACCGTCCTGTTCTATTCACCAACCGCATCCTTTTGAACGCTGTTAAAAATTACTGTTTACCGGTCTGTCATAACCTGCTCGATGACGTTTATGCATAGGTGTACTCGCCTTTGGTGCATAGAACAGAGAGATGATTCGGTTGCACTGTTGATCACATTAACCGTGAAACTCGGAGTAGCAACTCCAAGCCTTCCTGTCCTTTACCTCAAAAGCGTAATTGCGAATCCTATATGCTAGATGGGTTGTACGCACAACGCGCTCTAACACTGTATCAAACATTTTAGATTACTCATAATGCAGACATATTTATTGGAATGCATGGGGCTGGCCTCACGCATTTGCTCTTTCTTCCGGACTGGGCGTCTGCATTTGAATTGTGAGTATCTTTTCCACATTTTCAAATTTAAGTTGTTTGCAATTGAATATGCATATAATTTGACCTTTCATATAAGTGCTTGAAAGTTTCAACGTCACAGCATCTTCTTCCTAGGTACAATACTGAAGATCCTAATTGTTATCAAGATCTCGCAAATCTGAGGTACATTGTTAATAAATTGCTATGACTGTACGTCACGCAGTAATATTTTGGCAGGTCTTTGCAAAATTATATTTTCTGACTTTGTTCTTTTGGCTCATTAATGGTATAAATTGAAGCCGAGTTTTCTGCTTTAAAAATGCGGAGCTTTGTTGCTTTTTGTTCTGCACATAATTGATAAGGTTCTGAACATCTTTAGTTGCAATGCATGCTCACCTCTTGATATGGACCGATGTCCATTTTCAATCTCCCTACCTGAGGGTGGGGGTTCAGTTAATGTGGATTTTGATATGCTGAAGGCAGGGATTCAGGGGACTGGCCACATTCTCCAGTAAGCTGTTGGTCAAGGCAGGTGGCCTTTCTCCTCTGCAAAATATCCGTAGGCCACCTTGACCTTTTAAAGCGCGTTTTATGGCCGATATTTATTTTCTTTATTCCCTTAACTGTGTATGTGTTTATTGATCAATGGATCTTTCTATGTGACTGTGTGTCATTACCTGTTTTTTTTGATTATTTTCTTAGAGGCGTGCACTACATTACTTGGCAACGAAGAGAGAAACTATTTCAGCAAGACGAGGTATCCATCTAATTTGCTACTTAAGAAAAGACCAATGGAAAACTATGACTTCTCGAACGTTAGAAGCAGCATCAGTGACAATCGATGTGTCCTCCTCTCTTTTCCGTATAAGAAATTTTTTATCTGATGACCGTCAGTAGCAGTGGCGGACACTTGGTCAAATATTGGGGGGGCAAGCCTATTGTTTTAACAAGATGACGTCACATTTCCCATTGTTTTAGAACAAAAGACCATTGTTCTCTAAAGTAAGCTGTCGCCCCCCCTTGCCCCCCCCCTCCAAGTGTCCGCTACTGGTCAGTAGGCTGTTATTTGAAGAATTATCGAATTTCTTTCATGTTTTACACAAGGTTTTATGTTGCTTCCTTTTCTCTACAGGGACATCATCCTACTCTTGGCAAACATTCAAAATTCACAAATTATGCTTTTGATGTTGATGAATTTATGCGACTTTTAGAGACTGGGATTAAAAGTGTTTTGGCCAATAGGCCTAAAAGAAAAGTACCTTAATATCTTAATATTGTAATTCAAGAAGACCTAGTCTTGTAATAGCTTTTCGTTGATGTATAAAGTTCTTTTCCTGTAAGGATAGAAAGAGAGTGTATGTTTATGACGGTCAGAATAATGGCGCCAGTATAGGTTGGATAGGAGCATAAACAGTGAAGAATATAACGTGCAGTGATGAATGAAATTTGTGCAGTGATGAAAACCTAACATATCAAGGAACAGGGATTAATGACAGTGACAAAAATGAAAAATTGAAAAGTTGTCCAATCAGTGCTGCGTTCCTATAAAATTACCTTGAGTCCAAGAGAGAAAGCGAACTTCTTCTGTCTACACAATGGCGGCTTTTTCGATTCCAAAACTGCTAGATAAAAAGACGACCTGGTTCTGCCAATTATCTGGAACATTTCGTCGTTATAGAGTTTTGCACAATCTGGGTTGTCTAAATGGTGTTGTCCGATGGCAGAGTCACTAGTTTTTACTGTGTTTTTAGACCTACAAGATCGAGGAGGCTGTTCTTTTTGGGGGGTTCAGTTTTGTTTCTCATGTTGAAAGAAACGTGTTGTTTTATCCTATCCCCCAATCTTTGAGTTGTGCATCCTACGTAGGCAGAATCACACTGCCATGTAAAATTATAAATAACACAAATAAATATAAGTAAAAACTGCTTTAAAGAGTGCATTTTCCAACAAACCATGCTGCCGCCTCGGGTAGTAACTTCATCATGTGCTTCTTCTGATATACCGCTTGATATGGTTGTAAGCAGGGGTGTAGAGCCAGGGGGCTCAGGGAGCTGAACCCCCTTTGTTGATGCCTAAAATTGGCAAATTTAAACTTTTTCTATTGTTTTTTAAAACATTTTGTGCAAGACTCTCCTTATTATCTTGATAGCACTACAGCACTGGTCGTAAGGTCTGTTATTGTCATGTAAATAGATTTTGCGAATTACATGTCACAGGGCCAGGTTAATAAAAGTTCATTGCGGAGGTTTGTGTCAGGAAAAAAATTCAGATGTTTTTTTGATCATGTAAATTCGTAGTCCTGACCTTATTTTATACAAATCTTTTATTTTTTTGAGCCTGGAAGTAATACAAAATTAGATGTCGAGCCCATTTTTGCCCCAAAAATAATCTGTTTACGCTGATTAGTGGTGTAATGAAAATTCCTTAAAATAGACCCTAAGCATAAATCTGAATGTAAATGTTTATGGCAATTCTAAATGCTCGGCAACCTTTAACTGGAGGGTTTTTATCTTAGTTTCATGGATTCGAATTTATCTTTAAGGCAATAACAAGGGAATTTTACACTTCTTTCCAAATTTATGGCTCATTTTTACACAGCAGTATCTTCTGTTGCGAGGTATTTCTGTAATATTTCTTGCAAGAAAAACTGAATTTGAAGGTTGATAATATAATTCAAGCATTACTCTTTCTGAGGTTAGTGTGGTCTAAGCCCTTGTTTTAAAAGTCTACCTGCCAATCAGAAAATCTCCTGGCTCGTTTGTATGCAATGGCGTGAGGGAGTCGACACTGAGCAGTCAGTGTGAGTAGTCGTGCTTCAAGTTGTCACTTGCGGCCAGATTTCTAGCCACAAACGAGGCTGCTCCTCCCATTTGCCCTAAAAGAAGCGGCGGGAACGACCATCTAAGCAAAGATCTGTTCTGGTAAGAAGCGCCTTCAAGAGAGACAAGAATTAACAGCAATGGAGCCAGAACAGAAAAAAGCGAAGCCAATTTTGAGGTAAAGATCTTGTCCTTAGCAATACTTGTATTGTCTCGACTGTGATTTTAGGCTAGGCTCTGGGTAGGCCTTAGACTAGGCAATCGCTCACGTGGGAGTGGATTTGTTTGCTTTGTAATTAAACAATAACTACTAACAAGTATAAGATTGCATTAAGATATAAGATAAAATTCCAAGTTTGCTTTAAACAATTTACAATACGTTTTATTTTTAGGTAGAGGTCTGGCCCAGGACACTGGGATGAACCAAGCGGTTTTTGGGCCCAGCGCCCTATGCTATGCTTTTTAAAATAAGTAAAAATCTAAAAAGTTAATATATTTGAATTTTTTTGGAATTTGTAAAAAGATGAATGTAAATTTCGAATTTGCTTTGCCTTTAAATACGATTTAAACCTGGATTTTTGGAGGGAGAAATACCCGGGGGGGGGGGGGGTTTGTGATACTGCCACTAACGCCTGAAAGGAGGTCCGGTCGATTTGAGGGTCTTACGAAATGGCCCAGTTTTGATGATAAAACAGCGGCTTAGTTCAGCTTGCGATTTATCATAGATAATGAACAAGATTTTATCTTTCATTAATCAACAACAGTCAATGGCAAATAAATTTTTCAAAGAAAGACCAGGCATGCACAAAGACATTGATGCTACAAAGGACATAACAGACCTGTCAACCTAAAATTTTCAAAACCTGGAGATTTTAGATTTTTCTTTAAAAAAGTGTTATTTGGCAAAAAAAGTACAATCCCTGGAATTTGTTATATCAAGATAAATTAAGAGAACTTTTATTAGGTTAAATTAATAAACAACATACCTGGAAATATATAAACAATATACCCATAGTTTTAATGCGTGCATCAGACATCATTTCATAATGAATTATTTCCCTATCCTTCAAGTAAAGAAACAAACAAACAAAACTTGGAATCAACAGACCATTTGAAGTGTATTGCGTAGCTCATGCCCTCTGGTTTGAGGTGGAACAGAATTGTTCAAGATACCTGATTCTTCACTAACTTTGTTTCAGTTTATTTGTCTCAGCTTGAAGATCCTTAAACAAAAATGTGTTGTGTCAGTTTCCAACAGCTGGAATTATCCTGCTAACAGGATTTTTAGCATGTCATTGTTGCTTGTGGGTGATCAGAGATTGTAGTGCAAAATCTCTCACATGCTTGGTAAAATCAAACAAAATTTCTTTAAAATATACACAGGAGGATGTGTTAAGTTTCTTTATGGTAGCAAAGTAAACAAAAGTGCAGAAGAGGCTTTTAAAGTGTTTGTTTGAGGCTTAAGTGACACTTTTTAATGTAGGTTTCTAATGCAGAATGTTATTTTTGTTGCCAAAACCTTGATCCTTTAGACATAAAAAAGAAAGTCAGCCAGATGAAAAATGTTTTTGTCCAAATAACCTTCATTCTTTCCTCACAATTTATGACCATTGCTGACCAACAGAGTATGGAAACTGAACCAATTTTGTTTATCTTTTTGACAGGGAGTCCCTTCTTCTTGGCATAGGAAACCCACTGCTGGATCTCTCTGCAACAGTTGGTACTGATTTACTGGAAAAGTATGAAATGTTACATTAATAAGCCAAAAATCGTTTTCTAAGCTTGTTTAAGTAGGTGCCACATTGTTAGCATTATATGCCTATTGCTTCACTGTTCAAAATCTGTTCACAATTGTGATTATTTCTAACCAGAGATCTTTTTGGCTAGATATTTCAAATCTTTTGATGCAGAAATGTGTTGGCACTGTGAAATTTATTATTACTCTGACATATATTATATCACTGAATTCAGTGAGTTATTCAATGAGAATAACAAATATTTTTTTAATTTGTTCTAAATGATAATCTGACTGAGAATACCCCAAGTGCACTAGTGAACTAACAGAAAACATTAAGTAGCTAAAATTTTAGTGGGATTTATTTTTGGTGAAGCATGGCTATATAAGAATCTTGTTTTACATTGAAAGACTTTCACTCAAAAAACTAAAAAGTCAATGAGAATGTCATATTGTTGCTAGTGTTACCTGGCTTAATTTTCTAGCATTTTGTTTCATAGACTTGTATTTAATGGCAAAAATGACTTCTATCATTCAAGACTTGTATTTCTCTGTTTGTACTTTTATATCAATGTATTGTGTCTATTTGCTGCTGTAGGTATGTACTAAAAGCAAATGATGCTATCCTTGCCGAAGAAAAGCACTTACCAATGTAAGTAAAGATGTGTCCCCTTTCTAATTCAATCTAGTTTGGATTTAATCTTTGTGCTGACTCACTTTGAAATATCATTAGAGTTCTAACTTTTCTATGAAAAATGTTTTGGTAGTACCTAATTTTCTTGCGTTATGTTATTTTGATGTGTATTTATTCATTGCTCTTAGTTACAAAGAATTGGTGGATAACTATGAAATTGAGTATATAGCAGGAGGGGCAACCCAAAATAGCATGAGAGTATTGCAGTGGATGGTTCAAATGCCAAAAGTTTCTTCCTATTTTGGCTGTATTGGCAAAGATAGTTATGGTGACAAGCTGAAGGAGATAGCTGAGAGTGCAGGCGTCAATGTCATGTACCAGGTTGATGAGAGTACACCTACTGGAACTTGTGCTGCACTTCTCAGTGGCAAGAGTCGGTAAGCAGTTGTAGCGTATTCGAATTAAAGTTTCCTGACCCTTTTTTATTATATGAATGAATCAAAGAAGTGAGCTTGTCAATAGAAATGAACTGGATTCAGTCAGTGACCTGTAGTATGTTCAAAAACCTTTAAGTCAAATCTACACTGTGTTACAAACATACAGCTATTGTGATTATTTGATCAAAACATTTGATAAACTCATTCCATTTAACAATAGTAGACTTGTAAAGATTTCAGTGTTCTTTTCTCTTCAATGCCATGATATGAAAAGATCACACAATATTTGCAATGACTGTACATGGCAAATGATCCTTCCAAATTTTTAGCCATAGAGCTTCATGTATTTTTTCTAGACTGAAAAAGATTTCAGCGATCTGCATCTTGATGCAAGGGATACCAATCTGCATGTTGGTAGGGAACTTTTGGCCCTTGCCAAGCATTGTGAAAGGATTATCAAACCCTGATGATTGTTTTCATACAACTTTGAAAAGCTGGATTGTCTGAAACCTCTGAAGGAGACATTTGTCCAGTGAGCAGACAAAATGTTTCAGCTTGATTAGTAAGAGGTTGCTGGAATTTTTATCACATAGTCATTTTAAATGTCATTTTAGCTCCTTGGTTGCAAACTTAGCTGCTGCAAATAACTTCAAGAAGAATCATCTTGATGTAGAAGAAAACAAAAAGATAATCGAAAGTGCCAAGTATATTTATGTAGGGGTATGTTTCCTTTGTGTATGGCAAAGTTTCTGCTTTCTCAAATCTTAAGTGCTATGGGCAGTGGGGCACTAATTCTACAATTCTAAGCGCCTTCCTGTAGCCTCTTTGCTATTTTTGCCCCCTTCTCTACCACCTTCATCTCTTGAAATATTGCAGGTGGATAGAAAATAATAGAATAATTTATTGTACCCTTGTTATCTTTCTGATATGACTCAAGGTCTAGTGATGATAAGGCGACCTGTGGCATAGGAGATGTCAGAGTGTCACTTTTGAAAGGATTCTTTACCTGTTAACTTGCGCTTGACTGGAAGCCATGCTAAAATTCTTTAATTATGGCTCACAAATTTTTATACGGCCAGGATAGATGTTGGGTGAGCAAAGTGTGTCTCAAAATTTTTGTATTTGCTCTGGTTTCTCTTTTATTGCCAAATACAACTGGGAGTGTAGAAAAATAGATTACCAATTTTCAAATGCAAGGGTACAAAAAAGCTTTTGAAGGTGGTACACTCGCTCAAGCAATAAATTTGCCTGGAACATATCATTTTACGATAGTTGCTATTTATTTTGATATGGTTAGAATCACAAAATTCTTGTGCATCGAATGATGTATAGTTTAATCCGATTTCGTTAATAGATTGGCATTCAGTGTGAGAAATCCAAATATTGTGTCTTAACAGACCAGTCATTTTCAATGATAGGGGGTGGGGCAGAAGATATTTTTTTAAGAATGCAGCTATTTTCTTTGCCTTTCTCAATTGCATACAGCTACAATATTGCCAGCTTTAGTCCAAGAATATGTTTTTGCAGCTTCTCCCCCATATCAATTAAAAATAACACACATTTTCTGAGTAAATACAAAGTTTGCTTAATACCTTGCGAACAAATTTAAAATGACACACTTTTTGTTGATGGTGTCTTGACCCTGAGCAGACCATTGCACAAACAGACCACGTTATTTTCAGAAATCACCAAAGCTAAAGCATGACAAGCCAAGCATAGCACCAACCCAGGGTCAAAGCTGCAGAAATGTTTGTCCTGGAAAAGCCATCCAACTACTCATCTTTATTATTAAGAATAATTTAATATAGTTCTAGAAGAGACGATACTTTCCAATTTTGACTGACATTTTTCTTTCCTCCCCCCCCCCCCTCTTGTTTGGTGATTTTTTGTCTGCCTTAAAGGAAGAAAGATGATAAAAGAGCCCCCTTCATATCTTCGCCCCCCTCCCGCCATCCTCCATTTATAATGACGTTCCCTGATGATCATGGTAGCGTGGATCTCAGAAATTATGTTGTACTGTTTGCCATGTGATTTTTGCCTCTCTATTTCCTTAAAAAAATAAAGTTTAGCTGTCATTTTCATTTTATGTCTCCAACTGCTTCTTTCAACATTTATGTTCATGTTTACAGGGATTCTTCCTAACAGTTTCTCCAGAGTCAATTATAACTGTCGCTAAGCACGCTGCTGAGCACGATAAGGTTAGATAGTAAATGTTTTTTGGAATGTGAACTGCATCAGTGTTGTTTGCCTTTGTCTCTCATAATCTGATCTAGGCAATTAGGCATAACAAGTTGCAACGAATCTGTGACATTATTTGAAGGAAAACGGTTCATAGTTATTTCCATGCGTCAACTTTGAATTAGTAACAAAGCTCTCTTAAATTTTCAAGAAGTTTTGTTAATGCAAAAGTATGAAGTTAGAATTCAACGAATTTTTCCATACTTAATTCATGTGCAATATATAAATGACAAAACGAGTCTTGAATCTAGTTCTCTCTGGACTGTAGTTCTCTCTCTTGATTGTAGTTCTCTCTCTGGACTGTTGTTCTCCCTGGATTTTAGTTCTCTCTGGATTGTAGTTCTCTCTGGATTGTAGTTCTCTCTGGACTGTAGTTCTCTCTCTAAACTGTAACTCTCTCTCTGGATTGTAGTTCTCTCTGGACTGTAGCTCTCTCTGGACGCTGTTCCAAATTCCTCTCTGTTAACGTCGCAATTTGCCATTAACTGACGTCTTTTATATTTAGGAGATTTTTAGCATTATATGCGACACTAATTATAATAAAATCTCAGGCTAAAGTCGGTTGATTTTCATCCTCTATTCTGCTATTGCAGAACCCATCAACTTTGTTCAAGATTCACACTTATTTTCCCTTATTTCTCCACAGTTTTTCATGATGAACTTGTCAGCTCCATTTTTATGCCAGTTCTTCAAAGAGCCAATGATGCAAGCTATGCCTTATATGGATATTCTTTTTGGAAACGAGACCGTTTGTATTTGCCAGATTAATTTTGCTTATAAGCGGTTATCCATTTTTATAAGGTGGTACCGACGTTTGAAATTTAGGCTTGATCTGAAATTTTCAGTGTCATGTGATCTGAAAGGGTTTTATTCTTCAAGTTGAATTTTTTTTAAGATTTGCAACCGAGCTGAAAACACGCATCTCATTCACCGATAACTCGTTTAGCAATATAGTTGATGTACTCTTTAAACCCAGTGAAAACAAGAGGTACGCGGAATTTATGATCGCCTAGTGCCCCAGCTTGTTAACCGCAAAATTGTACCGTTATCAAGAAAGAATGTTGAAAGATCACAAATCTTTCAGTGGCGTAAATTTTTTGCTTAGCTATACGCAAGCACATCTCTTTGAACTTTGTCTAAGATTTTCCTTGTATTGATCCGCAACTGTTGTTATGACGACACTTTGTGAACCTGAAAATTTTAGCGGGGAATCTATTTTATTTGCCAAGATACCCAGACCGATCTGTTCTGCAATTTTTTTCAAAATCAGTTTTTAAATGTTATCACAAGGAAATGTATGACATTTGATGCCGATTAAGCTTTTACTACTTCTAAAAAAGCCTTTTTAATAAAGATCTTCTAAAGTTTTTTGTTCCTATCAAATGGTTTGATCCAAGATCATATTTTTTTTTAATTACCTTTTGCCCTCTCAGCTGGAAGCCACAACGTACAAATCATTTCGTCATTTTTTACTTTGAATATCACTTTTACAATTTCTCTTCGATTTCTTTCTTTCATTATGAAGCCCGACATTTTCTGCTTTCAGGAAGCCACAACTTTTGCAAAGGAGCAAGGTTTTGGTGTGAGTATCATAGAGCTCTAAAATAATGACGTCACAAAAATCTTTTTTTAGAATTTTTTAATTTGGATCCGATAACCTGAAAGAGCATCATAGAATACCTCTAAATGTGCAAAATCAGGCAAGTGTGTTACGAATTGGCAGAAATATGGCAACATGTTCATTGGTTCTCTCCCCATCAAACCTCTGTATTTTGGTCTCTGCTCATAACTTTATGAACAGAGCGAAAATATCTGTGATTCGTTAGCAAATTTCAAATCAAACTTCATTGGCAATATCTCAACTGGTTTTGGACATATTTTGCCAATTTTGCATATTTGGAAGTGTTTCATTGTGAAATTTTATGTGATGTGGTTAAAATTCAAAAATTCTGAAAATTGGGTTTTTTGGTGACGTCACATTTTAGAACGCTATTGTGCGATCGCCTGATAAAGTTTACACATTCTTGTGTCGATGTTTACACATCCATGCTACAATCCTGCAAATAGCTCTTGGGACACCTTTTAATTAAAGATTTTCGAAAATTGAAAGTTTCGCCTTATTGCGCAAACACCCCCTCCCCCAAAAAACAATGCTGTTAGAAAAGCTTCTATCAGATTGATAGAAGGAGTTGGTTTTAACCCTTGGACTCCACTGGTAATGCTTTTTACAGGCAGGCGGTACTGACAGGGCAACCTTTACAGTCATGTTCTTTGCGTTACTGATTACCTCATTTCGACTTAAGTATGCATAAGAAATATTTCAAAGCCAGTTTTAAATATCTACGACTTAAGCTATCCGATAGAACTACTTTGGGTGAATTTTAAGCTTCAACAATTTTTGCCATTCTACACTGTTTCAAGAGGAAGAGGGAATGCAACTTTTAATAGATGTTGTAGCAAAATTTCAGCAAAATTATGGCCAAATTTTTTCAAAATTTTAGCAAAATTTTAGCCGCTTCTTTTTGTAATCTGCTAATGGTTGCTGCTCCAATGATAAATGGTGCCTAATTTTGACTTTTCAATTCAATTTTCATAGACGGAAGACATTCAAGAAATTGCGCTTAAAATCAGCAATTTAGAGAAAGTTAACAAGTCGCGGACAAGAATGGTTGTAATTACCCAAGGTGCTTCAAAAACTATCGTTGCCCAAGGTACCATGTTTTTATTGAATTGTTTTCATTGCAAAGCTGCCTAATGTTCAAGCAATTTCACTACTCATAGAAATATTTACAGATGAAGGAGAATTTTGTAAACAATAACTTTTGGTTGATTTTTCCTGACGGCAACTTTGAACAAAAGCAATCATCATATAATAGCTGAAAGTTTCTATTTAATTAACTTTGATTGGAAAAATCTTCGCTACAAAGAAGTTATTTTACAAAAATCTTCTAGTTTCTTTTGATATTAGTAATGGCTAAAATTGAAATCGTGTAATGTTTTTGTTCTTCCAAAAAGGCTCTTATTTAATCTTACTGCAAATTGATCCGATAATGATTAAAAACCTCACTTTTTAACTTCACATTTTATAGCTCAAAAAATTTTAACATTTTTAACTTTGATTGCAAAATGATGCTTCGTTTCTACCTAAAACTTAAATGAAAAATGCACAGGAAAGCGCCGTGAGAAAAAAATTATTGCTAACAGTTCAAAAGACGAGTCCTATTTAGGCAGAAAGTCGAGAGTTTTTTGTGTTTCTCTTACGCTTTCATTCTACGTCTCAAATGAAATTAATGGTCATACCCTCCTTTAATGTTTAGTAACGGAATTTGGCAGGGAATTGTGAGTCGTAGATCTGAAACTTTTCCAGTTTGTTTACTAGACAAAGAAACCCAGACTGAGCTAACTACTGTTGTGCACCTTTGACCTGTTTTCAACTTAACTGGTCTTAAAGTTTCTGTGAAGGTTTATGGCAAAATCTCTAACGACTAGCATTCAAATGGGACCATTTTAATTATCGCTTTTGGAAAAAAGCTAATTTTTCCCGATTTTTTCTCCAGATGGCAAGATCATAGAGTTCCCGGTGGTTCCAATTAAGGAAGAGGATATTGTCGACACAAATGGTGCTGGCGATGCCTTCGTTGGAGGTCTGTGCCTTTGACTGTTCCTTTCCGACAAAGTCTAGAATTAGCAGATTAGGCTTTCAGGCTTAACAATAACCTTTACGTACCAATATAATGAAAGTGGCTGAAGAAAGGTTTGGATAGGAGGCATGCTCACTACGAGGCACTGTTGATTTGATACTTTTGAGACCATGACTATTTTTCATGGGTATGCTTCGAGTACGTTTAGGAAGAACATTGGTGTTTCTGTAGAGGTAAATATTCAAAAGCATTTCAACCAACATGTACCTAACAACAAACGATATTGCTTGTGGACCATTTACATTGCGGTTTGTTTGAAAACCCCCAAAGACTTTCCCAAGCTGAGAAATAAACCATGCTTACTATTAAGCACCTTCTGGATGTAAACCTTCTCACGGTAATTGAAAGTGTAAAGTACAGGAAATACATATACAGGTATATTTGCGAAAATCAATTTATGTCAAATTTTGAAAGGATTCTTAAGGACTTCATCAGTTGGTCGACGTCAGTTACACTTTCATTTCTCTTCAAAAAGGGGGTTACCATGTTTAAATGGGGATTTGTATGGAATGATATATTTTCTGCATGCTTAAGATACAAAGAATCAAATGAAACCGAATCAGAAAATTTGTAATTACACGAAAATTCCTTCGTTTCAAAAGCCTCAAGTCATCAAATTCTTGCATTTTCAAATTCTTGCATTTTCAAATTCTTGCATTTTCAGTCACAAAATCATTGATGCCGTGTAGATTGGACGTATAAACATAAAGAAAGACTGCCTTTTTAAGCCAAAAGTGTATTTGTGTAGAAGGTACAAATTTAAAAAACAGATGGAATGTTGGCCAGGTCGATGTGTGTCGGATTTGGATTTTTAAGACATTTTGCCATTCTAAGGCTTTCCTAATCTTTCATTCAGTGTGTCAAGCAATTGGTTTACCAATTTTGACCCTGTTTTCACAGTTTTAATGCCAGTTACCCCCATGTCCATAATGTACTCTACATCTGCAGCCAAGGCTTAGCTGCTAAGCGGTATTAATCGCTAGAAAATGTCTCCTTGATGAAAAATTGGTCTCTCTTAAAGGACACATTGCAGTAAATATTCACTAACTGTGGTTAATTTATGAATTCTTTTTTTTCACGCTAGGGTTCCTGAGTCAGTTGATTCAGGAGAAACCTCTAGAAACCTGTATAAAAGCCGGACACTACGCAGCCAACTACATCATTCAGCAATCTGGTGTCACTATGAAGGAGAAACCAAGCTTCGAACTTTAAAAACAACAATGTCGCCAAGCAGGAAAGTAGAATATCTACCCGTGCTTTAATTTTCTGCGGTTTTTATACTTTTATCAGATTGATTTTTGGATGGAATAAAAACGAAATCGTGTCCTTGATTCTATTTGTTTTACACTTTGCGTTCTTCCTTTAAAAGTCAATCGAATGTATCCATTGCCCTGCAGCTTACTTCGTAAGTGAGTGGCTACGTATATACTAAGTTGTTTTACTCAGCAAATTTGTCAGGCATTTATTCACCAACGTGAGTAATTTAATCACGCATAAAGTGCAATCATGTGAAAAAAATCAGCAAATATCCACATTTCCGTTTCATGTCTGCAGAACCAATATTATCCGAAACCGAAAGAAGGAAAGAGTTGATGTCTTGTTTGTGATTTCAAATTTTTTTAATTAAAACAGGTATCTTAGCAACAGAGTGTAAAGCAACACCTTACCTACTTTGAGCGTTTATAGAAAAACCAATCCACTGTTTCAAATTTTGTCAAAATGACCATCATCCAGGCTTTAAGAATACGGAAGTGTGAACTGCACTCTAGATGTGCTTGATGGCCTTGGAAAAACACGTTTTCGTAAGAATGAAAAGATTTTATCTCCTCAGAGAGATCCAAACAAAGAGCAAGGGATAGAGACAAAGGTTAACACGCAAAGCAACAAGGAAGTTTTCTTCTAAACTTTTTTCCCGTTAGATTTTCACCATCTAGTGAATTTCTCTTCTGGTTTTCATGCAACCAAAACCATATGTTTTCATTCACTCGTGAGAATGTTTTCACTTTTCATTGACCTTCACCATTCTATTTAAGTTTGCTGACACACTGATAAATTTTTGCCTCTTAGAGAGCTTGTAATTTTGTTTCTGATTATCATTTTATAATTTTGCTCAAAAAAGGAGTTAAATAATTCTTTATATTTCTCCAATAAGCAAATCGAGCTGTCGTTTTCCATTACTTCATGCGTCGGCCGTATCATTGAATTTTGTATAGTAGTCATTGCTAAATAATGTTACACAGATAATTTTGTGTAAAAGCAGTCCTGTAAGAAAACAAAAATAAACGATTAGCTGCAATAGTAGGAATTATGGAACAGCTTTGTAACTAGTGTCCTTGTAATTTGCTGTAAGCATAAAACTAAATGTTTGGAATCACAAAAAGGAAAGATTAAGATCGCTTAGTAGCAGAGGACAAAAATATAGATCACTGAAGTAATATGGACTGTTTTATTGGCTGCTGCACGTTTTTGCCTAGTGCATTCTGTGGAAGAACCTCTGATTTGCTGGTGACATGCTGAATTTTCGATGTTCTATGTAGCAACAATGTTGTTGAACTATGTTTCTGCTTGAGTTATTTTTGAGAAACTGATCAACAAAAATGTGTTTCTTCGGTGGAATTTTTGTAATGGAGTCTTCAACTGGAGCTGGCCAACTTACCAAGCCTTTTCTGGCAAACCTCTCGAAATACCTCAAAAAGTCTCAGTAACAAGATCGAATTTTTTCTCCTGAAATTCCCGGAATAAATTCTTCCCTAAAATGCCTTCCTCGATCATAACGTTAATCAGTTTGCTCTATCAAATTTGTATCTTTTCAATAAAATTAATGCCAGGAGGAGAATTGCCTGCCATTTCAGTAAGTTTTTCAACATTGCTTTGAACAGGGAGAAGAGTCATTTTACCTAATTTTACCAGTAGTTGTCGATGCTACGCTAGATCTGGCCATGATCACTGTGCCATGACATCTCTGCACACTTGCAGCCCTCGGATTGCGTCAGTCAAAAGAAGATTTCGCAATCGAACCAATCACTAATCATCAGATCTTTTGTGATAGCCATGTCTCTTTGAAGATTTCGTGTTTTTTTGAAAGGATATTTTCGGGTTCTTTGTCCTTTTTCACAAACTTATCAAGCCTTTTGTATGATTTACAAATTTTATATGATTAACTTATCAATATTGTATGAGGGGGAAAGGGGGCGACACCCTCCTTGTTGACATGGAAATAGCATGGGCACGTGAATTCACAGAAATCTCAGGGTGTTCCAAGGACTTTTGGCAGGCGAAGAACCCAGAGGAGGAAAATGAATAGAATGAGGTTTGAAGTCGGTGAAACTTCGCTTTCCGCCCGGTGAAAAAATAAATTTTCTGCTTTTTCGTTTTCTTTTTGAAATATTCATCCACTACAACGTATTCTAATAGAGAAATGATGATTTGTGAATACCCCATCTAAATAGATCCTTATGGAAACAACTTGCAAAGATTGGGCGGAGAAGCCTACTTTGGTCCAATTTCTTTAAAAAAATCTCCTGGGAAGATGATTTGTCATTTTTTAATAATTAGCAAATGTATCGAAGTTTTTATGCCAACTATGTGAATAATGTTTTTTGGTGCTACACGCTGAACCAAAACAATGAGAGGGCGTCCCAAAACACTTCTATAGCGGTGTCACCCCTAGACTCTCACTTAATTTATGAACCTCAAGGCTTGTATCTTTGGTGCCCCTTCACCTCTTGCCAATATTCTTTTAAAGAAACGTGAGGATTAAAATGTCACCTTCTTCCCCCACCCATATCCATTCTTACAATATTGCAAAAACAAAATAATTATCTTCATGTTGAACACTTAATATTGGCAAGCAAGGGTGGGTTTTCACATTCACAGACTGGTGTTGCTGTATGGCGAGCGTCTTGCAAATGTTTTGAATCCATAGATCGCTGGGACTTTAGTTCCCATGGTGATTCACAGTTATTAAGGAATTCAAATTTCTTTTCATGGTCAGAATAATAGGCCTACATTTGATTATTTTTAAAACAGCACCCCGCACTCTTTTTCCATGTGTTTCGAATTTTTGTGAGTTTACGCTCGTATCCTAGATATCAGCTTTTAATTCGAACAAAAGACTGGGGAATCACCCTTTGTTCTTTGTCTGGTACTTGAAGGATTTACGCTTTTGATTGGCTAACCTTGAGGTTAGCAAGTATGCCCTCTGTGGTCTTTATGGTTGCTGGATTCTTCCTATTACAGGGTCGTAACAAAAGGTTTTTGCGCAGTACTCACCGGGGCATTCGCCAGAGGTTACGTCTGTTAGGCCAGAGGCTCTTTGGAAGGGGTGTTGTCTTCATTTAGATAACAAGGGAAAGGATGGAACAGCTCCAACTTGATTTAAATCTGGTCAAAAAAGAACCTCATTATTTCGAAGACTATGGACAGAGCTCGGGAAATATTTTGGACAACATCATCCCGGAACCAGATTTCGATCCTTTTGGTCAAGGCGCCTCTAATGTCGTGAGTAGTGAGATTTGTAGTGTATTTCTGTAAGTTTTTCAGGAACGCAGTATGAAAGATTCTTAAGTCTTACTTCCCCACGTTATTCTCAAATGGCGAAATAGGTGGCGACGCCGTATTATCAGATAATCTTTCGTGTTGATATTAAATATGTAACTGGCTTTTGACTTTTGCTGAATGAAGTTTTAAAAGTAAATGCAACTATAGCCACAACGATAAAATCTTTTTATCTGGAAGAAGATTTTTGTTGAAAACACGAAATAAGAGCCCAAAGGTCGCACAAATGTCTAGAATTGCTTAGGTTTGGCTAAATCTTTATTCAACAACATTTGGAGTGGAACTTGTGTAAATGATGCTTTCTACCTCGATGCTAGGATTGTAAACCTGTTGTTTTCAAATGCTTGGGGTTTCCGACGCATAATGCAGTTATAGAAGGCCGCTACTTCTCTTATGCTTTGTTTTTATTTTTTAAAAAGCTCGCATTTTTTCGGCCCTAATAAATTATTTCCTTTTATCCGCTGCCTTTCCTTTTTCCAGTTTTTATTTGAAAACAAAACTATTTATAAGCCTCGTCGCACTTTTTGAGTGCCTTTGTTTAGCTGTCAAATTACAAGAGTATTTAAATGAACATATTATAGACTTGGGTGCAATTATAATTTTGTTTTGATAGCCCAATGAAGATGACATGGACCAAGGAGTCGACTGGCTAAACAGCTTCTTCGACGAACCCCCACATGACACATGCAACATCAATGCACTTAACCCCCCAATTTCAAAGCTGTCAGACGTACCTTTAAGTATGGGCAATGTATATCCTTCGGTGGTAAAATTATTAGGGCAAAACATGCAAGGTGGATCGCTTGTGGAAAGCCTGAATTTGATTTCTGATGATTATGCCGGCGAAGTCTATAAAACACCAATTTCAACTGGGACCCCCTCCCCCGACCCATTTCTTGCCCCTGCGGATGAGGTGAAACAGAGAATACAAACGAAACTTTTGGCTGATGTCACTATACCAGATATATTGAAAAAGGCACAAAATTTTAAAGTACTGACACAACTAGACAGAAATTCACTGAGTCTGGCAACAGCAAGGGAGTTAATTCAGAGACTGAAATCAGAATCAGAGGATAACGCACACAGGGTTCCAGATCACAAAATAGGGCGGACAAATGCTAGTGAAAAAAATCGGAACATTAGATCCTGTGCGTCAAATTTTAGAAGAGAGAGTGACAGCAATGGTAATGATTCTGGTGAGTTTAAGTCTTTCAAAATATCAAACTTTTCATCTACAGTACGTCGCAACGCGACTCGCAACTGATTCATTCATTGCAAAACAGGTTATTTATTTACTCCTCTGTTTTTCTTTGTGTCAGCGGGTTTATCCAGCTTTTTAAATAGCATTATTCCCATGGCCTGACTGCCTCCTCATTTCCCACAGCGCCTACAGTCGTATATTTAACCCACTGCAGCACTACTAGCAAACACTGCTACGTTTAAAACGAATTGAACCAAATTAAGTTGCCTCAATCCGCCCACTATAAATGTTAGTTTTTTCTAATCACTTAGTTAGTCGCTTTATTTATTAGTATAAGACATTTTCTTCATGCTGCTTTTTGGTTTTCATTAAAATACACTTGTTGCCACACAAGAATATTCTATACCCCATGAACTTCTATTGTTCTGGTTACATAGGAACCTTCAACTGCTCTTTTGATCACCAGTTGAAAGCCATGTGGGTCCTATTGTCTTTGTTTACACCAAATAAAAACATAGGCTACTTTCACTCGCGGCTTTTTTTCCTCAAACCAAGATCTGTTTCCTTCAGGGCTGAATGCATTTTGTTTTAAACTTAACATTGCGTGGTTCAACTCACTTATTTTTTTATATACTGTCGTGACGTGACTCGATTTGACCAGTTTGTTTCAAAACGTATATGACATCTCTTCTATTTCATAGCCACCTTTTTTTAAATTTGATCTAGTTAAACAAAAGCTTCTTTGCTATCTTCTCATATCGTATTTAAGACAAAATGGTTCACACTGACCACCATGACGTGCTTCATCATGAAGCATTTTTGCTTGACCCCTCGATAATCGGCTAGGCCGTTTTATTCCTTTTGCTTTCATCGGCCATCGTTCCACCGCATACTTTCATCCCTTCACATTTCGGTGTGTTGCCTCCACTGATTATGGTTATTTGAAATAGACACGACATTATATTGTGGTTAAAAGCTGGTTGCACCCACTCCATTACCTTGATATTCTACTTGCTTTTTGTTTATGTTCCTATCCTTCCAAATACCATCCCATTCTTTGGGGAGAGTTTATGAAGATTGCTTGTCCCCAAAAAGGCCTAGCTAAAGATTTTTTTGATCAAGGGTAGCCCTTAAACAATTAGTATACACATAATGCAGCCCTTTTTTGCATGCAATTTAAACATAATTTTTGTACGAGCTGAAAAAATATGGTAGGTTATAGGATGTGCCTTTGGAATACTCTCTGATGATTTTTTGTTTTCTCGACCGTTGAGGGATGTAACAAGTCCCTTTTGCCCCTAATTTTGATATTACCTTAGGGAGCTCCTCGCCTAAAACGTAAAAAAGGAGTTAACCAGAGAGTTGCAGCTACTTTGTTCAACAAATTGCATTCAATATAGCCCGAACTGGCTTCCCTTATTGCTATCATCGTCAGCATCGTGACTCCTTTTGTCGGCCAGATCCTAGGAGGGACTTGCCTTTTTTCTTTCGAAAAAGAGACCATTATTTGTCTTGAGTATATGCTGCTGCTAGTTGTGATTTAAAAAGTTTCGAGTTTTGCCCAGCCATTTCCTAAATCAAATGTTTCAAATAGTTGGTAGTGCTGAACCGCTCAGTCAATTGGTCTCCTACCAACTGCTCCTGAGCAGTTGGACGTCATTTTATATCCCGTTGTTTAATATCGTGTAAAGATAAATCCTAGAAAAAAACGAGAGAAATATTGAAATGATTAGTGTGCAGACGTTGCCTGACTTCTGTAAATTACATGTCAAAGGCGCTGTTGTTAGGTTTGTCTTCGTAGTTTTTGCAATTTTGAATGAAGAAGAAGAAAGAATACCCGAGAGAGTTGACTCAGCTGAATAATGATATGAACTATCGTTGTCATAGAAACTACTCCACAAGGCTAGCAATTTTTCTTCGACCCACACCAAAAGATTAGACTGCTGTTCATACGCACTGATTGCGTTTTTTCTATTCAACATACGTTGTTTCAATTGTTGGCAGAATGAAAGGGGATTCTAAACAGAGGCTAGCCATGGTTCTGGAAAGAGAGACTGTAAGCAGTGTGTCGTAGGTTGGTCGCGTCAGGGAATAACGCCATCGGCGCCATGTAGGAAAACTTGAATGATGGGGAGAGGAACATGACGGTAAAGACAATTTGAGTTCTGAGGCTTTCAAAATATTTTTCAAGCATCTTCTGTGAAAGAAAAAAACTGCTAGAGAACCCTGGTATTCTGCGAAGTCTACTAGTTACGTTTCTGTGTAACGGTTGATCTATGGGGGCAGTGTATTGCGTGTTAGCAATGTTGCAGATTTGATGCTCTCGTCTATTATAGGTCACGACATTCTTCTTTTGAATTCTGCATTATTTCCACCCATTTCTTTAAACTCTACGGGAAAGTAACGTGCTGCCCAGCCTACAATCCCGGACAAAAATAGCTGAGACTTTTCAATAAATGTTTTCTCTTTCCTTTTGAAAATTGACTTTCCAATTCCCCCCCTCCCCCTCCCCCCTTAATTGTTGAATGCATGTTTTAAAAGCACAAATGATAGCCTAACAAATCCAACATTGATTCGGGGAACAAGAGGGGATTCGAAGTTACAAGGGCTACGTAGAGTAAAAAATTGCGAAGTTGCATTGTGTCTCAACATTTTTTCAGGGATTATAGGTTGTCTTGTTTTAGCCATGCTCCAGCGACGCTCCAAGCCAGCTAACCAACCTGTTAGCCAAACCATATTAAATGGTATCTTTTCCACACACGCAAGCCACAGATCTTGTTATAGGCCTTCCTCAAATTAATCTCGCTTCATGCCCTAAACCGGTCACTGTATCTTATTTGTTCTAATCATCTCCTTTCTTTACGTATGATTTTATTACTTCAATCTTTATCTATCAGTTGCTGTACTTCGCAACTCTCCGGAGATCAAAAGATAACCCGTGTACAAAGCTACAGTGTACCATTGTGTCAACAATGGCAGTCTTTTTTGGCCAGACTTTTATGGACTCAAAAACCCTTTGCACAACTTGTCACCAGCTTTTAAAAAGACTGTGCTTGAGGTACTGGCTCGTTAGTAACTGGCACATTTATCTTCTTTCTTTTCTCGCGTCTTTCTCTTCTCGCGTCTTTCCCTTCTCCCGTCTTTCTCTACTCGCGCCTTTCCCTTCTCCCGTCTTTCTCTTCTCGCGCCTTTCCCTTCTCCCGTCTTACTCTCCTCGCGTCTGACTCTTCTCGCGTCTTAAGCCCCGGCAAACCGACTGGACATTTTCACTGGACATGCACTGGAAAAAATGTTCAGCGTAAATGTTGCGTATTAATAAATTTTGCCACCTCGTCAAATCTTGTTCAGCGATATTGAGTGTTGTTCAGTCGATTTTGAAGGCAGTCAAAAATGTTCAATGGACAAAATTAGATTTCTTTTGTTCATAGATAGAGAAATGTTCAGTCGTTTTGTCACCCTACTGAACATTGTCCAGTTCGCGCACGCGCGATTGATGTAATGGATTGGATTTGGCATCATTTTATTCCCATGTTAAAATCTTCAACAAGCTTTCCTAGTAAACACCGCGAAAGAAATGAAATTAACATTAACATTCAATTAGACGAAAAACAGAAAAAGGCATTTCATTGGTAACGAAGATTCTTCTGAAGAGGAAAGCGATGGCAGAGAGCACGAGTACGGTGATTGTGATGAACCTAGCAGTCCTAGCCATACTTCGATAATCAATCTAATTCATACGCTATACGTTGATGTGGTTAGGGCTATGAACAGTGTATTTTCAAAAGCAAAGAGACGTCCTGTTGCCAGTTTTCCCGCGCGCATTCTTCAGCAAGGAAAAAGTTCACTGGGCAATGTTCAGTCGTTTTGCCACCACCAAATATTTCTGGATGTCCACACACTGAACAAAGTGCGCAATGTCCAGTGCTTGACCAGTGCAAGTGTTCAGTCGTTTTTCCGGGGCTACTCTTGTCGCGTCTTACTCTTCTCGCGTCTCACTCTTCTTGCGTCTCACTCTTCTCGCGTCTTACTCTTCTCGCGTCTTACTCTTCTCGCGTCTTTCCCTTCTCGCGTCTTTCTCATCTTGTGTCTTTCACTACACTATCATCAAGTTTTTATTTCCAAAAATATAACCTCCTTGAATTAGTCTACCAATCAGATACAATAATTATGTAAATTATATATTTCATCCAATCAAATTCTTAGTGCTATACGTGTGATATTACGTAGCCTGCACACAAAGCAGTTAGTCATTTGTTCTATGGGTAAAGTTATTATTGATACACGCAAAAGAGAGGATTAGTATAACTATGTATAACTATGCTCCAATGATTAGTAAATACATATGTTGCTATGTATAAATGCAGACAGTTAATTATAAGAATATAATACTAAAGCATGAATACCAAAACAAATAGACAGCTAAACAATAGTAAATCCACTGTGGAATTCCACAATAAGGCCCTACCCTTATCAGACCTTTATCCAAGCGCAAGTCTTACTAATGTCTGTTTTGAACAGGGCATTCCTGAGACGTTCGTTGTGCGTGCTTAAACATGTTGAAGGATCTTCTTTTTGCTCAAAGTACAGAACATTTTTTAACAATGTTGGGATTTCTAAAATAAATGAAATACAGTTTGAAGTTATAAGCCTTTACTGAAAAGCAATTTGCTTGATTAAAATCGACTGAATAGCAGATGCCTTTTTAAAGTCATAATCTCTCTAATCTTATATATTAATAATTCGTAATTACGATCTAGGCCTAAACTACCATAGAAGTGAATAGAAATTAAATTGATCTAATTTTTAATTTGAAGAATTTTTTACTTATAGGAAATCACTCGCTTTTATCGAGAATTTCTTGTACTGTTCCAGAGCTGTCTTCGTTGCAAAATGGACGACCATTATGTGAGTTTTGACTAAATCAAATCTAGTTTATCCTTTAAATGGGCTTTCGTTTGTAAAAAAACTAAACTGCCTCAAAACGTAAAACAACAGTGCCATGCATCATTTCACACCTTAAAAGTACTTTAACACATAAAAGCCTTCAATGGTAGGCCATAGGTACTCCTCAATGGCGCCCTATGCAAAATAGGTAAATGTTATTTTTTATTTAGATCTTTTACTTTCTCGCCTCTTTCGTTAGATGTTCTCTCTACACCCCCCTCCTCCCACACCGCCGCCTACATTCCGCTTCCAAATGTTATATCCCTATGATGTTTACACACTGCCAGCCATCACGAATTTCTCATCCTGCTGAGAATAGCCCTGTCGTAAAAGCACAGATAAAAGTGACTAGTATTGTGTGCTAGTATCACATTCTGTGGTAAAAGTGCACAGTACCACGTGATAAGTAGATTACTCAATTTGGCGATGGTTGATGAAGTTCCTTTGCCTCCATTTCCCTTACTGGACGGACACAATGCCTTAAAAGGATGCTTCCATACCAAAGATCCGCTTGTTTGTAAGGCCATCTTTAAAGCGCAGTCTTTTTCGTCCGGAAAATTGAAAGTCGCCAGTTGAATCAAAATACGTTCTCCTTAAGCCGATTTGCATTGTAGCCATTGCAGCGTAGGCTAAATTCCCTTCTTCTTATGAAAACAAACAAAGTTTGGTTATATACACATCACTTTTGTATAAGAGTGATCTTGAATATGTATTTAGTTTAGCATTATGTCTTCTCTTCAACCTAGTGTCAACAAGTGTTGATGTGCGATACTGCCGAAATGTTTTTCAGCAGATCAAATCTGTACTAGGCCTGTGATTCGACCAAGATTTTCCCTTTTTGTCTCTTTCCAAATTTGCAAAAATAATAAGATTCAAGATGGCTGCTTTTCTACCTTAAACAATTACGTGCTCGAAGTCTTTTCCCCTTTTAAAGAACAACGGAAACGCCTGCTACTTCTTCGGCTGCGTGTTCTTGACCAAATATCTGTGATTTTTAGCGATTCAGCGGCAGAAGTGCGCTATAGACTATCTTTTATTGTGCTCTACTTTATCTCGCTGTTCTCGATTTTCAGCTCGCTTTACATCTCAAAACTTGCATTTTTCCCATTGAAGCCTTTCACCTATCGTACATCGTACTTTGAATTTCAATTATCAATTTTTCTCATATATAACTGAAACAAAGCTTTGGAAATTGTTTATGGAAAGTAGTGTAGTTCAGAAATGGTCGTTTCAATACTCGAAGACTTGGTTTCAGCCAGGAAAACTTCCCTGTGTTAACATTGCATCCAATCCCTTTCTCACACCCTCTGTTGTAAGCAAAAAATAATCGTTTGTTCAGAGAGCTTGATTTTGGCTTTTTAATTTAAGAGCTTTTACCTCAAAAAGTTGGGTTGCTAATTCCTCTCTACCTCAAATATTTGAGGTAGTTGTTATAAGAATTATGCTCCAACGGTATCTGTCAGTCTTTTTGTTCTACCTTATAACCAAGCACCAAACTGATAGTGAAAGATTGAGATTGCACGTTGAAGTTGCATAAATCCTATTTGCCTAGAAATCTTAAATATTTAGTCGCTGTCATCTTAGAAACCTCTGTAATGTGTTGCCTATTATCGTTTTCGACCATGCAATTTGCATGGAATCCTTTGCACGCAAACAAACTGAGCCCATAGTAACATTTTGTTCATCTCTATAGGCTACGATTCACCAAGACAACCATCACCTGGATGCGCCTCCTTATCACCTACGCGTTTCCTTGGAGACAAAGATGGCGGAATGTCCAGTGCAGACAATACACCTACTAGCGAGAAAGTATGTAAACACATATCTTTTCTTATTGCATTAGCGAATTGGCAATTTTAGCATACTTGTGAAACGTTAAAAGCGAATATTTTAAATATTTCGTTGATTAACCATGTTGCAGTTTAGCGACAACCACAGATTATTTCAAAAACCCAAAGATGCTTTATTCTAGAATTTTGCAAAGAGAAATTGTTCATGTTTCTGTTCTTTGACCAAGATACTGATGATGCGCTGAAAATTTATACTTTTAAATAATAGATACTAAAGATTTATTGTAACCAGGGACCCTGCTATAAAGCCTGCCCTCTAATTGGTCAAATTTTCCTTATAATTTAATTAATGTCTTAAGATGCAACAAGCAATTTATCTTTAACATCACGGTTTAGTATTATTTTGTTTATGCCTTTTTTATTTTGGCAGGATATTACGTTATACCACCTCTAATGTCAGTCTGCATTGCTTTTAACACACTCAGCTTGTTAATCGTTAGTTCAATGGAAATGATTGTAACAGAATTCTGCACTGACTTGTTACCGTGTAGAATGAAATATTTTAGCGGCAGTAACGCTACTATCAACATGAAATTTAATTTATTAAGTAAAGCATACATCGTTGCAAGAAGCCTGCGTATTAAGATTCTGAAAAAGCTTTTTCAAACATTTTTAGCCTCTTGAACGACAACCGTTTTACCTGTCTGAAGAAGAGAGACGAACACTAATAACTGAAGGTCTCCCTGTGCCTGTCGGATACCCTTTGTCGAAAGTGAGTGCAAAAGATAATTTTAATCGGAACTTTAGATCGCTATAGAGATTCCTCGAAATGAATTTTTCGTTGATGGTGTCCTTCATAAATTAGAATTTTGTTGGATGTATAGGGTACTGGTGATGAATTATCCCTAGATGGAAAAGCGCAATAATTTCATGGGATAATCATCGGAAATGGCTAGAAAACATTCACGCGTCTATTCACTAGAGTTTCTGCGCCTCGTTTGAAACTCTATTTTCCCTTTCCACTTGCAGCATTTTATTGGTTATGCCGATCTGTTTAATTAAGCTGTATTTTCCTGGTTCATTCTTATCAATAAAATGAACGTTACTGCAGTAATACCGTGTGTATAACCTAGCTCAGGAAGAATCCCTAAAGAATCCATGAATGCAATATTCATTCTGCTACATTAGACCTTTAATAAAAACGTTTTTGCTTATTTTCATATTAGAAAAATTAATTATTGTAATTAAAAATATTTTGATGATTTTGTTGAATGCTTCTACAGGTCGAAGAGCGAGCGCTGAAGAAGGTTAGAAGAAAGATAAAAAATAAGGTAAATTAGATGTTTCCTCGAAAGCTTGTAAAACTAAAAATGAATCTATTGCGTGTTTGAGAGTGTCTTTTGATTCAAATTAAGAAAACCTTCTTCAGATTCATTTTTCAGAATATAAGCACAAATATTTCACGTTTATTCACTTTTTTCGTCAGTAAAACTCAAATCCGTTCCATGCTTTTCAAGACATTATCTACTGAGCTGTCAGTCTGTTTTGTCTATTGTAATTAATGGGTATTGGCACATTGCTTAGTTTTAAAACCAAGCCCTGGATACCCCAATTTCTCTCTCAGAATATGATGCATTTTTTAGATGTATTGTATTAAATCACAGTATACAAATTTGACTAAAATTATTTTATTGCCCTGTTTTACACGTATTGTTAATAAATATTTTGTGTCACAGATATCGGCACAAGAAAGCAGACGAAAAAAGAAAGAGTACATGGAAGCTTTAGAAAAAAAGTTAGTTTGTTTTTGCAGTTTGATTTCGTTTTCACCTCAGCAGCCTCACCTGTGGTGCATTTTGGAGAAATGATACTTCGATCCCTACTATAGCTTAGAACCCGATGCGCACTACCGACAAACAAACAGGCAGAACGCTTGGCTTGAAAGCTCTCACAAGTTCTTTAAAGCCTTATTGATTTGTCTATGTTATCATTGTAGCTACATAATGTAAGTTGATTCTCCCGTGAAATCACCAAAATTGAGCCAAATGGCTATTGGAACTGACAGCCTGTTGAAGTTCACTCTTCTTTGGTTTCTTGCTGGATAGGTGATCCTCTATATTTGGATACCTCCAAACTAAAAACCTTATCCCTGTATTTTGTTTGGAGATTTTTGATGTTTTAACATTTTTCATTTTTTCAACAGAATAGACGTACTGAACGGCGATAATACAGACTTAAAGAAAAAACTAGATGCTCTCGAAAATTCAAATAAGTGAGTACCTCTACCCTGTTGAAGAAATCTTGATTATCATTATTTTATCCAGCATGGTAGAACGTATAATCACTCTCGATGCGCCTGATGTTATTCAGTGTGTTCGAGCTGTTTTGTATTTGTGCACTAAGAAGCAAAATGATATCTTTTTTTAAGAAATCCTTTTTCCTTTTGATACCCCACTGCTAATTCCTTCTAAGTATACTGCCTGCCCGCAGTGGGCGCCTTTACTGATCTATCTAGCTAAATACGCGCCGACAATATAGATGCTTTTATAGCTGTGATTGAATGCTTTTGTTGCTTCAGGAGATGCAAGAAATTCTTTTTTGTTAAAAATTTTCATACTTCCTTTCCTTTCCTTGTACTTCCAACAATTTTACTTAGATATTTTGGTAAACATTTACCTTTAACTTACGTGTTATAACATTATAGTCCTTTTCAAATTCGTCCTGATATCTTTTGGTTATTTCTAAAATATATTAAATTTTATTTACCATTTATTTTTATTTATGTCTCGATTTTCATGTACAAGCTCACGATTTTAAGCACCATTTATTCTTCTAACAATTTTATGAATAGCAGCCAAAGTCAAGCGTTTAACAAGCTTAGAATCTTGCTGAATTAAACTCCACGTGCTTAAAGATCTGAAGCTATTTTTTATTTTCGCTAGATCTCTTTTAACGCAACTACATAAACTCCAGTCTGTGGTAGCGGCACGAGCAACACGACAATTAACAACTCGATCTTCCCAAACAGAAATTCCTTCGGTAAGTTCCAGCAGTTTGCTTTTTACCTACCACTTATCCCCCAACACACGCCCCACAACCCACCTCAAGATACCTTAACCTACACTAAAACACACTTGAAATTCCTGTTAAGAGACCTATTCATCTGCAAATGTCATCTTATATAATGAAGAAGCGTCGAATTTGCATAGGCTACTTCATTCATAAAAAATGCTGCTCACAGAGTCGGCTTAATAGAGAACTTGCCGAAACTTGGAACATGTTATTAATTGGAAACGTACGCTTTCAAGCATCGACAAGGCTCTTAGGAATGTTTTTTATACCAAGAGGAGTACTCTGACCACGAGATATGATATCCTGAACGACTTCTGAATTAAGACTACTGAATTTCCTTTGCACTTCAAAATTTTTACGGAAACTTGGGAGGCGCATCACCAGCCCTGTCATCGCGTGGCTTATGAAGCTGCCATCCTTAAGAATTTTTATTTTCCTTTAGTCGTTTGATATGAAAAATGTGCCCAATTCTCCCGTTTTTTTTCAATCATCTCAAAATCGCGCTTCCTTCTCACTTTTTCTTACTTTATTACACATATCAACTTTTGAATCGAGAGATGTTGGATAATGGGTTTTTTTATTCTAAAGATAAGAACCCCATTATTTTTAAAAACCGGTCTTGGTATATCTTTCTTGATAATTGAATGTCCCAAGAAAAATGTCTTTAGTGCTATCTCTGATCTCTGTGTTGAATATGCAGCAAGACAGCTAAAATGGGTCTTAATTATCTCACAACATGAACAGCGAGTAATTTTGGTCTTTGCGCGTGCATGCTGTGTCGTTATATGCTATCCTCATTCTTAATTAATGCAATCCAGCGAAAAACTTGCTCTTAGCAGATGTCAGCACTAAGACTCCAAAGACGAAGTCTTTTCAGTTCGGTAGTGTTCTCATTCCATAGACAATAATCGCTACGATATGCTCCATGTTTTTCTGCCCAAAATTCAACGTTTTCTTAATGACCAAGACTAGTCAGCGTCAGCGGGCAATTTCGCATGCGTCAGCCGATACGTGTCAGATGAAGATTGCTGTTACTGTGTCAAAGGTGTCAACTTGATTGGGCTTCCACATATCTCTGTCGGTCGTTATAAAAAGAATAGGTTTATGATGCGGAGACCTTTCGAGGACTTCTATTCGATAAAACATTCTGATTTTATGCAGAAATTTTCAAGTTCTGCATTTATCCTGGTATCTTTGTAGAAACTGCTGAAAACTTGTCTTTTTACAAGTTACCAATTTTACAAAAGATTCTATACTGTAATAGTTTAAAGGGTGTTTATTATTTGTGATCCGTTTTAGATAGAGAGGTTTGTTGAGATTTGCTTGTGGAGTCATACTTTGAAATCAAACCATCCTTTTCTCGGCTATTTTTTAGAATTATTTGCTCAGCGACCCTCTGGTAGACAGCTTTTTAATTTTTATCAAGTAGCAGTTAATTGCTAAAATGCTTTAAATTTATGCGTTTCAGAAGTTGATCTTGTGATGGGACGCTTCAGGCTGAAAATTATAACTGACTTTTTATTATGCGCGTGCAAAGAAAGACAGTACGCTACATGTTTATGTCCATGAAACCCTGTTATTCTTAATCGACTCTTAATCCTGGCTTTCGTTACTTTGCAGAAATGATATGGACACATACACAAATTCAATTGTCACATCTCCAGAATTTAAATGAATCAATATGAACTCAGTTATGGCAAATCAAAGTCGAAGCTTGATAGACTATTATAAATTTCTTTGGGGTTTTGTTGTTTTTTGTTTCAATATGCAGACGTTCTAATAACGTCTTAAAATCACTTTTTGGCTAGCAAAATTGTCGTTAACTTATGATGTACGATTTTCCCATTGACAAGATAATCCTTCTCTCAACATATTGAATTTGCAATAGTCTGGAACAGTCGTTTGTTGATAACTGCTACTCGTTATACTGTGTTTCTAAAAGCTATTTTAACCTCAACGTTGTAAGGAACAGTCCGTTGTTGCTAACTTTATTTATTTGTCTGTCATTAAAATGTACCTTCATTAAAAATGTCTGATGCGAATTCCTCAAAAAATCAATCGTTTATTGTTATTCTATTGTTACCTTGTCGAATACGATCGAGTTCCCATCAAAAATGATTTCAACTGTCCGCCATTGCCTGAAACTATAAAGCAATACGCCTTGATCAGTTTTCACGTGTGCTTGAATTTTTGTTACTTTGTGCCTTTTAACTATCGCCTCTTCCTTGTCTTTTCTCTTTAAACTGTCGGTCTTTCCCCCTTTATCTAGCTTTTTCTTCAACAAAAACATATCATAATCCTAATGCATTCTATGAAACACACAACCAATTCATTCCACTGCAAATGCTAAGAATAGAAATTCACGATAATGAATAATGTAAGCACATTTTTGCTGCTTATTTTTGTCTTGAATGTTAATATCAACTTTCTAGTGCAATACGTGCATAGGGATATATTCTTTTATAGGAAATTGATACCAAAATCAGCCCCAATAGTAAGCTCTGTACCGTATACTCATATATGGTTGATAACAGGTCTTTTTCAAGATGTTTTGAATAAAAGACAAAGAAACGTGATTCGTACACAGATGCCTTTAGTTCACGTCTATGCAGATAAAGACTTTAGTTCACGACTATTACTCATTTTCAATATTTTTTCCTCTGCTTTGCAAATCTTTTTTTAAAGACACAAAATACCCTTTCCTAAAAGTTACATTCCATTTCTCTGCGTTGGAATGTATTGCTGAATTTGGTTGTCTTAAACGGTGTTGTTAATATGGTGTTGAAAATACTATCTAAAAAATGAATCAAAGGTTATAACTTCCAATATCAGTCTCGTAATTTTTATTTAACTGAAGCCAGCATATGCATTTCCGGTTTTTATCCCACGGTAGCGGGGAGCAGGGGGTCTCGGCTCCATTCTTATTGGCGCGAAGTCTCTCTAGCGTAATGCCACGTGAGCGAACGGGAGTATATTCCTCGCAGAATTAGGCCAATTAGGTTGAGGTTGCTTGAAAGATATGACCAGCTTGAAATTAACGAAACAATAAAGACGACGTGGCAAAGTAAGTTTGTAGCATTTATTATATGTTCTATTTTTCCTGCAATTGTTGCTAATTCTACTTTCTAGTATGTGCCAGAGTTCGCCAACCAAATTTAGGCCACAGAGATGAAAATATAACAAATTCTGTTTTTTCATATTTCAAGTTTTGGCTAAATCTTAAAGGTTTGCCTTGATTTACATCATTTGCAATTGTGCATACTTTTTACATTCATACACTCACAACAAAATCTATTTTGACGGCTCGGGTGGACACGAAACTCTTTCATGCTACCTGAAAATGATAATAGTCTTCTTAAATTTAACCAAAACTGTCCCTGCTATCAATCTCAATCCTTTCTATTTTCTTGCTATTTCTTACCTAGTACTACCCACCATTTGGACGATTTATCGCTAGAATAATTAGTTATACAAGTTAAATTGCTTGGCAAAGGGTTAAATTGTTTAAAAGGGACTCAACAACCCTGGCAGCTCCCTAACGCAGAACAGGTTCGCAGAAAAACAGCTGACTTATAGGGCCAAATCTTTGCAAGGATTATCTAACTTCTTAAATCGACGCCAGAAAGAAAGGATAAATTAATTTTTTGCTAACAGAAATCAGAATTGATTTTTCAGCACTAATTCCTATTCTAGCCGCTAAATCCATAATTTTGAAGAATGTGTGAAAGCCCCTATGTCACCAGGAACTAGTGTCCTTCTTTTTACTCTATTCTATCTCCTGCAGTTAATCAAAGTGTAGAAACCAAAGAGCTTGAACAAGAGGAATTACCCAGTCCCAATTACAATAATCGTGATAATACGGAGCGTCAATGAACCCATCTTTCAGTGGGAGTGGTTTTTCTTTACACAATCTGTGGGTTGATCACCTGGTGAAGTTTAAGTGCAGATCTTGTTAGGCAAATTCACATAGACCGATATCAAAACCAGCTAAACGTTTTATCGTGTTTATTAAGGAAAATGGGATGAGAAAAAGTGGAGTTTATACTTGCAGTTGCGTAAACCACAGTCTGAACAAATTTTGTTGGCTTAATCGAACTTGTTTGAACGATAAAGCCCTTTTCTTAAAATAAACCAATTTGAATAATAGCCTCCTTTTTTACTTAAAATTAGGCCTCTAGGATTCATAAATTTGGGTTGAGCGAGCCTTATGAAAGACTGTTTTGGTTATATTGATCGTATCTCTATCTAAATCGCAAAAGAAGTTCACAATAAATTCTTCGGCTCAAGTCGATGATCAACTGATGTCAATTTCATAAAATTTTCATGTTTTGTTGTTATTGTGCTGTTAATAATTTCATAAAATGTAAAAGAAATACTTTCGAATGCAAATAAATCGAGAATGTGAACATTGGAATTGTTTCATACTTTGCCAATTCAAAGAGGCTTCCATGTTTAATCGCTTTTTTATATTTTGATATCTAAGTCTTTTTTCCGGAGAGATTGCAAAATACAACAAACGGTGTCTAGTGTAAGGTTTCTTTCCACCGCTTTTCAATTTTCAACCTTGATGGATTTCATTTTTTGAAAGACTTGCTTAAGATTAGAAGCGTAACCCAACCAGCATTTAAAATTTTGTCAAATGTAAGCATAAAATAAAAGATTACCAACAATGAAATATTTCTTTATGTTTCGCAAACTTTGTTATTTATTACCCTTCAAATCAACAGTATATAAGCTACTTTCAACAAAAACTTTGGTTCGACTAAATAATGCAAAATAACATTCTCACAACGCCTTTTTAAAATACAAAATCAACCTCGTGAAATGCGACGCAAAACTAATTACAGCTAGCTGTTCAAACGGCTAGTTACATCGTTGTGTAACAGTGTACCAAACCTAAATGAAGAACGAATCAGTTCAGTTTATGTTCTTTTCCTCCGGGACCTATTTCAGGGTATTAGTTTTAAGTATGGTTGTAACTGGGACAAAACAAAGTCAGTTGGTCCTTCATTTTGAAGTTCGGTTTCTTTTGATTGACAAGATGATTTGGCAACCACACTGACTTTGCCTGAATAAACAACTTTTGTATCAACTGGTATGAAGGAAGTCCTTGTGACGTCACACTTAAAAATGTCTCACTCATCTCCGATATTTTGGAAAAGAGACGTGTCCGTGTCAACGAGATGGTTTTTCTTAGTTTTAGTCGCCAATTTTAGCTCTTTGAAGGCTTGCGCCTCTGATGTCGTCACTAAATCTCGCATCTCAATCCTGACAATTTTATATGGATGATTTAACGAGGCGTGTGATGATTCTATTTCCGTGGATCCTCTTGAGTCGCTGCCTGCCCTGCGGAATGCCAAACAAGCCGTCTCAATGCCTGTAAAAATTCTACATCGCAAAATTATGTAAAACTCTTTTCTGAATTCACTTGACATTGCAGCCACTACAATAGGGTTTACCATCGATGTAGAATAGGCGGCCAGTGACACAAACGTCCAGATCAAATGCTTCTTCTGTGTATCCTTGCTGCCACCGAACTCATTCCACTGCCAAAATATGTTGTTTGGCAATTTCAAAATGGCGTAAAGAGCAACCATGACTATAAACATCATTGTAATATTTCGATTTTGTCGTAAACGGGACTTACGTTTTTCTTTGTTCAAACCGAGCGAATTGTTCCGTAGCTTTTTGGACTGAAGCGAAAGGTTGATGCAAATGCGAATTACAAATGCAATTATAATCAGCATCGGGATAAGAAATTCAAACACTGACAGAATAACTGTGTACAGTTTCCTGCCGACTTCACTGTCCCATTCTTCAGAGCAGCTTTGGATCCCCTTTTCGGATGAAAATTGTAGACGAACGCTGTATGGTATAACTAATGCCACTGGAACTATCCATGTCGATATTGCGAGTATCCGCACTGATTTGCGCTTCATTTGTCTTCGTAAGCTTTTCGTGAAGAGTGAATTGCGTTCTAGCATCATAAACATGAAGGTCCAGCTAGACACAATTGGCATGCTAGTCTGAAAAGGCGAAATGACGTAACAGAGTCCTTTGCCGTAAATCCATTTGCCGTTAATGAAGTACACTACGTCGAGCGGAATGCACATGGCTGCTATCAAGACATCGCAAATTGCAAGGTTTAGAAGTAGAATTGAGCTTTTTCTTTTTCTAAATTTTGGCTTCAACAGCACAGCGATGGTCAAAGCATTGCCAACCGCGCCCACAAATGCCATCAGTATGTAAAGAATGATCTGCATTCGTGTCAGAGCTGAAACACTCGTGTTCTTACTCTGCTGATCTTGCAGTGGTGTTGTTGATGTTGCAAATGGCGTAATATTCTGAGTGCTAATTGAAGATAACAGGGTACGTAGAGTAGTGTTGACGCCCATCTCCAAGGCACCAGTCGCCATGGCACTTGTCGCCATAGCATCTAACTTCAGAACTGTTTATCTCTTGCAAACCACTCATACGCTTCCTAAGGAACAGAATTAAGTTAATGAAAAACTGCTTTGGTGTGGTCCTTATCAGTGTTGAAAACAGTCATACTGTTGTCACAACTATGGCTATGGCTAATGGTGTTAAAAAAACAGACTGGCGGTCATTAGGTGAATGGCTAATGATTCTATAATTCTTTCTAGGGGCTACTTTAAGAAAAAAAACAAATCGATGGTAATATCTTTCATGATGGCAAAATCGATGATTAAGGGTCTTGGTTAAGAATAGTTAAGGCTAGTTGTTTTCAGTTAATGGATTAAACCTTGTTTTGAGAATACAATTCAGGGAGATAAGATTGCCTTTGCAGTATGCGACTGCAAGAAAAAGTGTAAAGAGCACGCTCAACGGCTTTTTTCTCGCATGACAAAACCGTAGATAATTTAGCTGCATCTCATGATCTTCAAATTGGAAATTCTAAATGTCAAGTCTTTGATGCCTTTGGGGATAAAATTCCTTCAGCCCTACTGCAAATGACTTAATTTCAATATTTCCCCCTTAGTTTTAGAAAATGCTTTGCATTTGTTTTGGTTTTGGGTCTTTAGCTAGCTAGCGCTTAAAGTTTCCGAATCTATAAGCATGCGAAACTGGTCTTTTCAAAGCCTAATGAAGCGATTTAAAAAGTAAATTTGCATCGAATTATCAGAATTCTACAGAATATTTTGTCTCTTCTAAGAGCTAACAGCTGCTTGTTGACAATCAAGCTTTTATTTTTTAAGACTTTCTCGTACCAACGTGCAGCCTGCAAACAGATGCACTAAGATAGCAAGGTTGCAAGGGATTGTATTGGTTAATTTGTAGACCAAAGAGAATACTGCAAGAATTATAATTATGTTGATTTTTATGCAAAACCGGCTCGGTAGATGATAGCATTAGATCAGACTATGGCATCACAAAAATTTGCATCGCATTTTAAAAGCTTTAAACCGCAAGCCTTCTTAGTTTTTGCTTTTCTAGTTTTTGCTGTAGCCCCACGTCTTTCTCAAAGTCCTTACATGTTTTTTTGCATTGCCAGTGTAGTTTAGTATTAAAATGCGTTTGTTTATGTTATTGATCTAGTGCTTGTTTGGAAAGCAACTCGTTTCAGAATTATTTATTCAAATAGCGGCATATCATTCGTTGGCCAGCAGACACATCACTCCTGCTAAATCGTCTGTTGTGTTTTTGCGTCAGCTCCCTATAAAACGGCTCTATCCACCAATTTTATTGATAGATATTGTTTAGGTTGGTTTGATATCTGCGGAGACTTCATCAGATTTGCTTTGAATTTCTCTAAATACTCTTCCATCACACAGTTAGCCTCCAGAGCCAGATGGGATATTCCCAAAATCATTGACTGTACCTAGGACTGACACGTGCCTAAACCCGAGGTCAACTAGGCAAGCTCCGGTCTTGTCTGGGAGAATCCTGAGCATTTCGTTCTAACTCACTGATCTATTCAGAGCTAATTGCCTGCGATTTTCTGTGGTAAGCAGGAACGCTCAACTGATTTAAAAAGACTGCGAAAACGTACGTAGTAAAGAATTCAAAATCACGAATTGATCAACCATCAAAGTTTAAACATTTATTTCATTCTTTTCAACGGCTCTAGATGTATTTTACTTAATTTTTGTCGCCACTGATCATACTTGCTTTTCAGTATTGGCTTCATTCTTCTCAAAGGAACATGTTACTCAAAATTCGATTGTCATAAACACTACAACATGAATGTGCTGGTGTAACATGAACCCTGAATAACAAAACTCGAATTGCCTTTCCTTCTTTTTATTTTTTTCGTTCTTCGTTGATCTCTTTTTGCTAAATATTCATCCTCGTTTTCATGAAATACTCGGTAAATCGTTCTTTCTTTTTGACATCAAATGTTTCGTCCACCAAAAAGGACATTTTAGAAAGGCCTCGTTAAAAGCTCCAAGGAAAAAGAAATAAGTCTATTCCTGTTCGATTGACTTAAAAGTACATGTAAGAGCAGAGATTTTTAGCGAACAGCTCCCCTGCATCCCATTGAATGGGATTTTCTTGCACATTAGAATTATCACGTCTTTTGACAGGGCTTTACATAATTTTTTCTGCTCTGAATCGAAATTAATGCGAACAAATATCCTTTGCTAAAAACCTATTTTCTTGATACAATTTAAAAAATTTCCAAAACTGCGCTTCTAATCTTGTTGTTGTACAAGTAAGGCTAAGTCGATCAATTCAGTTTAGAATTTTTTGTAAATTTTAGCCAGGCTTATATGTTCAGCTGCTCCTTGCCCTGTTTTTGTAAATGGTTGTAGCGACAAAAGTTTAATTTCAAATCAATCGATACTGCACCTTAAGTTGATCAATCAGTTTTCAAAATCTCCTCTGAATGATTAATGATACAAAACAGTTCGTTTCTTAAAAAAGGACTTTGGTAAAGCCTGTCACTTATTCAAGGAATATAAATTTGAGAAAGAAATTAACTGCACTGTGAAAAATAACATTTTGCATTTGTTTCCTAGGGTATGAATCATCACCAAAAAAGCTTCGAAAACAGTTACCGCCACATGGGGCCACTAGATAAAATAATCTTTACTTCATTTTAAGTAATATAGTACAGATAAAAGAAAGTATTTTAAAATGAACAACAAGAAATCAAATGATTGTTTAAAAAAGGCATCGCTGTATTAAAATTTTATTTATATAAAAGATGAAATGCTTTTCATTCGTAATTTAAAAAAAAAATATAATATTAACATGCATCTTACAAAGGTGGTTTTCTTCAGCAGCAAAGCACCGAGCTCAGGAGTCTTGCTTGAATCTCCGATCTGACCCCACTAGCTGAACATCCCCTGCATTTTATACGCACTCTAAAGACAGTTTTCCCAAGTTTATATGCTAAAATTTTTTCATCAACACAAAGTAAACCAATTGAAGTATTTTCCTTTGAGTCAAGATAAGCATGAAGTTAGAACATTAGCTTGAAAACCACCAGAAGTTCCGGTTTCAATGTAAAAATGTCATCAGCCTGAAAAGCAGTTTTGGAATAATTGGCTTTGAAACTTGTAACCTGAAAGTTTTGAGATTTTCAAAAAGACAGATTTTTTCATTATCGGTTTATCATTGATATAGCCAAATAAATCGACAAGAGAAATAAAAGATTGATACCTAGCGTAAACAAACAAAAATATCACACTCGACGACGAAATTTGTCAAATGCATTGACAGCTGACCCAGCCTTAAGCATTAAAGCTGCTTCACGAGTATTTCTTATATGGAATCTTGCATCGACGAAATCTCTTGACAATAACGTGATATGTCATCTCTCCATGTCATATATTCATAATCTTTGAGAGACAGCTAGAAAGTCGATGGATTTGACAGCTGATGTTGATACTCCTAACTGTGTTACTGAGAAGCTTTCTTATGGTAGACAGGATGATGTTGACGTTTTCATTGGATGCCTGTACGGTAGATCTACTGACCTGTTGCATTTGCTCTTTACCATTCTTTTCTTACAAATAACCCACTATATCACGATTTTATATCAGTAGTTAAGTTGACAATGAGCCCTGACAACACTTCAGGTATATCTGCAGCCTTTGTTTTATCCCAATTTCTATTAGATTCTATCTTAAAATATGCTTCCATTCCTACATTTTGATTACTTTTATTCGTTTGTTAATGATGCTACTATCACACGTTCTAGTGTCGATTAACTCGGCAGATTATTGACAATTTCTGTTTGCTTACCGAAGGAGTGCTGTAACCCTGACAGCTGAGGCAAACTCTTGCAGCTCATCATTACTAGAAACTAACAACGAATGCTTGAATATGCTTCACAAATCTCACTCATGTAAATAATTGCTAGCTGTGTTAGGAATGAGGACTTAAGAGAGAACATCTTGAGTCCAATATTATATAGTTTGGCTTCTTACAGATCAATTTTTATTGTCAAGTCAACCTCCACGCTTCTGTTTCTATCCATTTACCACAACGTGAGCGCAAGACTACGATAACGTAATAGGCCAATAGCAGCATGTTAACATTTCAGGACCAGCAGAGCGTATATTATACCAATTGAACGTGTGAGGCTGTGGCTAGGCCACGAATGGATGACGAGAACATAGGCCACGAATAGATGATATGATATAATATGATATAATATGATATAATATGATATAATATGATATGATATGTATGATATATGATATATGATATATGATATATGATATATGATATATGATATATGACATATGACATATGACATATGACATATGACATATGACATATGATATGATATGATATGATATGTATGATATATGACATATGACATATGACATATGATCTGATATGATATGTTATGATATGATATGATATGATATGATATGATATGATATGATATGATATGATATGATATGATATGATATGATATGATATGATATGATATGATATGATATGATATGATATGATATGATATGATATGATATGATATGATATGACAATAACACACTATCCATTTACATGGTTTTCATAGTGGTACCTAAGTTTGCAATATGAAATAACGCACGGAAAATTTTGTTTTAAAATACAAATGATAAGATTGTTACATAATACCTATGAACCTTATAATCTTAAAACATAAACCCTTATAACTCTTGGGATAAAGAAAATAGTTGGTATGAAAAAGTGTCAAAATAAGGAATTAACTTGGGCTAAAAATCTATTTGTATTAGTTGTACGCTGAGCTAAGGTAGGCAGGAAATTAAAGTCCGCAGATCCCATGTATTGAAATTTCCTCTTCATGCTGTTAGCTACTCAAGCTAGTGAGATAGGCCTGTAATCAGCAATGTCATCTTTGGATCCATTTTGAAGATAGGAGAAATGACTGCAGTTTTCCACACTTTTAGAACTTTTCCTGTTGCTAAGGATAAGTTTAACAGCTGTGCGATTTATTGTGCAACTATTTTTATAACTGGTTTTAAAGACCTCATATACATACTTTCTATGCCACTTGCTTTATTTGTTGGCATACATGATACTATCTTGATGACGTCCTTTGTAGAGACTGTATTCAATGAAAACTTGTTTGTGTGATCAGGACAATGAGTGACGAGACGAGTGACGAGAACATAGGCCACAAATAGATGACGAGAACATACTGCCACGCTCTGCTTAGCTAGTTATTTACAAACGTAAACTAGTTATACGCGGTAGCTTACCACTTTTACAAGATGGTAAACTACGAAAAAAGATTAATCCAAGCAGAAAGTTTATAAAACAAGGGGAAATCACCACCAATACAAAATATAACGATCTAACACAACCATTTTCCATCAAGCGTTAGGAGTTACTATTTTAAGATAGAAACCGTATATATTAAAAAGAGATTTTTCCGAGATTTTAGTACTAAGTTTATTAACAAGCAGAAAGAAAACAAATAATCAAAATTAGGAAGTTTAGCGTTTCAAGAAGCAATTAGGCCGCAAAATTGAATCAATGTTTTAAAGTGTTTCTTATCAGCCAGCGTTGGTAACCGTCTGCAGAAAAAAGCTTCTGTTATACAAAAATAGAGGATGAAATTCTGTAGCTAAAGAGCATTTTTTGTGACTGTTTAATTGCGATGATTTTCAGCAAATATCTCTAATTTTTTGTGTCATCATGCTATAGCCTAAATAGGTACATTCAATTATATGCAATACGTTGTTTGCATGGAGACACCTATGACAATCACAGATTATAGTGGCAGAAATTCTTTGAAATGCCATATGCTTTTGCAAAACAGTTGCAACGCGTGAGTTGTTTGTTATGTTGACTAAGTGTATTTCAGTGTAAAGCTTTTGGATGGGCTATTCTAACATTTCTTTTTTCGTTTTGAATCAGCTTTCCTAATCTGAATTTAGATAAATAAAATGAACTGAATTCTAAAAGCAACATTTCCTAAATACGGCTTTTGCAATCCGGGTATATCTATTTCAAATATACGTGCAGATGCTACGTATCGAATTACGAAAAATGATTCACTGTTCTTTGTGCATCCATTTCTCAAAGCATATGGCTTAACGGCCATTCGACAACTACTCACAGTGTGAACTTACACAAAACTGCTTTTATGATTAGCAGATAGCCTCAGTACATAGTATAAGTAAAAATGGATTGAAAACACTCTGATTTTGAGAACACTTTTGTATACAATAGTAGGAAATGTTATCATCGTTGAATACATGAGTTTAAGTCGAAAGCAAGAGAATGATCATGCTGATGGTATCAATAAATGAATAGTAACCAGTTTTCAGAGAAATGCCGATGTTTTTTGTTTTCAGAATTTATACAAAGCAAACAGTGACAAGCTAGTGACCAATTCTGTTCACAGCCAGCATTGCATGCTTACGTAACGATCCAACCAAAGACTAGACTTTCCATTAGATGCAAAACCCTTCGCCAGACCCTTTGTTATTTTAAGTTGATTAATTTGTCTATATTATAATATTTGAAGGAGTGAATATGTTGATATTGTTAACTGTAAATTTGAGAGTTTTGCAAGAGATATTCCTGTCGAAAAAGCTACCAAATGTGGTTGAGCAACCCCATAAAGAACCCCAAGCAGGGGCTCTGGCCCTCAAGCCAGCGTGTAGCCTATACTGTACAACCTCATTGAATTTTATTAAAAGATTTATATATGTAAACAGCGCTTCTTTAATTATATAAAGGCAATAGGGCAAATTATTGTCAGGGTCCTAAAGACTGCCACATTTTCTTTAATATTCCCAGTAGTTGAACAGAAAATGAAAATTAGCAAAGCTGATTAAGAACTATTTGTGTGTATATGCCATCGTACTGTGCAAATTAATTTACAGTATTGGTGATAAAATAGTAAAGCACTGTGTATTAATGAGATTATAGTTCATCATATTTTAAAACTACATTCGTTTGGTTGCTAACGGGAACCTACTCAAAACGTCGAGAAACATAATCCGCATAATCACCAAACTTGGGTTAAAAACTATTAAGCGTTTGCTGCGAGTCTACAAGATGTTTTTGAATGTAGATATTTTTGAATGTGGATGTTTTTTAATGTGGATGTTTTTGAATGTGGAGCCCCTTCTCCTACTTGATTCATTAATTGCATACCAGACAAAACAGTACATTTTAGCAATAATCTGGAAATTCTTTGGTGTTATTCATTGATCAATGCTAAATCACTGAGGTTGTTCGATAAAGAAATGCAGATAAATTGTCAAGGGGAAAGAGCGAACGTGGTAGGTTTTCGAAAAAATCTTCTAAGAGATAAATTGCGAAAAGAATAGTGATTGAAACTGGCTTTTTTCATCTAAATTGAAGCAGGTACAGTTCTTTTTGTAAAGACACGAGATATAAGTTATTTAAAGGCAGTTTTAAAGGCAGTATGACTGTCAACTTTTTTAAAAGCTTAGTAGTGGAATTGGCGGCTGGGAAGGCTAGAAGAATTGTGCCATTAAAAGCCGAGCAGGCTCGACCTGGTTACGATTATGACGATGGCTTGTTAACAAGCAGGTTATATTTAGGTGTTTGCTTCAAGCTATTGGAAGAAAATACTAGGAAATTTTGTTCACTAAACCTTTTTTTGAAATGCTTACAAATAGAGAAGATTAGAATTGTCCATCAAATGTTTGTTATTTTCATTTTATCTAAGACATCAAGATTTAGCAAATGAAAGAATCTTCTTTAACTAAATGCAATACCGTATGCTGCATTGTAAGTGCCGGTTTTATTCCTTTGCAATGAACTATATTAAGGACTGAATAGAACAGAAATCCTTGTGACAGCATAAATGTGCGGCATCACACACCAATTGTAACGTCAGCTGTCACGTGACCGGTTGCTGGTCTTTAAAAATTTATTTATGATTCTCTAACCACACTTAATAAACAACCTGGTATTGGCCGATACCGATCTTCATTTGTGAGGTGCTTTCACTTGTACTGTTTTAACTGTGCTGACCGCAAAATTCTGCCTGTGAATTTGTCTATGTCTTAAAATTATCCTGTCGATCAATCTACTACAAGTCGGCAAAGCACCTTATGTAATCTAAACACTGAATGACTCTATCTTGCATACCAGTTTCTACAATTTAACTTTTGAATTGGGCTACAAGTGACATAGCCCATCTGATGTCAGGTTTAGGCAAAAGTGCACAGTGGGACAAACCCAATGATGCCGATACCAGTTGCACGATTGCAGCTAAATATAATGGCACAACCGCAATCAGAATATCGCTTTAAAAATTGTCTACACGGCCTATTTGAATGATAAAAAGTCGCTGCAGAATTATGCTTTATTCCTGTATATTCAGTTAACTCTCCTCTACCATCAAAATATCAGAATTCGTGACTTAATTTTAGAAAATAAAATCGTTGCTATTCTTGTTTTTATGTTAATTTGCTTTTTTCCATATATTTCACTTGTTCACTCAACTAAGCTAATTATCAAAGCTAAGAATACAAACTTGCAAGTTCTTTGCCACGGCAACGTCAAAAAATTCCAGAACCACTTTTAATCCAGCGCTCCTCAAAGTGAATTGGTTTAGAAACTTGTTTGTAAATCTCTTTTTCTGCTTCAGTTCTGTCAAAAACTTCTAATTCATTCATTTGTTATCTTTGCCCGGCTCCTTCCTGCTTTCTGAATTTGTCGAGTTTTATGAGAACGTTTTCGCTAGATTTTATCCAGAAGAGCACATTGAAAATCTGATTTCGTCTTTTAAGCATGAGCAAATATCAGCTGGCTTTGCGTGGGTCGAACGGCCGATGTGATCTAAAAGTGACTGTGGTTGTCGTTGTGAGGCAGCAGCTGACCGTTCATCTGTTGCTTAGCAATAATGTGATATCATCATAAAGCGTGATATTTTCTCTGACTTTCGCTGAATATGATTGGGCGCGCACAACAAGTCCTTAAATTGAGAGAGCCTTCCACTGGTTAAACCTTATTATCAGACAGACTTATTTTTTGAGATACTAAGACTAATTTTCATATAAAGAATGAAAAGGCTTTGAAAAAGCAAACATTTTACTAAATGACTTTTCGTCTGACGCTCTTCAGAGTATAAAACGTCAGGATAAGGGTTGAGAAAGCAATATATAACAAGTTGTGGGTCGAAATAGAATGAAAAGGGTTGTAATGCCTTAAAAGAGGTGAAGCCTCATTCTTGGATAGTTTTGGTTGGCCTGAGCGGATTGTCTGCCTGAGCAGTGCAAAAGTATTCTACCCGGTCCTTTTTTAAATCTTTTTGTTCGTAGCTGAAGATCTATTTCTATAATTGCGTTCTCTGGACGTTTGAGCAATACAACCTTCGTTAGGTTACAAATACCTTTAGTACGTCACTGCATTTCTAGGGAAAAAAGGCTTGACCTAACGAAAAACCTACATATGATCGAGATTTTGGGAGATCAAAGTAAAAACTATTGATTTAATACGCCAACGCTTTTCAGTCCTTTCCACCTTAATTGTACTACAGCGAAAAACGCACTAGAATAAAGTCGACGTAAGGTGACGCTAGTGCTAGCGACAGGTAAACAGGGTGACTACAAGCATTCGCTAATGACTACGAGTATTCCCTGATGACTACGAATATCCGCTGCTTGCAATTTTTTCTCGAACTTTGTCAGTTTTTATGACGCTAATTTTTGTTTGTTTAATATTTCGTTCTATGGATAAACAACGAAAACTCAAATAATTTCAATCAATGAAATAGAGAGAATTAATTTGAAATTAGACGCCAATATAGCTTGCGCAAAATATAAATTGAAGTCGCACAATTTTGACCACGCACTTGTTCCGGGCAGATGTTTTGTCTGCAAATTAAAAATATTTCTGACGTTAATATGGTTAGGCTGTATCGGACTGTAAAGAAAGTTTATCAGCACTGGAGTGATCCATCTGTTTTGCTAGATTAGTGACAAAACCATTCCCTATTTCAACTATTTATATCGAAGAAGCGTTGATACATGTTTTCCATAGGTTAACGTCATATTAAAAGCAAGTTGCTTTCATCTAAGTTCTTTTCATGGCATAATTCTGTCTGAATGTTTTCTAATCTTTGCATAGAAGTTTGATATCCAAAAAATTAACGTTTTGAAAGCCGACTATCTAGAGAATAATAAAGATTTAGACAGATTATAAATCTGCAAGAGCCAAATCTTAATAACATCTTGAAGTCTTATTTCTAAATGTTTGATTGATATTGTTTGATATTGAATCTTTTTTGATTTCTTGATGGATGAACCAAGAAAATTACTTGTAGCAATACGTATGGATTCTTTACAAAGCTTTCTGAATTTAGAAGTAAATCTAGAGAAGTTTATCAATCGGAACCTTGATGCCGTTTGTTAATTGATTATGAGTTTGAGTATTTTGGGTTTCGACAGCTGCGCCAGTGCCAAAATGGATGATAAAGAACAGTAACGCCCCAGCAATATGAAAAATGATATGAGGTATTTACGAAATTTCATTCCAATAGATCTTTATTTTCTTATCTTAAATCAGTTTTACAATGTTTTAGGATTCATGTTGCAGTATAATGAAATATTGGTTATTCTGATGCATATTAAGGCACCGTGCAAATGTGCTAATGTTATTTGTAAAAACTATTTCAATTGATTGTATGGTCACTTTGGTGTGACGCACGATGCATTGATGTGATTGGTTCAATTATTTTCAAGCTTTAATGGGATTGGCTCGCTTATTCACTTCTTTGACATGATTGGTTCACACTTACCCAGGTCATTCAAATGTACCTGTTTACATGCTCTCATCTCTCTGTACCATTCAGTCATCTACCGACGCATTCATGTTTTCATTAAATTATTGAAAAACCTCTTATGATGTCGTTTCAAATCATTCCTCCTTTTAACGACTCCTATCATCGTTAACAAGAACTCTGCTTCAAAATCTCTACAAACTAAATTAAAGATCAAAGTATGAATAATCAGATATTATTCAAACTTTGAATATTCAAATAAATCAGGTAACGAGATTTTTATCTAACCATTATAACTAGAGGTACCAAGAATTTTGCCGACTCGTGGGCATAATTTAAAACTGGAAATGCTTAAAATTGCCTCAAAAGTTGTATCATCAACTGCTCTCCTCCAGTGGCGAAGCTAGCCAAAAATTGTTGGTCCTGCTATATGGACAGGGCCACGCCCTTATTCAATAGGAAAAGCCCATGGACAAAAATTCTATTTTGCAGATGAATTTTTTCTTAAATTCAGTAAAAAGCAAATTTTAAATCGATGTCTATCTTTTGAAAAATAAACCCATACTTAAAGACGTGCTTTAGGGTGCTTACTTTTCAAACAAATCTATGTTAAATTGTAGTAAGCCTCTACAGCTGAAGTAAAAGTTCAAATTGGTGATAACTAAATATGACGATAAAAGGGGGGTAGGGGTGGCATTTGAAGTTGCATATCATATATTCCAGATTTTGGTCTTATAAACCTGACCAATCTAGATCCTCTATTAAAATAATTTTAATAAAAAACAGAGTTTAAAGTCTGTAGGGGCAAGTTCACATATTCTGCAGAACAATTATTCTGCAGCTGATAAAGAGAGGTACAATCGAATAATGTGTCGCATTATCAATGAAAACAATTTTATTAGATAAACCATTAGACGAGAAAACAATTAAGGTAGAAAAATGCAAATTCCGCTGAAATTGGTTTATTCTCCAACTCAAAACTTTCAATCACACAACAGTAAATTCAATTATGCTTTCATCGTCCTTGTCCAAGTCTAAGAAAATTTTATTTAGGCCACCATGATATGCCGTGCCTCAAACGATCGTACAAAGGCCGAAATCAGAGTGCCCCATACAGCCAATTCTTGTTGTTTACATTTTTTTTCTTGCGAACTTTGGACTCTGTCTTGTTACAAATAAAATTTATGCAGCTCAACTGAGGCAAGTTTTGCTGTCAATAATAATATCATTGGTATTGCCAAAGCAAGCAGAAAATCCGCATTCACATCGCCTCGCCACAATACTTGAACTGGCCTCCTTGCTAGTATCTCATAGCAGAACGAGAATGCACAGGGCAATTCTTGCAGTCCTGCTCTCAGAAATAGCAGGACCAAAGGTTTTCAAAACAATGCTGTTTGACCTACGTAGGTGAACCCTCAACCAATCAAATCACAACTGCTTACGAAATGTTATGATGGTCATTTCGACGAGGTCCTGCTCCCGAGATTGAGCAGGACTGCTCTTTGTTCTAGACTATTGTGAAGCAGGACTAAATTCACAAAAGCCCATTGTGAAGCAGGACCAAACATAGGGTATCATAGTTATGAGCAGGACCAAAATACAGGGCTGCCGTAGAAGAGAACAGGACCTTGAGATTAGCACGGTATGCCTGTATCAGCTGGCGGAACTGGGGACTGTTTATCAAAATGAATTTGAAACTTCCTTTTTGCAAAGAAGAAATTGTTTATTGTTTACAGTAAATCTTATCTTTGGAAATTCTTGGTCCTGCTCAGCAGGACCAGCAGGACCTTTGGCTTCGCCACTGCTCTCCTCTTGGCCAGAGAATAATATTGCAGATTGACAAAATACAATGATATTTGATTGACTTGCACACATCATTTCCCACTCCCCTTTTCCCTTTTAAGAGGGATTTGTCTCAACCAGCCTCTCAACGTTTACGATTGCAATCCGCCTCTCCAAATTCCAAATAAAGACCATTACCTTAACTTCTGGTTGGAACTATCTCTGCTATTGCGCTTTAATTTTTGGAACCAGTGGTCCTCGGGTTACATGCGCCCATTTTTCTTACTATTCTTCTCAGCTTTTTCTGCACAGCTTCATGAAAACAACACAGGCGAATCCCATTTTGTTTTGGAGATGCCAAACCATGAATTTTAAACAGGTAATCTACGCCTTTATGATATAAGAACATTATTCAACTTTGTGTTTGAAGATGCTTCAGTTGCTAGAATGGCTGCAACTATAAGTCTGAGAGTTATGTATATCCCATCCTTACATATGGCAGTGAGTGTTGGACAATTTCAAAGCAGATGGAAGGAAGACTAGAAGGCGTAGAAATATGGTTCCTAAGGCGAATGTTTAGAATATTTTGAACAGATCATGTTACAATTTAGGAGGTATTTAGAAAAGCAGAGAGAGAAAGAAACTTAATAAAAACAATGAGGAAGAGACAGCTGGAGTTCCTTGGGCACATAATGCGAAAGGAAGGTCCAACTTGACAATAAACAAGGAAGAATCGAAGTAAAATGGAGCAGGGGCAGGCAACGGATGACCTATTTGAGAAGTGTAAGCAAATGGATGGCATATCAACTGCCAGAAAGAGAGAGAGAGCAAAAATATCGGAGCAAGCATTGTTGAAAATATCAAGGGATAGGAAGTTATGAAGAACCATCTACGTCCTCACAGGACATGGTACTTAGAGAGAGTCTGTGCTTGATTGATTTTCCACTGTGAATTAGATTTATACAAAGAAAGATGAATGTCTGGAGGGCTTTTTTGAATATATAACGGAATAGGATTCTTCTCAACAGAATCGGTAGTAATATGACTAGAGAAAATCTAGTATTCACAGGCATTCTCAAATAACCATTGAGTAGAATTCCTGTCAACATATACACATAAAGTGTATCCAAATAAAGCATATAAAGAACATTTTGCTGTCAGAACTTTCCAGATGCACTTAAAATTTCAGACGGTATCATGTCGTTTTGAAAGAATTAGGAGCTTATATAATCCTAAGCCCTGTTCAAACGTAAGCAGGACTTCACTCGACAGAGCTTGACATTTGTCGAGCAACGAAACATTTTGTGCCAATATCTGTTAAAGAGAGAGATGTGAGTGATCATCGCTCAGCACAGATATCCAGGCCCATCCTAACAGAGACAGTTTTTACTAAAATTCGTCATTTTTGACGTATTCTTCTCAAGACAGCTGCAGAGAAATCGTTAAGATCTCTGCTGAAGAAGATATTCGATGAATTCGACTGCAATTGGCAAAACGAAAAGCGACAATTGTTTTGTTTGATATAGTTATTGGAAGACGTGGAAAATTTGAAGAGGAACAAGATAAGGCTTGACAGGTTGTGAGACTTTGACAATCTCCTAAAACTGAAGATGGTTGAAATAATCTTATCGAGCTCATGCAGCTTTTTTGAAAGAGGCTTTTGATCAACTCCCAATTAGGCAAAAGAATGAAAAATATGGCGTCGACTCGCTGAAAATATTTGCAATTTGTCAATTATGCAAAATGTCACTGAATCTCGCTAAACAATGTGTGAATCTACTCAACAGTCACGCATTACAATTGTTGAATGTTGATGAGTTAAACTTTGTTATCGTGACTAGGTCTGTGCGTAGAATTTGTTAACAATAGCAATAAGAAAATGCAATCGAAATATCGCATGTGCTCTCCTTTGAAATTCGAGGAAACAGGTTATAAAGAATATTTAAATGGTTGTTGCTTTAAAATTGATCCGAAGAATCTGACAATAGAATCTTCATTCGCCCCAACCATTATCTATCTACTAGGAAACCCAACTGAAGCACCAAACCACCTTGAAAATCATAGAGATTTAGTTTGTATGCAGCATATAAAGCCTTGTGTTTTTTTCACATGGGGGCAGAAGACTGAGATTTATGATCTCTTAATGTCTTTCGAACTTCTGTACAAGCAATGTGTTTCAGAGAAGATTCGCTCAAGATGTGCATTGATTTTTTAAAATTCATGACAAATCTCGCTTAGTCATTCCCGGCCTGACCACTCTCAATCAGTTGTGTACCCATACCCATCCGAGAGATAAAGAGAGATCCCATTCCTCTGACTTCTATGTGAACTCCCTATACCTTTTTTACGGAGATACAATGATAATGAACTAAATGATAATGAATTTTGTACAAAAGAAGAAAGTGAACAGGAGTTCCTGCTCTGCTACATTATAATTTTGTTACACTATTTTGGCTAAAACTGTACTTATTGGAGAATACTGAAGTTTGAATGATTCTTGTTTTTATAGGTTTATAGGTTTGTCTAGAATGGCGATAAGTGAAAAAGGAACACATTGTATAACAAAACGACCAACATTACTATTATAAGTTGCAAATGACCTTTATACACAAAAAACCTTATCTTGCAAATGTTGTATTGAATCAAATTGAGGTGATACTTTTGCTAAAAATCTTTCAGATTCATGGCCTAGGTTGGTTGTAAAAAGCACCTTATTTCAGTGATTTTATGCAGATTCAAAAAGTACCCCTTTTCCAAGTTTACCTGTCCTAGGTTTGAGGAAAAGATCACCCCTTTCAGAAAAATCTTTCAAATGAGCTGGGGTACACCTGACAGTGTTGGCGGGATTTACCAACTGACAGTACTCCCGAAAATACTTACTTTCTATTTAAAAAAAACTGGAAACAAAGTCGTTGCAAGCTTCAAGGATTCGTTAGTGAAAATAAGCTGAACATTAACGGAATAAAAAAGAGCTTTAAGAGAGACCTTCTTGGCGTTATAGTTGTGCACTCGAACAAGCACGATGCAGGTGTAGATCTCGAGACAACTCTATCGTATCCACTTGCAACTACGTCAATTCCTCTCAGCATAGCAGATGGTGCTATCAGAAGGACTGTTAAAGATAAATTGCATGAAACTGCCATAAGTGACCCTCATTAGCTCCGATCAACTAGCACCTGCGGAGAAATTGAACAGGTACGACTTGGACCTTGCTGCAGCTAAATGCAAACATCTACCAAGAGACAAATGGACACCGAAATACCTGTACTGCTACCATTCCAGACCAGTGTGGTTGTCTTTGACAAATACAAGGATAACAGCATATAAAGGATTGTGAAAAAATTGAGAACGGTGAAGTTAGCTATAAACCTTAACGAGTCCCGACATCAAGGTGCTATATGACTTCAACAGCTTTCATATCCTTTTCAGCTTGCAATTATAAAGGATCGTAGTCAACTCTTTAGCAGGCCAATGATCATTTCAAACAAATTTCAGTGTACAAAAGCTACAGAGGATTATGTTGAAGTTCTCAAAAACATTCAAACAATATTCTTATTCCACGAATTGGGTGGAACGAAGATTCTCATTGTACTTGAAAACAAAGGAAGATAATAGACATGGTATCATGAGTTCTAGAAAAAGAAAGCATTAATTGGCCTGCACGCTTTTTCTTGCTATAACTATGTTTCTAGTTACACTTGGTCTTGTATTTCATAGAAATCAAAGCACATCTTGAGTGAATCTTCTCTGAAACGCATTGCTTGTACAGAAGTTCGAAAGACATTAAGAGATCATAAATCTCAGTCTTCTGCCACCATGTGAAGAAAACACAAGGCTTTACATGCTGCATACAAACTAAATCTCTATGATTTTCAAAATGGTTTTGTGCTTCAGTTGGGCTTCCTAGTAGATAGACCATGGTTGGGGTGAATAAGGATTCTATTGTCAGAGTGAAAGAGAACTTATGCTCAGAGTTTCGTGTGCAGTGACTAAGAAGACGATCTACATAGTTCATTCGGACAACAATTAAAGAATTAGTCTCAACAAAAAATGCTTTTTAGATTTCTATTTAAGGATAAAAAATTTAAGATTACGTGATTTTCTCGTGTAAACGAGGATTTTTTGCGCCCCTTAACAGACCATAATTCAATTTTAAGCATTTATGCGCAAGAAATGTGCTTAATTAACTTTAAGACTTTAACTTTTTCTCATTTAAACTGTTTTTTCATTGATTACTGTCATATTCGCAAAAACGAGACTTCAAACATAAAAAAAGAGGCTGATGGCCCCCAAAAATCCCCGTATAACATCGATTTACAAAATCAGCACCCTTGAATTGACCAAAAGCACTTGGTCCCATAAATTTCGCCCTCGAGTGACCATTCCCCTATTATCCGCCTGGTCTATTATGAGTAAAGATTCCATAACACATAATATATGGGTTACAGCAGAGCTGCTAAACAGAGATTGTCTTTCAAGATGTTTTATATCTGAGCGCCAGTTTCTATTGAATTATACATTGGAAGAACATTCATTTCAATTGGATGTGCCAAAAATTCTAACGAAACAAGGCATACATTTCGCATTTTACAACATCGTCAGCATCGTTAGTAGCTAAGGATGAACCTCAGCTAATTAAATTGGATAGGTTTTCCAACCCGTTCCTATTCAAATTACGTGGTGCGCCAGATTCATCATCAAAATTTACCTGCAATTGTTTCTTCAGCAACTTTGCCAAATGCGGTCGTGCATTTGTCAATTGCGTTGAGCAGCCTAATTGTCTTATGCTTACCATATGCTAAACTTCGTAAACAGATTTATTTGACTAATTATTTTTACAACCCTGCCGTCTTAATCTATGATCAAGCTTGATCAAGAGAGTGCGTTGCGATCATAATCTCAATATTATGCAGATAGCCTAATTAGAATTGAGATGTGCACAGCCCCTGCATGCATTTTCGAGCCACTCATGCAGTTTCATTTCTTCAAGACAGCTGGAAAGCCAAAAAAGTGAAGAATCATTTTAATAGTTTCATTGAATGTTTATCAATAATTATTGCTTTCCTGTCAAGCCTCTTAATTCAATTAATGAAATGAAAAAGCCCATTTATCTTTTCTTTCTTTTGTCGTTTTATTTTTTTGATCTTCGTCCTTTTCTTTGTGCCTGTTTCTTTCAGCAATAGAGGCAACAAACGGGACAAAAAGCAGTAATATTTTAACTCTAAAGCTGATTTTGCTATTCTTCTACTTTACACAAAGATTCCCATTTTCATGTGTTTTGTAGCCTAGTGTGGCATTTCTGCATTGTTTGCTTTTCATTCGTAGAGTTTACCCAGTCTTTTGATGTACGCATAAATTGTTCCTCCTCTTTTCTTCTCCTATTCATTTTTCACGCCTTCTCTCGTACGATCCCTGTCTAGTCATATCTTCCAAAGTTGATATCCCTACCAGTTTCTCCCGATCAATTAAACAAATGCACAGGGTTCACCCAATGTATGTTGGGTGCTAATATTTAACAAAGAAATTGAACAAGCGCAGGCTGATCGAGTGTTTACTAATGGCAGAAAGAAAATGCTAAAAATTGCTTTATTTTTGTAGTCTAATGTCTTAGACATTTAACATTAAAGTAAGTCTGCGGGTATTCCCAGAATCATTTTGCAGCAACACTCTTTAGACTGGGTTAAAGTGCTATTTGAAATGTTGCTATTTATTCTAATGGGTTACGGCAAACCGGATTTGTTTACGTTACTGCTGTCTATGCTGCTGTCTATTACACAATTCATATCGGCGTTATTCTCTAACTTATAATGTGCGTATTGGATATTTACAAAAGCATAATCGTTCAAGCTCTATTTTGTAAATCTTGTACCTTAATACATTGTGTGACGTCACTATCTTCGTATCTTCATACATGTATGATCAAATTTTAATTGCAAATTTCGGTCGGAAATTTCAGATATACAAGGTTTAAGCCTCTTTTACAAGTATTTAAAGTGTAAACTTTGTTTGCAAATATTTAAGGTCTAAGCGTGAATGAAATCCGCAGTAACATGTCCCGCCCAATGTGAGGAACAAAACCCATTCTGTCAAACGCTACGTTAGGCTAATTAGATGACATTCAAAGTTTACTTTCAAAAGTTTCTGGTCGATATTCCTGGCAACGATCTCAGGCTCGACAATAAGCATTCAGTAGTAATCTGAATATGTTCGAGTTTTGGTTAGACATGTGCAATACTTTTCATATGTAATAAGTGGCGTCGCTTGACCTTCCAGACTAGGCGGCCGGAGGGTCATCAATAGCAAAATTTACCGACGAGGACATAGATTGAGAAGAATTTCGGTACTATTTATCCTACTTATAGCTGATTTTACCGACAAACTAAGGGTTTTGTAGACAAACTGATCGACCAATTAATGAAGAATTTGGGGGGTTTACACTCCCTACACCCCCCCCCCGCAAGCTACGCCCCTATGTGTAATAAGCGTATTCATTAAGAGGTGTGAAGTAGGGCAGTACATAGGCAGATCAGCAGTTTTCATTTCGAATGTTTTCCTATTAGTATAAGCTATACCGATCGTTTAACATACAGGGCTTTGTGCTCTCGCGCATTTCATTCGCGCTTAGACCTTTTATATTCGCCAACACATTTTACACTTTAAATACTTGTAAATGAGGCTTAGGGCCTAATTATATGGAGAAATTCATCCCAATTTTTTTTACGATTTTCGTTTGTACGGGAAACAAGCCAGCTCGGTTAAGTGATTAGCACCTCAATAGGATAGATATCAGCTGCTCGTACATTATTGGCTATTCATTCTCGGCCAACTTGGCTTTGTTTTTACTGGAGCACTCCCATTTTTATTTGTGTTTTGTCTTCCCGTCTCAGCAATTGCTTTAATCCGGTTTTGCTGAGTGCCGAGTTATATTTAAACTGAAGGTTCCAAAAAGAACATGCTTTCATATTTTGGTATTCCAGTTAAGTGAGCATTTGTTTCATTAGGACCAGTGGGCACTGGGGCTAGAAAATTGTATGCATTAAGGGGGTCCATAAATTTCAGAAAATGAGTTTGTAGTACTGAAATACCTAAAAAATTGATCTATTAATTCTATGTAACCTTTAATTTGGAGAGAGTCTCGATGTAACGGTAAGTAAAGAGGGCCCCTAACAAACCAGTTACCATTTACTAAATTAAGAAGACCGATAGGCATTTTTGTCATGTGTTAGCATGCAGTAGAGTTTATTTTTGAGCAGTTTTTATTTTCGTCATGTTAATCAACGGTCTGTTCTTTTAAAACATTTTCTATTCAAATTGATCCATGCAAAATTTCATTGGTCATTTGTCAATCAAAACTACATAAAATATGTATGAATTATCTTTATTAAAAGCACTTCGTTAACCAAATGCATTCACGATAAACCAATGTTTAATCCTCTTGTTTCTGTTTTTTATTTCAAATTGCTACCTGAATAGGCAAATGGTTAAAATTTTGTGACCTAAATAAAGTGGTAAGCATATTCAAATTCAAAACAAACATCTTGATCTTGTGGCCAAATTGTCGGCATCAAATGTATTAAGTCCTTTGAACAAAAGAAACACTTGATTCCGTCACAATGTGCCATTTTGTTTCTTATACAGTTCTATCAATAGCAGTAAATATGACTTAATACTGAATTTAATTTATTTCTTAGCTCACAAAATATATTGAAAATACAAATTGTCTGAGTTAACAAATTAACAAATAATAAAAAATAAAAATTACAACGAGTTGACGTTTAGAAGTATTTAGAGATGACGGCGTAGATGTTCCAGAACCTCAATAGTTACTCATTGCCTTTGGTTTGCCAATCCCGCTAGGCAGTGATGACGATGCACTGTACATTCGAGTGGCTAATGTCAATTTGTTCCTGTATTTTTGAAGTGACTTGAGGTTTTTGCTTTCGAAGTCTTAGAAATATGCTTGATACGCCGATTTCAGTATGATGAAATTAGGATTTTTATGGCTCAGGTTAAGTGTATGTGATTGTAACATAATTATTGCAAGAATTTGCGTCTGATTGAGAGATCTGGAACAATTCAGTTTGTGTTTCAAGAACAAGTGCAAAAATACAAACTACATTAAGTCCCTCTTTAGCAATGTTAGACAAAAAGTAATGTTTCTTGCCTGTAAAAGACAGCTTACATAGCACTCGTATTTACAAAAGTTTCGAAGGGGGAATGTGAATATCTTTTGCTACCGCTGCAAGGTCTAAGTTTGGGTACATATTCTCTTCAATTACTCTAGAAAAGATCTACGCAGTGCCCAGTGTAGATGAATCTAATTTTTTTAATAAAGTATTTGAAATATCTAATCATGATATCTATTCTCATACCTGATTTCATGTAATCTTTCACTTCAAGTAAAACGCCAAGCTCATTTGAAATCTGTAAGAATGCTTCCTCTTGCTCCAGAACTTAATACCGTATCGACTTTGTGTTTTGAACTGATCTGTTAACTGTAATATTGTTGGATAGCTCTTATATTGGTACCGAAGCTCTGACAAACACGTTAGCTGATCATGCTTGTGAGAAGTCTTGAGTCTGGAGTCTGTTTGATCGTGTTTCTCACATTACTTAAACAGTCGGATGCGCAGCTGCACATGCGCAGGACAATCATCTTTTCCCATGCTAGCAGGTTCCGATGGCATTAAATGAAAGCATTGCATCAACCTCTCCTTATCTGCAAATATTACATAAAACAGAAAGTGTTGCCAAGCAGCCATCAGTGGATGCGTCAATCTTATTGTTGCTCCAGAGTCCTACTTCGATGGCTATCTTTTATATTTGTGGCCAAGTGTCCGGCTCCTGCATAAATAGCATTCTCTCTCGGTTATGTAACTTTGGATCTCAGTAAGTTCTAACTGCATGGCTCTAAGGTGCTTTTTTGTCTGTAGAGATCGAGGAAACATTATGGGGCTTCTATTTGTGATGCTTGGTAGATTAATCGGACTATGGTTAGTGGTGGCGGGAGATGTGTAGTGTCCATTTAATGTTTAGTCAGCAAACATAGAAAAGAGAAGATTGCAATGATTAGACATCTCTTTAAAAGATAAAATGCTGCAAATAGCAACTTTGTAGAAATGAGAGCGCACTTTAAAGCGTAAAATGAAAAGAAAACAGTTGACATTTTGAAGTTGCATTTTGAAGATAAAACAAGTAGGTTTTTGCATTCGTGGATTTTGTCCGTGTCAGTTTGCAGAGTTTTTTCTGCGATGCTTGTGATAATGCCTGTATGGTATGGTTGTTATGCAAGGTTATATCGTTAAGTGTTACGATTTTAATCCGTCTGGAAGCATGCCAAAGATGGCGCCATTGTTTCCATAGAGATCTCTCCCTGCATGTTTGAAAAGACGTTGAAATTCTTATCTATGCATACACAAACTTTAATGAAACGGTAAACTTGGTTACTGTCTTATGCAGATCATGTCGACGTAATCTTCTGTCTAATTATTCCTGTTAGATATTCACTTTTTTGATTGCACTTATTCACAAGACGTTACTTTAGATTCAACTTGGAGAAGGAGGCTGACAACAAGCTACCTTTTCTTGTATCGTAACTTACTACACAATACAAGTTCACTAACTAACCGATTCAGCTTTGTTCTTTGTATCCTAAGGTTGATTTGCTTCATAGTTGACGGGATTTCGAAATTAACAATACCTTGTTAGGCATTAACAAAGACAGAAAAAGAGTTTTTCAGTACTATCACTTTTTCAAGTTCAATACATTGGTCTTTTTCAACTGTAGCGCAAAATATGCTTGGACCTTTTAAAGTTTTTGATGCTGTCCGTATTCGTACCGTTGCCAAGGAATGCCACAGAAGAAAAATCAATTTTTCTATTCTTAAAATGATTTCACAAACATTTGAAATAGAATGATTGATTTTGATAGGGAGTTTGAAAGATGCCTGGTTGTGAAAGATGATTGACGAGCCATGCCCACAACAGTTAGACGAACAAATTACGGAATTAAAAGAGGTACCCAGCTTGATCTGAATATTTGTGATTTTGTTGAAAAGGTATGTTAAAATGATATTCATTTCAGAAAGGAAGCTTGAGAGCGCACAAAAAGTGATGGTCCAGATCGTGTTTAGATCTTGATTCTTAGGCCCCAGACCGGGCACAGTATCTTTTGCAGAATTAAAGAACGTGTTACCACTTCTGCAGAAACTCACTGCAGCTCACTCACGAAAACCTACAATATCTAGATTGATTGTACGATCCTACAATATCAGTGTACGTTTGATACAGATAACAGCCATCTGTGATACTAAAGCCATGTTCTATGTTTCTACCATAAGTGATGGCAAGCCTTACTGAATTACGTACATTTGTTTACAAAATTAACCTCTGGATAAGTACTCAATTTCTTAATTTTGTTTTTTTTGTAACTAAAAGTTTCTTAAAGGTAAACGGCTCCTTTTTTAGAAGCCCAGAACGTGATATACCGTAAAATGAGACAGAACACTTAAAGCAAAACACTTAGCAAGAAATTCTTTCTTTTTACCTTTAACCTTATCGGTTGAACCAGACAATTTAATCGTCTAAAAGAATCATATATATCCCATCTTTAATACAACAATTTTCGAACAAGTTGAACAGTGAAATGAGCTGAACTTGATCAGTACAATGTTATAATTATTCGTCATCTAAGGGCTCAGTATTCTCACAGAAGGCTCCTAATCAAATCAAAACTCTTCGCAGATATATTTATTAAAAATCGTGCAAAAAATATCCCTCGCCATATGCGTGACCGGTTGCAAGTACTACTAGGCGGAAACTTATCGCATAAAATTTTCAGGAAGAATCAAGAATTTTCTTGCATGCGTATTATTTCCTAATGCATAACTTAAGCAGATTTAAAAGATCCCGCATATACCAGGCCAAAGGAAAGGACCCTTAAATAGCAAACAAGCTGTTTTTGTAATATTTTTCATGATACAATCCGAGATCTTCCTTAATCCATCTTAACCGGCTTATACTTCCCATAAACCGACTGCAAATTTCCCATTCAACTTTGTACGCAAAATACTTTCGAAGCAAAGTCAAACATTGTGAAATACTTTTCATTAGTAAAATACTAAAATACGTTGTAAGTTTTTTCGGCACACCTCTGCTTGACTTTTAAAGCAATAAAGCATGCCATTCTTCTAGATTCGCCTGCCATTATGATAGCACCAGGCTAATTACAAGAGACGGATTTAAGCGGCAATGATTCAGGGGGGGTTGGATGCTGATTGGGCTTTGATGCCACACCCTTCAGGTGACTGGAAAATAATGGAAACGTCAATTTTTGAAATTTAGCTTTTAACTTTCAGTTAAGTGATATGATAAGGAGGTTAATAAAGCAACTTTTTTGCATCATTTTGTGAATACCGACTAGCAAAAATGCTTTTTAATGTAAGAAAGCAAAATTTACCGAAGAAAACAAAAAAGGGGGTGTCGCATCCGTTACACCCCTGGGTAAATCCCTCTCTGGTATTACTATCATTGATATTTACCTTATCATATGACTTACTTGGCTCGGTATGGGTATTATCTCTCGACATTTTCGATGGTTTTAGCAGTGATAGTAGATCTGGACTGTAACTTTGTTTTTGTTTTTCGATGTTTTCCATCGACATTCTGTTTGGTGTCGGAAAATTTTCTCTTTTTTTACCTGTTTCACATTGGAGTTTCACAGCCCAAGAGATGTTGGAGTATCACTTAATTCAACATAACGTTGCCACATGAGGTGGCTATAGACTGATGAAGATAAGATGTAAGAATGGGGGATGTTTGTCCACCGGAATGTTTTCTAGATGATGGTTCCCATCACCGAGATGTTTTGTGGGTACACAGTTACATTTTTTTAAAAAAAGCCACCTTGCTCTGTTGAACAGAAGAAGAGCGTCCAAAACTTAATCAGCACAAATCAAATGCACTCACTTCTTACTGATTCTAGACAGATAAAATTATGAAGGTTCTATTTGAAAACACAGCTTGTGTTGGTCTGAATGGGGCCAAGGTTATGAAATAGCCAATCATGCAATTTCAAATTCACAAAAAATATCACATCGACTCTTTAACATGACGTCATCCTAAATTCTATCAAAGAAAAAAGTTCTAGCATAAGATGTTCCGAAGTTTTATCAAAAAAATTTCTTCCAAAACACAAAGAGAGAAGGAAATGACATATATGTGTCCTATAAAGACCCCACACCCTCTCTCTTCTTATGATTCACAATCCCTCAACAAACTTGTTGTTTCTGTTTCGCTTCCTGCTTACTTTGTAACCAATTCCTTTATTAAAACCATTAAGGAGACCATTATGGAAAGCTCAACGCGAAAATTTAATGATAGGCAAGTTAAAACAATCCCTAACCAAACTAACCAAACGATAGAGGGAAAAGATATAGGAAAAAGGTAGAGCAAAAAGAAACATCAAATTCATATTTTTCTTTTCTGTAAGATATTTCACGAACAATTTATAAATTAAAGATTAAATATCCGAAAATACAATCCTCGACATATGATACAATTCTTAAACAGAGAAACGCTTTGACAAATTTTTGTCCATAAAAGACTTCGACCTTTATTTAGATCTTCAATTAATTTTTGGCTAGTTATGATAACTTCCATTTTACATTTATTTACAAAAGATTAACGATTATTGAACTATCCATGTTTTCTGCATTACTAGTCGCGCAGGGCCCAAAAAGAAGAGACCAAAAATAATTATCCACTAATGGTGATCTCACATTTTGAAGTGAATTCTTTTCAGAGATGCAGATATATTCGAAAGAAAATCATCTGAAAGTTTTCACTGAAAGTTGGTTCCAAATTTGAAGAGAAGAGACAGAATGGAAAGACATAACTATGGATCATACGCCTGTTTAGCATCGTGTAGGCTCGCTCGGTATCCTGTTTCTAGCAGTAGCGGGAATCAATAAGTTTATGCTTCAAAAGCACGCACTTCTCTAACTGTTTGTCATTCACCTACGTTAAATAGATCTATTCGGCAAGCAACCCCTTAAAATTATTTCCTATATATGTACACTAAATATCATTTCAGCTTCTCGAATTCAAAATTGTTCTTATGCTACCTCACATTAGTTCGTCGTCGTTTTTGGTGATGTTGATGCAATAATGGCGTTCCGCTTCCTACGGTGAAAATAAAAATTCAGCCTAAACAGAAAAGCTACGGCAAAGCGATGCAACGGTCATGCGAAAACACGGTCGGACGGTCACAGAAAAAAGCGCCTTTATCACATCCATTAGGAATTCGGATAAAGCATTTGAAGAAGTTAACTATGACTTTTCCGGCAGATCTCAAAATCGTAAGCTGACAAATCAAAATTTCTGACAGAAAGGTTTCAAATATATACCCTCTAAATATTTCTCGTATCAATAAAGATCCAACAACACTTATCAGGGAGAACTGAATGATGAGAGAGGAAAGGAAGATGGCAAAAGAGTAATGAACGTAGCAAAATAAAGAATCGACAATTTGAAGTAAATATCAAAAGAAGTAAAATAATTTCGGTCAAAAATGAAGGAAAACCATGCTTAATCTCACCCCAAGTGGCAAAATTATTAAACTCCTCGACGTCTTCTTCAAACGAAACAGTTTTTGTCGATTGATGATGTGTCCCAAGGGCTAGACTGACACCCTGTATCATTCCAATAGAATTTTCGTTAGGCTCTGACGCCGAAGTTGGGAAATGGTTCCCGGTAGATAGGTTCGACGTTTTCTCTTGAGTTTGGAGTCGCTTTGCAGTTTCACTCGCTGGTGTGTCCGACTGGAATGAAAAAGCTTATAAAATAAATTCATATCTGAAAGGGGTTGGGGGAAAGGGGTTGGTTGGAGTAGAAGATTACGAAATACGTCTGCTCCCTAATAGGCAGCGGTAGATCATCATTGACGATAGAGTATATAACAAGACAGATCGAATGAGTGATCTTTAGCACGAGCAAGCAACATTTGCTGGACGAAAAATGTTGAATTAATCGCACCCTGTATGAAATACACATTGCTTTCTCGGGGTTCAAAAACAAAGCCAGCGTTAATTATTTATAGCGGCATACTGTTTAAAGAACGATTTTGACTCTACAAGTCTGATTTCTAATTAGCTTACGCGAAATGTGTTGACCTACGCGAAATGTGTGTGTTGTATTCGGTCTTGAGTCTGGGAACACAGCAACCTTTTCACGATGAGAAGTACGCCTAGAAAAGGTAAGGCAGATTGTGCAGATTTCAAATAGACAAGAAGAAGTTATAAAAACAAATCAACTAAGAAACTGACAACAATAAAAGTAAATTGTTTCAAATGATGTTGGTCTTTTGACATTCTTAAGAACCTTATTGTTTTAGGAAAACTAAGGAAAATATGTTGCTTAAGCCCTGGTCAAACAATTCAACATTTCACCCAATGTTATTGGGCACAATGTTGGATCGTTTGACCACCTTGTTGGGTCACCCAACATCGTAAATTTCGATGTAGGACGAAATTTGACTGAGGTCAACAATGTTGGCTGCCGACGTCAAACAATTCTATTGTTTTGAAGTGTTAAGTGAAATGTTGGATCGTTTGACCACTTCAGCCAACACTGTTAGCTCTGCGCACGCGCAGCTGGTTAAAGAGCGCCACAATTCCATCATAGCATCGTTTTGTTTACTTGGGCTGGTTTCGTTCTTTTCAACAATCGCATTTGCTTCACTTTAATTATGGACAATATAACGAAATGTTGGGCGAAATGTTGGGTGATGTTGGATCGTTTGACCAGGGCTTTAGGAATGGATAATGAGGTTCTTCTGTATAGGTCTGAACATCACATCATATCACATCACATCGAAACAAACAACGCTTGCGTGACAACCGGCTTTTTGTCAAATCACTGAATGTAATAAGCTGTGAAGTGCATAATCAGAAGGCGTTTGAATATGAAATATTCTGTGAAAAAGTCAGGAATACACAGGGCTTGTTTGCCTATTTTGATGAGTAGTGTCGGTCTAAGATGAATAACAAAAATACTACTAACAGTTGGTAAATGAACCAGCTTTCATAATAAAATTATCCTGCAGGAATATCGTAGCGTCGTGATACTCATATTCCAGAGTTAAAAACAGTTTTCCATGTAAAGTAAACTTTCCCTGATAAAATTTTTTTCTTCATTTTTCTCCAAATTCAATTTTTCTCTATTCTTTCTATTCCCAAAGATGTCAACTTCAGCAAATTAGAATTTCATCAAGCTATTTGTCAAAAAAATCAGCAATAGTAGCTTAACATTGCATCCCTAATAGCTAGCTTACTAAGGGACCAGAACTTGATAATGAATCGATTGCACAGCTCAAGTCCATGATTTTTGTTGTTGCTAGACCGCCTGTTAAAAATTCTGGATCTAAACTGTTTTAATTCAGGGTGGAAAACAGATAGCTAAAGCCCTCACATGGAACAACCTGATATATCATATCTTTCCTTTAAGATCACACCTGACATCACTGTAGCTCTTAAAATCTTATCAATAACCATACTTTCTGGATATGGGGCAGATCAAGAGAACGAAAGAGAGAGGAAATGGGCGAGAGAGACCAAGAGCGAGTGGACGGTAGCTCTGTTCATAAACTTATCAAAGGGTTTAACAAAGTGGTTAAGAAAGTGGTTAACAAATCGGAAAGTGTGCTAAAATCGTGGCTTGATGTGTAGTATTAAGCAAACTTGATAAACAAACAGAACAGACGGATTTAACTGGAAAAAGACCACCGCTACTTTCATCAAACAGTAAACACGGAGCAGCTCACCTTGTCTCATTGGTTGCTGCACTCGATGCCCTCTTATTAAAAACATGTTGACGTTGCTTCTAGAAAAAAATTGTGAATTCTGTTGTAAATCACCTGGTACAACATGGATATTTTCCTAATCAGAACAGGCAGTGTAATAGTTGACAGTGCTAAACAACTGCAATCATATGCTTTACACAATTTCGAAACAAATGGTTCAGATATAAACCAGTATTTCTACTGAATTTGTATCCTCGGTAAAACTTTCAAAATGAAAATATTGACAGAAAGAGAGACATTTTGATTCAAATAGCTTGGAATCCATTCCCTATTTCAATGTATCCTTAGTTGCAAAAAATCCACTTGAATGTGACGCGTAAAAAATACATCATATGACGGGCCATATCTGTATTTCTTAAATCAAACAGTTCGCTGCAAGAAAAGTGACTTTTAAGTAAACTTTACGAATCAGTCAGAGAGAAAAGCATCAGGAAATGTCAATGTATATCTCACCGGACTTCTTGTTTGGTCTTTCGCTAAACTTGACAACGTTTCCGCCGAATCCGGTCTCTCTATTGGCGGCAAAGCTCCATTTTTCGCACCCCTGTAGTAAAAACGTTCGTATGAGGTGATGCATAGGAAAAAGGTAAATTTAGAAAGACAGCAATAGGAATAGAAAAGCTTCAAATATTCCATATTCATTCGTCTCTTTCAAATAACATAAATACTGGTATATTGTGGATGCTAAAGAAAGATCAAAGGCAACAAAGAATTATGGGCTTTCAGAATTTGAAAAAAAGTTAAGTGCACACTTGTTTGTAGAAATCAGCACGGGTGAAAGTATCCCTTCTAATGAAAATATAAAACCCACCATAACTGCGGAGAAAAAGCTGGCAAGTTGTTGATTGGTGCCCTGTGATCTCCAGCAGTATGAAGCCTCGTACCGATGACCATTTCTCCGATGACGTCATTGTCCTGCTAATAAGCAAGGAACTGATAAGCCACTTCAGAAAATGAAATAACAGTTATTTAAGAAACTGAGAAACGGCAAAGCGATAGTGCACGCATTATAGCAATATTAGCACCTCGCACAACCCTACAATATGATCATCAAACGTACTTAAAGAAATTATTGCCTTAAAGTATCTACTATACATAATTGGCTTAAAGTAAAATCAACTTAAGGAATTTTACTTAAAATCATTTAAACAAATTAATTCCACCCATCAAGAGATATTTTCCTAAGCAGAACAGGCAGCGTAATAGTTGACAATGCTTAACAACTGCGATTATATGCTTTACACAATTTCGAAACAAATGGCTCAGATATAAAACAGTATTTCTACTGAATTTATACCCTGGGTAAAACTTTCAAAATGAAGATTTTGACAGAAACAGAGAGATTTTGAGTCAAATAGCTCGGGATCTATTCCCATTTTCAACAGGCGGTTAAGGCAAGGTCTTACCAGAGTTCCTGGCGTTTTAATGCGATCCATTGGTTGCAGCGGTTGAAGCCTTCCTGATCTATAAAACATATATGATGTAATAAGTATTTTGGCATGGATAATGAAGAAACCACAATACAGCCAATAGGCTAGTGTTTGCAACTTATAACTGCACCCAACTCATTCCGACATCAACCACTAACTGTAAAGAAAATTCTTGTAAATTGCAGCCCTCGATGACGTGACACAACAGAAAACAATGAAGAAAGCTGTAGCTTTTGCAACGGTTATGCTAAAGTTGATAATTCCTGAGTGACTGTTCTATAGCGTAAACAGCGTAAAGAATCCGTTCTATAGAAGGTTGTTTGTGTACAAAACAGGAATATTTCATGTGACACTAAAGGAGGAAACTTTGCGCAGTCAACAACTCCCTTGCTTTGTGAAAGAGAAACATTCACAAATTGTTAAACATGATGAACAAAAGCGTTAAGATGCCTTCAAAGTCAAATAAAGAGAAAATTATAAAATTTCAGGATGTGGCTTACCTCTTATAGGCTTTTGCAGTCGCCATCTTTCCGTACAGTTGGTGGTCCGATTGGTGCATACCAATGTTGTTATGGAAACCTTTTGTGATCGGAAAATTACTCGAGACTGGCCTGAACTGAAAAAAAAATAAACATGGACGTTTAAAGTTTTGGCACAAAACCCTTTTATTGACGAAAGTTGGATGATAACCCCATCGATGTCTTTTATTCTTGATGATGGTATTGATATAATCAATAATAAAACAACCAAATCATGTAGGATTAAGCTGAATGTATGCACACGTTTTTGTCAGTATCAAGAAGCTTAGATTCAACAGAGTTTGACAAGTAAAGACCCAAATTTATTGTACCTGTTCGTGGCTGGACATAGGGGCGGAGTAGTCTTCATCTCTAGGCCTGATGCAAGAAAAATAAACTTTATAGAATGTTGTACAAAATTTCTCAACAAAATGTCATCTTTATTCATCAATATTTCTACACATCACATTTTCAGCGAAAAAAGATATTAAGTAATATATTAAAATAAATAATATACAAATCTAAACTGTACAATCGACTACGCTTCAATAAATTACTTTGCAGCGTACGAGTAAAGGTTAAAACATTGATTGGAGACAATTTTAAATGCCACACCGTTTCATTTCATTCTAAACTCATTAGAGGGAAACAAATTTGAATCAATGTCTGTAATATTTGCATGCATTATGAAAAATAAACTTACAGTATATACTTAATTTTTCATGATTTGGATATCTATAATACAAAATGACTAGCATCTAGACAACATTAATATCTTTAACATATCATGAAGTTTATTTTGTATGCTTTAGTGGATGGTTCCTCAAGAATTACCAATGTATAATGTACAACGAAAATGGCACCATCGTCGTACTTACTTGGCAAAGAAAATACGCTATAATTGGGTGATCAAATATAATGGAGAGATATTAAGGAAACTCACGCCATGGTAGAAGCCGTTGAATCGCGATGTCGTAACGACAACGACCTAATCAGCATCAATTCATTCAGGCCCATCGCATCAGAGATGTGTGGAGGAGCACCATAAAATGACTTGAATCCAAACTAAAAATGACATGTCAAAGAATTTCTAGATGGCATTGAAAAGCGTACATTTGGCACCAGAGAAACATAAATTCGAGCGTAGAACGCGAACAATTGAGAAAATTTGGTCCAATACATAGCATGAACGATCGTATCAGAGGACGGATGATCGAGATTGTATCGATATGCAAATCGAAATTAATTTGAGGCAAAAAGAGTGGTTTGACAAGATGTCTCCTTTGATAAAATGTACCGCTTTTGAAGTTCAAAGAACGCTGTTTACTTTTGGTATAGGTGTGAAATAAGCTTTTCCGTGCTATCTTCAAACTTTTTTAGTATCAAAGACTTATTTGCAAAAACAGTAAAAGCTTAAAATTTTCTGAAAGATCAGAAGGGCGATAAATCTACTGTCAAACTAAACTTCTTTCTATCGGTGGTTACTGATAAGTTGTTATTAGAAAATATCGGTAAAAATAAATTAAAAAATAAATAAAAATATATTGTTATTGATGCGCACCTGAGAGGAGAAATTACCCGTCCGGAAGGAAGAATCTCTGGAAAATGTCCGGACCGATGAATTTTCGCTTTGTCGAACCTGAGCCGGCAGTAGGGACTTTGCGTATTCTAAAGAGTTTAAAAATTTAATATTAACTAGAGATAAAGACTACCAGCTAATTATATACGTAAATTGAAGTATAAAGTTACAGAAAATTGTCATTTGGGTAAGGGGTTGAAATGAATAGATGTAGTTGCTTTAGAAAACAAAAAGTTCTCTATGTTAATCATTTGGAGAATGAAGATGAAGCCAAGGTAGCTGACAAATCTAAAGATAACACTTACCCCCTGACGACCTCTCAGTAAACAGAAGCAGCAACGCTCGAAGGCTTTGCACAGCCTGCAAAGTTACGAGATGTCAGTAAGCACAAAAATTGATATAAAAAATTGGTTGATTATCCAAAACGAAATATAGCTTAGTTATGAAAGTAAAAGTTGCATTAAAATTTAGTACCTCAACCCAAAGGCGATCGAATGCTTCACTGATGAGACTGTCAGTGGCAGAGGCATGTGGGGTGACCGGGGGGTAACCACACTGCTTGTTCCTCTTGCTTTTCCTTTCGTCCTTAGCTGTATCCCATGGCTCGCTGCAATTGATTGAAATTTTTCATATTATCATCGTAAAACTAAAAATGAATTGATGCAAAATGAACTCGAGAATAAATTGCATACAAAACAAACACATCCTTAAAAAGGAAGCGATAATAATTAACATAATGATTGATCATCTTGCAAATGGCAAATATTCCCAATCTATCAGGAAACAAAGCAAGTATGCAGCATAAAGTAAACTGAATATTTTCCTTCCCATAGAAGAATGACAATAAAAGATAAATATGCGTTATAAATTTGAAGTTACAGTAACACAAATATCATATATATTCAAAAACAAATGTCATAATTGAATTTTCAACATCCACTCGATCGCGTTCGACGCCATCTTTCTTAAAATTTGACTCGAAGAAACACTTACACGAATTCGGTATCATAGGCAAAATATTCTTCTAGGTCGCCATCTGCCGCGTAAATTTCTTCTTCCAAATGTGAATATGGATTAGAATGATTATCTGCAGGAAATCCATAAATCAATAAGGATTGTTACAAAAATAATTAGTAACTGGGCAACCACGAAGATAAGCACATGGATTGTCTAGCATGAAAATTATCAGTGGAAACATCAAAACAAGTTGCAATTTCATGGGCAAATGCAACTGTTGAAATGGATCTGTGAAGAAAAACCTTTTCAATGAATTATCGTTGAGAATGAAATCAATGAACATTGTGGTTTTTATGACGATGTATTGTAATTGCCATCCAAAGTAAGAATCTTAAATGAGCAACTCATGAGTGAAATTAAAGAAACAGCAGTCTTTTTATTAAAACTATCAAAAGAATAGAAGGACAATAGATTGAAATACTTCATCATTTTCCATTATCAACAGAATCTTCGAAGAATGCTTAAACCTGCGCATATTTCGATATTTAAAAACGAGGACTAACCATTCCCCTCATAAGTGATAACTGCTCAATAACTAAGGAAATTTTATACTTCATTCATGTGCACAAAAGAACTCGAGTGTGAAAACGTTTATGATAAATTGATATACCTTCTGAATTTATACTCGAATGCATCGAAGGCGGTATTGCAGGTTCGATTCTCTGCCCGCTTAAAGAAAGTCTGTGGAGGAAATGAGAACGTAGCAAAGTGTGTAGCTTAAGACTAAATTCTGAAGGATGCACAATGACAGGCGATTCGGCATATTTCAAATACTTATTTACATTTGAACAGCATTAAATCTTCGGTTCCATACCCCATTTTGACTAGGTAGTTTATGATAATCATGACTTCAAAAAACTGTATACGTAACCCTAAAACATTTTCTGTACTTTGTTATCAATTATTTCTAATTCAACGCGAAAAACACTAGATGCTTAATACACATTCAAAAAATTTGATTGCAGTTATTTCTAATTTCTAATTGAGCTTATTGTGTATATATTAAACACCTTACTGTGTGACAGGGAAACTAGAGGCTCGTATTTACCCGTTGAAAGTAGCAGCGAGTGTCTCAGCCGTGACGTCATCAAGAGAAATGGCAGTTATCGCGGTATCTGGTCGCATATAAGGGCCAACTCTGTCCTTTTCGCTTGTGACAATGAACTGTGTTCCAGTGTCGTCTGGTGACAGCAGTTGGCTGCCGACTACCCTGTAATTAACAGCAAAGCTATTTACAAGCATGCTGAAGTCAACACATTCAATCATAAAACTGGTCGAATATGAGAACCAAGGACGGCGAAGATACGTAAAGATGCATCATTCAGATTGAAATAAATCTATCTATTGTACAGAAATGGTTCCACTTACCTCATATGATGAAAATTCGTCGACCATTCTTTGCACTCTAATGTCAAAGGGTCATTTTCTGAGGAGCAAAATGGCGGCAAAACGTAAGTAAAGAGACTAAAAAATAACAATTTCGTAGGCTCTTTGACACAAATAAAAAATAATTCGAAAAGCTTCTAAAAGAAATGCTAAAAGGCTTGATATAAATAGCGAAAAATTCATGGGAATAATAGCTATGAGCCTAAACTCATATGTAAAAAGCAACCAAAAAGCAAATAAAGAATGTTTGGGGTCTTAAAAAAGATATTCAGAACAAGGGGACACTTGGATGTCTAAACTTTACGAAACCTATCAATCAACCATATTACAATGAAAACAGAGTTGCATTTATATGTCAAATTAACATTCGCGCCATTTCTCTGGCTTGTTGGCATATGTACATTCTAAAACAACCGCGGTTGAGTAAGGAGGATTATACCGTTGGCTACTAAATGCGGATGTGATAGTACCCTTGGGTTTCGTAATCTCATTGTCCTTCTGCAGTAGCAAAGAGTTGTGGCTGTTTGCGAAATGATCAGTTAATGTACAGAACTGGCGCTAGCTTCAAAGAATGTACATCAAATAGCAATCGATCGAAGCTTCTTTGGGACCAATCCAACGAGCAAGATACTACAATGAAGCAATGGGCTTCATTGCTTGTATCATTGTATCATTGCTATTCAAATCAGTTTTAGCCATGGATTAAACCATAACGGCTTCATCTCTGTGGGATATGGAACTTTAATTCTTTACTGCCGTAAACACTTTTACAAAGCTCTCGTAGCCCTTTACGGGACTTGAGACACTTAACGGTTCGTTTTGCTAGCTTTGATCGGCCTAGACAGGCAACCCCAAAAACAAACTGGGCTAGAACAACACTTCTAGGAAGACAACCATCGATAAGACCTTCCCACGCAAGTGTTACTATCAATTCGCTTCAATTTCACTCTGTTTAATCCGATAAAACATTGCCTTAAAATTCTCTAGATGTTTCTATTTGGAGAAGGTAAAATGTGTCGTTTTCTACAAACTACGACAAAGTCTATATTTATCTTTCAATCTGAACAGGAATACGAGCTACAACACGTCTTATGCCAAACAATTTGAAATGAAATTTGATATGAAATAACGATAACAAAGTATATACAAAGAAGGCATCAGGTAACAGAACACAAGTCATTACCGAACAAGGAACAGATTTTTGAAAGAGGTGATCACTCTAATTGGACAGTCTCTGTCAAGATTGCTAGTTAGATATCAGTTAAGGAAGTCAACGGCATTGCAGAGAGGAGGCAAAAAGCAAAACCACAAGGCCATGTCACTTGTGGAGAAAGTGATACTAATTCCGGTAAACCAAAGGCAAACCTCGTGTTAATGGACACAATGCAGTCGTGGGACATGTTTATTCTGGGGTTAAACAATGTTAAGCAGAGCCCGATTAAATTAGGCTGTCAAAGCACTCTTCCTTAAAATTGGCGATCAAACATAATAAGTAAGTAAATTCAAACACAACCTGCTTTTCTCAAAGTATTTGGTGGAAAGGTCTTTGAGGGAAAATAGAAATTGTTTGTAACATTCAAAACGAGATTCAAACCAACTGTTGAATTAAATGTGTTAATTATATCAAAGTTGAATTCTATATATCATCGAGCGTTTGGTATTTTCTTGAAATTCCACTTTTGATTAGAAACAAGCATTCTCCCAGTTTTAATATGAGACCCCCTCAACTTACACAAGATAAATGGATTACTAAAAACAAATTCTCCAATTCACATCGTTTTTATTAAGTAACTTTTCATTGTGTTAGGAACTGTGACAAACTAACCAGATGATAGTTGTTAAGGCTTATTGCAAGTTACAAAATGCGAACATTTTTGTAAAATAACATGAAATTATTTCCTTTAAAATCGAAAACAGCTCGAAAACTAAATGTTAATATATTGATGCTATAAGGCTACTTATGGTGGTGGAAATAGCGCTTAGGGTTTCACGTACCCATGGAAACCAAAAGACCAATGTTAATCTCATCGCTAAGAACAAATAGAAAATCTAATAGTACACCCTGGGATGACTAAATATGGGTGCATTCTTACCCCATGATTAGCTATAAAGTCTTACTGTATCACTGTCAAAGAACTAACCTTTGGATTCGTTTTCTTCAAAAAGCAGTTCGTCAATCTCGTCGAACATTTGCCGGACAGTTGCAGACGCTTGTCTGTCAAACTCCTATGATTCAAAAATAGATTTTTATGTTCACAATTAAGAGAGAGAGAGCAAAATTCATGTTAGCGGAGCCGTTGAGCAAAGTTTCGCTAAAAACACTTAGCAAGAAGGAAAAACATTAAAAATAGGCAAACAGCTTTACGAAGAAACCTAGGAAATAAAGGTCCACGTTGCTACAGCCCACGCAGGATACGAATTTGGCACCCTAGTGAAATCCACCTCGCAACAGCTCAGGTTCAAAAAGGATTGAAATCGTTTACTGAGTATTGGAAGATAATTCAAAGTTAGAAAAATCACTGCCTTCAGATTAGATTAATTGTAGATATGAATAGGAACAGCATCTGATAAACGCACGTTTAAGTCACGTTCCCATCTTTAAGGTCAGTTGACTTCCGAAATACATAGGATTTACTGGTTTAAAATTAATGGTTTTGCAAAATATATTTCCAAACAAAGAACAGTCTGGAAAAGGAAACGCAGGCCAATAAGAAAAATCAGGATTAAGAAACCAGACTGCTAAATCGATTCTGTGTTAATATTTTTGATAAATCAGATGACATCAGACAAATAAGAAATTAACTTGATTCGGACATTTTGCGAATCTCCAGGCAGCTTTCAGTTTGCACACATGTTACCAAGATAACAGCATTGCTTGATGAAGTATAGCAAACTCCTTTTGGCACAGGCAAAATTCTAATTGAGCCTTATCCTATCCACTTCAAAAAGTCTTGATCTAGATTAATGGGTGCTAGTTAAAATGGTTGCTCTGAAATCTAGAATTCCTTAAAATTCCATTTGCCATAAGGATATTCTATATTTTCAAATTGTCATTCTTTTCCTGCTTTTTATACATTCATCCATTTAGTATGAAATATAATAACACTTGAAACGACAAATTTATTACGTTTAAGAAACAACTTTTCTGAAAATAGATAAGAATTTCGATCTCAGTTGTGTCGTAATAATAAGGATATCTTTTTCATGCCAGCACGTGTCGAAGATAATTTATTGTCTAAGTCACAGGCACCAATGAATTAAAAAAGGGATTCTGATTGTTCATATCATAAACAACTGCTTCAACGTACATCATCATTTCCCCAGCTGTACACGCTGCTTCTGCCAGTTAAATTGCCCGTGCATACAGACCACGTGTTGCTGTCTGACAGCTCCGATTGGTCTCTGCTAGAATCGAGGCTTTCCCGTAAGCATTCACTCTCTTTATCAAGGGGTAATGGGGACTCAAGTCCTCTGTATTCGAAATCTGAAGCATCCAAGCTGTCTTGCTTTGTAGAAGGCAATTTGCCATAGTATGCCAGGCGAACCTGTTCTTCAGGACGTTCGGGTAGCGGCTGTAAACTGTCTATACTGCTCTTGGAGATACCACGACTGTAACGAGAATAAGAAGAAATAATAAGACCGTGGGGTTTCAAATTCATCGTGTCAGATGTAAAGAACTGCAGATATTGGAGAATGATTGTCTAAATTTTGTGATTTGTGGCTAAAAATTATACACGGTAGAGTCACTCAAACATAAGATGCTTAGACAAATGCAGCAAAACAGGTGTCATCAGTTGCAAATAAGATCGGCCTAGGCAAGAACACATCGGCCTAGGGATAAATACATCGGTCTGGCAATGTTAAAGGCTCCTTGTTACCAAAAGGAAGATGAATTATAAAACAGAAAAATGCAATTTGCTTGGTTTTAGGGCTAGTGTCGGACTGTCACGAAGATTACTAAAGGAAAAAAGGTTACATCATTGTTAATTAGAATACCACAAAAAGTTCTATTATATCGAGTTGTTAAAAAACGGGACAAACAATTTCGACTGTTGATTTCGGGGACATCACAAGCAACAAGCGACCACCGTAATAGATCTCCGTAGAAAAAATGAAAGCTCGCTAAGAAACAGAGCGTTGAGGAATGTCATCAAAATACAAAATTGAAGAAGAATCACGGTGTCCAAAACATGGTTAGCCTAAAATAATCAAGGCACTCGACATGTAAAGAAAAAATAAAAGAGTTAAAGTCCTTTGCTTACGAAAGACTTTGGGCAGATAGGAGGTCAATAAAAATAGTACTAGAAAGCAAAGGGCTCAGACATGCTGACCACAGATCCTTTGTATTCTTTGACACGGCAATAAAAAAGGACCCTTGGCAGTTCCTTCTCACGCTTGTAAATGTTTGAAAGTCTTAAAAGGGGTTAGTACATCTAGTGAAAAAGAGCCTTCTTCAATTTACATCTCATTAATATAAAGACATTTTGCTTTGATTTATCAGTTGTGACATAACAGGCTATAATTCTGCAATGGTGATACTTTTTAGTAATAATAAGAATAATCAAAAAGAAAAGAACAGTTTTACATCGTATAAATTACGTAGAAAATCCCGTCTACCTATATATAAGCCTTAGCGGTATGGAACTAATCGATGGATGGCAGAGAAAACTAGTTAGGAGCTGAAAGAATATTCTGTTTTTTCTCAACCCAAGTTGGCCGGAACAGTGTATCTGTTTAGCAGCAGAACCAAGGGCGTGGTGGTCCACCGGGACTCAGGGAATTTCCCGGTAGGCCCCTTAAAACTTTTCATGTGGGCCCTTTGGATTTTTCTTCCTTTTAAGCTTTTATCATTTGTAACATCAGATTTGTAAGAAAAAACAAGTGAAGCTAGGCCCAACGCTGCCTCCGCCACACTCATTTCCAATAATCATAAGTGATGGCAACAAGAAGCAATCAGCATCAAAATGGTGTGCCCCTAAAAACTTGATTTTCCCGGCCCATAAAAATTCCCACCACGCCCCGTGTACTGAAAAGCTACTTTCTAGATGGAAAAACAGCCACAAGGAGTTCTTCATTTTACCATCAATGTCAATTTAACAGAAAAAGGTACTTGATAGTCGAAGAAATTCATCCCATCTTTAAAGAAGGATTTCGGACAGTTTCTTGAAGTTGACAGTGATCAGAGCTATGGTTTTTAATTTTTGGTCATTTTAGGGCACGGTCGTAGCCGTCTCATTTACCCAATAAGGGCTAAGCTTTAGAAATTGTGGGACATTTGTTGAAACAGTTGGATAACGTAACCATAGTTAACTTCATCTAACCACGATGATTTAACTAACACAGCCATTTTCATGAGTTTCAACACACATCACCAGAAAATTCAATAACATATGCAATAGCGATTGCCATAGAAATTTGATTACATGAGATATGCACACAAATTCCACCTGCTCAACCTATTAACTATTTAATATACATGCGACTGGAGCAGCCCTGAAACAATAGCAGAACTTACTCATTCCCTTAAGGTGCAGGGAACCTGTGATTGTATTGAAATGTTTTGACAGAGATAAAGCAGTCAATTGCAGGCCTGCCATCTCTTGTGGAAAACCCACAAAAAATTCTATGAGAATTCATTCATTGCAAATACGTTGCACAACGAAAATTAAATACTCCTTACTGGCTGGATAAGAGGCACCGACCTACCAACACTGGAAAGATGCGTGATTACAAAGTCATTTTCAAGCATTTGCTACCAGACAACCATAGTGCTTTCGGGCGATTTAAATGTCTGTTTATAGATTATTTCACAACAGAGTCTTATTTAACAAGCAAATTGGACATGGGAAAATACGGCATTACCATAGAGTTAATAACACAACAACGCTGACCAAACCTTTGAAAAATGATAAGCCAAACAGGATAGTTTGAAAAATATTGAGCCAGGTGCAGGCCGTGTGTTTTGTCAAGGCACAATAAACCCATTTCTATTAAATTATCAAAAGTTCTAATCCAAGAAGCGGGAACTTAATTTTCGCAAGTTTATAGAATTTGTAAATGAGAACGATTTCGCCTCTTTAGGCTACTGACAAACCAGTAAATATTGTTCAGGGTACACAGATAGTGTGCACTTGCTAAAAGATTAGTCAAACTAGCATAGCAATGATGAAATAGTTATAACAACTAAAGTCTTGACAGTTTTTTCTTGATCATCAGAAGAATAACCATTAATAGAAAAGTTGCAAATTCTAGCCTTCCTGTCTGTGTCTTGAAACATAGAGGTAGCTTTACAACATAAAGGCGAATTGGAAGTACGGCTCTCAACAATTTTAATTGAATATGCAATCAGATGGCCAATGTGGATCGTGGTAACGAAGAAAGCTTAATACATTAGCGAGATGGAATTATATATGTATTTGAGTGCGTATCAGCGGAGCTACAGGACAAAGAAAAGGCACAAAAACAGCCTGATATTTGAAATCCATACGATTAAGAGTTGTTGTGTGGAATAAACAAGCCTCGTGCTTTTCAACAAGATTTTTAATGCAGGTACACCTGAAGCTAAAACATAGTTTTATAGTGTTTACTCATCTTGTCAAGACGACCATGCTGCAACGTATACAAAAGACAAAAAGAGTTTCTAAAGTTACAAAGCCACGGGTGGGATGTGCAAATAAAGAGAACGATGCTTGGAAAATCTGCAATTATATAATCCAGGCTGTCGGGGTAAGGAGCAGAAGGCTAGAACAGGGAAGAGGAACAAGGTCTCTGCCATAACAAATCGCTAGATTATCCCGATGAGGGCGAGACTCAAAAATGCTGACCTAAGCACTAAATTTGTTGTTTAGCATATTTGTAATTGATAAATTGAAAGGAAGCTAAGATTCATTTCTAAAGAGGAGGAGATGGGGTGTGAGATACATCTTGTGAAATGCGACTATGTGACAAATGTAATAAGTTGTAAATCTCCTGCTCTAGTCTGCCAATACTGATCAGCCACATGTCGATTGAGGCGCGATGCTGTTACCGGGAGTGCTATGAACTGACGCTTTATCGAGCAGTCGTAGGCGTGTCTCTTGTTTTGAAAAGTAAAACTGATATTGCTTTATCGGAACTCAATCAGCAATGCAAAAATCCAGCACAATCTTCTTCGGACCTTTCCCTACCAGATGTATGGTAGCTTTTATTAAACCAAGGCCAGTTTTTTGTTCAATTTAAGAAAACAAAATTTAAAATTTCCTCTGCACCAAACTTGCTTATTAGAAGGAATGAAGGAATCAATATATTACACGTTACACTTGACTCGCAGATACACGGGCAGGCAGCATCGTAACAGGCAGAATAGTGACAGGCACAATCATGGCAGCCTTAGATTGTCAACGTCCATGCAGGTTCATTGATAAAAACATATTGTTTAGGTTTATCCACCTGTTTAGCACTTGGAAATAAAACCAATGCTCGGTTTGAGATAAGAAGCAATGGGAAGAGAGTTTATGTCCTTGTTGTCTATTGCAAAGAAAATTATGCAGCTAGATTATCGAAAAAGATCTTTGTTGAGTTATCAGCTGCTATAAATGGGAAGCAATAACGGGTTGAAATAAATAGAAAAACGAACGGTTTGAAGTTCAATGACTGCCTGCAATATGAGAACTCTCAAAATTCCACAGATAAATAAAAGAATTTGAAATGATCCGAGAAAATCTTTTCTCGCTTCAACACGATACAGGACCTCAATTGAAAAGGAAGCGAATAAACAGAACATTGTTGTATATAACACACAATACTACAGAACATTACCAACGGCAGTAATACCAACACGATATCGCGAACTATTGATACTATGGAAAAGGAAAATTCGAAAGTGAAAATTATTGATGCGGTGTGAATTCGCATAAACTTTCACTCGAAAAAATCAGCGAATGCATCATTGTTTTTTTAAACTCACAATTTATCAACAAGCTGTGATGAAAACGTTTTTATTGACGGAATTCTCAAACACAAGCGCATACAAAATACAAGCTCAATTATAAATAGGAATTTTGACGAGTAAAACAGTCGAGAAAATAGAATGATTTACCCTTGAAGCAGCAGTACGGGGTACCTTTGCATACGACTAGTTGGGTTTGGCTTGAAGGGGTTCTGGCGAGTAGCATGATAACCCATCTTATAGCGTTCAGCAACAGCGTTTTGCAGCATGGCACCTCCGCACAACGAACGCGCTAAATCGCCATTCCATTCGGGCTCTAGTATGCATGACTGTTTCCAAAGCCACCAGGAACTTGACTGTGATCGAAATCGCAGTAACAATAACAACTATGCACGCGTTGGTTTCCTTACAACTGGTTAGACTTCAGCAAAACCAGGTATATCATTCGCTCGTAACAATGTAAATATAAACATGGGTAGAACTATGTGATTGAAAGTCGGTTTCAAGCTAAAACACGGACTAGCTTTTATTCCAGGATTAAAGGAACAGATCCTATTAAGCAAAATAAAGGATAAAGCTGATAAATATTCGGACGAAACAGTAGACATACGAGTGAAAGGAATCGTTATAATTTGGCTTATTAAGAAGCAAAACGTCATTCGAAAGGCACGATTAATACTCAAAGACAATAACTGGTTTCTTTCACCAGTGATTTCCCCGTATCAGATCTCTACTGACAGCAAGCTGGTTCATTTGTTTTAAAACTTCTCTCTATGCCCATTCCTGAACGGCTCAACGATGCATTTCATGGCCCGCCGTTGACAAACAATATGAAAGGAACCTTGCGATGCGATACTGATCATACAGATGTGAAAAAGACATAGACGAAACTGCATTGCGTTTTGCAACCATACAGTTAACTATACTGGCAAAAGTTCCAGCTTTAACGAGCAGGAAATGAGACAATTTCAGCGAGTAGCAGCCATCTTGAGAGATTCGTTAATAAATAAGCATGGCATGCTAAAATATGACGCCATGACGAGCAGGGGCAAAGTTTTCTTGCATTTCATACACAAGGGTTTTAGGTAAAAAATTCTCAAATAGACAGCAAAGCGCCTGAAGATCCCACTACTTTTGTTCCGCTCTTTATGCTGGGACCAGTTACAGATAAGAAGAGGACCGAAGTCAAATCTTCTTCTGATATGGTGTTAAATAATTAAATACGGTGCGTCGTCATTCAAAATTAGCCAATAATTGAATCGAAAAAATTACCCGATGTAGTTTACTGACTAGGAGTAAAGTGTTTCCCTTAATAACACATCAAAGAAAAAAGCAAAGTCAGGATTCCAGAAGTATGCACACCCTAAGAAATTATCAAATACAATTATAAATCTTCTCATAGCTTCTTACGCTGTGGGAAACAAACCAATTTATACAAAGAGGGCCGACTGAAAGCGGTTGTGACCTGCGTCGCTTGAAAAAGCAACGAAATTAACACTTTCATACTGATGCACGTTAATAAATGTAAGCTCTACCAAACATCAAAGATAAACAGAAACAAATTGAATGCTAAGTGCAGTACTAAAAAGGCGAAAGAAAGAATAGTAAGGTCTGCCTACGATAAAACACAGGCATTAATGAGAGCGAGACTAACAAAGCATTTGCTACCTTCTTAAAAAAGGCTTGATCTTAAAAATATAGGCCAATAGACAGCGCAGCGATCTCAGAAAAACGAATTTATCATGCTCATTCTAATAATCGGCATTCAAAATTCATATTTTCTTTCTCTAGACCGTTCATGACTCCCCTACACAAAGGCTCCCCTACACAACAACAACTGCGACTTGATTGAGTTGGTTGCTTTACAACTTTCCTTCCGACATCACATTGAAAACCGTTTCAAAGGGGCGAAAATCTGTACATACTAAAGAAGTAAACGGAACTTTTCCCAAGGAAATAACTTTCCTATACTGTGGAGGATAAGCACGATTGAGACTTCCTGCATAATGCTATGTTGATATACAAGACAGCAGTTCTGTAGCACAGTACAAAAAGAATCTTGTAGCAGGATCCCTTTACTTTTTATCCTAGAAACACAAAATACATCAAATCTGGCGGTGTTTTACACCGAAAAGATCTTGCGCTCCTTTGACAGAAATCCTTTTGAGAAAAGTCCTTGAAGACCCGTTTATCTTGAACATCTCTAAAGACTTCCCACGTAAACGGCTCCCGGTCACAACGAGAGAGCTGAAATTAAAGTGACAAAGACATGCGTAACTGTAACTGTCTTTTTACACTAGGAGAAGTTAACTGTGTTTTTTTATTTTCATGCAGTATGATGTTTTAACAAACAGATTTCATGTTCATTGTCATAGCATGCCACAATCACTGAAAAAAAGTCAGAAACAAGTCCAGTTAACCAAGCTACTTTTAAACTATTGAAAATTTGCAAGAAAAAAGGCTGAAGTTATTGAGTGAAAGAAACCACTGCAAGTTCCTGTATATTTTTTATTCTAGGTTTTTTATGTCATGACAAACAAAGGGAGAAAGCATTAAACGGTTAGTGACATTAGTGACAGTAAATTGTTTTAAACGTGATACTCAATTCTGGAAAAACGATATAGTTTTGAAACGTGAATTAAATTACTAGCAGCGAAAAACAAACTGCATAACCCGGCTAAGTTTATATTTGATAAAAAGTCATGGCAGCTGAATCTAAGGCAAATATAGTTCTCAAGGTTGTGCTAAGAAAAGGTCTTAAGAATTCCTTCAACTTAATTAAACGTCTCGGTGATAAATTGCATGAAATTTCTAACTTGACAATATGATTTCTCACTTAGCCTAAGAGATTTCAAGCAACCTGGTCGTAAGTCTGTTACTACTGGGTCATGGTAAATGAAGTTAATACTTGTGTGTATTCTAAATACCACGCCATAGCAACAAAACCAAAATCCTCACCTACTGCAATGAAAAAGAATGTCGTCTTATCAAATCAATATCTATACAAATGAAATAACAAATCAGATAAATATTTTGAGGATTCCGCCAACTCTGCGGAATAATGCTGTCAAACGCTTTGCTATAACGTAATCAGTGGCGTAATTATCTTAAGTATACCAGTGCAACTGAAAGCGTATGGAACAGTTCGCTATTGGACGGACAGCAGAAGCTTCCATCTTACTACCTACAATGGAAATTCTTGAAACAACTTGATCAAAATGATCTCAGCAAAACCAGTGCTACACATTATGTGCTGCGAAAAATTCGGGGCCAGAGACACGCCTAGAAATGATGTGTCTCTGATCGACCAAGCATGGTGTTTTCAACTACAAGACTGACATAAAAAGCTAGATCAAACCAATGAAAAGGAGTGATCTGAACTTTCGGGATGATATCACATCCAACAATGTCGCGTTTTTTTTTCTTTATGAGAGTCCCTGCGGGTTTTGTTCTCTGAATGATGATAAGAAATAAGCTGCAGGTTCTGTTAAAATCTCTATAAAAATTTATCTAGGTTCAAAACTTTAACAATTAAAGCGACCCTTTGCTGTTAATCAATGCTTTGAGAGTGACCTCGTGCATTCGTTGTTGTCAATTGTATAGAAGAACAATACATTTGACAACAAAAAAGATCCAATAACCACTGCATTCAATAGTGACAAATGACCCTCTTGAATCTCTGCAGTTTCCTGTTGCTTATTATCAACCAACAGCACTGCCTGTTCACTACTATTTAAGGCAGCTGATGACATAATTCTCCTAAATTGATTAAAAATTGTTTTTAATCACGAAAGGATGCAATCATGAACTGAAACTCTCACGCTTTGGTATATAGAGCAGTGTGGCTCTAAGTTGCAACTCTGAGTTCCATGCTTAATGCTATCATCATTCAACTATTTTATTTAACATGAGTTCTATCTGCTGGCAAGAAAGCAAAATTCAATGTATTAATGTTTTATCAAGGTCTTTTACCTTAATAAATTTTCCATAAAGTTTCCATACACGTTAATCCAATTTGGTTTGGAGATAAAAAGCTCAATCTAACCTTTTTCAGAGGGGATGTAATTTGGCATGACATCTTGTTACAAAAATAAAAAGATTTATTGACACTTTCTTCTTCAATAACTTCAAAGAACACAGTCATGAGATTTATACTATCACAGCCTGTGATAATAGTGGAATTTAAGCCAATGAAATGCGAGCTTATGGTCATGTTTCATTTTGCCTTTATTCTTCTAGTTTCTTTACTTAGAGGCTACCCAACAACATATCCTAGGACATAATACCATACATTATTTAGCCATGGTAACCCATTTAGAACCGCTGATTTACAAGCACAAATGCATTTTAAAGTAACACTTTTTCTTTAGAATTTTAAATAAAAATTCTAATTTGATAAAATAATCAAACCAAATGATAACAAAAGATTTTCAGATAAAGTTATGAGGCATTCTTAAAGAAAACAATTCAAAACACCAGGACAACAAGGATTAAAAAGGTTATAAGCTAATCAGATTGTTTGTTTAAAGTTTGAAAAGGCAATGATAATGCGAAATGATAAAAGAAGCCTGAAAAGAAAATAGCATCGGATCAGGCACAACTGTAAAGCTTGCATCTCCTGATATGCAAAGCTGTAGGGAAAAACTGCTGCCACAAAAAGTTTTTCCTTAAATGTTAAAATTGCTTTTGTCAAAGAGCTTTAAAAACTACCACCAGTAGAAGAGTATTTTCTAAAACTCTGTTGCTTCCATTTATAAAATATGACTGTAAACCAGAGAAAAACAGTGAAATGTGTAGCCCATTTTGGTCCTAATTAAATATGATTACCTTGGTTGGTTGTAGTTCACAAAAAACGTGATCATGTAATTGTATTGCAAAAAGCCTTTTTTCCACTTGCAGAGTATGTACATTGTAAAGCATCTGCCTAACTGCACATTAAAAATCCCAACTTAAAAATTTCTTGATAGTCAATCAATAATTGGTGAATTTCTATTCACACTCGGACAGGTATGTGGGTATACTGTCAGAAACTATTTAGTCTGCTTTAAGCCACCAAAAAAGTGATATAATAGCTGAGAAGTCTAATTTTTTATTGCATCTTTCCATATTTCTCAGGGGCATTGAGTTTTCCCAGCTGTGCATCCTATGGTTGTCAGCTGAGATTTGCTGAATAAAATAGAAAAACTGCTGGACTTTTACTATCAAGAGTGTTCTACAGATAAAAGAAAAGTAGGCAAATTTGCCAATGGCATCACATTAGTTCCAGTCCAATGGAAGGAGATTTGCTGGCAGATGAAATACTGACAACTGAAGTACAAAAATACCCTGGTACATTGATAAGGCTGACCCACCTTATAAAAGCAAGTGCTGTATCTCAATATTCTCTCTCAATCTCAAAACAAATGCTATGTTTTGGCTTTTTACTTATCACCAAATTCTTTAAATTATATTTCTCATATTCAAAAAAAAATTCGGCTCAGAGAGTAGTTTGAAAAATATTCCTACAAAATTAATGAAAACACTGTTGCTTTTGTCCATGCTAGGTGTTTAGACAAAACCTACTTTCAATACAACAAAATGTTTTTGAGTTCTAGGGTAAAGAAAAGGATCCAAATGCACCATAAAGAAAACCAAAATTTTGGCAGCTGTAATTTTCGTCACTATAGGAAATGTTAAATACATGATAAGCATTATAGCTTAAGAGCAAAAAAATTAAGCTTTCAGCCAAGGCCTTATGTAATGAAAATGTTACTTTTTAAACATAATTTGTATTTCTAGTCTAGTTAAATAATTACTCACCCTTTTTCAAGCATTTTTACCAAATGTGATTCAAACGTTTTCATAGGATAGCAGGAAAGATAAGGAAACAGGCTAATGATGCATGATGGCAAAATTTAAAAACTCAGTTAAAAAGGTTCCTTAATCAGATTTACTTAATTTGATGATGTCAGAAAAAGGCTCATGAACCTGCTAGGCCCTAACAAGGGAAAGATAGAACGGATTAGAAAGTGAGAGAAAACAAGTTTGTTTATTTTTGTTTTGAATAAAGACAGGTTGTAAGAGTTTGAGACGTAGGAGAGGTAGAGCATTCCAAAGTTTATAAGATCTAGGGAGGAAGGAAGAGTGGTGGGATTAAGTTTATGCATTAGGCAAAAGACTTGGAAAGGGTGAGCGCTAGAAGAGTATCTGGTATTAGGTACATGTCTCAAAGGGGCCAGGAATCATATCTCTGATATCCTGAGAGCAATGCATAAGATGTGAGAATCAAAGTAATTGCTTCCTAAACACAGTTTCTTCTTGCATACAGGAAAATTAATAAAAATCAAGGAGTCCTTATGCTCCATTTCATGGTGCTTTTAGATGTTAGATGCAACAAATTAAGTGTTTGTGGAAACAGGCACATCCCTGCTCTAGGCCATCAATGTATGGAAAACAGACAATTTAATTCTGGATATGGTAAAAAACATGTTATTGTGAAAACTAATTAAAAAATGTTTGATAAAGGCTGGTTCATTGAAAAAAATAACATTCCAGGCATAGGAATCATGAGGTGTGGTCACATCGAGAGAAAGGAACAGGACACTGCTTGATAAGCATAGCTTCTCAGTGTCTTAAAAACTACCTTCAGATGCTAGGTAGCAACAAATACAGAATACAAATAAACATTCCTAAATAGGAATGTGTATTCTGAATGAATATAAATAAAAAAGTTCAGTTTTTTATGAATTTTGATGCTGATGGGAAGCTTATGGTTCTGAAAAGAAGATGGCCATTTTCTAATTGCAAAAAGTAGAATGCCCAAATCAAAATGATATTTGGTAATTGGTCAACGTGTGCTCACCAATTCAGAGTGTGCCAAAGGTACAACTTCAAAGTTAGTAGATAGGCAAGGTCATCTTCTCATTGAGATTTTTCTCTAATCAGTTAATTAAAATCAAAGGATCCCAAATTGTGTAAACAGATTCAAGAGTTCATTTTATATAATTGACTCATCAACTGGTTGAGACATAAGTGGTGCTGCCATTGGTCAAGAACAAAGAAACAATCTTACTCTGTTCACATCTGGATATAAATTTTCTGCTTATCTTTTGACATTATCCAATGCTTAGACAATGAGGAAACGTAGGCATGATATGTTTCCATTCTTTTATGCCACCTTCAAATTTTGCATTAAAACTTATTTGAATGATAAACTCACGAGAGTGAGTGCATTGGAAATTGTAAGACACAAAAGATACATGGAAATAATCTAAGGACTTACATTTCTAATGGCCTTATTCTTCTTGTCATTTTGAAGCTATATGATGAGTAACATTTTTCTCCATAATAATAATCCAATGAGCTGCAAGAATGACCTAAAACAAAAGTTTACAGACATTAAAATATATGTTTTTATCATTTCATTTATACTAGCTACCAAAGGAAAAAATCAATCATAGCAGAAATTTTAAAAAAATTATTCAAAGATCCAAATGGAAATTTGAAAATATGAAAATGTGTGCACTGGATGTCATGAGCCAACAGTAAATGCAACTTTTAGAATAAATACATCAATAATGGAATGTTTTGGGGTCACTGTGGTCCTCACATTTTGCTTCTGATCTAAGTGTCCTTTTTTACTCTATTAATGGTTACAAGGAACACTTTCTACAACATTATACATTTTTCACTTAAAGAAGGACTTATAATTTTAAACATTCATAGAAAACAATATCAATAGATTTTGATGGGTCTTGCAACAATCTCGATAGATCTTGCAACAGTCTTGATAGATCTTGCAACATCCAAAACATCTTGAAAAATGAACTTTTTGTCGTGATTTTGATTTTGCTCTCCGTTTGCTAATTTGAACTCTCAACAGTCATCATACCTTTTCTAAACAGTTTTTATCATGTAAAAGTTGTCAGTAGGCCTATATTTAATTCTACGAAGTTAGTTTCTTTGATTAGATTAAGGAATTTAATCAACTTTGCACTCATTGCTATCCAAAATGAAATAAGCCAGTCTGTTCACATCTTGGAAGATCAGTGAGCTCGATGGTAAATTAATAAAAATTTGCCAGGTAATGTATAGACAGCATAACAAAAAAACCGTCTGTTAGTTGGCCATTTAAAAAATAATCTTAGGAGGCCTACAGTTTCAGTATTAATTCTAGTTATAAATCTGAATATTTTACAGCTCTTTTAAAGTAGTCTGTTTGCCATGTTCGTGTATGTAAACAAATAACAAAGTCGTTTCTATAAAAGTAGCAACCTATGTCCTAACCTAAAACTCACCATTCGGGTAACTTCCTTACAAGTTATCGTTGATCTATATCGATGAGCTCTATTTGCAGCTGCTGCTGCAGTTTCGACTTGCCTCACACATAACTTCTGTCCATGTTTTATAATAGGGTTCTTGTCTTCCCACTCAGAATTAGTGCGGTCAGCCTTTGCAAAAGTCTTCACCATGCAAACACAGCAGAGATTTGCCTAGTGATGGGGACTGGGACTGGTTACTCCATTTTTATTAAATTGAATTTTGGCGGCAAATTCAAAATTTTAATTATCCGACTCAAGGGGGTATGTCAATCCATAGAGGTGAAATCCCACAAAAAGACTAACAGTGGAAATTTCCCTGGAGTAGAAGTTTTGGTTTTAGCCCTGACAAGTCTGTAAGTGAGCCATTGTAATGATCTAATGTGATGATACAATTTTGCAGCTCTTCTGAATCCAATAAAGATCTTTATTAAGGAAAGAGAAACAGCTTTTTGAACAAAGAATCAAAGACATTGATAAAAAAACAATGAACCAGTCAAATGCACCATTCTTTCCCAAACGTTGCTTTCGATCCACATTATCATTTGGACATTATCCAACGTTTATGATCTGAAGAGCGTTGGGCGAAAAGTATTCAAGTGTGATATACTCTGCTCTTCACGCTATTATCAAATTCTGTTGTGGCAAGGCGAATTTTGATATTGTTAATATGATTTTTGAAAGAATGCTCGCTGTATAGCCTTAAGAAAGAGATGAGGATTTTGAATGATTTTGAAGATGAAAAAGATATTGAACATGACGGGTATAGTTCTGAGCAAAACTCATTTACTCTAGATTTTGATAAGGCTCTTAGTTTACAATGATCTTAAATGTTCATCCGATAGCAGTTATGCAGTACATCTTCATTTTTTATTACATTTATACTTCTAAAATACTGAATTGATCATATGTAAGTTTCTTTTAATGTTATTTTCTTTCAAATGTAAGTTTCACGCGCTGCTTAGTGAGAAAAGAAGCTAAACGGAACTGATCTCTTCAAACCAGTATTCATGCGTTTTCTCTTAACTTTGTTTTAAGTTTCCAATACAGTCTCTCTGTACATGCGCAACGCTAATATCCTATTGTCAACTCCTAGAAACATGATTCAAAGGACATGTATCTCAGGGCATGCTCAGGGTGAGCAAAGAGAATATGCGCTTCTTCTGTCTTCTTGTGCAAGCAATTCTATTAGAATAGCTCTTGTTGAGGCTCGATGTTCTAAAAGTTTTCAAATCTGTGCCTAAATTTGTTCATGAGTTATTTTTAAACGAAACCGCGGGGCAATTTTCTTCGTGAAAGAAAAGGTAGAAATGAAATTAAGACGCATTCAAAAGATTGACTTTTGCTCGTATATTAGCGTACGTTTATTTGTTAGAAAGTTAAAACTCATATGGGTACTTACGGTAGAGTTTGTCTTTGGCTTTTATTGTCATTTTTTCTTAGATTTTTGAAATTTTAGCCGCAATATATTTTTAGAAATTATGTATTTTAAAAGAGGACAATGTGTAAAACATTTGGGCCTTAGCTCCTGAATCAGAGCAGCATTTTCAAAAATCATTGTTTCAGACAATCAACCTACACAATAACTTACCTTGCTCACTTGAGACATCAGCTGAACTTTTTTCTGCAATACTTTGAGCTTGCTCGCTGAGATCTTCGTAGTCCCGTACTGATCTCTTCCTGTTCATAGACCAAACATTTTTTGATTGTGCTAGCACACTGTGAATATCTGTCTCGTCATATCCACCGCTAATTTGTGCAGTCTTGATGCTGGCAACGAGTTTCTTTTTGGACATGATCTCCCGGAAAACAACTGGGGTGACTGCAAGACTTCCATTTGAAACACTGCATATCGTTGGCCGTAGGATCCTTCTTGAGCTTGTCGCCATGCTTTCTCCAGACCTTTGCTGTAAGTGATTTATGGTCTTATTGACCATTATTCTCTCTTCGCATGGTTATGAGCTTCATCTACTGTACATGTACTAATGATTTTCCATTCTTCGCTGTTTGGAGCTGCATTTTCATCAACAATTAGAGTCTTGCGAGAGTTGCTTCTGGAATCTGTATACAAACATGAAGACAATTAGTTAAATGCAGTGGTTCAAATTCGATTTCAGCTCAAAAAGACATCACCGAAGGAAAGCTTAAACGGGCTACCACCTGCAGCAAATGATCGCAGAGATAGCTTGCACTGATACGATCAAAACTAGGTTATAATAGATTGTTTTGTCTACTCTTTTATGCTTTAATGAGTTTTCAACTCTCTCTGCCTTGTATTTCTTAAGGGTTTCAAAGCAACCCTAAGTCGAAGATTCATATCGAATGAATTCAAAAAAACCAGCCAACTGACGCTTTCCCTTTGACAGTTACTGAACTGATTTTGTTAAATTATCTGTTGACTAAGCTAAACTTTAACACTTCGATGACTGATTCATAGAGGCAGGTAGACAATCTTCTGGGCATTTTCATAAATTTACCTGTTCTAATGGAGCAGGACGCTGTTGTACTGTTGTTAGCAGATGACTTTAACTTAATTTGAATAAACGATGAACAAAGCTAGGAGGATGGCAGATATTCTTTGTGCAGAAGGTGGAAAAAGTGAGCTGAGGGCTTTTGTCATTCTTGGACTCCTTTGTCTATAAAGTTGCAAAAAGACTTCTACCCATAAGCTTTGAAAGTGAAGAAAGGCCTCAAAAGGGAAGCAGGGGAAAGATAACGAGCCATCGAGTTTGCGACTCTAAACAGTGAGTGAAGCCGGTTTTCCACTAGGCGATCCTATTCACGCAATGCGAAGCGATGATTGTTTACACATGCGTGTCAAACAGGTATCGAGCTACGATATTCATCTTAACTCTTCATCCTATCCTGATGAAAGTTATGCTCGAAACGTCAAACTCATATTTCTTTCCAAGGTGCAAAATCATGCTGAACACTTCATTGATTACCATATTGATCGCGATGAACAGCCGCAGCCATGGATTTCGCTCGTGAACGTATGCGAATTTGCTCAACAATTCAAAAAACTGGCTGTAGCGGCAAAAATCAGAATGCTTTTGGAAATGCTCAAGATTTAGGCTCAAATGAAGATTAATGTGCTGTTAGAAAATTCTTTAAAATTGCTGCAAATTTAAAGTATTGCTAGCTTTGGGTCGTTCGCAATTACGTGCTCAATTGTTGTCCAAAAACCTCTTTTAGATTTCCAAGGGCATATTTCAGCAAAGTTTGTCTGCTCATATTAAAAATGGCTCTTCCTTCCCCTGTAGGGTTCGTTCCGCGCACACCATTTTTTTAAATGCACATTACTTGTTAGCTCATTTCAGTCTCGTGACAGAGAAAACAGTGTCTGGCTGTACAATCAAATGTAGCTATTTTCTTACATTTTTTGAGTGCTATCGTTATTATCTAGTACCAATAAGAATGTTACTCGAAGAAGTTTCTTCTACATCTAAAATGGCTTTTTAAACAAAGACCTACATTTGATTGAATTCATAAAATGTAACAAACAGCTTCAACCAAAAGATTGCAATGAAGATTCATCAAATGAAGTTTCTGCAAACCGAGACACAGAAATTGCTTGTTGTTATTGTAATTAGTGGGACCAAGTATGCGTGACGTAAGTAGTCACATCCTTTACCTGAAATATCTGATAATGCCAGCTTGCCAACTGCAACCACTCATTGAAGCTGCATTCTTGATACCTTGAAGTCTAAACACAAACTGAAGGCATGCTTGTATTTGGTCCAAATTTCAAAACGAATTTGCTAACGATGACTGCGTGGGTGAAACCTGTTTTGCACTGATATCTAATGCTGCTCAAATTTATGCTAATACCTTTTACGGCATGCAACTGACTTAGCTGCACGAATACCGGATAAGGATCCCACTAACAGAGAGCTCTGAAGTCCCTTTGACCTAGCATCTCTCCGCAGTCCTTCCCTGCGATTACCTCCTTATCTGCAATATTTTATGGTGCACAGTTGGTAAGATTATCTGTGCCACCGCATCCCGAGAAGATGGCTTTTGCAATAATTGCCTAGTCCCCGTCACAATAAAGCTCTTAAACTATTGCATCAGACCAGAAGAGGTGCATTAATTTCGCTACATACTGCTCTTCTCGATTAACGATCTTTATTTGACAATCATGCTGGATTTGAAACTTGTGAACTAATAAGCTTCTTATAGTTTTTTATTACAACTGATTTATGCAACTAAAACGACTTGAAATTTGGCAACCTGTCACATTCAAATTTGATAAGGAAAATTTTACATGTCAAACAGCTAAAAATGGAGAAGTAAAGAATTGTTATGACAGGGATTCAACCGGTTACCATGGTGATGATGTAAATAAGTCTTTGTGATGAAGTCGTCGATTTTGTTTACCACGTGCACCTTGGAAAGGTTTCCAACTGGTGTCGTCAAAGAAATATCAAACAGGATGTTGAAACCGAGAATCCTCCCAAACCGATTGAGTCATATTCAAGATAAACATGATAGTTGCGATGATGTAACCGATCTGCACAGTCAACATAAAGAGAGAAGAAAATGAGCCCTGTGGGATCACTTTTAGAAGTTGCATCTTCTTTTTTATGAAGATTTTGCGTTCTCTTTATTACGTTACTTTAATTTATCTGTCAAGAAATAAATCGTGTTTTCAGTTCCTATGTTTATAAAATGAGCTCGTTCAGAGTACTATTCAAATAATGAACAAGCAAAAAAGTATCGAGAAATCTACACATAACAATCTTCTTGATAACTACTAAAACATATATTTAGGAAAGTATTTCCATAATTCTAAATGTGCTATGCATGTCACAGTTTAAAAACAATAAATTCAGAGAACCGCTTCGAAAAATCCATAGAATAGAATCTTAGAAGCATGCTATTGAAAATGTTTTTAGTTGGATTGTAGTTGGAAGAAATTGCAAATACAGTGAAATGCTGCTCTAGCATTATGTTGGAGTCCTACTTCGCCCTTTTTTCTCTAGAGGCACTCACAAAAACTAGACGCATTCACTGTGGAAAAGATATGTCTACGAAAGATCTTTATTCTAGCTTCAATACTTAAGTCACAAAAATTTTAACGCAAACACTTAAAAATAGAAATGTTATGGGCAGTTCAACGACAGTAGAGATGGCCGACGTCATAATGATGTTAGGTTGATAATAAAAACCGAACAAGTTACCTCACATGGCCAAATTCTGCATACAGCTGTTGTATAACCAGTTCATGCAAATGCAGTGATGTCGTTTGAAAAGTATGTAAGCTGCTCAAAATTGCATCCATTTACATTTTCGCAGTACAATAGACCTCTATCCCTAACGATTCCAGGTTCATTGTCTTTGATGAAATGTTTGCTAATGAATTCTGCAGTCAACTATGAAAGTATATTTTATCATTGACCTAGCCAGGCATTGCCCTCATTCTTGTTTAGTAATACTTGCCTTCAGCAAAAGCTTACACTATCAATGACAGGATAATTCTTTATTCAGAAGATTCAAATGAAAGACAATGTAAATAATAGTATAGAGAAATAAAGCGAGTCACTCTCCATGACATTACCTTGCAGAATAGCTGAGCTCTTACCTAATTCAAAGATCTCGTTTGAAATATCCTGATCTTGTTTCGCCTCTCCTCTCCTGTCAATATGACCATTCCGTTTTCGATATTGTCAAATTCAAAAAACTCATTTAAAATTCATGCTCTGCGGCCACTTGCCTTGAAATGGTGACCTCAATTGGCTCCTTTCGTGGAATTTTATTTTTTGTTGCCAAAACAGCTTCTTGCAGATTGTGCTAACGAAAATGCAAATATCAACGGGCATAATTTTCTACGGTCCTAAAGATTCTTGATATCATTTCTGAAAGCATGCCTTGACAGAGAAATTTGCTTGTGTCGTGTGGCGGAAAACCTGAATTACCGGTCCGGACTGCCAATGGTCTAGGAGAAACGAACGAGTTTTAAATTTTGGGCAAAAGTAGAAACGAAGCAATAGGTTATTTCTATTTTATAGGTCTTCAGAGTTTAATCCTATTTCAATCAGATTTTCCAAACATTTAGGATTATGTTAATAGCCAAATTTAAATAATACGTCTTGCCAAATATTCACCGTTTAAATGTAGTTCTTAATTTCTTAACTGACATTAATGCATTTATTTGAAAATAGGGCCCTTCAAATATTCACGTAAATTAAACGACATTATATACATCATATTTATATTTAACTTGGTTTGATTTGTCTTCCTTTTTCAGTTCTTTGTTGCTTTATGAAATTTTAAAATCTTTTAACACCAAAAGAGAAGACAAATCTATATGATTCTTGTTAGGTTTTAGTTAGTTTATTTTTGGTATATTTAAAGAACAAAAGCATGGAACACAGAATGAAAGCAATAAATAAAACATTATTCAAAGCAAGATTTTTTAAGTGCATTGCTGTAAGTTGTGTTCGTAGCAAGAGGTTTTTCCGTTATCTGATTAGAAAACAGAGCTTAAACCATTGCAGGTGAAAAATGATCCTCTTTCTGACGAGTTATCTTTTCAATACTGACATTATGCTTCATGTGTTATTAGCTCCATAGCAATTAGCATTCACTGGAAACCGAGGCACCATCACTTCAGTAAGCTGCTTTTGATAATCCTCATCCAAACACATCCTCTGTCAATTTTTATAAAATTTCATTTCATAGTTGAAACATACCGAACAGACAAAATTACGACTGATTAGACAACGTTTTAGTTTAAAAACAAATGATTATATATATTTGAATTCTTTAGTTTCACCCATATTTGTGAACAACAAAAGGTTCTATGAAATATCTGACGTTTTTCTTGAATATTCTTAGCTGCTCCATTATTATCCCTTTGGATGAAGACTTATGAAGTGATCTTGCAGCGGCTGAAGGGCCTTTCTTTCTTTATAAACACAAACCAGATGGATAACAAAGAAACTTGTACTCCAACCTTTGATGACAACAGCAGAGGAGTACGCACAGGTGTGTCAGTCAATTCAGTTTAATCAATTTTGAATATGAGCACCAGGAATCACCTACCTTTTGATAAGGTAAACTTCTACAGAAATCCTTTGTGAAAGAAAACACAATCGAGTAAATGTCAAGAAGAATAGCTTTCATTAAGATATGTGAAGAAAATGTCGCCGTAAATTCAACGTAATGCATGGAGCGAATAATTATTTTTCAAAATATCACATTACCAATTCATGATGTTTATGGAATAGGATTTGCATATTTGATGAAATTTATCAAGTGTTTGCCACCAAACGTTTTTATATTCCGGCTTCTATAACGTTTGAATTCAGGTAACATAGGTAGAATCTCCATGAGCCTCATTACACGCTGCTTTTGCACAATCATCCTGCTGTCACAAAATTAATTTCCTTCTTCGCTTTTTTGTTCAATTTTCTTAGGTTATTCTTTCTCCTTCCTGGCAAAGGACTGAAATTAAAAGTCTCTGTAAGATTTTATTTCTAATGAGGATCTTAGGAAGGTCTTAGTCGGAACTTCTTATCTGCTATTGCTAAAATGGTGTTACTGAATAAATAGCGAGTGACGTCACACTTAAGAACTCTATTAGCGAGTGTGAAGAAATTTAGAGGAATAGAAGGCGATCGGTTCGATCACACACAATAATCATTATCAGGTTACAGCTAGATCACATTGGAAATCTCTGCTTGACAATCTCTTCAATGCCTCCTTGGTGTAAAATTTTGTCCATTAGCAAGGTATTGGGGCCATTCGTTGTTGCTGGCAGGAAAGTGTTGATGGCATAAAAATCTTATTCAAAAACGTTGTTAAACTTATAAATCGGTGGACTTCTGGAGATGTGAAAGGAGCTGTTCTACCCACCCAAAAGCACTTTGGTTGGTGTAATCTTGAATCAAGCAAATACTTATAAAAAATCCACAGATAGTCAACTAAAATTGCTTTCTTATTACATCCCTTCCCTTTTGCCAGAAAGTCATTGAGACCCCCCCACCCTTCCCAATTAAAATCTGCATGCTACGTCCTAGACGTTTAATGAACAGACTAAATAGAACTTGTGCGAGAGGAGATGTTTCCATTGTTTCGGCGTCATTTTATGAAAAATTAGTAATATATAATATTACCTGAATTACAAATTCGGTATCATCCTGCTAGAACTTATGGTCTTCCTAGGACTTGTTAGGTATGTACAATTAACATTGCTAACCGAAAGTTAGAAGAATCTTTGAAAACAGGGTTTAGTATCTGTTCCAGATTTTATTAAGTATATATAGAAAAATTGGAGTTCAATATTCAGTTTAAGAGAGTCAGAATTCGGTGCATGGGCTGCGCCACGGGGTGGACTGGGGTGAACATGTCCACCCCACTTTTTTAGGATCGATCTCCCAATTTTTCCAAAACTGGATTAAAAACATAAGGGGGATGTTAGTTTACTTCTCTGAAAACAGAACTCTTTTTGATGGTCAGTGACGGTATAAAACACAGCCTTTTCGTGCCAAACAGTTGGTTCTTGACGTGTGGTCTTTGCCTTCCTTCCTTGTTAAAGGTTTTTGGCAATAATTAACTGTAAAACTAGTACCCAAACTTTTATATGCTGTAAGGATTGTAAAGTGCCTCAATGTCGGACGAAAAGTTGGAAAACCTAGTTCAAATTACAATTTATCGAGATATGGCAGATAAAATAGACCAAGGAAGCCTCGTTAATAAGTTCAAAACCATTCTAGCTAGCTAAAAAATACCACTCTGAAATTAACTTTTATGTTACTAACTTTCATGTGTGTAAACCTTTGCCTATGAAATTTAACTCTTCTATTGAGGGTTTCAACATATGTCAAACTTGGTTATCAATAACGAGCGCGACTTCTCGCACGGCGTTGCACCAGTTTCTCACCCAGACCCCTTTATCAGCTCCACCCCTTCATTGTCCACCCCACTATTTTGGGGCTGGCGCCGCTTTAAAAGGTAAGAAATTTGTGTTAATTTCTAAAATTGGTCGTTATTTCTATAAACTAAACTTTCTTGCGAAAGGCTGATAAAAAGTCATAAACTTACTTCAGTACACAGGTACCATTCAAAAATGCAGACAATTGAATGTGATACTCTGAATGGCGGCCCTTGGATACCTCATGTTGTCGATAATGCTCTTGATATCGTGCTAATAAAGGAATGATGATATTTTGTGCATCTCAGTATTGGGCAACTCTGATGGAAAGTCGTACAGCCAGCATGTCTCAATTTAAGATAGATTGCTGTTCACTTGCAATGAATAATTAATCATCATATCTCTTGGATTCCTCTCTACTCAATACTGTAACAATCAAAAGCTACAAAACAAAAGGCTAGAGCCGATCTCACATCTGATATATGGAATAGCTTTAGATTGAATCCTACCACATCACACTTGGCTGACGCTTCATTAGCCACATGGTATTGAAGTAATCTTATTGTTTATTATTTGACAATGTTCTTATGTTCATAATCTTATTCATCCATACATAAGTATTGGCGTAATTCTCTCATTGATAAATCATCTTATGGTATAGCAATCTCGATAACAGACAGTACGTTACTTTGAGAAAGAATCCTGGTACTGATAATACAACGATTCTAGGCAAACAAGAGAAGCACAGAACGGTAGCAAAATAATCGCAAGAGTAGACATGGGTTTGATTTTCTGCACTGACAGCAAAATTCAGCGAACAGGATATTTCTGCCGAGATAACAAGAAATTCTTTCAAGAAATTCCGGTTTCTATTCTATCATTTAGAAATAATAAAGGATCTTGAAAGGATTTTGATAATTTTGAAAGTATTCATTACTGCTTCTTTATTTTTAGTTCGATTTCCCAGCTTTGAATGTCACCAAATCAAAACTGTGCAATGCTCTAAGTCAATTGGTATTACACAAGGATTTATAAATTTTATGGATTTGCATCCGTGTTAGAGGAACTATGAGTTGCATTCAGCATTTACTGCATCAGCTGATAAAAATAGATAATGTTAAAATGTATTTTGCTTACCAGTAATTTAATAGTTAAGCTGAAGAACAGATTTTGTTAGCAACAATGAATGTAACAAAAGTGAGTAAAAATGCAACTCTTTTAAAGCCTTATTTGGTTAAAAATAAAACTATTGCAACATATCAACTTATAAAAATTTTGAGAACACAAGGTCAATTATTACAACTTTGCAAATATGTTAAGGGACTTTCTGCATTTTGTATGAAACAGATTCAATTGTTTGCCAAAAATGCATAGGAATAAATTTTGCTTGCATCAGCAAATTTGAAAACAGTTCTGCAAAGGCAGCCATAAGAGGTCAGTTAATTGTGTAGACTTACAGGGAGTTGTATAACGGTTAATGTTGGTGCTAGAAGATAAAATGAATAAGAGATAAAAGGAGGCTATGACAATTATGGCTTTAAGAAATATGATAATTCAATTTCATTGAGTAGGCTGGTAGAAGTGACACAAGGAAATAGATTAAGCTACTCTACCGAAAAATAAGTTACTTGAATTTGTACCTCAAGTCATGTTATCAACTGCGGCAAAAGCCCCCCTTTGCCTAAAAGACGCCCTAACACTGAATTTCTACCCTCTTTTTAGAGAGCCTCTGCTTTAAAAGCATATAAAATTTGATGTATTTTATAATTCTCAGCGCCACTCCTTATCAAGACATAAAGTTACGAAATGGTGGGACTCAACGCACCTGAAAGGGAAGAGGAGGCTACAGGGTTGCAAGGGTAAGATGACTTTGCAGTTCTTTTCTAATTTGAAACTCAGCAACAAGGCAAATTATTTGTGAAATTGTCTTCAAAACGGTTAGAATCTCAATCAATGGAATTTCAGGAACACAAGGCTGAAGTCCAGACCCATCCCAGACCTATTAGAAATGGCACATTCCTCATCAGCCATTCCGATTCGTTAATGATCAACGAATGTTCCTTTTGAATATTCCATAATCAGTTTTGGCATTTGAAGGTGATGTGTCTTATGTAGCAAACAAGCAATATTTCAAGGATCAAGACCCACTAAATCACTATTCTTTTCTTTTGAAAATATCTCAGTACTGTTTTCACCAGTAGATAGATTTATAGTTGGATATTCAAATTGCTTTAAGTTGTAAATAATTAGAATATCGTCGAAAGCCACTTACCTGCTTGAGTTTGTATCTTCTTTAAACCAAACTTCTCTACATTACAGTTGCATTTTAAGGACCTTAACCAGAATGTAATTACATTTGAAGGAGCCAAAAAATTTTCCTGAAACCTCACATACGATAGCCAAGTCTAGCCGCACTTCGAGATATCCTTTATGTGGTCTGAGAAGCCGTATCTACAATTCCTCCAACATTTAGATTTCCAGATCAATGATAAGACAACCTAATTGCATTAATGTTGAATTGAAGCAAATCACAGCTTAATATGTATAGTTTTTGAATTTTTCCAGACATCAAATTCCACAGTTGATTTAACACTGTCTTATTAGTTGATGTAAGGCTGTGGTTAGAGTTCCTCTGGCGTCATATACGGGAAATATGCAGGGTTTTTACAATAACATTCTGTATTTCTTTCACGTCGTGTTTACAAATTTGAGATCCAGTCTCCATCACAAACCAGACTGGATCTCAAAGGATGGACACTCGGAGTAAACATAGCAAAAGATAATATATTGAAAATTATTGCACTTGTTGTACAAGTAAGAAACATTATGTCCTGCCATAAGTTTGAGAGAATAACTAATGAAATTAAGAAAAATAGAATGAAATTGTATTGCAGGCATTTAAGCAAAAAGTGGGGATGTGGTCGGTAGAGAAGCGAGCTTTCGATAGTCGCTTTGAGTTGACAAATTCAGCATCATCACCCTTCAATTGTTGCCTGAGAGTACAAGTAACTTAATTTAAATCCAATTGCTGACATTAGATTATTCAGATTACAAGCGGGTCATGAATTTTTACTAAATCTAACTAGCTTAACTTAACCTAGTTTATGCAGAATGTCATCTCACAAACTTGTCATTTTAAAAGTTTATCAACTTTATAAATGGCTGCCAATTTTTTCCTCGTACAAGTTCAAGCTATTTCAAAGCTACGTTGTTGCATTATACGGCACGAAAGGCAAGCTAGTATATTTATGGAATAATTATGCAACGTAGCATAAAGCCTGAATGATTTAATTCACCTTTAACAGTCAGAGCACAGATTCAGCTCCAGAGATTGTTTCGATCTTTTGCATTGCTCATTTTTAATTGAATAAATCTTGTTTTGATAGTTTACTGTCAATTGCCACTTACAGATCGCCAGAGACGTTGGAATTATTTTAAAGTTAAAGAATTTTGGTAAGAAGGTTCACTTTATCTCAGAAAAGGGACACTTTATCTCTTCGAAATGATCTAAGAAAAATTGCATTTTTAAACCTTTTCGGGCATATGTCCCTGTTCTCCCCCTATACTCCCCCTGTTAACTCCCTGTTGCCACCTTTTGGCCCCCTATTGCCCCCTGTTCTTTCCCTGTTCTCTCCTTTTTCTCCCGACTTCTACCTGACGAGCAGCAACACAAATTTTAGGCCATCCAATCCCACATTGCATCTTGGACGTCAGACCAGAGGCCTACCCCCCGAGGCCTACCTGCCCCAAGAAGTACTTAGAAAAAACCTCTTATTATAGAGGTTCCTTATGCAAGACTTTTGAAAATTGCTACCTTTCTAGGGCAAAATGCCCCTTCCAACTGGCAAAATGCCCCTTCCAACTAGCAAAGTGCCCCTTCCAACTAGCAAAATGCCCCTTCCAACTAGCAAAGTTCCCCTTCCAACTAGCAAAGTGCCCCTTGCGACATCACTCCATTGCATTCAAAATTCATCGGACAATCGCATTAGAGCGTATACTGTAAGAGATTCGAAACAAAGGAAAGAGATAAAAGGAAGCAGAACAAAATAACACAAAATCAGGGGCTTAGAATATGTTTTCACTTCTGGACAGTACCCTCAAGCTTTGAAAACTAAAAAACAAGTGGGAATCCGGGTAAGAAATTAAAGTGAGTGTGTCCTGACAAGTAGCTTGGTCTAAGCCAATGAAAACACAGAACAGCAGAATGATATGTCAGCATTTCATCATCAGTTTAAACGATCGTGCATCGATCTACATTGACTATGCATGAACTAATGAGGTATTCACCCTCTTTTGACATGAACACACTGCCTTAAACCATTACACAATAGCTATAATTAACCAAATTGAAGAATAATGGCCAATATATGGAAATTATGAAGTGTTGATTCTACATATTGTTACGTCATTTTAAGCTGTGGAGACACCCTAATTAATATTCCACTTCATGTTTGTTATACAAAGTCTGCCCCTTTGGTCTTGTTCTATTTGACCAACCTAAGCAGCTTAACAGCCAAAATTAATTCTCAATAGAGCAGCCTTGGATAAGAAACCGCTAAGGCTATTAGCAGGAGCGATTTATTAAAAACAATACAGATTCTTTTTAAAAGTCGCAAGAGGAAAGCTTTTGAATACACGATTACGATAAACTATGTTTATGAAATATCTTCCAAAGAATACTGCCTTGAATTGGCACGCACAGGAAGGAAATTCAAATGGAGACAAGGTATGGTATGCGAGGCCACTTGAATGCACCAAGTTGCAAAGTTTATAAACTCTTTTAAAGCAAGGAAGTTTTGGGCATCATATTGTCGCTTGCTGGACGTTGCAGGAATAAGGAAGGACCGTTTGCAAGGTAAACCTTTTTTGACGATTGTCATATTTTCAGTTTGTTATCAATTCGTTTTGTTGTGCGAGATTAATCAAATTTAAGTAACAAATTTTGGTCACCGTGGTTATGGAAATGATTGTCGTATAGCTGTTTTAAGAAAACAATTTTCAAATAAAGGGTGCTTCTCTTCTCGGTAACCGGCTAATTTCAGTGGATGGTTTGCAGACACTGTGTTTACACCTGTTTTAGTTCCTTCATATGTTCATCTAATGCATTTCGTTCTCCTTGCCTGTGTATTGGAAAGCATCTTCTGGCAAACCGAGCATCGAAGTGCGAATTGTAAGAAATAGCGAAAGGCAAATGTTATCTTATATTCAAATCTCAGACAGCAACATGTAACCACATTAATTTGGGCTTTTATGTGGTTCCCAAGAGAAAAGAATCAATCAAAATGTCTGAAATCATTTTATCCTTCTCCGATATCCCCTCGCCCCGCTGTTTACTTTCCTTTCAATAGAAAATTGGCCATAAGCACTACCTTTATCATCAATTAAGAGTTTGTTATTGGAATTTACAATCTGTAATTTTTGGTAGATAATCAGCCATTAAAAATGATGTACAAGTATAATTTTTCTTTCTGTTAAAAGGTGTGGTTGTGGTGTGCTTGTGACAATAAATTAATGGAATGATTGTACAAAAGTAATCATTTTGGCTTTCCAAAACACCGCTTTCTCATGAATCAGGCTTGAGCTTTGAGCTCTGCAGATAATCGTTGTCAGGAACACGATACCATGTTTGACATTTCACATTCGATGACGTCAGATCGAGAAGGCCCCTCGTAGGCAAGGGCTATTCGACATCAGTTTGTTTGTGGTTCTTTGAATAATAGGGAAGTGTGTTAATCCAGCTTGCTTTTCAAACATATTCATGTAATTGGCCATTTTGCAGTTAATTGGTCATTAGTGCAGCCTGTTCTACGCAAAACAGTAGCAGAGAGAGTCTGTTCATTGTAACTGGTTGAATTGGACAGTCGAGGGCTTACTGTGTTTTGAAATCCTACGCGTTTCGATGTTGCAAGTATGAGCACCTCTTTGTTACGACTGAATGCAAATTTACGCTTCTTATCCTGAGAATTATCTGGTCTACAACAGGTTTACGGATCTCTATGCTCTGAGTCGGAAAAAAGCTATCTACGTATGTCGTCTGGAAGAAATTCAACAAATCAACTACTTCTGGCACCCGAATAAAGGAAACACCCGGAGGAAATTGGAAACCTGGATCAATTGCTGAAGTAAAGCTTGTGGTATTGCAATACACAATATAAAATCGAGGTATGTAAGATTTTCCAAATACTTAAATACCCGGTATCGAAAAGTTTGCCAAAATGCTTTTTCGATGCCAACTTTATTTTGTTACGATTGGTTGAAACAACTATAATGATTCTATAATTTTATTTTGGTTGCGTCTCTAAACACTTTCACATACGTAAAAATTAAAGCTTGTCAAACTCACATTTTTTATAAACTGGCATGAGAATACAAAAGCTGTGACCAAGATATGACACTTTTTAGCTACCATTTACAACGACACTATACAGAAACTGATATGACTATTGAACTAAATTTCGCAATTCTCTCAATTGATTTTTTTAGAAAGGTTTGCTCGAAGTTTATTTGCCTTAAAGTGTTGAGACAAACAAGTTTAAGAAATGTAGCATTATCGGCATGTGTAGCTCAAACATTGGTGTACACAACCTAGGCCTAATGCTTTGTATTGTTCGTGGTCGAAAGAAATCTGAAATGAAAGATTTGCCATTGTAATTATTACCACATGCCAGCCATAACACATCCGCTCTAAACCACGAGGGTTTCGAACGCTTCACGTATGCGCTTTTTCCTTCGTAGAGGCACAAGGAAGGCATCTAATCTACTTCATACCGTATTGTTCATGAATTGAATTGTTTTGAAAGCTCAACAATCTGTTTCCCCTTATCATGACCCTTCTTTATAACATGATTCTTTATAACATTTTTTTCTAATTTTGTGGTTCCAAAGAGCTTTTTGGATTTAACCTTGGTCTAATGAGCCTACTGACAGTCCTCTTTTTAAAACCTATTTATGATCCATGTCTCAGAATTGATTCCCGTGGAATGCTATGCCCTTTAATTTTTATAAACTTTGGAATACTTTGTTTTTTACTTGTCATGCTTCAATTTAGTCTAGATGGATTCGAGGAAAAGGCTTTTGCACACATTTACCTTGCTTCAATTAAAAGAGGTGCTTCTTCTTTCCGCGCTACCTTATTGCTAATCCAAAAATATTTGTACAACGGTACATGGGTATACACTCATGGCTAGGCAAAGATTATTTGATAGAAAGACTGCATAAAATGCAAACAAGCCAATATTTGAAAATTGATTGACGAGAAATAAAACAGAGATTTACGTACCGGGAATCACAAGCATAAGCATTTGTCAGAATGGTATAAACAATTCTCGTACTGGGAATCTTGTTGCGTTGTTGCTGTGGCTTGAAAAAAGTAGCATTATGTTAGTTCATTCCCTTTAGTTTAATGTGGATGCTCAAACTCTTTTTGATTGCATGTAGTGCTTATCACAGTAGCAAAAATTCATATTTAAAGCATCTTTGTGATATCTTGAACCTGCAAGCAACGTATTTCGGCTAAGATTCTCGTTTAAAGTTTATCTTACCTTATGCAAATTGAAACTTCGATTGAATCGGGTTTAGGTCCTACAGATTCGCCAACGGACAAAAAGCTACAAATTCGCACATTTTTCGACATTTCTAAGCTTCAATAAGAAAATGATGACGTTGCTTTCCATCTCAAAAACCAAATTCCTTCATTGACGTGAAGCCATCGAAGGCACAACTTGGTGAAAAATAGAAATGAATATAATGGTTTGCACATTAAAGGAGGTACAAATTGTGTTACAATACAGCATTGGAACAGTGCTGAATTTTCCTATAGATAGCTGAGGTATGGCACGCCGTAGTGGACAAAAGGTTGTTGGGAAATATACTAAATACGAATCTCGGACAACCAATTTAAATCTTGGACAACAACTTCGAATCTCGGACAACAAATTTAGATCTCAGACAGTAAATACAAATCTCGGACAACAAATTTAGATCTCGGACACTAAATACAAATCTCGGACAAACAAATTTAGATCTCGGACACTGAATACAAATCTCGGACAACAAATAAAAATATCGGACAACAAATTCGAATCTCGGAAACGAAATACCAAAACTGAAACATCAAACATGAAGCTCAACTTGTACAAATTTAATCTGAACATACAAATATTTTCTCAACAATATTTTGTCCACTGCGGCGTGCCATAAAAGAGGTAACGGTTAAGGAGAAGGGTGAGATGCGTCGTTGTCGATTGAGAAACGTGAGCACATCTAGAGACTGTGACTACCGATGCCCTCAAAGGGGCTAATGCCCCTTCAAAAATTCAACAGAATCAAAGTTTCCAAGGAACAATCCGGTTTGTTCTTATTGTTCTCAAACGATAGTGCCGCTCCAACAACTTTATCCTTCCTACAACACTGGTGAAGTTTCTCTAAGAACCATTGTTACGCCATTGTGGAATGAAAGGCAGTGATATTTATGCTTGCTTTTCCCGTAAAACTGTTGCAATTAATCGACCTGCTTTAAGTTGTGAATTCATTCAAATATAGCTAAAAATTCCCTCGAAAATTTAAATTATGTCAATAATTTGCTGTTTTTGATTCATTTAAGAAAAACGACAGATTTTTATCCGTCCAGTTTCAGAATACTTTGGCAGCGTTGGGTCTGCGGGGATACAACTGAATGCAAATGCCTCTTCTAAATGACCTGAAACAAGCTTGGACCTCGGAGCTCACCACTTGTTTGACGATTGAATCTCTTTTCAAAATAAGGCAGTGGACGATCTTCTGTTGGAGCACTAGACAGTAAACAAACGCCCCTCTGCATTGTTCGAGCTCTTGCTTCTGTTCTGTACCTTTGCCTGAATTCTGACACAAAACTGATACAGGTGCACCAAAAGATATAATATGAACCAGTGAGACTTTGAGCTTTATCAAGAATTTTCTAGGGGCAGACCATAGTCAGACCTAGCCTTCTTGCTAAACTTGCTAAAAAGACCTGTCGCTTTTAAAATCATTAGGCTGTCAGCCTTAGCCTTCGCAAACACCCGCAAATTTACATTATCTGTTGCCTGTCATGATAACAGACCAATGTTTTAGCTATTAACAGAGCTGTTCGAATCTCAACTACGAGAAAATTATAACTAAGTTTATTAGTTTTCTGTCTGGGACTCAATCTACCGAATAACTTGCTGAACTACGACTTGACAACAGATGAACAAATTTACACGGATATTCATTTCCAGATCATCTTTGGTTAATCTTTAACTGGATTCCGCGGAAACAGAAAATTTGATGCTTTGTAAAAAGCATCTTGTTTATAGCAACAGCAGTTTGGATGTGTAAGACGGTGGCAAATGAGAGAAGTCGCTTTCAACATTGACAGGTCAGTGAGCACACAAAGGTAACGCCAGATTATTCAAGAAAAGAGTTTCACTAATGTATTTATAGAAAATTTTCTAGTAAATCTAAATGCAGTGTTAGCCTAGTTAATGTTTATAGTTGAAAAGGCAAAGAGAGCTCTGATTGAAAAAATGTTCAATCCATGTTACATGGGTACCACCTGTCACTTTCATTTTTGTGTCAATGATATCGACGTGTACTCTTTGTACATTAATCACCTTTTGATCGATGGTAGTAGGATACTATGAACTGAGACATAAATGCTTCCTTCTTACCCTGCTTATGTTTTGACTACATGATTGATGACTTGGTGCTTGATTCCAGGGTTAATCGGCTATTCTAGATGGATAATAAGATAAATTTTCGCTTTAAAACAAATATCAGAACTGGTCCATCATTCATCAAAACGTTTTCTGAAGTTTTCTGAAATGTTAATTCCTGAAATATTACAGCAACAATGAAATGGTCTTAGCTTCTTCAAAAATGACGTTTTCTCACTCAAATGATACCAGACTGTAAAACCACGATATTAAGACCAATAAAGCACTTTAATTACAAAAAAAGGTTTGACGTTCATAATTTCATGTATCTTCATTTCAAACAATTTGATTTCTACATATTTTTTATATATTTATTTATATTGTCGTACTTTTTGTGAAAGAGAATCCAAAAAACCTTAATTCTAGACAGAAAACCTTACCTGTTGGCCATTGCTTGATTTAATATTTTTTCACATTTTGGCACAAAAGTTTCTATTAAAATTTTAAATTGAGGTTAATTTAAAAATTTTGTTTTGATACGAACAATGGTGTAGAGATTATATGCAGTTGTAATAAAAAAAGTGAATATGGTAAAAGCAACGTACGTTTGGTGTAGTTTTTCATGCGCCTGATTTTCAGTACAGCCAACAGTCAAAGCTCTGCGTGAATGGGGGGAGGTGGGAAGCTGAATATGTTTCTGTATATGCTTGTTTCTATCTATCCCCACCGGCTGGAGGCTCTGCGTGCGTGAGAGGAGATGGGGAGGCTAATGATGCCCCATTTTATCTACCCACAAACTCTTAGCCTACAACGTTTCTGATGTTTTTAAAGATTGCCTTTCATGTTTCTAACTGTGTTTATATCGGTGCAATAAAGACAGTTAAGATCTTAAGGGACGACCCCGGAAGTGCGATTAACCCCCGTCTTTTCAAGGGTAAAAGAAACCAAGCAAGCCAAGTTCCTCACTTTTTGAATGGAGTTAAATGCCAGATAGTTATGAGATCAAACAGGCACGGTCATAACAACAATTTAAAAGCAAACAGTTTCGCCCAATTCGTTGCGCCAAAGAAAAGTCCTCCGTTGGCAATTTATTTGCATGTTTCACACGGATGAAGCCAAGGAAAGACAGTGTTGCAATTCCACGAAGCCATACCGACAATAAAGATTTGTGATGCCATCTGCCTATGGCCTAGGATCGAATGTCTGGGTATGACGTCAGAGGTGGATACGAACGAGGTATCACTTCGCCGCTTGATTTGATCTGATGTTGCGTTTGTAAACACTTCTCTTATTACTTTTCTGCGATACGAGGGTCGTTAGTTTTTCTAAACATTAGGCTTTTCCATTCCAATGCAGCTCCCTGTTTCAGCTATATCCATTCAAAAATGCGTCCTAAATTGTTGATTCGCATTTTTGTAGCTTGGTAACCAGGCCGAGAGTTAAATTCTTGGTTATGAAAACCAAAAGGACATAATTTGCTTAAATATTAGAGAGATTTTGCGTTCTTTGCAAAAGTTTGACCACAAGAGACGTCTTGCCAATCGTTCATGATCGAAAACAATAAAAAGGAGCATTCAAGAATTCTTTCAAGAATGCAATGAAATGAAAAGAGAAAAATTTCACACGCTGGTTCATATGGGATCGTGAAAGAAACGAGTGAGAATTTTCGCACTTTGCCCCGTATTCCTACAAACTTTAATGCAATTGCCAAAATTTACCGAATTACGCTGTCGTTTCGCTTTTCTGGAGCATACCAGGTATAATAGTAAGGTCTGCATTTTTCATATTTTACGTTTCATGCACTTTATTGGCAGCCTTTTAAACCGTTGCTAAACTTCAACATGAATTCAAAGGCTAGAGAGCCTATTCCAGAGCTGTTTGCAAGCAAACTACAGTAAGCGTTCATGCTTCAACTATATGCATGAATCCTTCAGGAAATTATCTTCTAGCAAATTGATAGAAAAATTCGTGCATTCGTGCCATTTGATGAGAAGTTTTCACGTCAATGGCGAGTTTAGTATAATCTGAACATCTGAATGATAGCGAGTTTAGCCGCAGAATCCATTGCCAAAAGTGTGATGCTTCCCAATGAACAAAGGCTAGGTGCGAAAAACAAGTCACGTATTAGGAATTAGGTAATCAAGAATTAGGTTTTTAAGTCTAGAGTATTTTGAAAGGGTTCAATCATGAAAGTTTGCCTCAATCAGAACTTAGGTGTCAGAATAGCTTCATGGCCATTAAAATTTGCGGATTGTTAGACTTCCTTGGTTGTTTAGTTAGATCTCGGTATACTGCTAGCGAACTATTACAAGCAATTGACTAAACTCAAAAAATGACTAGGCCCGTGACCCCGAGGAAACCAGATTCAATTAAATTAAGTTTTTGGCATCTTACCGAGAACCACGTCACAATCTTAAACACATTTACAACAAAGACCTCTAAACCATCCATTCAACGACATCCATTCAACGAAGAAATTTAATTGCAAAAGCAGTTGAATTTTAAACGGTAAATTCGTTTTTTCCTACGTTTTAATACATGTATAAGATAATCAGTTATTTAAATCGTTTATCGGGGTTTTCATCAAATATCTTCTATGTTTTTCAGCTGCAGACACAGATTCAATAAATTAATAATTACTTGAGAATGTTTGGTTTTAATTGAAATTTGAAATGTTTGAAAGATCCGATATTCTTTGCGCATTGCAATCTACGTAAGTAATGTTTATTGAAATAAATTTGCCATTGTGGTTTGAGGGAAATTAGCTAGTATAAAAATTCAAGGAATCTGATAAGTTGTGTTAATTTAAACACAGGATTTCACAAAAATTTGAATTTCCAACATTTAATGAAATAATAGCATCGAAATTAAAATATTCGTGTGTAGCATGAATTAATTAGAAGGACTAGATAGCCGACAGGTCTCTCAAAGAAATAAGAGCTTAATTGATACAATATCAACCTGCTTGTTGCAAAACGCTTCAGAAATTGTTGGTTCCCCTCACGGACGATATACCGCTTTGAGGGGCCCTAGGCTAAAATATTTGCTGAGGTCCCATTTCATATAACCTCTCCGTCGTACATTGCTACTGTGTTACCAAAATAAAATGGGTAGCCTCTGGAATAAAAAGGGTAGGGTTCTGAAATATTATGCAATGTAAGCAACTCGACTAATTGTATAACTCGACTAAAGGATATCCCTTTAGGACAATCTGTTCTGCACTGTTGTTTTTGATTTTGAGCAAAAAACCCACCAGTACAGCGTTTTTATTTGTCATAAAAACATGCAGCAACATAATCACAGGTTATTTAGTATAATTCAGCCAAGAATGAAAAGCAATAACCATGTTCTGCTCGTCAAGGCCACACCCACAATGAGGATGGAAGTATATGCTTGTATGTTAACAGTATTAGTTGTTGGCTGTGAACTGTTTATCGAATTACGATGTGTTCTTTAAAATATGCTTCCAAGTATTTGTTTTGTAGCTCCAAAGAATCAAAACTATGCGAACAAATTTCAGATATCTTTTATTTGAATGCTACAGGTTTCAATGCATTAATCTTTAAAAAGCTGTCGGGCAAACTAGAACCACCATTTTGTTTCTTTATGAAACTCCTTATTATCGCCTCGTTTATGTATTTTTTATGTTAGTTTAACCTCGAAATCATTATGAATTGAGTACGATGAAATCTTTATTTATCTAGAGTATTTGTTCCTTATTTATGTTACTCAATCATGCTGAAAGGTTCAGCTCAAAGACAAAAACAGCGGGTCCAAGCTGGCTCACAACTCAAACAATTCACGGTTGCCAATGAATATTCATGACTTATGAATTAATGGACTTATCTGCAAATGAGGAAATATTAGAATTGGTTACATTTACATTGTTTCAAATCTAACAGTCTGAAAGTTTTTATTTGGATCGTGGTTTCCTTCTTAACGAGAGATTAATCTGTATACCATTTTGTGCCATTTATGAAAATCCTTTGTTGGGTATACAAGAGTCCGCTACAAGCAACACAAGAGGCTCTGTGCAACGCCAGCGTATGAATCTTAATCTGCACGTTACCATGTGTTCCAAATGTGGTATATTCTAGGCTTTAAGATTTAAGATGTATGACGAACCTCAACTTCAAAACACCAAGCTGCTTTTAGAAACATGCTGCTGTTACGATCCTCGGGTCATTTTTTTACCATGCATCTGAAATTACTAATATCTGTTTTAGACCAGACACGAAAGAATCAATATGGATGAAAGGAAACCTACGTCACCTTTAGGGGTAGAATGCGTAAGGATCAGGCAATTTGACCTTTCTCAACAGCGGCAATGCAGTGTTCCAAGAAGAAAGCTCACGTTCCAGGAAAACAGCCCCCAAAAACAGGAAGAAATTAATCGAATGAATGAAGCTAGGAGGCAACGTACTGGAAATGGAATAATGGCGTTAGAAACCACGGAACATGTTTACGTGAGTCTTTCAATTTGATATTTTGTTCAATTTCATATTATTGCCATTGCTCTTTCTAAAACAGAATTGCTAAATTTACGTAGAATATTCAATAGAAGTCCGGTGCATCAGCTTCTATTCAAATTAAAACTTTCCGCTAGGTAATAGAAGAGCAGTTGTTGAAAGAACATATTGATGTTTAAGAATCATCTTAAGCTTCTTTCGTCTAATGGGCGAGGCAAAAGAGAGGTTTTCGTCATGTCTTTGATTGACATTTTGCAGACTGTGTACGACCCACCCATTTGCACTTTGCTTGGAATATCTGGAACCAGGACTGTGCAGCTACATTTTCTTTGCTTGCTTGCACCTGAAAACAGTGCTTCGATTCAGGACGCTGGCGCATGGCTCACTACAAAGAGAAGCTTGAGAACAAAAGTTCTGGTTTTCTTGATAATGTTCTAAACCAGTTGATTGATAATGGTCTTTTTTCAGTCAAGCAAACCAAGCTGTTAATGAATGGTTCTTTTGCTAATTGTAAATACACCTTTAAAAGTAGATATACAAAGAAGTTGGAGCTAGGATAGGATCAGAAAAATTTTAACAAGCTTCAAACTTTTGCATTACGTAAATGCTCCAGTTATCTCTTTGTTCAAGATAATTATAAGCCTTTTAATCTAAATAAATTCGAATTTAAAACTGTTATTCAAGAGCCCTTTGAACTCTTATTGCAAGACAGGTTATACGTAATACTGCCCTTATTCTTGCGTTCATTCAAGTAAGAAGTTCAATTTAGCTCTATATATATTGCAACTGCTCAATTTCCAACCTAAAGTCTATTGGTGTTGTAGCCTACTTGTTGTTATACGTTTTGTGGTTTTTGTTTTCAAAAAATAGTCCCATCGACTACGTGACCCGTAATTACATAGTTGTACCAAAAGTGGGATAAAACAAAGATGACAAAGTTACATATATCTTTAGTAATTGTTTAGATAATGCGTGGGGTTGTATTCGTTACGATCTTGTTTCAATGAAACTTTCCTATGTTACGTAGGAGAAAATGGCCCTGGAATTCATTTTTTGCGAGCGAAATCTCACGACTGTCGCGTCTTTTCTTTCCGTGACATGTTATTTTTCTGCTAGTCGTGACATTGTATTCTTTCAACTTTTAACCTTTTTCTAAAGCTGTTTTTCACTTATTTTCCAAGTGATTTTAGTTTCTGGAAAATCGAAAATGCTTAAAATCTATCCCTGTTAACATAGGAATTTGTAAGCTATAACATGCCCATGTACTCTTTGATATAAGACCAATTTTATATAAGAACACGGTTAAGAGCAAATTAAGACAAGGTTAAGCATAGGCGTAAACTTAGGGGGGCTCTGGGGCTTCAGCCCCTCCAGACGAAAACCGAGGGGGGCTGAGCCCCCCCCCCTGGAAAATAAGTAAGTGCTTTACCAATTTTTAGATTAGTTTGTTAAATTATTGGTTTCACGCATAAGATTTGTTGCATTAGATTGTGTTTACAGCAAAAAAAGTATCAAATTATTGTGAACATAAGATCAGATCCAACTCGAGGCCAATCCTTCAGAGAGGCTGGAAGCATCAGAGGAAAGCAACGTTCGATCTTTACTGACGTGATAATAGCGTGAGAAAGAGTACATTTTGGGTGCCTAAATAGAACTGGTGATCCCAACCTAAAGAAACTTATTATGATTTAAAAATAAACTTTCAATCATTTTGTTTGTGTGTTTCTTCTTCCTCGATAATTAAAAATGCACGGAAAAATCACCTTTAAGCCCTTAGCTAATCCACTTTCTATCCTGTGACATCAGCAGCTGCCATTAGGAATTGTCATTAATTTTTTTGAGCCTCCCCCCCCCCCCCCCCCTGAAAAAAATGCAAGTCTACGCCTATGAGGTTAAGAGCAAATTAAGAACAAGTTGAGGCTGAACTACTGTAAATGTAGTTTTGAACAATGCTGTGGAACTCCGTTAAGAAATTTCACCTCGAAAAGGGAAAGTTTTTTGCCACCACTGTGCTTTGTCAGCAAATACAGGATGTCTCACTCACATTATTGGCAAATGAGGCCTGAAAAACCCTCTAGAGCACACTAGCCAGCAATCGCATTGCATGAACCCTAATTATTCACAAACAAATTAAGAACAGTCAAGCCTCAATTTTTGAAAACTTAAGAACAACCTGAACTTCAATTTAATGGTAGAAATAAAAAAAGGAGAATGTACTGTTTATTTTTATGCATTTAGTTTTGGTATTTACTATATGTTATATATGAAATTGCAAGCTAAAGGGATTTTGCGTTTAAGGGATTTAGAATAGAATAAAGTCCGCATCATAAATCTGATGGTGTCGGTTCCATATACAGTTGTTTTTCTTCTAGGTTATTACAGAGTGCCTTGGTTCCCAAAGTAATATGTTACGGTCTTTTCTTGTAAGATTACGATCATGAAATGGACTGAGATTATTTTCAGTTTTAAAACCTTTGAATTAGACTATGTGTGATATTAGACTATGTGTGATATTGTTATTTTCAATAATTTTCTAAGTTTTTTCGCCATTTAGCCAAGGACGTTGGAAGTTACTAGATCACCAAAGCAATCTCGGTTGCTTGGTTACCAGCGAGAGGATCCACGACCCTTGAAGTACCAGCATCCGTTGGCCTACGAAATACCAAAAAAAGATGATCGCGAAGCTGGTTTCTCATACAAATACAAACAGCCCGTTCATGATGGACTCAGTCGGTATCATGACCAACATAGTCAGTGTTCTGTGTCTTTCGAAAACGCCGAAGGCAGGGACAAGTGCAGCACGGATTACAATTGGGATCAAGTCCAACCATGTAATCATATCTACAATCAACGAAGAGTGAACCAAGCTCCTAATCTAGATTCAGATTTTCTAAATCTATTGAAATCCAAACATTCATGCTCACGGACACCAGTGAGAAATGGGGATCATTTTTACAACGAAATTACAGACCTGAAACACGGTGTTTGGCAGACTCATGGAACACAGACAAGGAGTTTCAGAGAGGTGGATATTACCCCTGCAAAATGGCAAAGCAATTCGAGAAGCTTTTTCAACACACAGCAAACTGACGATACACTTAACAATGGGCTTTCCATGTTTGAGATAGATGAAAAAATGGACATGCAAAGAAAAGAATACAGTCATGGAACAGAGACAACACGGGAGCAAGGTCATTACCATGGCAACTTCTCAAAAGATGAAAAGCATCATTGTTATGAAAGAATCGGTTCAGAAAATCAGAATTTTAGGAATGTTTTGAGGGAATCGCCGAATATGCAGGGAATCATAGAAGCTGGAAAAATATATGCATCGCCATCAAAGGTTTTTTCGGATGATAACAGTCAGGTGAATAATGAAAATTCCAGCACGGGCAACCTAGAGGGTCACTATAGGAGAAACAATACACCTATTAGGCAGTGCATTGTACGAGAGTTAGATTCAGATCAAATTAAAAGAAATCACACACAAAGAGGAGATAATAAACGTTCTGTTGTTCAGTTTGTACTGACAGGCAGTGGGCCAAATAAAGATAAGGAGGCCGACAATATTATAACATTAATCGACGAGAGCTTTACAGATTATTACGCAGATAAAGGAGGGAATAATAAGTTTATGAGAAAGGGGTTTCAGGATGAAGGGGCGATTAAGAGTGTTAATCGTTGCGTCGGTGATGAGATAGAGAAACAATCGAGGCTCTTATCAATAGAAGACAAAGGTGAAGTAACAGGGGCAACTCCACTGACCAGTGCTGAGGCAGAGAGTGAAAACAAACAAGAATTCGTAGGCTCCTTGAAGGGAAAGGCCGGTGTTTCTCATCACGAAGATTCGAGCAGCAGTTATATACAAAAGTCATTGTCTCCTGGAATCAATGCTAACTCAAACAGTCCACAGGCTAGTGGAGGTGGTCACTCGTTCGAGCAGATTAAAAAACAACTCTTTTTTGAGGCACGAATCAAGGATGAAACCACTATTGATAGCAAAACTAAGTTGGATCTGCAAAGTCTGTCTTTAACAAGGACCATCTTCCCGGAGCGTGGAGTATATCAAGGTAAAGACGCACATTGTGAAACGCAATATGGCGACGCTATATTTATCGTCAATAAATCGTTTGGTCAGGTAGTCTGCAACACTGATAAGTGCCCAGAAGAAGATGCTGTTTTGAAAACACCGAAAAGTCAACAGCGATTGAAAAGAGACAATAAATCGCCCTTTATACGAACTGTATATCAAGATTGCGGGCAACGTTCGGTTTCAGGTGAGGACGCAAACAGTTGCACATCTGGAAGGCCAGTCTCTCCCTTTAGCGATACAATCATAACAGCAGTTGCGAGATGCAATTTCGATCGCAAGCGTAATGAGTACATGCGACTGAGGAGACGCGATAGGCGACTGCGTTACTTGTCAGAACCTGGGAAATTTTGTAATTCAACTAAATCGAGTATGAGCAGTAGTAACTCGTCTTGTGGAAGTTCTAACAGTGAAAAGGATTCATTGAGTAAGTTAACGGAAAAGGAGGATCCAACAAGCTTAAAACTGACCGAGAAAGCATTAAAAGCTCACACGATGGCATTGAAAGCGAACTCACCGAATATACGAAGGCGACCAACTCTTGACCAGTTTTTCGGAAAGATTGAGGAACATATTTTGCAGGACAATGCCTCTGATACATCGGAATTTTCCACCAATTCTGATTCAGTTTTGATGATCCAAAAAGCAAATAAATTCAATTTGACTCCTGTGAGCGGCTTAATGAAAGATGGAGCAAAGTTTTCATCTGCATCGTCACGAGCTAAACGCTTGAAGGCCTGGAAATCGAGACACGAAAGACCCCACAAAAATTCTCGACCCTCCGCTTCAGAACTTTTATCTATAAAAACAACGGAGGCGTGTGAGGATACGGAACGTTTTCGTGTTGCTGGCGTGAAGGAGGTTTCATCAGATGGAGAGTCAGGGGGCTCTAGCCTTGACTGCAGTGATTCATTGCAAAATGCTGAGATTATAAACACAGATGGTGGCAACGTTTATTCAGAAAACAAGGAAAGCTCTTACATGTCTAATGCACCAAGCCCGTGCAGTCGCACGAAAACTGTTAGAATAAAATCAGATATAGAAAGTTCGTGTTCAAATAGTTCGCTGGACAAGGTGAAAAATGGAAGGGTTGGCGATTTTCCTGCAGAAAGAATTCCTCTATATGATGTTGACGTCAATGGAAACTTTGAAGAAATAAATCAGGATATTTACCACGATGCAAAGTCTTTGGCCTCAGAGGATAGCTTTGAAGAAGTGTTTGTGGAACCTGAACTTCTATCTTGTTCACCTTTAAGAGCTAATGTTTTGCCGGACGAGAATTCGAGCCACGTGGGTGACCAAATCCAGGATTCAAAATCCAAGGAATCCATGCATAAACAGCCGGATTCGCTGGACGTTTTCGTTGGCTCGGCCAGTGCCATCCTTGAGCGAGTGAAAAGGCTCCAATTGAAGTATAATCACAAAACAACCACATCATGTTTTGATGAAAAGCAAGACCCTAAAGGGTTTTCCGTCTCTGATTCTGTTGCCACTGGTGATTTAGATATTAGCCGAGGGAAGGGAGACCACACTCTAATTAAAAAGGGGTATGACAGGGACATAGCAAATGGTTTTGAATCTAAGATATCAAATGATGTCAGTAATATTACAAGACTGAGCTGTAATTCTGAGCACCTCCATAATGTACCTGGGGATTTGTTGGAGAAGACGGCGAACAGAAAATTCACAGTACAACTTGATAAAAGGTCAAGTTGCTCATTGGAGGATCTTGGTTCAGGGTTCGGGTTGAGCAAAGTAAGAAGCCCTTGTTTCAGCTCAGAAGAAGATCTTCGAAGTTTTCGGCAGAGGGATGCAAATAGCAGCATGAATTCGTACGAGATAAGCAGACTTTTGAAAGAATTAGATGACGTCGTTGACCCGGAAAAGAGGGCTAAACATTACGAAGTTGGTCCAGAAAATGGTAAACAACTTAAAATTTCCCAGGGGCCGAATGAAGAGAATGATCTGAATGGAAAAGCCTTAAGTTGCGAAAAAAGCAATGCATGCGAAATTAATTTAAATGGAATTTCGAGCCCTCGAATCATAGGTCATGGAGATAAAAAAATTCATAGCAACGGAAGAGTTGAACAAGGATCATTTGGGTTTAGCCTTGGTGGAAACCAAGAATTAGAATTTGAAAGAAAATGCCAATCTGTAAGCGAAACCAAGCTATTTAATGAAACAACGTGTTTGAAAACGAGCGTCTCAGACAAGGGTGAGTCTTTGATGACAGACGTGGAGCTATCGGAGCAAAATAGCCTTGAACAGCAAAACGGAGTACGTTATGGACAAAAGAATATTTCATGTGCTGTAGAAGAAAACATTCGTGCGGAGTTTTATTCTGTTTTTGATAATTACAAGGAGATTTGCGCAGACAAAGCGGCAGGGATCAGCAGTATAATTGGAGAAAATGGCAATTTTGAAAGCAATGATTTCATAAACAGAGGGGAGTCGCGAGATAATTCGATTTTGGAGAAAACAAAAAATGACATTGCTGGAGAATTTGTTAGCTGTTCACCATTAGCTAAGGATGGGAGATCACATTTCTTGGAAGCTGAGCAAAACGAGCAATTTTTGAAAAACGAAGGCCTAATTAAATCTGTAGAAAAATTCAATGAAGAGCTAGTCTCTACTGGTGAGACTAGTAAAATCGAGGAATTCGTGGATTTGGAGAGAGAAAAACCGTTAGCTGGAGAGGAAAGTGAGAATTTTGAGCAACCCCAGGTGTATTTAGGGCAATTGGTCGATGATAAGCGGTATATGATAACTTCAGTAGAAGACATATTTACGCAAAACAGCTATTTAGGAAAGTCTGATTGTGTCTGGGAAGAAAGTTGTAGCATTGATATGGCTCATGGAAAAGGTGTTTCGGACTTAAAAAAACACTTCGAGAAATACCAGCCGACGAGCAGTTGTATCAGCAATGAGAAGCCAGTTAGCCCAAATGCACCCAAAACCAAAGAGGGTGCTTCAAGTTTTCCTAAGAAACGATGCATTGGGGCCTTGAAATCTATGTTTGAAAGTCCTAATGAAACGAAAATGAACGCATCGCCAGTATCCCAAGATGGCTCACAAAGAATTGGAAGTCCTAATCTTGGAAGGAGTGAACAGGTGATGCGTGAAAGTAAGTCAAAAGTTAAAAACAATGGCTCAACCGTTGTTGGAGCAGAAACTTACTTGCAAAGACAGCCCCAGGACGAAGGGGATATTAAAACAATGGAAAGAAAATGCCTTGATGAAGGTGCTTCAGAGACAAGATTAGCTCAAGAAGGTCTAGGCATTAATGATGGCGGATTTGATTTCAGAAGCGAAATGATCTCAGACGCTAAAGACAAGCCAACTTTCCATGAAAGTCCGACAAAGCCTTTAAAAGTTCCACCACCAATTAAGCGGAAACCGAGTTTAAAGAAAACTGACAATTCTGCAAAAAATAAAGAAATAAGTAAGGATAATTTGACGCATGCTGACATACAAAAAGCTGGTGCTGTGAAGGATCAAAGCATTGTAGTCGAAAAGACGACTGCGAAGGAGAGAATTGAAAATGGAGGGCAATATGATGACACCTTGCAGGCTGCTACTGACAATTTCAAGGACAGAAAAGATGAAAATATTGGACAAGAGGAAAATCAAAACACGGAAGCTAGGCCGAATCCAGAAGGGCAGTGTCTCGATGATGGAAAATTGACTTTGCCAGAAGGGGTAGAGGGAAATGAAGCTTTTGAGAAGAAAGATTCTGGAACTGATGCCGACAAAGAGCAGGAATTGGTAAAGAAAATGCTTCTCTTGAAATCAAAAAAGGTACCTTTTCTCCGTAGCCTTTCATTTCCCATATGTTGTAGTGTATCGATGTAATAAATGATTTTGAGAACTGACCAGGAACTAAACCCTTTTAAGGACAAACTTACTTTTCAGAAAACTTCTTAACTTTCACTGTTTGGTTAGAGTTTGTAGAGAAAGGGGAAAACCTTACAATTTTAACCGATTTTAACGCTTACTGACCCGCTTTTTCGTGAAAATTGTGCCACTTTTAGTACTATTTTTACTTGTTGCTGATATTTAGAGAGAGGTATGGTTGTTTAACTGCCCTGGCAATTGACAAAGACAGTCTCATTCAATGAAGGTCTAATTCTATGTAAGATGTGAATGTGGATTGAAGCAAAAATTTGTTTTGAAATTTCTGGAGTTTTGCCCTCATTTTGTACTCTGGTTAATCCATAGGAGCAGCATTTATTACAGCATAATGACGTTGAATCGTCCAAAATCGAGACAAAAGAAGTGAATTCTTTCAAAACTGAAGACGCAAGAGTTTGTCAGCCATGTCTGAAAAATAACTGCTCAGAGAACGGACTTATTTCCAATGAATCATGCTCATTTGATCAGCAACCCAAGAATGTGAAGAGGGGGATTAAATACGATCCGATTTCTGAGCCTTTGAGTCCTACAAATCCGTTTACAAATGAAGAAAAACAATCACATGAAGGAGATCTGGAAAAGTCATTGGAAAGCAGCGAAAAGGAAAGTGAGACCCTTTGTGGTGAAGCGATTAATGAACCAATCACTCAAGAGTACAATAACAGAGAGCTGTCTAACGGAACAACCAAACCAAACGTAAGCATGAATTTTTCTTATTGAATTTGACAACCTTTCTACATAGAATTTGTTCAGATTAAAAGCATGGTGTTGTTAGAAAAAGCCGCACAGGCAGCGAAGCTAGTTGTTCTTTGATAAATTTATAAAGTGAAGGGTCTTTTTCTTTGCAAATATTTCTTAATATCAGTGCTTTTATAGAATTATTAACTTTTTGTATGAAGTTTTATGACATTAAGAAGTTTTAATTTTCCGTTTAATAGTAGCCCAAAACCCATAGATAATTTTTCTAATAATTTAAATGAAAATTTTACAAAGAATAAATTTTGATGCAAGGTATAGGCTTACGTTCAGAATAAATTCTAATTGAAGTTCAAATTTATGTGTTTTTGAGAAATGCTTCTTAAAAACTAGGAATATGCTGGCGCTGTGAAGGAAGGTTTAAAGTTTGTCCTAATTGGTTTATTTGTTGATTGGACTATGAATTACGTAACTGCAAAAAACTCGGCAATATTTAATGATAATGATTATATTGAAAACGAGAAATCATTCATTTTGAGCCAGGTCACCGGAATCGATATTTGAACCGAGCATTATTTTTTTCAAGAAGATTAAAAGGCCAGCTAATGAGACAATCTCGACTGATCCTGTTCGCAATCTAGCTAGAGAAACGTTGATTCAGTCTTGGCTTGATGAGTTTCTTTTAAAGAATAAGGAGGAAAGTTAGGTTTTTTCGTTAACCATCAATTTTCAAAAATGTCGTGTCCTATGCAAATCTGCAATTACTCTAGTGCCATGCCTTTGCGTGTCGCGACTTCTGACGATAAGAGGTGAATGCGCAATGGAATTCTGACGCCGTTTAGTGACCATTGCCTAGCCATTAGAATCACAAGTACTCAAGATCTTATGACTGATTTTTTATTAGCATCTCTTCCAATTTGATAAATTGTGTTCATTTTGTACATCCCATGTTTGTTAATTTGAAAACACGGTTGCACGTTGTTTTTATTCATGTTATGTCACCACGTCATTTAGAAGAGATCTATAACAAGAATAATGATTAAGATAATTTGCATTGTGATGAGAGGATTCAAATCAAAGGACGTCGGAAGCTTTTAAATATTGGAGGGGCACATGTAAGAAAAGGGGCACTATATTGTTAAAAAAGGAACACTTTTGAAAAAATTTACTAAAGAGAGCATTTCAAATAAAAGGTGCATTCTTTCAAATTTTGAAAGCATGTTGCCTTGGTGGACCCGCTTCTCCCAGGTTCTGACCTCTATGCTCAAATTCTTGCTTCGAAAATCTGGAATAGCTTTCAGAAAGTGAAATTTATGCAAACGAAGAAATTAGTTTCGTCTGTTGTATATTCGTATTAACTATTAAAAATTTGACTTAACAGACAAGAAAGAAATTGCTGCAGTGCAGGAGCTATAGCGAAAGTAGTGATTCATCATTTGAAGAGAGTTGGCCAATTACACAACAGGCCTTTAACTATGATAATTTGCCAAAATTAGGCCTTCCTAAGTTGCTCAAAGAGGCTGTAATATCGGGAGAGGTGTCTGGTTCGCTGGAAAACAAAACTGAGGATTTGATGGGAAAACAAGGAGAACAAGAAACATTTCATGACCATTATGTAAGTTATTCACAGAAAGCATCGGACATAAAGTGTCAAGCTGCAGAATTAGGGATTTACACGAAGGCAGCTTGTAGCATGGCCAAGGATAAAACACCTAATTGCAAAACAGATGCAAGTATGACGTCAATTGAGCAAAGATCTGAGGTCGAGGCTAAAAGTGCAAAGGAGGCCCTGAAAAAGCTTGATTCCAGGCTTGTAATAATTAAAGAGGAGGCTTCAAAACTTGGAATTAAACCAGTATCAGAAAACATAACTCAAACAAAAGACACGACAAAAAGAAAATCACCAGCGCCAATCATAATCCAGTCAACACCAAGCATGTCAGATAGAAGTGGGTTACCCAATGTTGCAAAGGTCTCTCCTTACTTTCATGACAGCAAAAGTAGAAAATTCATTGAGCCATTGCAGAGATTTGGTGCCAATATTTTTGGTGACTTACTGCAGGAGGATGAGCTAGATGGAATGGCGGGGGAGGATCCTCTTAAAACTGACGAAGTAAGTTAATTCTGAATTTTCTGATCCTTTTGTTGCCTAGAGTGGATTGGGGACAATTGACGTAGTAGCATTGGCAAAGAAGCGTTTCAGTGACGTAATCATTGTCCTAATGCATTGTAATACGTAAACAAATACATCCTGCATATTTGAAGTATATATTGATAATCTTATTAGGACAGCAAAATTTAATTGCTTATTGGAAAAGTTGGAAGATTGTCATTGGTGAATTACTAATTATTTAGGTACATATTAACTGTTGTTGTGCTGTTGTACATTTGCCATAACTGCTCCAGAAATATTAATTGTAGAAAGATAGCCTAAAGGTCTTCTTGATATGGCTTCATTGATAGTGTCTTGCGAATACGAGCAGAGCCAAAGGGATCATCTTGGCTTAAAAGTGTCTGCTGAGATTTTGTACTTAAGCTCAAATGTCCTAGGACTCTTCTATGGGGCCTGCAATACAAGACGTACTTTGTAGAAAATCATAAATGTGTTACTAGGGAAGTACCTATGGGTAGGGCAAATGGGAAGTAATTTCCCCCTTCACTAGGCGTTTTAGAACAATTTAGCTGTCTTTCAGAAGTTTATCCATTTTTCACAATAAATCATGGTGTTTATTTCTTTTTATAGACTTCTTCGATGACGCTAGTCTCTGTTTAAAACAATCCAGGTCTCCTGTCCCATAACATATAGTCTCAAATACATAAGTTAACTCCTACGGAGGTACCTATTTCCAGTGACGTTGTCTGAAAGTTTTCTGCCATGCTCTCTTTCTAAAGGCTAACATCACTGCTTATAAGCCATATACTGTGTTTTGCAAATCAGTTTCTCATTCCACGTGGCTCAATTTTTTAGAAAAAATGTTTCCAATTGTGATTTTTGCTGTAATCATATGAATTTATTTATTTATTTAAAAGAGGAATTTGGAGCTAAAAAGAACCATGAGAAACAAGCAGTAACTGCAAACTCATATTGTGTTGCAAACTGTTAGGAAACCTGATTTTGTTTTCAAAAGCGGGCCGCTTAGCATACCACAGGGCATTTAAAACAAAGCAACGCAAAATATGTCGATCAAGTTTATAACGAAGACTGTCTTATTCATAATCCTATTTTCTTTTACATAGCAGATCGGACATTCTCTCAAGCGAAACCCCGAATCAAAAGGTAAGTTTGATCTTTCCATGTCTTTTCAGAGGGCTTTGGATCCTTAATCAAACATTAAGATTCGACTGAATCGCAATCTAAACCAAATATAGCGTTACGTCAATAGAGAAAGGATGCTCCAAACATGCAAGGTAACGTCGAGTACTTCTTTTGTAAAGATTCTTGAGTAATCTGGAGCCTAGAATCATAAGATAGGCTATTTTGTTTAATTTATTCTAGCATTCTTAGAATATCAAAATATTTATGCAGTTTGATTATTTCTTATGGTTCTTTGTGGAAATGCGGAACCTTTCTCAACTCACTACAGCTCATAGGCAATGCAGCCCATTTTTAACTGCCAATCACCCAAGCAAACAATATCGCCTGAAAGAATATATTTTGTTTATAAATTTGTTACCCGCGGTTTCCTTTTAACAGTCTTCTTACAGCACTAATTTTCTTTCATTCAACACCATTCAGATCACGTGATCAAATATGCAACCATTCATTCGGTATCGTTAATAGCACTATTTCTAGGAACATGAAGTTTAATGGCCAGCCTTTTTTGTTAGTATTCGTATTTTTTACTCGGGAATATTTAGTGTCAAAGAAGGAAATGCCCCTTTAGATAAAACTATTATTGTGAGAATTGAAAAAAACATATCTTTCAAATCTTGTCATTTATTTTCTCTTTAGGACATTCCCTTGAAGAAGTCCAGAAGCTGATCATCGGATTTGATATTTCAAGTAGCAAACAGGTGAAACATTTCATTCTTAACTTTGTCTTTTTTCGTCATCAGTCGACGTAATTGTTCCTTACTTTCAATCCAATCTTATGAAGAGAAAAATGCTTATAACTAAATATTGTTCTGAAGGGCTTGACATAATCATCAACATTGTCCATTTACATGCAGCAACTACCGTTCTTGCTTGAAAAAATTAATTAAACGTTTTTTCTGTCATGTCAGTGGTTTGTTGGCTAAAAAGGTTCCTTTAATTTGATCTGTGTGATACTCAATAGGCTCTCTTTGTGTATATGTGTAATATGTTGCTTGCTTTTAGTAAATGAAACGGGACGGCTCTACTTCTATATTGTTACTCAGAAGCTTTTAAATGCGATCAACGATTAATGCGATCATCAGGCAACTGCTGCATGTCCAGCCCTGCCTAAACGGCATAGATCACTTTATGACAGACTGGTCAACAATCATTTTCATGTGTCATATCTTTACTGTTATCAAATATTTTTTCTTTTTAGAAACTAGGTGGTATTGATATCGGTGTTGTTTCTATTGACGGTATGAAAACATGGACGGAAGTAGAAGAGGAGGCAGTCAATACGTTTTTGGTAAAGTCTTTATCGAAGAATCAACTTCAGTACATTGATTGTTAAGAAGACAGGGTTTTAGGTCAATTTTCGATCTTATTGCGAGGGCAAACAATTGAATATAGATAATTGACTCGCACCGGCATGTGGGTAGGACCAGTTTATGCATTGCTTTAGGCCTAGCTGAAAGATTTGGAGAAAGTGCACTTTTGTGAATAAACTGGCCTTCTTTGCTGTAGGAGGGGACAAATGTTACCCTCTTCAATGAAAGTTGGCACTTTAGAAAACGTCACATTATGGGGTTTGCAAAAAGAAACTGCAGCCTTAAGAAAATTTAGTATCGTTCAATCAAAGTCTATTAACTGAGCTTTAGCCTTTTCCTGGTGCCTCCTCCAGAAGATGTGCCTTCATATAATTAACGCATGTATCGAGGAAAAAGATGTTTTTAAGCAACTGGGTCGTGGTTTGCAATGGACCTTTTCCTAAAACCTAAAGTGGCTGATATGAATGCATTTTATTGCTAGTTCAGTTATTTGTCTCTTTCTTGTAGTCAATGCGTGATAGTTGGGATGAAACGAACATCTTATGAGCTATCATGCCTAAAAGTGTTTGAGCATAGCGTCTCACTTTTTGATGAACAATCTGTCTCTTTCGCTTTTAATTCTTTGTTTCAATGAAGAGATTAATCTTAGCAAACATTTCAAGATTTATTGTTCTGAAAATGTTTAATCTGATTTAGTATAAAGGATTACTCTATGAATCTTACTTTTAATTTTGTTTCACATAAAAAGTCAGTTATTGTGCCTGTGTGTACTGTTATGGAATCTATCCCGTGGTCTTGCCTTAATCCCGTGTGGTGTGTGGTTAGTTGTTTTTTTTAGAAAGAACATTCCTTTAGTAATGGGATTGTGTGGACATATTAACAGTAACTGTTCTTTAATTGTAAGCTAAAAATTAATTGGGGTGGGATTAAAGGATGGGAATGTGAACTGAGAAAAAAACTGTCATTGGTGGGCCTAAGCCTCTTACTTCAATACACATATGAACGCCTTAGTGATTTTAAGACAGAGCTACGAGCTTTCGTTTAATGCTAAAATTTACAACAAAGCACACAGACAAGCAAAAAAGAGGCAATGTGTACCAACCCCTAGCGATTTGTCTTGAAAAAGTTTTACAAACTTCAAATAGAGAAGTACCTAGAAGTACCTTTTTTCTCAAGGACTATCCCCGGCTTTCTTTACATAATGTATTCATTATGTTAGAATCTTATGACTAACTGGTTTTTCCAAATAGAATACATTGAACCAAAATACAAATATGCTTGAAACGTACTAGTAAGACCAAATTTTTGGTTAGGTTTCAGTACAAAGGCAATGTTTTCATCGAGGTTTTCTTTGTATGGCAAACTTATGAATAATGTTTTTAACGACACAAGACGAATGCATCCTGAGATAGACGAGGTTTAATCTTAGAGAAGTTATTACTAAATCTGGATAAGAAGATGTACTTTTGTGATTAAGCCACCGTCTTCCAATCATATTTTCTGCTTATACTTTTTCTTTTGTTATTTCTGCTAATATTCTATTTTTATTTTAATTATCTGTCTTTTGTTATAGGTTCTATTAGATTATCATTAAGCCCTCTCCATGGATTTGCTTCCATGCTTGACACAGTGTATTACTCATCTGCTTTGTGAAATAATGCTTTCACAATGATTTTTTGAGCTAGGCCCATCGGCTATTTTGTTAAATTCAATTCGGGAATGACTATGAAAAGTCTCTTCTGCGTGCTAAATTTTTTATGATTTATTTCAGGAACATTTAAAACTAATCGACGAATCCGGCCTAGATATCACACGTGCTGATATAAAGTATCTGACGATTGGGAGACACCAAATCGCCTTAGGTTTGTTCAATTTTTGAATTTCCAACTTATCGTATCTGCCAATTTTGAAATGAAAAAAGTTGAAACTCCTTATTGTCTTTTGACTGTTCTTAAAAATGAAAAGTTGTAGTCGATTTATGTTGCTTGTAGGAGCAGGGAAGGATCTAAAATGTTACAGCACTGATGAAACCCAAAAAACTCGTAGGATGGAAATCAAAGGTAAAGCTTCGGAAATTCGAGCTTTTTGCTTCATTTCTGCTTTGTTTTCCAATTCTCAGTGTAGGTTTGCCTCTTCTCCTTACTTCGTGTAGTGGGGCTTGGTTCTTTTATGCTAACAATAAGTCTTATAAAGAAGGCTATCTTACTTGAGACCTGCGTATGACATTTCTCTTTATCAGCATCCAAGTCGTTACTGTTACCCTCTTTTTCTTTTCGAAGGTAATGCATTGAGCAACGTTGCAACGCTGGCATACCAGTCACTTATACCAAAGAATACATTAGAGGTATTAAGATTAACATACTTGGTCATATATTATCACATTGCATTTAGAGATTTCCGTCACACTGCTAGTATTGTTGTATTAATGCTACCTTGTCACTTCCTGTATTTAGATAATCGGTTCTTTCCATAGAAATACATGTCATTGGCATTGAATCATCGTTGTCTGGTATTTTCCGGACCGAGTGGCACGGGAAAATCATATCTCGCACACATGATTGCAGATACAATATCATCGAGGTATTAAAATCAAATTGTTGTTTATTCTCATTGTTGTTGCTGTTGTTGTTGCTGCTGTTGTTGCTGCTGCTGTTGTTGCTGCTGTTGATGCTGCTGCTGTTGTTGCTGCTGCTATTGTTTTCATTGCTGCATACGCGCTGATCATTAAATCAAATTGCTAGTTTCAATTGCAATGATAATTGCAAAGCCTTTCTGACCTATGTTATTAAACTTACCTTCCTATTATAAAGAAGTATGGGCAAAGTGTTTATAAGTATTATCTAAATGTTATGAAGCAATCTTCAAACAGTGTCTACATTCATTTAGGATCGTTAAAAATGAAAATAACAACAATTTGGAGCCTATTCATACTGTCAATGTTGACGCTGAAAGATGGAAGGTAAAACGAGCACTTCTCTTTATTTATTATTCATCTTTAACGTTGTCTGATATTAAATGCTATTGTACTTTTTTCGTTATTCAGCGTTAAATTTAAGTTTCTTCTAGGGTCTAGATTTTAGAGAAGTATTGGACCATATAGTGATTTAACAGTGTTGTTTTATGATTCCAAGGTTCAAACGATATTTGATGGTACAAAACTTGAAAATGGCTTTGAAAAAACAAACATTTGAGTAAACTAAAGCTTTTCGTCTGACACTATATATTTTTTCTAGCGCAGAGTTTCGATCTATGTTCTGACGTTTTAAACTCTGAAGAGTGTCAGAGAAAAAGCTTTAGTTTACTTAAATGTTTGCTTTTTTGAAAGCCAATTCCAAGTTTTCCTACAATTCTTTGAAATTTGCTGTGCAAAGATTGATTAGGGAAACCTTTCGTTTTTCATGTTTTTTTATTTTTAATGTCAACTTAACAGCTCCGTACTGCCTTGTTTGAATATAGGATTGCACCGAAAGGGTTTTGATTTTTTCAGTTCCCTGTGTAGTTTGATTTTTTATTGGTTCATTTATATTGCTATTTGTCAGCAAATCCTCTTTTTTGTTTTGTAAATAAATCAAGGATTTTTGTTATATTTTTTTAGGAATTGAAGAAACTAATTGACAATAGAGCAGAAGAATCCCTGTAAGTTTGTAATTTGATAAAAATCATTTTTTACCGGTTTGTCAAAGAGTGCACGTTGCAGTACAGGCAAATCTGCACACGTGTCATGCCATCATCAGGCAGGCTTTCCACGTTGAGAACATTTACTTATGACGATAGTATTAAGTGTGAAACTCTGTATTGCAACTTTAGAAGTGAGTTGTTGAATTGTATACAGTTCTAAGATGTTCCTACGAAAGATTTTATCGAAGGTGATTTTTCCTATTTATTGTAATTCAGTGTAACTTTGAGTCACCTAGTTAAAAATCACGAACGATTCCAACGCTGCTTACTTGTTAATCGCTGTTTCATGATCTATGCATCTAAAATATGGTTTGTTTACTTCCAGGCCAGTTATAGTGGTCATTGATGGATTTAGTCCGGAGTTTCAAGAAGGCATCGAAAATCTGTCGCTTCTTCTCAAGGAATCTGATAACAAAAAGTGCGTTTACCGATTATTTTCTAACAATGACAACCATTGCCCTGTGTTTCTTTGTTTTTCCAAACTCTTTGTGGAGACTCATTCTAGGAGCATGATTTTCAACTCTCTCTCCTTCTGCGATTAAGTTTAAAAATGAATTGCGAAGACGTTTTTGCTTGTATCCGGCTTGTATCTGTATGAGATACAGATTAGGCCATCATCCTTCTTTCGTTTATCACTGAGTTGCTTTTTTTGTCTGGTCCCTAATGCAATAACAAAATTTTGTTTTATACCAGTGTTTACGTCATCGCTGCATTAGATCAAGCCAATACTGAAGACGTCGATGTCAAGTGGCAAGAATCGATGAGGTAATTCTAAATTTGATCAAGCTCAGACGATTAAATCACATTAGTCTATAAGACAGAGGGTATTAGAAAATACAAGGTCTATTGTACAAGGGTATAAAATGATGAGAATATTTATAATGAAATAGCCGCCCATTCATTTTTCCGTAAGAAACAACCGATTAAAAAATGCCAGTGGCTTTTTTGATGTCAACGCTGCAATAACGTTTTCCAGTCTCTGTTCACCAAAAACTTTTTTATAATCTTGCGGGCAAAACTTTGATTGGTTTTGTTGTAAAGAGGTTTTCAAAGCTAGGTTATATTCATAAAAGTTTTAATGGCAAACAAATAAACAAACAGGACCAAAAGGTGCCAGAGTGACCAACGCAATGTTGATTTAAAATGGACCAATATTGCCTGTGGGAAGATATACCTCCCACAAAGTAGTTCAAGGGTTAATTTTCAAAGATGCAATCATTTCATAAGCCTAATGAGTTTTAACACACAAATGGCTTTGTCATCATCTGCTGCAGACAGCTTCAAAAACCTTTCAAATGTTGTCCATCTCAGTTTGTTCCAGGTTTTTGCTGCTTTGCAGTGGGTTGATTTAATACCTCATGGTTCGTTGCTTTCCTATTTCAGATGGATATGTTTTAATAACAACGAAGAACCTGTCTGTGGTTTGCTTATCCGCTATTTGCGAAAGAAATTTCTCAACAACAATCCAAGGTTCGTCGCAAACTTTAATCTTAAATCCAATAAAATATTTCTAGTCTCCTGCAAAATCGATTTGCCTGGCCGGTGGTCTGGCTATTATTACCAGATGCAGTGAACCTGTAAATGTTAAAGGAACCGCTCACATGAATCCCATTTTTATCATTTTCTGCTTTAGATAACAATTTTGCGTTATATCATTCATCGTTTATTAGAACGTATTTCCTCTTGCGAAAACGATACAAATATTTTGCCTTTTCATGTAGTTACAACCTTCCATTTTAGCTCAGATTGGGATGACCTATTTAAACTTTCAAAATGGATATTTTCTGTATGGAAGCAGTTGAATCAGGTTATCGAAAAATTTCACTCCCCAGAAAAGTCCATCGGTAAGGCATCGTTATCAACGTCTTTTTTCGTTTCTGCTTGTGACATTTCTCGTGTTAGAATTTTTTTCATCTACTTACTAGATGTTCAAAGTACTCCATGTATTATCCATTTGCACTACCCGTTGTCCTTTGAGATGTACCCAGTGGCCCAGCGGACTTGAAATTTACACATTGGCATAGGGTGCATCACTGCCCTTGAGAAAGCTTTGAATTTTGAAACTGAATTGAACATTGAAAAGTCTGACATAATAATATAATATTTGCTGCAGTTATAATATGTTGATGTGGGTTCAAGACGATAAACTTAAATACCTAGAAGGCAATCGCCGCTAAAAGTCTTTGGCTTAATTGCCGAAACGATATTTTGTAAAAAATTGAATTTGTTTGTATTTCATTTAGGCCCAGCGATGTTTTTCTCGTGTCCAACCAAAAAAGATGAGATAGAAGAATGGTTTGTAGATTTGTGGAATTATTCGCTAGCACCTTACATTTTGCATGTAATGAGGACTGGTATAAAGTTATTCGGACAGCAAGAGTGGATTGATCCTTTAGAAACGATTTTAGACACCTACCCATGGCAACAGCAAGAGAATCTTCGTGCTAAAATCAAGAAAATTCGTAAAGACGACGTTGGCTACAGGGAAGCCTTACCACGCGAGGAAGGTAACTACCAATAAATTTTCACCGTTTATATCGTGAAAGAATTGGTCAAACAAGTTAGGGGAGGGGGTGGTAGCAAAGTTTTGTTGGGCTTAGAACTATTTAATGGACCCCCATTTTCATAGAACCCATTCACGCTTTAAAGCACCCTACCTTCCTAAGATTTAAGAAAAGTACACTATTTTAATCTGTAAAATTTTAAATCTTTTCGCATTTGAATATTGAAGTCAGGGCCTTCAAATTTTTCTTTCTTTGTTCTCTGGCTTCGAAATGTTTACTCATTCTTGCTATTCTGGGGGCCATTAATGACGGTCCAGAAATGGTAAAATTTTTAAAATCAACAGTTTAAGGTAATTATCTACCTGTTTGGAAGCGGACTGAGTGCTTGGTCGTATCAAACCTACAATTGTTTTATGGCTTAAACATCACTATTTTGTTTTGGAACCTGGAATATCCAAACACCTTTTTTAATGATACCAAGTGTTCAAATCAATGCTGGATTACAATAAAGATGCATTGTCTATGATGTTTGTAAATATGGCTTGAAATCGTATTGAGATGTTTAAACGAGAACTCGAAAACAATTTTCACTTATGCACAAAGAAAAGGAGTTTTATAAACCAAGTTTGCGAAGCATCATTATTTAGAAAGTAGGCTATAGTAAAAAATGTAATTATTTGGAGGCTGTGATTTTGAATATGGGATGTTTTGGGTTGCATTTTATGAAGTCGTTTTATATTAAATGTTTTGTTGTTCGTTCCTTTAAAACATTCTCAGGCAGATTTGCACTTTATTCAGGGTGGTCAGCAAGGTGAAAGATTCGTTGTTTCACTTTGATTCGTTTCAATAACTCCCTTTAAAACCTTATTCAAAGCTTTTTTAACTTTTAAATGATTGTTTCGATCTAGGTTTAGCTACGGCATCGACAGACCAAGTTCGTCTAGTGAGTTATTTTCCCTATTGAATTTCTCTCTGCTTTTCTTATACGTCCGTTACATGTGTAGGCTGTTTTTCTTATACGCCAGGAGGGTTGGGGTTGGGGGCGGTCGGTGGGAATGGTTGATGCACAGATCTGTTTGTAACCTCAAGCTAGGTGAAAACTGAGCAGGATAGTGTAAGAAAACTGCCAACCAGAACCTCAGTCCTATAACCGATAATTTTCAGTTTCGAAGCACCTTGTCTGCATAACAGCCTGAGAAGAATCATTATTAAATTTTTCCAGATTGTCTTGAAAATCGCAGCAGTTGCTTACATGTTCACTCAATTTTTCAGTAGCACCATTTCCTTTAAGACCTTAGTCCGATTGTGTACCAACCTATCTTGTCAGATTCGGTAATCTTTATTTGCATTAACCAGAGCCCATTCATAAAACCCGATCCGGTTACATGCAGAATCGACTTGGATCTGATTTTCACAAAATTCTCTTTAGATGAACTTCCTGCGACGGCTGGAAACTTTAGTCGAAAATAAAAGAATAGTTACGGAAACCAAACCAGGGACGAGCCAAAGACGAATTTACTTGGAATCAACTTTATGACGAAACAAACTGAGGTATTCAATCAGAAATAAGACAAAATTTCCCTATTTTTAATGTAGACGATAATTGCAATGTGTTTCAGCTTCAAATCCACACCAGGGCATATTATTTAGTTTTAGGTTGTATTAGCGAGGTTTTTCTTTGCTCGATATTTCAGATAGAACAGTTTGAATCGAAAACCTATTTGGCAATTCATCTAAAATATTAACCTTTTCGTAAGACGTCGCATCGGAAAGTATGAAGGCCAGTGAAGAAGTAAATTTCTAAGCCTGTGAAGAACCACCAACCAGTTTTTAGCTAAATGTTACAAAAATCATTGTTTAATAGAATTTAAACTGCTGAAACAACGTTTTCAGCATTGCGAGAGAACGTGAAGTATTCTAGTTTTTTTTTACTGAATTAGATAGGTTAACCTAACAACATAAATGTAAATTATCCTGATAGTATGCTTTTCTAGTTTTATAAGAAATTAGTGCAATTGTATTTTAGTAGGATTCGCACACTTCGAGAATGCTTTTAGCCACGTCGATTTTTTGTTCATCTTACAAAGGCGGACTGAATGAGAACTTTTATAAACTATTCAAAACACGTGGAAGCTTTAACTTTCGCAAAATTTGTAGCGTGTAAATATTGATAATAAATTATTGATGATGGATGAATTTTTTGTCAATCGAATTGCAAATATGCATCCAGTAACATGATAATGAACAGACGAGATTTAACATCAGCTTTGGAAATCCATCTTCGAATTAGATGGCAAGGCTGCCTGTCCGTTTTTGCGACAGAGGGCGGGCAGTTTGGGAAAGGATGCTTGACCTTGATGATAAATACGCATTTATTTGTCATTCAAGGGTAGGTTTCTTATACGTTGTTTCTTATAAAAGAAATGTGGGTAATTTATATAACTACCGAGGCTTATTTACAACAACTAGGGGCTACCTTTTCTTGAGCCACCTACATTTTCTCTAGCCATATCAGCATCGTATAACGAATTCTTGGATATCAATCGACGCAATTTTTGGTCTGAATTCAATTTTAAAAAAGTCACTAAGTCACTTTGCAAAAGTTTGTTGGGAAAGCTTAACATTTCATTTGTATTCTTTGTTAAAGCCAATCGACAGATACTAGAGGGGCTCAAGCTCAGTGAACGCGATTCCGCGCACATGCCCATTGATAGGCTAATAGTGACTGACAGATGGCCTAAGCCATTTTTATATCTATCGATCGCCTGCGCACAGATCTTGATTTATAAACCAATGGAGTCTAGCTAAATCAACCAAAGCTGGATGATGAGCCATCGCATGCAAATATATTCTTATCCCTGCTTATTTGGTTGTAAATTGTCGCCATTTGAAAATACTGCTGACCTAGTTCAAGATTTTCTTTAATAACCAAACTAATATTTTGAGCCAGTCATCCATGATATATGAGACAAACCGTCTTAATGAAGATTGTCTGATTTTTCTGTTTCGCCTATAAATCACTTTTGCTAAATGAAATTTCTAAATAAAAGTTGTCATGATATTGAACTCACACAAAGCTCCCCATCTTTGGTCAGTCTTTCTCATCTGTTTAATCAAGGAAAGTCAAATCGAGTTAACAAGCAAATTACTGAAACCTCTCTTGTTTTTATAGAATTAAACATAATCTTTGAATTCATATTATATAATGCTTCATTTCGCACGTGAATTCATCGTTGCATTCCCAATTAAAAACTACAAAAACCTGGAAGTTAGAAAAACGATACAGGCCGATTCGTGCCTGTATTTCCCCAAACTGTACTTCTTAAAAACATAATCAGGCTAGTTGTTATCCGCATGAACATCTGAAAGACTCAATTGCGTCAGTTCCTTGTTGCCTCTTCTCTTGCCCTGTGTGGAGACCATTGTTGCGTATAGCAACTAGCTATTCAGTTCTGATATCCCGATATTCATCCGTTTTTGTTACCGTCGTTCGTTCTCTGTTGCCTCTATGCCATCAACCTGAAGTTGCAAGTAGCTTGTTTCAATCGAGACTGACGAACAAGTTCTCGCTGCAAAGAACTTGCTCCAGAATATCTGTGGGCGTGACGATCCGTGTACTGCCGACGATCACCTAAAAAGATGTGATCCGGGTATCAGAACTGATGAATGCACGGTGTTTATATAACCGGAATGATTCGTGAAAAAAGCTGCAATTTCAATGGCGGATAGGAATGGATATCCTTCTTTCTTTACATTTTAACAGAAAGGATGCTATAATATTGTAGCAGAAAACAAATGAAGGGGCCCATGCTGTGAGCAACTTCTTGCTATCATCTCCCCCAAATCAGAAGGGCCTTAAGCATCAACCGACCATCTTCACATAATCTTAATATGTATATCTATATTTTTAACATTGGCTGCCTAACTATAGCATAGTGCGTAGTGCCTTAATATAGACAAAAATATCAATGATTGATGGATGTTTACTGCTTTTTTCCTGATGCCGGCTAACAAGTTACTCACAACCCCTTTTCAAAGACACCATATCGACCATGTTTCACGCGCCTCGTGATATCAACAATCTAGCAACAACAATTCACGTAGTTAGTAGACATAAATCAGACGCAGACACACGAACGAACCTCAGCGGATGGCCTAAGCTTCTTCGCAATTTCTCGAATTTGACGAACTTCGTTAAATGTGATGCCACCAATTACAAAAACATACAGAGTTTTGTGATCATCTGGCCTCGGCTTGCTCACATTCATAAACAACCTACGGAAAGATGAATTGATCTTACGTAACAATCACCAGGCAAGACGAGAACACGATGGACACACCTGATATGCCCTTATCACCATTGGGTCTTGTTTAGTGAAACATGGTTCTAGAGAGTAATTTCTATTGTTGCTGATTCGGATAAAGGTATCCCCAATAGATTTTGCGGGGACTTGGGGGAAAGCAGAAATGGGGCCTACATAACGACGCTCAGTTACTTGCTGGATTTGTCTCCCCAGCCACTGACCTCTCTAAAATGAGAGAATATTTGGCCTAATATCGCTACTAAATTCTGATGTGTAAATGAAAAGAGTCACCTGAATGCCTACTGACTTGCTCTATAACGGATTTAAGGAAAATACATCACCATTTCACTGAGGACCGCATTTGAAGGTGCAAGGAAGAAAACATGATATCTTACACGATTTGCGAATGGTCAGTGTGTTTTTTTCAGTAACATCTCTCAGGTTCACACGGCGCAGTATTCTGAACAAAGCAGAGTCCAAAAGGACTGGCTTCCTTCGACGTGATGAGATGCAGCAACAATGCATAGCGGAGAAAGAACAGCGGAGAAAGAACAGCGGAGAAAGAACAGCGGAGAAAGAACAGCGGAGAAAGAACAGCGGAGAAAGAACAGCGGAGAAAGAACAGCGGAGAAAGAACAGCGGAGAAAGAACAGCGGAGAAAGAACAGCGGAGAAAGAACAGCGGAGAAAGAACAGCGGAGAAAGAACAGCGGAGAAAGAACAGCGGAGAAAGAACAGCGGAGAAAGAACAGCGGAGAAAGAACAGCGGAGAAAGAACAGCTGATATGGGGGCTTCAATGCGAATGTGAAAGAGCAGTAACTGTAATGATTTATTCATGTAGGTGTGGGCTGCTATCACGTAAATACTTTCAAATATCAAAGAAAATGATACATACCCAAATCCAGTTTTTAAAAAATCTTTTAAACCATGCGATTTGAACTCGACATCAACCAACTCTGGTCGATCTGGATGATAAATTAACTGCATCAGCTGTGATAGCGCGGGCTTGTATTCGGCCTGCCCACCAGTGTTTTTGTCAAGAAGAGTTCTAAAAGATCATTATTTAATCGCAGGTTAATTATATCACAGTGTATGCTTCACACTGTGAATATTCAAATTGCGGATAATTTTTGCGTGAAGATGGAACGTCCTATACAGAAATGTTTGATAAACAAATATTTCCCTAAAATAACGAAATTTGGTTTGTTACAAATCCGTTCCTCAATGCAGCAACAAGCAGCAGCAAGAAAGTTTACTGAAAAATACCTGATTTGTCTTTGTTCATGTCGAGCTCTGCCAATTCCACGCAATCTCTCAAAGATATCAGCCACCTTTATTCGTACTTCTTTCTCACTCGGAGCATCATGACCTTGAAGAAGACAAAATTATTCCTTACTCCAGGATAAAGATGGAAAGTATATTGGTATTACAAAGAGCTTCATTCTGTGAGGTGTGATCTTGATGACATTCTTGGCATTTCCAACTTCTTTATGATGTAGAAAACATCAAAATTTCAGAAAAAACTGTCATGTTTATTCTGATTTCCGTGTAAGTTGTCACTTCTGGCAACCTTTGCCTCTACATCCCAACATCTTTTTTCTTCTGCAGAAAGCGTTTCGTTACCACTAAGAGTCAATACTGAATGAACACCCTTTGAAATTTTTGTTCTGGGACGCCTTCTTTTAAGAAAGTTTACCAAGAAAGCAGAGAAAGTTTACCAAGGAAAAAGCCTCCCCTCTTCTGTTTATTTAACTTTTTTAGGTTTCTTACCCAACATGTGCAAAGACAAAAACAACAAAGATGAAGCTATGAGAGATATCATAAAGACAACAACAAAATGATTGTTCTGTTCTGCGTTATCTCAAGCTTTTGGATATTAAGATACAATGGCAAGTGTCAGAATGAAAAACCAAAGCTACTTCTGATGAAAAAGGTAATAATCCATGACTTTAACAATCTTGCATGTTGTAAAGGTTGCTTGATATCTATTTGTTTCTGATTTGTTTATACAGAACCCTATTTTGGACCCTTTGCTTGTTCCCATTCCTCCGATTATTCCAACCATCCCCTTTTACAAGATATTTAGAAGTTGTAGCAGTTTACAATGCCATACCGGTGTTAATATTTGATGTGATGCACAATCCATTTGCGCTAGATGGAAAACTAAATCAACCTGCGAACACATATTTTTAATGAAAGTCAACACTCACCAAGTATAAAAAGAAGATCGTCGTTGTGGTTTCCATCCAGAAGAATATTAGTTATCGCGTTCTAAATGAGAATAAGAAAACCATTATGGCAAATGATAAATGTGGCCAATCCTTTGGTTCTCTAGGATTCATAGTATCCGGTCTCAGAACAACGGGGTTGTGAAAAGAATGAAAATTGATTTCTGTTGAGAAACCAGCACTGAGTCAGTTTATTTTTCAAACTTTTTGTACCTTGCTAATATTCGACACCCTTCAAAATGTAGAACCATCAAGTCTCTACTCCCTGCTATTTGAGAGGCTTTGATTCAAAGAGCACGAAGCTTCTTAACATTGGAAACTAGAGCCTTCCAGCATTTGCAACATGGGTTGTTTAAGGTTGTTAATAAAAATGTAGTAGGCAAAAGTTATTGAAGTCTAGCACAAACAGCCAACCTGTAAGAAAGAGTTACAACAGTTAAAGAATTTTTATCCGGACGATACATCTTAGTCTCTCGTAAAAATAACAAAAACTTCTAAAGACATTTCCTTCGGTTTTCTGGCAAATTAACGAACATTCTTTAACAAATTGCATACGCATAAACAGGCAAAAACACTTTTAGACTATTAAGATAAAATTGTTTGAATGCTAACCTTGAATTTTTCTTCTAATCCTGGATCAATGACCACCGTACCACCCACAGCAGAGTAAAAATGTAGACACAACAATAATGAATCGACCACATTGAATCTGTGCGCAAATATAAATCCAGTAATAGGAGGTTACAAATGAAAAATATATCCATAAAAGATACTTCTATATGACAGAAGGTATCATTCCGTTAGATGAAGGAAGACCTTTTGATTTCAAAGTACGACTGATGGATGGGAAGTGCTATGTTATATTATCGACAGACTTAAATTCACATTATTGCATTGTCATAAAAATCACTCGAATGAACTTGCCTTGATTAACTAAAGAAAGGGTAATGCAAAGAGAACTACTGAGGCTCATATTTAGTTACTTTGGATAATATCATGAAAAAATATTAAGACAGTTTTAAGGTCAAATTGTGCGTACCTATTTGAGTCACTTGTTACCAAAGATAATACTCTCTCTAGAAACTTGGATGCATCTTTGCCAAATAGTTCGAGCGTTATAACCTAGAAAACAACAAACTAACGTCGATATCAAAATATTCGATTGAACAACTTATAGATAATCATTTTCTGCTGAAAATAAATTATCAATGTTTATGGGCTTAGAAACACATTTTAAAATTGTTGATAAAATTGTTGAGATCATGACGTTTTTCCACTGAATCAAGCAACTTTGATGATTTACAGATCAAGCAACTTTGTTTTAAAAAATATGAAAGGAACCTGTTAAAAAGACACCTGTTAAAAGAAAATATTTAAATTTCTAATTCATTCTAGGTGCATCTTAAAATGCTTAAATCAATTTTCGGAGAGTCACGTCCTTCTATAATAATACAGACTTTCAGAAGAAATGGCAACTTTGCAAAGAGACAAGAATGCTTTTTGATTGCAACATGTATCACCAGTTTTATATGGTAAAACTTAAAATCAAGCAGAAAAGTTGGGACCTTTTCAGCACTGAGGACCTCATCTCTGTGATCATGGTCAATAGCAGTTAGGGCATTCACAGCAGCCATGATGCATTGCAACACTCCGCCATACTTCTGGAACAGCTTCATGTCCCCTCTGCAATAACACATTATTAATAAATCATGATAATGCTTCTTTAAATGACCAAACGAAATATTGTCTTTGGCAGAGTACTCACTTAAAACCAAGCTTCAATGTTTAAAACAGAATTAACAGCCATATGGACCTAAGTGTGACAACTGCAGATGTAAAGTTAAAAGATTCTATTGTTATGAATAATTACATCAACAGCTACTTTATGATTGTTTTAAGTGTGAAACTTGAAGTTAGGAGCCCCTGTTTCAGACACCAAAGCATATATGTGAGTGTTTCTTTAAAAACTTCATTTTGTAAACACATTTTTTATTTGTAGCAAAAAATTGATTTAATGCAAACAACAATTGTAGCAAAAATGCTTACTATTATGGGACTGTGAGCAGCAAATCTAGTTTTTGAAACAAAAGAAGTCACAAAAAATTCCAGCTAAATGTTACTCGTGTCATGAAAGTAAAGCCTTAAAGTTTTGTCTAATTGAAAACAAACATATCAATTAAAACCAAGCTAACATGTACCTAAAGTATCCAAGAAGGTGTTTCACTCTTTCCAAAATTGGCCTGTCATCTAAGTCAGTGAATTCGATTTTCTCTTTTTTCAGAATATACAAAATCTTTTTGTGTAAGAACTTCATTGATATCTACAAGAAAAGAAATAGCAGATGTGGAGTTAAAGATAAAGCGTAACCAATGAAGTTCTTCAATCTAAAGCAATAATGTTGTATTTTGACAATGTTTCACAGCGCCCAGTGTCACCAAGAGAAAAACAGATAGAAACTACATATCACATATGGCAAGAGTATCAAATTAACCTCTTTAAAAAAACCAAATTTACCGTTTTTGGCAGTCAGTACTCGTAATCACTGCTGCAGATATAAATAACTGCAGTATTCAAAATCAAGGAATCCATGTATCAAAATTTAAATCTACAGGGCATCATCCGCCACATTTTCATAACAGGCAGAACCCATATTCCTGCTCACTCAAGTTTACAGAAGCCAGTAATGGTTTTGTGGGGGAGGAGAGATGACACCCTCCCTATGGAGTCACAGACTGTCTTCTTACTCAAGACATTGTTTACTGCTTATTTGGCAACATTGTAGTCACCATAAAAAAGCAAACAACCTAGCAGCTGCTCTCCCCATAACATTTTCTTTTGTCCCCCCCCCCCCCCACCCCCTCCTCCTACGACATATATCGATGGATGGATATAGAGAGCTGATGGATGAATGGGATCGATGTCAGTTCCTCAATTTTAATATAGAGGATTACTTGGCAAAAATAGACCTTTAAAAACCTTGGCTAAAATTTTACCTTTGATTGCTCCATCACAAAAGCATTCAAAACCTCTTCAACTTGTGAATCACTTGGATGGGCCAGGCAGCCAGGAAACAAAGTATCTGGAGTTCTGCTGTTTGAGATAAAACACAAAGTTAAAGACAGAATTCTGATAGTAAGTCCAAGCCTAAAATGTTAATAGAAATGGTTTGGTTTTGAAACTTTTAAAAGAAGCTTCTTACTCAAGAAACAACATCTGCCTGGCAACAGTGAGAATTTAGATAAATCTCAATAGGCAGCTGGTATTTAAGTATCGAAACATTGATAATGTCAAACATTGCAGTTACTGGAATTTCTCAATAGAGTTGATAACAATGATGAATTCACTGTGATTTAATCAGAGCCCGTCTTTCGTATTTGGGTAATTGAAGAAGAGGTGTTGACTCAGCCAGATATGCATGGCCACTTTTCTACCTGTATCATTCGTTTCTATTCATTTGGTTAAAAAGGAGATAGGGAGGTTTCTATGCTAATAAGCACAGCTGGTAGATCTTACAGCCTTTAAATGCCCATAATTCAATTCACTCACTTTCCACTGTCAAAGAGCATTTCCATATTGACAGCAACATCATTATGGTGACCAGGTAATTTAAAGAGCACCTCCATTATTGTATCTAGCATGTTATCAGAACCAAAACTTGTTGGTCCCACAAGGTCCAATATTCTGTCAACAAAGACAATTGAGGCCCTTTTGGAGGCTGCCTGGAGAGGAAAACAAGCTCTGGGATAACATATGGTTTGCCAAATTAAAAAGTACAAGATATACAAATTGTTTTTAATCTATAATTCACTTTAGTTTAAAGCCATCACCACTAATGCTCTATTAAGAATCAGTCCTTGATGTTCTGAAAGGGAGTGCTTAAATGAGAGTTATTAGAAGGGGGAGAAGCTTATTAGAAGGGGGCTTGTTCAATAAAATAAATAAAGGCTAAGTTTGTTTGCTTTCCTACAAGTTTGGATGTTGAAAAACACTTAAAAATGACATTGGAATTTGATTAAAAGGTAAAGTAATATGTGAAAATTCAAAATTTTTACACTACATAGAAACTCTGCATATTCTTGCATTTGGCAACCATTTTCTTTGAGGAAATTGGGGACTTGACAGTGAGAATAATGTACTTCAAATTTCTGTTTAGATTGGAGGGTCATTCCTACCAGCTTTTGGTATACTTCCCCTGCTAGTACTGGGAAGAAATAAAACTGTAACAGAAATTCCGAATTATACTGGCCACTTGGTGCCAAAGTTTGTACCTTCCTTCTTGCTTTTGCATTTGGCATGTTGGCGAGTTCAGAGGCAACAATCTTGCTAAAATGTCCAATTCCATAACAGTCTTCATGAATGCTCAAATTTTCAAAAAGATCATTGATAGATGATGCTAGCATCTGTTGTGGAAAAAGTAAAACAGTCAGCTCATTCCATAAACAGTCAGTTCATTCCATAAGCAAGGCATCACCTTTCATAAAATTTGATATAGATTTAACTTTTCATCAGAGGTATGATCAAAGTTTGGATGTGAAAAGTTTGATTCTGAGAATGTTGATTTTCAAGATCATAATATGAGAATTGGATGAGAATGATGGAATATTGAAAAAACTGCTACTGAAATGAGTAACAATCAGATGGATATAGATTTACTACAAGCAGATGGATACATAGCAGTCTTATGCTTTGCTAATTTTTTAACTAAGGCTTGCTTTTTAATAAAATTGTTTAATTCACAATGATATTCTTTCTGTTTCATATAATTATATAAACCTTGCATTGTTTTCTTCAAAAAATTAAACACTACATAAAACAGTTTAGATAGTTAGTTTTAATGAGACAAAAGGTCGATGCTAAAACCAAAAAGAAATTCATTTCGGTTTTGGTATGAGCATGAAAAATTGACAAAATTTTGTTTTCTTATTGAATGAGTAACAAATCAATTAAACAACAATATCTTTTGCACACTAATAAAAGCTAAGAGATCACAAATTCTATTCCAGGTGGATTGCCTGAAACATATATTGTTATTCCATGATTCGAATGTTGATGAGCCATGGTACCTTTATTTGAATTTGAAGATTGTGTGGAAGAAGAGCAACATCAATATCAGCAAGACTATTAAACATTCTCTTGTCACCCTAAAAGGAATTACAGCATAACGTTTGTGATGTTTGAAATAGACGACTTAAACAATATTGTCGTAAAAGAAAAATAATGTGCCAAATACATCAACTGATTCCCAATAACTAACAATTTAAAATGCATTGTCTATCTAAACTCTTAGCTTATGTATACAAAAATACTGCCCTTTCCTGAGCTTATTCCTGTGAAACTGAATAGATGACCCTAACCCCTATGTGGCTGTATACAATGTATCATGTATGCATAGTATACAATGTGAACAATTCAGTCAAACTAATTGATATGTTCTGAGTAAAATTAACAGACAGTAATATGGACAATGTATCAAAGATGTACCTTGCTGTGTAAGAAGCCTTGAAGTCTTGCAACATCTGATGGCAAGATGGTAGAAGCATCACTATGAATTGGTGTAACAAAAAGGTCTGGCAGGATGTTGGAATGACATAATGGCAAATGTATAACATTTGCAGTTGCAAACTAGAATAGAACAAAAATATCAGTTAAAGTCTGCTGAATTATTTGACACTATTTTTAGAATTGAAGATAACATGAAGTAATTGAATTGTAGATGTTTCTGTTAGGAAGGACCTAGCAAGGAGTTTCCTCAGAAATAAATATTTAACATATAAACCAAGGGTAATTGCTTTGTTAATTCCAAACACACTTTACAAGTTCTAAACAAGTTTTTAAATGCTGAACATGGTTGGTACAAAATGGTACTTAAAGAATTAAAAGTAAATAAGAAAACCTTCACTAAGGCTAATTAGAGACATGATACCTTGGCAAGCAATCCTAAATTATTGAAAATACTTACTTCATTGTGCATCCAAATCTTTAGGGTTCTTGCAACCTCTCCAAATGTGATTACTTTGGAATTACCAAGCTGGTGTTGATTTAATGTAGCAACAAAATCATGTATTTCTGAAGAAACTAACGATATGATGACCAAATGATGAAAATCACTTGACTTTGCAATTTTTTCAATTCTTTTTAAATTCGATCCAGTGAAAAGTGATTTAACAATGAAAACTGCTTTTGTTTCTGAGTCCAGGCACTCCTGTTGAAGAGAAAATATATGAAAATCACTTTATGAATTTTCTGATCATTTAACTTCAATTATCTAATGGCATTAGAATTTTCATATATTAATTTTCATTCATTGCATTTTTTATCCTTATACGTACTGTACACATCATCTTACATCACTCTTTCTAAGACCCTGTTTACACTAGAGTGTTTCATCCGCATAAATTTTTATCCAGATAAATTTTTATCCGTTTAGCTCCTCCATTTACACGTGAAACTAAATGGTGAGTTTTTTAACTGGGTATGCGCACAATCTTTGATTTAAGAGAGCGCGAAAATAATTTTCATTGATGTCAGAGTGAACACGTTCATATTTCTGTCTTAAAGTTGACAATGCCAAAGAAATCGGAAATATATCGACGGGAAGTAGCAAGAAGACTGATTAGAACTTCACATGGACAGATGAGGAAACTGCTTTGCTGCTCCAAGGTCTTTCCCAGAATCAGCGTGGTCATCGATTTCTTCTTGAAGCTTTCAGAGTAAGACTTATTCTTTGTAGTCATGATTTGCTATCCTCAACTATTGATTCCAAGTTGCGTTGGCTAACTCTTAAGAATCTCTCAGATAGAGCAGCTAGCAGAGCGTTTAGCCTTGCTGCAGCACTACAGAGCTTAAAAATGCAAACAGAGATAGTATAATGTTTTGAAGACTTTCATCCATGATAGTTCAGGAAACAGCAAAAATGACATGAAATATTAACAAAAGCGCGCCAATTTTACTCTTGCGCCGTTTCGTTATCATATTTAAATGGCCTCAATGTGAAACAGAATAGCCTCACTGTGTATGCATTTAAAAATTTATCCGGATAAAACTGTTTACACTCCCCTTTGCCGGATAATTTTCTATCCGGACAAAAATTTATTCGCTTTCGTAGCAGGATAAATATTTTAAGGCAAAGCGGATAAATATCTACACGGATAAAATTCGCTCTAGTAGACAGAGAGCCTTTCCGCATAAATTTTTATCCGGATAAAACACTCTAGTGTAAACGGGGTCTAATTCACCCAATAACCATTGTCTCTAATCACCCTCATAATGAAACCATTATTAGCTGACCAGCCTTTTTCTTTCTTTTTTATATTCCTTGATTAGGTTTGCCAATTCTGTGAAATTACTTACGCTTTGTAAAGTACATGCCAAAGTACATGTCTTCAGCAGAAAAACACGTATATAACATGTCTTGCTGCTTATATAAATTGTTTCTCTATGGATCATGGTTATCTGTTTGTTAAATAAGAATGAAAAGTTGCAAAAAATTTTGTGGTCTAATGGCAGTTTTAATAGAAGGAGCTGCATTTATCATCAAAATCATCCCTCATTTCACTAGAAATACACAAGTTTTAGTCAGGTTCTTGTAAAATCTTGATAAAAAGGGCTGTTTCAGCCCACCAAAGGAAAATAGGCATTGGGAAATATGACATCATTTCCTCTTGATTCTAATACACCTTGTGATCTTGAAAAACCTTGATAAATCAAAGGCAGTTTTCAAAGGAGATTGCCAATCTGAAAGAAAGTCTAGGTTGGGAGTATGAGCCACAGCAAGTCGTTTTTTCCATCTTGATTTTCCCAGATACTTTACATACCAATCTTACAATTTCCTTGTTTTGGTTGTCAGTAAAACCATTAACCTCCAGCTCACATAAAATTTAACTAGATTTTTGCCTGAAATTTTTGGCCAAAATACATAAAAAGACAGAAGTCCTGAAACAATCCTTAAATTATCGTTCGTATATCTTTGCTTTAATACGATTCAACATCATTCCACTTAATTCTGTAATAAAGGTCAAAAGAGCACATAAATCCTACCAACTGATTCAGGAATTTTAGTCTTTACAATAAAATATAGATAGAAGATGTTTGTCCGCACAGCAAAGTCAATCGTAATGACATATCTAGCGTGATATCATTGGCTTTAAAGATTTTCACCTTGCTATCATCGATACTTCGAATTGATAATGCCCCCGCAGAAAAAATCTTGTCAACTACATTCATCCAATGAAGGCATTCTGCAGATCCGTCATCGAGAAAGACGACTGCGTTGGCTACCGTTGAAAGAAGCTTCTGTAGAAGTTTGAATTTAAAGTTTTCTGCCATGGCCAATGATCACAGTTCAGTGTGCAACAAGTCGTCCATGTTGATTTCCTCTCATACAAATGTTGCTGCTGTTGTTTTATGTTTTGATGATGACGTTGCGCTTATTTTTCGCAGGGAACAGGGAGGAAATTCAAATCAAATTTGATGTAGAAAACATATTCAAATGATTATGAAATTAAAAATAAGCAATGTTTGGAGTTATAAAATGCATATTAATATTTGCTAAAATTAACTGGTGGGTATCTGTATGTCTGTAATGGTTAGGCCTTGCAGTAAAAGCACAATCTTTATTTGTTTTTATGTGGAAGTGCTGGATTCGAGGGGTGGCTTATTCGAGAGGGGGCTTATTCGATGATTAACGATAGTTGCATAGTTTGCTTTGATCTTGCTTTATGAATATGTCATTAATGAAAATGTTGAAAGGAAGGGGACCAGGGACAGAACTCTAGGGAACACCCGTTGAAATTGCCCTTGTAGGTAGTCTTGGATTAACAATAATGCATCTCTACTAAGTCCATCAGCTTCCAATTTTGCTATTAAGAGTTCATGTGAGAGACAATCAAATGCATTGCGATTTTCTCACCATCCAAGCATTGTTTTAGATCTTCGATATATTTTATAAGAGCGTGTTGTGTTCCAAAACCTTTGCGAAAGCCACAAAAGAACGGGGATAGCAGATGATAAATAAGAATGTGTAGTTGACTGAAAATAATTCTCTCAAATATTTTTGAAATAGCAGGCAAGATACTGATTGGTCTATAGTTTTTCTTGCTGGTAGATGCATCTTTTTTAGATATAGGCATGACATCTGCTTCTTTTAGGTCAGACGGGAATCTTTTTTGTTCTAAGCTGCTATTGAATATTTCTGTAAGTTGCTGCTCATTTAAAACAACTTGCAACATAAATTTACAAAACTATTCATCACGAAAACTCAAGTTTCACAGAAGATATTTTTAGTATAACTGAATCGCCTTATAACATCAGGGGGCTCACTTTCAGTAGAAATAAACCAAACACTATATCATACAGATGTCCAGAAGTATCGAACTCAATTGCCACAGAAATAGCTTAAAGCTCAAATATAAAAACCTTTAAAGCAAGTATCAAAACTATGTCTGCGATTTCTTGCTCGTGCCACATTTGTAAACCATTTATAGGACAAGCAGGCTGCATATATGACAGGGAACCTACTTTACATTGATGTATCTTATTAGTTATTCATCTATTTTTGTTGCGTTGTTAAATTCGGTTATTGTTAAGATATATTTAGTTGGTTATAATTAGCATTAGTATAGCTAGTAGTGTACGTTTACCAACTCAAAAGAAAGTGAAGAAAAAATATGTTGTTTTGGTTGCAAATGTTCTGAGCAGAGTATATAACGCACACAGTTTAGCAATCAAGAAATGAACTACCGGTAAAGCCTCTTTTATTTGGCTTTTGCCCCTCCTCCAACTTTTTAAGAATTTCTTCCTACATTTCTCAACACCCTGCAGGCCTGTGTTCTGGAGTTGAAAACACAATCCAGAAATGTAAAGAATTCTGAAATTGAATTTTCCCGCCAACATTACCTCACGTGATTAATGAATCGTCACATGCAATGAATTCCACACGTCCTTGGAAATCAGTTTGTTGTAGTAGAGCGTGAAACTGTGGAAAGGTGGAAAAGAAACGTTAAATGTGAAATGTAAGTATTACTGCGTTGATGTCATTGTAAAAATGTTTTCGGAAGGACTCAGTGACAAGCCTGTTATAATATTTTGCATAGCCACTTCTAGTCTTAAAGTCAGAGTGGATTGCCCTCTGGCCTTCCAAGCTGCAAATAAAAAATTCAAGCAGTTTTAATCTTGTCGAGCTTTTAATCTTCCAAGAAAAACGGTTTGGCCTAATATCGAAATAAACTTAAGGATTTGTTCATATCGCCAGGTAGGTTGACACTTGCTTTTGATGAGGGAAAATATACATGGCCTAGACATATTTACGTTTGACGAGATAGGCCTGTTTTGAGGTCACAGGCAATTAAGATGATATTCAGCAGTCAATTGGGACCTAATTACGATTTTATGGGTTACTTAGCAGCTGAGTGAATACTGTGAGCTGCGATTCAAGGCATTTGTATACGTGATTCTGATTAGCTGTTTGGCCTAAGAGATGAATCTATACTTTTGAGTCCTGTTCTGTCTTGGCAACGTCATTACCGATAACACAGTTTCGGTGTTTGTAGTTAATAAGCTTGTCTTCAGAGCCCAGATTGACTTTAGAAGTTATAAAGATAATGCAAAATACTAGGCTTGGCTCTTATTATTAAGAATCTAGGCGAAACCTTGCCATTAATCACCAAATGCCTTTCACTGACTGACAATTTCGATCATGATTTCAAGAATTGGTATGTTCCTCACTCAATCGTTCTGTTCATTTTTCATAGACATTTTTGTTTGGTAAATAAAGTCCATCAGGTTCCTGTATAGAAATGTGTGTGTCTTAATGATTTTCACACTCACAGTGAAATAAAACTTTAGTATTACTAACTTTGAACCTTTGCTTTAAAATTTAATGATATTTATGTTGTATTTGAATTTCCTCTCTCTATAGAAGGCTACAAGAAGTTCTTTGAACAAACCTTTGGTTCAGTTTTACATAAAATATAAATTACATCAACTGTTTATCAGTTTGCAGTATCACAGGCTGTTAGTCACAAGACATCAACATTATAATATATTCATGATTTTATCTTTAATGTATCATTATAACAGGCGAATAGCCTACATCTTTAATGACCAATGCCTCTGTTGGTGGTTATATTCAAACCTTCCAGATTATACAAAGCCCAGTGATTGTGTCAGACTCTGACATGGAGACAGAAAGATTTGCTTTTGTCATATCTGTGGACTTTGCGTTAAAAGTAGCAGAATCCTAAGTTGTTAGTTATCCTAATGGAATATTCATTATGGGAAAACATATACAATTTGCCAATTCATTAGGAGCCTTAATGGTGAGTTGTCATTTGCCTGATTTAATTAGTGAAATGTTAGATAACTTAGGTTTTATTGTCAAGGTTTATTATCAAGGTTTTGAATCTGAACTTAACTATTGTCAGGGTTTTGAATCTGAATTATGTCATCATTGACACAAGTTGCCAATTAATTCTGAATATTTTCAGTTGATATGGATGTGATCTTTGCATATCATTGCTACCACTGTTTTCTTTCAAGAATTTATTCTTTTCTAGATTTAAAATGACTTCAAGGTTTGGTTTCTTGAAACCAGTGGCCAGAAGAGGTATTTATTTGCTACTTTAATTTGATATCTCTCTGGACAAGGTTCCCTGGACAGGCTCTTGAGAATGATATTGTTAATGAGATTTTTATGATGGATTCCAATCTGACAATTATTTTCATCTCTTTTTTTAGTTTATTGAGCCTTGATTTTTACTTTATTTATGGTACATATTAAAATGAAGTTTTTATTACTTTATTGATCCTGTGACATGCTAGTAGACAGGCTGTATTTAATCACATGTCAGCTTGTATTTAATCACTGGTAAAAATTTTCCATGGCCAAGTCAATATATTTCTTTTTCAACTTTAAGGTTATAAACATGTGACAGATGGGCTTTTATGGATTCTAATGTAAACTTACTGTAATTACTCTGGTACCAGAGAGTTGGGTCCTGATCACATGACTAGATTTTAACACATGGCCATGAACATGGCAATCAAGCACTCTGTCAACATTCCCAATTTGCCATGTTCTGTAGGATGGGGAGAAGGGTGGGGGGCTTTTGGTTCTTCTGTAGGGTACAGGTAGAGCTTTGTTTGAACATTGGAAAGTAGCATTGCCACTTTTGCTGTTATATTTTTTTATCAAGTAGGATTCAAATAGATGCTGCTTTAAAAGTTCACCTCTAATTTCTTTTATTAAGGAGAAAACAAAGCTGGCAAACCCAAAGATAAAGGAAGCACCAAAAGCCAAGATTGCCAAAAACAGTGAGTTGTCTTTTCATGTCATTTTAAGTGAATTATTATATAATTATATATCTGTTGCTATTACATCATAATTTTTCATAAGCAACGTGTGCACAATCTGGGGGACTTGGTTGCTTCAACACATCTGGAAATTTTTAGAGATTCAACCCCATCTGACCTATGGTAAAAACTCAAACTGAAGCAGTGCAAAGTCTGAGGACCTGTTTGATACATATTCGTTTTTCTGTTGCAGAATTAGGTTTGTGCCATTAATGCAAGGAATGGCTCATTAACGCGTTAACTTTCAGACACCCTTGCAAAATATAAGATCAGCACTTTGATTATTCGAGACCCATCTTTGATGTCCCCTTTTAAGTTTTTTGCTCAAAATTTCCTTTGACAAGAAAAATGCTTGAAAAAAGACAAAAGACGAAATTTGAATCAATGAACAAGCAAGCTCTTCTAGAGTTACCAGAGACCCCAAAATGATGCAGACCCCAAAATGATGCAAGTACACTTGCGAGTGCTCAGTCGATTGCCAGCTATTTCCATCAAATTTGGAAAGTTGAAGATAAACCAATGGCAAGAGATTAAGTTACTGCCAAAAAAACAAGAAAATGTCTAATGTGCGAAAATATACGACAGTCAATTATTGTGATTTGTGATATTAGAATGTTTTTTATTAAAGCTCACTTAATAAAAACACAAAGGCTTGGTTTTCCAAAAAGTAAGGACCGTGTAAAAACATGTCCAGCCTCAATTTCTCTCCTGTTATATAATCAGAGTACTGTAATGCCTCGAATAAGCGCCAGGGCACTTATTTAATTTTTGAGGCTCCAGAGTGGGTGCTTATTCGAGGGGGGTGCTTATTTAAGAAGTAGATTTGGGTGCAATTTGTGTCATTCATTAATCTTTCTTGTTGAATTGCCTTCTTATTATGTTTTCGTTGAAAATTCGAATAAGCGCCTGTTTCATTCGAGGGTTGGGTGCTTATTCGAGGGAGGTGCTTATTCGATAACTTCCCCTCTAGGGTGGGTGCTTATTCAAGGGGGGCTTTTATTTGAGGGGGCGCTTGTTCAAGGCATTACGGTAGATTTTATTAGCTGATGAAACGTGCTACTAAAAAAGTCATTCAAAACTGTTACTTTGTGGCATTATAAACAATTTATTTTATTGAAACATCAATTTTTCAATATGAACAATATTAAAAGTTCCCAAGTTACAAAATATTAACAAAAGATCATTGATTCTCGACAAAAATTATCTGATTCTTAAGAAAATAGGTCTAGAAATTAAGCTCAGTCAATAATTCAAAATTTCTGTAACAGGATATTCCATTATGTTGTTTTAGTCAGATTCAGAATTACAAGAGCTTTCATTTGATACCAAAATCTTTGTTGAAGTTGCTACAAATCAGAAGCTAAGAGAATCTGGGTGTGGTCGAAATGCCCCCGATTTTGGAAATTTTGCAATTTTTGACCCGTCATAACTTGAAAACGAGTTGAATTAGAACCAAAAATTTTGGTTGTGAGCTTTTTTTATAGAGCCATGCAAATGAGGTTTTTCTGGGTACACTTGATATGGAATGTCCCTAACGGCTTAAGATAGTTGGGCAGGACTTATCGTTTTCAAGGTACTTGAAGCCAAATATGCCCCCGACTTACGTGTGCGTAGTTTACAAAATCTTTTTTCGCCTGAACGTGTCTTGAAGATCCGATTCCTATCCTCAAGTATGAGCTCTGATGATCTTACTGAGTCCTGCTTAACTCTGGATAGGTAACTCTGAAAATTTTTTCGTCGTTTCTATCAAAATGTTCCCAGGCTTTTCCTATTCTTTACTCTCTTTCCGCTCGTGAACTTCAGAGAATAGAAAATAAAACGACGATTACAATGGAGAGACCAACAGTGGCTTGGCTGCCGTTTTTGTGGTCGGAGTTGAATGAGACAAGCCATGTGATCAATACTTGTTTACCCGTTATCATACAGATATGCTAAATAATGTATGAAAAGTTTCACATGCATTGTTTCCCCCTGCTTGTGTTTTCGTTCTATATAAACACAGTATACGGCCCGGTATGTAAGGCAAACATGACTTAGTTTGCTGCCTGATTAAAAGACAACAGAGAGGATTTGTCTGTCGCCTTTAGTCAATGAAATGAAGAAACTTCGCCAGAGGCTGAACCCGTTGTTTCACAGAGGAAAATACGAAATTTGCCAGTGAGTAGGTTTGGCGATACTTCAATATATTTTAAGGACAACCAACAATGTTTATGATTTCTGATAAGGCTTTAAAATATTTGGTCAGGCTAACTCATTGTGAGAAAGAATTTTATAATTGATCTTTGAAGGGTGCCTGAGCTTGGGTTTATATCAGGTTTCAAAACTTCAACCTTTTAATTATAAAAAAGCAATGCTTGCTGAAAGCGATATTATCAATTTCTTGATGAATTTTTGCATCTGCAGGTTACTTTAGCTGCCACTCCCTTGATTTACGGTCTGTATGTCCGATATTACAATCCGACTTTTTAAAATTATATTGAGAGATGGGGAACATTCTTTTTGCTGAAATTTTCGTTGCCTTGAAGTCAAAACGATGTGTAAGAGAGAATAACTTAATGGCAGTGAGCCATTGTGACTCATCGCTCCCCGTCATTCAGATCACAGAATACTCTGTGTTCAAGTAACAGGTGACTTTTGTCACCTCACGTGAAAATGGTTCCTCGTCATAGTCATGAAACTGTTTGAATCTGATTATTGTAAATGATTAGATAATAATCCTGAGCCTTTCAAGTCCAGTCCAGTCTATATTTTTTCTTCTATGCATATTCTTCATTCTTCAACAGGTTTCAATCATTCAATTATCTACTTTAGTTACGATGCCTCTTTTTCACTCTTAGCCTCCGTTTCTACTTGTCAGTTAACCCACTGGGTTGGGTGGTTTAACATTTACTATGTATGGTTTAACATTCAACATTTACTAACATGTTTAAAATCACAGATAACGCTGTAAGCTTAAAAAAACCTTGTTAAATTGTTGTCATTAAGATTATATTTCATTTTTTTCCTTTTCTATTTATTCTCGAAGCTATGAAGTGGTCTATTATATAAGTTTTGTTTTCTGTAGGTCGAGTTCTGTTCACTTGATTGATAGTGTTTTGCCAACTAGCTCACACGAAAATGGCCTAGACGATGCTGGCGGCGATGATACCGTTAGCGACGAATACAGCAATAATAACTCGGTCACCCAGAATGGCAAAAAGAAACTTGAGCGAACATCGAATAATCTTTCAAAATTAGCTGACAAGCTAAATACCGGAAGGTCTAACCAGAATGGCGAGCCTGGAGGTAAACAAGCCCAACCAGCATTTCGGAGACGAGGCAGTTCTAATATTGCAAAGTTGAATACAGGGAACAGTAAGGAACGCACGGGAACCAGTCAAATCCATGGCCAAACACCGTACATGAAAAGTCCGAAATTTGACACAAAGCAACCTGCTGGAAAGCATATACCTAACAGTGGGATGATAGCTCAGCGAGGATTGCCGCGATTTACGGTAGGCTCGAATGTAAAGGGGAGCGCTAGTTCACGTGTCGAGGATGACAAAGCAGCCCCAGGTGCGAACGAGACATTCGAAATCCCGTCTGCAGACGATGCAGGTATGGCTTCTGTTTACAATCCTAGCTTTTGTCATCGTTAATAGCATTGCTATCACTGGATGGTTTTTTTATCGTATGATGTCATTTTCCACCTCAATAAGCTATCGCAATTTAAAATTCAGCTGATTAAAACTCATTTTCCTTGTAAGGAAGGTATTTCTATTTCCTCTGACGTTTCCAGCTTTCTTGTTTAGTGGGCTTGTACAGCATGCGCAAAAGGCATCATTTATGGGGATAATTTTATGCTTCAGTCTACAATAGAATTGAAATTGTTAATCATCCATCAGTGGGAAAGTTTACACTTCTTACGCTTGTTATTGTTCGTTTGTCTGCTTTGTTTTCCCAAGACATAAAGTTCTTGTACTGTATTTGATTCTCCAGTTGGTCAAATTTGTGTAATATAAGTAGGTGAATTGAGATTCCACTAGCAACAGAATTATTCTCTGTTATTTAACATAGGCTTATGAAAAAATTTAAACACTGAATCAGAGTATAAAGAGCAGCAAAAAGTGGATTTTGATGTTTAGCATTGGAATTCATCGTTAAGGATCTGAAGCACAGTTTGGATTGCGTTCAAAAATAGTCAGGCAGGTCATGCTAGCGTAGAGGTTTTCTAACACTTTCTGCAGGTTGTACAGCGCCTCTCTGAAATAAAAATTTCAAAAGATGTATTAATCCATCATATTGCAATTGTTTTAATATCATATGCCATTTTCAATGACGGTCCTTCGACGTGATTATGCAATTCAATTATTTCCTTCTGCCTTTTCAAATTTGTCTAATATATATTTCTTTTTGTCAAATTTGCCGCCTTTTGCATATTTTCATGTTTTGAAAGGCTTTACTTTTCTCAATTTGTCTGCTGCTGATATTGATAAACTCCTCTTCCAGCTTCCCGACCGCTTGCAAATCTGATGTTTTGTTGCTCATCCTCGTTTTAAAACGATTTCTGTTTTAGCAACAGATAAGAGTGCTTCACACACTGGACGCACATCATCTTCGCCAGTGGCCTCAACAGCATCTACGACCAACGTTATTCGAAGGCCAGCGCCTGCCGGGGGTGTTGCGAGATCTGGCATAAGGCCTCCGTCAGGAGCATTTTCTGGAAGTACAAGTGGAGCAGCTATTGCAAGAGCAGAAACGAAAATGAAGCCGCCCACTAATCTGCCACCCCGTGGTAGCAAACAGAATTTGCTCAAAGGAAACAAAGAAGAGCTGCGAAATTCGAGTAGTAAGGGTTTTGCTGTAAGAAGGGGGAGTGCACAGGAGACATCTAAGTCGAAAGATGGCAGCACAGATACCTTGAAAGCGCCGGGTGTTGTGACGCCCAGACAGAAAGCCCCTTCAAAGGAGTTACAGACCATGGCCGATAAATTGATATCCTATTCTAGTAAGAAGCTGCAAAGGCCATTGAGCATGTGTTCAGGCTCAGATCTCTTGCAGCCGAAAAACGCGGGGCAAAAAATAGCCCGGAAAAGTATTGGTGGCAGCAATTTGCGGACTGGAAATTCTTCGTCATTGCAAGATCTATCGAGACGGTTGTCTTCTTCAAACCAAGACATACCCAATTCTGAAGCCCGCAGTCGAAAGGGCTCTATGACTTTTTCAGACAAAGATACTCCTATGAGGAAATCTAAAAGCGGTAGTATGAACTCTTTAATCGCTGGCGTTCAAGAATTCTCTGGCCAAAAAGGTCTTGTGGGAAAAGTCACAGCTAATGTTGTGCCACGGAAAATATCAAACGAACTTGCAAAACCGCGCTCTAGGACAAGCTCAAAGACCCTGGGCTCGACAACCTCTGATTTCGGCATAGGGGATGTCACTACAGTGCATTATCAATCGACACCTGTCAACAAATGCGTTGGGTTCGAGATCCAAGCAGCAAAACGAAGCGAGCATCCTTTCGATAATGCCGTAAATGAGGATATTTCCGCTGTCTTTTGCGATGATAATAATGACCTGAAACCGAGCGATCTGGGATTTACGAATGTTGCTGCCCGTAGAATTTTAAACACAACGTTTGATGGTGGCGACAAAAACCGAACATTTGACGCGGTCGATATTCAGAACAGTACATACTTGAAAATTGAAAAGTCGCCCAATGTAAATGCCACGGTAATTAATAATATTACATTTAGCAAAGATGAGAACACCGAGGTTGATGAACAAAATGTCAACAGCTTGCTGGACTCTAACCTCTCCACTGAGTCACAAACACGAACACAAGATGCCTTGAATGTCGAGGAAAATGTCGTTGTATCAAAGCCAGATTCTCCACCGTCAACATGTGCGAAAATTAGTAAAGTTGCGTCAAATTCACCTGATAAAACATTAGATCTCGGATCAGCAGAGAGCAAGCCGGTTTTCCGTAGAAGCGACAAGAAAGAACCGGATTTGGATGGATATTGCTCGGACAATTTTTTGATGAATGAAAGTATGCCTCATTTGGATGACAGTCTCTTAATGAATATAACCGATGAACCAGATGCTGCTATGTCTTCTTCTCCCTTGGATTCGAATGAAAAGAAATTGTTTAGTTCAAAAGGCAATCAAAATTTCTCTACGACGGAGCCTCATAATGTTCCGCTTCCAAAAACCGCCTCTCGGTCTTTAGAATTTAGTGAACCAATTGAGAGTTCTATTGAAAAAAATGACGATGCAGCTGATGTGTTAGCTACAAGTTTGGTGAATGACAGTTATGATGTTATAAAATTAGAAGATACGACTGCCCCGGGGGATAATTCCATGCCCGGAACAAGTGATGGAAATAAAGCAGTTGTTTCTGAAATAAAAACTAAAGAAATTGAAACATATGCTCATGACACAAAGGATACAGGCGAAGATGGCCTTGTTGATATTTGTGAACAAAACAGGAAAGAAACTGTAGTAGACAACGACAACCCTCCGTCAGCGGACATTGATGAAGAGCGGAAACCGTTGGCAGCAAACAGATTTCAAATACCAGTGCCTGACCATGATTTGCAAGAAAACGAAATGAAGTCACAGCAAGTTGATGCTGAGAATGTTGATCAGAGGTTCTTGTCTTTGCTGTCCCAGACTGTTGAGACCTTCCTTGGTGACACCATAGGCAACGATAACACTATAAATAACCACGGTGGCTTAATAACACCGATAGACTCAGTAGAATCAAAACATATCAGTGTTTCCTCGCTGCCACCCAGTCAAATGAAAATCGCTGCTAGGCGACGCAGCCTCATCAGAAGGAACACTAGCCCATATGCGACGTCATCTGATTCTCTGAGTCTAGGAACAAGTTTTCGGATTCCAAGAGAAGCCTCGATTGCGGAAATGGAAGACGGCAATGTGATGATAGACGAGGCTACGTTCCGACATTGTCAAAATGATGTTCGGATAATGAAAACGAATTTGTTGAGGCTGAAGAGACTGCTCACGGAGGTATTATTATGTACCATTATCGCTAGCTTGCTTTCAGTCTTTGCTTTTTGACAACTCGGCCAATTGATCATTGGCTTATACACAATTTCCCTATTAAAGACGCACTTAATTAGAGTCTCCTCCTTCTTCTAGACAGATATTATGTCACCCCTGATGAAACATCCAAGCAAATTTGGCATATCGCCTCCCGTCACACCAACAAAATCAGTTTTGGTAAGAATATAATCTCAATATAATTTCTGTATTAATCATCTGGTTTAATTTAGATTTTCTGTCATTCTTAACATTTGTCCGGTAATTTTCAGCTCAGCAGAAGCTTTTCCGATGCAAGTAGTTGGCTTGCAAAGAGCAGGAAAACACCAGATTTTTTGATAAACAAGACAGATGAAGACAAAGTGGAAGACGAAATAAAGGAGATGAAAGAAAAGGTCACCCTTCTGGAAAGGGTATGTTAGTATTATGAATATGCAGAAATACCTTTATAGTATGTTTTCGGGATGTTTCCTTGTGTTCAAGATGTAATGAAGGAGCATAATAATACGAGTGGGACCTCAGCACGAAATCAGTCTCAAGATGACAATAAATCAAGAACTAAGTCGCTGGGCCTTCCTAGAATGAGCTTATTTTTTATAGCTCACCCTATAGCCACTCAAATATAGGAAGGTCTAGTCTTACATTTACGTAGATATACTTTTATATTCCTTTAATGCTGCAAAAAATATTTTAATCTTTGTTGCCTGCTTATTTCCTTTTTTCTCTTACAAATATTTCATCATTGGAAATATGAATTATTTTTTACTTCCCTTTTTTTTATTTTAGGAAAACGAAGAATTGAAGCATGATTTGGAAAGCAAAGATTACACAATTAAGCTTTTGCAAACTCAGCTGGTATTTTTTTAAATCAAATATTTACTTCTTATTTTGTCGAATAAACTTCACAATTAATTGCACAACGTTTCAAAGGTGTTTTGTATTAAAGTAGAACTGTTTGGTTCTTTTTATAAATTGTAGATTGCTTTAGACAACAACGTTCTTACATAATCTCCAATTTCGTAAATTTTGGTTTTAAGCTTGTTAATGTTTCGTAAACTTGTTAGATATTTGCTAGTCAAAGTCATAAGCTGTTGAAAATTAAGAGTTGTTTAATAAAACCAGCCGGCAGAATCATTTTAACACGTGTCCCGGAGGTCCAATGACGACATATAAGGGATGGGTAAGAAACTGAGATGTTTATATCACTTGTATACCACTAGCATCAAGTAAATCTGCTGTACGAAAGTCAATGTCAGTATGATCTGTTTACAAAAATTCATAGCAACGGGACTTTCATTGATCGTTTCAAATTGGATCAAGTCAAATAAAGATTTCGTCTACATCAAATTCATCATCCAAGTTTATAACTCAGAGATGCAACTTGGGACTATTCTGTGCTACACGCCAAATATCTACAGGCTTGCCTATACGGCATCAGGCTCTATTAAACAGGCAGTTTTCGCCTTAATTCAACAAGTAGCTTCCTTGTCGTTTAAGCAAGTTGTTGATTGCCATTGTTATAGGTGTAGATAACAACGTTTGTCTTTGTTTCTTTACAGGAAAATCAAGAATATTCAAAGCAAGTTGAGCTGCTGACGGAAGAAAAAAAGATGCTGCATAGGGAACTTGAAGAGTTAAAGGTCAGCTTAAAACTTGAAAATTTAAATTGACTCTAAGATTTAATTTACTTTTGACATTGGCTAGCTAAAAGAAAGGAGATAAGAACGATCTTCTTCTTAGGGTTTTTTTTATTGCTTAATTGAATTTTTTATTATGTTTTTTTCATATCGAATTCATATAAACCAAATTTCATACTTTTTTTATATTTTAGGAAAAACTAAGCGAAGAGCTTGGTTCCACTGTAACCAGGTAAATGATCTTTCTTTAAATTATTATCTTTGTATTTCATTGCGTTTATCTTTTGTGACTGGTTGGAAATATACAAATTTGTGCGACCATCTCCACCCTGAAAGCTACCGAGGCAAAGTTGAGGAGAAAATTTTCATTTATTGAAGAAGAAAATGTCTTTCTCAGAATGAAAGCTACTCCTTTTCCTCGTGTCCAAACGAAATTACTTTCCTCCACTAGTGAGACGTGTTGAACAGTTTTTAAGATTCTATATATTTTGCTTTTATTATATCTTATCTTTGATGCTTTTATTGTATTATATTTGTGATATTACTAACAAATTAAAGTCGTTACATTTTTAAGCAGCTTCATTCAAATTTTCTTCTATGCCATACCATTTGGTAACCTTACACTCTGATAATGACCGTGTTGCGAAATCAACTATTAATTTTAAAATACCGTTCCCAACTCTAACAGAAGCTAAAACCAAAAGTTCCACAATAATCAACTTGCTTTTCTAATACCTGGAAAAGCTGATCTGATTTACGGACTAGCCTAATAGCACTTTTACATAAATTCGATGATGTCATGATTCAGGATAATATCATGTAATGAAATAATACAATTACTGGCCCAGAGTCAGTCACATCGTGCAGGCACAAGATCATCTGCTTGAGAACCATCATTTCCTCGCATGAGTTCTCGCGGTGCATGTCTTCCTAGAGTTTACTGCATACCCATTCACATTGTGTTTAATTAATCCTTCACAGCTACGAATACGAGTGCCTGAAGCAACCGCAAAGCGCCAGCAAGATCAAGGCTGAAATCGTGAAAGCTTACTATGAACAAGCAGATGTCTAGCTCGCCAGTTCGCTGCACCTGTTTTAATTTGAATTATGCTGCAATGTTAATTGTTTTGTAGGGAAGTTATCTGTTTGATAATTTTGTATTGGTTTTAATTGCAAAAAATTTAGAAAAATTAATTGAGAATTGATAAATATATTTTGTATTTGATGAAGGAACACTCGAAAGAATCGCTATTTTTTGTTTGTTCACTGTTGTAAGGGGGCGCTGTTTCAAATGATTCACATGATGTGAAGCAAAATTGTACGTTCATTTTAAGTCCTTGAAAGACTCTTTATTCGATTCTTCATTCGATTTCAAAGTCTAATCAGTAAGCTATCTAACTGCCTGCTCCGGATTTATTATTATTATGTCGAACAAGGCTAGTTGGCACATGGTTGGTAAAGAATTTTAGATCTAAAACTCTTTTATAACAGAATTTAAACTCTTGAAATTATTGAGACATTCCTTCTAAATTGGCACTCATGCACGGAGGCATACGTTCAGAAGGGGATGGGGGGGGGGGTGGCTTCCACGAAAGCGTACGATTGTATACATGGGTGGAAAGGATGTTCAAGGATCTAAAACAAGATCCTCTAAGCAGCCTTTGATGCTAAATTTTTGAATAATGAAAAAAATATCTACCGGTCTACCATTAAGTGCTCGATACTTTATAGGCAGAATTGTACAGACTGCCTGGTGATCGCATTAAGCGTGAAACTCGGAGTAGAAACAAAGAACCAAATAGCGAATTTTTCAAGTATATTTGAAGGATGTTTTCTGAACCTTCTCAGAAACAGAGATTATTATGTATTGTGTCTACACTTCTATTGCCCTTTTAATTAGGAATATCAAAGAAAATCATATTTGGCTAGAACTCAAGGTGCCACAAGGATCCTGTTTGAAGTCCTTAAAAACCCAATTTTTCATCAATTATATATTTTTTACTAGGAGTGTAATTGAGATTTATCATGCAAATTGTAGTTACCTGAAAAGGCTGTCGACGGGAGAATAGAAGATTGGAAAAGTGCTTCGAATCCCTTGACATTTTGCTTTGGAAAATAAATTGTCTGCAGTAAATTTTAAAATTGAATTATGAGAGCATTAACTTGAATGAAAAACAAAATAAATTGCTTCATAATTTAACATTGATTGAAAGGAACTTCCAACCAACTTTTTTAAAATTTCGTCTCACTTCAAAAACTGAAACCCCTATCTAGAAACCCCTGTGTCTAAAACGAAACATAATAAGTCTTTAATGTCAGTCGTTAATGTTTCTACTTGTACGATAATTTTATCACCCAATATATTTAAAAAGCCTTAACAGTAAAAGAATTAGAGTTTTGCTTTCAAGGTTCCCAAAGCAATAGCTTTAGCGACATCCCAGGGGGGGCACTCTGCACATAGACATACGGGGGGGGGGGGTAAGTCCAAGAAATTTAAAGGCCACCCAAAAATATCAGCTCATTTTCGATATGACCCAAAAATATCAGTTTTAATTATATCTTGTACCCAAAAATATCACAAATTGGAATTTTGGGTGAGATAATATGATATAGCTGTAATTTATAAGATCTGCAATTCAAAAACGCCGTAAATAGTTGCAGTTGCCATTACCACACATGGAGCAAATGTTCAATTTGGATATTCACAACAATTGAAACTGAAAATATCTAGTATCACATCATATATCATATCATATCTAGTATCACATCAGACTTCTCTAGCATATTTCGTGCCATATAAAGTTTACAGTGAGTACAAAAAGTAGCTTTAAAACTTCCAAAGAGTATGGTAACATGACTCCCGACGTGACTTGAAGTGGGTAAAATAAACCTCAGCGAATTATATCCTTGAACAATACATTTGATTCGGATATGGAAATCTCACGAATACCCAAAAATATCAGTGTTTCTAAATTTGATACCTAGAAATATCAGAATTGTATCCACTATTTTCGCAGGACCCAAAAATATCATTTCTGAAAAATATTTAGCCCAAAAATATCACTTTGGCAAACATTTGACCCAAAAATATCGGACTGACCCCCCCCGTATGTCTGTGTGCCAAGTGCCCCCCTGGGCGAACAGTTGGGATAAAATGAGGATGTGACCTTTAAAGTATTGCCCAAAAGCCCTCAGCAATTCAAAACAGGAAAAAATAGCGCTAAGGGTGTCACGGAGAGTCAAATGTCCCCCAAAAACTTAAAATGACTCCCTTTTGGCAGCCGGAGTCTAGAATCTAAGTGAAAGTGCTTAGCGACGGCCCTGGAAGAGGGGTGTTATAATAAAAGCCATCAAAAGGCTTCCTTGGTAGAGACAGCGCAAAAATTTTATTTTGAAGAGATCAAGTAAACCAACAAGTATGACTATTATGTTTACAGATATCAGGCCAACCATTATGAAAATCATCTTCACCACTAACGTATAAAAAAGACAATTTTTCGTCCGATTCTTTACAACTTTGACTGTAATCAAAAACACAAAGTTAATCTAAGCTGCAGTCTGTCCTGGACCTGGGATACAATTTTTGTTTTCTGTTATTCGGTTAATCGACCTGTTATTGAACGCCACATCAGCTATCTCCATTCCCCAATTGACGTTAGTTTTCAGTCAGATAAACCTTATAGCTAAGTTAGGGAAACTTTCCACCAATACCCCCCCGATAACATCTTGATGAATTTGAATTTATTTAAGGTGATAAAAACACGTGAACCGCAAAGGAAGGCAAAGAAACGTGAACGACACTGCGCAGGAGAGCCTCGTCTATCTCTGTTTAGGCCTAATTTTATGTGGCCCAAGTTCAACAGAAATTTGAAATCTTGTCTAACCGGTTTTTGATACACGTATGAGTGAGGGAATGTTATGAAGTTTGCCAATTAGTCTACGAATAATTGAACTTGCAATGAAAGCTGATATGAGTTGTGCATGTGTCTCTTCGACAACTGCAGATGGATTTTGATAAAGAGCAAGAACCAATAATACGAAGGTGGAGGTGCTTTGCCAAGCGACCAAGCATCACAGTCATGATGGTTGCCGTAAGTTTCTGTTTCATAATTATTTTGTGTGCATTTAGTTTTTCTGGATTAGGCAATAAATCGCAAGCTGCAAAGCGCTTTTATGCACATAAAGTAACATTTTCGACCAAAACACCATACAAATACGAAGAAAACACGGATGTGGTCGTTGAAAAACCTGAGGGATGCAGAGCTACTCAATTGAACATGGTGTTCAGGCATGGCACAAGATATCCGAGTGAAAATGATATCATTAAAATCGACAGAATGCTCGGAGTTTTAAAAAGCTTTCAACATAATGAAGAGTTTGTTAAAGCATTGTCAAAATTAAATGTAACGTTGGAGAATCCATACAAAGTAAATTTAGAAAAAGACTTAACAACTGTTGGTGATAATGAATTGTACAATATTGGCAAGAGATATCAACAAAGGTTTCCTGAGCTACTTGAAAGTAACTTTAGGGTAAATGAATTCAAATTTAAAAGCACATGTAAAGCTAGATCAAGCCAAAGTGCATATGCCTTTGCTCTTGGTTTTTTGGAAGGCCATGGATCAATTGGTAATGACAAGGTCCAGCCTGTGCCAATAGAAATGAACCCTTGCAATAATGACAGTTCCCTACGTTACTATGATCTATGTACCAAATATCAGAAGCGGGTTGAAGATAATGACACTGCACTTATTGAAGAAACAAAGTTTATGTCTGGGAAAGAGGTAGATGGGGTTGTCAAAAAAGTGAAAGCCTATCTTCAGTTGCAAAAAGAAAAAAATGTAACATCAGCAGAAGTTAAAATGATGTATCTTTTGTGTGCCTTTGCTATTGGCATATTGGACCAGAACATTAATAATGGATGGTGCAAGCTTTTTGATGGAGAAGATTATGATGTGATGGAATACATTCTTGATTTAAAGTCTTATTACAAAAGAAGTTCAGCATACAAAATTACGTATGAAAGTAGCTGCCCACTGCTTCGAGAGATTCTGAACTTCATGAAAGCTAAATCTGAAAAATCATCAGAATCGGAATTGTTTAGAGGCATTTTCAGATCTTCACATGCAGAAACTGTAATACCATTATACGCCTTGATGGGACTGCTTGTTGACGAAAGACATCTTCTTGCCAGCAATTACAATGAAATGAAGAACAGGGAATTCAAAGGAAGCAGAATAGCACCATTTGCTGGCAACCTTGCTATAGTATTATATGAATGCACAAACAATACTCATAAAGTGCAACTGTATAACAATGAAAAATTGATGAAACTACCATGTTGCAAATCATCAGTTGATTGCCCATTTGAAGAATTTAGAAGATGTTATGAAAAAATTGCCACAGATTGTAATTTAAAAAGTTTGTGCAATGTTAATTCCACAGCAACTCATGATGAGCTCTAGAAAGTATTGTAAATTATTTGCTTTCTTAATTTCCTCTGTTAGAAACATAAACATGAGTACAGGATGTAGTGAAATAAATTCATTTCAGTTAAATTTTTTAGTAACTCATCATTATATTTATTTGAGCAAGGATTTCTTTGTGAAATTAAGGACATTTGTGATTTTGAGTTTATTTTGCTTTTTGAAATGTAATAAGGGATCAAGATAGATAGAAGAAAATGTACTTTTTGTCTGCTCATGAATTGTTTTCACATCTGCAATGCCAAATCAACTAATGCTATTTAGACGTTTCAAAATGTTATGTTATCAAAATTTAAAACATGTCCTTTACCATTATGTGTATATGCTATTCTAAATTTATGCAGCATTGAACTCTTGTTTTTGGGATTTCAAAAGGGTTTTCTTGTTGTTTTTGCAATCAAAATAAAAGGTCAAGTGAACTGTCTACTTTAAGGTTCATGAAAAATTTAGGGATAAGTGTGGTTTGATATGCGTTACAGAGATCAACAAAGTTACAAGAGATTGAGGACAAGTTTGTTTCTCCTCTGAGATTTCTTCCCTTGTCTGGGCCAGGTGCAGGTGCCTATTCTCTACATGGACAGAATTTTGGCTAAGTCGCTGTCAGCTGCTAGCATTCTTTGTCTCACACATAGCTCTATTACAGCATAGTCACTACTCAGCCTCATCTCTTCCAAATCTCTGTTCTTGTTTCATTTCATCTAATTCCCCATCTTTCTCTTCATCCGGTTAAAGCCACTTCAGCAATCGTTACAGAGTCATCACTTCTCTCTTTTTGCATATGCCCATCTAGTCTCTTCTTCCAAACATTGTTCATGACATTTCCCACTTTTTTTATGTCTTAACTTTACTTTTTGTTTCATTTACTCACTTCCATTATCCTTCTTATGCTCTTATTTCTGCTCTTTGAAAAATTTTCTCTTTCTTTGTGGTTATGGTCCAAGATTCTGATCTTTGGGCCATTGTTGGTACTTTTATTGCCCCAATTGTGCAGAGGTGTTCTGCTAACCATTATTTTTTTCTCCATGCCATTTACCTTGATTCTCTTTGCCGCTCCTTTCATCTTTTATATACTTCTTCCTAGGTCCTTCCTAACATCACTGGTCACATCCAGAGCTTCCACTTATAGAAAGCGACTCAAAGCTGATTCTTTGTATTGAGCCCTTCTGTTTCTACAGAGAGTTTCTTTACCATTGTCTATGCATTTTTTATCGTTGCTTTCTTTTATTGTATTAGTGCGCCAGGGATTTTCCTTTCCGAAGGTACTAATACACCAGGCATTGGGGCTCTCTGTCATGGGCCTAGGTTTCACCTTCTCCGGGAACGTTTCTGAGGCCTAAGAAGTGATTCAAAATGGACCAGCTTATTTGTCAAACCTATTTAGAACTTTTTTATCAGTTTTGAACTGAAAAATTTATCATTGAAAATTGTTTTTTACAAAAGCTGTAGGCTTGGTATTTTGCCAAAAATTGGTTGTTTTTTGCAGGAAGATTTTTGTTCGAAAAATGCTTCGAGAAAGATTTTAAATAGATCTGCGTCTGTTTCAAACTGATTTTCAAAGTTTTTGATCAGTTTTGAACTTGAAATTGAAAAATCTTCCTCCTTTCCTAGCAGATGTTTTCTTTTAAAAGTAATTTGAAATGAATCTACGTGTATTTGAAAATAATATAGAAGAATTTCCATCAGTTTTGAACGAGAAATTGTTGGTCAAAATGTTCATTTTCCTAAGCCTATCGCCTTGCTCTTTTGCTAAAATCGTCCTTCTTTCCTAGGAAGTTCTTTGCTCTAGAAGTGCCCAAAAACTGTTTTAAATTGGTTTTATGTGTTTTTTAAAGTGATTTAGAACCCTTATGATCATTTTTGAAACGAAAAAATTTTGCTCAAAAATCGTCATTTTCCTAAGGCTATAACCTTACTTTTTTGTCAAAAATCGTCCATTTTTCCTAGGAAGTTCTTTGCTCTAGAAGTGCCCAAAAACTGTTTTGAATTGGTTTTAGGTGTTTTTTAAAGTGATATAGAACCCTTATGATCATTTTTGAAACGAAAAAATTTTGCTCAAAAATCATCATTTTCCTAAGGCTATAACCTTACTTTTTTGTCAAAAATTCCATTTTTCCTAGGAAGTTCTTTGCTCTAGAAGTGCCCAAAAACTGTTTTAAATTGGTTTTAGGTGTTTTTTAAAGTGATTTAGAACCCTTATGATCATTTTTGAAACGAAAAAATTTTGCTCAAAAATCGTCATTTTCCCAAGGCTATAGGCTTACTTTTTTGTCAAAAATCGTCCATTTTTCTTAGGAAGTTCTTTGCTCTAGAAGTAGCTAAAAACTGTTTTAAATTGGTTTTAGGTGATTTTTAAAGTGATTTAGAACCCTTATTATCATTTTTGAAACGATAAAATTTCGCTCAAAAATCGCCATTTTCCCAAGGCTATAACCTTACTTTTTTGTCAAAAATCGTCCATTTTTCCTAGGAAGTTGTTTGCTCTAGAAGTGCCCAAAAACTGTTTTAAATTGGTTTTAGGTGTTTTTTAAAGTGATTTAGAACCCTTATGATCATTTTTGAAACGAAAAAATTTTGCTCAAAAATCGTCATTTTCCTAAGCCTATAACCTTACTTTTTTGTCAAAAATTCCATTTTTCCTAGGAAGTTCTTTGCTCTAGAAGTGCCCAAAAACTGTTTTAAATTGGTTTTAGGTGTTTTTTAAAGTGATTTAGAACCCTTATGATCATTTTTGAAACGAAAAAATTTTGCTCAAAAATCGTCATTTTCCCAAGGCTATAGGCTTACTTTTTTGTCAAAAATCGTCCATTTTTCCTAGGAAGTTCTTTGCTCTAGAAGTAGCCAAAAACTGTTTTAAATTGGTTTTAGGTGATTTTCAAAGTGATTTAGAACCCCTATGATCATTTTTGAACTGAAAAAATCTTGCTCAAAAATCGTCATTTTCCTAAGGCTATAGGCTTACTTTTTTGTCAAAAATCGTCCTTTTTTCCTAGGAAGTTGTTTGCTCTAGAAATGCCCAAAAACTGTTTTAAATTGGTTTTAGGTGATTTTCAAAGTGATTAAGAACCCTTATGATCATTTTTGAACTGAAAAAATCTTGCTCAAAAATCGTCATTTTCCTAAGGCTATAACCTTACTTTTTTGTCAAAAATCGTCATTTTATCCTAGGAAGTTGTTTGCTCTAGAAGTGCCCAAAAACTGTTTTAAATTGGTTTTAGGTGATTTTTAGAGCAATCTAGAACCCTTATGATCATTTTTGAAACGAAAAAATTTTGCTCAAAAATCGTCATTTTCCCAAGGCTATAACCTTACTTTTTTGTCAAAAATCGTCCTTTTTTCCCAGGAAGTTCTTTGCTCTAGAAGTGGCCAAAAACTGTTTTAAATTGGTTTTAGGTGTTTTTTAAAGTGATTTAGAACCCTTGTGATCATTTTTGAAACGAAAAAATTTTGCTCAAAAATCGTCATTTTCCTAAGGCTATAGCCTTACTTTTTTGTCAAAAATCGTCCTTTTTTCCCAAGAAGTTCTTTGCTCTAGAAGTGCCCAAAAACTGTTTTTAATTGGTTTTAGGTGTTTTTTAGAGCGATCTAGAACCCTTATGATCATTTTTGAAACGAAAAAATTTTGCTCAGAAATCGTCATTTTCCTAAGGCTATAGGCTTACTTTTTTGTCAAAAACCGTCCTTTTTTCCCAAGAAGTTCTTTGCTCTAGAAGTGGCCAAAAACTGTTTTAAATTGGCTTTAGGTGATTTTTAAAGTGATTTAGAACCCTTATGATCATTTTTGAACTGAAAAAATCTTGCTGAAAAATCGTCATTTTCCTAAGGCTATAGGCTTACTTTTTTGTCAAAAACCGTCCTTTTTTCCCAAGAAGTTCTTTGCTCTAGAAGTGGCCAAAAACTGTTTTAAATTGGCTTTAGGTGATTTTTAAAGTGATTTAGAACCCTTATTATCATTTTTGAAACGATAAAATTTCGCTCAAAAATCGACATTTTCCCAAGGCTATAACCTTACTTTTTTGTAAAAAATCGTCCTTTTATCCTAGGAAGTTCTTTGCTCTAGAAGTACCCAAAAACTGTTTTAAATTGGTTTTAGGTGATTTTTAAAGTGATTTAGAACCCTTATAATCATTTTTGAAACGAAAAAATTTTGCTTAAAAATCGTCATTTTCCTAAGGCTATAACCTTACTTTTTTGTCAAAAATCGTCCATTTTTCCTAGGAAGTTGTTTGCTCTAGAAGTGGCCAAAAACTGTTTTAAATTGGTTTTAGGTGTTTTTTAAAGTGATTTAGAACCCTTATGATCATTTTTGAAACGAAAAAAATTTGCTCAAAAATCGTCTTTTTCCTAAGGCTATAGCCTTACTTTTTTGTCAAAAACCGTCCTTTTTTCCCAAGAAGTTCTTTGCTCTAGAAGTGCCCAAAAACTGTTTTAAATTGGTTTTAGGTGATTTTTAAAGTGATTTAGAACCCTTATTATCATTTTTGAAACGATAAAATTTCGCTCAAAAATCGACATTTTCCCAAGGCTATAACCTTACTTTTTTGTCAAAAATCGTCCTTTTATCCTAGGAAGTTCTTTGCTCTACAAGTTCCCAAAAACTGTTTTTAATTGGTTTTAGGTGTTTTTTAGAGCGATCTAGAACCCTTATGATCATTTTTGAAACGAAAAAATTTTGCTCAGAAATCGTCATTTTCCTAAGGCTATAGCCTTACTTTTTTGTCAAAAACCGTCCTTTTTTCCCAAGAAGTTCTTTGCTCTAGAAGTGCCCAAAAACTGTTTTAAATTGGTTTCAGGTGATTTTTAAAGTGATTTAGAACCCTTATGATCATTTTTGAACTGGAAAAATCTTGCTGAAAAATCGTCATTTTTCTAAGGCTATAGGCTTACTTTTTTGTCAAAAATCGTCCTTTTTTCCTAGGAAGTTGTTTGCTCTAGAAATTCCCAAAAACTGTTTTAAATTGGTTTTAGGTGATTTTCAAAGTGATTTAGAACCCTTATGATCATTTTTGAACTGAAAAAATCTTGCTCAAAAATCGTCATTTTCCTAAGGCTATAACCTTACTTTTTTGTCAAAAATCGTCATTTTATCCTAGGAAGTTGTTTGCTCTAGAAGTGCCCAAAAACTGTTTTAAATTGGTTTTAGGTGATTTTTAGAGCGATCTAGAACCCTTATGATCATTTTTGAAACGAAAAAATTTTGCTCAAAAATCGTCATTTTCCCAAGGCTATAACCTTACTTTTTTGTCAAAAATCGTCCTCTTTTCCTAGGAAGTTCTTTGCTCTAGAAGTGGCCAAAACTGTTTTAAATTGGTTTCAGGTGATTTTTAAAGTGATTTAGAACCCTTATGATAATTTTTGAACTGAAAAAATCTTGCTGAAAAATCGTCATTTTTCTAAGGCTATAGGCTTACTTTTTTGTCAAAAATCGTCCTTTTTTCCTAGGAAGTTGTTTGCTCTAGAAATGCCCAAAAACTGTTTTAAATTGGTTTTAGGTGATTTTCAAAGTGATTTAGAACCCTTATGATCATTTTTGAACTGAAAAAATCTTGCTCAAAAATCGTCATTTTCCTAAGGCTATAACCTTACTTTTTTGTCAAAAATCGTCATTTTATCCTAGGAAGTTGTTTGCTCTAGAAGTGCCCAAAAACTGTTTTAAATTGGTTTTAGGTGATTTTTAGAGCGATCTAGAACCCTTATGATCATTTTTGAAACGAAAAAATTTTGCTCAAAAATCGTCATTTTCCCAAGGCTATAACCTTACTTTTTTGTCAAAAATCGTCCTTTTTTCCCAGGAAGTTCTTTGCTCTAGAAGTGGCCAAAAACTGTTTTAAATTGGTTTTAGGTGTTTTTTAAAGTGATTTAGAACCCTTATGATCATTTTTGAAACGAAAAAATTTTGCTCAAAAATCGTCATTTTCCTAAGGCTATAGCCTTACTTTTTTGTCAAAAATCGTCCTTTTTTCCCAAGAAGTTCTTTGCTCTAGAAGTGCCCAAAAACTGTTTTTAATTGGTTTTAGGTGTTTTTTAGAGCGATCTAGAACCCTTATGATCATTTTTGAAACGAAAAAATTTTGCTCAGAAATCGTCATTTTCCTAAGGCTATAGCCTTAGTTTTTTGTCAAAAACCGTCCTTTTTTCCCAAGAAGTTCTTTGCTCTAGAAGTGGCCAAAAACTGTTTTAAATTGGCTTTAGGTGATTTTTAAAGTGATTTAGAACCCTTATGATCATTTTTGAAACGAAAAAATTTTGCTCAAAAATCGTCATTTTCCTAAGCCTATAACCTTACTTTTTTGTCAAAAATTCCATTTTTCCTAGGAAGTTCTTTGCTCTAGAAGTGCCCAAAAACTGTTTTAAATTGGTTTTAGGTGTTTTTTAAAGTGATTTAGAACCCTTATGATCATTTTTGAAACGAAAAAATTTTGCTCAAAAATCGTCATTTTCCTAAGGCTATAGCCTTACTTTTTTGTCAAAAACCGTCCTTTTTTCCCAAGAAGTTCTTTGCTCTAGAAGTGCCCAAAAACTGTTTTTAATTGGTTTTAGGTGTTTTTTTAAGTGATTTAGAACCCTTATGATCATTTTTGAAACGAAAAAATTTTGCTCAAAAATCGTCATTTTCCTAAGGCTATAGCCTTACTTTTTTGTCAAAAATCGTCTATTTTTCCTAGGAAGTTCTTTGATCTAGAAGTGGCCAAAAACTGTTTTAAATTGGTTTTAGGTGTTTTTTAAGGTGATTTAGAACCCTTATGATCATTTTTGAAACGAAAAAATTTTGCTCAAAAATCGTCATTTTCCTAAGGCTATAGCCTTACTTTTTTGTCAAAAACCGTCCTTTTTTCCCAAGAAGTTCTTTGCTCTAGAAGTGCCCAAAAACTGTTTTTAATTGGTTTTAGGTGTTATTTAGAGCGATCTAGAACCCTTATGATCATTTTTGAAACGAAAAAATTTTGCTCAGAAATCGTCATTTTCCCAAGGCTATAGCCTTACTTTTTTGTCAAAAACCGTCCTTTTTTCCCAAGAAGTTCTTTGCTCTAGAAGTGGCCAAAAACTGTTTTAAATTGGTTTTAGGTGATTTTTAAAGTGATTTAGAACCCTTATGATCATTTTTGAACTGAAAAAATCTTGCTGAAAAACCGTCATTTTCCTAAGGCTATAGGCTTACTTTTTTGTCAAAAATCGTCCTTTTTTCCTAGGAAGTTGTTTGCTCTAGAAGTGCCCAAAAACTGTTTTAAATTTGTTTTAGGTGTTTTTTAAAGTGATTTAGAACCCTTATGATCATTTTTGAAACGAAAAAATTTTGCTCAAAAATCGTCATTTTCCTAAGGCTATAGCCTTACTTTTTTGTCAAAAATCGTCTATTTTTCCTAGGAAGTTCTTTGCTCTAGAAGTGCCCAAAAACTGTTTTCAATTGGTTTTAGGTGTTTTTTAAAGTGATTTAGAACCCTTATGATCATTTTTGAAACGAAAAAATTTTGCTCAAAAATCGTCATTTTCCTAAGGCTATAGCCTTACTTTTTTGTCAAAAACCGTCCTTTTTTCCCAAGAAGTTCTTTGCTCTAGAAGTGGCCAAAAACTGTTTTAAATTGGCTTTAGGTGATTTTTAAAGTGATTTAGAACCCTTATGATCATTTTTGAAACGAAAAAATTTTGCTCAAAAATCGTCATTTTCCTAAGCCTATAACCTTACTTTTTTGTCAAAAATTCCATTTTTCCTAGGAAGTTCTTTGCTCTAGAAGTGCCCAAAAACTGTTTTAAATTGGTTTTAGGTGTTTTTTAAAGTGATTTAGAACCCTTATGATCATTTTTGAAACGAAAAAATTTTGCTCAAAAATCGTCATTTTCCTAAGGCTATAGCCTTACTTTTTTGTCAAAAACCGTCCTTTTTTCCCAAGAAGTTCTTTGCTCTAGAAGTGCCCAAAAACTGTTTTTAATTGGTTTTAGGTGTTTTTTTAAGTGATTTAGAACCCTTATGATCATTTTTGAAACGAAAAAATTTTGCTCAAAAATCGTCATTTTCCTAAGGCTATAGCCTTACTTTTTTGTCAAAAATCGTCTATTTTTCCTAGGAAGTTCTTTGATCTAGAAGTGGCCAAAAACTGTTTTAAATTGGTTTTAGGTGTTTTTTAAGGTGATTTAGAACCCTTATGATCATTTTTGAAACGAAAAAATTTTGCTCAAAAATCGTCATTTTCCTAAGGCTATAGCCTTACTTTTTTGTCAAAAACCGTCCTTTTTTCCCAAGAAGTTCTTTGCTCTAGAAGTGCCCAAAAACTGTTTTTAATTGGTTTTAGGTGTTATTTAGAGCGATCTAGAACCCTTATGATCATTTTTGAAACGAAAAAATTTTGCTCAGAAATCGTCATTTTCCCAAGGCTATAGCCTTACTTTTTTGTCAAAAACCGTCCTTTTTTCCCAAGAAGTTCTTTGCTCTAGAAGTGGCCAAAAACTGTTTTAAATTGGTTTTAGGTGATTTTTAAAGTGATTTAGAACCCTTATGATCATTTTTGAACTGAAAAAATCTTGCTGAAAAACCGTCATTTTCCTAAGGCTATAGGCTTACTTTTTTGTCAAAAATCGTCCTTTTTTCCTAGGAAGTTGTTTGCTCTAGAAGTGCCCAAAAACTGTTTTAAATTTGTTTTAGGTGTTTTTTAAAGTGATTTAGAACCCTTATGATCATTTTTGAAACGAAAAAATTTTGCTCAAAAATCGTCATTTTCCTAAGGCTATAGCCTTACTTTTTTGTCAAAAATCGTCTATTTTTCCTAGGAAGTTCTTTGCTCTAGAAGTGCCCAAAAACTGTTTTCAATTGGTTTTAGGTGTTTTTTAAAGTGATTTAGAACCCTTATGATCATTTTTGAAACGAAAAAATTTTGCTCAAAAATCGTCATTTTCCTAAGGCTATAGCCTTACTTTTTTGTCAAAAACCGTCCTTTTTTCCCAAGAAGTTCTTTGCTCTAGAAGTGCCCAAAAACTGTTTTTAATTGGTTTTAGGTGTTTTTTTAAGTGATTTAGAACCCTTATGATCATTTTTGAAACGAAAAAATTTTGCTCAAAAATCGTCATTTTCCTAAGGCTATAGCCTTACTTTTTTGTCAAAAATCGTCTATTTTTCCTAGGAAGTTCTTTGATCTAGAAGTGGCCAAAAACTGTTTTCAATTGGTTTTAGGTGTTTTTTAAAGTGATTTAGAACCCTTACGATCATTTTTGAAACGAAAAAATTTTGCTCAAAAATCGTCATTTTCCCAAGGCTATAACCTTATTTTTTTATCAAAAATCGTCATTTTTTCCCAAGAAGTTCTTTGCTCTAGAAGTGCCCAAATACTGTTTTAAATTGGTTTTAGGTGTTTTTTAAAGTGATTTAGAACCCTTATGATTTAGAACCCAAAACAATTTCAATCAATTCTGTACCAAAACATTTTTGATGAAATATATCATTTCCTTAAGCTTATATCCTTGCACTTTTGCCTGAAACGGACTGTTCATACTGAGTTTTTTGCTCTGAAATTGCCTAAAACTGGTTTAAAATGTAGTTATGTTTATTTTAAAGTGGATATAAATATTTATCAGTTTTAACACCAAAAATGTTTTGTGAAAATTGGTCGATTTCTAATCCTAAAGGGTCGTTTTTTGTCAAAAATCGATTTTTTTATAGAAGATCTTATTCTGATAATGTATTGAAATGGATCCAAGTGTACTTCAAATTGATTTGGAACATTTCTGATAAGTTGTGAATGGAATTGTTTTTTTCGAAAACGGTCATTTAAAATGGTTCGGGACTGTTTCAAAACCCAAATTCGAAAATGCCTTATGGATCTGGATTAGATGGAAAATAATTTGGCTAAATATCTAAGAACTGAAAAAGTCTACGATCAACCAGGATGAATATTAAAGCCGTTTAAAACAATTACGATTTTGCAAATTACGAACACTTTAGCAAAAATGCTCATCTTTCAATAGGGTAGCTTCTTCAAAACGCAATGTTTCAGAGTATGCAATGTAAAATTGTGTCTAGTGAGCAATTTAAACGAAGATTACTATCACAGTAATTTGTTGGGCCAACAGTTCTGGCGTAAAAGTGCATGTATTTTTGTTTTATTTTTTGAAAAAGCTTTTTATGCCAAGTTTAAATACTGTTGCCCAAAAAGTTTAATGCCCAAAAATGCCCATCTGTTTAATGCAGTTCAAACTTGTTTAGTTTTGTTTGACATTACTTGCAACTGATTAGCGCGATATAGGACATCTTCGCCAATGAAACTGCCTTGCAAAAAACTTTTTTTAAAAGCATAGTCATATAAAAGAAACATATTAAAATTTTGTTCAGGAATGTTTTATCGGCGATCACCGCAACAATATTTCAAAAACGATAGAACTTAACGACCTTTCTACGCTACTGTCTCTGGTTGAATTTCTAGAGTGAGTCAGGGCTGTAATGTTGTGAACATCTCAGACCTAACTTACATGCATTCATCTCGTTCACGTCTCCTGCAATTGAAATGAAAACAATTAATTTTCACGACCTTTGGAAAATTGCAGGCTATTTTAATTAATTTACAAAAATACATGCAAAGAAAAGGCCATGGTAGGAGGAACGCTCATCATACAGGTGGAGAAATACTGTATCCTGGAATGAATTACTCATAAATGATTTTGGATGTATATAATGAAAGATTAGTTTTCCACAGATTGATGTCAAATTTTGTGATAAAATATGGATACATTATTGCTAGACTTAGCTTCGTCAATACAGTACAGAGGTTCAAGAAGCAAAACAAGTGACTAAGGGGACTGGGTCACATCCTAGGAAGCAAGCTTGCGAAGAAAAAATGACAGGAAAAAAGCAAAGGTCAACAACTCATACAATGGAGTGACTGCGTGAAAAACAAGGCTTTATAACCAGGAGTGCGAAAGACAGATTACAGGTATTAGTCGAGCAATGTAAAGGACGATATTTTTTGCGACGATCTGATTTGAATATGGAGGATTGTGGGAAGGGAGGATAATTTGAAAACTGGTTGAAATGTAAACAGAACAAGGCTTTTAACATAAGTTAACGTAGCATAAGTTACCTTGGGGCTGCTCTGATGATGTCATCTACTCTTAAAACCATCTCTGCTGCTTCAACTGCAGATATCAACGCCTGGCGCTTAACTTTGAAGGATTCTGTTATTCCCAAGGAAACCATGTCTGCTATACAGCCATTGTCCATATCTAGGGCAGATTTAAACGACCAATGTAAACATTTTCAATTCCTTGTGAAGCAGAAAACAAAAATTGACAATATCGGATGTACTTCAAGCCCTGAACTATCCAAAACAATACTTTAGGTGAACTGTATTTTAGGACCTTCAAGCAAACGTCGAACTGTCCGACCAACTCCTGTCCGACCAATCCCTTTCCTACCAACTTCTGTCCGATCGATCCCTGTCCAACTAACTCCTGTCGTAGATCCACTTTTCTTCGACCCGTTTCATCATATCCGCACATTATTTTTCCTGTTTCTATTTTATACCTGTTCTTCCACCTACATTCTATTACATTTAAAACACAAGGGTAATTGGCCATATCCATTCAAAACACCGACTGATGTAGAGGTGAAATGCCACTCGCTTACGTTTTTCCCTTAAAAAGTTTCAGGCGAGAAATTGTCGAAAGTGATTCTATGTATCTGTTGTATTCTTAAGTGAGAATATCATAAATAATTGAAATAATATTGAGCAAACTATAGCCAGCGAGCTAGCACTCTACAAGAAGAACGTCAAAGGTACCTAATCCAAAGTTTGTTTTTCCTTCCGTGTGAGCTGCTCTTAATTGTGACACTAATTCAGAACTGTCAAATCCAGCATTGTCAGCAATTATCGTTGGGAGCTGCAATTAAAAAGTAATTTTATATTTTTACAACTATAATCATTAAAGAAAATACATTATAGTAAAGTTTGGACACTATTACAGTTCAAGTACCAAAAGATCCCAGAATTCTAAGGCCGAAAATGATGATGACAACAAAAGAAGCTGGTCTAAAGACAATGCCTATATTAACACTGATAACAAGATCATGATGAAACTGATACTTCAACGCCAAACAACCACTAAAATGGAGTGGAAATATCATATCAAGTAGTAAAAAGAAAGATTTAGATCGGGGAATTAACAGAGTAAAACTTTATTTGCTACCTTTGTTCAAAGAACCTAGGAATTCAATGTAAAAGAGAATCACTGATCGTTCATTCTTCATTAACCTTGCCTACAAGCAATACATTACTTCTTATTTTCTAAGTTTTCGAGATGAGCGAACCTGTCGCAAAGCATGTGCAAATGCCTCCATCGCCATTGATTCTTTTCCTGGCGTCTGTGCAGCTAGTCCGTTAACAGCATTCGCCATTAGCATCTCAGAGGAACCACCACCATAAATTATTTTTGTTTCTTTAACTGTTTGTGAAAGAACGCAAAGTGCATCGTGAAGTGACCTTTCTGCTTCGTCTAAGATCTGCTGGGTCGCACCACGCAGTACAACGCTGCAAGCTTCACCCATTGCAACTCCAGAGAAATGAATGAGCTGTCAATCGATAAAAAAGATGAGCTGTAATAAAATGTAACCTCTCGGGTTGCATTACAATAAACAATATTTCAAACCAACTTGCACTCTTAAGTAGGAAAAAATCCAAACCTGAAACTGAATCTTATAAAATCTACCCCAACCCTAAATGAATTTTTAATATTAATTCTATTTGACTTAAAACTTTCATTGAACATAGCTACACATAAAAGACATTCATGCTGAGAAAACTTCATTAAAAACATATAAATTATGAATATAAACCTTGTCTTCGCCAATCATGATTTCTTCTATGAGTTTACACTTTCCAAGTTTAACAAGTTCTGGTTTTCCGAATGTTGAAACTATTTCGCCGCCTGGAAATTGAAAGGAGAATGATGTACATAAGACTGTGCATAAAATTTGAAATCATTAAATATATTTTTATAATTCAAACAATACAGTGAAAAAACTTTATTTTTTCCTAAGAACATAAATTTATATTCCAAGAACTTATGGAAAAGGCATACAAAAGCTTTTGAATCCAGAGTCTCGCCCAAATAATTCATTTGACTGAAACTGTTCTATGTTTCATTTCTTTCAAATAATTCATTTGACAGAAAACAATCTAATACTTTGTTGATTCTTAAAAGCCACTCGATGATTTCTTTTTCTACGATTTGGAAAAGTTTTAGATGTATCAAGATTTGTCTACTTCCAAGCTCTTGCAGACCAGAGAGACAAGAGTAGAGTCTTTTGAACAACCTGTAATCTGTTTACCTGTAACTAGAGCAAGGCGCTCGACACCTTCGAAATCCGCGTGTTCAATCGCCATTACTCCGTTGTCTGCAAATAGTTGCTCAGGGTAATTGTAAATTAGTTGCCTGCAAAATGGTTAACTGTCTTAGTATAATGGGAAATTGAGGAAAAGCATTAGAGCTAGGCGCAGCAAAGATTTTCGGAGAAAGGCTGCTGTTTGAAAATCAAAATGAAATCGGAAAGGAGAGTTGTAAATCAAAATGAACTCAAAAAGAAGGAAATACCTATTAATGAAACAATTTATATCATGCTTCAAAATGAGGTCGACTTTGTCTTTCATTTTCTCCTAGAAAGAGACAATCACATTGATACCCCATTTTTAAACTACATATTATCTTCGCATGAAGGCAGTTGTAGTAAAACTAATTTATTGCTGCTGGATTGTGTTTCATTGTATTTATTTCTACACCACCTTGGTATAAATTAATTGAAATAATTAATTAATTGATTGAAAAGATTGAGTTAATTTCGACAAAGAACGCATTGTGATCGAGTTTGAATTGCATTATCGCATTGGAGCATAGTTGTACTTTAGTTGCAAGTGAAGATGCGTCGAGCCTAATTAGATTAAATTGCATATCATATCTTCTCTTAACATCATAGTAGGAAGTTCCTTCCAGGACTAACATTTTGTTGGCACGTTTCTAATTCGCTTCCATATTTTCGAATATTGGCAACATTACCAACCTTATCACATGAACTACAATCTTTCACACAAAATTGTGGAAATCCTGATACTGGAACTAATTCCTGGGTGATACAAGTGCCTTCGTATAACAGGCAAAGATGTATAATGAAAAGATATGATTGCACGTTAGACCTTTTTTATCATTACTGGAAAAAACAGCATTATTTTCGTTTTTGTAAAATATGACGACTCTTTTAAGATTTCTGAGCCAGAATAAAGAGTTTAAAAAATACGCAATAGAGAAATTTTGCGTTTCTTCTCCTAGGTTTATCTTTATGTGTGTATTATCACATTTTCAAAGTTTCTAGTTTTATTTGATAGCCGAGCAGATGACTTTAAATTCAAAGAAACAAACAGACCTTCTCAGCAACCTCCAACTCCGCAACTTTCGCTACAGAGTCTACTTTGACTTTGGAACCAAACACCTAAAATTAACGAAAGAGTTTGAAAATCCTTTCTGAGATTTCAGCACTCTGAGTTTTGCAAACAAGAATACTTGGCTGATTTCAACAATTAATAAATTCACAACAGAAAAGGTTTTAGTAAAGTGAAGAAAAATTCAAGTTGCAGCTTAAACGCATCATGCTGGGTTTCATGATGTCCGCCATGATTGGCATTCAAGCTTGTCCCATGGTAGCGACTTCCGTGGCCTAATTTAGTGTTGGCACCACCTGCATTTCGTGTAATAATATTTTGCAATCATTCTAGTGGTTTGAAGATATCCCATTTGGAATCATTTTCTATTTGCAACACGGATGAAATGAATACAAAGCGGATCAGACTAAAACTGAAAAATGAGTGTAGAGTACCTTGATTTTATCGGCATCCATTGGTGTGTTTGCGATCAATATTTTTGCATTTTCGATTCTTTTCGGCTGATTAACACCAATCTTTTTATCCAATAAAAATCCTTAAAGGCATCAACATAACAATTCATTAGCACCCTGAATTTAAATGGAAGCGAAGGTAAAATATTACGGGGCAACGTGAGATGATTGAAGACCCAACCGCCACTACTGTATGTTGTGAGTTTTTTTAGTTGGGAATGTTAGGGAGAAACCCAGGGGCCTAAAAAAGCAAAAATAAACGAAAGTAAAGGGATGCTAAAAAAAAGGTAGATAAGATCGGGTTTGTCGAGTGTAGTTTTGAAAGAAGACCTTTGATAATGAAATGCAAGAGGAGGAAGCAAGGCAGTACATGTTAAGATTAACAAAGAATTAAACCTAAAGAGAAGTGAAACACGCGGAGAGATGGAGCCAAGATATGGAAGGCTGCAGGTCAAAAACTAATAGTAGAAAAAAAGTATCCAAGCATTTATAAAATTGGAGATGAAGAGGCTGCTGCCAAATACTGCCCCACAGCGCAACAATAAGTTGTAATAGTCAAAGTAACAAATAAGACCAATTCCTCTTTATTAACAATAAAAGTTTACAGTTATAACTGTTATAAAATTAAATCTTAGTTACCTTCATCTAAAAATGAATCTTCAAGACTGCCTCCAAGTTTTTTTATTACTTGGATTGCATTCAAGTCACAGCTTCCCTATAAAAAACGTTGACTGATGAGGTACAGGAAATGACTATTTGAAAAAACATTTTTAATTGCATTGAAACTCCATCATAGAAGACAGCGAAGACAGATCTTGCAAGGTAAGACTTCAACTGACAAGTACCTTCAACCTTAAAACAGCGTCGACTGCTAGTTTAGCAAATTTCTCTTTATGCTGCGTTAGAATTTTCGAGCTTAGTGTTGTCCTTGCAATGTTCGTCAAATCCTCCTTGAACTTCTCTGCGTTTGAGCTGTGGTCGACTGCGTGTGATGCCAGTGCTTTTTCTGCCACCTTAACTGCCTTACGCCACCCTAATATGATGGTCTGTGGATGAATCTTGCATGCAATTAGTTTTTCAGCTTCCTGAAATAAAAAAAGCATAATTCATATCGAGAAGGCGGCATCGAGCATAAACTTTGTAGCAACAAGCAACTAGAATTCTTCAAAAAGCCGGCAGATCATTTTTCCATTTAAAAACATCGTGGCTGATTTACGAGGCCCATCGAAAGGAGCCTTTCTACTCTTGAAAACTTTAGAGGGATCTCGTTGAAGATGGAGCTTTATAAATAATTCATGTCATTCAATCTAATTTGGTTTCCTTTTTTTAAATAAAAGAGAGTTTACCAACCTTAGTCTAAAAATATTCTTAGCTCTAACTATACCACTCGTCTTTGCCGGAGTACATCGCTTATTTAGAAGCATTTTCTAGGCCAAGTCTATTTTACAAGATCGGAAGGCTTGAGATGAGACAGGGGTGGGAATCTTCCATACTCTCTGCCAACTGAGAGAAAATTCGCTCCATATTTCGACTTTTGCAAGTATGTGAAGTAGGTGGCTCTTTTATTGTATCTATTTTATGTGTAACTAGAACTATTCTTATGTGTATAGTTTCAAAATAATAACTTATTTGATTACCCGAAGTAACTCGCTGGCAAGAACTGCAACTGTAGTTGTACCATCACCAACTTCATCGTCTTGGACTTTTGAAATATCTGTGGAAGCAAAAATTCATTCTAGTGTTATTGGAAACATCCATCAAAACAAGAAGAGAGCAGATGAACCCTTGCTACTTGTGCGAATAATTCATGAGTAGAGCTACAATACTGCAAGGTAGAAGGCACATTAAATGAAAGGATAGCACAGCAGTTGTAGGCCACCTTCACTACACCCATATTGCAACAGAATGAATCGACTTGGCCATTTTTCTTTTTTCGAAAAACACTGCACATGAAAGGACCACGGAAAATAAAGGGACGCTATTCCAAAAAATTGAACAAGTTTCATTTTGCCCTGAGAAAAACGTTTACCGTGTTTGTCGAAAAACGGTAAGACAACGGTCCACTTAGTTCCTACCATTTAGTGAGTGAAGATGGTGGTTTCAAAGACATGGGCAGAGCAGAGGTGCAGGTTGTTCACAACAAACAAAGAACAAATACTGAGTCTCGATAAGGCTTTGCTAGTTTTATTGCATGGAAGAAGGTTTTCAAAGAGGGTTTGTTCAAAAGATGTAACAAGGATTCTTGTTTCCTACCCGGACTCCTATTAAAGAATTTCAGCATCGAAATACTTGTGCAGCTACCAAAGTGAAAACAAGCAACATCATTGAACGAAAAATAATCAATTTGGCAGACAAAGAACAAGAAAATATGACAGGACTTTATACAATTCATCAGCTGTAAGAGCTGAAAATTATTATTGCGTATTTTTTTACTAATTGCGATGAAATACAGAAAAACAATAAATACTTAGGCCGATAGCTAGGACATGTCTTCTACTTTGCAACAAGCCCACTTGGCCTCGAGAACAGTGTCAAACCCTTTGCATCGCTATACAAAACAATGGCGTTTCGAGACCAAAACAGGGATGTCCACATCTTTTGCCCCCTTTCGATACCTATTATGTTTTATGGCGACAAAATTTTCAACTTGACCACTACTCAACTACTCAACTAATGTTAAGGCCCAATAATATATAGCATATGTCCAAAACTTAAAAATAACTGAATTCTCGAAACATTCGTCAGCCGCAACCTCTCTTTAATTCTTCAAATACACTACCAATATTGTCCATTGAACGGAAATGTCATTTCAAAAGTTCTGACGTTTTGAACACTGATATTCTCAAAGCTGAGTATCCCAGCACTCCTGCTTTCTGAAACAGACGAGTTTCTTCAACTTGTTGATTTGCAACATCAGGTATTGTTTCAGCGCTTTGCTTCTATATATGAAAATCAAAGCATTCCAAAAACAGATGGATGGCATTATAGTCACACTGACGTAATAAAAGAAACGAACTGATGCAGGCGAGGTCCTGTGCTTGACATAGGTGAACCAACTTGTCCACAGATCAACTATCACAAATGGCAAAAAACTAATTACAAGGGCTACCAGGATAAGCAGAACTGTTTTCGTGAATTCATACGAATATGAAGAGGATCTTGTATTTCGCTCCTTGTCTATAACTATCACTCTCATTGGCATATCACCTTGCTTGCGTCTTCTGTTTCTTACTCGATAACATACTTTGAAATAAAGAATATACACAGTAAGCATAATCACTACGTCTACACATTTCAAGATGAAGTTCGGCCATGGCGAAGATATTCTTCCGAAAACATGCGTGCTGAAAATGGCATGTGCTAATGGTAAGACAAAGCAAAGCACCACGAGACAGTTCGCCAAATTGCCCGACATTAGAGACCATCTTAGGCCAGTGCTGGTCAGGTTTTTAAGGCTTGGGTTTATTTTCAGGTAGCGGTGGTAGGCGATCAATGCAGTAAGGTAGACAGAAACGTTCAGGTTGAACTGAAGGGCAAAAACAGTAGCGTACTCAAGAAGGCAGAAACGGGTCTCTCTGTATTTGCTGAACAGTACAAGGAGTTGGGGCATTGCTGTGAGTGCATACATTCCATCTGATATAGTCAACATAAACACGTACCATCTACATCGTGAGTTCAGTGATCGTGTTTTGTACAAGGCGACACCTTGAAATAAATTTATGAAGAGAATACAAGGCAGAGTGATACCAGTGATAAACAAGATTGCATCGGACTGGCCTTTGTTGAGAAGTACTCGGTCTTTGAAGGCATTTTGGCATTCGCTTTCGTTCATCTTGCCACAATATGCTCTGTCGAAATTTCAAAAGCTGCCCATCTGGGGAATCTTGTTATTCCGCCAGTACAAACAAATTCAAATACATCTCTTGAATGAAATGCAGACGCTTTCCCAATCACTATTCACGCCGTCGATGTTGTGGATAAAAATTGATCAACATGATGCTTTACCATTAGTTAGAGATAATTCATTTGATGCGATTTGGTTCAAACTAATGATTGCTTTACACCTGTTTTTCCTTATCATGAACACAACCACTTCTTCTTGTTTAATTAAAAGTTTATGATTTAGAACAAATATAACAAGCCTGACATACAGGCCACAGTGGCTTCAAATGAACTAATAGAATGTTCAAGCAGGCTTCCCTCGAAACAATGCAGGCAAAAAAGAACAAAGAGGATAAACGAGCATAATAACAACAAACGATCATTAATTAACTGCTGCCGTAGAAACCAAACAATTGAGGCAGTCTTTTTAGACAAAACAACCGCTAGGGGGCATTCACATAGTACGTACGCAGGGAGGGGGAGGGCGGGTCTGTCAAAAAACGTACGTTTGCGTACGTGTAGAAGGGGGAGGGGGATAACGTAGTTCGAGTACGTACGCAAAATACTTTTTTAGAAAGAGGTTCTTCAAAAAAAGGTAGAGCCATGAATTTTGGTTCGGTTAAATCTCTGCGCCATAATTGCTTCGAGATTGTGGTGTGCGATGAGATCCTATGTTGCACAAATAAAGCCATTTTATGCACGACTAGCTTGTCAGTTTTTTCCAAATTCCGAAGGCTAAAAAACGAAAAGGTTGAAAGAGCCACTAAAGCCTCAGAGCCTAAAGTCCTAAAATCCAAAGCATAGGTATTGCCAACTAACAGGGGTGGGGGTCGCGACGTTGAATTTGCAGTTCCCCCACCGCAATCAGAAATTCTGCCAAAGTCTTGGTGTTATGTTATCTCTATCCAAGTAATAGATACATGCATATAGTTACTAATTACCAAGTTTTTAGAACCATATCTTTAATTACCTGATGATAACCCAGGCCGATAGAAGGCCGTCGCTACGGAGAGGGGGGGGTGGAGGGGTGTAGCACCCCGTAGAAAAACATTTCAAACAATCTTTTGGTGGTAAAAAACTTGTAAATGGCTTTGAAAAAAGCAAACATTTAGTAAACTAAAGCTTTTCGTCTGACACTCTTCAGAGTTTAAAACGTCAGAACATAGATCGAAAACTCTACGCTAAGAAATATATCCACTGCAAGAATTCTCACTGATACAGTTAAACCAGCTTTATTTTTCATGTTAAATTTCAACCAACCAAATGCATTTGTATTGTTTGATTGTCCAATTAGAACGCAACATACCATAACCTGATTTACTTTTATCTGGTTTAATTTGCCTGTGAATAGGTATAAGAATACTTGTCTCAAAAACTTTGTTCTTAAATACATAAGAACCTAATTATTTTACAGTGTAACCTTATATTGTCTAATTATTTAATGATTAAACCAGGTGTCCTTTAAACCAATTCCAAGGGTCTGTGCTCACACATGCACGACAGAATCTATTTCAATAACATTTCCATCTTTCTACCAAACTCACCATCAAACAAAACCTGAAAAACCCTAACCTAGTGGTGTCCCAGTCTGCATTCCTTGTAGTGCACGGGGAAAATCTCCCCACACCACCTTTTTAGCTTCCAGCCACACCTGCCCCTCTAATCATGTTAGTTTTTTTTAAATAATTGTATAAAAGGGTATAAAATATTTGAAGGTCATTGCCAAATAGTCTGTATAAAGGAGCAATCTATGTAAATCTAAAAGGGGTTGTCTTAAGAGCCTTACTATGGGTGTGCCCCTAGTCCATCCTGTTCCAGTACGGTGTTTCACTGGACCTGTGCCTTCAAAGTGCCATAATTTACTCTTATTGATCTTCCCCATGCCAAAATCAAGGAATGAAGACTGGGTGGTGTCAAACATGAATAACTGCAAATCAATACAACTTTCCAGAAAACTTCAAAATTGTTTCCTGATTGCCTCATGTTTGCAAAATTTCACAAATAAATAAAATATATACTTGGAAATGTTATGAAAATACAAGAAGAGATCAGTGGTGCCTTATTATATATTTTATAGTGCTGAGCACAATAACAACCTTTTTTGTTCCACATTATTTCTAACTAGTGCTCTCTGCTACAGTTGTTTTGCAGGAGAAACCTTTCATTTGAATTGCACCAAATCATCATTAATGCATGAGTGATACCTATGTCATTTGTTTTGTGGTTAAATCATCTGCATTTAAACATATTGAAATGGTACCAAATTTTAAAGCACATTAAAACATTAGTCTGCAGCATATTGATAACAAAGCAGTGCAGACCAAACAGGACTGTAACCTCAAAGAAATGGCAGGATACCATTTTCATAATATTGATAGGCACTTTAGACAACTTCAAAATCATAAATGATTTACCATTTTGCAGCAAAAGACTACAGAAAAATGTCCTAAGTATTATAATTTTTCAATCTCCAAGCCCCTTTTTCTCAATAAACAATAACTGTGTACCATGTTTATTAACTATTATCTTTAGAGAGCACAGGCAGTTTGTTTGTTTGTTTATTTGCAATCTCATTTTGAATCAAATGTAATTTTAAGCTACAACACCGTAACTTGTGTCTAATTTGTTTATTTAAGAACTCAAGATTGTCTATGGTTGGAAAAAGCCATGAGTGACAAATAGTAGTATGCTTATAAATAATAGTTCCTACAAGAAAAAGTATATAATTATAAAAATACTTAATAAACAGATAAATTCATTTCATGCTAGACAACAAATGTATGGCTAATTTGTTGACTGCTGAACAAAATTAAGATTTCATGACCCCACTAAAGTGACATGAGAAGTGCATTAACATGAAAGAATTATAAGCCTTTAACTTACCAACCAATACTTTTCCAGCAGGATTATCAATACCAACAGATCTAAGAATTGTTGCACCATCATTTGTTATCTGAATGCTTTCTGATCTACTGCTTGAGATAAGAATTTTATCCTGTCAAATAGAAGAAAAAGGAATAATATAAATAGAAAGGTAACACCTTATTTTTTACCTCAAAGCACACCCTTAATAATTCAGACAAACATATATCTTAATGTAGATATTTTTTAGTCAAATAAGATTTGCATTGTGACTTATAATTATATCATATATAAACAGCAAGCCAAATGACATACCATTCCTTTTGGGCCAAGAGTTGTTTTCACTAAATCTCCTATAGCAATGGCTCCAACAAAGGAAGACTAAAAATGAAAATTGCATACCAAAAATTATAAAACAAAATAGGAAATGCAAATAAAATTAGGATGGTATATATAAAAGAAACATTGATCTTACCAGACAATTATACTCATTACAAATCAATTTCAGTGCATATCACACAAATCAAATTCTTATTTTCAAAAACATAACATCCAATTTATTGCATTCCCATTCCAAAACATATAGATATAAACCATCCTATATATTTCAACAATTTCCAACAAGTAAGCAGAAAGGTTCAAAGACAAGCAGCTTCAACATGACAAAGAGGTGATTTCATAAAGTCTCAGCCATGGCTGGAAAATTTGCTTTACCACTAACATAGGAAAACATTATTCGCAATATCATTCAACACAAGTTTCAATTGAAAAAGTTTTGAGCCGACTCACTTTGATTTTTAATGTTAAAACAACTGATCAGAATAAAAAACATCTTCACTGGATTCATACTGGAAAACATTTCATTGAGTATGAAACTAAAATTCTTCAAGAAGTTATCATTGCACTTACCATCCTAGCTGATTCTGCCTTTTCTTCTTCAGCTCCATATTTGAGAATATTTATAGGGTTCATTGAACCTTGTTCATTAGCCTGCAAAATAGTTTGGACTTTGCAAAATAAATGATATAATTATAATTCAATTGTTGATCAAAAAAAATATCTCAACTTTGAAAAGCTTACACTGTTGATGATTGATGAATTAAGTTTCTTTTTTGGCGGTACTGAACTTGGAAATGGCATTGAGAAAAGCAAACATTTCACAACATATTGGCTTGCCACTTAGACTTATTGGAAGTCGCTGTGTCATAGTTTGGTAAACAAACCAAATACACAGGACATGCGTTTTTGCACATTGGAATAATGGCGGATGGTGCTTTGGTGCTTCTTATCATTATTTTTTTCCTTGCATAAAACATACAAAAATTAGAAAGCTTCGCACGATGAGCACAGATACAAAACACAGTTTTGTTCCAGATTGATTTTCCTATTGAGTGCTGGTTGTTTCACCCCAACAATTTCACTCAACTGGCATGTTGCCATGTTGGATGTCCCTTGTGACACAGCCCCTTTAACTCATCTTGGACATAGGTAAAAGGATGCGATGTCAATCATGATTCCAATGTCTTCAGACCAAAAACTAACCATTTACTTAAGCACACAAAGTACCAGGACATTTTCCTTTCCAAATGGTTTATACCAGTGAATTTTTGCATCTTATAGAATTCATCCAAAGATATGTACAGGATCAAAAATCCCACATCATCAATAGAGTTCTGGCGCGATCATGTCACAAAAATTATTTCAAGAATTTTTCATTTTTGACATTATGATGCAAAAAACAATTTTGAATACTTAAATACATAAATGTCCAGATACGTAAATGTCCCAAATCAGTTGAAAGTATTACAAATTGGCAGAGATATGGCCACAATAGCAAAGGCTTTTCCCCCATTAAACCACTGTAACTTGCTCTTGGTTCATAACTTTATGAATCAGACCAGAATAACAGTAACCTGTGACCAAGCTTTAAAACTTCATTGGCCATATCTAGCGCAATTTTCAACATAATTAACTGATTTTGCATGTTGAGAGGTAATTTATGCTATCATTTAAATTTTGTGCACAAATTTTAAGAATCTAAAAGTAGATTTTTAATGACATCACACTTCAGTACTTAACTATCAATAACATGTCTTGCAGCCATAACTGATTAAATTTATTGTATATATTTGTTTCTACCTAGCACCCAAAGGTAGTTTTTAGTACACTGAGATGCTTATGCTTATTGCGCAGTGTCCTAGTCCTTCCTCTCGATGTGACCACACCTCGTGAATCCTACGCCTGGAATTACAGAGAGCTACGACTCTCCTCACTCTGGGTGAAAGGTTGGTCAGGTCAGGGACTTGAACCACGGAACCTTAGGTCCGTAGTCAGCACCTCTAACAACTGAGCCATCTTTGAACTAAATTCAGATTTGATTTACGATAACATTAAAATGCAAAGGTGTTTTCTTCTTTGTCTCAAGGACTGCCATCAATTGTTCTCATAATTTTGATGCCCCACAAAAAGATTTGTGAACTGATTGCAAGTAAAGATGAAGGGTTCTCTCCAAAATAGGTTAAACTATGAAGAGAGTTCATCCTTTCTTATCTCTATACATTATCCTTCCCCTTATTTTATGTGAATTTGTACCATTTTGTATTGTTTATTTTATTATGAAGTTCTTTTTATCGTGCATTAATTAAATCGTAGGTTGAGGAATTTCAAAATGCTAACTGTGTAAAACTTAACTGAAATATATATAGGCCTATATTCAACCCAATAATATTCATAACCGTAAAATGGTGCACATTAATAGTTTAATAAAAAACTAAGATAAATCTTAAAAGTAATTATACAGAAATAAAAATTTGCAGTTGCAGAACATATGCACACAATCAAATCGAAAAAATGGGCCTAAGTTGAATACAACAAAAGCATTGCTTCACGAAGCAAGAATTTCCAAATCAACTGTGTAAATATTGCAAACTCAATTTACAATGAGTACAATAATCTAAATGTAAAAGATAGGTACGTACCATTTTGGAAACTTTAAAAGAGGAAAGCTTTTAATACAGCTGCTGGCGTTCCCTTCCCTAACTGCGAACCTTCGAGAAGACACATGCCCGCCTTGGCCTCTTTTGAGAATTACACTGCGAGGGAAGGACCCTCTGCGGAGGTATGGTGGTATCGAGGCTATTATGTGTCACTTGGAAAACCATGATGGTCTTTTGTCTTCAGTAGGCCAAGACGACACTTGTTGGGGGTGACAAAGAACAAAATAACAGCAAAATGGTAAGTTTTTCAGTATCCTACATGTAAGATTTTACGTAGTTTTTGCTATTCAGTTGTTTTTTGGTAAGAGTTTTTACAGCTGTTGTCTAAACTACCCGATATGCTGATTTGTGCGTGCATCGAACTTATGTTCAAGAAGTGAAGAAACAAATTATATCATGACGAGCCACATTCGTCTTGTACACCTATCTTTCTGAACGAAAGAAACACCAGAGGATTTTTATGAAATATGCTAAGCATGTCCTCAGCAAGATTCTGTTGCAACGTAAATTATATCATACTTTTCCTTACATATTATAGAGACTTAAGATCCATATTTTTCTCAGTTATTTCTGTTGGCTCAAAAATAAAACAAGTTACTAAGTTAGCTATGCATTTATATTAACAATTCCATTTGAAAAAAGTTTAGAACATAATATGGATTATTACAGATCATTACACCAGAGGATTTTTATGAAATATGCTAAGCATGTCCTCAGCAAGATTCTGTTGCAACGTAAATTATATCATACTTTTCCTTACATATTATAGAGACTTAAGATCCATATTTTTCTTTCTATATAAAAAAAGCCACATGAAGTTTCCTTTTTTATCTACAGGAGATGAGCATAGAGTCAATGACCCGTTATGTGAGCCCTGTTAACCCGGCTGTTTATCCGCATTTGGCACTTACTCTCTTAAGTATTGGGTTATTTTTCACTGCATGGTTCTTTGTGTATCCTTTCAAATTAATAATTGTTGGCACAATAGAACAAGGGGCTACAGTTTTTAGATGGAGATCATTTTTTTAAGATCCTTTTATCCGATATTTAGGTTTCATGCTCTCATGGGCTACCTTCAAGTCAAGAAGTTTAGTAGAATGCTTGAGAATTTTTCTTTGAACAAGATTTGAGTCTTTTGTACTTGCATGAAATGCTTTAGACATGACATACTGCAGTGTCTAGGCCACAGGTTGCATTCATGCAAGAACCATTTGAAACCTATGCAGTGATTAATTGTTTTCTATTTATTGTTCTATTCATTGTCTAAACACACTCAAAAATGCTAAAAACAAGTCTTAACCAAATTCCAGATGAACATAAAAAGGCAGCATTAATTTTTAGATAGAATCAGTGAACATTTCTTTTTTTATTATTTAATTCCTAAACCTTAAACTGTCCTGAGTGACTTAAAACAGCAAGTTGTATTTCATGAAATCTTTCTTTCTGTGATTTATTAATTGTTAAAAATGTTTTTTGTCAAATATACCTTGACGGAGCCTCTCAGATATGAAGTTACCTCAACTAAATACACAAGAGACATTTACAAAGAGCTGCTTGTTGCCTTGGTTGCTGCACTGTTTATGGGTTTTGGCATTCTTTTCCTGATGCTGTGGGTCGGAATATTTGTATGACATCAGATGCAAAGTGAACCTGGAGCTCTAAATTGAACTATAACAGACTGAACAAATTATGACAAACTTTCTTATAGAATTTTGATAAAATCAAGTGCTTGAATTTGGATGACTTTTTGACTTAAATCTGCAATCCAGCAATATTCAGAACTCTTACCATATATTCTGATATTTCATCTCAATAACACTGTTGCCACTTGATAAACCTGTTATCTGTCAATAACACCAGAATAACCTATATAGACAAAACCATGTTTAGATGGTACGGGATGAAATTTTATGAGTGAATATTCATACGGATAGCCTTCCTGTTCATACAAGACCTTCCTATCTGCATAAAAATTAGTATGCCTATCCGTAGTAATTTCTGTCCACTTACCCTTTGTCCACTTAGTTTGAAAATAAGCCATATGAAAATTCATACAGCAAAATGCTTTTATTACTTAAATATAAGTATAGATTAACAACAAGGGCGTGTTTCATTAAAAAAGACACAGAAATCAAAGGGACCATCATGTTTGAAAATTCTTCAGTGCTTACTAACATTTCCGAAGTTGGGAATTTTTAAATGAACTTTTTAGTTATCTCCTCGTATTTGTTCTTTATTGTCTCCAAGTCTAGGTTTTTCAATATCCTGAATGCCTTGTAATCAATGACTTATTGAACTGAAAGCACTGTTTCTTCCTCGTCCCTGTGAATTTTGTTGTCTGCTTCTACATTGTAAAATTCTAAGCCGACCTAGTCTGCAAAGCAACAATTGCTGGTTTGAGTGCACTTTGTTGTTGTTCTCCTTTTGGTGCACTTTGTTATAAATACGCAATTTTTAATGCGAACATGATGGCTAAGTGAACTAATTTCAGTTCCGTACTGCGTTAATGTAAGTGTACAAATTTTCATCCGTACCAATAGTACTGTGTAAATGGGATCAATTTATTTCCTGTAGAAAGTGTGACGTATGGAATTTTCTCAGAACGGATTGTTTTTTCTTGAGCAAATATAGTTACATATAAGAATTAAGGAATCTATTTTGGAAAAGATGGTAAGATTTTACCAAGCCAGCAACCTTCATTCCACAGTAGTTTTTCTGACTTGCTGCGAAATTAGTTCACATGATTTTAACTAATTCGCAAAATGTGTTTGCTCTTATCTTTTCCTGAAAGATTTTAGTTGCTAAAAAAGAGCAAAAATACACGAATTGTACCTCTAATCCAGCCTTCTGCAAGTTCAATCCCCAAACATTTTGAATTTTCGTGACATTCAAGACCTCAATAGTTTTAAATCTACTTTCTTAAACAGCTTTGAAAACTCTAACATTACTAAAGTACTGGGTCACAAAGATATTCTGAAGACTGAGTTGAGATGAAGATGGCCGTTGTATTCAAGAAAGTGAAAAAATCTTAAATATCCTGGTGTAATTTCTTTTATTTGAGGCCATCTATGGAGAAAATGTTCCCAGCTTCAATTCAATTTTCGTAAAAACAGGAAAACAAAGGAAAAGATAAGGCTTACTTTCTGTTTCGGTTACTTCCCTTCAAAAAGCCTCTATAAGCTTTAGGTGCGAGTATTTCGAAGCATGTTATGCATAAATGGGGGTAGGGTTTCGGAAATTCAAGATGGCGTTCAGTTGCAGAAATGCGAAAACTTGTACCGAAATGCTAATAATCAGATTCCTTCCGCCCAATTTTCCGAGGAGGGAAGAACCCTTTGCAAAAATCTGGACACCCAAAGGAAAACAAAAGGCCGTATTAAGTGCAAATGACACTTGATTCCCAAGACGCTTTCCCGAGACTGAATGTGGACCAAACGACTTTTAGGCCGCGTTTTTAATATTGAAGATGGGATTTAAATGAAATTTGACACTGAATATTAATCAAGTAAGCCATGAGAAAACAGAAATGAGCCTGCCAAGTAAGGAGAGACATTTTACAGCCGTTAAGCTAAAAATAATTTGACCTAATAAAACAGGAATATTTAAAAACCTGGTATGATCTAGCATTGTTTTGGGCGAGGCAAAATGAAAATCCAAAGACAGTTGAACTAAGATAGAATTCGAATTATCGTCTTGCAATAGGTTGCTACACCTAATTTTGCCATGACTGTAAAAACACCACAGAACAGATAAGTATCGGCGAGCCACACCAATCAAGAGATGGCTTGAAAACAAGAAAAAGGATGCTAGCCAATCCAGATGGAGAAATTTCTTATTATATTCCTTCCCTTTAAAACATAATTTTAAAAGAGAAATTGTAATTTTCATAGATAAATTTTCTAAGAAACTAGCGTGTTCATTTAACTGAGTTCATCATTTTTATATTTTTCTCCAATATTATCGGTAGCCAAATTCTGGAGCATCATCTTCAGTGAAGTCGCCGTAGCACCATAAGTTCACCTAAAAAAATTAATGCAACAACGTCTCAACAAATGCTTGTTAATATTTGAACATGAAGCTGTAACAAAATCGTCCTATTTCAAGACAACATTTGCAAGGGATTTAATACACTTTGACACACAGTGGACACTTTGCCTCGTATGTAAAATAAGCTCTTAATAGGACGAGGCCGTCACTTTGTCAATATCTTTAATAACCTCATAAATGCTCTTTATGTTAACCCAAATCATTCATTCACTGATACTACCCCTTCAAATCTTTACCTTTATCCCACCCTTCTAATCCCACCACTTCTTCATCAAAGCACTTTTCAACCTATACAGACAATGCGGCCGTCTGATACTAACGGCTTTGCTTCCAGTCTCCTTTTTACTTTGAACGCTATGAAACAATCTTGGATATTGACTCTTTCTGAAAATTGCTAAGTTTGTATCTCGAAGGCTAAATAATCAATCTTGATGATAATCCAGTAGTTTATTTACTGTCAAAGTTTATCTTCAATCATAAATAATGAAGATAAAAGTCAAGAAAAAAAATCCCCACTTCAAATGATGTTTTTATAAGTACATTAAAGCCTGTATGATACAAAGGCCGCTTTTGGTGCACAAAAGGTTTATAAAAGTACAGGAATTCTTTTCTAAGCATGGACTGTAAGAGCTAACGTTCACTTGAATCTTTGAAGATTCAAGTGAATCTTATACTTAAAGGTGAGCATTGAAGCTTGAGGTGAGCATTGAAGCTTGAGGTGAGCCTTGTAGGTTAAGATGAGCAGTGTAAGTTAACTTTAGCTTTGCAGGTTAGTGTGAGCCTTGTAGGTTTATTGTGGAAGTGCATTCCAGAGGTAGCATTTATTTTGGCCAACCAAAGCGATTCACAATGGCTGGTTTGACGCCACCTCCCTTATTACCAGTGCTGCCATTAAGTACTTGCTTGGAGCTGGATAGATTGAAGGCAAGCCTTAAATTAAACTCAGCACTGCTACTATCCGGACTTGCAGAATGGCCCGATCTTTTATGTTCCACTGTACTATTTCAATTAAAAATACCTGGACAAGAGAAAGTAACAAATGAATCGTGCTTACCCTATTGCTTCTAGCTTCCTCCTGGGCTTTCCTGTAGTTAGCAAGGATCTTCTGAAGCCTTTTCTCCTTTCGCTTCTCAACCATTGCCAAGCCATCAGCCAGCAACCCAGATGAAATATCGTCTTTGGTACTTGGATTCACCAGCGTAGCGAACTCCTGTTATTCGAGAAAATTAATCATCCAGCATAAATTGAAAAGGAAATAGAAACGATGCTTGTCGCGAAACAGTTCTCGATAGGCTTGCTAACTAATATAATGCCAAGTATGTCGTAAAAAACAAACTGGACCCAATCAATATATATGAAAAAAGTACCATGTATGCAAAAAACAGATGTTGAAGGTAGTAGAGATGGAAAACAAGGGAAAAAACACAAAATGGATTTATACTGACCTGTCCATTTTGTCTGTATTCAACATTCAGAAGAAACTTTTCATTCTGGGAAAGATATAATGGAATCAAAAACATGAAAAAACAGACAAATAGCAATAAAAATACAGAAAATGTAGAAAACAAAGCTATTTTTGAATGTATTTAGTATACTCCATAGCATGCCTATAAAAAACCAAGGGGAGGAAACGTTAGAACGCAGCTCGTCCAATTCGTCAAATCTTTTTCAAGTGCTTGCAACGTAAACAAATCATCACATCAATTTTACTTTTAACAAGTCCGATTTTTTTCGTATTTCTATAAATTAAATCCTTTCCAGTGATAGAAACTGAATTTGCTGTTAAAAGGCCGGTAACGTCACATACCCCCTAAACATACCCCCTCGTGACGTCAGCAGTTTTATTTTATATAACTGATATCAGTTGGTTACATCATTGGTAAAAACAAAAAAGGTTTATGATGCAACAAGTTTTGCGCTTGATGCAACGAGAGGAAAGAGCACATGAAAGAAAACTCGGTGAGGAGAATATTGAGAAGTGACTAATTAACCTGAAAAGCATTTCAACGGATGTGTATCAATATCTATTTGGGCTTTTGAAACGGTATCACCAAAGGATCAACAAAGTGTTCTTCGCACTGCTAATTTAAAAATGCAAGAGGCGGTTTTGGAAATACAAAGAAAAGAAAGAATGAAACGTTTCAACTTTAGCTTTGCTTTTAAGGTGTTCCTTAAGCACCATCAAAACATTTTTGCTACTAGCATATCTATTATGTATCATACGTAATCAACAGAGCAAACTTTGATAAACATACCAGTGCTTGGCGCTTGAATGCATCCGAAAGCATAGCACGATCGTCCTCCTAAAACAAAATCCCACGAGTCAGCATCATCAAATAGAAACCTTACAGTCGCTATCCAGTTTAGTTTTTGCAACAGGGGTTCAGAAACCATTTTTGATTCGTGAACAAGTCACCAGCATTCACAAATATTAACAGAAATTAAAAGCAATCACTGCTTTACAAAATAAATAAAGCTTTCCAAGAAGATTGTTGACGTACCACACTTTCTTAGAAGAATGCTCCAGACACCTGTAGCTTTCAATGCGAGATCGCTCTCCACATTCAAAAGCACCAACTAATACGACATCCGATTTCAAATTCTGAATCTTAGCATAATGAATTAGAAAGATGTACTTGCTCTCTTGCAGCTAAAATGCTTCTATAAAAACTAGCAAAATAAAACCCAAAAAACAAAACATTCTACGTCTGCATTTTACTGGCCTTTTACCATGAGAATTCAAACACTCTGAAACACGCTTATTAGGCGTGTTAGCCTTCTGATACTTACGTCTTTTGGAGCAATTAAACAGGCCAACGTGTATTCGTGCGCTTGAGCTGCAAAACTACAAAATACATTCAATTAATTAGCAATTTACTTTTACAGTTATCTCTTTTACCGAGCCCAATGTAAACTCTCTAAGATTAAGGGGGGGGGGGGGGGCTATGCTTTGGAATACCATGAATGGTGAAACAAAGAATCTAGAGGAGCTCTGTTGGAGCTTTAAAAAGAAAATTAGACTTGGGATGGAGCCAGTTGTCTCTGTATAAATTTAATTAGATCTATTGTTAATATTTGGTTTAAATTAGTTTTTTCAAGATCTATCTAAGTACCAACGGTAAATAAATTGATGACGACGATGATGATAATGATGAGCACACTAGCTATAGCTAGGGAAAGCTAGGCGTCACTGAGCTAAGGAAAACGAAACATTTCAGATTTAGCAACTAAGGAAAGCTAACGTTGGTTGCAGATGCGTGATGTCTTCCATTTGATAAACAATGTATTGGTTTCGACTGTCTGTAATGAAACGTTTTATGGAAACAATTTCATAAATCTCTAGTTGGCGATCACTGTTACTTTCTATCTTAATTCAGCATCATTATTACTACAATCAGGATCAGCGTTTTGATAAATAAAGAAATCCTGCTGTAAATATCTCGCCTTCACGGCAAGCAAAAGCAGTAAAAAACAGATTATTTATGGGAAAGTAGAAACAATAACTTGCAGCCAATGAAATGATTTCATAACAAACCTGTGGTATGCAGGAGGAAGGTTGGCCATTTTCGTTGCCGGAATTACGTCTCGCTGTTGATGAGGAGTTCAAATTTTTCAATCATAGAAGCGAACAAATGAAAACTGAAAATATTGACGAATATTGAGAATGCTGACAGTGCATTGGAACAAAACAAAACAGATTGCCATACATACATTTGAAAAACGAAGCAGCGGTGAATTAGTGAGCTTTACTGACCAGTTATTGACTATAATATTGAAATACAAATCACTTGTCAAAAAACAAAGAAATTAAATACAGATTTAAAGTTGAACAAGATAGGTGACTCACGTTTCCGTAATCCATGTAGAGAACATGCACCGATTCGAGCGAGTCAACCTTCTCAACTTTCACTCGATACCTAGGAATAAACATTTAAAGGAAATTCAAAAAAAGATGAATATTTCAACACTGAAAACTAAATAACACGGTCTAGGCCCTCTAGAAGAGGGCTGGCACTATGTTGGCATACAGAAAGCCACCATTTATTGCCTGTTATAAAACCTGTAATGCATTGTTCTATCAAAAAAGAATAAGGAAATATATTTAGAAGGTATTGTGAATAATTGTCCTTCGTTATGTCAAAATGTCTTCATATTTTTAGACCGAATACAGACAACAGGAAGTATTTACTACGCATGCTTTATTAGTTTCTTACATAGCTGTAAGGACATGTCATGTATAAATTATATCTTATTCATCATTATCATATCGATAAGCTTAAAAAAGGCCGGAAAAGCAATGAAACACTTACCATAGATTGTCAATGAAGAGACCAGCGCACATATCCCCCTTTCGAGGAGTAAATGAACCCGGAAGGGGTGGGTTGCTTGTCAAGTCATTTCTGAGTTGCATAATCATCTGCTCAAACCTTTCAGCTGTGGTAGAACAGGGTTATTCATCAACACATAACGAAAACATATTGATTTTAACAGGGAAAAAGTAAACAAAAGCATCTACGAACGATTTCGAGTTGGGTTGAGAATTAGGACTCGGTTGTTGACTGAATGGTCGAGCAGCGGAATAAATGGCGGGGTTTACTGGTTTCTAGTGATTAAAATCAATTCAAGGGAAATCTAACGTCCCGATGAAGTTGGTTGGCATCCAAGCACTGTCAGCTTTATCTCTCTAGTGGGATTTATCTCTACGAATAACATCTGCATTTGTAAGGGTTTTTATTAATTCAGTACGTCAACAGTGATGGCTCTCATTAAATACAGGAAAGATAATTTGAAGCTTTTATCTTAAAGACTCATTGCTAACAACAAACCATTGCGCTACGCAAGCATCCCATAATGCATTTTCAGACAGTCATAAATCAATTTTGGTTAATCCGTAGAAGTTTACTGTCATTGTTTTGATCGTCGCCTGGACAACTTGTCACATGCGCAGAGGCTCGTTGTTAGCAATGAGTCTTTAAGATAAAAGCTTCAAATTATCTTTCATGATATATTAAGACATTCGTTTCCCAGAACCGCAGTTATCGCCTCTACTTCCAAAACTGTGATGTGATCTAAACCTTCACTCATAATTTTAGCAAAAATCTATTAAATTTTTCAACTTAAATGCCATCAGAGAATAAAATATGAACTTTGCTAAAATATGATCTGAAACAACATTTGTGGGATGGACAAAATTCTTCATTACCTGTATCAACATTTTGAGCCCAAAAAGTAACGCCATCTGAAATCTCTGTCACTACCACCTATAAAAATGAATACACGTCCAAATCAAAATCTAATATAAAGAATTCTAGAAACCAAAAATACAAAACAGCAATGTGAGAAAATGGTTCCACACATGGACAGCGATCAAACGTTTGAAACTGTGAATGAAATTTCTGATAATGTGTGTTCCTAAAAACATTCCAGGAAGTCGTTATCAATCATCCTTTTCATTTGAATCACAAGCATTTGAAGCAAAACGTACATAATTGCAAACAATCATATCACAGAAATAACTCGAACTGAAATCAAACAAAGAAAATTGCAACTACTCAAGCCAAATTATGAAATATAAGCATTTAATATAAACAGAAGCAAAGGTTCAAACCGTTGTGAAATTTGTCTTCCTTTCAGTTTCCTCAACAACTGTATCTATCTTTTCTTCGACAAATCCTTGCCACATCTGTAAATGCAATAAATTTTACAAAAATGAAAACAAAGAATATAAAAAATAGATTTTCATAATCAGAAAAAACACCACCCAAATCTTGTAAACAGACAGAAAACTTGTGTTTTTAAATAATATAATTTCTTAACAACAGTCATCCATCTTTATAACAGATATAATATTTATTTCAGCAGCTTTTATCCTTAGTAATAATTAGGTGAGAGAGGGCTCAGTGATTAGAGGCGCTAGCTACAGATCCAACGGTTTTAGTCACAGACAAGACCAATCTTCTATTCTGAATGAGGAGAGTCGCCAGCAGGCGTAGGAACCACGAATGTGGTCACATCGAGAGGAAGGACCAGGACACTGCTCGACAAGCGTAGATTTTCAGTCTCTTAAAGCTACCTTCGGAATCTGAGTAACAAAATTCACATACTAATACGAATATCAATTTCATGATCAGTTAGGCTTATCGGCCCCCTTGGCACCCTGCAAAAGAATATTGAAGATTTTTCTTTCTCGTTATTGTAGAGTTAGGAATATTCATTTTTGAAGGGGTTTGACAAGAATCTTATCTTTTTTGGGCCATAATGGTGTAAGAAGAAAACAGGTTGCTGCTCTGCTCATGCGGGAAAAACCTAGTTGTAATGTAAATTAAAAAAATGTTAAGCAAGGTTGGCAGTGAACGTAAGACAGCTTACATTCAACTTCGAGTCCTTTGCTTTTGTTTCCCTTTGAGTCAAATCTTTAAAATACTCTGTTCTCTCTGCAGTGAAGTGAACTTTTGACAAACCATGCTACAAAAAATCAACGCGGGTTCGAATAACAAAGCGGTAATTATCGGTTAATTTATCAAATGGTTATCATAGAGGAAATAACACTGATTTGCAAGGTCATACAGAAAATAATCGTGAACACAACAGAGTATTTCAAAACAAAACATTTCTAAAGCAATACCTCGACGAGATCTGCCGACAAATTGTGTCCATCGACGAACATCCAACCAATAAAATTGCCTGCTCGGTCAATATTTTCAACTTGAACTTCGACCTATCAAAAATATCCAAATAACGGAAATCAATCTAAAGTGCTAAAAACCCCTCTTAAATTTGTAATGATAATTGACACACAAAAACTGTAAACTGAATACTTTACATTTGTAGCAGACCTACAGGCCTAGCAAAAAGAGAAAATGCTTCCAATCTTAGCATCACTGCTAGGCACCCAGAATTACAGTAAAGGCAGATATCAATATAGAACCTTACTCTGTGATGAAGACGTTGTTTTGGATTTCAATATAGCTCTGCAACCGGCTTGCTTTGCGACAATATTTTCAAAACCGGCCTAATATCATAATTTCTTTAAAACACGAAATACAGTCCAATTCTCCTCGTGAAAAAACAGCTACCATACCACAAAGCATGCCGGTTGCGCAAAAGCCTTAAAGCATATCTGTTACATAAACAGAAGTGTACCTCACGCTGCATACAGTGTTCCTTGCTATACTCTAAAGCCTGGGCACCAAAAGGCTCTCCCTCTGATATCAGATTTCCTTGAGGACTGACTGATCGTACTTTAGGGCAGGAAATTCCAGCTAAAAGGAAGGTAATCTGACACGTCTCCTTTGGCAAGTACAGCCTGAATCTCGAACCGCTCGCAACGAACTCAACGATAGCTGAGGATTTTCCTGCTCTTTGTAAAAATGGTAGGAACTGGGCGGCCTTTGCGCGATCCTAAAAAAGAGACAGCTTCATTTCAACTACACTAAACAGCTCCGTAATCAATAAGAAACAAATCATTATCACAAAGCAATTAACATTAATTTTTATGTACAGATATTTCATTCTTCAGTCTCAATGTACAGTAAATGAACAAAGTATTATTTAGAAACAATATGCTGCAAAAGTGTTAGATTTTATCTAACAAATGAATTAAAATAATCTACGTGGAACCAAAAACAAAAGCTCGTTTATCCTAAAAGCGTGAAAAGGGGTGCTCATTTTTACTGTCACAATCCATACACAACGTACGACTCACCTACGTTGGATGTAATAATGCCGAAAGAACGGTAGCATTGTCACGAATAAGACACAAAAGCATCATCAGAGCAGATATCAAAAGATCAGTGCCTCTCTAAAGAGGATAGCAACAAGGTCTCAATCAACGCGGTTTGTCTCCCGACAAAATTTCCGAGCATCTAGCAAGAATCAACGAAGATGAATCACGAAAAAAAATCAGCGAATTGGAATAGCCTAGACGGAATGGGAACTGAGTCGGAAAATTAGGAAAGAGGATGACTTCAGAAAATTAGTTATAATGCGATTGATGTAAGAAGAAAAACAGTTAATATTTCATGGAAGATTTTAAAATGCAAGTTTGCATGAATGAGCATCTCACAAAGGTGGATGCATAACAAGATGGGACAATAAGAAAGGTTTGGCGAGGAGTGACTGCCACTGATCGGACAACCTGCGTGATAGAGCTAAGCTGACGCAGAAAAGAAAAAACAAAGAGGGCACCTAGTACTGATTGCGACCTTGTACCCACGTAAAAATATCAACGATTACTAGACAGCTGCTGAAAATTATGTGACAACAAATTTCTTCGGTCATTGTGTTGCAGCTTAACAAATAAATAAATCAGCAGATGAGAATTAACGAGCCAAGACTCGGCCATCGTCGTGATTTCACATAAAACATTATTGATACGGAGACCTGACCGCTTGCTAAATCACAAAGATAACGAAGAGGATTCAAAGCAAAATTCAAACGCAAGGCATTATGTGACAGAACTGCTCGTATTTAATCTTTTATCAAGTCATGCAAATCAATTTGAAGCCTGATAAGCGGCCAAATTACACGCGGAAACACCTCAAAAAGGATATTGCACATGAAACTTAGCGATTATCTTATCGAAGATTAACAGTGACTCCACAACGCTTGCCAAATGCTGGTGACCCGACCCTTTTGCTTCAATGCAAGGTTGTGAATAATTCACAGCAAGGGTATTCTTGGCAATGATTCAGCCTCTCTATATAAGGGATCCCAGCTTTTAACTGCAAAATTTTCTGCCTATATATTAAAAAGTATCTTATATTCTTTTCATAATTTACAACAACGTTCCCTGCTTGGCTATTAGAGAAACACATATCCCGGGGAAACACACACCAGTCATTTCTCAGTTTCCTTCTGCTTTTCGAGAAACTACTTGCCCAAAGTCTAGCAGTTAGAAAGGGAAATGGTACAATGAACTCACCCCTGAGATATCAGCGACACGGTGCATGGGCGGCTCCTTTTTGCTGTGCAAACCCTTCCCGTTTTTAGAGGCTCTGTTCTCAGCGGCAAGAAGATCATCATACTGGGATGAACGCTGGTCATCATCTTGTCGATGACGTAATGCTGTCGCCAGGCCTTTGCTTATCAGTGCCTCTGCGATGTTGATTCCTCCAATTGTCACAGTTGCACACGTTCTTTCCGGGTAACCGTCGTTTGCAGGCTTCACGTAGTCAATTTTCACGTCGACCTTCAAGCAAAAAAAAATTCGGGAATAAAATCAGCCTAAAAAAACAAGCAAACAGGATTATTTTCATAAAGCATTCATGACATACAAGAATAAAAACAAGAATAAATAAAATTTTCAAACAAGTATTTCCCAATAAATAAGGAACGAACATGAATGTCGGAAGAAGCTTAGAAACATAAAATATTATTAAAACCAGCAGATAAAAAGTGTATAATAACTGTTTTTTTCTTTAGCCACCGTCTTCTGAGTCCAAGCCAATTACCACTAGACGTTGTAGAACGTATAAAAGCAAATCGCCCCGACTATTTATTGATAAATATACATAAACGATGAACTGTAATTAATTTCATCCTTTATTCGATTGCTTTCCACCACCAAATTGTATAAAAAACTAATGAATGACACAACTGCCATCCACGTGAAAAATATTAAACAAATATCTGGTACAATTTCATACAGGCCTGAAACAAGATCAAGGAGGATTTTTCAGGGAAAAATGCAGTTCAATTGGACAAACCTTTTTTCCAATCAACTTCTTCCTCAAAAATTCCCGCGCTTCAAACATATAGGGGATGTCATACAGTGGCTTTCCTCTTTTTCCGTTTCTACTTGGTCCGTTTTCCTGGAAAAAATTCATTCGATATAAAAATGATAATTTTCTTACCCTGCTTTCCTTATAAGCAGCCAAACAAAAGCCACCAAATGAATCTGTGCCAGTTAAATAAACCAAGAAGTGATTCAAGCATTTTTAAAAAGAAACATCTGAATTTGCTTTTTCCCTACTACCTGGGGGGGGGGGGCAGATTACTCTTCCAGTGATGATACCGACCAAAAAGGAAACGAAGGGGCACAAGTCTTGGAAGAGTAGCGCAAAATGCTGATATATTTGGACCAAAATGTTCACTGATTGATCGCACGAATAACGACTTTTTCTCCTCGTGAACCAATTCAAGTTTGAAGCACAACTTCGAAAGGTAAACTTCCACTGCTCTTACAGTCCCGACATGACTGGCTTCTTGTAAATACTATCCAGGACTTTCACAGCTGTTGTCATAATTTAGCGATCACCAAAGAAAGATTAGTGAAATTACCACAAAGTCCATATTTGAAAAACGTCGAAAAACACGACGCGAGCGTGAAACAGTTTTGAAATCAGAATGTAGAAAATAAAACCCACCTGAGTATCATCCTCTTTAACCATAGCTCTACGGGAAAGTAAACAAAAGTCAAAGATCAGATTTTTGAATAGATAATCCCCATATTTTGAAAAGAAGATTAGCATATCACGACTAAAACATTTTGTTAGTTAGGTTCATGTACTTTATTAAAAACTTTCCGACACAAGAAATATCTTCACCGGCAAAGCATTATGCAATACAGCATGATTGTATAAAAACATTGATACATCTTATAACTTTAGTTGATTGATTGCTTACTGACTTGATTTTGTACCTTTTCAATAGACATGGAAACAAAGTACCAAATATCTACATATATTATGAAAAGAAATAGCGAATTGGCCCTGTCAATTTGACGATTTTTGCCATCTGAGGTTGCCTTTGGCATTTTATCGAATTACTAAAAAATTCATACTTTTGGTAATAATTAATTAAATGTTCATAAAGAAATTCCTACTAAAATGAACGAGGTCTATTGATAATGTCTTCTTAATGTCTATAAGCCCCCCTTCTCGTATAAGCCCCCCTCGAATCAGCCCCCACCCAAAAACATAAAAAATAAATAAGCCCCCGAGGGGTTTATTCGAGGATTTACGGTATGCGTTTTGTGATTGTTCTTTGAGCTTGTCACTTCTATATAACAGCAAATTAGCCCAGCGGCAGTTAATTTCAACGTACCTTGGAGGTCGAAGACTCGAGAAAAAGATCTTTTTGTACTCCTTGCTAGGTAACACCACCACAATAGCATCAGCATTTATACATTCTACCACCTATACATAAGTAACGATCAAACTAAACACTCGCAATGAAATAAAAGGCAAAAATGAAAAATATCAGTCTGGTTGTGACAAACAGAGGGTACGTTAGAAAACTGAAATATATTTCTGGAGTCACTCGTTTGTTTTGTGCAGAATTAACGGAGTAGTTAGGAAGGATATGATTGGTTATCAAAATGTCAGCACGTGACAATTGCGAGTCATTATAATTCATTCATTCAGAATCATGGCTACAAACAAAAGCCTAGTCTTGAGAATTATCAGCTGAAAGGTTTATTTTCAAACTTCCCTACATTCAGCTGTCTGCTGAAAACTCAGCTTCTCGTGCATCAAAGAGCCTAAATTCCTTTGCTGTTATATTCTCTAGCATATACGTATTTATATGTGTAAATACTATGACATGTTACCAGTAGAAATAGATTTTCCTTTGCAAGCAAAATATAATTTTTAATTGCAAAGTATGATAAACTTGCACCTAGTTAGGCCAAATGTTGATCAATCAAGACGACAAACTGCGACTGAGAAGGATATTTACACCGTCAACATACCTTGCCCGTAAATTCAGAGTCCTTGATGGGCATTTTATTGCCAGATGGGGCATACCCTTTCCAAATCCTCAACTGCTTCTGCTTGGCTGATTTTTCCGCTTGCCTGTACTTTTCATGCCCACTTGACAGCACTCCCATACTCCAGTCAACGCATCTGGCAAATCCCTCCTTCAACATCAATTCAGCGATATTCCCAGCAGGATGAATGACACTACCCAAGAAATTCTGATTCGAAACTCCTTCAAAGATTATTTTGACTTCTCTTTGAAGTAGACGGGACTCTGTAAAGAATTTTGCTTCTTCAGCAAATGGCTCTGGAGTTTGCTTGTCGCCTTCCAATTTGTACATAGGGCACTGCAAAAGAAAGTACAAACTGAAAATATAAACAGCTCCTTGTGAAAGAAGGAAACAAAAAGTTTCTCATTACAGAAATAGATGTCCCAAAAAGATTTCTAAAACATTTAAAGCGAAGAACTGCGAGGGGATTTCTTTCAAATGAACAATGGCAACGTACTTTGATTCCAGTCATCATGACAGTCACATAATCGTAATTTGGCAACGTGAATGCGCGAATCGTGCTTCCGTCTCGTACCATTTCGATGATTGCTGCAAGATCAATTCAATGACTTCATAACACGGTTAAAGAGATGTAAAGCAAAACCATTGATATAAAATTGTTATAGAAATTTAGACAATTGCAATTCCTTTTAAAATTGTGCTCATTGGAAATGAAAATGTTATTATATCTTTCATGAAATCTGATCCAGGGTAATACAGAGTCATAAAACTGTTTTGTTCAGACTGCTGTCAAAAATAGTATCAACTTTTTGGAATAACAAAGAAATTTAAGTTAAAGATATATAATGCTGAAAATGTTCGTTATACATGACCAGAGGATACCTAGCCTTGACCAAACAAAACAAAGTTTAACATAAGAAATAAAAGCCTCGATCAAATACGTTCACAGTAAAAAATTCATCACTTAAAGCAAATTAACGTAAATATTGGAGTGGTAAAGAAACATAGCATCAAATGCTGGTGTACAAGAAAAGCTTTCAAGACCTACAATTTTGCTCAAAAACATCACAAAACATCATCACAGAGGGTGCTTTACATCTACTAATGCATACTGGCTATACTTATTGCTTTAGTTACACTTAAGTGAAGGCGACTTAAACACTAGTATAAACGCTGACAAAATGAATTCGACCACAAAAAAACAAATACAAGTGAACGGCTGCATAACTGCAGTGCAAGTAAATAATTATGTATCGATTTGATGCTAACAGCCTAATGATTCTATTCTGCACCTCTATAATGCAAATAACATATTGCAACAGATCTGGTAAAAGACAAGACATACCGTCGACAGGTTTGCCACGCTTCTGATCAACAAAGTTCCTAGGGTTTTCAACATTCCATGTTATGTTTCTCACATGCTCCTGGAATAAAAAAATGGACTGTGATTCAAGCAACCAGCAGCAAGGCACTGATGTGTTAGATGAGCTGCAAGTTGAACTTGGTTATGCTTCCTCGCTATGATGACTGCTATTTTTATTTCAATGTAAAATCAGTGCTAACTTTCAACTTTTTGTTAGTTTTTCATCAGTTACAGGTAGCAACAATAAAGTTGAAACAATGATCCTTTAAAATAGCATATGGATGGTGTTTTGGAGATAAACATGCTAGTGGGAAGGCCATTTTTGTCAAGCTGTGTTGGTATATCATGGCCATAAACAAATCAGGGAACATGAGTAAAAATTAGACCTATAGAAAGCTTTTGCTTCATTATTATATGCAGAAATACAGCAATGCTCCTTCGATAGAACCCTCCAAAGAAGACACTTCAAACTCTGCTCACAAAAACCCTTAGGGTCAAGTACATTAACTGCTGCTAGCCAAAACATTTGCAGGTTTTAGGGCTGTACATTCAAGCAATGTGCATCAAGCAGCATCAGGTCATCAATTATGAACAAAACATTACATTAAATAAATAGCATTTGTCTTACAAAGCAGGCAAAATGACCTGGATATTTATGAAACAGTTAATTGGAAAAAATTCAATACGGAAGAAAATTTGATTTTAAACAACTGGTAGATGGGAGAATTGGTATCTTGGTACCACCTGTTACCAAAAATGTCAACAGAACACTAATAATGCCTTCTTTGCACTTACAAAAAGCCCTAACATGTAAAGAAACAGAAGGCGGTAATCTTGTTTTCTAATTGGGAACAAAGACATGATAATTTCTGTTAATAACTGATTGCGGTGGAACTTTAAATTGACAATAAATCTCAAGAGTTACAAAGCCTGTCTCAAAATATAAAAATATTTTGTTCTCGATGGCTTTACAGCAAAGCAAATTTCTTACTACACAAGTGTTGGTTACTTGCCTGAATATCTTCAATTTTCAGAATCAATAGGTCAGCCTAAGACATAGTTAAGAATATGGGAATATTTTTCTATTCTTATATGAGAATATGAGCCTGAACATACAAAAATGGGAGGACAGCTTGCCTATCTTCTCTTTGAAGACTATTTAGTTTAATATTTGCTGTAGAGCAATAAAACTTCAACCTACATTGGCATCATCAGCCCATTTTCCTTTCTTTGCTGCTTTTGCTGCCTCCTCCAAATCTATCAACTTGTTTTGATCACTTTTATGAAAACAAAAATGCTGCTTTAAATCATTGCTAGTAATATGAAGGCAAGAGGCTTCAAATACAGAAATTATTTGAGGAATCACAGAAATCACAGAACTAAGGGTTTTATACCCTGATGCTTCTATTTGAAGCTATCTGCATTAAAAGGCAAGAATACAGAAAAGGCAAATGGCTTCAAATAGAAGCATGGGGGGTATAAAACCCTCATTTCTGTGATTACCTTCACAAGATTTTTTATCTGGCTGACAACAATTCAGACGCATTCTGAACTGTAGATTATATATACATAAGAGTGTGAATATTCTACATGTTTGTGTTTTCAAATAAAAGGCTAATCATTCATTTTTTGTTGAGAATATATATGAGAAAATGAAAAAAAAAGAATTTATATATTTAGTTATATAAAATGTACATAGATCAGGCCCAAGGACCCTGTTAATCAAAGTAAATTGTCTTTTATTGTTTAGAAGACACATATCTTGAAAAGCAAACAAGACATAACTAGTTAAAATCAATAATTTACTTTTAAAACTTTTGTAGCAACTATAAAAAACTCACTCGGATGGTTTGATGCCTCCTCTTCTAACTTCCAGAAGACCCTCACTGACAAGGGATTCTGTTAAGTTGACCAGCTCACCATCAGCTTTGAAACAAAAAAGTTTGCATCTATACTCATATTAATACCCATTTGCTAAATAATGATTTTAATGCTTTCAAAAAAATCATGATAGTTATACATCAAAAGGGAATATAAAGTATTTCATTTATTTCAAATAATCAGGATATACCTTATATCATACATTCTAAATCAATACTTTGGGAAAAAGTAACCATTACCCTTTGACTACTGGTTGGAAAATCAAAACTGTTCCTGAAGCTATTCTCTAATCATATTCAATCTTGGTCACATGACTTACATTTCTTAGTAAATACAGAACCATACACTCGGCCACTGCCAGGTGGTTTGTACTCAATGGTGAAAGATACTTCCTTGCCAATTAACATGCTCCTGAGGTATTCTCTGCTTTCCCAAGCATAAGGCTATAAAATGCAATAACAAAAATAATACTATGATCTTAATAGAAAATAATCTTAATACCATATAATAAGACATAGTAATAAAAATAGAACTTGATGGATCCCTGAGGAGGGAATGGCTCATTGAAAGCATAGCTCTTCATTTCACATATTTAAGGATGGTAGCCTATAAGCAATGCTGATTTTTAAAGAGTCCAATACCAAACAGCCTGAAATCTAAATGATTTACAATAAAAAATTCCCAGTTGCAAACACCTATGCATACTTTTTGTTTACTCTTATTTTCCTCATAGTAGGTGGATAAAGTTATGATTTCAGAAAAAAATCATCAAATTAATTAACTACCCCCAAATGAATATTGGACAATATCTTCTGTGAAATGATTGCACCTGTATTGTGGAGCCAAGTCATAAAATATTTTAGGCCCCATTTTTGGATTCACTAGCAATGCTTGTCTGTTATCTTCCAGCTACAAAATTAATAAATTGCATGTCTTGTGTAATACCTACACGAACCATCAAAAAATTCAGATACTTTTTTTACTAATGCTGAAGCTTGTAACAAAGGCAACCCTTACTAACCTCATCCTTTGTTTCAAGGCTACCCTCGATGTTTGGGTTTGCTCTCCTTCCAACTTTGGGGGCAACAACATTAGAAAAAGCTATTTGTTGCTCTGGTGGTGGGCCTCCTTTTGGCTGACCTCTGACAATAACACAGTCTCCAGACAAGACCTTTCAAGAAAGAAAAACATGGACATGACCAAAGTAGAGGTACGAAAAGATACTGCAGAAATAAGGGACACACCAGGGACGGGACGCAGTGGTATAAACTGTATAAGCCTCCAAAAGTTGTCTTAGAAAAAACCTTAAAATTCATGGGATATTTCTTCCAGCTGTTTTGTACTGCATTGACGCAGTAGCCCAGGCACATTTCTTTGTCAATGGTAATTCAAATGTAAAAATCAACATAATTTTGTGTTTAAATTGCTCCAACAAAAGATTTTTAATTGTCTTCTAATCTGTTAGTGAATCATATTCTATAGTACTGTTGATAGCAATCAAATCTCCAGGGCAGTTATGGCCATGGTATTAGTTTCTCATTTCTCATACCATGATGTCATTAAACTTTTGTTTAAGTGACCCTGCTCTACATCAGGGCCTGTCCTGTGATTTGTCTGCCATGGTATAAGCTTTAAATTTCTCATATCGTGGCCAATCAAACAGTGGCCAATCAAACTGTGGTCTCACAACATTATGCTGAACTTTCACTTGTTTGCATTGGGTTTAGGAATTGAGTACTGTTGGGATCTTTCAAATATTTTCTCCATTTTAGGGTTACCTCATGGACAACGACATAGCCTAAAACAGATAATAGACCATGTCCAAAAGTTACCGCAAAATAAGTATCGTGTGAAAATGCATAAGAGAATTTTCCATGGATTTGTAGAGATGTAGAGGAGTATCTGCTTTTGATGGACATTTTGCTTTATACATGACTTATCAAAGGTGAATTTTTCACTTAATTTAATATTTTTAAGGTAAAACATAGTTTCCCAAAATAGCATTTTTCCAGATCGGGTTTTAAATAAGAGATGGTGATAAGTATGGGTTGCCAGGTCCAATTTGTTGTGTTTCGGTTGGGCTGAAGTACTTTTCACCCAATTTTTCTAGTATTGACTTTTCAATTGGTGATCTTGATACCCTGACAAGTTAGTGGCAATTTCAAAAGGGTTCTAGGCCAACAGCAATGATTTTAGCTGTGGCTTCAAGCTCTTTACCACCAATAGCGATTCTCATACCATGCCCTTGAGGTAGCGATACAGTAAGGGCAGTGCGCCACCTGTGTTTCCTATGTCAACCAGTCTCCCCCTAAGCCTGCTAATAGACCAATGACTCTGTATGTGTAGGCAGTTAGACAGCCCCTTGAAATTGAAAACAAAGAAGGTGTATTAACAAGACACCTTTTTATATTTGTAATCCAGTCATAAGGTAGGGAAGAAGAAAAGCACTAATTTCATGTTCTTTCATCAATAGCTATGGTTTTCCTTAACAATTCGTTTTGATTTTAAACAAAATCAAAAATATGATTTTTCAATTTTCTTATAGGGAGGCAAAATATAAAAGTGGAAGCCTTGAGTAGGTATTTTCTCTTCCCTACAGGACAAGAATTAAGCCTGCGGAAGCAAAATCACCCAACAACATTAAGTGAAAAATTGCTCCTATTTGAACTGTTTTTGAGCTTTTTACAATTTCAAAGAACTAATAGCAGAAAAATTTTACTCCCAGCTGCCCCTGAGACACACAACTTGCCAAGAACAAACAACAACAAACACAAGTAAATTAAAGGTAGCTTGTTTTTCTTCCAAGCAAATGCCCTCATCAGATTCCTCTTTAAGAAATTCTCCACTCCTGTATCCTCATAAAGTTGGAATTTTCCACTCCCGTATCCTCTCAAAGTTGATTTGTTTTATATACCGTTGTTTTTCGATTACTCCATTTTTGTTAAACATTGTTTTTGTAATTGTTTTTTTGGAGGATTTTGCAATATGGAAATTTGAACAATTCTTTCAAGTCCATTTGGAAATTTAAAAAAATGAGACTCAAATTCTAGGCAATTAATTCAACGAATCCCAGGTTGATTTCAGTTTTTTTTCAAATGAAGTGTCATAACATAAAAACTGATGAAGCAGTCAATAGAAACTTAATTTATCACTTCTCATTAGATCCGCAAAGCTTGTCTCAAAGGACAAAATTAAAGACTGCGAGATTTCCTGAGAAAGGACCGTGGAGGCAACATAACAAATACGAAAAATGTTAATTACAGTGTAAAATACAGTGAACACAAAACCAAGCTTGAAAATTATCAGAAATTAAAAAACATTACAAATGTTTTTTACAAACTATTAAGATCAAATGTGTTTTTAACGATGACTGTAAAGACACGTCAGCGCTTGAATGGCCTAGCCAGTAATCTAAACGGCCTAGTCAACAGGTAAACAAGCTGCTTATAGCGGGAATATCGCTGAAAGATGATTTTTCAAAATTTTGCTTTCTCATTCAAAAAACAAAAATATATCTTATTCTTCAGATGCTAAGTTGGCAACTATCTGAGATCAAAGGACACTGAACCCCTTGTTAGAGCCCGTCTTGTTTCTGTTGCAAGAAAATTCGTTTACCTTTAAAACAGTGAATTTACATGGGAAATTGAAATTGCTTACCTGCTTAACTATTCCTTTATGAAGCTGAGGTTGTGGTTGAGACATTCTAATACCTAGTAACTTCAGCCAACTTCTACTCCAGTACTGAACTTCAGTCAGTTAACATTAGCTAGATCGAAAGGGTTTCATTACCAGAAGACAATACCATTACATGTGAGCACAAATGAGCCTGGGCCGAGTTATTTGCAGGTTGAGGTCACCATGACGTCACGCGAGAAATGTTGAATGATTTTAACCTCTTCCTTTATAAGCAATGCGTGACGTAACAGCGTAAGGTTTGAGGGTGATGTATCGTACATATATTTTCATTCACCGGGTAAAAGCGCAGACCCATTGCCTTTTTTAAGCGAATGTACAGATACAATTTTCGGGTGGGAAGATTTTCCGGGATTGGCAAAACAGGCAAGTTTCATACTTCCTTGCAAAAGCGAAACATCTTGATGTTTAAGAATCAACCCAACAAATTGAGCTTCATTGCTCCTTTTCTCTCAAAATCGTCATTGTAAAGAGGGGCAATTTGTCTGAATGCAAGTTTGGCTGTAGACCAAATCTAGAAGGGCATTTGATTTTGCATTAGCCAAAAATCAATCGGCAGTTTAATTGCTTAGAAGTGGAAGATGAAATAGATTGTTCACCTTAATATCGGACCAAAACCATGATAATATTTCTGTCAAATAAAACAGCCATTTATGGCTTTCCTGCACGTTTCACAAAACAAAAAACATTTACGTCATATTCTAGAATACTAACAACCTTTGATAAGTTGGTTCATTGATTAACCATAGGCATTTGAAAAAGGGCTCTTTGAATTGACTATGATAATATCATTCTTCTCTTTGCCTGCAGTATCCCCAAGAAAATTATCCTATTGCTGGACATCTTTGATAACCTTTACGTGTGATTTATAGAAAGATGCACCATGTAGCCAGACTGAAAGATCATACGTACCCATGCTCTGGCACACCTGCTGAAGCTTTGGTTTGCATCAATTGAGATAATTGCAAAAATATACTTCCTTTGTTTGAGCAGGTGAAAATTTAGGATGGGCAAGTCCTTTTAAAAATGCACAAACAAATGAACATGCAAATAAATATTTCAGAAATTTATCGAAGGGGAAGCTTTGGGGGGGGGCTCCTTCTGAACTGACATGAAACCTTCATTTTCTTATTCGCTCTAGTTTTCAGGCAGAATTTTAATAATTTCGTAAAACGTTATGTTTAGAAGTGAGAATAGCTTACAGAAAGCTTGGAAATACTGAAGTCAGCCAGGTCAACTCGCAAAAAATGGCAACCACTGCTTATATTTTGGAGTTAACACAATTATACTACGATATGGAATAATGAAAAGGCCACGGTGGCAAACCTTTTGACAGATTCCAGTGGAATAATTGCGGAGAAATATCGGTAAAATTTTGAAAATGAATAACATAGGAACGTACCGAGAAACAAACGACAACAAACACAAATAATGTATGGCTTATAGTTCGTCCCGGCTTCAACAGGGAGGTAGCTCTAGCTGGAGCTTTAATGCTGCCTTGCAAAATACTTAAATTCGTGAATTAGCTCTAAACCAGTGTCTGTTCTTAAATTTCTTTAGTTTCCCATTATTTATCAATTTGTCACATAGTTCAGAAGGAGCTTTTAGCTGGACCTAATAAATAACGGGATAAAAAATTGAAGGGATGATCTAGGCACGAATAACGAAAAATTCCAATAACACAGCATCTCAAACCCTGCAAAAACATTCGCTTTGGCACATAATATGGTATGTGAATAAACTATTTGCGGATAACAAATAAAGAAACTTTGGAATCAATTCATCCAGTATAGGAACATTTCTTGTGGCACCAGCAAACACCACCCTAGGTAATTTATATTGGTATCTCGTCCATCTCTAAAATCTTTTGACTTCCTCTCAAAAATTTATGTTTAGTAACTTTGTCATTTTGCTAAAGACGATACCAAAATCTGTTAACACGTTTTTCAAGTTTCCAATCAAGCAGTAGGGTTTTAATTCTTTATCTAAGCAAGTAATCCTTTAGAAGTGACCAACAGCAGCTCTGAATAGCATTATTTGTAACTGTAATTCTATTTCTTAAGGTCAATAGGTAGCCATGCCTATCATGCTCCCAATGGCATCGTCTTCGTCTATACCTTTTATAGAAATGTTTATATAGAAATAAAGAAAACAAGTTCAAAACTGTTTGAAAATGAAACTAAAAGAGTGAAGCGAAAAAAAGGAAAATTGATCAAGTGGCAGAAACGGCTGAGGAGAATAATTTGCTTTGATCTTTTCTCGCATAACACAAAGTGCAAGAGCTTCACTGACAAAATCAAAAAAGTTCCACATTTTCCCTCACTATGCTACAAGATGAAATGTTGATAACGGGGTACTCTGACAAAATCTTGAGATGCAAACACAGAGAAATGCAATGAGGAATAAAACGAATTAATATCTTATAACAATAACGATGGCGAAGAATGCATCATACACCATGCAACAATCCAAACATTACGAGAATAAAAGATTTGTATACACAAAGTCTGAGACATTGTTTCAACTTAGGCTATGCGAATGATGTTCTGTTTGGCTAATATTCAACTTGTTCTATTGAAAAGACTCATTCATTGAGCGTTTTTGTTGCTTTCTTGGAAGTTTCGTTCTACTGCTCTGGAAGCGGATTATATATTTTACAATAATAGCAGCCTTAGTTAGATAAATATTTATTTCTTCCTTTTAACGATGTAGGAAAATTCACTTAAACATTGTGGTAGGTCTTCATTTCGCAAAATGGCCTAAGGTAAAGCACGTATCTGGACCTGTTAGTGCACTGCCAACATAGTGCTTTCATCCAAAGAAAACATTGAAGCTAGTCTCACCTGTCAGTGAGCCATTCTACTATGGACAACATCAAGGTTCGACTAAAGAATCAAAAAGGGGGATATGCATGCAAACAGCATTATTATTGCTGCCTCGTTGGACAAAATACATAGAATTTACGTGATACCCTAATCATAGGTGTGCCTTAAACTCATTTTTGGCCATTTACATGACCAAAAACAGCAAGTGCGTTGTTATTGGCATTCGGGACAGGGCATTTAGGGCATAAAAATGGGATGGTAACTAAATTTTGAACCTTGTCACCTAACTGACATGACTTGTTTAGGATGATGTCTGAAATGTGAATATCATCACATCGTGTCATTGAAATCCTTTCAAAGTCATTTAGCATACCATTGATGTCACTAAATGTATTTCTTATTAGCAGGTTACAGAATAGATGGCAGAAATATTTAAGAATACTGCCGAAAAGTTCAATCTAACATGGGTGGGGGGGGGGGTTGCTGTTTTTGATACTAAGGTGAGAGTGATTTCACATATCATCTGCTTTAAAGTTTCTTGTATCTACAGCTGGCTCTTCTGACAGGACAAACTAGCAACGCTGTTAAAAAAACTATTTCATAAACCAAATAAATTCTCTGCATAGTGATTATTTATATTAATATGGTTATATATACAAAAACATAATTTTTGAGGAGCAAAGTCATAAATAGTTAGTACTATTTATCTAATGAAATATTAAAGAGCTAAAATGGAAGGTAACTCATTAACATGCCTATTTTCTTGCTAACAACTTATATGTAGTGCAACCTGGTATACATCTTTTTAACATCGTGTGACAATCTTCCTACCACAACCATAAAGGCATTGCTTTTCAGACAACGGGTATGGTATCTTTATACCATTTTTCACCACTTACTTGGAAGTTTACGCTATTGGGTTAATAGAAATCAGATTTAACCATAGTGGCTGCCACAGCCTTTGCAGTTAAGGGTCAACCTCTTGTTTTCAGCAATAGTCTATTGTAGTCAAAAATAAACAAAATAATGTAATTGGGGCTTGAAAGGAAATTGCCCCCTCGCCTAGCAGTAGGCTAAAAAGGCCCTGGCTGGCTGAAAAGTGTCACACGATCAATAAACAATTCGAAAACCAAAATAATTTTTTGAAGCTTTTGCCAACTACACAGGGGGACTTTTACAGTTACAAACACCGCAAAACATCTCAATTATGCCCTGCTTTAGGCCCAGAAACATGGGGTAAAAGACCCAAGTTTCGACTGGGTGCCTGGTTTCAGGTTTGAACAAAGAATTTTGGTCTTATTTGCCCCCAAATCATTGACAAAAGCTTCGTCATTCATTACAAATGCTGTTTATCACGACGCTTTTAACAAAACTAGAATTCTTTTCATTCGCAATTCAGACCAGAATTTCCAAAAACATAGCAGTACAGCAAGAATCGACATTCCTGGAGCTATTATCACTTCATGTTATTTTTTTAAACACTGTCGAAAATGAGATCTGCGATTAGGTAGCAAAATTTTCAATCAAAATTCATGGCTTTAAGAAGACAGGCATCTCCCCGTTAGCATTAAAATTCAGCAGGTACTTAGGCCACAGCTAAAAAATTCTGACGATAATAAAATCCTTTATACTTTGGATGAAAACTCCTTGGTTTCTCTAAAGCTTATTCCCGGTCAGCGTATGGAAAGCAAAAGATTTCTTGCATATTTTCCCAACAAACCGCTATGAAATATTAATTAACTTCGCGTTTTGTTTGCTACCAGTCAATTCTCGCTGTACCGATCTTCCTATCTCTAGCACCACAAACAACAAACGAAGCAGAGCAATCACACCCACGTTGCATAACATTGAATATTCCCTACAAGGCTAGAAATCTCCCAGTCACGGCATCGCCTATTCGTTTTATGGCTAGAAATCTCCCAGTCACGGCATCGCCTATTCGTTTTATGGCTAGAAATCTCCCAATCACAACATCGGTGCGTTCACGGTTTGCACATAGCTACGTTTGTTATTTGGTGGTGCGAGCTACAATCTAACCACTACGCATTAGCAAAAATATAGACCAATCTGATTCCTTCAATCATTTCTCAGTTACCCTAGCTACTCTGTTAAAACTGCGATAAAGAGCATGGAAAGCACTTGCATCGATAGCGATCAAACGCGAATCCCTATGAACCTACACCCAAACATGCATTCTTGCCGTTTATCCACAGCAAAGCTGCGATATGATAATTCACAAAATGCGCATTTTGAACTTCTATGACGGGGAAACAATTTCAAATAGCGAGGATGTGAAACTTTTCCTTTGCTGTGTAATAAGTCCCATACTTGAAGCTTCCCTTACAACTTGCTGAACAACAAAACTCTTAAAACGGGCATCCAAAGGCTGGTACTGCATTCCTCAAATTGCTTCACAACTGCCTCACTTTGCATCACTTATATGGGATGCACTTATATGCGGGTGAGCCAATGTCAACACAACTACAGACCACTGTTAATCTGTGAAAATTTTTCAAGGATGCAAGGGAAGAGAAACAAGCCAAAAGCGGGGTTAGCGCACGTTTGCAAACGACGGAACCTCTAGCTCATCGCTTTCCGCTGGACAGAGTTTTATAAAGATGGCAGTTTACATATTATCAAGTTTCTCGCAAAATCATAAGCTAAAGCTAGTGCCCTTAGACTACACAAAATAATAATACTAAGTTTCTAATTACACTACTCGTTCATAACACGCTGATGCTACTAGTTCAAGAAGAGTATACAACGGCCACAAGATCATTGCCATTTGTGACTGCACATCGCCTAAACTTTGCAAGCTTGGCTGTGACTCTTGCTACAGAAAGATCTGACATTGTTAGGCCACAGGCCCCTGTCTCGTTTTCATAATACGAATTCTTTTTCAACCTTGCCTCGTTTTAAAACACGGCAGCCCTTTATCCTATCTCAAAGTCTAGATGTTCCATCATCGATCATCTAAAGGTTCATGCAAAAACGCCAAAATTTCATGCTTGGTATTCGTAACAATTAACGTTTCATTTAACAATGAAAGTGAAAATGCGATGTTTTATACGTCACTGATTGAAATCTAATCGAAAGGATTCAGAGTTAGGGAGTTATTTTATATGGATAATTTGACTGAAGGAGTGGCCGGTTTAGATTACCAAATCTTACCTTTCTGGGACAAAATAAAATCGTCTTCAAATGGAGTTAAACTATTGCTGTTCTCCAATTTTTCATCCATCAAGGCTTCCTAGCAATTATCAAAATTGTCTTGCCCAGAGTTTTTAGCTGCAGCCAAAGATTTAACCAAAGTTTTTCGCATCAGAAAAGTTTAAAAGGCTGAGAAGAATACAACCTTAATAAAAGCTGACTATTATTGAAGATGAATTCATGAGAAATTTATCGTCAGGCAGCTCTGCAATTTGCAATTTGCTTCGTCACTTATGGTGGGAACCTATAGTGCAGTTCTGCCTGTCTACTGTTGTTATTATGCGGTGTAGTTGCGGAAAGATTGGCCTTATAATGGAAATAACAAGCAGTAAAGCGTTTAAACTAGCCTGGCGTTTTTTCTATAAAACAGAACAGCGACTGACCCTCACTTTAAGATAAAACCCAGCTAGACAGTAGCGCATTAGAGGCTCTATTCATTTTGAGCTGCATTAAAAACCAGACTTTCCAAGCAAGAGTTGTATGCACAGTTCACAATTGGCTATGAGCACTTCAAAATCTATACCCAAAATGAATAATTTAAGCTTTTTGAATATACAGTTAAACATGCTTTAATTACGTTATTATACTAAGGAAATCGAGCAATATTGCGATAATAAATAGGTAATTTTAAAATGTTTCAGACCTTTTCTGTCTTTTCTAATATTGTTTATATGGAACTGTTAATATCAAATCTTTCAGGGGATTCGGACTTAATCATATTTTCAAGGGTACTTACGTGTGAATCTGACCCTTTTCCGCCTGTAAAGACTTCCATATTTTCTAAATGACCGCTAACAACAGGGGATTGCTCACCAAGGGAATCCCCTCCACTCATACCATCAGCCTCGGTCAACTGGCCACTCATTTCAACGGGCCCCTGGCCACTTATTTCCATAGGCCCCTGGCCACTCATTTCAATAGGCCCCTGGTCGCTCATTTCGGCAGACATCTTCTCACCCTCTCCATCTACATCGGACTTGATACTGCATTCAGACCCCTTCTTCTTGCCTTTTCCAGCATCTCTGTTGTATGGTCGTGGACCATTTGCACTCTGGTAGTGTGTGGCCAAGTGAAGATTGAGGTGGTCTGAACGGTTAAACGCACGACCACAAATGGTGCATTTGAACGGCTTTTGGCCTGAGTGGATTAACTCATGCCTTCGAAGATGGTGAGATCTTGTGAAAGCTTTGTTACAGGTACGACAGACAAATGTCCTTGGTAGAACTCGTTTTTGGCCAGCATTATCCAAAGTGGCCCGAGGTCGGCCAGGTTGATGGACCATGTGCCGGAAAGTAAAGAGATTCATGTGTGGGTCTGGAGGCTTCATGTCTATCGAGCCTTTTACATCCCTTTGCGTCAGCTGCACTTTGAATTTGGATTGCAACCCAGAAGCTGAATCTTCACCACTGCTCATGTGATCGTTTTTGGCATCATCGCCATTGCCTTCGTCTTTCCTGGCAATCTGAAAACCTTCTTGCAACTCATTACCGTAATTTTGTTCCCTTTCGTCTACTTGCTTTGGGCGTATCATCATCCCATCCTGCCTCGAATCGCGATTGTTAACATCGTGGGGCATCTCATGGTACAGCATAGATGGGTGGCCAATTCGCTGCTTGTTGATAAAATCATTTCTTGCATTAAGTAAACCACCAAAGCCGAATTTTGCTGGATCACCCGTGATAAACGGCACCCCTCCGCGATCATGCAGATCTTGTCCCATCGGACTTCTTGGTCTTTTATCGTCATGTCGAAACATGGGTGCATGTCCAGAGAATGGTGACAGTTTAGCATCCTTTGGATTGGTGTCCAGTATGCTCCCTGGTATGAAACTTGGAGGTCCAGGCATTGGGAAACCTGGTGGAGGAAAAAAGTCAGGAGGATGAAAGTCACTGGGCCTCAACTCTTGAAGATTGCTTTTGTACTTAGAGAAGGTTTCCTTCTCAACTCTTGTATGGGTGAAACTCTGATAAGGTGATGACCTAACAACGCTGTCAGGAGGTTTTGAATAGTGTGGGCTATGTTTCAATGATACTGGTAAATCGGGTTTCAAATCTGATGTTTCTTCATCTCGATTGTGGGACTGTCTGCCTCTGCCACCAATACCATGAATATCTAGAGCATGTGTAGGAATATCTGTGCTATTCTTTTTTTCCACATTCTGATCTTCTGCAAGCTGCTCCTGCCGCCCCTCTTCTTCATCACCACCAGGACGCGTTTCTGGTCTTGAATACCATGGTGGTGGCTCACTGCTAATAATTCTCACCTGTGGGGGTCCAGTCTCTACATTTCCAGTTGTATTCCAGGGCTCGTTTAAAGCTGGTTCTTCTCTTGCAACCCCAATTTGATCTAAAGATGGCGGGTTAGGCCATCCTTTGTCTACACCAACACTCTCTCTAGTACTCGGGCCTGATTCTGTCTCTCTATTGATCATCATTGTGCTTTCTTTGCTTGAAGACAATTTCAAATCACCACCAGTTGAAATGACCTCCTGTCTTTTCTCGACAGCTGCATCAGTTCCATCTGTAATGCTTTCTGGGGTTTTCAATGGCATTCTACCACGCTTTTTGTTAGACACATATCCTTCGTGATTATTCATGTGACTGCTCAGTCGATCTGATCTTGAGTATGCTTTGTTGCAAATATGGCATACATATGGTTTCTCCCCAGTATGTACTGTCATGTGCCTCTTCAGGTGATGGGACCGGGTAAATGCCTTGTTGCATATATTACACTGATACTGTCGTACCCCTGTGTGTATCAGCATGTGACGTTTAAGGGTGATTGCCCACGCAAATTCTTTCCCACATATATGACAAACGTATGCTTCTTGCTTTTCCATAACTTGATCGCCTTGAGTCCCTTGCATCTCTGTTTCCTCATTGTCTGCAAGCTCTGGAGGAAGTGGCCTGTTAATAAGCGCCTCGCCTTGATCGTCAACCTCTCTAACTTGCCTGTCACTATATTTGCTCACCAGCTCCTTCATTCGACGAATTGCGCTTCCAGGAGCAGTCAGGATATCACCTCTTGCTGGGTGCCGGGAATCCCCATCGAATCCACGTGCATTGCCTTTGAATTTTGTTGCATTTTTGGTTAAGGCTATAGCATCAATAGCTGATAATTCTGAATCTGAATGCTTTCTTGCAGATGGGTATCCTGGTGTCAGAGTGTTCCTATCAACCACGTGGGATTTCCCCTTAGTGGACGATGAATGAAACGCTCCACCTCTCCGTTGATTGTAATTCATCAAAAGTGGATCTGGAGGCAGGAACATGTTATCAGGGACATGAGGTGGGTAGGACTCAAAAGGATTTCTATGTGCTGCTCTTTCACTAAGGAAACGATCACCATATGTGTGTTTATGCACCTTACTTCTGAATCTGTGATCATCATCATTCATGAAATATTCCCGCCAATCCATCTTAGGATAACATGAATCTCCATGGCAATGGTTACCATGGCAGTGGGACCCACTACAAAACTGTTCATGACACTGCCTATGGCTATCATGATAACCGTGATGACATGGCCCATGATCGCTGGATTTGTTGCAATGACCGCTGTAACAGCTGTCCCCATGGCAACGTGACTCCTTGCGTGAATGGCACCGGTCTGGTCCGCATTCTCCATGAAAGGAGCCATGCTCATGGTGGCTACAGTGACTATGGCAATCAGAGCCCCGCCTTTTTTCGTGACGGTTTCTCTCATTCTTGCATGAAACGCATGAGCAAAAATGTTCCCTGGAATCACCTCTTCTCTCGTCACCGTCTTTGGTTTTCTCGGCATCGTCATAGTCACTTGCTCTGTCATCAAAGAGAGGCCTGGGCTCCACTGATTCACCCGAGTCGTCAAGGCGCCCGTTAGTACCGATGTTGAGCTCATGGTCACCTGGGATGATGAAAACAGTGGGGGTTTCAGTCTCCTCGCCCATTTTGAATTGCTCTTGGAGGTAAGAATGACGTGCGCTCTCGTCTTCATCATCTGTTAATTCTTGGTGGAGTGCTTGAGAACTGATATCTAAAACCGAGAGAAGATACAATGTACATCTAATTTGAAGTTCAGCGAGACTGGCCTATACCGAGCTGCAAATGACACACTGTTCGTAAAAGCACCTGTTTGTAACAGTTACATTCAAATTTAGTACCCGAACAAGGACGGACAGCTGGGGTGGTAACTTTGAAAAAATTAATTATAAAATCAAGAACAAATCGTGATACTGTAGAATAAATTGGGCATTACAGTATCCGAACACCTAAATACTACTGGTTGAAAATCTAGAGGTCAAAGACGAACAAAGTACTGACAACAACCACACATTTTGCAAGCCCCCTAATGTTATTGTCAATATTTAGCAGCATAGTGCCTGTTAGGAATTCAAAAAAGGATGCATTTCGAAATGAGAGAGCATCATAATCATTCAAAAGACTCACATCATAAAAATAAACTCAAGATATGCGCCCTTGGCTGCGGAAAATGACTAAAACTTGCAACTTGTTCACTAACTTGTTAGAGAACCGCCCGGTTTCCATAAAAAACTTAAAATAACAAAGTTCAATCTAAGACTGCCAAAAATGAGAATTAGGGAAAAAAGCAACATCCAAAGACCAAAGCCCCCATGTAAATAAAAAGTTCCCAAACATCTTCCTATTTATATCATGTCACTTTAAATAGAATAAAATACCGAAGATTTTGCTATGCAAACTAATCTGCTGCTAGCATAGGGCAACAAGAGGAAAGAGAAAGCTTGGCCACGTATAAGATGAGAAACTATAATGGGAAACGGTACAGTTTTCTATAAAGGAAAACGCGACTTTAAAGCCATCTGGTATGGTTTAATCTTCGAGCAAATTCAAGGTATATGGACCCAGCGTAATCGACTTACAAATAACTACCTTTAACATAATACCGAATTCTACTCAACAGCAGCAGTCTACATGGAGCTGTCTAGTTTCCATACTGCTCGACCTGATGACGTAATTAATTCACCCTAACCCTAACCCTAACCCTAACCCTAAACCTAATCCTAACCCTAAACCTAACCCTAACCCTAACCCTAACCCTAACCCTAACCCTAACCCTAACCCTAACCCTAACCCTAACCCTAAACCTAACCCTAACCAACCCTAACCCTAACCCTAACCTTTATCTTAACCCCTTACTTGAAATAATTAAGCATGCTAATTCATGACTATTAATCATGCTTATTTATGACTATCAGGTCGAACAGTATGGAAACTAGACAATTCCTATTGTGGCTCTGTTAAAATAAAGTCCTCATGCCTCGATCGGAATCAAATATCCCTCGTATTCGATCTTTTATCCTGGAACGCTTCTAGCAAAGCTGCTCCCAAGCGTTCCAATCGTTAAACATGTCATCATCCCTTTGTGTTTCACAGGATTTCCTGATTACTTAAGAAATAGAGAATTATTGTAGTTGCCTCGCGGGTCGAGCGGCGAACGGATTCCATCCTTGTGGTATCAAAGCAGTTGGCTAAAGGGGATATTGATTTACGAGCAAAGGCTCCCCAAAATACAAAAGGTCGGTGAATGAATCTCCTGCAGCTATTTTTCTAACCAGGGCATGGGGTTCATTGAAAGTTTAGAAGGAAGAAGGCGGTTAGGCCTAGGGTTTGCCGCTGGGGATTTTCAAAGAAAACCCGCTTTCAGGCTAAAATTCCAGAAATTTTTTATCAACGGGCTATCATACAAATTATATAGTAACAAACTAGAAAATAAATATCGCTTCCTTTTTGTTTAAAACAAAAGCCGGGAAGCTCATTGCTCCTAAAAGCTTGAAAGGGTACGATGCGCTTTCCATGAATGTGGGCATATCAAATAACAACAAAGTCGACTTTCTGAAAGAAAGCTTTCTAACCAGTTCACCACCAAACAAAGAGCTAACAGTCTTGTTCAATTTGTTGGAAAAATACAAGTTCTTCGAACGACACTTGAAAGGAGGAGATCCCTTCGAAGACGAAGAAATCTTCGTAAATTTGAGGCTAGCCATACGTACAGGAGGTGAAAACAAGGGTCATTCGGATGAAAAATCTGCGAAACGAATATTTGTAAATGAAAGACAAAATAAACATAAATACAATTAACAAGGCCCGGATACCTTTTGTGAAGTAACAAAAGAAAATGCCTATGAGATTGCGAGAAAAATGAAATTGATAAAAAACTACTTGAGGTTTTAGCAACGGGGGAAGCTATCATAAATAAAACTATTCACGACGAGAGGATGCTGAGTAAACTGTTGATAGGAAATCTAACAAACAGCATCAACAAAATTAAAGAAAAAAAATCGAACATTCAAAAAAAACATTCTGAAAATATTCTTTAAAAAAGAAATACACGAAGGTGAGGGTAAATCATCGAGAATTTTGGGGTTCAGAAGATTGGCAAAATAAATTTGGAGATAAACAGAAAAGGATACAAAAAGTTTATACGAGACTTTGTGTGCATGCATAAGCATTCAGTGATCCACAATAATTAAAGCTATTTTTTATCTTGCTCCTTTCACTTGCCGACGATTTGAGAGGAAGGAGTTTCTTCTTTAATAAATACAATCTACTAAAGATTACGTTTTGATAACAACGACAGAATTTTAACGCGAATAACGACCGGCCTAAGAGGATTCCAAAAGATTTAGAGAAGGGACACTTTTGAGAGTAACAGATTACAACAAGTCAATACTAAATTAATTCATAGAAGCAGTCCCTCTGTAAACGGGTAAGAATTTTGTCGCCCGTTGGATACCATAAACCTAAAGAAAAAACTGCCGACAGTTAATAAGCAGGCTGGATGTTCACGAGAAATTACCTCGGCTGTTTCCAAATTCTATCGACTTTAAACTGGGCTATTGTAAAAACCAAGCACAATTTGATTTCAGACACACAGAGAGGTCTCTTAGTCCAAAATAAACTCTGATACCTCAATGAGAATATCTCAAGGTGTGTTATTTTTCGTATAATTTTGTCAAACTCTTTGTAAAAGATTAAACGCCAAGCTATTTAATTTCGCATAATTTTGTCAAAGTACGAACATGGGAAATTAAAGCATCAGATGCTGCTTAGATCTCAAATTTGAGGAAACTTTATTCCATACAAAAATTCAAAAATTCAAAGGCCGAGAATTCATTTTAACGTGAATGTTTGCAATTTTGAAAAGTGTTTACATCGAACAGACCAACAAAAAAATCAAGGCAATATATCATAGATCGCGAGGCCTCAATTTATGGCAAACAATCAGCTAGAAGGCAAAACGCCAAAAACTGATGAATAATAGCCGAAGAATTTCAAAAATATCTACAAATAAATATCCAACAACTGATTAAGAATAAAAGCAACTGAACCGTTCATTCTAAAGTCGAACAAAATTTGCTGGACAAATAACAGAAGAAAAGCAGTGTTGAATTGCTTGAAATAAAAAAACATGTTTTTAACGACAGTTTGAGGTAGCAAGATTAGGATCCACTGACTCTTTAACGCGTAGAGAAAACGACTTGAAATGCGCTTTTGGTATACCAAAAAGGATAAAAACCAACAGTGCCTTTGTGTATTTTTCAAACAACTCTGAGTTACGATACACAAGCGAGATCGGATGACACTTACCTAGGTGACTTGGCACATCCTTTCTGCTTTCATATCTCTTGGCCTTTGCCGTGAAATTTGCCATCAATACTCATTAGGGTACGGTTAGACTTCTAAATGAAAGTACGTTTAGACATTTAGGTCCCGCTGCAATATAACTCCACCAGAAAAGGTAAGGACCATTACCACTTGGCATAGAAACCGAGAAGGATCATAACAATGATATTGGTTTGCATCAGAGGGCACCTCAACCTTAAAACAGGCTCTGTATGTTGTTGCTGACGGGTTTAATGACTTCAAACAATCGGATATGGTTCAAATATTAATGTGGCAGCGTCCACAATGCAAGCTAGATTTATACAGGAATTCTCTATCGAATGTGACAACTTGAACCTATAAGACAATTTAACCAAAACCTGCATGATTCAAAGAAGTCATAGCTCCTCAAGTGCAAGCAACTAGTCCTGGTATGCATCAAATGTGCAAACTCAATGGCCAAATACCTAAGACCAATAGACAGCGAACTTATTTATGCAGAAAGTTTTAGTGTAATATCCATCGCAGGATCACCTGCCCGTGAAAGCAACTCAACAGGAGGCTTGAAGCTCTATCCTCGTCTCGTGTATGCCCCCCTGTTTTTCGAATGTGGTCAGCACCTGTGCCTGCAAGCCAAAATATGACCTGTCTAGATTACAAATGCCTGAAAATTTATTGTACAGCTCTGCATGAACTTTGGCAAAACGAGTCGACCAAGCATTGAAAAAGTCCTGAAATTCATCCTTGTTTTGGCGCGTTTTCAACTGCACATTGGCTGCAGAAACATTGTAATCATGCGTCGATTCTGCCTACAAAAATTCAATAAAAAATTCAAGCAAACGTTTGCTATTCGAGACGCAATTTCTACGTGAACAAAAAATGACCCACAAAGAGAGAGCAGTATTGTTAGCACGGTAGCAGACATGCTGCTCAAGGTCGCTGCATGAACCCTTGTAGTACCAATAGTTTACATTGGTATTCCGCTTACTGAGAACAGGTATCAGCAGTTCTATTGCAAAGGCAATGGAGCAGGGCGCAGGAACATCAGAATATTTTTTTAAAAATTGCACTTTTTGCAGAAATTATTGTCAGAAGTTCAAATGTACCATTGAAAAGAATTTGCTTTCGATTGAAAGGAATGATTGCAGTGAGCAAAGATGACATGGTTTATTAAGTAAATAGAGCGAATGCGAGCTTGACATGGTTAATATCAAAAGCAATAGAGACACCGGAATGGACATCTCTGGATACTTAGCTATAAGAGATCATCAGACCCTGTCTGTCGTTAAAACGGACAAGAAGATGATCATAGGGCTTTCTTAATCAACCACCCTTACACCACAATTTTCTACTTTTACGCACATCACATCAATAGAGGATGCAGTTGCATCACTGTGCAATCTAACCGCATGAAGCCACAACGAGGTTTCAACTACTTTCATTCGTCTTGCTTTTATAAACAGCAAGTAAATGCCAACGAAATGTCTTGAGTCAAGATAGATTATATGAATAATGACAAAACAAATAAATAAATAAATAATGAATAGAATAATAAATGGGCATAAGTATTTGAATGACTGAAATCCCACAACAAGAAATTTCCGAAAATTTAAACATAACATCTAGAGACACCTTGCTTGGCTTTGAAAAGTTTGATTGCTTGAGACGTTTCTTAATTATTCATCTATTACATTCACATACAACTTACCATAACATATAAATATCATTTCCTTAAATTGCGTTATTATACTGTGTCTATACATCGTGAAAATAACAAAAAGAAATCGAGACTGAGTATTCCTTCAGAATTGATTGGCGTTATAATTTATTTTCTTGGGTGATACGGCAAGATAGTTTTGTCTCAAAAAGACAAACAACAGTTATGACCCATTTTCAATAAAAGATGACTACATGTTAATTCAGAAGGGGAAATTGATCATTTTTCATGGAGGAGCGATAATGTCAACTCAACTGCCTGAAACTTTTGGCTTAAAATAAGTAATAACATCAGTAGATAGAAGATATAACAAAAAATCTCATCACAATCATTATATTTGGATCAGAAGTCTAAGAACGCAGTGTCTTCATTTTCCATTTTCCACCTTTTGGCCACAAAAGTAACCCAAATCCTAACTAAGCTTTCAGACAAAATCTTAAATTTTCCTACACCCCCACAACACGTGCCCAATTTCCCAACAACATGCCCCCAACAACAAACCATTACCAAAGATTTGAATGTTAGATGTTTTCATCAGGCTCTCACTATAACAATATTTTTATAGAAATAAACTCTTTGATTGAATCAGAAAAAACTTACACTATAAAACAACTTTTTAACAACAGAATTATGTACACTTTGTGTTAAGCAATATAATTTGCACTAAGCTTTACCTTTAATTTGTATTTTGAAGAAAGTTTGTATTTCCAAATTCATTGTCTGTCTTCTATCAACAGATGCTCATTGCTGCAAATAGCTTTTGAGTTGAAGGCCTAATACAATTTTGACTTTCAATAGAAATATATGTTACAGGCTCTGTGATTGGTTAAAACCCCATCTAGACAATTCATTGGACTTAAGTAAGCACACTCCTCAGAAATATAAATAATTATGCATATTTTTTAATTATAATAACGTTATTTTAAGACCATTCAAAAAGTTGGAACAAAAGGTTATTAAATGAGGCTGGAAAAGAAAAAAAGAGCAATCAAGTCCAAGTATTTTGCATAAGGTAGCAGCTGTAGTACAACTGATGCAAATAAATAATCTGACCAACAAATAAAAAAATAAATTTACTCTTTATCAAAATTCAGGGCACAAATTGAGCTTGCCCAAAAGCTTACTTTATGGAGTTTACAGAGAAGGACAGAATCCTAATCATTACGGCTGATCTGAGGGGCACGTGTGAATATATCATGGTGCAATCTCAGGAACTTTCTCAAATTTCTTTGCAGATTTCCTTCTGAACAAAATACACTGCACTAAAATACAGCAGATTTTTTACTACAAAGTATTATTCAATTTACCAGAGAGCAGGTAAGCAACAAACATCATAATCATTTCTTTAATAACAAAGAATTCTGCAGACCAAAGACGAAAAGTAAGAAAGAGTTTCAGCAATGACAAAAAACAGCAGGTAGACAATGTTCAAATGAAAGTTAGTCCTACAATGTCAATAGTAAAAGAGATACCCCCAAAGAGTTCCACATGACCAGCCAACATGAAAAAAAATTCACAAATGTTACTAAGGTAGACTTAGAAAAAATTGTATAGGCAAATGCTAACTGATGTTTAAGGCCAGCTGATGTTTTCAAAATTGAACTTTCAATAAGCTGGGGGATAGTTGCAAAAGAGCTGGGGGTTGGCAAAATTTTCAATATAGTGAAGAGGTGAGAGTAGAGACCCAGTAGTAGAATTATAAGAGTAGTCAATGGTTAAGCATTCAATACAGGATTCTAAACAAGAGGGGAGAAGATAGCTTCTTTTAGTCCCCTCCTTTTGCAGAGTAACATCTGAATTTTTTTAAATTTGCACACAAGGCCATATTGAAAGAGTGCAAATGGAAAAAACACAACCTAAATACTTCTATTTGGCACTTTTCCATCAGTCAATTTGGGAATCTTAATGGTATTTCCTGTGGCTCAGTATCATTTCAATCATATGCCTTTTATCTGTTGAAAGTTTTAAAAAGAGAAGAGCTTCCAGCATTTAATCATAAAATAAGGATCTCTCAGTTGAGACAAATAATAACTAATGGGGACATAGGAAGTGTTTATCTGGAGGGGCACAGCCTCAGGAAGGGCACTTATCATTGTCACCAAGTGGTCCTGGCAAAAAGGGCACCATGATGATAAAAATTAAACGTAAAACAGGTATTTACTTCTTATAAAGGACACTTGCCAAAACCATGGGGGCACAGTGCCCTAGTGTCCCCCAAGTCTTATATCTAGATGGTTAACTAAAAAGCTAATAACTAATAATTAGTAGTATTATATACGGACAATAGAAATCTGATGAACTGTTCATCTTAATTTCATCAACCTAACAATGGTTTAAAAGCATGAAAGCTAGGTTAGGATGTCTTCATATCAAAGAATAAAAATCAAGACAAAAAAATTAGAAAAGAAATATTTTACTAGAAATTATAAAAGATCACTTGATAAAATAAAATCATATCAACAAAGACATTTAAAGTTGAGAGATACAATAAATAAACACTGAAATTTTGAATGACATACCAATTATTTTGAAAAGGAAACAAGGAAAAAATAAAAAACTTATTAGCAATTAAACTAGTTTAATACTCATAAAACTATAAACAATTAGGTGAAATAAATGAACTAGGCTTTGGTTTAGAATTATCTAACATTGTCACTGAAACACACAAAGTGTTGAATGACATTAAGTGACAAAGCTATGATGCAGATATTTTTATAAATGAAAACTGCAAAAAACTTACTCTTATGATCTGTTATTTAACACTTTAATATTTCTATTCATACACATTGACTTGAATGATCTATATACTTCCATCTTCTATAAACATCTACATTCTATTGTAGTTTTACCATTTATTTTGGTTCATCTTTAAGAGTGCTTTTCCCTTAGCTTTAAAGAAAGGTGCTTCAAATTTGATTTTTTAATAAATTGCATACTGCAGCATATTGTGAAATCAAAATACTAGCAAACTTTGAAGAAAAATAATTATAAATAATGGCAAATATTTCAAAAAGTTGGATGGTTTCATTCATGAATTCTATTTTCTTCTCCCTGTCTTAAAAATCTTTTCCAACTTACATACTTCATTTTTTCAATGATTTGATTGAATATTAAGATATCAACTGATTATGTACCTATGGAATTATGTATATCAAATTTTCAACAGCAAATCTAATAAAAAATTCAGAATATTTTATAAAAGTTAATAAAAGGGGCTGTTATCATCTACAGGTCATAAAACAAACACTGGTCTGGCGCAAGATCACAAGATTGAAGCTCAACAATGAGGACTCTTCGTGAATTCTTACCAGTTCCTTTAAAAACCAAACAACAACGTTTATAAAACAATCAACTGATTCAGATCACTCAATGAGTTGAAATTTTTGGCATTAAGAAAAAATGATAGCGCAATAAACCATTTTTCGTATAAAATCACGGTCAAATTTTTAAGAAATACACCTCTATAGCTATAGGCCGTCCTTACAAAACAGCAAATAAAAACCCCCGTATTGAAGAACCCTAAAGGTTTAATGCTACATCTTGCGGTTTCAGAAACGAACAATTTCCCAGGGGGATGTAATCATCATAGCGAAAAACGAAAACACCCAAGTTAAATACATTAGACAAAAGCTGATGATTTGGCTATGTAATTAATTTGAAAGCCAAGCATATTTCTGCCACTCAGCAAGTCTAAAAACAAGGGTGGAATTTCCGCCCGAAACGTCATCGAGTTTAACAACGAAAACACCGCAGCACCGGTAAATAGTTTGGCAGTTGGTTTAACCTTCCATCTAATCAATAATTTCATACCCTCTTTGCATCGCTAAAAGGAATACCCTTTGAAACAGCTGCCCCTATTATAAAAACACTGCGTCGCAAGTTGCGAATTCCTGAAAAACTGGCAAATTTTTTAAAATCACGCAAATGGGGTGACGAACAACAAACCAGACTAAATTTATACCGTTAATGATAAAGCGAAACCCACATAAAAAATTCGTCAAAGAAGTGACTGTAAGAAACTTGATACTTACACTGTATTTGTAATCCCCCTTTTCTTTTCCTCGCACCAGTTGGCTGGAGGGCTTTTTCACTGGGGCAGCCATACTGCTCATGTTTTGATTCTCTCGCGGGGTCAACTTCATAATGTGATCTAGTTCTTTCGTGTCTGCCGTAATTAAAAACTTCGGTTGATTTAAAAACATCTTCATTTTCAAAAGTTCCCTTTAAATCTGAATTGCTTCGTATTTTCGATGGCAATAAGTTGTTATTGACTCCATTTTGCAGTTGTGGGAGTTCGTGAAGGGTACGATGAAGCAAGAAATTCGCGATCTCCTTGAATCTTTTTCGACAAGTAAGGCATTCATATTTTGATCCCAAGACTTTTCTTATTCTGGCGTTCCGTAATATCAATCTTCGGCAAAATTCTGAATGAAATTTTTCATCACAGTGGTAACAGCTTGGCCTAGAAACGAGAGAACAAAAATTACTGTGGGCGAAGCGGATACGAACGGCATCAGCAAGATGAGCAAGGGTTTTTTAGGGTTAAATAAACATCCTTAACATTTCACCAAGTACTTGAAATACGGAAGAAATTAAATTAAGTATCATATAGCAGAATATAATCTTAAATGATGTATAGATCTGAAATGAGAAATCAATAAGCAGCTGTAAAAGACAGGCTATTACCTTCCCTTCCCCTTCAAGGACCGTAGGGGGCCTTTCTTCAGTCGCAACTTCGGCCGTATTTTATCGATGCCTGCTTCGTACTGTACCATCGTCGAACCACGCCAAGACATTACCTATAGCCTAATATCTATTATCAAGTGTTTATATAAGATGTTTTGAGACATTGTTAAAGTACACTGCCTAATTTTTGATCGATCTAGTTTGATCAAAATCCAGGCATTGTTTTCACCGCCATCTTGAAAGATAATTCTCCCACAGTCGAAGAACCGCAGCCTCTTATTCATCCCTTTGTTTTGCCCCTAAGAGGCAATTTTAGGGGAAATGAAAACAGCGATGCCTGCTGTGCGGAAATGGTGGGGCGCTAGGAGGGACTTGTTGATGGCCAATTGGAATGCGTTTCATTCATTAACATCCGATGACAAGGTCACAGCAATTTTCGCTCAATTAAGTATCTTTTGACCCATTTTTCTGGGCAAGGCCTTTTGGGGAAAAATCATCCACCAAAAACGACGAGAAGTCCATTGACAAAATTGAAGCTGTCCAGAGACGAGCTGCAAGGTTCACATTAAATTATCACGTTTATGGCACAGACACTCAGTTGACACAGAAAATGAAATCGTTAAACTGGCTACCACTACAACACCAACACTGCATCCATGACCTTCAAATCTTCAATAAAATTCGAAACAACATGCTCAACATCTCGTATCCAGAAATTGTCCTTTCCTTAACCAGAAATCTGCTTAAATATCAAACAATTCAATGCCTCCACTCCGAAGCTTTCAAAAATCAATTCTTCGTAAGAACAGTTCGGATTTGGAATAGCCTGCCGTCAGAAATTATGAATTGCGTGAGAGAAGACAATTTCAGGGCATCAGTGACAGAATTATTGCGTCCATATCAGTGGGTGAAGGTGGCCTCCACCAACACCTGGACCCTAGTATAGACTTATTAGATACAATTTTTACTCTTTTGTTAGCCTTTTGTTATTCCTTGTTTATGATTAACACAGCTTCTACTCTGGCAATAGCCAAACCTGCTTACCTACACACTTTGCTTGGATTTGTTGAACCAAAACCAAATGCAACATTTTGTAGAAATCCACAAACTGGAGCGCTGGGTGGAAATGGTATTAATCCTACTTCTGAGTTAATTTTCCTTTTTTTAATGCTCCTTGAGTAAGTGCTCCAGATTGGTTGCAAAGCCTTTAGGAGTAAACGATTGAAGATTGAAGATTGAAGAAATCACTTCTACAATGGGAAAGAACTCTAAAAATTTTAGGAAACAATGATTTGAACTTTGCTAAGACATCAATTACTGAGTTATAAATCCTCTCATTGAGTTCCACGATGACATAAAATTTGCGGAAGTTTTACTAAATTTGGGGGAGATATCTTGACATGCAGAAAGCATAAAGTCACGGGCTTCTGTCCTTGCTCTACATTCATTGTGCCTATGCATCTACATTATAATTTAGAACGTTACCTAACGACCTTTATGTGACTGCATGTTACTTCAAAACGATGGAAGAAATATCAGCTTTCAAGGAAATTATTTTCATCCCTTTATCGCAGCTCATGCTGATCGAAATAGAGAAAGTTCTAATTTAAAAGAATAGTAACTTGTGAAGATCTGTGGCCATAAAGAACATAAGCTTTTTGATAAGAGTGTATGATCAATACCCCCACAGATCTGATGTGGAAGCAAGTCAATTTTAGATACAAATGTATTTTGTGGTACTGATGCTGGGCAAATTCTTTCACTGGATTACATCATCATAGCAATGGTTTCTCATGTCTTATCGATCATTTAGAATTTCTTACTTGTATTTTATTTAAATTTTTTAAGGGATAATTAATACAGGTTCATAAGCTGGTTGGCTGTGGAAAAGAAATTTATCTGAAAGCAGTGCAAACTCGCATCAAACAATACTTTGGTCGTTGTCGTGTAAGGTAGCAATGTTGCCAAACCACAGGTTTTAAGAAAAGCATCATTGTGGATGGCTTCATTGAATCAGACGCAGCAATGTCAAAAGCTAACTTAATTTAAATAACAAATTGAGCACTCTAAAATGTTTCTAGTTTGTGTGCATTCACGGAGAAATGCATTTAATTCTTTTTTGGCGATTCATAAGCAGATTTAACCACTTGATAACTTATTGATAGATGAGTCCCGGATTCTGCATTCTCTGATGCCCCTTTTGCAATAATTTTGCCTATTTTGCAATAGGGATTTAAGTTGGCATTAACTATGGTTGCAGTAATGCCACAAAATGCCTGCCTTTCAAGCCAATCTTATTGCCGTCACCGTTCCCAGAAACTGAAAACTCAGCATTTCTAACTTTAAATGCTGTTCCATTGTTTGCCTCTGTCAAGGGAAGCCGATAATTGGAATTAAGAAATCTCTTGAAATACACTTACCGCCTATTTTGAATTGGTGGCATTGCAAAATGTCAGGTACGAGCTAATAGTAGCCGTGAACAGGCAAGTGCTGCTTCGCCAAATACCGCTTTTTGCAAAAAGCAGCATTTACCTCTCCTAAGCGGATACATTCTCTGTTAGATGAAGATGAGTTTATCTTTGAGATACACTTGCATGTTTTTCATAATTGCTTTGTTTTGATAGAGTAGTTTTGTCTTATTTTGCATAACTTGGATAGAGGCTAGCGTAGATGCCTTAAATGCTTGAATGGAATAGGTAAGAGAAGTTAACTGCTTGTTACTGCTTGTTACTGCTTGTTACTGAGATGCCTTCAAGACAAATTAGCTGCTTGTTACTGCTTTCTGATCCTGTTTGCTATTGCGAAGTAAATTTGAGATATAACTGTTAACGATGTTTGCTTAAGACTGTTTGATATCTTAAATACGAATGATTATATTCATAAACTTCTCGTTTTGCTAAAAATAAGCCCTTTCAAGTTGGGTCTACAGGAATCCTCGAGAATTCCAGCTCTTTTATTCAGGAGAAGGTCGTCTTTAAAGAAAAATGCCACGTACGAATCCTTGCATAATCGTCGGTACTAAAGGAACTTAGGTTCAGTTAATAAATGCCTCAATGCAATCTAGCAAAATTTGCCCTATTTTGCTTCAGCAGGGATCTGTATCTGTTTAGCTTTAGCTTATAACTCCTGATCCCATAAGAGAGGTGAAAATCAGGTTTTTCAACAAGGATGATACAAATGCAGTGCATGTTTCATCTGCTTTGTGTTTTCTACAATGTTTATCAAAATTTCTGTTCGTATTAAAATTGATAAAACGTTTATTCCGTGACTTGGGTCGTTTTGGAACAGAGAAGATATTTTTCTAAAGGTTCCTAGTTCAGTCATCTTGCAAAGAAAACAAATTTAAAATTTAATGCCATTGGCGAAAAAGGCTATTAAACAAACTATTTACTGTTGCAACCTTTCGTAACAAGCGACTTTATAATTTCGATGCTTCGAGTTTGATAAAAATTGAGTCAACGATAAGAAGCAAGGAGACACTTAGCTTAGCCAGTTTAAAAAATTATTACATTTCCTCCTGTTATCACTTGCAAAAAAATATTTCAGCCGGGCGCAGTCGGGGATGTCTGAATCGGGGACGTCTGAATCAGGTGGTAAAATCGCGAATAGAAGGCAAATTGAGGTTTTTTCATAAATTTTGCATTCAAACACTTTATCCCAGTATGATAAACTGACGCAAAGTCAAAACTCGAAAGATCGAATCTTATCCATGATAACTTCCAGTGGAAACTTTGTCTGGTCAAAGCCAAGTTAAGGACGATGTGTCTGAAAGTCAAACGATTCAATAAAAATCTTCAAATTATTTGATACACATTTTCTACATATAGTATCTCTGTGTATGCAAAATAAACAGGACAGATAGATACCGTCTCTAATTCAAAGTTACAACAAATAAACGATACACTACAAATTAAAGTTTTATAACGGTAAATTTCGAAAAGAAGACGAATTATAATTAAATACACCTGATAAGAAGTGAAGCTATCAAGGAAATGCTGTCTCGTGATTTTTGATTTCCTGAATTGGGAATGCTCTTCCATGAATTGAGAATCAATAAATACCATCATGTCCACAATACGAAAAAATGGCCAGTAAATCCCATTCTAGTAAAAACATCACACCCCACAAACAGTGGAATATCAGTAAATAATTTTAGTGCTCCAAAAATATTAAAAATGCAAAACGCCATGAAATTCAGACTTCAGGATCAACTTCAACATTATCAAGTTGTCATGAAAAAAACATTTTAATCAAACAAATAGCCTCCTACAAAGAAAGCTTTATCTTGATAACTTCATTCGTGTTATAATTGGTCACAATAATTTAACGTTTATATGTAGAGGTAACATAGAGACATAAACCATCACAATGTGATAAGAGACAAGACACTAATTTAGTGACAATTGGAACAGAGGACTCAAGATAGACGGGGAATTATCCAAAATTTGTTTGATCATTTGAAAATTTCCGAAGAAAGGTCCAAGACACAACGAAAATTGCAAATAATTATTTAGATTAGAGATTCTAAAACGGGAAGAGACGAAATTGTGTTGAATGAGTTTCAAGATACAATGACAATGGGGAAAGATTGTAAATTGTATGAAGTATCTTTATGATGAGTTCTGATATATTTGCCAAATTGGCAGCAAGTATGCAAACATCTGGAAATCTCTTAGTATAATCTAGAAATCTGGAAATCTTGAAGCAAAACCGTACTTTGCAGACCTGAATCATCGCAATAGTATCCAAATGTGGAAATAGTAATTTGCTTTTAACGACTCTCTACTTCAGAAAATCCTAAACCTTGCAATTGAAATATGATAATATAAAAACAATAACTCTGGAGTTTTTTGCCTTATAACAAACATACAGTAAAGGACAAACATATAATGCGTCAAAAAATTTCTGGAAGGAGACATCGGCCTCAAAACAGAGGATATGCAAATCGTTCTAACGTCATAAATTAAGACGAGCTATGATACATGGGTTCTTAATTCAAAGCAAGCTATAAACATACTATATACATAAGATATATGTCACCAGCTTATCTTCCAACACAATTTAAGGTTGGTTTCAAGATCTCAGCTAGCATAAACTAATCTAATTATAAAAGTTTTAAGCAAGAAAGCAAGCACAGCATTCCCTTTTATCTTTTACCTGCAAATTAGATTCTAGTCATAGGGCCAGCTTCCAACTAATTTTGCTGGATTTGTCTAAAAATCTACGCAATATGTTAATGAAATAAGCTTATTCGCTTTTATGATAAGTGGGCAGAGACCCCTAGCTAGACGCTCTTTCAAGCTTTGTAGAGATCCGTCACGGATTATAATATGTCTATGATTATATTCCAGCAAGGTGAACTTTGGGTAATTATCTCGGGTTCTCTACGAGAAAGTATGCAGGGCTACGCTCTGATGCATATGGATGTCAGAACTTGTAGACATTTGTACAATGGCCAATTAAGATCGAACCAATTATACGTGGAATTTTCGCTCCATGAGTACTGTTATCCTATGGAAACAAAACAAAATATCAAAATAGTTACTCTTGAGGAAAACAAGAAAAAACATAGGACTGCTTATACATATTTGGCTGAAAATAATTTCGAGCACCAAAAAACATTTTTCTGTGTAACTACGAGTATATGCAAGTGGCCCTGAGACTTCTCAAACATAGTTGAAAAACAGTTATTAACATCCCGTATTGCCATCTGGACTATTCCAATTGTGTTTCAAAATAAGTTAAAGCGCGAACAGTTCAGTGAAATCTTATTTCATTTTTGGCAAAGAAGAGAATTTTGCAAGCACTCTACTCCTCTCAAATACCACACAAAAGCCTTTGCATTACATTATCAAAATGACAGTCTGACTAAATCGACATCACTGCAAATAGAAAGCATATAATTTGTAGTTAGCAATCAATTGATAAAGTGAGTCCCTTTTACAGATGAGAATCCCAACACAAAGCAAGCAACAATAGATTCAGAAGTACCTTTTAAAAAACAGCATGTTGCTGACATTGAAAGCTCAAGATTTGACTTTCTTTGTCGTAGTCGATGGTTCAGCAAGAAGTTGACGTTCTAGCTTTCCTCCTCCCTGTGTATCACTCAGCCAATCATTGCAAGGGAACTCTGTCGCGTTACCCTCTTCATCTAATACTGTCACCTAAAGAAACACAAGGTATCATACAGATGCATATTCAATTAACAAATCTTATATATTTTGTGAGTGACATGTTTTAGAATCTACAGTACTATAACCGCTCAGTGTAGTTGTTATCCCAGGCCACAATGAGATGACAAATCGTTTGCTTTTTTAGGCATTCTTTCGTGAGTCATACTCTCTTTCTAAATGAACTAAGCGAAACTGAAGCAGAGTAGCCTTCAACCTGCAAAGGAGTGGAGGATCACAGACCATTAATGTCTAATGCTTGGGGATACGAACAATAGTAAGCCTTTTAATAAATTAGGCCACCTTCCATCTTTTAGCAAAAAAGTTTAACTATTGAACATGACTTCAAGACGGGTGGCTGCCTTGTTAAAACGCACTGATTGCAAGCACAAATGCGAGCAATATATTGGCTTGCCAAGAGAATATAGAATTTCAAAATAAGTTAAAGTACAAATATTTAAATTTCCTGCACAAAAACGTGTAAATGAGTCATTTTGAGGAGTCTTTGTGTCTACAGTAACCCCCGTTTACCCCCGTTCACCCCCGTTGTCTTGCTCACCTTCTTCAGGAACCAGCTTGGGGCGGCCCCGCTGTTGTCATGCAAGATCCTCATTTTCTTTAACTTGCCAAGGTCAGGTAGCACAAACGTCTGGGTATCGACACTGTTAACATGAGGAAATTTGTTGCATTAGAACTCTTTAAACGATCATTCTATATTTATAAGTGAAATTAGTCACACCAGCATGTTGGGTATTGAATCTATCCTTGCGAAACCAGAGAAAAACAGAGCAGGAGATAACGATATCGATATGAGGTAAGATTTCTCTGAAGACAACGCCTAAATCCTAGTTTGCCAAATAATATCTTATCAGGCATACAGACTTTCATACTTTGTGTACGTCATTTCCCAATATCGTAGTTTAAGCTCAAAAGATTCATGCGCCACAAAATTCCAAACTCTGAGTCAACAACAAATTTTCGGAATATCAAACTTTACGGCATCCTTTTTAACTCGTGTTTGAAGGAAACTGTGGAATGGAACTAGGGAACATCGAAATTAGGGAAGAGAAATATTTGAGTATCAAACAAAAAAAGGTCCAGCCAAATAATTTTATAGTAACTCTACCTTCCAGGTTCAAATTTTGAGAGACCGGACTCTAGCTGCCGGAAATCAGAACTTCCCCTTTCGCCAATTATTTCGAGGAAAATCTTTGCGTCAGTACCAGAGCCAAATTGATTTCCAGTAAAAGTTTTAACGGTGTAATTTGTCCCTAAAACATGTTGAAACACACGTAACAGTACATTCAAAAATAAACCATGGAATTAAATGGTATAGAATTAAAAGACAAACATTGATCAAAACCTACAGCGTCAACAAGTTAGCAAAAAAGGCTTTGCACAGAATCCGACTTTCATGACGTCAGTGCAGATTTTTCTACTTCTGCTGGAAAATGTTTTTATTTTTTTCACATGTGCAAATACTTAATGCGGGGGTATGCACGACACAAGCCATTCAACCCTGTCAGTTACAACATCATCAGCACCAACATTACAACATAAGATAAAATGACCAATTGTTTGCCCTGTCAGCATCAAATGTTTTTAAAAATCATTGGAATTAATCCAATAAACTGTTAGCTTAATTGACAGAAAAATAAAAATATGAAGCAACAAGGAATTTCAAAATGAAAATAAAAACATATCTCAATAACGCAAGGAATTCTGTAATTGCATTAAACGAAATTGTCATCTTTTTATAAAGCTCACGTTCTCTGTATTTAAAAGCAGGATTCATCATTTTGTCACTTGATGTCACAGCTAAATGCTCCTTAATAAATATTTTTAAACAAAATTGCGTATTTATAGTTCTGTATGTATTTTCATGACGGGTATAAATTTGTTTGGACTACAATGGTTCGGATGGCAGAAATATCTATGCGTATACGATGATGTCAAGACGGCGTCTTTGAGCTAATGGCAAAGACTGTACCCTTACTTTAGTCAGTCATTGGTCTTTAACCTTTGACGTGGTTTAATATCCCTTTGCGTGGATTAGTCCTTCCTGTATAAAACCTTTGAATCTACTGTTATGATGCAACGACTTGGCAAATATCCCTTCATAGCTCAAATGGCAAGGTCACACACTCAAGGGTTGGCATCATTCTTAACAGTAAATAACAAACATGGTGTTTGATTGTGTTTGATTGTGTTTGATAAGGTAAAAGCATCGCTATTATTACTCACCAAGTCCAAAAAAGAATACTTGGTTTGCGCTGTCTCCTCCACAGCTTTCCATCGCATTACCATCACAGGCTTTTGTACAAAGTTTATTATCAAGTTTTCCATACTTTCCGTAGTTCTTTCCGCAGAAGCAATCTTTTCCGTTCTGAAGACCAAAATAGGCAAATCCTTTGTCCTGCAATGCACACGCACGCGCACATTCCTCCTGCGTAATGGCTTTAATCTGCACCGGGTTTGGAAGATCGTGTCGCTTTCTGTTATCTCTATAGCAACCGAGTTTTTGGTAAAGCAAGAACACATCTTCCCGTTCGTCTTCCGCTAAAATAACAAATAATTCAACACTACAAGTCTCCCATTCAAAAACAACAATAATTTTACAGAAGACCTTTGCATAAGAAATCGAGGCAGTGCAATGACTAACAAGAATCCTTTTTCAATTCAGTACAGTGAATTTTTCGTTTGCGAATACAGATTTTATTTCGCATGTTCATCAATGTATTGAGAATGACCACTTAATGGAAGGAAACAATCGTTTGAATCAATTTAAACATTTGAACCGATCTGGGAATGCTAGACTTTTGACAGGCAATAGGTGTTGATGTTTCTTTAATGGTGCATAATGTTTGGTAACAAATAGTTAACCAAGAAAGTCTAGGTTAGCTGGGTACTGGAAAATAATAGTTAACTGGGATACAGTCAACTGGGTGAAAGATTAATGTAGTGAATGTTTCAATGACTTACGGGCTTTTACTTGGCCCTTGCCTTGAGGCTTGCTGTAACTTTCCGAGCTGATTGCTTTAGGGTATGCCTTTGGAATTGTCATCCTCTTGACGACTGGATTCTCAGCTGCAGGTTTTGATACTAAAAAGGAGAAAATATTTCAATGAAGACTCCAAAGATCGGCCCTGAGAGGGGTTGTACCTCCATGATAACAGAGGTATGTAGGAAATGGTCTTGCACTGACCTTCCTATGCCTTTGCGAAAATAAAACTCGGTTGAGCGAGTATATATGATATGGCCACTGCCCGATTTTCCAGTCAACAATATTTACCCATGGCAAAGTTTTCCCTTCATAACTTATTTTCGTACGTTGATTGTCATAGATTAATTTAATGCAAGAAAGATAATAGGCCTACATTTCATTCGATTGATGCTTAAAATCGAAAAGGCTAGTGTCGTACCCTAAGGAAACAGATACAGAAAAACAGTGAGTTTTATTGCAATGCAGGGCAGGAAAGGGAGTGTTGCTTAAAAACAGCAAGCGAAGTTACATACTTAATGGATTGGTGATGTATAATCAATGGATTGGTGATGAATACGGGAAACATGGGGCTAATGCCAAGAGCAAACAAGAGGATACAAGTCAATTGCTGATAGGACATTCAATTATCAAGAATCAACGGCACTGTCAACAATCAACACTTGCTCCGGATGTGGAAATATAAGATTCAATGTGGAAACATCTTACAATTCACTATCATTCTCAGATTCATCATACGAAATTAACATAAGATCGAGCCGATGAATGAATTCTGATACCTTGGCAATTTTTACCAGTGAAGTCTGAAGTGCATAAGCATTTGAACCCATCAACTTTCCGCTCGTCGTTGACACATTTGGCACCGTTGACGCAGGGATTTGGGTCGCAGCGGTTTGCTAGAATTGCGTAAAAATTGACATTTAAGGGAAAGATGAAAAATCATGTCACAAAAAGTTATTTGAATCCTTATTAGGAGATTTTATGAGCAAATCCTAATCCTAATCTGGTTTATTCGTAATCGTTTATCGTGTAGCTTTGATTCAACGCAAGGAGCTTTCATTTGTATCTTTAGAACTTCCTTCACAAGGCTCCAACCACCTGTCATTCAATAGCAATTGTAAATCAATTTGCATAGTCAATATAGCACTGTCCACTTCTCCCATCTTGTACCTTGTTGCACATCTTCTATTGTAGCGTAATATTGAATCAAGACTTGGCCTTCGGGAATTTCCATGGGCTGAAAACATCTGCTGTCGACATTAACGCAATTTCCATTATTCAACGAAATTGAAAAGCACCGAGCTTTTTCGTTGCTTTTCCATTTAGACGACGGATGCCAGCGTTGACGAAGCGCTAGCATTCGTCCATAATACTCTAATAATCAACTATCTATCAATGTTTGAAACAGGCAGCTCCGAGGGAACTTGTACATCTAGACAAATTTCTAGCTAGAAATGCATCGTAGATTGATTTATCACTATTGGCATTTCAGTTCGTGTGAAGTAGAACTACCAACGTCACATACCTTCCGATCTTTCCGCTACACCTGGATCGAAAAGCATAAAAAGTTACATTCACGAAAAAACTATTTTCTTTGCATGTCTGGTTGTCTGTCAGCCTGTCTGGTTGTCTATCTGCCTGTCTGTCGTTCTCTGGTCTTTGCTTTGAAACAGGTATGACGTCATCATGAGAATGTCTTTATCGTCTGTCGATCTAAGGTGTGTCAGTTGTTCAAACATAGGGTATGTCTATTCAACTCCTTTTTTCCACATATTCCATATTTACAAGACACTCGATCACATCCACCATTATTTTTATTCCACAATACTCATTTTTCTCGTTTTCTATTATGTATCGCTGTGAATTGTTTTATGTCATTCCAATTAATTCATCACATCTTCATTTCATTCGTCACAACAACGATCTTCTCTTTACCGTCTTCCCTTTTTGGTCTCACATCGTCTACTTCTCTTCGTAATTACCATGCCATTCTTGCCATGGATATTTACTACAAACTACCACTTCGACTTATTCATTCAATTACTAAGGTTTTTGTGATTGTCAGTGTTCATATCTCAGTTCAGTCGGATGCCCGTACGTCCTTTCATTAAATAGTCTCGTTGTTCCAAAGGGTGTCGTCAAAGTTTGATCAAATGATCAATCGAATTCAAAAATTTATGTTTCACAATAACAAGATAATGCTTAGAACAGTAAAGTAGCAAAATAAATTTCTAAGTGCAGCAACAAGTATTCAATATTACAGAAAAAAACTATCAGCAGTAATGTTTATTTGGCAGAATGCTTCCCATGCTATAAATTGAATAATTTCACTTTCGTTTCTCTATTGCTATTGATCATAGATTCGAAGGGCTTGCACGCATTAAAAATTTCTCCATACCACACTCTTGAAATCACATGGTAGTTAACATTTTATCTAGCTTTAATTTTTTTACATTATTGTTAGAAAAATAGCTTACATAATCTTATTTCTAGCTGTGACCGAATGTCATGGAGTTTGAGATTGAATCAGAATAATTTTAGTTTAAATGCTTGCCACTATTAGGAACAAAGTTGGTAAGAAAACATCCACCATCTCCATTTTATATCAATTTGCAAAGCATTTGGGTTCACATACAAATCTTTATCTAGAATACTTGCAGGTCAAAGTCATTGTAAACATATTTCTAAAAGTCTAGCGGTCCCAACCTGCAAGCTCCTCTTCTGTATCTTCGCCGAGTCGGTTTTCCATGGCAAACGAGTCTAAAAAATTATAAAATGTTTTATGGCTAAGGAGTCTACTGGAATTTTGAAATGTTTTATAGACATACATACAGAATAAATGACATTGAGACATAAAGAGTTTGCCAAAGAATGAAAGAAGCTGCTTCAAAACGGCATCATATAACATTAGACATCAGTGAGATGTAAAATAGATGTGAATAAAATGAAACTCAAATTTTTAAGGGATATCTTAAATTCAATTTGCCGCAAAATCTCTTCATAGCAGATTCTCAGAAGACAATGCCAAATCTAAGTTTGAAGTTCATATGGGCTGGTTAAAGACAAATAGCCCCAAAAGTGATTATATGATCCATAATCCACCTTTATGTTGTTTCCATAGGTCTAAAAAAGTCATGTTGCCATAGCTTATGGACTAAAATTAGTACACTTGAATGCAACTGTTAAAGCGAAAATTCTTCCTATAAACTACGTCAAAAAACCCCCGCATTTAACTTTAATTCGAGATAAGAAATAATCACTGAGAGAAACATGGAAAAACATTTCAAGAAGTAACAGGGCAAAGATTTATATTAGGAAAACAGTTATGCCCTTGATCATCGGCCATCCTGAATATTTGAAAAAGTTTGATTAAAAACACTGTTTTCCATGGTTTTTCGCTATGTTCATAAAAAATGTATGTTATACATTGCCGGATTATGCTTTTTATCTCCAAGCGAGAAGCATTTCGCACTTAAATACCTAACAGCCAGAAGAATGGTGCCTAATTTTCTAGAAAAGACATTCTAGCAGTTTCCGAGGTCCAATTAATGCTAGAAAAAGCGTCTAAAATGCTCACTAAGAACTTTGAAAACACGTTCACAGTCTTAATCTCTTTGCTCTCTGACAAGTTTCCGAAAGAAATGATTGGACCCCTGCACGTGTCACGACTATCAAATAACAACCATTCTCTTCATCTTTTAAAAAATGACTGACATGTTAAAGAAAATATTCAAAGCCTTCATGAAAACGGCAAGGAAAACATCTGTATGGCATTTCTTCTGTGAAAATGTCAGTAGTCACCAGAAACATATCGTCAAAAAAAATCAAATTGAAATGTTGGGTGAAAGCAGAAGATCTTATCAAAGCTTGAACAAAAATATAAGCTAGAGATGTTGATGATGTTTGTCATAGATCATACCCTGACAATGCTTGGCGATTTCGGCTACAACGACAAACTTTTATACTGAAAGATGGCAAAACAATAGATACTTCTTAACAAAGGAACCAGCAAAATCTTATCGTTAAAGATCGCAAACCATTAATCGGAGTGGTAAATTAACGATCTTAGAAGGGGTGCCACACTTTCGAGACTGTGGCTGCCTATACCTAGACAAACCAAAGAAATGTCTTTAGCAGGGAACTTTTGATGGGAGCCATTGGGCTTTTCTCGGATCCAGTTTGAGCATCATTTAGTAAAATAACTTTGGTTAAGAGCAGCTTAGGCTACAGAATCCTTGAAAATTTTTCAACCTATATTTTAGAGATGATTTGCAATTTAACTTGAAAATTTTAGCACCTTCAGAATTGCTCTCTGATCCAGAACCTGCTTGGGTCATCGCCAATAGACTGTCTGCTTGTTGTCCATCTGTTGAAAAATGAGTCATTGGGTACTTTCTACATACAAAAACTACATGCCATAACTGATGTAGAAAGAAGCTTTGAAAAGCAATGCAAAAAGCCTTTTAAGTACAGTGGACATTACTCACTCGTCCTACAAAGGTCATATCAAGCACTCAGGTATTCAGGATACTGCTACAGTCAATATTTTTTTGAATGGCAAAAATTCCAAATTTCTATATCTAAATTTAGATCTTCATCCAGTAACTACGATAAATGTTTAGTTTCTATATCTATTGGTGAAAATACGAATTACAAGAAAGGTTGTGATACATTTCAAAATAACAATCAGACAGAGAGAAAAAAGGTGAATCAAGATTTAGTCTTGATGACACCACAGTTTGTCAGCAGCCTCACATCTATTGCTTCTAAAGCAAAACGATGTGTAATTCACTCCATTTTGTGTAGCATCAAAAAAGAACTCTCAACAACTCCACTCCTACCAACCCCATTAAAAGGCTGACAAAATTACCTAGCTTGGGGCATCTTCTCAGCTCCCCAATTTGTTGCTCAGACAATGCTTTGCCATAGATTTGTATGCATGCAACTTTGCCTTTGAAGTATCGATCGTCGCCTTCTCTAGCACCAACTCTGATTGGGTATTGAGTTGACAATTCAATTTGACCGATGTTTCGACTTTTCACCATCTTCCCATCATGCCACAGTTGCGATACCCCAGTGTTGTTGTCATAAGATGCGCCCACTTGGTTCCATGAACTTAACTAAAATAAAATAAAAATGAAACTACAGCGAAATTCAAACCAAATTATCATCAAGTTGTCTCTAGCTGAAAGACGTATGAGCTTGGCTATCTGAAATTACTTTTGAATAAGAGAGCAATCATTTAAAGACATCACATCTAATGTTGTTGGGATCGTACTTTGATGTAGATGTCGCATTAGACAAATCTCATCTTTATTTTTCCTTTTAAATAAAAATTCTTAAGAAAAAAAATCCTTGCTTAATAGATACCAGCGTCCAATTGTAATTCTAATAAACCGAAGCGGATTTTTTCGGTGCCTAAGTCTGAATAAAACATGTAAACCCATTCTGTTGTCGGATGAATCACTGATTCAGTTCATACCAGGAAATACCATACCATAAAAAGTTATTCTCTACCTGCAAAACCCGAGTAGCTAATGGCTGTGTTGTCATTCCATTGTCACGTGACACAAATCGAACAAAGAGCATTGTCTTATCAAACTGCCACATGTGAACTCCCCATCCATCTTTCTTGTAATTCAAAATTGGACCATCCTCTCCAGTCGGGTAAATGTTCGCTAAAATTGTTATGGAATTCTTTGCATCCAGTTTGTGGTGATCGTTTCCGATTTCCAGATAGGAATCTTGCTTTCCTTTGAACTCAAAAGCCGTATCTTTAACGCCTTAAAACAGAAATAGAATTATTCAATGAATTAATGATTCAAGTTGGATTGGAGAATCATGAAAAATAGAGAGACATTGGCATTTTGAACAAGCTTTTTATACAGAGCCCATTTTAAAACGTGGATGGATTTTCATTCCGCACAGATCTAAAGTAAAAAACATTTCATTAAATATGAATGACTGGCAAACAGAAATGAGGAAATAAATGCATGTCCTCTGTGCCAAATAGCTACATAGAGTGAAAAAGAAATCGAAAGCTCAGTAGGATGTTGAAGATAATAGGCAAAAACCTCTAAAAAACAGTCACTTTAAAGGGGTATGAAAGCGAGTCTGCAATGGTATTATGAAGCCTTAAACTTGTGAAGATTGAAAGAAAGATACAACTTGTTCAACAGTGCCAAGAAAAACGCTTCAATGCATAAGAGTAAAAGATATTACCATCTGGTCCAGTTGTCAACGCAATGTTATGGATGACCAGGCCATTGTCACCGGAAATGATGTCACGAAGCGACGCGTCGTTGAGTGGATACAATCCCATTGGCTTAGGTGGAGCTGCAAATCAAAAAAGTAATTCAAACCTGATTAGATGATTCTTTAGTTCTTCAGCAACCGAATATAAAATCAATGATGTTGTAACCAAGCAATCAGTCCGCTCTGCGATCGATCGACACTTTTTGACACGCAATGCATTTCAAAGCAAAGTTTTATCAGGGAAATTGAGGGAATCATTTGTGAAAATTGAAATACTACCCAACAAAAACTGGCTATTATAAACAAACATCGTTAAAGCAAATTTTGAAAGAATGGTTTTTTAAAAATCATACCTTCACTAAGGTCGTTTGGTCCGGGACCAATTTTTCCACCTTCGAAATAAAAGAGAATATATAATGTGGCTTATTTCGATCAGGTGTTATTTCGAGATTGCCAAGATATTGCATCATCATAAACAAGTGGGGTTAGCAATTTCACATAAAAAAATTTCGAACAATCACAAAAGATCAAATACTTTTTGGACCCAACGATTGAAGATTCTCGCATCTGCTTAGAATTAGCCTAAATTTCACCTGTAGATTAGAACGAATGTCTGTAACCAAGATTCATAAGCAAAACAGCGTCCGCAAAAACTTTTGGCTGGGGATGGGTGAGAAAAACAACAGTGCTCAGGGGGTGCGAGAAGATTTTATTTTCTTTTATGTCCCCCCCAGTTTGAATCAGCGATGCAGGTTCTTTAGGGAACGTGTCTATGTTTTGATGTTTATAGAATAATCTCGACCCTTGCAGGATATCTTTGCAAAAGCAAATGCAATTGACAGCAATTATAAGTCCTAAATAACATGTTAATTTCCCTAGCATTGTTGTTTCGACTGTGATATAGCAGAGGGCAAAAGTATACCTGGCAATTTCCAGCTGAGATGCTTGCGTTTGATTGGTCCTTCGAAGTGGCCACTGGGAAGCTCCACAGCAACAGATGCACAGTCTCCCAGCTTGTCTGCTTTTTGGTAAGCCCGAATATAGTAATACTTGCCAGCTACTAGGAACACTTTATCCGATCGCTGCTCAGGAAACCTAACGGGGGAATCGAAAAAATTCATACAAACTAATGAAAATTACTGTTAAATGGCCTGCTTATAATGCTTGATGCCGTAAAAACAGAGCTGTAATTGCTTTGGTGGGCAGAGGACAGTGCTAGCCTGAACCCTCCAGTTTCAAGCTTAATGTAAAAACCATTATGCAGTCAATGAAAATTTATACAAACTAAATTATCCTTGAATAAAAAAAAGTAACTTAAAAAATAATTTGAGAAAATTTCTACGAAATAGTTGGTCTTCAACTGTGTGCAAGTAGAGTGAAAAGAACGGTATTCATCAAACAACTCTAACAACTTCAGAAAATTGAACAGAGGCGGCTACATTCAATAAGAGGCTGTTTCAAAAGAGCGTGTCTGAGAAGTCTTCAACATACTTAAGCCATTGGTTGTGGTCAGTCCAACTATTCAAGGTGATGATTTTAACAAGATTGTTCTCACTGTCATCTGAACTTAGCCATAGTTCCCCTGTGCTGTCACTTGCCAGGTAAAACCTGTATACAAACAACAAACAATGAATTTTTATCATCATTTTTCATATTTAATCAGAAAAATCTGAAGAACTTGAAAAAGTCTAAAATATTGAAAAAATAGAAATTTCCGGAGAGATACTTGGGAAAGTTTCAATCTCGGTTTAATATAGGTTTCCAGGAAATTCTAGAGATTTGAAAACTTATAGATTCTGACAAGATACCAAATGAAACATAAAAGAAACTGAAACATCAAAGATCAATAACCTGTAGTCTCCTGTCTCTGGTGCTCTGAGGTAACCAGAAATTCTAGAACCATAATTATCATCGATGTTGAAAGGAGCATCAAATTTGTCGAGAACTTCTGTGCTTGAGGGATTATTTGGAAAGTTGGGATCTGAAGTTAAGTCGGATATTTGGTATCCAGGAACATCGAACCAAACTTCTCTGATGACTCCAGCATAAGGGTTACCTTAAAAATGAATAAACTAACGGTCAGGCGATTAAGCAAACATGACGAATTTAAGTTGTCAAACTACACGTTAAAAGGCAAATCAATGTCAATGAAGATTTAATAAGGCTTAGGCTTGATAAAGCCCTCAGGTCTGCTTTACCAAAATTGTCAAAATGATGTAGTCTCCGGTTAAAATCATGCGTTGAATAAAACCTGCAGCGATAATTCTACTTGTATTACCATTCTTTATCCAAACCATTAAGATACTTTAATAATGAAACAAAAATGGGAAACCTTTGAGTCTCCACTGCAAGTTTTCTTTGTTGATCGGCCTTTGGTATCTCCCACTTGGCAGTCGAACTCCCACAGACAATGAATCGCTGCTTTCTTCTCCTTTTTGCACAGCTTCTAAGTAGTAATACTTTCCAGCGATCATGAAAATCTGATCTGATGTTTGGTTCTTGTATCTTTCATGAAAAGGAAAAGATTTAGTCGAAAAATAGGTATTAAAATTCACAGGAAAATGAAGGCTGAGTTAGGCTGAGCTATGCCAGCTCTGCTCAAATTTCATGATATTATGAGTCCTTTAATAAAAAAATTTTGAAAAAAAGTTATGACCGAGTAAAATTCTTTATCTTTGACATCAATTTTTATTTGTTCGTTGATTATTTTTAATTTTTACTTCAAACTAGAATAAGAATAGGATTTATTCTTGAGGCAGCATATATCGGAAACATTCGAATCCCCTGTTGCCAAGACTAACTACGATAGACGCACTCTTACCTCTGTGAAAAAGTTAACTTTTATGGCTTAATATGCAATTTCATAACTGACGATTATTGCTTAAAGTTGTTACCAAAATATCATTCTAAAGGACAGCATTTAGGCTTGTTAAGACTCATGAGGATAATAATATATTAATCTATGACCTGATAAGGATATTATGCATAATTAGACATAAATTTACAAGCAAATATTAGCAAACTCAATGCATACTTGTTCCACTGATTATGCCACGTTGCTTTGTCTAGCTCAATTATCTTTGTTTTGTTTTTAATGTCTTCGTCCCGACTCGTATACAGCTCGCAAGCCTTGCTACACGACATGTAGAAAGTGTAGTTCCCTGTCTCTGGAGCGACGAAGTAGCCTTTGAATTTTGAGCCATAATCCTTTTCCATGTCAAAGGGAGCATCAAAGTTTTCGATCACTTCAATACTTGATGGGTTATTTGGGTAATCAGGATTAGATTTTAGCTGTGCCATGGTGGAGCCTGGGACATCATGCCACACTTCCCTGATTAGGCCAGGGAATGGGTTGTCTGCAGAGCAAAACATGAATTGAAACTAAAAACTATATAGAAATTAACAGATATGGAAACTTGGATCTAATTTCAGTGCCTCACCCATGTTTTGTAAATTTGCGATCAACATGTAGGTAATTCGTTGAACTGAGTCTGCATAGCTACCTTAAGGCTGCATAGCTACCTTAAGATTGCATAGCTACCTTAAGGCTGCATAGCTACCTTAAGATTGCACAACTACCCCAAAGACTGCGTAGGAATCCAAGGATGGTGTAGCTACCATAGGAATGATCACTATCGATTAATGAAGTGTCTTGTGAAGCTATGTAATGAGCAGCCCGTTTCACATATGTTCATTGAATTTACGCCTATTCTGTTAGCTGTTAAGCATATATGATACATTTTTGAAAATACCTTTAATATCCAACTCTGAAAATATTAGCCAATTATTGAAAACGATGCCTTTAGAAATCGACTATTGAGCTCTGACTGATGAATAAACTGTAAGTCTTAATATAAACAAATATGATACAATACAAACGAAGTCTATCTGAATCAGGTGCTAAGTCGTAAGACTCAAAACATAGCAAACATTTGATGACGTAACACGTACTTTTAACAGCAAAAACATGTTCTGTTTCTTTTCTGGTCAAGAACCTGCTGAATATGGCAAACGACCCGATGCCGAATTTAGCGCCTCGGAAGTCCGGACCAACATTTTTCCTGCCAATGACAAGTAACTCTGGCTCCTTCTTGAAAACAACCGGAAGTGTTTTGGGGGTTTTCGTCAGGCCTCTGAATGCACCATCGATGTATACCCATAAGCCCTTGTCCAGCCTCCAGGTCATGACAATCCTCTGCCATCTGAACGAGAAAGGATATATTGCATTTTCTAGATACCATGGCTCCAGGACATTCATACCGAAAATTTTACTTTCGAAATTAAAGTGGCAGTGGTATTGTGGGCCAATTGCGAAGTAACGGGTCAAATTTTCCCTACTGTATCATATATCGCAATCGCGAAACCTAAAATAATTGATCATATAGATAGATATAAAGTGGTATAAGGAAACAGAATCCAAAAGAGAAAATTTACCGGACGGTGTAAATTGGTGTTCGGACTGTCCATATCATAATGTCCTCTTCCGGACTCATGATAACTTGGAAGTACAAGTTATCGTTCAAGATGTAAACAGACACGCCTTTGACTCCTTCCTTGTGTCCACCAGAATCGATTATGTATCGAGCTTCTTTATACTCCCGAACATCCTGAAGTGTAAATAATTTCAGAAGCTTAATTGCTACGGCTGGTATATATTGCTATGAAGACGAACTAATTCCCACAATATCTAGATATTGCAAGAAAGTCAAAATTATGTTTTAAACGGATTTATTCAAGTTATGGGACACCGGGATTCAGTGACAGTACTGATTCAATTTACGTTCTACCAGGATAAAAATCTTATTAATACTATTAGCAATCAAAAGTGAAAAAAATACAGTTCTACATCGATGAATATTAAAAGAATCCAAATCCATGTAATCATTAGGGCCTACAATCAATCATGATTACCTGATCAAGCTTCAGTTTAAAGCTGATTGAGAATCCATGATGGCACTGGCCTGGGTCTTTCAAACACGCATCGAACTGTCTTATTTCCAACCAGCCTTTGCTTCCATCAACCGCAAGACCTCCATCCATATCCGCAACGTCTTTTTGCACGAATATGTCCGATGCACTTGGAATCGTTGCTCCAGCCATATGAGGCATCAACCATCTATAGTTTGCTACCACTATGAAGGAGCATATTATCAGTTTGGTTACAAATGAAGCTAATAGGGCCTACATTGTGAAACTAAGATAACTGCTAATACATTGCAAATCTTTCGAATAATATATGACATTATCAAATTCAATTCAATTGCGGAAAATCAAAGTTAGGAGTTCAAGTTCTATTTCACGTGCAAGAACTAACTGATAAATACTCATGAAGGAGGTGCTCTTAACGTCCATGAGCCTTCATCGTGTCAACTGGCAAGCATAACGCATTGAATCAAAATATTTAGAGTGCATGGACATATTTATTGCCACAAAATGCCTGAATACTTACAAAAATTAATTTTAAAAGCTGAATGATACTATTTCTAATAAAAATGTTATTTTCATTAGGGATAGAAAGAAAAAAATGAAGAGCATGATACCTGTGTCATCAAAGGTAAACGCATATGTAACATCTTCAATTGAGAGCTGCTTTGAGAAAACTGCCAAGGAGGCAATCAGCATTCTGCAAAATCAGATAAAGTCTCTTTTAACTCTAAAGCTTATAGTTTTAGGGCCAATTGAAGATTTTTCGATAAAGAAACAGCAATGTAATATAAAATTCTAATATGTATGGGCGGAATATATCATCCGATATCGTCTTGATCTTAAACGACTATTCCTATGCTGCAGGTGGAAAAATCACAAAAGCTTGCAAACACTAATAGAAACCTCTTTACGAAACTAACCACATGACTGTGAGAAACATCCTGCAGAACTAGGTAGTGGAAATTGTTATTCAATTCAATTCAATTCAATTCAATTAGCGGAAAATCAATTCAGTCATAAAACTCATACTTTGTATAAGCAAATGGTTTTAGGTCTGTGGCTCTTCTGCTAATGAGAAGTCTTGGTGTGGCATCTTCCCTAAGTATTCCAGTTTTTTTTCCATTTTCAGCTGAATCTTTGAATGCACCATTAACAAACAAGGTGATCCCTTTGTAATTATGCCATGTCATCACAATCTCTTGCCACTGATTGGTAGTTATGTCAGTTGCTAGCTCCCAGACCTTTTCTCGGGTGATGACCTTGTAGTGCATCTTGTTCTTTTGAATGTAGATCGTGAAACCCTTAGACCCACCAGATGTATCCAGCACACAGTGGGGCTCAACGTACTTTCTAACCGAATCATCGAAATAAACCTTAAAAACAAAAATATTTTGATTTAGATTTGGCTGTAAAATGTTTTCGGGAGAGCTTTCTAACCGCCGTAAAGTACAAAAAGTGTTGAAATCGTGTAGGCCTCGTTTGCATGAACTTCGCGTCTAGAACAATATCATAATTATTTGGAGGGACTAATATCCTTGTCGACTGCCTTATCAAGAATAAAATGCAAAATAAATCGTTTTATGATGTAAAATTGACAATAATCATTTTGTATTCTAGTTAGATCCAAATATATACTAAATGCCGATTTCGACGAATTCATTTGCTTTAAACTGATAAATTTAGAATAACTAAAAGCACAAATATCCTAAAACAAAAAAAAATTAAGCAGTAACCGACCAACCTGTATTGCAACTGAAAGTCCTTTGGAACACTTATCTGGGTCACTGATACACTTGCCATGGAAATCACCACCATCCATATATTGGTTCACACCGTTAAGTGACACACCACCTGGTACATTTGTCACGTTGCCATGGACTATGATTCGCCTGTTTCCTGATAACCCTGACTTTGTGTTCTTCAAAAATGGCCAGTATTGGCTAGGCACAACTGAAATGAAGGCAAAAACTCTTCTAGTAAGACAAGGCCGAGAAAAAATATAGCATTCTCGTCGACGAGAGTATGTACCGTAATGCCTCGAATAAGCGACCGGGCGCTTATCTAATTTTTGAGGCTCCAGGGTGGGCGCTTATTCAAGGGAGGCGCTTAATCGCGGGGGCGCTTATTTAAAAAGTAGATTTGGGTGCAAATTGTGTTGTTTATTAATCTTTCTTGTTGAATTGCCTTCCAATTATGCTTTCGTTGAAAATTCGAATAAGCGCCGTTTCTGAAGGTTGAAGGATAGGCACTTATTCGAGGGGTGGGCGCTTATTCAATAACTTCACCTCTAGGGTAGGCGCTTATTCGAGGGGAGCTTCTATTTGAGGGGGCGCTTGTTCGAGGCATTACGGTACTTCTAATTAGCCTCTGTAAATCTAGAGCAGATGATTTGTGAAATTTCTCTAACCTGGTTTTGGGCCTCCTTTAGTAATGAGTTCGCTTCTTGTAGCATCCTCCTTGTCCAAAAGTCTTGACAATGGCTTCAGTATTCCCTCATCGTTCACACCCAAAACTTTCTCCCCTTTTGGTCCTGAAAAGGAAAAGGCATCGGTGATTTTCAGTCGAAGAAGATAGGTTCTAACAATTGTTAAAGAAGTTGCTGTTCAGGAACAAATCTTTGGAACAGGTAGAACTCTTGAACATCTCTTGAGTATGGTCGATCTCTTGAATAGAAAAAAGCAGTTTTAAGAAGCCTATGAGTCACATGAAAAACTCCTAACAATGGGTTAAATGTCGTTTTACGTAAGATGTTCAACTCACCCTTTCGTTTACAGATAAAAGGAAGCTTCTCCGAGCATGGTTCGTCATGCCAATGACCTCCTTCGGCAAATGCAGCGCAGGTGACACCTCCATTGTTCGGTGCATCATCATCCCAGTTTGTGAATGATGACGTCACACGGTCACTCCATTGCCAGTCACCCTCGCTTTCTTGGTCATTGTAACCAATCCAATAGTTTTTCGATGAATAAACCTGGGACATATTCAAAAATTATATGTTTTTAAGATTGTCTGTCTATAGAAGAGAAAACATCAACTACAAAGTTAGTGGGGTAAACAACTCAAGCTGACTACAGACCCAAGGGTCCGTGGTTAGAGTCCCTGGCATGACCAAACTTCCGCCCAGAGTGGGAGAGTCGCCAGCTCTCTGTAATTCCAGGCATAGGAATCATTAGGTGTGGAAACATCGAGAGGAAGGACCAGGACACTGCTCGATAAGCATAAGCTTCTAAGTGTCCTAAAGACTACTTTCGGATGCTAGGTAGAAAGAAATACAAATATTCCGCTTGGTAGCTATACATAAAATGGTGTCAAAGTTTGAAATTTTTGTTAGCATCTTTTTGATTGGACTATGTTATCAACTCAAAAAACATATGAATATGTTTGCTGATGTTTCTTCTATAATTTTCTTGATGTTATATCTTTAGCTTCAATTTTCAAGTCAAAATCACTTGAGCCAATTCGCTTGTGTAACAAAGCACAAAAAATGTATTTAAAGAGCTTATCTTGTGGTATAAGATTCTTTCTTAAAATTGAAAAATAAAGTTACGTTTACCAACCTGATAAATCATGGTTTGCTCGTCTTCACTGAGAATACTGACAAGGTGACCGTCCTGGTTCTGGCACTCTTGTTCCGCATCCGCCCAGGTCTTCTTTTCTTGGAACAGATGATAACAACCTGATACTGAATTCAGGTTCAGCTTCTTCCAGTCTTTTGGACATTTGTCTTTGAAAAAAAAGTTACATTGCATCAGGCCTGTAAACAGCTAAACTAGATTGGGGGGACATGGATAGAAATATAGCTTTTTCTATACCTGCCTTACGAAATACTGTAAGATCAAGCTCACTTATAAGATCTTCAAACACAATTTTTGCAAATTATCGGGGGGGCATTGCCCCCTGCTCCCAGTGTCTACGGGCCTGCATTTCATTTGGGGTTTGATTTGCTAGAATTATACTTTACTTTATATTGGAATAAATATGTAATGGTGCCTAATGGTTCCCGTAGAAAATGAATGTTGATTATAGGCAATCCAGCTAACTGTAGCAAACCAAATGTTTGAGATGGTGCAAAGGTTTTGAGTTTTGATATTTGAGAAAAAACACCAATCTGAGCTTGAGAATCTTTTAGAGAGATCAAATTAGGACATGACACTGAATTACCAAATCATTTTTTTCTCGAAAGATATCATCATACAAAAAGTCTCACCTGATTTGTGCTTGCACAAGAATGGTAGATTTGACGAGCAAGGCTTGTCTTTCCACTTTCCATGCTCCGATTGCAGTATCACACAATCCCTCCGTTGTCCGTTATCATCATCCGCCTCGCTGGCCCAGTTAGTGTAAATACCCCGACTGCTATCTGTCCAGTTCCATGTTCCATCCATTCCTTTGTCCCTATACCCAATCCAAAATTTCTCGTGAAAGTTGTCATGGAGATATCTGTTCTCGTATGGGTTCAAAATGCTGAACAAATTACTGTTAAGCCGCTTGCATTCCGCCTCCGCATCTTCAAAGACGGTCCTCACATTCATGAATTTGTAGCAAAATGTCCCGAAATCTCCAGAAGCTCCTTCCCAGCCTTCACCACAATCCAAGTCTAAAAAATTAAACAATACGTTTACATAATAAACTACAGATTCAAAATAAGGTCGCTGTCTTCTTTTGGCACAAAGTGAAGTGAAATGTTGAATAGGACAGTGCAGTGAGGCGGTTCCCATGGCAAAATAAAGCAACGTAATGAGATGCACAGCAACTTAATAAAATGGCGATATTCCCAAAGAAACGAGTAACTTGCATTTTTTTCTCATTCATGCGAAATAACAACAGAGCAACAGTGTGCGGTTTGACTGCTTTTCTTGATAAATCAAGGCTTTTTTCTTGCAACTTCCATATTAGCAAAAGCTTCAAGATAACGGGTGTGCTATTTAGGAACTGAAGATTAGCTTAACTAAATAAAAGCACTCTATTTAGACGTATTGGAAAATCAATTGAAAATATTCCACCGACAGCACTGAATGTTAAAATCATTTCCTTTCTTTTAACGGTTTATCGCAACATTTGATTGGCCTTCGATGTCAGTTTTTAGGCCATAGAAAGTTGTGATAGAAATAATCATTTTAGCATACCTGGTTTGTGTTTGATCAAATTCTTTTTATGCGCCCCTTCTTGTTTTGTTTGCTTGGGCTGCGCCAGTGATTGGGTTTGGATTGCACTTTGGAATTGTGGGACTGGAGATTGGCTCTTGCGTACAGTTTGCCCAGCATTTAGAGCAACGGGACCTGGGAACGATAGTAGTGAAGTTAGACAGGGAGAGTTATGGTAAAAAAACATTCGCGAATTTAAACCCTTAGGGAAAAAAATGATTTGTGAGAAAATCAAAGGATAATGAAATTTGAATAAAAATCAACAGAAAGGTATGAGTGACATCTGCAATAAAACTAAAAGTTTCAGAGTCATCACTTCACGAGCAGGTGAAGTCAAAGAGTTAAAGAGTCAAAGAAATTACATAAGTCAAAGAAGAAGAGTGCTAAAAGTTGCACAAGCTAATGTATGATGTCATAACATAGAGCTGTCGTTATATTTATTTGTCAGTAGCATTGGGTGCGTGAAATAAACAGATAAACTTTGTTGTTAAAAGTTTGGCGAAGTCACGTTTTGGTGCAAAAATGAAAAACGATTTGCAGTCCTAGTAATTCTAATGTTCTATGTTTAGGCGTCTTTTAAACTAAAAAATCTCCTAGCTTGTTTGATACTACTTTCAGTCGTGTCATGTGATTGGTGTCGATTGTATAAAGGGTAGATGTTCTGTAGCTCGTTATCCACGGTTACTAGATGCTTACCAACTATGCCAACTAAAAGCTAGCAAGCATGTAGCGTTAAACTTGTAAACATTTCTATAAATTTTGTCGTCTTTCTCAATAAAAAACAGCAATCATTTTATTGGCATTTTTGCGCCATACTTTTTGAAATCTGAGTGAGTCTTTCTTCGCGCTGACTGTTAATTATTTGCGGGATTCCGAGATCGGTATTAGGCATGGCCGGTATCCTGGTTGGACTCGGTTCGTCAGCTTTGTTAGTTCCAGCTGTTACTGGGTTGGGTTGAGTACCTGGTCTGGTCTCTTTGGATTTCCTCACGCTAGATCCGGAACTGAAAGCAGTTACATCTGACTGCTTTGCGGCGGCATAAACTCTCCCAGGCTGTTGCCGGATTTCTTCCCTAGCATTAAACGAACTCTCCACATTACCGTTGAAAAACCTTTCATGGTCAGGCAAAGGAACATTTTGTCTGTTGCCTGTAAAACTATTCCGAACAGTTGTTGGTACCATGCTATATGTTGTTGCTGTTGTTGTTGATGTTCTAGTGGGAATGTTACTTTGCTTTTCCCAAATGCCAGTGCCAAAAGGCATGTATTGTTGCCATGTGTAGCCACTGCTGCCTTGGCTGACGCCGCTACGAGAAGTGGCAGGAGCAGAGACAGCGACTTCGGGATTTATGGAATCGATAAGACGGCTAACATCCCCTTTCACGACAGGAGATCCAGACATAAACAAAGCTGATTCTATCTCTGGTTTCTTGGGAGCTCCTGTCTTGAAATACTGGAACCCAGACTGTGATCCTAATGAACTTTCCGGTTGTAGTTTTATTCTTTGCTGAAGATTTACATCATCTTCTTGAAAATATTTCGTTGGTTCATGTTCTATATTCATTTTTGCTATCTTTTGGGGTTGCTTAAAACCATCAAACAGAGACCCTTCGATTTTCATTCTACCCTCTGTCATATCAGATTTTGCTGTTGTTGTCGCTTTTTGTGCCTCCGTAGTATACATACGAGCCTTTGATGTTGTTGATGCTGTTGGTAAATGAGCCCTCGCAGTGGCTTCTTCCACCCTTTCTATCTGCTGATTTATCACTCTTGCATTTGAAGGAGGGGATGGCTCTGGAAATTCAAGCATCGGAGGTTATCGACAGTTTAAGCAAAAATAACTAAATTTTCATCATGGGTTGAAAGCATCTAAAGAAAATGTCTAGCCAGAAGAGATATATGATAGGAAAACTAGTAAATAAAATAAAGATTTGTCATAAAATTATAGTTTCATTATAAGCAAGCAAAGAAGCTACCAAATGTCTGAAAGTATTATGTATAAGAAAGTACGACAAGAAAAAAATGTGCAATCAAATGAAGAAAAATGTTAATTTAATTTATTGTTAAATGAGTCGAATCCTTTGTCGGTCAGTAGAAGACATGATTAGTTGAGATAAGCTAGCAAATGAATTCACGGAATATTTTCACGGAGTAAATCTGAAGGTTAGTACTCACTTGAAATTGTTAGCCAAATTAGCAAAAACAGCAACAGAACAACCATCGATACAGCAACATCAACAAACGCAAAGATTGACTTCTTTACGATTTTACAAGCACACGACGGTAAACAGAACAGGTTTAGGTTACGGTTTTAATATCTTACAGAAATACAACGTTCACTAGATACGAACAGGGTTATAGCAATTGAAACAGGATACAACAGAAAGCATTACTTGTTAATAACATTTGAAGAAATAGTTACATGAACATGTTAAGACGATAGACATATAAACTATACTACAAAAGATGACAAATTTTTCATACAATCTCACATATAATAAACAAAGCTACCTTCTGACGTCGACACGGAGTAACATTTTATCCAGAAAACTATTTTTTCATTTTATATCCCATTCTAAGAGTGGGGGGAATAGAACAAAGAGAAATGGGGAAGCTTCAAAGATAGCAGAAGTAGAGTCAAAGAGTTCCGATGATGAGAGCATGCTCTGAAATATATTAAGGTTTAATTGAAACTCACAATAACAAATGACCTGAAACAGTACGTACGAACTACGAACTACTAAACCAAATTACAAGGACGGAAGCCCAGAAGGGCATTATATCATGACTGCTCCCTGGGATTGGACATGTAGGTAAAAATAGCCAACAATCCCCAAATGCCGAGGACAAAGACATGCATCTAAAGAATGATGTGAGAATATGCAGATGAGTTAACAAAAATGCTGTTAAACCTACCATAAGGAAATGCATTCTGTGTAACTGGGGCAAACATCAGTCGGGTTGGCGCTAGAAAAAAGAGACAGATTATTGAAACGGAAAAATAGAAATCTGAAACTAGCAAAGACACATTTTCAACGTGAATAATACTTTAGCAAACACAAAATGTTCAATATGGCTTGTTTTGAATAATATCCTCTTAACAGTTTGATGATATAAAACTGTTAATGACTTGAAATGCTTGAAATGTGACATGATGAATCATAAACTACAAGATGGCACAGACTTTATACCTTAATGCATAATTACCTTGAGTTGAAATGGTCCTCGCCTCCGCTGGAGCATTCGTTTCTGGCATTATGGAAGCAAGCTCAGAACCGACACCCGGTCGCATCCATTTTGTTTCTTGGGTTTGGCTCATGGTCAAACGAGATCCTGCGGAGAAAACGAGGCATCCGGAACATCAGGTTACCATGCCAAAGGGGAAGAAGAAAATGGTTAAAAGGTTGAATTACATAAGGCATTGAAATAGTAATGGGGTTGCAGAAATGGGGTAAATTGCTGCTCCATCATGGAACCTTGAAGTAATGTTCTAATGAATATGAAAGAACTTTTATTCCCGTATCTATCTACAACTTGTCTGAAAAGACACTTCAAGCAAATTTGAGGTAAGCTTCCTGGAACATCAATGTAGTAATATGATTTAATCGGTTCAACTGATACTTCAGCTGTTTTAAGTAGAATAAGCAACAACACAACAACAAAGCACTTTTCGCCCAGCCCTACAGTTGTTTAGCGCTTCGTTTTTGTTGTTTCGATAATTGAGTGTACCGACCACGCCCATGTTGATTAACTGAAGAAAAAAGCCAAAATTTCAATAAATTCTTTGTCTATCTCGCTATGGCTTACTTTGACATTTTCAGTTCTACGCCAGAAGCAAACGTGTGTCGAGAAAGCAGTTTAGTCAGCAAGTGAAAGTTGGGACAAATGCGCTTGCTCAATGTCATAGTAGTCGGCAGCTGCTGGGTAACAAAGCTGCACTGAAAAACGTCATAAGCAAGTTGTTGACATGCAATGGAAGCTTAAATCTTGTTTTACTTCATATAGAAAAATCAAGTTGTTTGGATCGATACAGTGGTAATAAACAACTCAAGTAATAGCCTTTTATAGATCGTGAATTAACTGTCGGGAAAGAAATTTGAGACAACTTAAAGTTAAGCATCCCTTATTGCATTAATTAAAAATGTGAAAGAAACTTCGAATGAATAAATTCTTAAAACTACTGAAATGTCAAAGATAGCACAATGTGATTTGATTTCTCTTTCAAAGGGAAGACGCCGCTATGGTGGTTATATATCCTCAAAGTTATGAAACAAGATGGTAATTTTGAGGAAAACTACAAAGGACTGTTGCTTAGAAAACATTTTTTTTTATAAGCTTTAAAGCCTTTAAAGTGAGGCCTGCCTTTGTTTTCCATTTGAGAAGGGAATGGAAATAGAAATTTAATTTGTGAAAATTTCGTTGGCTAGAAACTGAAATCATGAAAAAGACAGTATTGTGTCAAGGATAAATCCGTACAGCAAAATTTAATAAAAGCAAAACTGACAATTACTATGAAAAATGAATTTCTTCATTTTGGTTTCAAATAGAGATATTAAAAAGCAAGTAAATTTTGTTCACAAAAACAATCTTTGCTTGAGATAACAAATAGATGAAAACTTAATCCAAAATGACCTCAAATGTCTGAGGTTAATCTTCTAAATAAATGTTGACGCATTTTGTTGAATTGAAAACAACGATTCGAAACAAAATAAGGCTGAAAGGATTATCAAATATTGCTTCTTATTTTATAATTCTTGAAGATTATCAGATATTAGATTTAACAAAAGATGAGTTGATCTTTCTTGAAAAATATTCAATCATTGAGATTATTGAGGCATTTTGACAGTCAGAGAAACATTCGTAGACTAATCATAGTTTGTTAACTGTTTTGATTAAAGGAAAAATTGTAGCAATTCTGTTTTACGGTAACATAGTTGAGAATACACAAGGCTATTAGAGTTCAACGTACAGATTGATAAACACCCCCTTATAACCAAAAAATGAGAGGAAAGTTATGACTGAATAAAGGAATCAAGGAATTCATTATCCCATCTAAAAAGCAAAATGATTAGGTTGGAGAGCTTAACCTGAACTATTCCCTGGGCACTTTGGTGAATTTGAATGACGTACCTGAAGCTCCAGCTGTCAATCCTGACTGAGTACTAAATGCATTGGGGGCGGCAACAGAGCTTTCTGGTGTAAGAGCTGCTAGATTCGATTCTAGATAACTGGACGGACTTGTCTTTTGAAGGTAATTTGCAACTTTCTGGTTGGCAGGCAATGCGTCAAAGAAGTGCTGGGCGTTGTCTCTCATCCTGCCAAACTCATTCCCGCCATCTTCAGAGCCAAGCAACTTCTGTAGTGACATCACATTGGCATTTGAAGATTCACCTGCGTCTGACCCTGACCCTTCACCTTTAATCTCATTTCTTGTATGAGCAGCCTCCCCTATAAACATATTTGATCATAAATCTTACAACAGCAAATTGAGTTTTAAACCAACTGAATTGAGCACTGCCTGAAGTATCAAATATTCAAAATTGCGATCATACGATCAATTTGCTTGAATCAGGTCAGATCACCCTATCAGTCTTGGTATGATTGGCTACTTTGGGTCTTATAGTCTTTACACCAGAACACAAGTACACGAAACTTGTAGTCAACATTCAGCCTTGGTGGACACTGAATCAACTATTTTAGAGCAAACCATTCGTTAAGAATTCCCAGCATACCAAACACCTTAAAAATACTTTTTGAAACTTCCTTTCCAAGCTTAATGTGCCTTGTTTAAATCTGTCATATTTTCCTGACATAAACACCAAAAAGGAGAAAAATGAACAGTAAAGTGAAAACTATCAGAGTTTGTGTTGTGAAATCGTTGGCAGCAAGAAATTAGTTGTCAAGTAACAGCTTTAGATTGATGTTCATTTGTGAATAGTTTTAATGCATATGGAATTGCAATCCCGATCTTTGGGCTAAAGAAATCCAGAGATTTGAAGCCCCTTTTAGTGTGGTTTCAGCTTTGGGGATATAAAGCATGTTTCTTGTGAAAAAAGGGTAGATATTGTGAAGGTGATTAGAACGAAATTTTAGTTTGAACTTTATTGATTTATTAATCTAGATTGTAGCAAAAAACCTCTGGGTTATTCGAATTACACGAGTACACGAAAACAAGTTGTTGAATTTTGAGATGATATGCACGAGAACTGAGATGTTTTTCAAACAAGATGAAAGACGCGAACAGAACAGTCCTGCATTCTTAGGATTTCTTGCGTGTCACTCAATGTATTCCATTTTAATGCATTTCTACAATTAGCAAATATCTGGTTCTCTTCTTGTGACAGATTGCAGTGTCATTTCCTTGTAACTAAAAGACTTGAAAATATTGCAAGGTTTTTGGGTGGTTTCAACTGATTAGCTTCAAAATTTTGTGGGTGTATCCTCTCGTGCATATATATGTAATCGGCCGTATACTGAAATTGTCTAGTGCGATGTTGCCTACTCTATATAAATCAATTTATTTTGGAGTAATAATTTGTGGAACAAAGCCAACCCTAGTGAAATATAAAATTAAGAACCCTAGTGTAATATTTTGATTAATAAGTTTAGGCAAAAGCAATTATTTTCGAACAATATCTAACGTGGTTCTTACGGCTATTAAGCTTCTATTTTCAAGTGTTTTCTTAGAGAAACTTTTGAGATGAGTGTTTAGGTGTCTATAAGAAACACGTTTATAACTTAACGTTTAACGTAGGCTCCATGTTTTGTTAAACACTTTTTACAGCTGAAGTAATTACCAATTCATCAAAGTTTTCAAATGAAAGATAAATCCGCTTTAACTGATCAAAATCTTGCCTCGGAAAACAGGATTGCAAGCCATAACAGAAAACATTTTAAGTAAAATCTTCAACGTTTTCAACAATAACTTAAAAAGCTATATAAAACAAGTTTAAGAAAAATTTGTCTACAAAAATGAGTTCAATCTTATTTGTGAGGTTCGTAAAAATATCAAAGATAAACTTTCTTATGAAAAGGATAGTAAACGAAATATTTAAAGTATTATGTACGTGAAATGAACACTAATTTATTTTTTTATCTCTTTAATTTATCTAGTAAAGAGCAAGATTTTAAATCTTTACAGAAAAAACATAATCATAAAAGATTCAATCATAAAAGAAGATACTTTAGGGACTTATAAAAACCCAATTTATTAAGGTTTATGTTTCGGGTCGCTGTGTTTATTGATGGTAAGATAAAGTACTTTAAAGAGGATATTTAAAAACAAAATTTCTCAAATGAGGTGTAAACTAAGCAGCTTATTTTGATTGTTACAATCAATAATTAGAAATTTTACTTTTTAAAATTAAAGAACGAGCTTATTGTGAGATGATGAACTATCTTTGCACATCACGCATCGCAAGCAAAGAATAAGTTTTGAGAGGAAGATGGGCCAATATAAAATAAAAACGAATTTCGAACCCTTTTGTAAATTTGATTATGGCCTTTTCTCCCTCTAGGTGTCAAACAGTCTTGAATTAATTACTTCTTATCAATACTTAATCTTTAAGAAGAGTTTTCGGAGGCTGTCGATTAAGTTAAAGCTAGCTGTGGCTTTAAAAAGGTTGCAAAGAATAACTCTAATGTTTACAGCTAATCATTAAAGTATTCTATGGTCTAATGTAAGTATGAAGTTGTGTGTTATATTTGGTATGTTCGTTTGTAAGAGGAGAGGTTTTTAGGCGAGTTTCACTGCAGTGCCGGCATCATCAGCGGTTGCTCGGGTATCAAGCCTCCAGTTCCCCATATCGTTTCTCGTGTATTTATCTGACTGCCTGCAAAACAGAACAAACTTGTGTAATGCTCTGCTTGCTCGCCATTACTCATTTTTGGACTTTGACACAAATACATTGACACAGAAATGTTGATAACCTGCAGTTGGCTTCGTTTTAGTCACAGCAAAAGGTAATTTTCTCCTCTTTTGACAACAAACTTCTTCTTTTGAGAAAAGATTTAGGTAAGCGTAATTTACTTTGGTGAAACCAGTTTTAAATTAGGCCTTATTTTGATGTTGGGGCGCAGACACGATACCGAGCAACCCTGAAATGATGAAATGCCTCCAGGATTCTCAGCCAAAAACTGTTCAAAAACAAAACAAAAAATATCATGGGCTGTCACTTCATCAGCCAAGGACGATTATCAACATTTCCATCGTTAACAACAACAAAAACAAGTCACCACTGATTGGTATCATAGAAAATTCGCAGTCAAGTCAGATTCTGGGAGGCATTACGGTTATCAAGAAAATAAGGATTTCTAACAAAAAAGACATGGGAAATACTAAGCTTCATTTGAAATGATTAGGAAAATGTAACTTATTCTCTGCGTTCTCGTGAATCGAGTGCTCTATGAAGCTCTGATAATCTGACATAAACTTTGACTCATGCACTATACATCGGTGAAGAAGTCGGCAATCGACCAAAGAAAAGTTACTTAACTGATGTCAGGCCTTAAAATCTAATTCTTAATTTTGGCCACGAATAATCATCATCCTTTTTCACTATAGCTAGATCCCTTACATGACTCAACTTTTTTAATCCTTGATTTAAAACTTTGCTGCTAAGAATCCCAGATGAAAGAAACTAAAGCTTTGTTGGTGTTAAGAGACTCAAGAAATATCATCAATTATTAAAATTCTCACCTTCGCCAGAGCCTGAGCCCTGTTCTTCTCCTTTCTTGTGAAAGAAAGCACTCAACATTTTTGTACCTTGATGAAAAATAAAAACAATCTAATAGAATCCTCCAAACAGGTGAAAACGTCTGGTAGCATCTGTCGGTGAGAACAGCGCAATAAAACAGAAAAATTGCATCAAGAGATTTTGCTAGAAATATCGTAAGCATAAAGATTTAAAGTTGCAAAGATAAGGATGTTTTTAAGCTATAACTTCTTCAATCTGACCAGGTGTCAAGTTTGAAAAAGTAAAGATAACATACGGAGAGAGGGTTGCTCTTCTTTCATATTCTGCACCATCTCAACTCTTTGTTGATTTCTTGACGGGAATTGTTGCGCAGCCTCGTTTGCCACTTGAAAGGCGGGCTGCTCCTTTGCAGGACCAAGTTGGACCTCGCTCTCAGGTACAGTGTTGAAGTCAGGGACTGGCCCATTGACAGCCACAGAATCCATCTCGGGTCCAGGCCCAGCCTCAAACTCTGGTAAGTTATTTACAGGTGCTAAGGGTTCCTGTTTAGGAGCAGGAGCTTGTGCAGCAGCAACAGGCGCCGGAGGAGCTTTCGATTTTTGTTCACCCCTTTTTGGGACGGAATCCACCTTGCTTCTTGTTGTAGCTGAAATGGAATATGAAGTATGGTGTTGATAAAGTCAATGGAAATTAACAAGCAGAAATGATGCTTTTCTAACAGAAGAAGAAAATGTAGAAATACTGATGAGATAGGAATGTGTTCAGCCAAACATACTAGTAATGCATTCAATATTTTCTTCATAATTAAATATTGTAGATCATTTGACTTCGGCAACTCTCTAATAATCTTCAATTGAGCTAACCCATCACAAATTGTAACCATGAAACCGAGTTAGACATCCAACGATATAACCATTAAGTCAAAAAAGCCATGAATCTGTAGGGGTTTTCCTGCCCCAGTGATGTACTGTCACTCTGAGAAGACCTTAAAGCATGGTTTTGCCCATTGCACTTTACAACCATTACCGTTTCCGGGAAATAGATAAAACTTACCCGGTACATATTTATGCGATCCGGGCATAACTTTCATCAAGTACACAGGGTATGATACCGATTGCCGTGTCGACGACTTCGAATGGGGATCGATAATAGGCTCCATTGAAGCTCCCGCAGGCATGTTCCTCAAGTATTCAAAGGGATCCACCGGTCTCTGGACCTGAAAAATTCCGAATATGCTCATTAAGATATAAGAGACAATTGACCAAAAAGGCAAATTAGGCATAGCTCAAAAGCATAGAATCCTATACATAAAATCTCCTATAAAGTTATTCTGAACAAGACATAAGAAGCCAAATATCTCAAACCAAGCAGGAATTGCAGACAAACTTTCCTCACTACTCTTTCATTTAACTCCAAGGGGACAGTGCACTTTATCGTGTGGAGGCATTCATCACATGTAAACAGTTGAAGCTATCATCTCTTCGCAGATCGTGATAAACCCATATCCTCACCTTCTTCTTTTTCTTTCGGAAAATCCTCATTCTTTTTGCAGCCTCGCTTTCGAATGGAGCCCTTCCGGTTTCTGCATACAAGTCTTGCAATGATGGCTGTATGCCGGGAACTTGGAATCTTTGCGTTACAGACTCGATGGAATCAGCAGCTGGAAGTGCAGAATCCTTGGCAATGCCATCTTTCTCTGTTATTTGGTCACCAACAAGCAAATACTTTGGTATTTCGAATCGTTTGTGGTCGTCTTGAGTCACTAACTTGGCAATCTGAATATTTTGCCTCAGCTTGTTGTAAGGAAATGCGAGGCTGGCCGGATGAGGTATCTGCGACCTTGTGACTAAGTCACTATCGGCAGCAGTTATATGCGGGTATTCTCCTGCGAGATTCAACGCAGCCTCCTCATAATTGGCAAGAGCCGAAGCAATCCTCCTGAGGTCGATTCGCGGGTATGCAGAGCTAACTGCAGGGACTGCTGCAGGTTTCTGCGGAATCTCTGATTTCTTCTTGTTTTTAGATTCCGTGGCAGCTTGTGGCTTTTTGGCAACTTCTGGGATCTTTGACTTGGTGTCTGTCAAAGAGATATAACATTAACATGGACTGCAGCAAAAGAACAATTTCTAACGCAAGAATCTGCTTGCTTGTACAATTTCATGTTTGCATAACAGATATCGGTGAATATCTAGTATTGCGTTCATGTTAAAAGATCGATAATTTGATAGAGAAGTACATAGGGAGATATATCTACTTTCAAGAGATGAGAAGACAAACAACTCTAAAAATTTGATATCGCCTTTTGAGCCAAACTCATCCGAAATAATTTTCATTACCTTAAACAGTATGAATTGAACATATTTAAAAGCGAACACTCAATTCATTGTATACTGACCGATCTGCTGTGACGTTACTTCCTCCCCAGACCCCGAGCCTGAGCCTGATGCAGAAGAGACATCGTCGTCGTCGTCATCTTCCGGATTATTGACATTCTCAGCATCCATTGCGGTAAGCGGGCTAACAGGCCTTTGCGGTATATTGCTCTTCTTTACGATCGGCGATGCTACTGCTTTTCTTGGCTTCAAAGCATTTCTCATAATTGGAACAAAAGATTTTTTGGTGCTGTTCATTGGTTTGTTAGTGTCGGCACTCATCCCAATGCCACTTACGATATTCTGTGCTGAGGCAAGTTGCCTGACCACTGCAGCTTCGCTTCCGCTTGCAAAAGAGTCTCCGGATCCGGACCCAGATTCTGATCCAGAACCGAGTTCGGGTAGATATAAACTGTTAGTAACGGAAGAGGACCTCTTGGCAGCAGCATCTGTTGATTAACAAAAGCCACAATGATTACTGAATCACAAAAATCATCCTCAAGGAAAATAAGTGAAGAATTCTTGATTGCCGCTGGTATTTCGTGTTTCAAAAACGATTTGACCGATAAAAAGAGTAAAGCAATAAAATAGTTAGATAAAGAAATTTTATTGTATATAATAAGACGTTTTGAAAATTTCAAATTCATTTCCAAGAACAACGTTTATTGAATTATCGTTAAAAGCTGGATAAAAAAATAAGATGACCTCAAACTTGGGTAATATCTTGAGAACAACTTTCGAGAGCATAAATTGAGAAAAATTTAGCCTAGGATTAATTACGAAGTCATTGTTTTATGGTCTTATAAATTATTTTAAAAGACCGAAAGATTAAAGATCGATCCGTTAAAATATTTTCAAGGTCTGACTTGGTCGCTAGCAGTTAAGCCAACACACAAGGCGAACCGATAAAGGGTCTGTTGTTGTAGTTGATCCCGAATGACGTCAGAGGATGAACAAAAATAGAGTGATCGCAGAATGTTATGAGAAAAGATGCGAAACAAGAGCTAGGACCATTTTCTTGAACAAGAGTGCAATTTTGTTTGCTTTGTTTTGAAAATCTATCCTTGTTGCTAATAACGCGCTATTCATTTCTTGGATAGTGTTGGAGACCAGTTTTTCAAAAGCAGCAAAGTCTCTAGTATCGTATTTGAAAATAGACCTCCTTCATCGGCCTATGTAAACATAAACGAAACCTGACCTAGTCTGTTTTACAGGTAACAAAACACGAAATTCAAAGACCACCACTAATGCTGTACCGAATAGAGTAAAATCAGAAAATGCATTGTAATACAGTATTTTCTGTTGAATGCCAAGCTGCTTTAGACGACTGCATTTAGACAACATAATATGAGATTAAAAACATACAAAAAACTACGGAGCCATAAAATAACAAAGCTCTTGGCAGCAATATTCCGAGCAGTGGTAGCCAATCGGGCCATGTAGGTCAGTATTCAAAAAACGAACATTATGCCAAAGGCAGTAGAGAGTTGAGTCCCTAAGAAACGTTTCTATGCATAGCGAAGCCGTCGATCAACCATAACTTTGGATGAAGACTAGAAAAAATTACCTTGATCAATGTCACCAGACCCAGAGGAATCCCCACTGCCTGAACCAGAGGAATCTTCCTCTTTGTTTGTAACAGGCACTGCTTGTGCAGTTTGTGCTTCAGGGTGTCCCTGGGCAACTAATGTGCTTGAAGCACCTTGGGTGGCAGTAGCAATTTGTTGTTTTGAACCAACAGCAGGCACCTCTGGAGCAACTGAAGATACACACAATTGATTTGTTTCCCAAATGTTATAACAATGGGAGCAAATAGTTACAGAAATTAATATCATGTCTCTCAATTATATTAAGAATGAGGCGAAATTGTACAATTAAACATTCAATAGAAAAACTAGATAAAACCCATCTTTCGGTGAAAAGGTTTTGACAAGATGTTAAGACAAAGGCCTTTAACCTAAATAGAAGGAGCAAGACTTACCACAATATTTGCAAGATTTTCTGCATTGTATTGACATCTGTGCTGGGTACCTCACACAGTATTGATTTTTGGCGAAGTCAGTACAAGTGTCGTATTGATCAGTGCAGGGCTCGCCTGGAATCGAAAAAAGATGAATAAATCCCAGACTCAATGGCTGTTGCAAAGAAAAGAGACCCCTAAAGCTAGTTTAAACACACACCTAGAGCTACTTCAAATTGCATCAAAAAACAGGAAAAGTTGTTTAAAAACAGACCATATATGAAATTAACATCAAATTAAGAGACACTTTGCGTAAAGATAAAGGTTAAAAAAGCTACAAAAGTTTTAGATTTGTCAAGCTCTCTTAGTTCTAAAATATGTGCTGACGATGGGTTCTTAGACAATAAAGGAAAATATCCCTGCCTTGTAAAAGATAGAGAAATGTTACCGGTTGTTCTTATTAATTCTCAGGTAAATGTCACTGGATGGCTTCTTAAACAGTAGAAAATGAGAAATGAATCGTATAAAGAAGATTTCACTAGTTGGTTAATGCTGACAGCTCTAGCTTAAAGAGCCTGACGTAACCCCTATACAGCTTCACAGCAGCATCCTTACTAAGCAACCCATTTAGTACCTGGAATGGCAGCTGGGTTTGAAGCAGCTGCAGCAGCTGGCTGTGCCATAACTGCTGGTGCAACGGCGGCAGCTGGTGCCATTTGGTACGCAGCATTTTGACCGCCTTGCAATGCACCAAACTGTGACATAGTCTGGAAAGCTGCCTGTTGTTGCTGTTGACCCGTGAATGGTTGCTGGAGGAAGTCCTTCTTCGAAGCGTCATTAGTTTCTGCCGCTTCCGGCTTTGCGACCGTCTCTTTTTTCGAATCGGATGCTTGTTTTGTTGTTGCATCCGCATGCGGGATTTCTGATTTCTTCGCAATGATTTCTTCTGGCCTCTTCATAATAGACTCTACTGTTTCACCTGCAAATGAAATTTTGATCGCTAATGTCTTGCTAGTGACAGTGGCAAGTGATTGGTGAACACATTTTTCTCCTGGCGGTTTAACAACTGAAAACTGCTATACTCGGACAACTAGCATCTTCTGCAGAAAAAAACGGATACTCTACAAGGAAACTTTCAACTTCAAAGACCTTGCATCCTTAACAATTGGCAAAGACATTAGAGATTCTAACTTGTTCCACTCTCAAATTAACCGTCATTACGATAACAACAATGGAAAAGCAGTGTATTGGAAAGCAACCAAGAATATTAACCGATCGCCTTACCATACTCTGCTTGATGTGGAACTACAGCGCCGATGTTCATATTCGGTGAGATCTTTCTCATCTGCAAAGGAAATGAACCCGGGCTCTGTACTGCAGCCGATCCGGTCTTTACCGGAATGGGAATGGAAGACTTCTTATCTTGATGCAAATAAACAGTGACGCCAGGCTGGTTGCCCCAGTCATTTTGCTTCTGATTTGGTCGCCCAGGAATGATGTTTTTCACTGTAAAAGTTCATAGATGCAATTAATTTCACAGATAAAACTGACTGAGAATCTAACTTAACTGTATCAAAAGACCTCAACTCGTAGATAAAGAGATGCCATGACTATTAGGGGATATTCATCACCAGGAGACGACCTTCTTCTTCTTAGGACATCTCGTGGTTGCTTTTAAAGATAAGCCTGATTTCCTCTAGGTGAAAAAAGCTTGCGGACCCCTACAGACTACAGACGTATAGTAAGATATGATGGACATATGAAGATGCAAAATTAAATGGTTTTTTTCAGAGACTCAATTTTGGTGCGTTTTTCATTTTTAGTTCACAATGAAATGTTTCATAGAACGTTTAGCCTAGGCCAATTCGATTGCGAATCGTGCCCCGGCATTTTTGCTTTTTTGATTTCGCAATAAAGTTGAACGTTTGATTAAAATCTGCAGTTAAAGGACTAGCATACTGTGCATGCAATGCTGCTGTTGCAGAAAAGACTGTTCAACTGCGAGTATTGAGGCTTGTTCATTTTAGAACAGAAAAATCTGCTGAGAAACAAGAAACTGCTTTTTGGCGTGCCGGGAAAGCCGCCTCTACGAATTTATAAAACTTACAATATACAATGGAATTGTCGTCTAGGGATATTTATAATAGAAAGTGCTACGAGTGAGTGCGTGAAATCATTTGTCAAATAACCGTAAGAAACAGTTGGGTGCAGAGACCAACACTTAGAGTTCAATGGGATTGCTAATATTGGCTAAGTGGAAGTTGAATCTTTGTTGAGCTAGGCCATTTGTAGTTTCATAAAGAGTTATACGGCATATCACTTACTAAAGGTGTCACTAGTACCTATAATATCAGGTATTTGGTGTTTATACAAATTGGCTTTTTGTGGTTAAACAAGATTTCAATCACGTTTTGGTGTAATAAGTCAAGAATGCAAGCAACAAGAAAGTATAACTCATGCAAAGAAAAACAAACAAAGGATTGCTTGAGCACGTTGTTTAAAACAATGTTAAGAAATTATGTTATAGATTCTTTGGTGGCAATGATGGGAAAGTTAACTTTGTTTCCATTAGCAAATTGAAGAAAATGAAAATAAAATAAAACATTTTCTAAAGAAAAATAGGTACTAACAAAATAATATGTTCTACAGGAAGATTTCCATAGGAGCACAGCAATTTCAAAAATTTTTCACCTAAGAGAAATATTGCTTGCCAGCATTCATCGCACCCTGCAGCATTCTTAAAGGTGCGTTATTTGGAGAAAATGAATTTTGTTGGTTTCATAACAATGCACAGCTTAGCATTGTAAGCAAACAAAGATAATAAAGATCAGCTTATTTACGAAACAAAATTTAAAACTAAGTACTTCCAAAATGTTTATTTTAGCCGCAAAAATCAAAATATACTTTATTGGTCAGAGCTGAGTTAATTACTAATTTTATAAACGTGCTATCTTTAAATATAAGAGAAAGCAAAATAAAGGTTAAAATTGTGTAACATTTTAACGAAATTTATATCTTCGGATTAAGATATAAAATTATTATAGGTCTTAAAAAAACTTATTAAGCATCGGTTTTTGAATCAAAGATGCCGTTGATTTCGAAAGAAACTTTTAGAGGAAATTTTAATGAATTATTTTTAGAAGAAATAAAGATTCTACAAATCTGCTATCACCTTTTTATAATCTACTACAAGTAGATTAAAACCAAAAACGATTGAGAAATGCAAATTTACAGTACATTAGTATGCTGGGAAAAGATAAAATGAGATTACCTTGCTGTTTATAAACATGGGCGCAAATGTAAGGAGAACTAGGGGTTTCGGGTTGGATTTAGTTTTGAATTAGAAGAACCTACCAAAAATGGGTTTTTTAAAGATTGGTATTGTATCAGAAGAAAGTTAAATTTCAATCAACAGCACTATTAACATAACGAATTAAATAGTTTTAGGAATTTTAAATGTTTTGGGATTGGAGAAATGTGCATTTGATACCCAGAGTTAAACAAGAAATAGCGAAGAAAAAAATTGCATATGGGACCCCCCCCCCCCCCCTCTACTTGATCAATAGGCATCTACATTTGAGCGCAAAAATCTTCGGATACTTACTTTGTAGCCTGTTCTTTTTTTGTTCCTCGCTTACTTCTTGCTGCATAAAGCTGGCTCCCGGAACAGAATTCACTTGTTGTTGCTGTTCAGATAATTGCATTAAATTTAAATCTTGATTTTCTCTAGCCTCGGCTCTTCCAGGCATTTGGAAACTATTTCCTTCCGGAACTGGTATTTGGTTCCGGGTCATTATGTTTTGCTGGTCTAGACCAGTTTGATCCGGCAAAAATCCGGATTCTCTTTTAACTGGTCCATCAACTGGAAATAAATGTTTGTTTTTATTTTTGAATCCGGTAAGTAAAGCCTCAAGTTCCTCGCCTGCATCCAACGACCGGTCTGTTCTAACTTCCTTATCCGGTTTCACTTCATTCTCTGTCGATTTGAATATTTCTGCGAGAAGTGGATCCGGAGATCCATCGTCACGTTTTCGTACCCGATGCTTTCCTGCCCGAAAAAAAGGGGAAAAATTAGGATAAGAGAGAATCTAAAGTTAAAGATGAGATGAAATCATTATTTTTTAAAAGACATTGAAGATATTTTCTGTTATTAAAAGAACTTTGCGCCATAGGCCAATACTCTTCAAGATTGGTCGCAAAAAGTATAATCTTTTAGCCTTCTATGAAAAGCTGCAGGACTTGGAGTTTATAAGTGCAGAAAAGTAATGGTCGTTGCAAAACACTGAATAATATTTACCCGATATCAGAAAAATAATGCTGTAAATAATAAAATCTTCTTTGATGATCTCTGTATTTACAACTTAAAACTAGAAATGAAGCCTTGACACTAAGCATTTATTCAACATTGAAACATTAGTATTGGTTTGCAATTATTGCTTTACCTAACTGATATGCAGCATCTGCAAGAACCTGTGGCCTGAATGAGCTCTATCGACAAATATCATACGAAGGCCTTTTTTGAAAACAAATAGCACGAATACAGTCAAATAACAGGGTGAAAAATGAGATGCAAGCACGTACCTTTTGCAAATATTACTATTTGAAGGAGTAGTAGTAACAGGAAAATGTCTTTGCTAAACATTCTAACTAACCATCTAAAACAAAGAAGAAATAAAAAAATCAAAATTGTGCAAGCAGTGATGATCCTTTTGAACTGGCAATTTCAAGCCACTTGTGGAGCTCTCTTTCTTCTAAAATCAGATATATTCATAGCAAATGTATCCAAGGTTTTGCCAGCTACTGTTAGTTCAAAACTTTAGAGCTTACAATTGCCACAATTAAATATGTAAGATAAAACATTACGATAATGATGAGAATTTTCAAGCTAGAAAAAGCCTAAGCACTAATTGTGTCTACACATAAACCAGAAATTAAGTATCTTGCTGAGAGTTCTTGTAGGACCATTACACTTATTGCCTAAAACCACTGGACTTCAACAAAATTTTTACCAAAACGCAGACAAATTATTTGTCCTCCAACCAATTGGTAAGTAAGCAGCTTTTTACTTCAACCAGAGATGCAGGGATGCAGTCGATTTTCTGGTAACAGTACAGACGGTCCTTGCTACTTTATCGCGAGGTATTTCTGCAAACTCAAGAAGCAATCTATACAAGTTACAAACCTGCTGATATCAGCTGAATTTTCCCTCCTGGGTATATGTAATTTCAATCCATCAAATCTAGGCACAAATTCTTTTCTTCACAGTAATTTTTGTTGAAACAACAGTTAGCGATATTTCCACATTTTACAAAACGCTAAGCACTAATTTTGTCCACACGTAAACAAGAAATTCAGGTCAGGTCCAAACTGGGAGCTGGGATTCCGCCAGGGCATTACTACATTCGATTTGCATCCGATTAGATCATCCACTTCAATTCAGATTCAGTGATGCGTGAGCGAGCACCATTGCTTGCTCTTTCAACGGGATTGAATGGGCACTTCACAGCCAATCAGGTGCTTTGCACTAATCAATGAATCCAAGGACCTGCTCAGTGCGCCCGTGTCCTGGCTGGGCATCTTCCAATTAGGGTGCTAATATGATTAGCAGCATTGATTGCTTGATGTCTCTAGAAGAACCATGTTTTCCCTGCAGCGACTGTCTTGCACTGTCACTATCTATTGATCCAACACCCACCATTGCATAAGAAAAATCAAGTTACATCAGACCATAGCTGAAGCTGCAAGTGAACACCGAGAAAAATAGGGTTTACGTAGAAGGGATTTCGAGCACATTGGGGTAAATTTGAGGGGGTAGACAGTTGATTGGACAGTTTCATGAGATAAGAAACAGAAGAAAAGTTCATGTGAAAGCAAGTTTTTTATGTTCCAGGCAAAGGCTGACAGGAAAGCACTTAAATCGCCAAGGATCTCAGGTCATGCACACGATTCTCTCAATATTTGGAAAAAATCCAGGTCATCTGATTATGAAGATAGATGAAGATGATATCTGAGAAAAGCAACTTTTTGCTGGGTTTGAAAGCTATAATAGCCATTTTACTGAGCTTAAACTCCGTTTCATAAAGAATTTGTTGATCACAAATTCGACAATTTCTAATCTTCTTAACATTATCGCGTATTTTGTCTCGTATTTTGGTCATGAAAGATAAAAATGGAAAGAGTCCATTTCATACCTAATTCAAATGAGAACCCATTCAAAAACATTACAAGTTTGTTTTTGCTTTGTCCGTGGTTTATGGTAAATGCTTCTTAAGAAGACGAATGCAAAAGAAATAACAGAATATGGGGACCAACAAATAGACAATCCAATTAAAAAGTAAATTTTTACTTAACTATGTCTCCATACTAATGAAAGTGCAGCAAATCAAGAGCTTAATCAATTAACGAACAAATAAATGAATCCTTGGCCTACGATAAAGACTTAAAGACTTAAACCTAACTTCTCACAACTCTCTCTAAAAATACGCATTGAATCTGGCTTTGTGGTCGGCTCATTCTATATGACGCCCGACTCGAACGGTTGTGAACAGATTTGGATAAAAAATGTAGCAATTTAAGTATCCACAGATGATCTAGCAAAAACGTCCTGATTTTTCCTCTTTCAGATATGACTTAGCTACATATTAAAAACTTTTCTATTCAGTATTCAAAATATATGCTATTATCTCGAGGTAAGATATGGGTGTGGCGTTGCAATCATCATAAACAAAACGTTAATGGCAAGGATTCTAAGCTCGCACAACAAAGTCTTTTGAAAATATGACAATTGAATTTCTAACTCAATATACTAATGTTCCAGAATTAACCTTCTACAATCTTCTTAAAGTCTTTAGGCTACCCCATTTTAAAAATGAAGGGACTTTTGCGTTTGATTCCTGAATCAACTTTTCCAAACTATGCCACCATAGGTTCGAGACTTTTTAACAAAATCCTATTCTTGACAGATTATGATACAAAAGCAATTTTTTAATCGTAAGCAGCAAAAGTGCAACCTCTGACACGATTGTTTGTTTTCGTTCATTTTTACCTTATCATGTGGTATCGAGGTCAACCACACCCACATAACTGATTAAATGTTCTTTAAAAAACGGTTGCCACAAGCTTTTCCGTTGCCCATTGCTTTAATATTGGCTGCTGAATGTTTCAAGGCTATGGTATTTTCAAGAATACCAAAGCATTCGGCAATGATCATGGGTGGCATTGCTAGTTGCTTGCAACATAACTAAACGAATGTCTTTGGTCAAAGATCCCCTTTTCAAGTTTTCTAAAATCACAGTTTAATGCCTTGTTGATATTTTCATGAAAAATGCCAAAAAATATATTTGTAGAAAGAAAGAGGGCACGGTCAAGTGAATCTTAATATTGAAAAAATCATTTGTGAAGAAATTACAGCCAAAAGAATGGAAAGATTGCCCCTGTTCTCCAAGTATTTTTTTCAAACCCACTGAAAGCTCAACTTTTAATTTGGATTTTAATTTGACAGTGGCAGTTAGATTTATGGATCTCATAGAACGACTTAAAATTACTTATTTGTAGACGTGGAGTACGTCCTTGACAAATCTATTCGAAATATGCATTGATATAATGTTGTTCACAAATACTTTATAGATGCACAGCAGAATTTGATTAGTGTTGGAACAAACAATAGAAGCATTTTAGCAATACTGGCAAAAGCCAAAATATCTGCATACATCTTTCAATAAAAAAAATTCCAAATAGAAAAATGCTTATTGACTTACACCAAATCTTAGTCATCAAAATGCTGTTTGCAAATTTGGTTCTTCTTGAGATAGCTCTCTCTCCCTTTTCTGCCAACAAAACAGATATCTATTAGATGAAATGTACAGTATGCTGAAAAGCAAGCGACAAGTTATAGGCGGTAGGTGGCTTAAATGAAGTGAAGTTGGTTGTGTATTTGAGCCCCGCTCAATAAAATGATCTTCTTCAAAAATACAGGAGAGGTTCGAGGCAGCCAGGAAATTGCAACAATAACTTATCAAGCTCTTGGCTAATGCCTTCAAAAGGCATCTCATATTTTAAACAGGTCTCACTTTTTTATTAGGTATCCTAGGCTGATAGAGACAGCCGCGAGCCTAACACAATTTTTAAAATTTCCTCGAGTTTTGTGAGATGCTCCTAAGCTGCCTTTTATCAATCCAAAACCGTCTTTTTATGTCCGGACACAAAACTTGCCCGGTTAAGAATGTAAAATAGGGATAAGTCACTAGGCTAGCCAGTGGCGGAAGTTTAGGTTTTCATTCGGACTTTCGTAGGGGGCTTAGGCCCACGATTTTCCGACAATAAAGATCTTTTTGCACGCATGATCTGAAACTATCAATTCTATCAGATGTATCTGATGATTTCATCAATTATTATCTTTTATCTTTAACCAGTTTACGACTTTTGCATTCTAGATATCTGCTATTTAATAGAATATTGCTATGTTTATCAATTTAACAATCTTGTAAACTAGCGTTAAATAAGATTACTGGATATGATATGCAAAATTGTGAATAATTCCATGCTCTTCACAGATTAGAAATACTGATTTCAACGCATGTCTTTGACAAAAACATGTTTTCCACAAAAACAGATATCATAAGGTGCACTATCCATTTTATGAATTTTCGAATCCTTGCTGACCTCAGTGTTTACGCAGGCTTCGGATTGTTTAAAGGTTCTTTTTGCACACAAGGTGAGAATTACTCTGGAAAGGTGGCTTTTTAATAGGGTCATTCAAACAAGCAATGGCATCAGATTTGTTAGAAAGTATCAGAAAACAAAGGTGACTAGCTCCTTTGATAAGGGACTCAACTGCAAATGAAGCATAGCAGGGTGCACGGGGCGTGTGATCGCGCGCACAAACCCACTGTGTGTGTAGTGGTGCTTTCAACTAGTTAAACAAAACTAACTTCATTGTCTGCTGTATTCGAAATCGCAGCATTGCCAAGTGCTGCGCGCTGTGGTTAGGCTGCGATGTACTGCGATGCAACAAAAAACGAGCAGACCAGTGCACAGTAAACAGCTGTGTTGTGGCATATATGGTAATATGCAAAGAGTAAACGTAGAAGAAGAAAGCATTGGGAGATCAGGAACGAGCCATTTTTAAGGGATGTTACGGTGTGTAAATGAGGGCGAAAAATACGAAAATGTCGAGTTGAAGCTTTTTAAGGTCAAATATAACGAAAGGATGTCAAGCTTCATGAAAGAGCAATGAGAATAGCTTATGATGATTATGAATCAACTTTTGAACAACTTTTAATAAATAATAAAACAATAACTTCTAATAAGAAAAATTTATAATATCTTGCGATAGAAATTTACAAAATATATGGATTTAATAGCGTATCATACAGATGTAGCCAAATGTGGAACTCAGTTCCAAATGAGATAAAGTACTCCCCTACTTTACAAATATTCAAGAAAAAAATCTCAGAATTTACATCGTTTTATTGTACTTGTGATATTTGCAAGGAATAGGTTAGCAACATCGGTTATATTTGATTTATATTATATTAAGCGTTGGTAATTCAAATTAGTTGGTTTCAGTTAGCTTGAGTATGCATAGCTAGAAATTGTACCAACTTTAAATAAAGAAAGAAAAAAACCTCTGAATTCTTCTGAGCTCGATTGTTGTCACTTGCAAAGCATTTAAATGATCCTAAAAAATGGATTTCATGAAAATACATTCCAATATCAGTGGAATTATTAACTCTAATGCTTTCAGTCACTATGTGCAATTGAAGAGCTGTTAGAAACGTCATGACTATAATAGCCCTCCTGGACATACACTTTGGACTGCAACATACACAGAATACTAGTTTAACAAAGGTGGACATTTCTCATGGATCAACAGTCACCAAAAAGAGGGTACATAAAATACAGTTCTCTTTCTTAGCTATAAGACTATTTTTAAGCTAAATCTTGAAGGTTTCATAAAAGCATTAGACAAATTGATCGTTTAGATGCACTAAAGAATACAGTACCCAGAAAAAATTGTTGGAGACAATGGGTGGCATATTGAATGTAAAAATGTATAGTTAAACGTTGGCTCGTTTCAAAACAATGCATATGGTGGTATAGGGGCTCCACGCCTAGAACAAGGGTCTGTAAATAAATCACTGCACCAACAAAAATGAAACGCCCAGCTTTTCAGACAATTTCTTATCCTTCAGAAAAAGGCAAATTTTAGAATTTAGTAGCAGTAGAAAAGGTTGATCCTATCAAAGGTATTAAGGAACCATAGAGTTTAAAGAGTGGTAGAGGAGACAGACTTTTCAGTACAATTTCAAACCAATTTGCAAGATGAAAAAGTTTGATATTCATTTGTGCTCAGGCTGTTACAATTGAAGCCTCATTTCGTATGTTGTCTAATGAAATGGTCTGTAGTTCTGCCAACAAAGATTAGGCTGAGATGTAGCAATGACTATGAATACAAGAGCCGTTTTCAATAACAGAGATGGAGCGCTTGATATCATAACTGAGTAATATTTTTCATCACGAGTATTTATATGCATAAAGATACTATAGTCAGTCGAACAGTGATAAAAGCTCGATTGGTGAATGATTTTGTCTGAATGGAGATAGCTTACAAACGAAGAGGCAACTTGGAGTCAATTGAACCGCCAAAGGTCACCACAACACCGCAAAAGATTTGCGCCAAAACAACCAGATTTATGTTGATTTCGGCAACAGCCTTGAAGAAAACAAAGAGCATTTTCTACCTTCGAATACAAAAAGAGCTGAAGGAGCAGAAATTTTTCTACTTTGCGGAAACTGAGGTTGGTATTTTGCAACGACAAATTAACAACAATAAAGCAAATATGTTAAATTCAAAGAATGTATCTAAAAAACATTGTATCTGAAATAAAGATGCCATTTTTGTTTACAAAATATCTAATGAGCCCAGCATTTCCTTAATATGAAACGATACTTAACAAAGTGAAATCTTTCAGGGCCGTTCACGGTCTGCTGAATCGCCTGTGACATTGTTACATTACGTAGTTACTGGAAAGTCAAGGTATACTCGTTCGAAATTGTGATGTGCTGGAGTTAGGCGAAAATGTGGAATTAGAGAGATTGGAACGCATTGGGGGGTGGTCCATAGTGCTATATGAAATCTGTGTACGTATTTTTATGATATAGACAAGATAAGAAATGAATCACAACCGAAGAATTTGCTCAGCAAAAACAGAAAACTGCGATACTGAAAACAGGGTATAAAGAGATATGGGCACGTAGAATCATGGGCACAAAGAAGCATGGATACTTAAAGCCAAGGGCGTGTAGCAACATAAATACATTGGGCACGTAGAAACATTGAAACATGAAAGCAAAGGCATGTAGACAAACTGGCACGTAGAGACCTGGAACATAGCAATCTCGAGGCATACTGGTCTTTGCTTCTTGGCAAAAATGAACTTGAGCATGTAAAAACATATGAACTTAGAACTTGACGTCATGAAATGGGAGAGGGTGCTGTATTCGCTCCCTACCCTCCTCCGTAAAGCTGTTTATATTGCTTAATGGCCTCTATGTTGCAAGATGCCCCGTTTGCTTCTTTGTTTAAGAAAAAAAATCAGGGGTCAGTTAAAGCAAGAAAAAATAAGAGAAGATATGGGAGAGCCCTTATTTTTTCCTGGACTCATTCGTGGACGGGTAAATTGCAGAAACCCTTGGAGTTGATTGCTGCATTGACGAGCAAAAGTAAAAACACATCATTCGGTGCCAAAAGGTGCTCAAACAAGAACCAGAGCCGGGCTGGTTTTGAGAAGATTTAGCGGAAACACTAAACTCTATGAGCCGAACACTTTAGGCAAATACTTCACATCTTGGATTAGGAGAAGATTATGAATCGCGATCCGTTTTCATAAAGAGCGCAGTGTATTCAATAAATGGCAAACATATAACTTAGGCCACTTGATACAAGTTGGATGAAATTGCTTCAATGAGCCTTTATTAAAAAGACTATATTGGACAGTAAACGTCACTTATATTTACTCAAATTTATTTTACTCAATCATATTTTACAAACTATACATTGTACAACAATAAAGCTCTTTATACTCTACTCGTCTATCAACAATCGAATTTTTTATTAATTCAGAAATAGTTTACAACAATCAAAACAATGCAAATAGTTTGATAACCCAATCAACAGATCATGATTTCACCGACAGGATCATGATAGGTTATTAGTTGGTAAGTTTTTGATAGGGTACTTGGCGAGCTCGCTATAGTCAATGCAGGGTGCGGCAGACAAGGAACAAGGAAGGAGGTTAAGTGCCATCGGGCTAAAGGGTTGAAGGGAACACGGTCAAACAATACTGTACTTTAATTGTTCAAACCTATAAAGCATACTCACGAGTATGACATTTGTTGACTGAAATAACATAGAAAACTTGCTGAAGGGGTGCAACGTTCCCTGAAGGCTGAGACTTTTTTAGAAAAAAGAGGAAAGAGGAGAAGAGGACATCCCAAAACATGATTTTCGTCTGCAAATAATTTACGTCCAAGACTCTGTGGTTGAAAATCACAAAAAATTTTTACAATTTCTCATTAACTCTTTAATTTGTTGTTATAGACATTTTCTTGTTCATTTTCTACTCTTGGAATCTTCTTGTCCTAAGTTTGCATCAACGTCCGCAGCAGTCCCTTCCCAGGCGATCAACCTATCAGCGTAGCCTCTTTAAGGCAATCATCCAATCATAGTAGCGTCTTTTCAGGCAATCATCTTATCAGAGTGCTTGCCACAATAATATACATCGTATATTGCTGATCGGCAAATGATACATTTCTGCTTTCTTGAGAGTTTCACCAGCGATTGCACATGCTACTTGAAATCAGGACAGCATTGGACACCAATGGCGCAGCTTTGCTTCACTGCTACCAGTCCCAATTCTCTGATGGACCTTATCAAATCGCGGAATCGCTCTACACTGATGGTCGTTTCTTGAATATGTCCCTGATGCTTGAATGTTTTCTCTTTGGCTCCGTCGGTGCTTGAGGAGCGACTTTTGTTTTCTTCCTTTTGTCACTAACCGCATTTCGCAGAATCTCTTCAATGCTGCAAAGCACTCTCAAGAATATATCACGAATTGGTTCAATGTCTTTTGCAGCTGAGATTTCAAAATAAGACCCATTTATGGATTTTGCCAAAGTCATTGCTTCATTGCGATTAATTTGTCGTTTGTGACTCAAGTCTGTTTTATTGGCAATAATCGTGAACTCTGCCTCTTTTCCTTTTCTGCTTTTTAGCCATTGTGACAGATTCTTTATGTACTCAAAACTTTTTCGGTTGGTGACAGAAAATACCAGGATGATGGAATCCGCGCACATGCACAAATCATCATTCTACAAGGTAAAAATTAATTAATTTAGAGACAGCTGATTTGTTATTTAACTCATAATCATGTTTAAAGTTTGTGTTTGTGTTTCATTATAAATAGAAGTCGAAATTTAGGTGTCTGAGTAATATTTTGAATGGTTGGGAAAAGCAATGCTCTGATTTTTTGATGATTATTCTTTTTTGATGATTTGTGATAAATGATGAGTGATCGATGATTATCGATCGATAACTAGTGATCGATGGCGATCAAAATGATGGTGAAGATTGTGATGATAATCATGAAGATCGAAATTTTCAGATTTAAAACAATAACTGATGATTTAAACACCAGCAGACTATCGAACTTGATAAAACTTACATTTCCACATGTATCTATGATCTGAATATCAGCATCTTCATTGCCTTCTTTGTAATGGTAGACTGTCTCAATGCCGGATTGATATTCTGGCAGAAAACGTCTTGTCAGAAACCGAACAATGATAGCTAAAAAGAATGAAAGTTTCTTAAGATTAAAAAAATGAATAAAACAACATAATAAAACCACTTTAAGAAACATTGCACTGTACTAAGCATCAGAATTAATTATTAAAATGGTTTGAAAAGGACCAAGAAAAGGTTGCGTAATAAATTTTACTCCTATTTCAAATTTACATGAATTTAAAAATTCTTATTCGTTTCAGTAAATTTCGCCTTAACCACTCTGTCAGCAGACCGTATGCTTGGCTTATCTTTAAAATGACACTGAATTCAATTTAAATATGCCCTAATAAATACTAAAACTCATTCAGCCTAAACACTCAAAACACATAACCCAAATCGATCCGTCTTATGAAAGAATTCAACTACCACCATGGCAAATCCTTTCCTAACACAAAGCTTTACAATTTCAGTTCCTTTTATTTTAGCCAGACCCGTACTCTGTTTGTTGTGTTATCGGCCAGTTGATTAAAAAAGCCTAAAGAGGGTTGATTGAGATGGAGCCAGTTCCGATCTGGGTGGCATGGCTTCACGATTTCATATTCCAATATTGGTCTGAAATACAATTATCGTCGAAGTGTTTGTTCTTCAAACCATCTTCTAAGCATGTTATCCTTTAAATTTTAATTGAATAAGAAGCACGTGTATTGTATATGAAATGAAATCAAAAAAGCATCAAGGGCGTCACTCAATATCACAACTCATTCGTTCCTCACCATATAACTTTGGATCGCGGCTGCCGTCAAATTAATGTAACAGATGAAATTAAATTGTATAAATTTCTCTGACAAAAGTTGTTGACAAAAATCGCTCGTTTTTCTTAACAACCGTGTTTTTTGACTTGCCTTAAAAGGCATGAATTAATCACGGAAAATTAAGCAAACTTAAAGCAAGTGTTCTTTCTGCGAGCTGGTTTGCTTTCTCCCGACAAATTAAGTGACATTACAATGAAGACTTGTTACGATTCGAAAGATTGTAAATAGTGATGCCAGCAACTTCTTTGTTTGTTTACTAAAACCATTGTTTAGCATCCCAGACATTAATATGACGAACGACTTTTGTGATACACACATTTTAGTGTTCTAACACTGGGATACATTGTCATTTACAAATATATTAGTTAATAAACACAAAGCATGGTACGATTATTCATGGATGGGCCTGAATTAAAACTAAAACAGATAATATCGAGTCACACCACAGGGTCATTTGTACCGCACAGGCAGTTTTCTTTCTTTGATGAACAACCCACCCTTTTACACTACATACTCTCTTTAATACGCTCTGGTAGCAAAGCAGTTCTTAAAGATCTCGACAGTGTTGACTTTTAAAGACGAAATCACAAGCTAATCTAGCTCCTTTGACACAACAGCTCTGTATTGTCCTCGCGAGGTTTCATGCGACACAACTGATCAGGAAATAATCTCTGAAACATTAAAATTTAACGTCAAAAGCCAAACCTGAGACTGATCTTGCTGTGGCGGAACGTGAAATTGAATTTATCAACTTACTCGTATTATACAGGGCATTGTCGTATTTTTGTTAGAGTTGTGATTTGCTTCTAATCCACAAATCCTATGCACGTAAACACGCTTTGTGGCATTACAACAGATCACCAGGGACTGATTGATGAACGGGCCACCAAGAAAAAACCGAAATAAACCCACAAATAAAGCAACTGGCCTAAAGAACAATGCAGCTGCTATTTTCGGTGGCATCATGACTGTTCTCGGCAATGTAGTGTTGATAAAGAAAAGACGACTGGTCATTGCAACTTACAATACAGACAATATGGTTGCTAGCAAAAGCGTTTAGTTGATATGCTTTGAAACCGAGATCATACAAAAAGGCTATTTTTGTTCCCAGTTAGTTATCTTCTAAAAGGCAAGCAAGAAAAAGTGATGTAAAAACGGGAACTCGCAAGTAAGAGGTGGTTTCTGCACAGTTAATACAAGTTCTTGATTGAGATAACAGAGAAGAAGAAAAGAAAGATAGTGAATTTTTTTTAAAATGAAAATTAAGACGATATACGAAAAATTTGTTTTAAGTAAAGACCTCAAAGGAAAATATTCGGGTTGACCAGAATATGATGTGGAAATCTTTTGGCAACACCTTCTTATCGATAAAGTAACCGATCAGCTGGAGTGATTGTTGAAATTCTGAAGAAAATCAGTTATCCGATAACGGAGTAATGTATAGAGGAAAATTAAGCTTTCCTTCTTAAAAATTCCAAAAGAGCTGATTGGTAGATAGTATTGATGTGAAGACGATCCAGAACATTTGAATGAAGTCACATGCAAAAAGAATACCAAGGCCTTGTCTAGCAACCACAAATACGTTATCTCCAATTCAATAATAACATGAAGCTCGCGCAATTAATAAGGAAATCCATTTATAAGAGCAAACAGACCACCGAATGGTAACCTCGAACGAGGATTTAGAGAGAAAATACTTTCAAGCTTTGTTATGAAAAGAAACAGCCTTAGAATTAACTCAAACACGTCCATGTAACTCAATTACTCTAGATCTGTACATAGAAATAGATATCGAAAATAAGGAGGTCTTAGGAAATGATAAACATGATAAAACGATCAAATATTTTGTGTAGTAAATCAGTAAACGGATAATCGCTTAATTGATAATAAAGAAACAATGAAAAATCTCCAAAGGAAGGATGTGTTGATATACAAGTTAGGTATAATTCAAATAAGAAATTACTGTTTAAATAAAACAGGAAGACAGACAGAAGAAAATACAATTAAGGTGAGATGACAAAGTTAAGGTGCTTGCTACCTGTTGCTGTAGTAAGTAGACCGTTAACAACTTCAGAGGAGCGTGGATATTTTTGAGGATTATTATAATTGTTCGCATTTTTATAGTGATAACTTTGGTATTTTACAAGACAAACAAAGGTTCAAATTAGCAATTATCTTAAATAATCGTGTAAAAATGGTCGTGAAGAGCAATATCAATGGGCTTCTTCGTGTTCTCGACTTAAAAGCAATTTAATTCCCCAATCTTTTTACAGACAATATGGAGTTTCATTAGGGTTGCTATCGTCATTAGAAACAGCTGTACCACCTACCAGCTACAGAACATTGGATGGCTTCCCACAAGCATCTTCTCTTTGATACATTCAACAGTCAACTTCCTAATTGCTTATCAATTAAAATTCTAAACAGTACACGCTGTTCTTGAGTCATCGGGTTCCTGTGGGGCGAGTCGCCTTAAAATGAATTACTCACGGGGAACTCGACATTTTCATTCACAATATTTCTTACATATAATATCTATGTTTGGCAAGTCTATTCTTCTTGGATGCTAAATTTATCTGAAAATCTTTGTTGTCTTAAACGAGTTGATTATCCATTGTGAGTACATTAAATATTCTTAGCCGTCCATTAACCTATTTCCTGTTCTTCTTTGTTTTCTACTTAAAATTAATCAATGAATATTATTCCTAATATAAACTTAACAACATGGATCGTGCCCCTTGGAAAAGACGTTTTCTTCATGAACAATACTTTTTATAACTGGTGTGAAGGAGGCTCCGCGATATCGTATCAAATATTCCTGTTGATGTAATCACTATGACGTAACACATGGGACCTATCTTTTCAGGGAGACGAGCAAGAGAGTAAAACAAACCTCCGTCCAGGAGTCAAACAGTATGCGCATAGAACGAAGTCATTATTACGTATGCGTTCTGATTCCAGGACGGAGGGCTGCCTCATACATTTGAAGATTTTCTCCTCAATAATTTTGAAAGGCAGTCACTCAAATTAAAAATTTTCTTCAACCAAGTCAGTACCAAAACCATGTCCCATTATCTGTTTAAATTGCCCACTCTGGCTAGTGCCCCTTCAAGATGTAACGAAGGTCGTGTCATTGACAAATACACCCCTTTGTGACACCGGAGGGCGCCCATCGCCCATGAATACTATCCCTTAACAGCAATGTGCTACAACTCTTTTGTATCTACCATAGCACCTGGGGATGTCACTAAAAGAATACCCTTGGGTTGAAATCAGTGCCTGGATTTTGTACGGCTCCAGTTGGCAATCTGGCTGACCACAGCTCAATGTGGATACAAGATCGATGAGATAGCAGATACTTCTATTGTCTAAAACCAAATAAAGACGCCTGGGAAAGGATCTGATTTGATGCTGGATGGATCTGATTTAATAAGAACCAACTTGTCCTCCGGTATGTTTTACTTAAATATATAGGCAGATAATCCAAATCAAACATAGAGAACTGTATCTTTACTGTTATGTGATAAAGGCGATACTTAAATAGGGCAAGAACAGTGTCCTGCAAGAGTCGATTTAGAAAGGCACAAACCCAATACCACAGTATTAATTCTTTGCTGCAGCCTAAATGTTGCGTTATTGGTCTACTGGTACCCTCGGTCCCCTATCATCTGCTAGCAGGCTATTCAGAAAATATGAAACACAAAGATCAATGCAAACAGGCTGGAAAGCAATGGTTGAGACCGGCGAGATATGATGCATTACACAGTGGATTTAGATACAATGCTTTCAAAAGAAAAGCTGCTTTACACTTGGGTTCAAAAACAGTCTGATGGACTGATCAGTTAATACCAAATCCAGACATCCCTCCACTTTAGCTTGGATCTCTAATCCCAGCATTCGACTCAGTCGCTTGCGAGCAAAGACGGAGCCTACCTAGGGAGATCCAAATGTCTAGCAAATGTATACAAAACTCCCGCTGAATACCGAAAACGGGCTTTGGACAACGTGTCAGCACTCTCTTAATAAAGTCATCTGCACTTTTGGGATCCGCTAGGCCGGTGTCAGTAACGGACATAATGGTAAAGTTAATTCCAGACCCTTACATACCGCGCACAGGGGTTACATGGGAATATCATCGTGGGATAATGCTCTTAAGTGGGGACAAGGAGAACACATTTGAAGTTGAGAAAGTGGCAGGCTTAAGCGCGAGGGACCATAAAACAAAAAGCTCCTTTCCCAACTACACTACCTTTGCTTCCAGATGTATGAAAAACTTTCGGCATTTTAGTGCAAGTGGTGGGTCAGCTATTCAACATATCAAAAATAAGGAGACATTCAGAATTCCAAAAAGCATTGTTTAGCAGTTTTAAGCTGTTTATCGTATCAAAAGGGATAAAAGTTGTTCGGCTAGAATGTTAAATCTGTTTTTGGCAGGTTTGTCGACCCCTTGTCTCCTGCTTAATCCTGATAAATGTAATCCATTTCGGGAGTTATGCAATTTCAAATAGAATGGGTGAAAGACATTGAAATCCCTCACTCCCTGTTATATATCTTCAAAACACTTTTCCTCACTGTCTTACCATCCAAGGTTCGTTTACATCACTTTCGAATGCACGTTGGCTGCATGTCATACCCCTCAATCCTGTTATATCACTGCGATCAAGTAACGTAACAAACAAAAATAAGCCATAGGTGGCCAATCAACACAGAATATTCTCAACACACGTTTTATTCTCTAATATTCTCTCAGTCTGAAAAGTAGAAGCAGGCAGTAGAGGTGCTGTTGTTAGTTTGCTTAATCAAGAAGATGCTTAATTTGTTAACGGGGAGTATTAACAAATTCGTTTCTTGTGTGTTAATCAACAACAGGTTAGAAGTGGAATTAAGCATTCTAACAGAACACTGAAATCGGATGCTTTAACGTATTGGTTTAGGTATACAAAAACATTTTATCGGGTGTTCGAGTTATCGGGTGTTCGAGTAATCGGGGGTTCGAGTTATCAGAGTTCGAGTTATCCGAAGGAATCGTACTGTTATTTTAAAATTCGGCCTCTCCTGCTACAGTATACTGACTCAAATATGGCTTTCAAAGCAGTGAAAATTAACAAAAGTCTTAAACAAAGTTAAACCGTTATTAACCGAAAACATTTGCTGGCTCAACATCTCTCAATGATGGCAAAGACAGCAGTCTCCAAGACAACCAAAAATGATCGAAGCTTGGTTATAAAAGAGCTTGGTCTAACTCTTTATGACATGTTGGTTAAGCCATGGCTAACTGTAGCGATTCACTGTAAACCCGAGAGCATACCGGCAGAATGTTGTCGCAGACATAACGATAAACTAGACAGGCTTTTCGCTACGTGTAATTGCACAAGAGATTGTTCCGGGGATCTGAGTGTAATTACCTTGTTTGTTGTTTGGTCGAAATTTAGAAAGTTCAGCATGATTTACAAAAAAGCCTAATACAAAGAATTATGTTACGGTAAATAAATTTATATTTATAATTTATAATGTATTTCATAGGAATCTGATTCGAATTGAAGAAATTTGGTTCTTCAGACATGTGTTGTTCGCTTTTCAAAAACTGAATATTGTCGTCAATATTCTAGCAAGAAATCCCATCACTCTATTACCACAGGCAAACAAAAAATTGAGCATTCGTCAAACCTCTTCGGATTTGTTATGTTCAGTGTTCATACTGAACTTTGTAATTGAAAAGTTTACGTGTTCTTCATAGTTTTCTACTCCGGAATTTTTAAAGGAGCGATCTTATGCATATTCGAAAAAATAACTTCTTGAGTGAGTTAAATTCATCGTACACAATTTGGTGGATATCTCACTCTTTAAAAAATCAAAGGTTATTTCGAAAGCTCGCATGAAGTAAGAAATAAATTGCTACAGACATTTCCTAAAGCAACGACTCACGATTGATGAGGAAATTCTTGAATCAACCCTTCTAACGTGAGGTTTTATTGAGGACATGGAGGTCTTCCACTGCTAGAGGGTATTTTGCAGGATCAATAAGTGTTCTAAAAGCCCTTTCGCGTCACCAGGCTGTCTCCGGTTTAACAAAACACCTTAACAAGAGGAAACTCTCAAAACACTAACTGATATTTAAGAATAAAAACCAAACAGAATGCAAAAACATTACCAACCTGTTTTTCCGACTCCTTTGGCGCCGAGCACAGCAATCCTTGCGATACTTCGTTCTGTTACCATGGTCATCTGGACAAGCCTACAGACTGAGTTCCTCCGTTGCACGCTCCGTGTGTGCCCCTTTTGCATCTAGTGTCGTCTAACAGTTGTTTGTGCAAATGCACCATTAAAAGATAACTGCATCTCCAATCATGTGTGCAAATAATACAATGTTTGATGGGTCACCGCTCCTTTTATCTACACGGTCTCCTCTTTAATTCAAGGGTTATCTCCAGCATTCTTTGCTACGCCTCCGCAGCTCCTCTGACCTACGAGCACATTTACAAAGATCAAAAACGGAATTACAAGTCTTCAAAAACTCAAAATATTCACTGCAAATTTAAGGAAAAGCAGCTCTTGTTATGTAAGGACAAAAACCTTGTATAGGGTTTGTCATATTTTTATTATTGCAATTTACCAGTGGATTTCGTCAAAGAGGAGACGAAATCAACACTGATAGCCGGGAAATAACAAGAATTTTTATGTCATAAAGGTCAAAACCTTTCAAAGACTTTCAAAGGAAAAATTAACTGGCCCCCATCAGAAAAACACATCCTATCGCAAGCATATTCGCCTTCTTAGGTACAAGCGTTGCAAACTAAACTAACGAATCTAGAGGGGGTTGCTTGCAGAGTTGAGAAACTCGCTTGAAAACGAATTGAACGAAACATCGGCTACAAAGGGTTACAGCAAAAAGTTATTCTGTATCAATGACTGTAACGCTAAATGCACAGCGGCTATACCTCAAAGAAATCAAATTAGTCCCCAGAGTCATTTTGCTTTGTAATAAAATGCCTACAATATTCTCTGAAAATATTATTTATCTTGTTTTTTGTAGAGGGGTTAAATCCACAAGTGACGGTTATGTATCCTTTCTGTTGATTGCAAAGATTGCACAAGAAATTTCCTAAATGCTTATATCTTGTGCCTCTCGATGCATCGATTCCGTTAACATAGATCGAGGACATTAACAAGTTTGTACTCTTCAACCACAAGATGTACGATAATTTTTTTAGATTCTGATAACTATGTTTTAAGTTGAATTGAACATTATTGAAAAGTTGAGGTGAACTTTTATTTTGTAATATAATACAACGAAAGTGTGTCCTCCTACAACTCTGCTTACAGAATAGCTGGAATAATAAAGATAAATAATTCACCATACCGTGCAGAACATATTTCTTGTCCTTTTGGATCTCTTGTAAAAATTCCAGGGCTTCTCTCTTGACGGAAGAATTAGCTTCTTCAATCTGTTAGTGCAGCCATATGCCGCGCGTCTTATTCCATGAATCGCGCTAAATGCGGTTCAAAGAGGGTCAAAAGCCTCTTTTTTACAGTGACAAATAATTTTTTATTAAGAATTTATCATTAAACGAAGACTTTTTGCACCGTTAAAAACCCAACGACTGTGCTAAAAGAGAGTTCTTGGTTCGGCCTTATTATCTGTCTTAAACCGCTGAATTTGCAGTTGTGGTGTTTAAAAAATTCTTACTTGCTATCTTAAAAAAAAGATTTTCCGCCACCCATAAAGTTATTGATAAAAAGTCACCTGACGAAAGAAAGACGAGGCTTATCAAAAGCATTGGCTTATCGAAATGTTGAATTCCGGGTCTAGTCAAAGGCTTCATCAACCCCCTTGTCCCTTGGGCTTTACTGGTGGAGAAAATATGTTGTCGGCTTGGAAAGGGACTCATGCTAATCGTGAACTGGAAACTTAGTCTGTCTGGAAACTTAGTCACCCAATCCGATGAAAGAAATGATATGAAATATCATTATGACATGAAGAATTACAAAAAGATGATTTTCAATAAATATAGAATTAAAAGAGCAATTTCTCGCTTGGACAATATTTGATTTCGACCAACACAAATGGCAAAAATACTGTGATGTTCGTTGGAAACAAGAAAGGGTCGTTAAAAAGTCGCGCAACTCTTTAAAGTCATATTGCCTCAACAACAGCAGTAACAGCAACAACAACAACAAGAGAAACAAGCGTTTAAAACATTCTCGAAAACTGACCAAAACACGGAAGTTTGTATGCTGAAACAAACCATATACACTCCTTTTTTTTAAAAGAACAATTTTATAAGAACACGAGCCTCAAAACTGGTCAAAAGTTAAGAACAAATTAAGAACAAGCTGAGGCTGAGCTTCTGCAAAATGCAATTTTGAACAACGCTTTTCTCAAAATCGAGGATTTTTAGCGATGTGTGGGTGCTTTTTCGGTGAATATTCAAGTTTGTCAGCAAATTAAGACTGTCTCACTCACTTTGTTGGCAAATGAGGCCTGAACACCACCCTAGAGCGAAAAAGCTAGCAATAGCACTGCTTACACCCTCTTAATTTAAGAACAAATTAAGAACAATCCAGTCTCAGATTTTCGAAAAAATTAAGAACAGTCAGCCTGAACTTGAATTTACTGGTTCTTATAAAAAAAGAGTGGCGCACAACAGCAGCAATAATAATAAGCGTTTAAAACATTCTCGAAAACTGAACGAAACACGGGGGTTTGTATGCTGAAACAAACCATAAAAGCACAACAACAACAATAACAGACGCTTAAAAGATTCTCGAAAGCTGACCAAAACACGGGGGTTTGTATGCTGAAACAAACCATAAAGCACAACAGCAACAATAATAAGCGTTTAAAACATTCTCGAAAACTGACCGAAACACGGGGGTTTGTATGCTGAAACAAACCATAAAGCACAACAACAACAATAACAGACGTTTAAAACATTTTCGAAAACTGACCAAAACACGGAAGTCTGTAGGCTGAAACAAACCATAAAGCACAACAACAGAGCGTTCAAAATGAAGTACAGGATTAGCCAAGCACTAATCCACGATCCACGAGCAAATAGACCTAATATGATACAGCTGATACATGGAAACTAGTAAGGACTGAGAAAGCCATCGGGATTCGCGGCTTGAACCCTCTAAATCTCAAGTATCTCTTCATAATCAAAAGAGGTTCGGCGTCTTAATGAGAATAGAATACTTTTGTCAGCAAGATGTAAGGTCCAAAGTTACACCAAAGGTGAATAAATGTGGACAAAAAGTAATTAGACTGCTGACAGCCAACCACCGGTATGTGAAGGTTCAAATGACAATTCCAAAAGGCTGAAAGCAGGAGACAGCGTGCCCTTTTGTCAGACAGCTAAATATCTTTGTTTGGCTTTCCTGACTGGTACTACAAAAAGGGCCACTTTGGCTGAGTAGGTAGGTACACTTGAACAACTTTGATCTTTAACCTTTCACACCTGAACCTTTTTATGATCTTTGATCTATTGAAAAAGCTAACAGCATTTTGACAGAACTGAAGGAGATGAAACAGATTTAGAAACAGTAAAACAAAACAATATATTCTAACATTTTTACTCGACTTTAGTTTATGGTTAATTATGTATACGAAATTTAAAGAAAATGACAATGATTTTGTATTTTGTTAAGACCTCTACAGGTACTTCCAAAAGTACCCATAGCCTGAGTTGTATAAACTTCAGGCTGAGCTGTTTCCTTTATGCATCGTTTTCTTACAGAATATGGCACTGCTTCTTTTATAGACAAAATCTCTTCACTTAACAGAGATAACAACTTTCTTCTTTTTAGCTCTCTTTGATCCTTCGTCCTTTCAAATTTAGGAAATTAATATAAATAAGAAACAAAGGAAGTGAGGAAATTAACTCGATTCGAGAGTAAAGATCAAAACATATCGAAACCAACGTGCTTTTTAACAAAAAAAGTTGCTATCATGTTAAAACTGATAGAAATCTGATTGAAGTGATACAAAAAGCCTTCAAACTTGACAATATTTCAATTTTAAGTGTACATGTTAACAATGATACCAAAAAATCCATTTGACACTGATATCTATAATTAATTTCCTTTTCCTGATTATTACAAAGCCGGTTACATATTGATTCGTTAAAATGGCGGGAAGAACAGATTAAATATTCAGTGAAAATACTTCAAAATATTTCTGATAGAAGAAAAAAATTCAATTTTGTAACTTAGAGAACCACAGGTCTTTGCTTTTAATATTTGAGCTGTTTCCTTTATGCATCGTTTTCTTACAGAATATGGCACTGCTTCTTTTATAGACAAAATCTCTTCACTTAACAGAGATAACAACTTTCTTCTTTTTAGCTCTCTTTGATCCTTCGTCCTTTCAAATTTAGGAAATTAATATAAATAAGAAACAAAGGAAGCGAGGAAATTAACTCGATTCGAGAGTAAAGATCAAAACATATCGAAACCAACGTGCTTTTTAACAAAAAAAGTTGCTATCATGTTAAAACTGATAGAAATCTGATTGAAGTGATACAAAAAGCCTTCAAACTTGACAATATTTCAATTTTAAGTGTACATGTTAACAATGATACCAAAAAATCCATTTGACACTGATATCTATAATTAATTTCCTTTTCCTGATTATTACAAAGCCGGTTACATATTGATTCGTTAAAATGGCGGGAAGAACAGATTAAATATTCAGTGAAAATACTTCAAAATATTTCTGATAGAAGAAAAAAATTCAATTTTGTAACTTAGAGAACCACAGGTCTTTGCTTTTAATATTTCAGGTCGTTATCAAAGGAATTTTCCAGAAAATGTCAAAATCCCGGAAATTCTGACAGAAAATTTGAAACTGATGGAAATCTAAAAACTGGATTCAAGATTTACTAGAAATAGATGGATAATCTAACTCTTAATATGAAGATCATCAGTCACTCAGTTGTTGCTGGTGTGGGATTCATTGGATTTGTCTTGACTTTATCGCTTATATCTTTACAAATGATCAGAGAAAATCGCTTGTATTTCGAATAGAACCGACAACCAACTCTGCCTTGGAAGAAATTCTAAGCTTCCAGTTCAAAAAAGAGTAGTTTAATGGCCCCTGAAGAAAGATGCATTTATTCGCGGAATCTCATTATCTAGAATGTATGTCTGACGTAAAAACTTTAATCCTATTCACACAGTGCACACAAAACGAACAATGTTAATAAAAATTCTACATTATCTCCATAACATAAAGTTGAATTTTGTTAAAGAACAAAAGTGCATAATTAATGTTTTTGGAACCGCAATATTTGGTGGAATGAAATCGATTTCCGTCAAGATATGGATGATAAAACGAGTCGTAACTTCATTTGTGGCATTAAGGTCTTAATCGTAAAAATTGCTTTGGAATCTTCCAAAAGAATGGAATGGTAGGTCTGAAGGGGAAGATCTACCGACAGAGATAAACAACACTTCCCCTATTTTACCATTTACCAACCATCGAACGATACTGTCAGAGAACCAGAAGTGGATGTAACAACAACACCTCCAGCCATATACACCCAGTTTGTGGAAAAAGAGCTTTAACTAATGAAGGAATGCGTCAATAGGCACTCAGGCAAATTACTTTCTCCTCATTTGGGAATAGTTCAAATTTCTGGCCTTAAAAAGATATATCGAATATCGACAAGAATATCTGTAACAAGACAGTGTGTCAATTGTAGCCAGCCGAGACATAGACTTGCGACCCCTCTCAAGTGTTTCTTTGACCAACAATCGACCAGCGATCATCCTCAGATTAACGGTTGACCAGGATACGTAAAACAGGAGATACATTAGAACTGGTTTTCGTTTCTCGTGTTGAATTACAATACAGGCTGCACCAGCTTGATTTAATATCAGATATAAGTTTGTTCTGAAAACATAAATGGTGTTCCATGAAAATAACTTGATTACAAACCAGTAAATGGTAACAGATGAGATATAACGAAAAGGTGGGTTTTCGGTCATCCAGCATCATGGGCTTTAAAACATTTTGTGTTTTTTACAGGGCATGAGTAGAAGGCGGAAGGCTTTGGTAAGTAGGCGGAAATGGAGTATCATAAGTTCTTGGAATAGGAAGTAACGAACTGGTCAAAATAACGAAGTAAAGCGCATACCAAGACAGGTTAGAAACCTGTTTGTTGCCATGGATTCGTCTGCAGCGCTCTGATACATTTGAAAAAAGGTAAATCCTTGCTTATGAGATAAACTTTAGGCAGATTTCTCCCACGAACCATTCAAACAACAACTCCTTAGACATCTGGGAAATCTAGTACGTCAAAATTTAAAAAGCAAAGGACCAATACAAGATACTTGTCGAGCTCCAAATTCTCATAGCCTGTCTCTGATAGCACGTACTGGAGTTGCTACAAGGTTATTATCAGGCAAATAGGTACTTCACTAGACCAGATTTCGTAGGATAGCAAGAGAATCCAAAACTCTGATTACCAAGCATTTGAGAGCTTGCAAAAAGCATAATCCCCTGAAGACATACGACCGTCTTTATGATGACCATGGCCTCCTTTGCAGATGTTAGATAAATAAGCTTCACATTTAATTGAATAAAAAAAGGTTCTATCTAAAAGAATAAAAAAATGTAGAAAGAAAGTTATCCAAGTTAATGGTAAGCAAAGTATCCAAGGTGATGGTAAGCAAAGTCTCCAAGGTGATGGTAAGCAAAGGCTCCAGGGTGATGGTAAGCAAAGTATCCAAGGTGATGGAAAGCAAAGGCTCCAGGGTGATGGTAAGCAAAGTCTCCAAGGTGATGGTAAGCAAAGTCTCCAGGGTGATGGTAAGCAAAGTCTCCAAGGTGATGGTAAGCAAAGTCTCCAATGTAATGAAAAGCAAAGTCTCCAAGTTAATGGTAAGCAAAGGCTCCAGGGTGATGGTAAGCAAAGTCTCCAAGGTGATGGTAAGCAAAGGCTCCAGGGTGATGGTAAGCAAAGTCTCCAAGGTGATGGTAAGCAAAGTCTCCAGGGTGATGGTAAGCAAAGTCTCCAAGGTGATGGTAAGCAAAGTCTCCAATGTAATGAAAAGCAAAGTCTCCAAGGTGATGGTAAGCAAAGGCTCCAGGGTGATGGTAAGCAAAGTCTCAAATGTGATGGAAAGCAAAGTCTCCAAGGTGATGGTAAGCAAAGTCTCCAATGTGATGGTAAGCAAAGGCTCCAGGGTGATGGTAAGCAAAGTCTCAAATGTGATGGAAAGCAAAGTCTCCAAGGTGATGGTAAGCAAAGTCTCCAATGTGATGGAAAGCAAAGTCTCCAAGGTGATGGTAAGCAAAGTCTCCAATGTGATGGAAAGCAGTCTCCAATGTGATGGAAAGCAGTCTCCAAGGTGACGAAAAGCAAAGTCTCCAAGGTGATGAAAAGTAAAGTCTTTAATACATAAACTGCCAGGAGACAAAAATAACTTTTACAGTAAAGGAGCTTCTGGCTGCATCTACATGGTTGCACAATGCCCCTCGATGTACAAAGATGGGCAATCTCTGTTTCACAACAAAATACTAAACGACTTTGCAAATGATCCCCTTGGATAAAACTAAATTTTGAAAAAGAAGGGAAGGTCCACGACGTAGCTGAGCCTTTTTAATGAGAAAAGGTGGAGACTTTGATTTCAATTTTACTTTTGAAAACCAAACGTAAATTGGCATGACTCAACTATTAGGCAAACCGAATCTTCTTAACAAAAACACCAATATTAGGATTCTGACTGGAATGATCATAATGATTTAGCCAAACTATTCAGGGAATTCGCGACCAGCCAGGTGCAAGAAAGATCATTCACTAGCAAGATCAGTGCCCGGTAAGAAGCGTCATTGACAGCATGTAACCAGTAAAGCATAGATTAAGGTTGTTGATGGACTAAACAGGATCCAGTTCTAAACGACTTACATAAAGAAAGGAGGAGCTTTTGTCAAAAATAAAAATGTGCCCCAGATTCTGTGCCAGGCGTTGCACTTGTTCAATTAAGAAAAGTATGTTTTATCTATTTCAACAAAACATAAAATTAATGTTACGCCTCTAACATACAGTAATGAAGGACTGAAGTAGCAACCATAAAAAACGAGGGCTAAAAAAGGCATTGCTTTGATATTTTCTTTCATTTTTCGTTTTGCAAGGCTTGCTATCGAGTTACTGAAAAACTGAAACTTAGAAATGGAAGATGGGGGAGAATTTTCAAAAATATTCAAAGTTACGCAACGAATGTAAGAAAGGATCTTTACAGCGAATCAGACTAAAAAACGACTTCAACAAAATCCTAAGCAGTTTTAAATGATTTTGTACAGGGTCACTTGAACCTTTTCTCATTGCATACTAATAATAGACAGTAAAATCGTTCCAGAAGCTAGTTTGACACAAATGCACTTACAAGGCCTGTTAAAAGTTGGGATTGGCGTCATTTAAAGAGCATTACTTTCGTACTTAAAGAAAATTCTATCAAAGCTGATGTTCCGTGCAGTAACCAAATATTCGATCAAATTTACGGGACATGAAACTTGACACGGCTTCAGAATATGCTCGAGATATTACCAGGGTCTGCTTAAGCTAATTCAGTTATGGCCATATTTAGAGCAATAGGGACTAGAAATGAGCCTTGAGATATCCCAATCAAGAAAGCTCAGACTAGGAGCATGGCTGGTGGAGTCAAAAGCGTCAAGTATTTGGTTTTAATATAAGTATATATTTAAGAGTTGGCTGACTACACATGCTTTGTTCGAAACAACTCCTAATCACTTAAATAAACCACTTCCATTTTCGTTTAAAATCCTTCGTTAAATTACTTTGACATGGAAATTACGAATACAAAAATCAACAAAAATTGCAAGCATTCCTAGATATGAAAATATTTGAACCCTTCCAACTGATCATATATTTAAATGCTTTGCAAAAGTCGGATATCCTTGGATATTCTTTTACTGATTTGATGCTTTTTATTTTCGATATCTTTAATTTCAGTTGAGCCAAAGCAAGATTACCCATAATCATTGTTCGTCAAGGTAACACCAACTTGCACAAAAGAGGCAACAGTAAATTTTTTCTTTGAGGAATTTCTAATTTGAGAAATCCGTGTGGAAATATACGAAAAAATTTGTGTAACTTTCCTGCTTGCATTAACAATGTCCTTTTGTCATCTTTTGAGACATTAAGTAATCTTTAAAATATTTCCTCAAATGGATTTTTATAAAATGAGCCTGGGCATTTTATCCAATCAAACGGGTGATTATGACAATATCCAAGTGACGTTATTAAATAAAAAACCTTAAAATTGATTTTGACAAAAATCTTCTATTAAGCAGGACGCGAATGAGTAGATTTCTTGTTTCATGCAAAGGATATGAAAATGAAGTGCTTAGAACATGATATCCAAATGAGAAAAATTCATTGCAAAGACTAAATCATTATTTCACCCAAAAGCTAGGATTTAGGATTAACATAAGCTTTTGATCATTTTAACAAATAATCGCTTTACCGTGACAAAACATAAAATTTAAAACCGGCTTTTACAGATAGCTTTGAAAAACTGACAACCGAATACACTGAAGCTAGAACTATTGGGAAATTCTCTTGGCAAAAGGAAATCGTTTGAATCAAGAAACCTGGTATAGGCTTTTACGTCTGGAAGGATTTAAGATAAAAATGATACAATTTTTGATCAATACATGACATTCTGAAAGAAAATAAGCAACATAATATGTTAATATTGATGCCAAGGACATGTTGTGAAGGTTAGCTGCTTTACAACTAATAGCAGAGCATCCATGGAAGAAGTTCTGGCTAGAAAAGAGAATGTACCGTAAACACTCTATAAATTGATTGAGAAACGAAGCAACAACGCTTATGGTCCATTTCATTGCTTAAGTTGTTCAAATTTCACTCTGTCATCATGAGACAAGCTTCATTGCCAATAGTGGTTCTTATATTCGAGATTTTAAGGTCATTTTGACTGCGTTACGTAAATGTCTGCGTTTTTTCGAGTCTTTTCCACATTGGTCATCCGCCAGTGACTTTCCCTTTCTTCTTACGAGAGATTAGGGCTTGACACTGTCACTTAAATTCATATTGGTAGACAGAGAGAAAAGAAATCCCCCACTCTAAACAGCTATCTTAAGTGTATTAGAAATATATCCCCAATCTAACATCAGCGATGTACATATACTAAAATATTCCAAATCTTTCACGTTTGTTAAATTTCTGTGACATCGTCTGGCATTATTAGATAAAGACGAACTGGATATAAAAACGAAACAGCCGAGGTTACACCCTTAATAAAAGCTGTCAACTTTAATATAAAACATAATATTAGACAAAAAAACAAGAAGAATTAAAATAATGGTGCTTATAATTGCATTTAGACCACTTTTACTTATAATAGCCGATTGTTAGTGACTATGCTATTATCACTTTTCTACGATCAAGAGTTTTTTCATCTGCTTTTTAGCAACCAAACAGAAATCTCAAGATAGTTCAACATCAATAATCTATCTTGATGTCAACTTTAAACTTTGACTTCCAAAGATAAGTGATGGTTTGTTCAAAACAAAACAAAGCAGAAGGTAAAAACAACACAATTCTAGATTTTAGGCCTGATTCGATAAAGAAGCTTTTTCTGCCCAAAAAAGTTCACTTTCACTTCCAGAGCAGAACATCAACAGTGAAAATAGTTTCAGGCCTTTCCAGATATGGTTCTCGGTTCTCGGCTCGTGACATTTCTTCTAGTTTCTAAACTACACTTTTCAAATATTTAATAACAGAGCCTAGAAACAACTGTACGGAAATTACGTAAAAACAGAAAATTGTCACGATTTGATTCAGTTTTGGCTCTAAACACACACTGAGTAATATGCTTAAAGTACGCTCGATTTCAAACAATTCGTCCATAGTTTATTGTTAGACACAAAACAGATAATTCCAAAATATGATATGGATTCCGGGCAAGTCACAAGGATAAATGATCAAGAGATAGTAGGATAATTTAATTAGGATAATTAAGATCTTGCCTTCTGGAATTCTACGAGGGTCTGAACGAATTTTAAGAGCTATACACCTAGACAATGAGCGTAAATACGTGTTATGAGAAATTGAAAGAAGGGTTGGTTCGTGAAAAGCTGATCGCAAGATGCGCTTATAGTTATTTGATTCCGAAGGCATTCTTTATGTTGATCCTGGCCATTTCAACAATGACCAGAGATCTCCAGGTAGATGACCTGGGAAAGCTCCAGCAGACAGGACAGAACAACAGTGCACAAAAAATGACCCAAGCACAGACGAATAGGCTCACTATTGGTGGCATTTCGCCATAATCCTAATAACGAAGAACAGATTTTGGGCATTCAACTTATAAGCACATGGGAGGGTTCTTGACATGCTTAAAGAAGGTTTCGATCATACATATATGAATACGCAAGCCGCGAAATCACCTAAGACACAATCGATATATAGCATTAGCATTAGCCGCTTTACAAAGCAATGCGTTTCGATCAAAGTCACTCGTCTGTGTGGCATTTCGTGTGCAGCTTTCAGAAACTCAAGTCAAAATTCATGTTATATTTTGATTATGATCAGATATAGCCTTTCGCAAGTAATGACAGTTTTACTTTAAAGCTATGCAGTCCATCTCAGCTACCAATACCCGCTATGGTAAAAGATTAATGCTTAACGGACCGTCATAACGATTAAGATGTGATGTTACCCCTGAAGAAAGACGTTGTGCTAGCGAAGAGATTGCGTCTTGAATTCGGCCGCTATCAGTGCTACATGGAACAAGCCACGTCACGTATAGCAAGATGCGAAAGTATGGCACAATGCAATAAAAGAAAACAAAAACAGAAATGATTTCTACACGCGAAGCAAGTCTTGTTTTCTTTGCCTTTTAAAGAACTCCTAAAAAAGTTTTGGTCGATGGGCGGAAAGACGGGTGAACATTTTTCAGGACCCTATTCCTGAGGTTACGCATTTACAAGCCTTTTGAGGGAATGAAGAAAACAATTCCTCTGTTCCAAACAACCTCCCAAAGTCTTATATAGGTTGTACAGCAACGAGCGAGCAAATGCGAGGTGAGGATTAAGCGGTCAAGATATAGAAAATCGCGATTAACAATAAAAACGTCGAAATATTTTGATTTGTTGAGCCACAAAAAAGTTAATAGTTTTACCTGTCTTTAAAATATCTCTAAAATTGGAATATTATTCAAAACGGTAAAAGTTTCACTAAGAAGACATTATGCTTTAAATTTCTGTTACATAACATCCCAGTACATAGCTAACACAACAAGAATATGAGCACCTATTCAACAGAGTCTAGCTTTCGATAAATAAACAAGCAAAAGAGCTTTAGTTATGTGTGATTCCTGTCGAAAACAGTTGTGCCTTAAAGATAACGTGAAATATTTCAATTTGAACTGTCAGCACAACACATAAAGACAGATCGACTGCTATTACGTCAAAGATTCATGTTCATGTAAAGCTTGTTTACAAATCCGCACACTACTTCTTGTAAATAGGCGGTCATTTTTTGTCCATCTATGGCGTTTCCACTGTGAGATCTTAGTTTTTAATCCTGAACTCAGCTCAAACTACACAAAATGCTTGCACTTCAAATCACTTTCAACCACTTTGATCAATATCAAATACCAGCAAAGTATGGAAGGAAGTCATAAAATTCCGTTATAATGACATACCTCTTCGATTTAAAGCCATTTTGTCATTTCCTATGGACTCAAAATACCTGTATGGAGTATACAAACACAAAGACATTAGTTGAGTAAATATGTTGAGCAGTGTTTCAATTTATGAATCAAGTTGTTTATTGTTGGAAATAGTGCAAGCTTTTGGGACACAAATGGTACTGTCATTCACAGAAATACTGCTTTGCTTTTGTACGTGTTAAAAACTAAAGATACAGCTTAAATGGAAAAGATCCGAGGGCTTTTAATATACCATTGACATTTGATCGGCAGTCATTTATACATTAAATAAAAAAAACTGTCTTATTTACGTGTAATAAAGGAGGGAATGCGTTGTGATATTTCAATAAGTTTGTCAAAGATTTGAAGATGTTTAAAGAAGAGAAATGGAAGATATGTTAGGTAATCAGTGGCCATATTTTTTTAGGAAATATGCAAAAATCAAAGATTTCTTTCAAAGAGGCCTATTGGGATGAGAGTAACTGTTTTTTGGGAGAGGTGCAAATTGGCTAGAGGCTACTTTGCGTTTCGAGAAAAATGAGAATAGCTGGGAAACAGGTTTTGCCAATTGTGGATCGATAAAAAATTTAAGATTGTTCTTACCATCTAAAGACACGCACCAGAATTTAAACAATATAAATCATGAGCAATTTAATATTTGTTTTTCTTGGAAATTGTCATAGCTTCGTCATGTGACGTAACAACTTGCAAACCCAACCCCAAACACCAAACGGTTTTATTAACTTGTTACTACAATCTTTAAAGTCTAAATAGCTTTACAACACTTTAAATCTTTATAGCCCTTATTTTTGCTAAATATATACAAGAACTATTCAAAATGCAATTAGGTTTTTTTGGAGGTTCAGTTGTTACACAGTATTTTAGCTTAATTGTACTTTGTGTAAAGAATTTCAAAGTATAACAAAAGATGAATACACAAGCTGTTCTTGTACATATTTCACTAGCTTATAAAATAAAAAATTCATTGTATGTAACAGAATCATTATAATAGAAATCTTTTGATTTACATTTTTAAAAAACTGACCAAGGTTATGAAAATGAAAAAAATCATAAATCAATTTGTATGCTCTGCAACTTTTTTATTGTAATGGCATCAAGCAATAATAAATTCTGAAACATCTTTGAATTTCAAATTAGGTTGTGAGTTGTTTTTTGTTAACTCACAGAAACCCAAGTTAAAGGAGGTTGCTTTCAAATTGCAGATATGATTGGCAGTGAAGGTGCTCTGGTATTTCATGTTGGTATTCCATTTTCCAAAGGATTAAGTCACAAGATATTGCTTACCAAGGATTTTTTCATATAATCCTGCCAGGACTAAGGGTTGTTGTGTTTTGGATGAAGTGGTAAAACAAAATGCCAACAAGATGGATTGTTGCTGCTTTTAGCTTCCAAAGAGCTTAAAAAGACTTCTTAAAAGAATTACAATTTCGTTGCAATGTTATGTGGCGTTTAAAAGGTAACAAACATTGGTAACACGCATAAATCTACGTTGATACTGATGCTTGAGCTGATGCCAGGTTTGCCGTTATCACTTTTCATATTGGCATGATTCAATGTTTGAGTTGAGCTCTAAAATACATCACGAAACCCATAGGAAATTAGAGACAAATCTCCTGATACGAAAGAGAGCGAAATTGCTCCTGGTAGTTCACCCGTTAAAATGCTTAGCAAGAAGCATCGATGGATCAAAGGGCGAGGGTATTTTGCCAACCAGGAGACGTTAATTTTTCACAAGTTTTACTACTTGCTGGCAAAAAAATTATTGTTTTCATGATATCGTTGTCATACAAGGAAAGTTTTCATATTTTAAAACGGCTTTCTTTATTTATGTAGACCTATTTTTATGAACACAAAATAGCACTTCATCTTCACCATATAACAGGTGCTAGGTGCTAGGTGCTAGGTGCTAGGTGCTAGGTGCTAGGTGCTAGGTGCTAGGTGCTAGATGCTAGATGTTAGTTTTGGACATACCGATGCTTATTTGCAGATTTATTTCGGACGAATGTTTCTAAAAGTCAGATTTATCCTTGGTCCTCTGTCGTGGTACTCTTTCGCAACTCGATGCTAGAAGAAAAGGATATTAGAAATTAACGATATTTTAATAATAAATTATCCGCTTAAGCAATGTGTTCAACAGTTTCACTGCTTATTTAGTGCACACGAGCATTAATAAGCAAGAAAATCAATCAAGCTAAACTTAAAATTTCCAAAAACGACATTTAAAAGATACTTTTATGCCCCGGTTGATTTTATTCAAAATGTAGCAAGGAACCTTTTCATTTCAATTTATACAACACATGGACCACAAATTCAAAACAGATTGACTGAATTTCTTGTAAATACAGCCAGCCCAAAGAACTACCTTACGTAAGGCTTCGATCTGTCATATAACTTTACTTTTTAAAATGTTGTTATTGCTTTACTCACAAATGCTTGAAAATGATAACTTCAGATTCAGTTTGACAAACAAATAATAACTTTATCTAATGATAATATAGAATACATCATAAGTAGATTGGAAGTGAATTTACTATCTGATAATAAATGCCCTTTTAACCACAATTCTTTTTAAAAAGGCCAGTCAGGCATTCAGTCGTTGCCTTAGCGAAGGTTAGCAATTCTGAGGGGTCCCATGATCTTACTTGCCGCAAAATAACAAAATAACTTGAAACAAAAGTGTAGAATATTTGAAATAATAAAATTTCATTTGATTTGAAGTTTTTTCGTTATCTTGATTACTAACTGAAAAAGTTTCTTTGCATCTGCCAAAAACAAGACAAAGAAAGTCCATTTTGTATTTTTATCAGACATTTTTACTTTAGTTTTGGACAACAATCAGAATTCATCTTATCAATGCTCGGGCGGGTACAAAGCAAGTCTTAAAATTACTCTAGCTCAGTTATTTTACATTTCAAAATTTTGCTATCAATTGTAATAAAAAACACCCTTCGGAAGTTGTCATTATCTACGCAAAGAATTACATATTTTCATTGCAGATTCTGACAGACGTGATAAAGCTGCACTCTAAATTAAAGTTTCCACTTGACCTTTAAATATTTTTAGTTGGAAGATAAGCCACTTGCTCACAGCTTTACATATGTGAAAGCTTCCCATGCAGACATGATTATAAAATCGCCGATGATCAATCGCAAATTTCAAAAAAATTCCTTAATCTCGACAACCTTAATTTCACGTAAAAATCTTATATCTAACAGAATTCTGCCTTAATTGCTTTGGACTTACCACCCAATCATGCTGTGTTGCTCCTCGCATAATCAATAAACTCCCGTCTGTCAACGGTATTTTTATTTTTTGGAGACAATCTTCACCGTTTTCCTCTTCCTTAAATAAAAATACTTAAAACGATTCTGTTGACTCACAACTCATTAAGACCCTGTTTACATGGGACCGGTTCCAAAAAGATCCGTATCAATTTGAGTTCACATAGGCGTTCTGTTTACACCAGACCTGCCTAACCGTACTAATTTGAGATCACCTAGCCTTACTTATTTGAGTTCACCTACGAAAGCGTACTCATTTGGAGCCGGTCTCACTTGGTCTCGTGTAAACACTTGAAACTGCATCTTTTTAAGTACGCTACCGTAACGAGGGTAAATTCTCCGGTGACGGAGGCTACGTAGTAAGAGGACGCATTTTCTTTTGTTCGCTTTGGCGCCCTTTTTACGCACCATCGTGACAATCGCCAAGAAACAAGTATGATCGTTCAAAATAACGTTGAATTTGATGTCAATTTTATATGCACTCCCTGCAGCAGTCAGCAGTAGTTTCTTGTTCGCAACCGTAATGTCAAAGGTTCATCGAACTCGACAAAACAGGTTGGTTGCGTTAGCAGAGCAGAGCTCCAAACGATATGAGATCGTTATCACAAGCTGAGAATTGAAAAGAAATAGAAGAGAAGAACCTTCTGTACGAGGCCTGGGAGAACAGAAACCTCGTGGAGTAACTTTAGAAATAAAGCGAAAACGAAGAGAATTTGACGCCTTTTCACCTTTTGCTGTCACGGTAATAGGGGCCTTCGACTCGAGTGTTTTGAGCTTTCTTTCACAAACGATCTTGAGTTCAGGTCTCGTGTGAACAGAAAGCGTAAGTGAACTTTTTTGAAGACAGTCTCGTGTAAACAGGAGGAAGTGAACTCAAATGGATACGGTTTTTATTGAACCGGTCTCGTGTAAACGGGGTCTAGGTTCTTGAATACAATGTAAAATGCTTAAGGAGACTTTTAAATCCTTAAAAACAGGGAAAATATACAGGTTGTGTAAGATATAAAAAAACTGCTTCTCGTCGAATTTCTATAATTTAATGATAGAAAAAGCTAATAAAAAGGTTGGCTCTGCATACAAAATAAAAATCAGATCTGCAAGAGAAATGTAAGAACTGCACGAGAAATGTGGGTCTGCACAAGCAACAGCGGAATTATAAGACGGTAACTGCGTTAAATTCAACAAAAATTTTCAAAAGAACATCAAACGGTTCTAATTAAACGCTGCTGCAAAATATGAACCCAGTTCATGAATTTTTTCCAAGTTGGGGATGTAAAAAAGATGCAATTGATTAATTATTAAATTCTTGTTGCGTGTCAGCTGGCTTACATAATTATTTGTCTGCACCAACCAAAGTTGAACAATTTATACGAGGCTGGGACGAACTGTTTTTCTGAAAACTAAATTGATGGCTCGATGTGTTTTTGCAATGAGAGTCACTATGAAGGACTCGCTGTCATAGCAAAGCATCTTTAATAATAACACTGCAACGTGGCGATATAGAATTATCATTCACTGCTTAGTCTATAATAAAGAAATGGAAATACCTCCAAAGGCTTTCTCTTGAGCTCAAATGATCTTGTATCTCCAAACGAAAGCGATGCAATTATTGGGTTAATACCAAGGCTCTTCTCGTCATCACTATGCCAATCCTTGAACAAAGAGAAATAATATATAGGTCATTAATAATGCCAAAAAGAGTGCCAGTCAAAAGTTCCAAATTCAGTGTCCCTTTATCTAAACCACCCAATAGCAACATACAGTTGAAACTCGCTTTTCTTTTTTGGAAACTGAGAATTCGTTCCGGGTAGTCTAAATAGGAAAACTTTTCTTTACTCAGCCTTATACTAAAACAAAGAGGAAATGAAAAGTCTTTTTAGATGACAAACATTCAGGAAAATAGACATTCGAGGTTGACAGTACTTAAAAAACGGAGTACTGGAGACCATCCTTGTTTGCCAACTAATCGAATAGAACATCCATATTTTCAGTGCTTATAAAGAAAGATTGGAAAATTAATTGAACCAGTCAACCAATATAGCAAGAAAATTCAGAAGACTTAAAAAATTTTTAGCACAACTGAAAATTTAAAAATAAAATTGACCCTAAACGGAAGAAAAAAATCTAGATTCTGGGGGAGTTACAATTTGTATGGAAATAAACATGGATTTAACTGTTGTTAGAAATCCTTTTAATCAAATTTCAATTTTAAGTTCTTTACCATGACAACTAAACTGATGCAAATTCTAACAGTCCTTTTAAGCTTTACAAACCTTATTTGATTTGCAAACGAAAGCGATATCTTTTACTTTGGAAAATAAAATTAATTCATTCAAGTTTAAAAGCATTAATTTGACGAAATTCAATCAAGATATTATCCTATCACAAAGAAAATTTTCGTTTCCTAATAAAATAATTCAAGACAAGAAGAAACTATTTGACCCACTAGAATGAGAGCCGAATGAAAAAATAATGAACGTAGAACAAAAAATACATTCATTGGGTGACAAAGCAAGCTTTACACTCCAGTTTCGATTGCATCACTAAGCTTTGCAAAAATGCATTCTCGAGTTGAACAACACTCTTCTCTCGTACTTCACCTAAGGAACCTCAAAGGATGGCCAACCAAAAATAACATCTTCAATAACAATGTCTCCACCCCTACCCCTTCTTAACTGAACTATCAAGGTTAGCACGGCTAAATTTTTTGATGGATACATTATGATGGATAACCTTAACAAGCATTCAATGCAGCACTTGTGTCGCGATAAATGCAACAAAGATTGCCCCGACATCATAGTTTTAGAATATTATTAGAAGTACAAGTTTTATGCAGATTTTCTCAAGCTACTTACAGCTACAATCGAATGAATCTATCCAAACGGAATCGGTGCTATAGAGAGTTATCATTAAAGGGGAAATGAAATATTCTTACACTAAGAAAAACTCGTGCAAAATTAATATAAAAGGAAATAACTTTAATTGTCCTGAAACTTAGACATTCAACGAATGTAACTTTCATAATAAAACAAAGAAAAGAAGAGTGCTAGAACAATGTCAAATTTCCAAAAAATATTGCAATGAAGTCGTAAAACTGAGCAAAGAGAACGCTCCAGTGTTTGATTAAACGGGGTTGTAATAGAAGGGAAGAGTTGGACTTATCTCTATGAATCAAAATAAGAGAGAGGTAACAATTACCGGATGGGGATGACACATTTGCTTATATCTTATTCTCCATGTACACAGGTATATAGTCATACTTAGTGAAATGGGTTTTGAAATTCATTAAAAAACGACAAGGGAATTTAAACACTTTCCTTTCCCTGTTCCCTCGCCAAACACCACACCTATGGCTTAATTTCGGGATAATTGGAGGTGCAATTATTCCAAATGCTTTTGCATACATTAACATTGGTCTTTTCTACCAGTTTTGAGGGACATTTTTCGTAGAAGGGTTGATAGGTTTTTCGAATCTGCTCTGTCTTCAGTGCTTCATCTTTTTCTTCCAGTGCTTCATCTAAGGCTTGGTTTTTTACGTTGCTTTTTGGCAAATCAAGCCAGAGTGTTCTTATTAAGTGTGTTCTTTAAGAAAAATAGTGTGGAGACCATCACTTACGTACTTTGGTTTGACTTCTGTTGATTATTTCTACATTATTCATTCAACTTCTCCATAAACAATGAGGCATCAAGTTTAAGATTAGATTTTACCACGGTACGCGTACAAGCATTTCGCTAAAAGTACTAAATTGAGAGTTCTAGGACCATTGACGTATTTACTTACTAAAGAGCAGGACACCCCTTCTTCCCCATGTGCGATTTCACAGGCTTAATTGTGAATCTGCGTCAAAGACTACAGAGTGCTTTAATCAACAAGCAACATGCTTGCGTTTGAGCAGCCATTCTGACGTTAATAGGCACATCGCTTTCTATAAAAACAATTCATAACAAGTAGGAGCCTGATTTAATGAAGTATTCTTGTAGCGAATGGGCAATCAAAACCAGAAACGGCCAATAATTGGTGGCAGCGACATTTGACAGAATCTCTGGACTCACTAAAAAATAGTTAAAAGGCAATACACTCTTTTTTTTATAAGAACCAGTAAATTTAAGTTCAGGCTGACTGTTCTTAATTTTTTCGAAAATCTGAGGCTGGATTGTAAGCAATGCTATTGCTAGTTTTTTCGCTCGAAGGAGGTGTTCAGGCCTCATTTGCCAACAAAGTGAGTGAGACAGCCTTAATTTGCTGACAAATTTGAATATTCACCGAAAAAGCACCCACACATGGCTAAAAATCCTCGATTTTGAGAAAAAACTTTGTTCAAAATTGCATTTTGCAGAAGCTCAGCCTCAGCTTGTTCTTAATTTGTTCTTTTGACCAGTTGTGAGGCTCGTGTTCTTATAAAATTGTTCTTATAAAAAAAGAATGTAATGGTTTATGTTTAAGATTTGCTACATAGTTCTCATTTTTAACCAAAAAGAACGGATTTGAGTTTCTGAGAATAATGGCCTTTATGAAACAAAATAAATTTGCATAGAAATAACCAACATAAGCTGAGTCTTGTACATGTATAGCCATGTGAAGATAAAAGTGTTTAACATTGAGTAAAAAACTGCCTTAAAATATCTATAAACTATAAACGCAACATTAGGTCGCGAAAGGGTTGCCATTGAATAAGTTGTAGTAATTGGTTGTCAAGGTCATTGAAAGCGGAGAAACTGTGGGGCGAAGGCTAAAAAAATTTAAACCTTTTCTCTAATAACCAAACGCTGCGATTACACTGATTGTTGGAGGCAGTAACCAGTTGAACGAAACAACGATGTCCCAGTTGCTCATGTTTTTTATTGTTTTTGGTAAAGTTTGGTGTGTATAACAAGAATTTTTTAGATAGAATAGTTGGTAGTATTCGCATTTTCTGGATATAACAGATATCATAAACATGTCTACGATTATGAAACGACTTAAAATTACTGTTAGCCGGTCTGTCATATAGTGTTCGATGCCGTATAGGCAGATTGAATAGAACTCTAGTCACCTGATGCTCGCAAAAAACAGGAAACTCTGAGAAGCAACTTAGAACCGCCCTGTTACATACACCAAAAACTCAAGTTGAAAGTTTGATGGAGGAACAGTATGTTGGCAGGTGATGTTTGCACCCACGTGCATAAATCAGCTGTCAAATTCAGCATAGATACGGTAAGTAACAAAGTTGCAGAAACTAATTTTGGGAGTACGGATAGTTAATATTTCAAAGCGATATATGCCCAGAGGAGAATCTGTTGTAATTTCTAAACCAAAGTGAAAAAAACTCTTAATATAAAACTAGAGGGCCATTTTTTAAACTGTAAATATTTGATTGTAAGTATTGCTATTTAAGTTTTAATTTCTTAGGTGCTTCATGTTTGCAGCTGGTCCCTTGTCGATAACAGTACTTTTTTGCTAAAAGGTTATAGATTATGTCTGTTTAGATAATTATTCTGTTGAAGCGTTTATATCATAATGAAACTACGCCATCGCCAGTTTAGCGGTATACCAAGGGTTTGGAGGCATAGCTCCTATCAGAAATCCCATTTCGGGTGCACGGCCTTGATTTAGAAACTGACTTGATACTCCATAATCTCTTTAGAGTTTGTTAAAAATGGGCGCAAATTGGTTCCGCAGTGTTAGGCCGAATGATAACAGGATCATTTTCAACAATGTCCGAATTGCATGTGGTGCATACAGAAAAGACGCATGTGGAGATGAAAAGACGTTAAAAATTGTGTGTAACTTACAACGCTGTCTTTATGATCCCTGTACAGGTTCGCTAACATTGAATTAAACTGCAGACCAGTTTTTGCCTCGATTTTGTCTCGTAGAATATTCAAAGTTGGCGACCACTATGATACAAAAGCAAATGCCATTATTCATTGATAAGCATTGAGATATACATTTTCAAGCTGCAGTGCCTGACAAAACTACTGGTGAACTTCACTCATTTTTGAAAAATTAATTGCCCTCCGGACAATGTTGTTTTGTGGGCTGTTTAGAAGTTCCGTTTGATGTGGTCCGATGGATTTTTTTCTAAAGCTATGACATGTTACTCTATAACCAATATTTCTCTGTGGGAGAGGGAGTGCGGAATCGGTATTTTGTAAATGAAATAGTCAATTCTACCCAAAAGCACTTAAGCAAAGGGCGTTCAAAATACTTGGTAGGGATTGTAGTTCAACATCACACGTGAGTGAACATTTTTTATCAATTTCACAATTTACATGAAATCATTTTGAGTAATCATCTCTATAAACAAAGCTATACTATTAATTTATAATTTTTTCTAGAATTATTGAGAGAAGTTTGGCCCTTAGGATAATAGAACCAATTCTTAGCAAACGGTGACTATCACACAGTTTGGAACAAGACTCGCTGATCATCGTGGGGGTTTCTTCTTCAAAACTGTTATGCATGGAAATATCGCTAGAAAGCAAGAAATTTCTAATGTGGAGGTGTTCGTTTGAAGAAGGATATACTGTAAGCAGGGCCGCCGAGAGGGGGTAAGGGGGGAAGGGGGGGAAATTTTCCAAAGGCTTCGAGGTCTAGGGGCCTCATAAAGTAACGAATTCTGTTTTGAAATGGAATCAATTAAAAGTAACAGAATTATACTTATTAAATTGAAAATATAGTTTTGTTAAGAAAGCAATGGAAAATGAAAAGAATAAAGAGAACAAGCAGTTACCTGGAATGGCTTTAACGTCAATCGAGAATATGTGTAGGGGAAATCGCCATACCATGCTGTTAATCTTGGTTGTAAACATTTCTTTCCTTCAAGAAGAAAGCAAAATGCTTGTTAATAGATCACAGAAACACCATTGACTAAACGTCATAGTTGATGGGCTATTCGCCCAGATTTTCTCTTTTTGATGGGGTTTGTTTCATTCCACTCATTTTCATGTATCCTGTCTATTCCTTCCATAAAAGCTCTATTAAGCCCCCTCTATAGAGTCATAAAAGCTCTATTTAAAAAAAGGAAGCTAAAAAGGTTGTTAGATACCATACCAATAAACTTTCTTAATTCTTATCTAGAGTTTTTTCTTTGACCATGACAACAAACCAAAACTCAGATTTTGGGATAGTTGGAGGGTCATGGTAGACCTTCTGATAGAAGATGGTACCTGATGATGATAATTCTTATCAATAACCTTTTCTTTTTTTTCTTCACTGTAAATACAGCCTGATATCTCAAAACAAATAGGTTAAAACGCATTAACAGAGCTAAATATCTTAAATTTTTAGGGTATCTTTCTGTTGAAATAACATCTATCCGAATTATTCGACTTAATAGCTATTATAACATCGTCCTGAGCCGCGGCATCAAATGGCAGAAAAAACCGCCATGTCTACTTTGCATTCAACTCTGCGCTTTCATGGTTTCTCTTTCTATACTTCATCAACAAGTTACCACACAACCCAACTATTGTGAAGTATTTTATGTTCTTAAAACTAATTTTCAACATGGTTTAACACTGGTTCGATTAAGGGTCCAAAAAAGTGGAATGGTCTTTCTGAGGATAAAATTCTGTCCGTTCCTTTTTCCTCTCAACTTTCTAGTATTTCCTTTACACTGTTGTTGCCCCGCTTGAAGCAGGGCGTTCGAAAAATTGCTATAGGCTCATCTGATTGTCCTCCTCCACGGAAATCTTTAGTAAAAGGCGAAAGATTTATACGAAACTGAAGGAAGACCAGAGCGTAACTAACCTAATGCCTTCGGTGACAGCAGTCTACCATCTGATTAGACTTAGTTAGGGGCAAATATTTTGCGCATGCGTAGCGCAACTTTTTTTGATTCCGCGTACAAAGGTCGCGTGTCGAAGTGTAAGTTGATAAAAAATCGATATTTCCTTTTATTTACTTTGAAAAAGATCCATTGATTTCACCTTGCATCTGTGTCGTGTCATATGGTTCCTAAGCTACTGTATTCATGGCCTATTTCACAAAGTGTCCAACAGCGTTTCCTTCAATAATGAGTGTCTTTTTCAAGATAAAACTAAAAAATGTCACTCGATGCAGCACTCCAGAAACTCGTTAGCTTCAATAATTTATGTTTTGACGCAAACAAAATCAATATTTTTAGTAGACCAGTAAATACGAAACATTCATGGAAAGCCGTAGGCAGGTGTCGCATTCATAAATTAAAGAACTACAGGATTTGTAACTGTTTGAAAAGAAGAATCCAGGAGAAAAGGAAACATCAAAAGCTGAAAAAGATGAAAATAATTATAGAAAAATACAACTTTTCAAAATAGAAAATGTAAACCAACTTATATCACCGTCATTCGGCAAAAATTATGAAAATGAATGGCAGACAAGTTTATTCGACTAATTTTAGTTCGTTGGACACGCAAAATGTAGATTATAGGGATGTTGTTTTCGATCAATTTGCAAAAATCGTTGGCAAACAAAAACTGATGCAAAACAAAAAGGAAATTTCGAATGAGGCCACTGTTCTCAGTGTTTTGACAGCGAGAATTACACAATGGCATGGTCAAAACGAACTTTCCCGATGCAATTTGGTATAGATCTATAGAACTTTTTTAACATAACAGCATAAACAGGCAAAGTAAAGAAAGGATGGACAAAAGTTCACTGTGATCCAAAAAGGTATTCATTGCAAAATAAATTGAGAGAAGAGATTTTTGAAAGAGAAAGCAGTACTCGATAGATTGTAACGTAACGTGAAACTGGAAACCCTAAAAAATGACAATACGATCACAGGAAACAAACGTTTTATTTTATATAAAATGGAATCAACCTGTTAAAAATTAATTAATGCATTGAGAACTAGTTGAAGATATGAAAACTTTTTCTAAAGTCTAGAAGGGTGCCTGCTTGAAAAGACCTAGGCTGCAACACTCATCACCCACTCAACTATGAACCCAACCAATCCCAAGTGCAGGGAAAATGATAAAGAGAGCCTTCAGATTTAGAAAACATACCAAAAATCTTAATCTCTTTTTCCTCCCATGGAATCTCGGTCACCAGCTGCTCCATTATCCATTCAGTCTCTTTTTGCTCGATGAAATTCTTGCATAACTGTATTCTACAAAGAAACAAAACAAAATTGAAGATTCGAAAGGGGAAAAGGCACTATGCAAGTTCGACCACAAAACAGATTTAAAAATTAAGTTAAAAGAATTTTGGCGACAAACAAAGTGAGGGAAGTTGTATGAAGGGACGTCAAAATTAACTTTAACGATTCCATTAGGGTCATCGCCATGAGGGCGTGTGGTGTCTGACACCCAATGGCGTAACGCAATTTAGGCCATCTTAGCTCCAGAACTGAAGGCCCCTAACGACTATTTTTTCTTGTCTGCTTTTCAGTCATACTATGCTAAAAACTTTCAAGATCATCCAAAACCCTTAGTGCTCATCGTTTGACACTCTTCAGATTATAAAACGTCAACACATCGATCGAAAACTTTAAGCTAGGAAATACCCAGCTGTGGATTGAATTACGGTCCAAGATATTTTTTCGGTCCATTTTGTATGTTAAAAGCAGTATTCATTAAAAAGTACGATAGCACCGTCCGAACTTTTGAATACAGTAAGATCCTCTAAAAAAGATTTTAAAATGAGAATGGTTTATTTCTTATATCTCCATTTACAAACCCTTTTTTACATATTTTTTGCAAACTAAAAACGGTGTCTTTGAATTCAAGCTGCATAGCAAACAAGGATACTCCAAGAAATAAATATGGATGAATTAAGTACGAAATACTGTATTATTTCAAATTTGACTAAATGTTTTTCTCAATTTTGCTTCATTAATAAAGGAGAGAATATTTTCTATACTTGCGGGTGAAGTTTCTTATATGTCCACTTCTTTTAAGCGGAGACATGGTGCATTGTGGTATTTCTTGGAATTTTTTCGGATATCATAATAACATACCAAAGAACAATAGTTTCCAATGTACGCTAGTAATCTATGCTTACATTTTGAAACGCAATTTAATAAGTATGCTTTAATTGTTGCTCGCTTTTTACAATCTAAAAATTATCTTTCTCTCTTGACCTGCACTGCCGAGGTTCTTAAAGGTTAAAGAATTTTCCTTAGAGGTCACTTCGCTTCGCTGTCCCTATAAAAGGGTTCAATCTAAAGATGGGCCCCGAAGTGTCTCAGTTATGTCATTGGTGACACCCCCTTCGAATTTTGAACAAATAGATGTCTTTCGAAAACGTGGAGATCTTTGCCTTCCAAGGGTTCTTCTTCAAACATTCCGGCAAAAAAGGGCGCCTCGCCCACTTCGTAGGTAAATGACACTTGGTATTGAGCACCATGTCCACTGCCACGCATACCATATTCTTAAGGTATCCTTTACATATCCTCACTTCAGTGGCCTCCCCAAAACGGATAGATTTTTAAGAGTACAAATTATAGAGCAAGATTAGTTCAAAGCAGTAGAAATTGAGGCATCATAATCAGGCAACAATATTTGAATGCACATTTTGAGTGAAGAATTCAAGTATAGACTCACGCTGACAATCCATGTGGGCCTTCACTTATATTGTATTCACCATCTTCACTGCAAAATAAGATTGACATTGAGAATGAGATTGACATCGTAGCTTTACTCATAAACAGTTTTAAGCAAATAAATTCCAAATCTCCGGTAAAAAGCAGTACCTAAGTTTAATTTATATATGATTTTTATTTACTTGTATTTTTATTAGTTTCAACACAGTATTCAAAGGTAGCTTTTTAGGACACTGCGAATCTATCCTCATCGAGCAGTGTCCTGGTCTTTCCTCCCGATGTGACCACACTTGGTGACTCCTACATCCGGAACTACAGAGCCATGGCGACTCCACTTACTCTGGGAGAAAGTTTGGTCATGGACACTAACCCTACACTCTTGGATCTGTAGATCTGCAGTCGAGGATTACTGGAGCAATTAAAAGAAGAGCATTATAAAAACAAGTTTAAGACGTGATATCAGAAAGGCAAAAACATACATTCTTTTTTATAAGAATGCCATAATTTTTTCCATTCTCAAGAAATTTTAGTTTTGAGCCTGAATATATTCTTAAAGTGCTTTTTCATTCAACATTGTTAATACATTCAGTTATGGTATAAAAAAGAAAAAAAGCATTACAATAAAAAATTTGCTAAGGTTTCTTTCAAAGATTTAAAATATATTGCCTGATTTTCCACAGATTCGGGCTGAGCTTTTTTCGATTAGCTCAAAATGGTGAGAACTAAGTCGATTTAGATCATTCTTTTTTTTCAAACCTGATATGGTTTTAGGAGAAAATCACCCGCACTTGAAAAGAAACCACGTTTTTTTGAAAAAGCGATAATATGCAAGTTTTGCAATTCCCTTTTATAAACATCGCAAAAAAGGCAACTTGTGAAAAAATGAGACACAAATATGCGAGTTGAGGCTGAGCAACATTCCTAAATTATTCTTAAAAAATTGATAACTCTTAGCCTGAATATCCTTATAAAAATATTTTTAGAAAGTGTATAACTTTCGGTTTTGAAACACGCAACTCACGAAAAAACCCCAAAATGCCGCTAAATTCTTTAGATGTCTTTACTGATATTTGTTACTTCTTTACACATTATCCTAATCTATACACTACATAATACTATTTGTATACTTCGTTATTCATAAAGAGTTTTTTAAACTTTGAGGCTCTGATGATAATTGGAAAGTTTGGAGGGACAAGGACAAATGAAAGTGGAGATAAAGGGGTTTCTTAGAACAATTACTTTTCCAGGAGCGATAGAAAGGGGCTTCCTGTTGTTGAATAAAATGATTTAAACGAAGATATTTGTTTCAGGTCAATTTCTAAAGTATTTATGGAGCTATTAGTTTCGTGGATAAAGCTGAACAAATTTGATAAGAATATATAAACTGAATCCAATAAAAAAATTAAATCTTATTTCAGTTGCTTGCGTAAAATCAAATTAAACTGACTTAGTTACTTACTCTATAATCTTTACGTCTGGTTTTTCCTTTTTAGTCTGAAAAAAGAAAAATAAGAAATGGTTTTAAAACAATAAGCAACGCCTCTTACAATAAACTCACAAGTTACTGCTAATTCTCTCAACCAACAAGCCCTGATATAGAATGATTCTTAAATATACTGGCAAACAAGACAAAGCTCCATGTTATAATCATGGTATCAGCCAGTGGTGACGCTTGTCCTTTCAGCTGTAACAGGTTCACTCTCCTGTCACATGTCACGCATGCGCCGTTTATTACTAATCACATGACTTTTACTATATATATTGTAAAAAGAGATTTGATCGAGAGTTTTTTGAGTTGATATGATTCATGAAAGATGATCACGTAAGAGTGCGTTATTATTTGCCTCACGCTCTACCAATCATTGTTATGGAACGCCTCTTACACAGCCTGGGGGGGGGAGGGGGTATTGGAGATGGAGGGTCAAAAGTAGAAAAATTTACTGATGAAAAAATAGATGGAGGAGAATTTAGGTGTTTTTTCATCTACTGATAGATGATTTTACTGACAAACTAAGGATTTTGTAGACAAACTGAAGATTTGCCGATAAATTCATGAAGTTACACCGCCACCCGCCCTCCCTAGCTATGCTCCTGGTATCAATCTTACAACTTACAATAATATCATGAAGTGACAATTACATATCTATTATTCAAGAAATACCCCCTATCTAAATCCAAAATCTGTTTCTACCAATACAAAGAACATGCTCTAGCAAGAAACCCAAGACCAGGTCCTCCTTTGCACTACCCATTGGTGTCTTGTTCTACCATCACATGTTCCTAAACTAGACATACCTTCACAGTTGGTTTAAATATCAATTGACCACGTGAAGAATGTGCAACAGCCTGAGATTGGCCATCTTCTGTTTTTTCACTTATTGCAACATCTCCACTCTTTGATGTTTCTGCTTTGTTTCTCTTTGGTGCCCATCCCCCTTGAACACGCATTTTCCGCCTTTTGTCTGCCATGTTAGCTAAAGACAAAAAGCTAATTCATGGTAAATGAGAATATAGCTTTTCAAGATCCTCAAAGTATGTGCAAGGTTACAGCTTAAACAAAGAAATCAAGATCATGAAATCAAGCAAAAAGAAACTTCATGCCTTTGTGCTACAGAAAAAGCTAGCTGCTCTGCTCTACCTTTAACTCAATTCTGTCAAATTTTCGAATAAATTTACCAGATTTTTCCTTCAAAATGGTAATAAAATTCACAACTATTTAAGTAAATTACTTGCATTGTTTTTTAAATCAAAATATACTTTTCCAATGCCTAGCTATGTTGCAAATTTAGAAAAAGTTGTGAATGCAGGTGCTAAAGAAAGAGGCAAGCACTTCCCACAAAACTATGTTGGTTTGATTATTTGAAGAGGAGGTACATCATAATATGCTTTTATTTTTGAAATGTATGTCTGCTGTTGAATGTAATTGACATGAAAATTTGGATGCACATGCAAACATAACTTGAAGATCTGTAAACTCTCCTGGTTTTGCTGCAAGACTCCAAGTTTGTTTGAAAAATGATGCAGTTTCTGAAAAGTTTTTTTTTCTATTACTACAAATAAAATTGCAACAGCAGGGGGAATTGAAGCAATAGCCTAAAGACAAACAAAAACCCAGTCAAGATGGTGGTAAAAGTGATCCTGCAATCTGCATAAAAACATACAATACCAAGCTTTTTGGGTGCAGGTATAAGAATTCAAGAAAAAATGTTGGGTGATAGGAATTGTGAGTGTGACTAAAAATAATTGTAATTCCTTATCAGTCTTGCAAAAAGACCATGCCCCCTTCCAAGTCAAAACTTTTGCAAAAGAAGATAATGTGCCAGTTGATATTACAATGACATCTAATCAGCACAATGTATATACCTAAATTGTTTTGAGGAAGCCTGTTAATAGCATGTTTTGGCAATAAACTTCCAAACCAATATATTTCTCATGATTTTTAGATATTGTTCAGGTTTTAATCCTGAAAAGGCTTGCGCTACCTTTGGAGGAACTCCTTAAAAGTTAAAGATCAATACACCATATTTTGCTGTGCACACTAAATAGTTAGTAAAATGGGGCTGTAATTGACTTAAGCATTTAAAGTGAAAAGTGGATATCAAGCTATTAGTCCCTTTCATTCTGTTCTCAGCTCATGGTAACAAAGAATTTATCTTGAAAATGGAATAATCACCATTTCCTCGCATTTCTTATCAAGCTAATGGATGAAATGTTTGGATTCTTGGTCAACCATATCAAAAGAGCTTCTAATTTCAAACCATAATACACTAGGGTATCAAAAGTATTGCACCACCTCAAAGGAGGAGAAATGGCGCATGAATGATCGAAAGCTATTGTTATGCAAATTAATTCTGTTTTTAAAGGGCCAATGGCAATTGGTCGAAAGCAAAACAACCACCGATCAAAACTTCAATCTATTTAGAGCATTTGTTTTAAAAATAACAGTAGAAAACATCTTTTAACAGTTTCAAATTTCAATAATTTGACGGGTAGCCGCAAACTTTTGAAACCGCAAAAAGCCTCCTTGAAATGGATCCATACATTTGGCCAACGAATACTTGTGGAATTTCGTATAAGGCCTGGAAACCTCTTATAATTAATGATTCTCTGGTCTTTGGACCACCATTTGGATCACGGTTTGTAACCTTTTTCATTTGAAGTCAAACTTTTTAAGTGATGTTAAAAATTGGACTTTACTCTGACTATGTCAAAGCTTTAATTTCTTAAGACCACTTCCCTGTAAATATTTTATAGCGACTCGCCCCTCATTTGACAATTTTGCTTCCTCAGGCATGGGCTACATTTTTACAGATAATATTGTTTTTGCGTAATATATACATTTCTAACTAAGTTTTCTATGGCGTCAGCAAGATTTTGGCGGGAAAAGTTTGCTCTAGAATGCGCTTATTTCACCCAATTAATGCATTCAAATGTTTTGCATTGTCAAAAAGTCGACAAAAAGTGCCGCCATTTTGAGCAGGGTGGTGCAATACTTTTGATACCCTCTACACTAGAGTGTAGTTTAATAACAAAAATAAAACAACACTCAGGTTCATGCTTTGTACTCCGCGGCAAAGCAGCTGTGTCAAGTGAAAGGTCGGAATTAACAGAAGCAATTCTGTTATTAAACTGTTGCTTTTGTCAAGTTTAATAATGGCATTTGAATTGCACGGCTGAGGTTCTTGCACATACCTGTTGGTTCAAATTGCAACAGGAACGATCGCCATGTTTGAAGACCAAGATTGGAAACGAGATCAAGAACATGGATTGGAGACACGGAAAAAATTCGTTGTTGCTTGTTGCCATCGGAGAAGACTTTTAGGAATTTCCATCGGACATTGAGGTTTTAGTGGGAAAGGAAAACATCGGTTAACCATTTATGTCTAAAGTAAATGTAGGTGTTCATAGAAAAGAGGCCAATGACCTGGATCAAACAGTAGGTAAACAGATGGAAATCGGGAACAAAAAGAACGAGTCTGAAACAAGCCTCACCCAAATGCAGAAAGAAAACAATACAGAAGGTGAGGCTGTTGACGGTGCGAAAGGGAAAGACTTCAATATGTCCCATTCATCCCAAAACCTCTTGAATGGAGAACGAAATCAGCTTGAGGTAAAAAGATCGCACGGTTGAGATGATTTAACAATACATTTTTGAATTGTTTGTTTAATTGGCAGGCAGAGTTTTTGTTGCGCTAGCAGTATGCACTCTGTGACAAACCTGGGGGGTTATTATTGACAAAACTGATGAAATTAGCACCCAAGTCTGATCATATATCAAAGCTAGTTTAAGGAAATTTTTGTGTTCATTTCGATATAACTTATTTCCAAGCAATTTTTATCGCTTTTTACAATACAATACAGTCAGTCTTTTAGGGCCCCACCCCACAATATTTAGCCACTCTCCAAAATATAATATGTAAATCGAACCCTTTAACTGTCCAATGCATATGCCATTTACTGAATGATCGTTTTAAGAATCAAGGCAAAGTGGAAAGTGGAAACAAGCTTTTATTGGCTTGTTAGTATAGTAAGAATGCAAGATTAAAGGTGTCATATAGCCAGGGTAACAGTCTGATGAAATCTTTGGCAAAAGACTTCTGTCCTAGAATATTTGGTGTGGCATGTCCTAAGTTTTCCTGTGCCAACACATGATAGAACTATACCCATAATTCCACAAAGAAAATAACATTTTTAAAGCACAACAAAATCATCAAGCAATTTTTGGATGTCCTTGGCCCCAAAATCTCAATATTACACATATTCCATACTTTAATTTCTAACTGCACATTCAGTTTGTTACTGCTAAATCTCCCTCCAAATAATTTTCCAATATTTTCCCAAAATAGTACTCATAATTCTGCATATTTTTCAAATGGTACCTATAGTTCTGCTTATATTTAAAAAACTGTTGCAGATAATTCCACACTTTTCAGAAAAAAAGGTATCCCTGAATAATGGCACATCCCTGGTACCTTCAAACATGTTAAGGCCCCCTCCCCAGGAATGACCATACAATTTTCATCAAATATGGACTGGTTAATGAGCATTTTATAATGAAATGAAATGGTTGAAATTTTCTACAAATTTGTTGGAGATCCTTTTGTTTATCTTTGAATCTCTAGAAATCCTTTGATTTATGTAGCAATCTCGTACACTCTCTGCAACAGTGATTGTCCCCCTTCAGTGCATTATTGCACCACTTGGGGTTCTTGAGGCATAAAAGTCAAGAAGAGCATCAATAATTTTATTGGCTGTTTTTACTAAGACAAGTACCATAAATTAATAAGGCAACTGCGGCTTGGTGAATCACGAGACCTTTATTCAAATTATTTTGCATAGGGCCTAATTTGTTTGGGGAAGTTATTGGTAATACAATTAAAGGCATTGAGTCATGATAAATAGACTGTGTATACCCAAATTGCCAAAATCCGCTGAGTCGTGATTTCCATGACTGCGATGCTATTGGTTGACCTTGAACTGGTCACATGAACTCACCTTGAACTGATTAACATAACAGTTTCCATCAATAGCAAGTTGTCTACAACAGATGCCAATATCACATGAAACAGCAGCGATCACACCGAAACCAAATGACCCCCTATAGAGAAAGCCTATTTACCATGACTCAATGCCTTTAATGATCACATTGTTTAACAGCATGCTGCAGTAACTTATGTCGACAGTTGACATCAGAATGATGTGTTGGCAGCATCAAACAAGGTCACCTCTAGCAACAGGGATACCACTGGTGAACCTTCTTATGCTTGCTGAGTGAATTCACTTAAAACGGCCAGCGAACATTGAATACCATTGATGTGGAAATGGGCCTAGAGTATCCACTACACCCATGTCAATATAAAAAAGTTGAAATTAAGTTTGAAAGTATTCTGTCTCAACCAGGTAAATTCTCAAACTTAGAGGAAGATCTCAACCAATTTGAAGTGCAATGTCTTGTCCTACAATTTCTTAGTCTTATTCAATTCTTATTTCCACCCAACATTTCCTTATTGTTTGCTTTGTTGCTATGAAATACCTTGCTTGTTCAAAATGTCTCAGCTTAATTCTATTGTCTGTCTCTAGATCAATTTATTGCTCTTGTTTCGAGGATGATTTAACTTGCCTATATTTCAGCCAATTGTTTAAGGCTATGTGTTATTTCTTGTAGGAAATGCAGCCATTACACATCAGCAAGCCCAAGAGATATCTAAAGAAGTTCCAGTATTATTTCCGACATCCATATATGAGATTGCTGGTTGCTTATGGTGTCACAATTTGTAATTTTTTCATCTATGCAGAAGATCCAGTTGCACATAGCTTTAAAGAATGCACTATACCAGCAATTGGCAATGACTATGCCTTTGTGGCCACCAGGTATGGAAAAGAAACATATAGATTATACTTAATCCAAGATTTAAATGAAAACTGCTCATTGAATTTAGAATCCACCCATGTTTTTTCATGTGCTACATAGCTTTGGAAAGGAAATCAACTCACAACATTCTTCTCCTATTTCAGAGGAGAATAATGAAAGAGACAAACCTTTTTTCTTTCAGATAGCTTTCGCAAGTTTCTTCTTTTGTTCAGAATTGATCCCAAATGCGAAAAGTGCATGAAGACACCAATTTTCATAGAAGAAAACGCTACTGTGCATGTTCAGATGTGATCTTCGAAACAAGCAAATCCCCGCCCCCTGGGGCAAAAATTCCCAGTGAACAAGAGGCAAATGGCCCCGCATCGGCCCTGCCTATCCCGGGATGGGGGGATCTAGGCAATAAAACCTTTATTAGAAATAGGATTTCCGAAAGATGATTTGTTTTCGGATAATCATCTCTATACAGCCTGTTAAGCAGACTTTGGAAGTCAGGGTTAATTTGGTGAATTTCTTGTGTATTTTAAAGCAAAATATATTTTGTAAATGAGAAAAAACTGCTATCATTTGAGCCATGTTTTTTTAAATGGCTGAATAACTGGTAAAATTTGTCTTTAGATGAACATAGAAGTATATTTTGCAAGTTGTTGTCAGTATAATGCTATGGAATATGTTGTGTTAGTTAATGCTACTATATGATGTCATTATCATTTATAAGACTAACAAGTAATGACTTTAGGGAATTTGGCACAATAGCTTTCCAAGTTTTTTTCAGGTACCAGAGCAAAATCTTTTTTTAAGATATCGAGTTTGATTAAATGTTCTTTTTAGCATTTCATTGTTCTGAACATTTAACTATTTGTTACTAAATCAAGACTTAAAATAATTTTTTTTCATATTATGATTTGTTGAATTTTATCAAAGAAAGTATTATTCTTAGCATTTATAGTCATTGACAATGATCTCAAAAATTCAAGAATAAAGAAAATTTTTGTTTTTCCCACCTCGTGTTACTGTTTTTTGCATTGCAGGTATCCACCAAATGGTTTCTCTGCACTCAAGGTATTCCTCTACCTTTTTGCCATAGTGCTGGCACTTATTGCTGGAAAGCTTGTGATTCACCGGCTGCTGCTCAGAAAATGTTTTAGATTATCAATGTTTCAAAATGACCAAGGCTCGTGGATGATCATGTTTTTTGCTTCCATCATCACTCTCCTCATTTTTTCCTTTATTTATAATGGGTTTCTTGGATTAGACTCAGTAAATGGGGCACCTTACAAGATTTCATCCAAAATGGGCATAACAAATCACACATTTATGAAAGCCGCAGCATTGGGAACCTGGATGGGGGATTTCATCACAGCTTGGATGGTCACTGACATGATGCTTCAGGTACCATTTTTGTTAACCTTTTATTCGATCTTTTTCATTTACAAACCATTGCCTTCATTTTGTGGGGTGAGGGCAGTCTTATGGATAGGGTGATTTTTTTGGTTTCCCATTACTAATTGTAGTAAATGAGTCTAAAGTGCAGTATTTCAAATTTTTATTGATACTTTCTATCACACCTATATATGATTACGATCTATTTGGCTGTTTGATATCTTAAGCTCTTGTCCTAGAGTTTAAGAATGTGATAAAGCTATAAAATATGTACCATCTTGTTGACAGGAAGTTGCAAAGTATCCGGATTGGGCCAAGCCTGTGCGAAACTGGTGGAACAAAGGATGGAACCGAGTGATCCTATTCTGGGCAGTTCTAGTCATTCTCACATCAATTGTAGCCTCGGCTATCATAGCAGACTACATCAATTGGGACACACTCAACAAGGACTTTGTCCACACAAGTGAACTGGGTCGAGGATTTTTAGCATCGTTTATTCTTGTCATGGATTTCACCATTGTCATGCAGGTATTGTTTTTGTTCATAAACTACCGTTAACATGCATTGGTATGCTTGTAGCTAGCATTGGTATACTTGTAGCCAGACGGGATGTATTATGTGTCCACAAACTTCGTCAACTGGATTGGTACGCAGAGTTTTCAATCCTTTTTTGACCACGAAGCGTTGTAATCAAACATATAAGTGACATAGTCTAGTGCACGTTTTTTTGTAGAAACGACATTTAGTGATTCAAATCGTTGGTCTCCATAGCTCTCTAATTTGGTCTATCGACATGTAATTTAAGGGACACTGCTGACCCTTTAATTGGTCTATCGACATGCTGGCAAGTACTGTAAAAACATCTGAACCCCAATGAGAACACCAGGCGAGCTCTGCAAGAAAATTTATGTTTCAAATGACTAGCTACAGTTGAATTTAATTTCTTGGGGCTAGTTGAAAGGAATGCAGATTCATTCAGAATTGGCCAATCAGAAGTCAGTTATCGATTGAATAGTCGAGTCATGACAAGCACTTGATTGGTGCATTCCCTTATAGTTTGAGGCTAGCCCCAAAAGCTCGGGAGATGGTTTCTGATACACGTGTTTGTCTAGTTTTCAAAAGAACCGTGGGCAGTGAGAACTAAACAAACTAGAGAATTGAGAAACAGTGAAATTCCAAACAATGAAACTAGTGAACAGTGCTAAAATAACGATGGATGTTGATTTTATTTACGTTTATAAATCTAAAACTAATTTTTGTAAATCCTTGGTGGGGCTGAGCCCCACTAGCCCCAATACACGAGCCACCACTGGAAATACCCACCAACATTCCACGACCAACAACATTTCTTTTCTTTTATTCCTAACAACCTGCTCTTACTTAAGTCGCTAAAATATTTATTAATCATCAATGTTTTATTGGATTTAGGTTTCTTTGAAATCTGGCAACAGATCCTTAATGGGCATTTGTTTTAGCACTTTTTAAAAGTCAACTAATCAAAAAAATTGAAAGCTTTTATATGATAGTCTTTCTAGAACGTACATTTGAACTTTGAAGCTTCAGAAAAACTATAATTCAAAACAATTTCAAGCTTTTTATGTTCACTTATTGCAATTTTCGTTGTTAATGGAAATTCTAAGTTATTAGGTTTATACGCTAATAGGCATTGTACTATGATGATCATATAACTTTAAAATAACTTATAATTGTACGAGGAAAGTAAGAGAGCCCGGGACGCATGGCTGATGTCCATTGTGAGGTTTTTCTAGTTTATTCAGTGCCAACCAATTCTGTAATCCTATATCTATATCACTCTCGTAGGATTGGGACTTTCCGCTTTTCGAAACCAATTTTGACGTAAAACTTCCAGGGATCAACACTGCTTACATACACTTTAAGATCCCTGATTGCTTGCGAAAAGAGCACTGGATGGTGCATATAACAGGTAAATGGTTCAACTATGGAATTCTCCTCATGGTTATGTTGCTTGATCTCAACATGTGGAAGAACCAAATATTTTACAAACCGTTCGACTATGGGCAGTATGTTGGACCAAATGGAAAGGTTTATTCGGTGACAGACCGTAATTTCTTGGAAACTGCGAACAAATCGACCCTTTCGTATGCTTGGCGTTGGAGCCATCCATCTGTTAACAACAGTTTTGGCAGCAGAGATCCCCTTGTTAATTCAAGATACCGGGGCCACTCCCTAGCTGTCACTGGAACTGCCTTCATACCATGTCTGCTTACTTTCGTGGTTTTCGGTTCTCTCATATGGCTGTTCGGGCGTACCGATAATGTGGACGACATTCAAGCAATAAGCATCCACCATAAGTCGAGTCTGCGCAGGATAACGAGCATAGCCGTCAAGAAGGAGAAAGATCACGTGGATGGTAGTGGATGTATGGAGACTGAGGATGGTGATGAGATCATTGCCAAACCTGCTGTTGGATACGGGACTATTAACGAAGAAGGTGATACTGACTGTGCCGCAAAGGCCTAAGACTGTATGCCTGTAGAATTAGATTCTATTCTGTGCCTGTAGCACTTAAGAGTATAGACGGGAACATGGGTAAGGTGTCATATCGCTCAATTAATGCATACAAGGAGGTGTATAAACATTTAGCAAGGAAAACGCCAGGCTTGAAGGGATTTTGTGTACTTAGAATAGAATCATAATCTACTGGGCGTTACATAGATTTATGTTGTCTTCGAGTTTTATAATTTTGAATTTTTAATGCGTATCTTTAGAAGTTAAAAATTATTTATATTTAGTCAATAAATGTTGTTGAGAATTTACATGATAAAAGATTTGTTGAAAGTTGTTTACTAAGTTAAACGCTCCTTCGTAACATGTTGTTAACTATTTAGAAAAACTACATTTCTAGCGAATATTGTTATGAGAAATCTGCAGTTGTAGGTTTTTCAACTTTTTTCCAGTTGAAGTGTCAATTTGTTCCCTTTTTGATGTTTCTGATGGAACGTGTTATCTTAAGTACTCGGCTACTTTTTCACAAACTTGCATATTTTTACATTCCTTTTTGAAGTTTTGTTTATTAATTAAGTATTTAAAATGAATTCTAGGTTTGATGAAATAGTGTTTAGAATGTAATCATTTTCAATGAAAGTTATTTCCTATGATGTTCAGTGTCAGAAATATCTGGAATTTTTTTCTGGCTGAAGGTTGATCTCCAAGATAAAGATTCTGACTCACACATGCCAGTCGTCATATTTAGGCCCCAACATAAGATATAGGATTGGGTGGTGATTTCTAGCAGATTTGACATATAAGAAATTTCGCCTTTTTCTTGGCCAGTAAACATTGGTATTATAAATGCGAATACTACAAGGGAAATTGTTTTTGGCCATCGATTTTCAAACCAAATCGTATCCTTCACCATATTTTCTTAAAGTTGTTCCAGATTCAGTTCATTTATTTCTGCAAATTTGCTTGAAGGGAGAGAGTAAAGCCCTAAATGAACATATTCTCGCAAGGAGGGGTCAAGTGCCCCCTCCCTCTGAGGTGTGTGGCAAAAGTACAAGAGGTCGACTTAATTTCAGTTTATAAAATCTCCATGTTGAACTAAGGAACCAGCGTCTCAGGTATGGCCAATTTTTTAAATAATCCAACTCTATTCATTAAGCAGACATACATATTGCAACATATTTTGTGTTCTTATTCGTTGCTACAATCACTGCCAAAATTATTTGTCAAACCTTGAAGGTTTGATTTCAATATCAATGTATTGCTAGCAGGGAATGCCTAAGAAGGCCTAAGTTTAAAAATTTCAAATTAAAATATACCATCTGTGCATCTGATATCGTGGCAATACCAAGTAGATGTAGTGACATATGTCTAATTCCACCATGCCAACCAACAGTAAACAATAAATCTGGATACTTTTTTCTCACCAGTTTTTGTTTAGTCTAGGCAGAAAAAACCCAAAGTTAGCAGTTGTGGATGGAAACAATATACACTCTTTTAGATAAGAACATCAACCTTAAAATTGGTCTAAAATCAAGAACAAGCTGGGGTTGTTAAATGTAATTTTGAACAGAGCATTTTTGCATACGCCTTCAAAAGATATCGATGACGTGGAAGTTCAACTGATTTAAAACTAAAAGAAACTTTCTAAGGCTAAATATTTTGTTGTTAAAAACAATACAAGCATTGTCCAAAGTGTCTAAATTTTATTCAACTTTACCCTAAAATTTTAATAACCAATTAGGGTAAGCCAACCTTAACAGTTTTGGAATTCTACTCAGGTTTATAGAAAAAGACTTTATTACTGAAAATCATACTAGATTCAGTATTTCGGGTTAAAAAGCAAAAAAGTAATACATTCAAACATGGCAACTCATCAAGTTAAAATGTCGAAGAAATGCTCGAGAAAAAATGACAAACACCTAAGAAAAATTGACAAAAAATGTGATATGCTTAGAACCTAACAAGAAATTAAAGAAGAAGATGTGTCATTTAGAATCGGAAAAAATTAGTTTACTGTTTCTAAGAGATGATATTATGCTCGTGTTCTGCCGCTCAACAGCCTGCATATGATCGAATAATCAGTTTTTTCATTCCAACGAAGCAATGATTTTTTAGGACATTATTTTTGTTTATTCACTTAAATCTTCGTGCATCGACTTACGTGGTGCTTTCAACGCAGGCACTAGCTCTAGTAATAGGATTTGATATTTCTCAGGAATCATGTTTGGGACCTTTGCTTTTCATTATAATCATGAAAGATTTTAAAAGGGTTTGGAATGAAAAATTCCACATATGTACATTAGCGACTTGGGTATAAGCATAGCCTTAGAAAGCCTGCATGGTCTGAGACCTCAGTCAGTTTTCTTCTAGATGCTGACTTCAATACGAAACTAACCACCGATTGCAAGCTAACTACGAAGAGGAATGGATCTGTACATGGCGGCCCTTTAAATCGCTATTCTCTTTTGACAGACGTAATGTCACGAAATTTTGCACAGTCTCTGGCTGAGCCCTCTCTAATATATTTTCAGAGGAAGGAGGGGGCCCGAGCAACAAGGCCCCCACCTTATCAGTGCCCGTGTACAATGGTCAGGGTTGCCACCAGTGGCGTGGTGGCTAAAATTTGCTAGGGAGCACCAATCTATTTTGGTGCCCCTAGAGAACTACGCCTTTGATACAACTCTATCAGGATCAGAAAACGTCATTATAAGTTTGGAACCACTAACGACTGTCATTATAGTTGGCGATCAAAGAGTAAAGCATTCTAGGGAGGATGGAAAACTGCATCTAAAATTTTGTCAACATTGATTTAGACTGGAGGAAGGTCCTATTAAATTTTTCTGAGCTTTCTCTACCATTATGCCTAAAAGACAGTTTGAGGGGTTTGGTGAAGATCGCCATCATAGTTGGCGGCAAAAAAAATTACAAATTTGATGTTCTAGGATGGCTGAAAACTCTCCGAAAATATTTATAACATAGATCTGCATTTGAAGATGACCCAAGGAAATATTCATCAATATCTTTATTTATTATGACAAAATCTTGAGATTGTTAAGGGGTTTATTAGAGGCCTCCACTATCGGAGGCAGCACAGAAAATTTTGAAGATACAGTTTTTTAAGAATGGACGGAATCTGCATCCAAAGCATCTACAGCATACTTAGGATTTAGGGTCGAAGAAATATATTAAAAATATTCATAAACTTATTTTTATCATTTTGTTCAAGAGTTTTACCTGTTTTGAATTTGGTTGACCAGGACCATGGTAAAGGTTTCAAGAATTCTAGGAACACGTTATCTAGAATATCAACAACAAAAATTGACAGTAAAAGTACAAGGCTTAGTAGCTTTGCAAAGTTTAGGTGTCATTTTGAAAAAACTGATCGCGAAAATTTTTCTGTTTCATATACAGCCTCCATCAGGTATATTTGGGTAACTTATGGGCATTCGGAGAACAATTGTGAACTGGCAAGAGATGCTATGATGCTATCGCACCCCAGACCCTACTCTAGGTTCCAGAGGGTCAAGTGCTTTAAACACGTTGCGGAGAAGAGATGAAGGAAAACAGTGCTTCCACTTGAAGGGTTTATCCTTTCTTCAGGAATTACGGCCGATTGGAAGAAAAAAGGAATTATAAAGAAAAAGGAATTCAAAGGGATTTCATAAGAAATTAAGATGAAATTTCTGACTTAAAAGTAAGTAAATTGGGCGTTGTCAGTCAGAAAGAGGATCAATTAAACAGGAAGCCTTCAAGGTTTATGCAAACTTTTGTCAGTAAAGTGACTTGACAAATTCAATATTATGACGGTACAAAAAGATTTTTATACAATTTTCTATTTGGGTTACATAGTCTGAAAGATCTCTAAATGTGTGAAATTATTTAAATGTGTTAAAAAATGACTGAGATATGGCAACTTGAGCAAAGGCTCTATCCCCTTCAAATCGCTGAAAGTTTGTCCCAGCGCCAAACTTGATGAACTATGCCAAAATAGCAGAAATCTGTGGCAAACTAAACTTAATTGATTGGTCAAAGCATATTTAGAGATAATTCGTGGTGTTCTATTTAGTTATGTGATAAAAACTTAAACTTTCTAAATTATCTCATGTCTAAATATTTTTATGGCGTAACACTTTAAAATGCTATTAGAGAGTTTAAGCACAGGCGACGATAACGATACCGATAACGATAGAGTCTACTGTCATCGTTTCCGTTATCGTTGTGGTATAAGTACATTAAGCATGGACACCCGTAGGGGGCTGCAACTCTACCGCATGACACGCTTCCTTGTTTGGCACGGAAGTCTAGTTTTGAATGCCCCACAAATGTTAAAAATTATTTAGCTAAATAAAATATGACCGTAAAAATGTTAATTAAGTTCTTGCTGTCACACACAGCTTTGATGTTATCAATGACGAAGATCTTCCTCTTCTGTTGGAATTACAAAAAGGCCTAAATTTAATCTGAAAGTTTCATACTCTATATTTGCACTATGAGATAACTGATACCGAAAAAGTTCCGATTTGAGAAAATAGATTTTCAATTTAAATGAATGAATTTATTTCCAACGTAGAGTTATTATATACAAAATACTACACAGTTAACAAGAGGAAAAGCACGAGCGTTTCTTCCCCCTTTTCTGCACAGCCTTCCTTCTTCCAGCCCTCGTCTACCAAAATTTTGCTGTTAGGTCATCTCGCATTAAAGCTCATCTCATCTTGGGCAAATGACAGTCATTTGAAATGTCCACTAAAACCTTGAAAAAATTTGAGAGATGGTGAATACACGTTCCAGCCAAAACACGAACAACCTTTTTCTCAACCTTGGTAGTTTAAGGTCGAAACCCTCAGAAAATAACGACCTTGGTCGCTTGACACAAATTTTAAAGAATTTGTTTAATATTAGAGTGATAAAAAAGTTTAAGTTCTCAATCTTTGTTACCGAATTTGCAGAATTTTTATTGAATTTCATCGCTGCAGCCTATGTGAATCTTTACAATATAGGTAGGCCCAATTCCATCATGAAAATAGAATTATGAATCGCTTTAAACAAACAAGAGAAACAAAAAACTCACCCGCATGATTTGAGGCTTGATAATGAAGTGGCTGATGAAGCTATTTCCAGTTGAAAATCCTCATAAAACTCAGCAAAATCCGTCACTGAATCCTATCGTTGTCACAGAACGATACATCAGATTTCTATCGTACTAGAACCATGAGTGAGAACGATAACGGAAGGGGAATCTCCACTGACGCCTGCGCATTAAGGTAATAAAGCCTCCTATCGTTATCGTTATAGTTATCGTCGCCCATGCTTAAACTGCCTATTATCGTTTCTCACCAATTCTACCGCTTCGGAAGTTTCAAAGAATTTCGGAACTAAACAAGAAAATAACTTGATAAAGCTCGTGTTCAAGGCAACGCCAGGAACAATTTTATGAGTAAGTTGAAAGTGAAAACAATCCATATAAATCTAATAATAGGGAAATTGGAAGAATTTTTCGTCCATTTTGGAATGAATTTCAAGCAAATAGAAGGATATTTTCGAGAAATTGATCGAGCAAAAAAGGGAAGCACTGGAGCATGCACCTCTTCGGAGCGTGGCTATTTCGAGTTGTCTTTTACATGCACGTTAGTTTTAAACTGGTTTTTGGCGCCTCTTTCACGACTTGGGTCGCCTTGAGCGTCCCCTGATTCTTTTGGTCGCCGGAAAAGCACCTCCCCCCCCCACCGGCTACCACCCCACCGGTTGCCACAGAATTTTGTTTTTCAGCAATCCTTTTTTGGACAGATTACTCTATAAGCTTTCGTTTCGTTTTTTTTATCACGTCAAGAGATTTACAAAATTTCGTTGTTCTCAGTTTTATCACGATTTAATAGTTTCTTAATTTTTTTGCTTCGAATACTGAAGTTTCCTAATTTTTTCTGATTGTCCAGTACTCTTTTCTTATAGCCAGTTTCTTATAAAAAAAATGAGTACATTGTCCAAGCCCAGATGCGTCTATTTCGAAAAATATAGCATGAAACTCGCATTTGTTTTTCTGTAAAAAAATCAAATAATTAAAATGATGATCGCGATGATTATAATTATCATGGTGATCAAAATGGTCGTAGCAATTTTGTTCAGCTGGTTATGATCGTGATGGATATTCCAAGCACATGATTGCGTGCGTATCGAATAACGGCGCAACAAAGAAGCTGACTTGAAGTCTCGTGACATCACGCATGTTTATCCTCTAAACGAAAAGCTGATATACGGGAGCATTCTCGTGGTTAGATTTGAGAACAACAAATTCCGTTGCTTCCGTTTTGATGAGAAGGAAATCATGCAAGAAAACGAGGGGCAAATCACTCTACAAAAATCTCGTACACCTTTTGTGAAAATCCTATTGTTTTGGCTGAAAATCCCCAGAAATCTTTTTGTTTTTGGGATAATCTCGTACGCTTTTCGCAAAAGTGAATTGCCCCTCGGTCAGCAAAGTTACATAAAGCATCTAAGTTGCCCTGGAAACAATTCACGGAAAAATGATTACACGGAAACTCAGAATAGAATACAATTCACCCGAATATAAATAAAACCGATGTAATGTTGTAAGCGAGAAAGAGCCCATGAAAACAAAGGGTGTATTGAATAGTCAAGCGTTTTGACGGTCAAGTTAAATATCTCTTTTCTTCTGCCTGAAAATCTTTGCAATTTGTCCAAAATTTCAAAAATAATATCTGAAAAATCGACGTTAGAATTATAATTTGACTGCAAATCCCTGAAATATACACGCTTTTTTATAAGGAACCTACCTCAAGGCCTAGTTCCAAAAGTTCCTTTTTCGTAGACTTGTAGTGATAACATCTAAGCTTTTGTTTTGTTCCCGCTGTGTTTTTCATGCTACGCTTCGCTGCTTGTATATACCGCTGTGTTTATTTAGAAATAGTTGAGTTGGTTCGAAATAAGATAATAACACGACGTACGTCTCTTACTATCGACTTCGCTCTTCAATAATTCGTCCTTCGAGACTGTTACTTTATTAACAACACAGGTTGTTAAATTGGTGACCACTTCGTTTATTTCTACGTCTACAATTCGACATGAATACAGACGCCAACACGCCACCGTCAGACAGCACTACTGCAACTGCAGCCATCGCCACGACTTCAGAACCAGCGCCAGTTGCTTCGGTAAGTGTCAAACTTCCACCTTTTTGGCCTAACGATCCCCTTGTTTGGTTTGCTCAAGTAGAGGCCCAGTTTTTCACAAGAAATATAACTTCACAGGCTACAAAGTTTGCTTATGTAATCTCCGCTCTCCAGCCTGAAATCGCACAGGAGGTACGCGACATTTTGATCCACCCCCCTCAAGCAACGCAGTACGATATACTCAAGGCCGAACTCATACAGCGTACTTCCGCATCTGAACAAAAGCGGCTTCACCAACTGCTGACTGCAGAAGAACTGGGTGACCGGAAGCCCTCTCAATTACTGCGCCATATGCGACAACTGCTTGGAGACAATACACTAGAAAACAACATTTTACGACAGTTGTTTTTGGGAAGGTTACCAACCAATGTCAGGCTGATTTTAGCCTCCACTGCTGACTCCCTTCCCGTTGAGCAGGTTGCTTTATTAGCAGACAAAATTTTAGAGGTTGCGACCCCTCTTGGCATCTCCTCTTTAACACCTACCGTGTCAGCGCCGGCCCCCACGCCTGTTACACCGCCTATCGCATCTGAAGTTCATGCTCTCAGATCTCAAGTAGAGGAACTGACTTTTCAAGTCCAAGCCCTCATAAGCCACACACAGCCAACCAATAATTTTCCAGGGCGTAGCCGAAGCCGCTCTATCAGCCGTAATTGCCGCACCAGCCCAGCACCCTCAAACTCTACCTACTGCTGGTACCATCAACGTTATGGTCGACTTGCTCGCAATTGCACCCCACCATGCAACTTTTCAAGCTTCACCTCAAACCAGGGAAACGACGCCACCAGCAACTAAGGGCGACTAGTTCTGCTGGTCCTGCTCCTTCCAGTCGCCTCTTTTATATTACCGACCGTATCACTGGTACACGCTTCTTGGTAGATACAGGTGCTGATGTAAGCGTTTTACCTCCTTCTTCTACTGACAGACAAACTTCTCAAAACATTTCTTTACAGGCTGTGAATAAGTCGCCAATTCGTACTTTCGGAGAAAAGTCTTTAACGATAGACCTCGGACTTCGCCGCACGTACAGGTGGATTTTTATTATTGCTGAAATACCGTTTCCTATTCTTGGCGCTGATTTCCTTGCTCATTTTGGCCTTAAAGTTGATGTTAAAAATCGGAAACTCATTGACACTACAACAAATTTGACCATTCAAGGTATTTTGTCCGCCGACAGCTCACCTCATCCTATGCTGGCAACCCCTGATACTACTTCGCCATACCAAGCCTTACTTCAAAAGTATCCTGACATTGCCCGTCCTTCATACAACGAATCAAAAGTAAAGCATACCGTCACCCATCACATCACAACTTCAGGCCCTCCTGTATTTGCTCGTCCCCGTCGTCTTGCTTCTGAACGTTTGACCATTGCCAAGGCTGAATTTGATCACATGTTACAACTTGGCATCATTCGACCGTCAAAAAGCAGTTGGTCTTCTCCGTTGCATATGGTTCCTAAGGCTACTCAAGGCGACTGGCGACCTTGCGGTGATTATCGTGGCTTGAACAATGCTACAGTTCCCGATCGCTACCCCATCCCACACATCCAAGATTTCTCTTCGTCTCTGCATGGAAAAACCATTTTCTCAAAAATTGATCTCGTGCGTGCCTATCATCAGATTCCAGTCGAACCTAGTGACATTCCTAAGACTGCCATAACAACTCCCTTTGGACTTTTTGAATTCGTTCGCATGCCATTCGGATTGCGTAATGCAGCACAGACCTTCCAGCGCTTCATGCACCAAGTACTTCGTGGTTTGGATTTCGTTTTTGCTTACATTGATGATTTACTTATCGCAAGCAATTCTGAAGCAGAACATTTGTTGCATCTTGAAATTTTATTCTCTCGTCTTTCCGATCATGGTATTGTCATTCATCCTACCAAATGCATTTTTGGCCAATCTCATATTGACTTCCTAGGACATCATGTTTCACCACAAGGAATCTCACCGCTTTCCACAAGAGTTCAAGCAATCGAAGATTTTCCTCCTCCTACTTCGCTCAAAAAGCTTCGCGAGTTCCTGGGATTGATCAACTTCTACCGTCGTTTTGTGCCTTGCTGTGCTCAATTAATACAGCCTCTCACCGACCTTCTCTCTGCCAAGTCTACCAAAGAACCGTTCCAACTAACTGTGGATTCGTTATCTGCATTCTCAGAGATCAAAACAGCACTTTCCCGGGCTACTCTTCTTGTTCACCCATCACCAGTAGCACCATGCAGTGTAGTTGTTGATGCTTCGAATGTGGCTGTAGGAGCAGTACTTCAACAATTCCTCAACGGTGCCTGGCAACCTATTTCTTTCTTTTCAAAGCGCCTGCAACCAGCCGAAACGAAGTACAGCACATTTGGACGAGAACTACTCTCCGTCTACTTAGCTATCAAGCACTTTCGGTACTTTTTGGAAGGACGCGCATTTCATGTTATGACAGACCACAAGCCATTGCTCCATGCACTGTCTTCTTCGTCTGATCGATATTCGCCACGGGAAATTCGCCATCTTGATTTTATCTCTCAATTCACCTCTGACATACGACACGTAAAAGGCCATCAGAATGTGGTTGCTGATGCTCTTTCTCGCATTGAGCTCAATTCCTTGCTCAATATTCCAAGCCTTGACTTTGTCACACTGTCTGCAGCTCAACAGCAAGATTCTGAATTCCACCAGGTACAGTCAAACACCTCTCTTAATCTGAAAGAGTTTCCTTTACCGGCAGATTCTGGAACCATCATTTGTGACATATCAACCGGCACTCCTCGCCCATATGTTCCTGTCTGTTATCGCCGCCTTGTGTTTAATCACCTCCACTCACTTGCACATCCCGGTATTCGTGCAACACAGCGACTTATCAGACAACATTACATCTGGCCTAGTATCAACAAAGACATCCGCAATTGGACTCGGTCCTGTATCCCATGCCAACAGGCTAAAGTCACCCGTCACACGTTTTCCCCCATTGGAACTTTTCCATCTACTGACACACGTTTCGATCACATACACATAGACCTTGTTGGCCCTCTACCACCATCAAACGGTTGTAGATATCTTCTTACTTGCATCGACCGCTACACTCGTTGGCCAGAGGCGATTCCAATTTCAGATGCTACTGCAGAAACCGTCGCTCAAGCTTTTGTTTCACGTTGGATTGCAGTTTTCGGTGTTCCTTCAACGATAACAACTGATAGAGGAGCTCAGTTTGAATCAGCTCTCTTCCGTTCCCTCGCTCATTTACTTGGAATCAAACGTATTCATACTACTTCTTACCACCCTTGTGCCAATGGCATGGTTGAGCGTTTCCATCGACAGCTTAAAGCTTCAATCAAAGCTCAACCGGATTCCACAAGATGGATCGACCTTCTTCCACTCATTCTCCTCGGACTACGGACAACGATTAAAACTGACCTCGGTTGTTCACCTGCCCAACTTGTTTACGGTTCCACACTTCGTCTTCCAGGTCAATTCATATTTCCGACATTTGATGTCACAGCCCTTGATCCCTCTGTTTTCGTTGATCGTCTACAAAGTTTTATGCAACAACTAAAACCAACTCCTCCCCGTTCTCAAGAAGCTTACACATACATCCCAGCTAATCTTCCATCTTGTACGCACGTTTTTGTTCGCCATGATGCTGTTCGAAAGCCGTTTCAACCTCCATACGACGGTCCTTTCAAGGTTCTCAAGCGCAATGACAAACATTTCCTCGTAGATGTCAATGGGAAACAAAAAACAATAAGCATAGATCGTCTTAAAGTTGCTTATACCGATGCAGATAACCAACGTTCAACTGCCAAAAACACATCATTCCCATCAAACCATGCTTCAGCGAGGGCCAAGCCGGTAGAGAACCAAGTACCTGGTACTTCTTGGACACGCTCAGGGAGACAAGTTCATTTTCCCGACAGATATGGACATGCCTGAATATTCTTATATACGTTTAATTAACTTTTATCCCAAATGCTTTTCTCGAGCTTGCATTCTAAGGGGGAGGTACTGTAGTGATAACATCTAAGCTTTTGTTTTGTTCCCGCTGTGTTTTTCATGCTACGCTTCGCTGCTTGTATATACCGCTGTGTTTATTTAGAAATAGTTGAGTTGGTTCGAAATAAGATAATAACACGACGTACGTCTCTTACTATCGACTTCGCTCTTCAATAATTCGTCCTTCGAGACTGTTACTTTATTAACAACACAGGTTGTTAAAGACTTCCAATCATTAAATTGTAGTACCAAAAGTTCCTTAATAGTTCCTTAATTTGTTTTGACTACAATAAGCCTTAACACTTTATAGAGAGAGGGGTGAGACAGCATATGCGGAAACTACTCAATGAAGCACTTGACACACGAATAGCAAACAATCTATGCGAGTATTGGCTGCAAATGAATGGAACCGGCTTTTTAGTTCTTGCAGTTATAAAAAATTTTCAAACCGAAAAGTTTCTTAGGGATTTCATTTTTAATAGTATAAGTTCTTTAAATATTTCGGCCTTCTACATGTAGGTTCCTTATAAAGTGGTTCCTAATAAAAAAAGCGTGTAAGGCACATCAGTGGCGTAAATAAGAAATTTTATAGAAGGGGCGAGATTTTCCCACAATAATCTAATAAACATTAATATTTTTTCATTGATTCATACATAATATAAAGACATCAGAACTGAAATAAAAAATATTTTGATCTATTTCAGGGCCTATTTTAGTGTGTTTTTTCCCAACATTTTGTGGTCTTGGAAATCCAAAATGTGGTCTTGGTAATTCAAAATTGTGGAATTGGTTTTTTCATTTTAGCTATATTTTTGTTATAAACATGTTTTTCTGTTGATAGAGTTTTGAAACTATATAACATAACAGAACTGTACAAAACATCCATGAATCGTAGCGCAAGTTCCTTGGTCCAAATTAATCTGCTCCAGCAGGAGCTAAAAATATTACAGCCAATCAGCTTTATGCTCTCAAATGGTGTAAAAGCCAATCAGAGCTTGTAATAGACCCCTGAATCTAGCGACAATAACAACAATGGCGGCCAAACAGCCACCAAGCTGCGTGAAAATGCACTAAAAAACTTTGAACTGCTGCAAGCGAAAAAATCTCAAGGCAAAATAAGTAATTTTTTCAATATGTAAGGGTCGTTCTAGATTTTAATCGTATGATAATTTTCTATATTTTTTCAATTTCTTGGCTCAGTGTGCCCTTCAATATTAAAACAAGTATGAATTATAGAGCTTCTAGCAATGTTAACCTTGAACTACTGTTACTGTTGGAGTCCATAAAGAATAGGCTATAATAGAAACATATTTCTAATCGTGTTATATTGAATATTTTTGTTTTACACGTTTTCTACGGCAACGGTCGATATTTTGAAATTCTATGCTTCACATACAGCCTTCTTTTCTTAAAGTGTGGTCTTGGAAAATTTCCATAAAATAGGCCCTGATCTATTCAAATATTCTTATGGTTATAAAGCTTTAAAATCTTTCCTGTCGAATTGTAACATTTGATAAAAAATCGACAACCATGTTAAATTCCGGACTGGATCAGAAGTTTTCCGACAAAATAGAAGTTTAGCTTGACAGGGGGGGGGGGGGGATTTGCCACCTCTGTCTCCCCTCTTTCTACACCACTGAGGACCATGATTATTTTGTAGGAGAAAATTACTCCCAAGATTATTCGATATGTAAGAAAACACGGAAAATTATACTTTGTATGTTTTGATACTTTGATGCTATTTGGGTAGCGTGCGTATAAAAATGAGGGTGCATTTTTCTGCAATTGACGTGCCTTCGTCTAGCAACGCAGGACCTGCTTAAAAGCACAACTCTGTTGACTTTACTTTGAAACAAATCATAGCACGCGAACCATTAATGGGTAAACACAACAAAACTAACATTATGTCGAAAAATTTTATCGGTATCTTTTCAGGTTAATAGCTGGAATGAAGAATCATCCCAACAATTCTGTTGAGAAAAGATGCGATTGAAGGATTAATGAAGTTGGGACCAGAGCAAGAGCACCCCCAGAATATGTTTGAAACAACATACAGTAATTCGTTGTATGTCAACATGAAGAAAAACATGTCATCATTCCTTGAATAATCAAAAGATTTAGAAAGTTTCAAGAAATGGTTGGTAGAAAATTCAGTCCTATCCAAATTTCATGAAGATTTCACAATGATGTAGTTCATAGAAAAAACCACCACTTTATACAAGCATGAAAAAATCACAAGGGCCCTGCCCCCTCCACACCCCACCCCGAATAGCTCTTCCACTTCTAGATGAACCTCAGATTAAATAGGATTTAGAGAAACTGCATTTGTTTATCGTATAGTATTTACTTTATTTTTCTTATGTTTTTAAGATATTAGAAACTAGTTGAATCAGCAAAAACTTTCTAAATGGCCAATTCCAGAAAATAGAGGATGTAGCACTTAGCCTGCCAAGTGTACATATTCCACACGAGTTGATTTTTCTAAGAAAAGTTCAGAAAAATCCAGAAAATTGTCCTAAAATTATATTTGTTATTCAAAAAAAGAATTTCTTCTAAAAAATGAGCGCATTGAGCCATGGCTCCGGGACCCTTTCTTTATTAGCTGATACTTTTGAGATTGTGCAATCGATTTGAACCAGCTACAAAATCATGGTTGTGTGTTGTTCTTCAGGTTGTCACAAGCAGAAATGCGACAAAAATCATGTTATAGTACCACAAGATGTTGCCAAAAAGATAAACAATCGGTTCTAAATTCGGTGGGATATAGGGTGTATTATTAGAGAACTGTCCAATTTTGAGATTATAAATGAGATGCGTAGGATAAATTGGGGCTGGGAGGGCTACAGCCCCCTAATCAGTGGAAATTTTATTGCATTTCAGGCTTCATTCGGAATTCAATGAGGCAATATTATTCGGGTCATCTGCTATGTCAATGGGGAAGATGACTTATAGAGCCCTGAAGGCTCTTGGCCCTGATTACTTCAAGAAACAACTTTCAATCTGGTTACAGGGGTTACAGGGGCTCAGGTCTGGAGTAACCTCGATAACGATGTGAAAGAGGCCTCGTCCCTTTACACATTTCGATGAAAATTCGATGGAAAACCATGAATCTCCTTTTCTTTTCTGATCATAGATTATTGTAAATAGAATTTCATTATATATTAAAACATTTACCAAATTCATTTTAGCATGGCTCTCTGTAATACAGTATGTAGATTTTTTTGGATGGCAGGCCCCGCGCCGCTGATCCTAGGCTGGAGTGGCCATGATCCAAAGCTGTGATGTAAAGAAAGTTGGTGGCAAACCCCTTCTAGCCCCAATTATGGCAAACATTTTGCTAATGCTGTTTTACTTGTGTTTCTGGATTCAATGTGTTTGTTCTGATATTTGGAGAAAGGGTAGGAAAGGTCTTGGCCAAAGAAATACAAACGAGCAAAATTCAGATAGATACAGTGACGCTTCTACCCTTAAAAATCTGGGAGGGCAAGCAGGGGGCCAGATTTCAGTTTGAGGGGCCTTTGCCCTACGCGAAAATGGTTTTCAACGGGATCTAAAGAAGCTTTGTTCGAGGTTACCGTGATTCTGATTTTGATTTTAGTTCTGATTTTGATTGTGATTTTGATTCTTGTTTTGATTTTGATTCTTGTTTTGATTTTGATTGTTATTTTGATTCTGATTTTGATTTTGATTTTAGTTCTGATTTTGATTCCGATTTTGATTTTGAATCTTGTTTTGATTTTGGTTCTGATTCTGATTTTGACTCAGATTCTAAATTTGACTTATTGACCGAGGGGCAAATCACTCTACAAAAATCTCGTACACCTTTCGTGAAAATCCTATGTTTTAGCTGAAAATCCCCAGAAATCCTTTTGTTATTGGGAAAATCACGTACGCTATTTCCAAGAGTTATTGCCCCTCGATGATGATATGGACTAACAAAGAACGATGGTTGTAATTTATATAACGACAAAAATAATAATTCGATATTAGTAATGATATCAGTTACTATTATTTGATTGATTATTATTAACCTAAAATGATGGTGAAAATGATAGGGATGATGTTGAATTGTTGAAGCGGAGTTTATATAAGGTGTAGGACGTATCAAAGGTTGGGGAAGGGGTTGTTAGAACGAAGAGCGATTGCGTTTTTAGAGATATTGTGGGTGGGGCAGTGAGGGGGCTGAAAGCGTCGCTCGATTGGCAAAACCAATGATGATAACGATAATGATCACTCGATGATATCACTGATCAATGGTAAAACAGTGATCAAAGCAGCAGCTAGTCACAGCGACTGAGTCACGTTGCTATTTTGCAAACATTATAAACAGCAAAGGATTTTCGTACTTGATCAATGAAAACACATGCACTTAAGCAGGTGTTCCGCCACTTTCGCCGGCTAAAATAAATATTTCGTGGAATCCGGCTAGTCACGGTTGTAACCTTAACATAGTTGTTTTAATACAAATTTTATGTGATCAAAAGGAAAAATCAAGACATAACCAAAGGCAAGAAACATGAGTGAAACAAGAAGTATCAATCGGGCTTTCCGTTTTAGAATTTACAATTATTTTTCACAAACGGTTTGTGCAGTGCGATTTTGTGGTTATCACAAACATAATGGATGACCTGTAGGAAGTAATCCAAAAACGGCTTACATTTAACCGCTAGCCGCTAGCCCTCAGCCTACGTTAATGATTACCAGTTGTCTGGCAACGGAGTGTATCAATGGCAAGAACTTGTGTACGTTGAGTTTGTAGACCCGAGCATATCTACCGAAATCTGGGCACTAAGTTATGAATGTATAAAATATGAATATACGACATCCTCGTTTGCAACTAACCTTCAGATGTTTCTATTTGTGCTGCAAGCAGGAGGTGCTGGAGGTTTTAACGAATCTCGGCATATCTAAAAATGTGCAAAATACTTTAAAATGCTGCTTTTCCAAAAATCAGAAATATAATTTAAATGCAAATTTACAAAATTTCTAAAAAATCTTCCAATTAAACTTTGGACTCTTATTTAATATTTGTTCATGCAGCCACATGGGCACGTAAAATGCAATATTTAGAATGCAGGTGCCCATTTGGAATGAAGATAAGATGGCGGAATGACCAGGGAGGTTTTACAGAATTTTCCTGTAGGCTTGTTACAGCCACTTGCGACCTTAATCAAAAAATTTCAGAATATCGCTCTCTTTGAATGCAGCGCTTTTGCACTTTTCAAACATAGATCTGTAGAATAAAGTATTGGAACGGCTCTCAGAAGATAGAACCCCACCGAAAGGTTCAGGAATGGGATTCTAAGAGCTTGAAATACAATTTCGTACCGAGAACGCCATGTTTACATCTTTTCTCCTACTGGAGTTAATCAGCAGATTTTCTCTAGATTGCTTCCGAAAAGATGCAAACAAAACTAGCAATTTCAAAGACCACAAAAGTCTCAAAAATGATTGTGAATTGCAAAAATTCTGTGAACGCAATTCCTTAAACTGGTCAAACCGTTGTATGTTATCTCAGGGAAAAAAGCATTTTACCAGAGAATCTAGATAAGGCTCACCCCCCAAAAATGAGCAATGTCCCAACCCTGCCTATCAAGTTCTCTAATACGCACTATGTGGATCATGGTTGACATTTTCAAGACCTTCTTTTCCATAAAAAGCCTTATTTCTGTGAACATGCTAAACGCATGCGACCAAGTATCCTCATCTGCAGATTTTGTTAGAACATAGGGTTCCCATTCATTGCAGGACATCACATAACAATTGCATCATTGCGCTATGATTGCCGATCTTTGTGTGTTTTGTCGCTAGGTTGCAGAATTATATTTGCCGTTAGATTGCCGCCGTTAGCCGTTTAAGATCTTTTTTAGTCGTTTGCCATGAAGTGATGAATTAGAAGAAGTGTAAAAAAACATTAGAGGGTTGGAGAACAGTTTTTACCGTATTTATTGTGAACGTTTCTGCGAGCGACCTACGAACTCACTTTGGTAAAACCCCCTTTTAAGTGGTTTTAAAAGGGTCCTTCTACTCTCCCTTCGCCACTGGATAGATGTGTCTGAGCACGTGCAGAACAATCTCTTAGGCAAACGGGTAAATGGGTGAACGGAAAAGTTTTGATGGTTTAGAGTGAAGATTTGAAAAATATTTCCAAAAAATTGGAATTATCTCTCCAGATGTATTTTCTAAGCAAGGGTTTAATATAGGGGAGGGAGTGGGAGTTATTTACAGCCTTCTGTAAGTGTATTTCTTGGAAATTTGAATAATGCAGAATTGAGGGCTTACATCGTTTCCTAACGTGTTCTGAAATAGGCCATCTTAGAATTTAATGATGACGAAACTTCTTGTTACCAGATGAAACACATGTAAAGCGTCTGCAGTCTGGGACATCAAACGCTGCAATTTGGTACATAGGCTTAAAATGGAACAGCATCAAAGCGTAAAAGGCTAGTAAACTGTTACCATGAATAAAAACAGAATATGGCCCGAAAGCTACTTTCTGCATTAACTACACTAAAGTGTTAGACTGTCAACTCTATCAATGAGCTGTAGACTTTTGTCCAAAGGTTTACGAAAGTTTTCGCTGGGGATTCTCAAGTTTAGCAGCCCGCGGCAACTTCTTCCCAGTCATTTATTCGAAGAGACAGGGAAAGGTGAAGAGAGATGAAAAACAAAACAGTTTAAGAGATTTCGACAGGATTGAAATAACAAATAAGAGACATTAGCAGCCTAAATTGGTTACAGTAATTAATAGTTTGGTGAATTAAAGACGCTGGAATGACATCTTCTCATTAAGTCAATCTGATTGGTGAATGTAAGTGGGTCTATCCAATCAACTAGTTTAAACTTCTTTGAAAGTTTCTTTGAGCATGCATTTCCGACAATGTCTTCTTTCCAAAAGTGTAATTTTGCAAAACAAATAGTTCATTGAATGACTTATCTACTAAAACAACGAACGATTTGGCATCGGTTTGTTGCTCAACATTTCAAGAGACATTCCTGTTATAGCAAATGCCCATGCATGGTTACAGCGACAGCTAGTTTTCTTCAAGAATTGACAGCAAACATTCCGTAAGAAGAGACATAAAAACCAACCAGGGACGTTTGCAGTTAAGGTGGGAGAGGGGAGGCAAGGCAATTCAAAATAGGTAAAGCTTGGTTTCCACTATGAGTTAACGTGAGTTAATTTGAGATAATTTTGTGATCTGACATGGTTTGAAAATTATCTCAAGTGAAAACCGAATCGATACATGGGTAAATTTTGGGTTAGCTCGCGTTATCTCAAGCTATTTCACACTATCTCAAGTCAACTTGAATTTAGACCATGAGTCTAAATTCTAAATTTAACAAAGAATTGTCTCACGTTACCTCATAGTGGAAACCAAGCTTAATAGACAGAAACAAAGATAAGCGCTTTCAAAATTGTTGCATCTTTTTTTGACTACTAACTACCAAAAATGATTTTTTACCAAATTGAATCAAAATTTTACCGATGGATGCAAAAATATGGGGGGGGGGGGGGGTGTCATACCCCAAACCCACTGGTTAATCCGCCCCTACATATCTAATTTGAAATTATCGAGCAGCTGCAGTACATACATTTTGTAAAAAGTTAGCACGTTATTGGGCTTTTTTAAAAAGAGCAAGAATAGAACGAGGTGCAAAGGCCTTAAATATGCCATATTATGTGCAAGTCATACGCTAAAAGTGGAACATGGTTGCTTATTTGTAGCAAAATCATTTTACTCACATTCATGGTTTCTTGTGACCATTCACGCTTTGTATGTTCATATTCACACTTTTTTATATTCACATTCACGCAGGGGCGGATCCAGAGCAAATTTGAGGGGGGGGGGGGTAGTTGGTAGTAGGGGCGTTGAAAAATTTTCAAAATTGGTGACGAGAGTATGCTGTATACAACGAATTCAGACCCATTTTCCGAATAAACAGCATAACTTTGAGGTAGTCTTTGAAGCAAATTAACCTATCGGTTTCAAAAAAAACCTTTTCATCTGATTCCCAGTCTTCAAAAGGGGCGCACAATTTCCAAACAAGGGGCTCCAGACTTACTTCAACTCGTTGAAGGAGGGGCAACTGCCCCTAGTTGCCCCCCTTAAATCCGCCACTGCATTCGTGCCTTTTTCATTCATATTATTCATTTAAGTTAATGAATTATTTAAGTTTTCAACAGGTGCCAGCCATCACCTTTGGGGTTTTTTTGGAAACCAATGTATGTGCTCTTTTTTTTCTTGATATGCTATGGGGACTGTGATCAACCGTCGATAGCAATAAATTTGTAACAAAAGGCCTGTGTAAGACGTTGTTACCTTCAACAAATATGTAGCGTCTGATCTGGTATGTCTAACATCTGGTCTGGTATGATCTGGTGTTTCATATGAAAAGCATAAGCGTTTTCAAAGCAATGTTCCATGTTTTTCATACTTTGCCTACGAATACTAGCCAAAAGAAGATAATTGGAAATAACCTTATTGTTGTAGTTTCTATGTAGCTGGCTGGACGAAGGGGGCGGGGGCCACTTTTTTGCAAAACAATAAAGTTTTATTCAAAATCTTTAGTTATGGGTGTTAAATTTTCCCATGCCCCCCCCCCACTTTTCAACCTTGATGTTCGGTTATTCTTATGAGTTTCTTGCTATTTTATTGTCAGTTTGTGTTGCTGCTTTGCTCCTGTTGCTCGCAACAATTGTTTTTATTAAGATTTCAAATAATTTTAAAAGTTCTAATTTGTCAGCAATGGCACGGCACGATGTGCATTCTTTAGCTTATGTACTTGATTGTAATTATGATTATGTTATTGTTGGGTTGGATTATCTCAAATTTAAAAAAGATATGGACTTTTTCAAAACTCTATTTTACCCCTTCGGAAGGAGGGGAAAAGAGTGACGGAAGAGTGACTTTTGAAAGAGAGGTATGTAAAGACAAATTTCATGCTTGCTTCATGCTTTTCTCTCTCGGCTTTGGAACTTGGTTCAGAACTGTTTAGTTACTAGCAAACGAAAAGAGGTACTTTTGTATGGTATTGTATGATTATTGAATGTTAGTTGTAACGATAGTGACAAACACTGTTTCAGACTAACTTGAAGCATAAGGATTGCATAAAGCTGTTCATATGCTGCAAATGTTTTCGAAAAACTGTATTTTTTGGATCATTTCAAGTTTCGTTCGTATAACCGTTGCTTTTATTTTAACATTAATTTTTCTACAACAACATACTATAAATTGTTTCTAAGGCCTCGAAAATAGCAGTGTTGGATTATTTTTCTAGTAGCACTGCTTGGAAAAAGAGAACATTTCCAATATGCATTGTTTTCTCTTTAACTTTTTCAACTGAAGCTGGGCATGTGCTTATGGTATTTTTAATTTTTGGCAAATAGAGCCTCGATGTTCTGATAGAAATGTGTTCAACTAAAATAGAGTGTTTTGGTTGTCACATTGTGCTAAAATGCTCCTTTTTTGGCACTTCCTTCCTTTTCCAGTGACAAAGCACAAAAACACATTGCTCCAAGATACACCCTTTTTAAAAGAACAATTTTCTAAGAACAGCTGAGACTGAACTATTGTAATATGTTATATGGTCCATGTCGTGAAACTCCTTTAGAAATTTTATTTTATGAACGAGGGGCTTTTTCCGAATAGGGATGCTTTTTCGGTTAATTTTCAAAGTTGTTGTCCAATAAGGATATCTCACCCACTTTGTTGGCAAATGAGGCCCGAACACCCCCCCCCCCTCTCTAGAGCACACTAGCTTGCAATTGCACTGCTTACACCCACGTAATTTAAGAACAAATTAAGAACAATTCAGCCTAAGATTTTCGCAAGAAATTAAAAACAGCGAGCTTGCACTTCAATTTACTTGATTTTATAAAAAAGAATGTAAAGTACTAAAAGGTGCTTCGTGAAAAGTTTCCTAGCCAGGTTTCATCGGAAGGGGAGAGGGACATCTTCTCAATAAACGAAACACACTTCTCTTTAATCGTATCGAATTTTGTTATAAAGTTTTTACATTATTGCAGAGTTATGCTTCTGTATAGAAACGTTGACAAAGTGACAGCCAATAGCGGGAGATTACAAATCTAATTTGTTGGAAATGGTCAGGGTTTTGCTCCAAACTGATAAGATGGCTCAATTTAATAACTTGGACATACAAGGCCACTGTGAACTCGATGATATTTACTCCACGTGGATATGCTGATGACCCTTCATGATCTTGCATTTCTGTGTCTCTCATTTATTCTTTCATTCAATTAAAAAAATATTGAAAGGGCGATTGTTCTCACTTATCGTTCATAACCACTAGTAAATCATGTCTGTGTAGAGAAAAAGCCCTTTCATATGCCAAATTATGTATTCAAGTTTATTTCTCGGCATCTTATATACTTTCAAAATTTTATTTTATTCATCATAAAACGACAAAAACAAATTTGTTAGCTCAAGAGGTAGGCGGTCATAGAACGGGGCGGGCCAAAGGGCCGCCTGTTTTGATATTGTACGGGGGTTCTTCACAAATTATCATTTGATTGACATTTATTGTCTTTATTGACGCTTATTGTTTTCAATTGAATCTGTCTGATTGGTTTATTGTCTAATTTAGCCAATCAGCGGCGTGATCCCGCGTGTCCCTGTTTTGCATTCGAAAAAGCATGATCGAACAACAGCGGTGTTAGAGGTTATTATCCCAAATGTCTGGAAAAAGCGTTTCTGTTTAACATACAATCAGCTTAAAATCCGTAACAAAATACAAACTGATATCTCGAGATTTCCAATTCTGATATCATCGCCGTTTATCAAAAGGTATGTAGAACTTTGTATCTGCCTCTTTTAATTTTACAAATTGAAAGTCGTAAAGAAATAGCTTATTCATGTCTCGGTGCCTCCTTTCAGAATTTATTCTCAACTGCGGGGGAAAATTACGATGAATGATTTCGGAACAAAAACAGGCTGTCATTTTAAAGCATGTACATAATATTGAACGATACAAGCTCTTATGATTGATCCCAGTTTCTTTGTTTTTTGTTTTGTTTTCGAATTCCAGTTTGTCTTTTCCATACAAGAATTCATGTCAGGGGTAGCGATTTGTCTGATGGCGTTGTTACAACCATTTCCTGTGAAATTCAACACGCAAAGCAACACCATTTTAACTGGTTTTAACTCCAACCTACAACGTTCGCGTATTGTTAACAGAACTAGAACCAAATTTTGCTCTGCTATGTTGTTTTAGTGATGATTCTGTTTATGGGATTACGGTTTACAACTTTTTTGAATAGCTCACTGACATGTTGATTGACCTCTTAACTTTGAGCCGCAATGATAATGAAATATTTGATTTAGAGAGAGCGACGACAAATTCAGGTTATCGTATCATTGTTGTAAACAATCCTGTCTATACCCACCTTTACCAAAGTCTTTTATTCATGTTTCCCATCAATGTTAATTTAGGCCGCTCCACAACCTTGAAATATTGTACAAAGTTTGTGAATTTATTTTACTCAGTCCGTCATACTTGATCGTCATCGGTCGCCAAACAAAATTTTCTAAAAGAGTAATTCGATAAAAGTTGAGTTATTTATGTTTAATGTTGTAAATTGAAAAGCGAGATGGCATAGAAAACAATAATGATAATGTCTGCGATGGACGTGAAATGCGGTGAGCCAGAAAATCAGCATTTATCACCATGAAGTAAACAAAGTGTGTGTGATTGAGTGAGTAGCGAAGGAAATTGTTTTGGCTTTACGAGTAAGCAAAAAAATTCACTAACTTGTTTATGAAAAATATACGAAATTAAATCTTTATTGGAAATTTTCGTTCCACTTTGTTAGATAATTTAATGTTCGCTTGAAAACTTTTTGGAATCAGGTCATTGTCTCAAGTAGTGTTTTTGCTCTCAACAAGCTCTACTTCATTGATTATCAATTTAATGTTTTTGCTACTCTGGTAACTAACGGTGCCACCATTTACTTGTAAATTAAATTAGAATATGTCTTGTGCTTTCCAAGTTTCTTGCCACTGTATTCATTTTTGTGAGTTTCACAAATTTCCATAATTTTTTAGCAAATCTAGAAGGTACTAGAGAAATGTTTAGATGTTGAGTTTGTGCAGCTTATAACTTCACCTTAGTTGGTTCCACAGCCTCTAATGCCAAGCAGCTTTGTTAATTCAAATTCATCAATAAGTAATAGGATGGGATAACAAGATTTAGCAGCAAAGCTCTGCCCAGAATGTGAAATCTAAATTCAGTTTTGAATATTTGAATTATGCACCTGCTACCAGTAAATACCACTGAATTGTCTTTCTATACTGACCAGATATCTACATTCTCTTATAGAATGAGTTGATCTTTGATGGGGACTTGTTTTTGTGGCTTGTCAGAAAACTGAGAAGTCTTTGCAGTTCTTGTTATCGTTGTTTCAAGGATTAGTCTGAAGTGTATTTATGGGAGAAAAAATTATGTTGTTAAGAGGCACTTACAGTACTTAAAAACAAATTTAAATCAAAACTTACTAAATCTCATATATGGTAGTTACATCTTCCCATATATTAAATTTGTAAGCAAGCTAAAAGCTGTATCATCTCTTATCTTGGAGCAGATATCACCATGCAGATCAGTGTAATTTTTCAAGTCATTAAGGAAATGTGATTATGATCAGGCTCAAAAGAGGAAGTGATAATCCCAAGGTTGATTGACAGCTTTTGTCCACAGATATGATTTCAAATGACAATAGCAACTAACCAGTCTTAATCCTTCAACTTGGATGTATCTACTCATGTTCTGTGGAGACAGTGGTAAGGGTAGTTAGACAGTGACAGAGTTAAAAACCTGTCTGATCTCCCATTTTCTAGGCCTAGAGTGATTTGTAAAAGCCTCACCTCCCAATTTCTTTAAAATGCAAAGATGCTAAAATCTTAAAACAAAAATCTTAGAATTTCACCTTTGTACAAAACCTAGGGTACAAAAAAACTGAGATTATAAGAAGTTTGCTTAACTGTTTTTCTCTTAGACAAAGGGAACTCTTCAAGGTAGAATTATCCACTCCACATCCTATGGCAGTGCCAGCCACTAGGCTCTGGGGGACAAAACAAAAAAATTTAGGCCACACCCCTTTTAGCACCAGAAAATGCCCTTTTACCAATTTTACCTGAAGGGAACACCCATGACTAATATTTGGCTATGTAAAGGTATATAGGATTATATCACTAAAAGTATGTTACCAAAATATTACCACTTACCTAACACTTTCTTATCAAATTAAGATGAAATACAAAATTGATTCTGCCGAGCCAAATCCAGCCCAGCAGTATAGTTTTAGTGGCAATCGGACCAATAGGGCTGGTACACAGATATGAACAAGGGGAGACACTTGTTCAAATATTGGGGGGTAAGCCTATTGTTTTAATAAGATGATGTCACATTTCCCATTGTTTTAGGACAAAATACTATTGTCCTTTAAAGTATTGGGAAGGAGGTTGCCCCCCCCCCAAGTTTCTGCCACTGGATACGAACCCACTTTCACATTGGCTCAACCCCTCTGAATTATCTGACTTGCCTGTATACCTAACATAGTACACCTAACACAGTACCAATGGCCAGAGACAAAATTTGTTGTCCATCCCTAGCTAATCTTTTCTTTGACAAAATTTGCCAGTGTCTCCTTCTTTAAATTTATTGTGTAGAAAATAATTCCTTCTCTTTAAAGATATTGCCAAACTTCAAAGAAGTTAATTGTATGAAGTGTATATTATGCCTTAAACAGCCAATACAGACTGTAACCAGACAAGCTAGACATCCGAGTATTGCAACACTGTTACAAATGCTACCACTGGTGTGGTCAGAAGTTTTTCTGTAGGTATCCTGTTAATGAGCTACCTGCTGTCAAAAGATAAGTTTTTACAAGTTTGAAGAAATTTTGTCAGAGATGTGGCACTACAGTCAGGATTCATATGAAATTCTTTTATAGTAACAAATAATTGCAAATGGTTGATGTCAAGTCACTTTTTATGAAAAGGTTGCTTTGGTCTCCCTTGCCCCTCTTATCAAAGCATTGTCATTTAAGTTGTACCAGTACTTTCATTTTTATTAAGCCAAGAGTGGTGTAAAATGTATTCAAGATTAGGTGATGATGGCAAACAAAATCACAGTGGCAATGCTGATGGTGATCACCATGATTATTATTATGAGCATAGATATGCTTGTTAGTTTGTTGCTATTTTTTGATTTGCATCCTTCATATTGACCCATTGCCTCTCAGTTGCTTCTCCCCAAAGTGCTAGCGTAAAACTTCTTGCGCAGTGTCCTCACCGTTGCCAAGGAAGTCCACATCTTAAAATTCAACTGCAAGCAAACACGTAGTTTTCCCTTCATTGCTGCAAAATGTTGCCTAGTTTTACTGCGGTTGTAGATTGTAGATCGCCCCTGGGAAGGAAAACTGTATTAATGTTACTGTTTGTCGTTTGCAAAGCTTCATCAACCCCTAAAGCGTTTGTGGCTATTTTTGAAATCAAAGTTGAGCGACCCTTCTTAGTCAGACACCAGGTTTGGTTACATTTTTGGTTGATGTTTGTTGAGGGTACAATGCAGTGTCTTTTTGTGGTTGCTGGCTTTGTGACAACGCTGTCAGTTTATTCTTCCTTCCGAATTTTTACTTTGGTCCAATTCCAGAATAGCTAGCATGACACCTGATTCCTTTGAAAATTATTATGAAAAAGCCCTATTGTTAGTTACAAGATTTATTGCCATTTTTTTGCTGGAAGCGTGCTGTGGACCAATATGATGTAGTCAAAGCAACTAGTTTTCCTTGACGAAAGATTTGCGTAGACAAATCCTCTTCAATGAGTACCTTTGAACTATCAATGTCCAAAGGTGCAAGGATGTGAATCTTCCATATTTTTACGTTTTTGCTAATAAGCCTCCTCTCGTTACGTTTTCACAAAAATTTGCTATTACATTTTTCGTCCGGCAACATCTATACTATTGCTTTTTGTTCGAGGAGTAAGTCAATTTGAAATTCGCAAGAGTTAGATGCAGCAAAGATGAAGATGGTCGGAATATTTGGCTGCTGTAAAGCTGTGAAGTTGCCATCAAGAACTGTAGCAGTGTGACCTGTCCGTGTTTACTATCCTAGAATGATTGATAACTTTAACTGGCTATCGCCCTTTTAATTCCCGTAAAACCATCTGATTTTGAGACAGACTGTCATTAAGTTGAGTATTAGCCTTTTCAAAGAACAAAGTCTACCACAAAAAGGTAAATTTTACGAACAGTGGCTTTATTTCTGGTTGTATCAAGGCATAAAGTTAATTTATTCGACACTATCGATAAGTAACATACATCTTTAATTGTACCCGGTTCTTGATGCTACGATCAGTGGGTTTGCCTACGGCCTCCATGCATACCACGGGCAGCTTTTAGGCCATCGGGACAATGACACCCCGAGATTAACTCCAGTGGACTGGCTTCTCATTCGAAAATTAACAGGATGCAGAGTATTATGGTCGGATAAGAGTACTTTTTAGAAAAATACTCCAAAATTTCATAGGATTAAGGTTTGTCTTTCGACCTTAAAGATGAGGCTTTGTTAGTATTCGTGAATCTCATTTCCGGCTATGAATCCGTGAAATCTTCATACTGTTAAAGATGACTTTGTCAAGTAGAATATTGTGGGTATTTTTAAGGTAGCCTGCTTCAGAATGCTTGTGATATGATAATTTACGAGTTGCGAGTTGCCGGTTGCAAGTTGGCAGTTGCGAGTTGCCGGTTGCGAGTTGCCAATTGCGAGTTGCTAGTAGAAATTTGACAAAAAGTCAAATTATAGAGAATCTAAGCATAAATGGACATTTGATGAAAACAGCCATGCAAAGACAATGGCCTGTGACATGTGCCACACCATATTTGGGTAATCTTATCAAGGTCAACAGGAAGCACTGATATATGATTGTGATTGGCTAGAATTTGACAGCAAGTGGCTTGAGCCATACTTGAATTTTGGAACAAAATGTGAATGAGGAGCAGGATGTCAATCACTTTGCAAATGAAAAGTCCCTCAGACAACTTCAAATTAATTCATTTACTTTTGCTCTGATGAAGCCATCACTGATTTGTGTGTTTGTTGTTGTTTATTCTCGTCGCGTTGCAGTGTTGCTTATATACTACTATTTCAAATTAATTGCCATGTTGAGTTTTTACAAAGAGTTGAATGGAAAATGATGGCACTTATTTCACTCAAAATGAGAAATCTTGGGATCAAGATTTTCTTTGAATCTGGTTTCTCAGATGGTAATCATTGCTTGAAATGACAATACAGCATCTCAGAGGATAGTTAAGCCTTTCAACTAAACTGTGATACAAAGCATTTGATTTCAGAGAGTTGGTTATGATCTAGTTGTGAAATTTTTGCATACCAAGCAACACATCTGCAAGCTTTGGAACCTACATGCAGTGGTATAGGTACAACCTGGGAGCACCGAGGGCAGATGCCCCCACGATTTTACAATTAAGAAGTACCCTTTTTGTTTCAAGAAGCTTTAAATTTGAGCTTAGCATAATGGCAGAGTGCCCTCGTGAAGTGTGGGGCCTCCACAAGTTGGATGCCTCCTACTATTGCCCTGACTCCATTATAATTCATGCTTCTAAACTAAGACAAGAAATTAAGAAAATTTCAGTATTATAATGCATAGTTTTCATCTTGAATCAAGATACTTTTTATGGCAAAATGTGTACCTTTTTGGCCCTGTCGACCCAACCCATTTAATATATTTGATAAAATATCTAGTCATTACTTTCATTGTTGAAAATTACAACTTTACATTTGGTAATCTCTAAAATGAGCTGCTTCAGTGATTGATGTTAAGCCAAAAAGTGTCACTAGAGAATAGCTACAAATGTTGTGACAACAGAAGCACATTTCGTATGAGTACTCACTTCAGGCAAAATACGTCAATCTCAGAAGTAGCTTCCTGTGGAAAAAATATAACATATATGTACCAGATGTCCGAAAATGATGTGTATGCTCAGCCTTTCCTGGATCATATACTGTAATGATCAGTCATAATAATCAGTTTGTAGCACAAAAATCAACTCAAATGTTAACTCATCTCACTAGCATCTGCTAAGTACAGTTACAGTGCAGGCTAGTCTGCTATAGGATTTGTTTCTTGACTTGCTTTGAAAGGTTCTATATAATTTTGCCAAGTGCTTTTTAAGAACAAATGGCACCAAAAGCGGTTTTAAACCAGATACCTAATTGCAACACTCTTTATTTGTTTTAAATCACCTATATTAACTTGTTGTAGTGCAAACTATGAATATATGGTCTTTCAAGTAATCTGTTTTGAACAGTATAGAAATTCTGCATTACTCTCAGCTGTAGAGCAATTTATATTGTTTTTCTTTTCTTTAGTAAAATCTTTTCATTCAAAGGTACACATGGGGGGACCATTATGGAAACAAGATCACACTGACCTTTTAATGCCATCCCTGCCATTTAAAACTGGGGGAAGTTTTCAAATTGCATTTTTTAAATTTTATATTTGTAATAGATTGTACACTTGGCATTACACTTTTTTCCTAATTCTTTGATATAATAACTGTTATACTTTGGGTAAAAAGAATGAACTGACATGATGAAAAACCAACTCGCGACTGACAACTCAAAACTCGCAACTCGCAGCTCGCAGCTGACAACTCGCAACTGACACTTCGCAACTCGCAAAATATAATCCCTCAAAATGCTTAGAACAACAATATGCAAACGGTTTCAAAATGTCCAATTACATTTTCGTCTTTAACAGTCTTGATTTCCCTGTGTTTTCCTAAAATGTCGTGTACTTCTTTCTTTGGCTCCTTCGTAGTGCACCACATCTGTATCAAGCCGTAATCTGGTTGTTTCAGATTTAGTTTTCATTTGGCTTCGACACGTCTGGAATCAAATTTGGCAGCGACCCTATTCCGAACCCGTCCACTGTTTGCCCCTGTGGCAAATCGTGTGGTTTTGGCAAACTGTCTCTACAATAGAGACTGAACAACATTTGTAGCGACTTTCAGAGCTTCTTGGCACCTATCCAAAGACTATTGGCTAGATGCTCTATAACATGACTCTACAATTTTTATTTTTCTTTATATAATATATAATCTACTTTTTGCGTAACGTTTTATCAAACATGCCACTCTTGGTTGATCTAAGTTGATACATGTAGACCTGTCTCATTTTCGAGGTATATTTTCTCCCTTGAAACAAGAAGCGAAGTGGAGGGGAAGCTTATTCTGTCTCCCGGGCTGTTTGAAAGGGGACTCACATTGTACAAGGTGTAAATTGAATCCGTGATAGTGCCATTCCATTGAATCCAACTTGGTGGTTGATATTTGTTACAGACCATTTGTCTCCCCGCATCAGCTGATTTATACTGTGTAACAATTTGTTCCAGGACCTTGATCACTGAACAAACTTCATCCTGCTTTTTCAGCAAAGAAAGAGGACCAGAGTTTCAGTCAGGAAAAACCAATGGTCAGTTTTTGTAATTAAGTTAAACGATGGATTCAACTTGCAACTTGGATTAACAATCTAGTAAGAGAGGGTAGTATACAGGTCAAAAAGTCAGTGCATCCGAAAAGGATAGTCCTTTCTTTTAACTCCACGTCATGCATGTCAGCGTGTTGGTTGGCTGAATAAGCGAATCTTCGGTCGCACAGGGGCTGGGACCGCTCTATTCGGACCCAGATTAGAATTTTAAATTCGAAAATCGGATGTCTATGTAAATTCGCTATGTCTGTTGTGTTCTTTTCTCCTGGCACTCCTTTGCGAAGTCTGAACGTTATGGAAAAACGATCGCATAAATTCGCCTATTTTCGGAACATTCTTTGGCCCAGGTTGCACAACCAACCCGGAATCTGCAAGGGAATTTCGTGCGAAGAAGGGTTCATTCGCTAATGAACCTTGTAATCGGTTGATTAGAAAACAAGCGGCGGTCGTATTTGTTGTGGTCGCGGCCTAGTTGATCCGAATTGTTCAGAAATCATGCAAAAGTTGAAAACAAAAACACTGTTTTCATCACAATGATTAGTTTGCTTTATCCTTTAAACTTGAATTCAGATGTCTAAACGCGTACGGTTTCTACCGGTTGCCAGAGGACCCTCGTTTCCGGAGATACCTATCCTAAGCGTATGGCTGTTTCTTAACTTATAAACTTTCAATTTCGTTAGTATAAAAAGAACATGCTTTTCTTTTCTTATCGCAATAAGAACGCACGCCTAATATCGTGATCCCCAGGGGTAGACATCCATACTTGAGTTATAGAACAAAAATTTGCATTGATATTCAAATTCCGATGTATTTCTTGTGCATTTGAAAAGAATCCTTCATCATGTGGGTCTAAAAGCTTGGAACCCACATCCCTACCCCCACTTGGGAACTCTCTACGCTGCAAAAATTTAAAAATCACCTCAAAGTACATTTGAGAATCTAAATTTTACTAAAATACGACTTTCTGGAAGATCGGCTGCACCCTTTTTATCAAATTGCATTCATATATTTTTCGTATGCTTTTATATTTTAAGTTTTTGCTGAGGGAAATTTTCGTGTATAAACAATATATAATGATAATAATTGAAGCTAATTGGATACGTTTTCGGAAGTATGCATTTGATCAGGTTGTGATTCTTTTGCTTGCTAGCAGCAAGCCAGCCGCAAAGGCGACCAGGCTACAATCTTGGAACTCTGTTTTTCGTAAGAGTGTTATTAAATCATTTTCATGGAAGCTTGTAAACTGGCCAACCCGCATGTTTTTTCAGAGGCTAACCATCAGTGTCTGAGCGGTTTTCATTGACCACAGTTGTCCCTAACCATGTTTATTGTGCCTCGTTCTGAAGCCCTATACAAATAGACGAGTTACTATTTCTAGAGCGTCTTTAAGAACACAGCATGAATGGAAGAGTTTCGATGAATCTATAAAAGTAATGAGAGTGATGGTGCAAATTGAGCTTGTGGGTCATGTCATTTGCAAGGAACAGACAAAGGTAAAAACAAGGACAAAGAAACCCAAAGAGATTGCCTGCATGTGAATTTCGAAATGGCAGAAGAATTTTGCAAACCAACTAAATTGGATTGCAATAATTACAGTATTTTGTTTTTCCTGTTACATAGGCCTCAATAACAGATCATTCACTCTGCTAGCAGCTTAGATAGCAACAGAGGGAAGTCCTTCCTTTTCAATGTCGTGCCGTCTTTTCTATCTACGGGTCATCATCCGTGTAAAAGGTCTCGTCCCTTTTTCAGATCGGAAATCATGTTGCAACTCGCATCTTTCTGCTCATAGTACAAAGAAACCTTAAAGTCTGGATCGAATTAGGATAGGGTATCTGGTAACGAAAGCGAGGGGCATTTCACTTCAAAAAATCCCGTACATCCTATCTGAAAATCCAAAAATAAATCTGAAAATCCTTTAGAAATCCGGAAATCCCTGCAAATCTTCTTGAGATCCTAAATCTACTCAAAAGTTCCATTAGTTACGACTTTTTTACCAAATCTTGGCAGAAGTTTGGGAGGTGAATAATCAGCTAAATAGTGCGAAAACTTCAGCAATGCTCAATAAATACAAAAAAAACGTAGAAGTATAAAGAGAGGGTGCTAACATTGAGGTTGCTGCGCTGGAGCTTTTTTGGTTGCCATAACTGCCATCAGCACATGCTTAGTACGTTCAGTATCCTGAGATCAATCATAGAGATGGAGCAAAAATGATAGAGCTACAATATTGTTTTGGGAGGAAAAGGGTGATTGGAAATTACAAGGGGGACCTAAAGTAGTAAATTGAAAAAAATTCATTTTGTCTGGACAATTTTTTCCCTGATATGGCAAGTCTTCCATCATTCTGTAATTTTGTCTCTGTTCTCTGTTCGCAACATTGCAATCCTTAGGTAAAATTCTAATCTTTCATTTGCCATATATAACCCATTTTTATATATTTAACCGTTTTAGCTTTTCTCGGGTATTTCATGGTGTTCTTTTAGGTTATGCAGTTAAAATTTAAAAAAATTCTAGAAATATGAAATTTATGACGTCTCACGTCACGACGTCAAATCTCTTTATGACGTCATACTTGAGAACTTTTCTAGACGTTGTACTGTGTTCAGTAGTAAGGCATCACCGCTTTGATATCGTTCAGTTAAAAAGATTAACGATTAGTTTACGATACATTTACACATTTTTAATGGTATTTAAGAATGTTTAACGTCCATGAAGAATCCCTGGAAAGTTAAAAAAACCAAGAAATCCAGAAATCCTTATCAAATCTGTTCGAATATCCGAAAATCCTTATAGGGATTTTTGGGATTTTAGACATCCCAAAAATCTCATACGCTATTTCAGGTAGTGAAATGCCCCTGGAATGAAAGGTTTCAAGTTTTGCTCTTGTATATTATCATGGAGACAACAAAAGTATGTGGAAATGTAGGCATTTTCAAAGTTACAAGCGGAAAGGGTATAATTGAGGATGACATCATATTGGAGATGGTGTAGAGTTGAAAAAATAGGGTCGGATATCGCGGTACACCGCCAAGCTGGCATGCCAGGGATGCTCGGTGCATTCCTACTTGTAAATGCAAGTTCGAAAACACGTGGCTTCAGTGCATGCTCCGTCGCATCATGTTCAATAGAGAAGGTCGGGCATATGTTGGCTCCTTTGACATTGGATATTGATTTGGTTGAGCGTTTCTTTGTGGTTTTCTGAATATTGAGCCTTCAATTGGATTAGCTACAAGCTCATCTTTTGCTTTAGGCGGTTCTTTCCCAGAAACTTTTAAGTTTTGGAATCATTTTGCAACGGTAAACAGGCTGACTTTAGATCGCACTCTGCCCTAAAAAGACTCTGAATTGAAGAATTGAATTGAAGAAATGCGGTAATGGAATTGGCAAAGAAAGTGATTCAGGGAGAGGCAGAGATGCCGACTAGTTTCAAAATTTAAACAGTTTTGTTTGCAAAAAAATACTTCGAATTTATTTTTTTCTCTTCTTGTATTATACCTCTTTCTTACGGATTAACGCTCAATTGACATGTCAGTTGTTCGAGTTTGCAATGCATGATTTTGGAGAGGCTTGCTTAGTCTGCAAACATTTAGAAGTTCAAGGGGCGCTACGTAGTGGAAGGAGGTGCACCTATGCAATATAGGACTTTGTACAAAAGAAGGTTCCTGTAAAGAAAAAATCTGGTGTTTTTGAGGGTAGTTACCACCCGTTCCGACACCCACACCCCTCTTTGGCCTGTAACCAGACAGCCAGGCAACACCATTAGCCCTGGACTTGGTTGATCTACAATGAAACAGTGACTAACCCCTAACCTTTATTTGCCATCTAGACACGGCCACATTCGTTTTGAGAATTATGTTTGGTTTCTGGTTAGAGGAGTCTAGCAAACATCCGCAATCCACTGACAGGGATGAGCAGATTTTGGAAAACCGAGCGATGATCTATAATATACAAGTTACGATTTGTAATATCTTTAAATCATCGCCAGGGCTCAACCGCTTGAAAGAGTATGGTGAGCGATAAATTCTTTAGATGAAGCAATTGACACCTAGATCTTTCGGTGAACACATCTCAAGATTGTAACAAGATTTGGATCAAATTCCTGTGCTTAGATATGGTCGAGGAGGTGCAGATGTATTGTTTTAATTGTTATACATTGAAACATTTCTTTATATGGTTAGAATATTTTGGATGTCATTCTATGATAACCAATCATATCAACCATCGTAGATTTCTGTTTTTGTCTTGCAGAAATTTTTGGACTAGAAAAGGAAAAGACACCCGACCTTTGGTTTAGAGTGTGAAAATAAGAGGTAGCTATTGTCTTTGCGTTACTTTGCAACTGATGTTAAGTAATTGCGTTTAGAATGATGTTCTGATTTTAGACATTTTTAGCAAATCGTTGTTCAGCTGACAAATTTTTCGTGATTAGCTTTCTTCCCGTTATTTCCAAAAAGCTGATTGTGGTGGGCCAATAATGTACATAAGATTTTGTAAAAACAACAACGGCATAAACAGAACCGCTTTCATGTTCTTAAGACCCATGTTTATAAGACTTGTGTTCATATTGCTCATGGGGGGCGTTGTTCAAGGTGGAGCACTTCAAGAATGAAGGGAAGATTCAGGTTTTTGACACGCCCTTTTCGATTTTGGAAAAGGCAGTTCAAGAATTAAGAGTTATTGACGGTTAGTTCATGAAATGTTCTTTGGCAGTAAGTGAACCTCGATTGCATTTAGAAGGCTTTCAGGAGCCTAGCAACATTCACACCATTCCTTGTGCCTGCACTGCGCTGCGCGATGGATATCGAGCCGCATCGTCAAGACATAACATCTCCTTTGGCTTGGGAGAAAAACAGACAATCCAAGGAGACGAAATATTTGCAGTTCATAAATTAGTGTAACTTAAAATATGCTGCTACTAGGACAAGCTCTTATCCAAAAAACCAATCCAGTTAACATTTATTTTGGCTCATTTTCATTTGTTCTTTGTCGATATCGATTACATTTTGAGTTCCATCGTGTTACGCAGTTATCTGCTATGGCAACCATTTTTATATGCTTTTGGTTGATGGGACGAAACAACATTGGAATCTTTTGTTACAAATGTCTGGCCTGCTTTTTGTTGTGGATTCTTGATGATGATTTTCTGGTCGTTGGGAACCGCTTTTATGCACGTTTTATCGAAGCACCTGAACGTTCTAGAATTTCTTTTGAAGAAAATTTCATTCTCGTGTTTCATTATTGAGTTAACTAAAGCTGAAAAATACTTCTGAAGATATATTGAGATGGAAATGATTCTGCGCAGTATGAGGGGCAAGTCACTCTGCAAATAGCGTTCGAGATGCCCACGAAAACAAATGGATTTTTATGGATTTCAGTGATTTCCAGGGATTTCTCAGAGATTAATAGCTTAACCAATAGGATTCTCTCCAAAGATGTACGAGATTTTCATGCAGTGATTTGCCCTGTCGGAGAGAACCCTGTCACCAGACAACACTGATGAAATTCATCATCAGAATACCCTTTAAACAACCCCACGATTTCCATTTGCACCTCTGAAATAGAACCTGAGGACAGTCTACTTCTTGAATAAATATGTCATTCTTTGCAAGGATTAACTATACTTGTGCGTGTGCTTGGTCAAATTTATCTTTTGTCATGAAAACGCAGCCGAAGGCCCGTGACGTTTGTGTAGAAGTTTCATACGAGTTGAAAAAGAGATGCTTTAAAGTTGCACTAGTCGTCGATGGTTGTTTCTAAGTAGCGTTGCACAGTTCACTAGCTGATCAAGTCTGCTCTGTTTTGTTAACTTGGGAGAAATTAAAGAAAAATCACATTGCTTTTTTTCTTGAACTTTCCACTCCGAGGCATGTTCTAATGTGGCTCTTATCTTATTCGGCTTATCGAGCCATGGTGAATCTAGTGTCTTCTTATATATAAAAATGTAAAGTGAATAGGTTTAAAAAGCTGGCCGTGTTTCTTTTCTGATGCGTGACTGAAACACAAAGACTGTTCCACCCACGGAGTTGTCACAATATGCCCTATTCCTGGGGTAGATCCTACTTTTGGTTGTGATAAAGAGGCGTTTAATTGGGGTTATACATTTATACATTAGCAGAGCGTGACTCACGCAACGGCCTAAGTCTTTCATCAATCAGTCAGCAGATTCGGTGTCACTCATTGATACCTCTGCTCCTCTCGCAATTCTTAGATTTAAGATTTCCTATCCTATTATGTGGTTGCATGAACAAATTTATGGTTATTTCCGCAAGCGGGGGTTCTCATACTATACTCTAAATGCTAGCCCCTCCACATTATAATTGGCATGATGGTTGTTTTACCCCTAAACTGTTCTACCCCTAAACTGCTATTCCCCAATCTATATCCCCTGTTTGAATGAGAGTAAGCCTTCTTTGCAAATCCTTTACGTAAATACGATGCCTACAGTTATCGTTACATTCTTTTAAATACTTTCTGTTTTGTCGCATGCAGCCAAACTCCTGCCAGAGTTTTCTAGAAATGGCTAGGAACAAATGAATTCAAACAAACATAATTCAAACTTAAATCGATTAATTATCTTCAGATATTTGCTACCAAATCTAAATTATGAAACTTAAATGTACAATTTAATTTTTGTTTAATATGCTGATACAATTTTGTTTGATTTAGTAGTTTATGTACTGGAAAGAAATGTGGGGTTTTTGTCTGTTCGAGATTCTCTTTTAAATGAACCCCCTCCCCTTTCCCATTATTTGGTTCCACTGCTATCTTTGTGAACCAGTTAGCTACATGCAGTGGAATTTTCTTGGTTTGCTTTGAGCCCTTCATGCTTTTCTGAAACCTGTTATCAACCTTTGCCATGAAAATATTTTGTGCTCTTTCCAATTTTGAGGCATTGTCTGCAATATCACCAGTCAGGAGTAGAAGCTTCGTTTAGTTGTGTATAAAGACGTCTTGAGTTTGAAGCCGCATTTGTTGTTTTCGTGTTGGCAGCCTTATATTGCGCCTCTTCTTACCTTCCTGAACAGAAAAGGGAATGAAAGAAAATGTGACTCACAAGTTACCACGCACCAAACGATATTGCGGATTAGTAACTGAAGGAACAGTGTGCGGCACAGTGCGGTAGCGGACTGTTGTGAAACTATATCGTCAATTGTTGTTATGCTGCCTGCTCTAGGCCTATCTCGGGGCTAACAAAATTCGTCGAAGACTTTCTTTTAGTTGCTTTTCTTTAATCAGACCACCACCTGCCCCTCCCCCTCCCCCCTCCACACACACGCACACACAGACACGAGTACAAAGGACATTCGCACCAAACAAGCTGCGAAGGAAACTCATAAGAAGCAATTGAACACCTTAAAAGTGGTAAGACTTGGTTAAAGATTTTGCCTAAGGAGACAAAAGAATCTGAGGTTAACATAATTATCACTTGGAGAAATTCGAGATTTCATTGCATTTGGCCGTTTGCTTTCATTCATTAATCCCTCGTTGGCAAAGGTTAAAAAATAAGACAAGTTATAGATATTACACAATAGATAAGATCTAATTTCGCGATAGGAGTGGACCATTGTACTTTGGTCTTGAATTTCAAGTTGTTCATCTTGATCTGACAGTCTGTGTAATGGGCGTCGCAGGGTTACGTTCTGGGCAATGTCACTCATGCTCCGCATCATGTAGTAAGAAGCGTCTCTCTGCAAGCCGCAAGCTTGATTTGTATTTGGCGAGTGCGTTGCCCAGATCTGTTCGTATGAGAAGAGTAGTACCCACGCTAGTACCCACGTAAAAGCTTTAAAATCTTGTAATTTTGCTGCAAATAAATAGGCTAGAAAAAAGTATTGATTTTGAATTATGAATGAATGAAATCACCTGGCTTTAAACTGAATGAAAAGCTTGGAAATCAATGCTCGATTTCTCACTATAAAAAAAGCAAGAATAGTGGAGATTGGAGTAGCCTGGATGGGGACTCGCGCCACTGAGGGGCCCCTTGGTAACTCGTAACAAGTCAGGATGATGGATAAAACCGTTTTAGGGTGCTCTGCACCATATCCCGACTTGCTTTTTGTAGTCCTTAAAAAAACAATTTCCACTTGCATTGACGTGTAGATTTAACAAAAAATTTCATTCAGAATGTTTTTAAATGGTATTTTTTACTCGCGAGTATAATGTGCAAAGCGGGTAGTTATGATTATTCTCAGCTCTTTGCAAATATTTGATTGAAGCATGTGCTAGATTCACATGCATTGGGCAACTTCGTGTCAAAGATTCATTGCTATTAAACTTATAAAGTTTGAATAGGCTTATCGTGTGTAGCTTTCGCGCAAATTGTGTGCAGAAAATGCGAGAATTTTTTATTCAAAATGGGGCATCCTTTGAAAAGAAGGTGGCAGTATTGTTGCAATGTAAATTTTTTTGGAAAAGACTTGGCGTTCTTTCCGTGTTTGGCGTTTTATTCTTGATCCCACAACCCTACTTACACTCTTTTTTATAAGAACCAGTAAATTTAAGCTCAGGCTGACTGTTCTTAATTTTTTCGAAAATCTGAGGCTGGATTGTTCTTAATTTGTTTTTAAATAAAGGTTGTAAGCAGTGCTATTGCTAGCTTTTTCGCTTTAAGGAGATGTTCAGGCCTCATTTGGCAACAAAGTGAGGGAGAAAGCCTTAATTTTGCTGACAAATTTGAATATTCACCGAAAAAGCACCCACACATCGCTAAAAATCCTCGATTTTGAGAAAAAACGTTGTTCAAATTTGCATTTTGCAGAAGCTCAGCCTCAACTTGTTCTTAATTTGTTCTTTACTTTTGACCAGTTTTGAGGCTCGTGTTCTTATAAAATTGTTCTTATAAAAAAACAGTGTAAATGCTGTTGTTGACTCGCGGCATCAAAGCTTCTTGAAGAGGGGACTTGAACCTTTAGCACGAGTCTAGACGTTTTGATCGACAGTATATCGTAGTGGTACAATAACAATAGCAAGCCTTGGTCAGCTCATTATTAGTGCAGTGTCAACGCGAATAAGCCTATACCTTGCATTATATGCCTATTCTGATATTACGTAAACATGGCATGCAAATGCAAAGTCGATAAATAGGAAATGAATTGGATTGAACAAACTTGGAAGCTCTTAATCCCCGTATGGTTTTGTGAGAGTAGGATCACACAAGTCATCAGTGTGAAGGAGACTGTCTCTTGTCACGAATCTGTGTACATCTGATTCAGACGAATGTTTGCGTATGCAAGGCATCTTTCACTGTTTGAGCGGATCCTGTATGGAGTTCCTATACACACTGAATAATGCAAGGAGTTTTTTCACATCGAACAAACGAAAGTATCGTCACGTGATAATGTAGTGTTGATACAAGTTGCAAATCTTTCTGATTTTTCGGCTGCTCCCAATTTGTGAGTCTTGTTTGATATAATAATGAAGTTTATTGGTTTTGCCTTAACCTAAGAAAGGAGATCGGGAAAGGGAAAAGGAGTCAAAAGGGGAGATATTTTATATTGTCAATGTGTTGATCAGGAGGTGAATGAAACTGTAGGAAAATGAAGTAATGGCATTTTTTGTGGGGAAAGGGGGTACTTGGCTGTGACTACCCGGCTCCAAATGGGTTTCTGAGGTTTTTGACCCACGTGTTCAGAAGAGTCATCAAGTTTTCTTATTCGAGATTAAACCACCTTTATTGCGATTTCGTAAAGCCGTGCACATCACCAGCCCAAAATAGCGTTAAAGCCAACTATTTTACATAAAGTACCCTTTGATTTTATCAAAATTGCCCTCCTAAGAAGGATAGAAATACTCCCTAAGCGTGCCGCCGGTGAATTTTCTCAGAATTTTTTCAAATTGAAAATTCAAAGGAGGATACTCACCGTTGACTATAAATGCCAGGTAATTTGACAAGGACATTGAAGACAAGGTCGAAATCCCAAACGATAACCTGCCCCGTTCTCTATCAAGGCGAATTTGCGCTGTCCACTGTGTTTACTTTATGTTGTTCCTTATATCCGTGGTAACAATGACATATAATGCTTGTGTTTCTAAGCTCTTTAGTGCTCAGTGACGCGAGAAGTCGTTTTAATTCACATCAGAGGAATTTTCATAAGCCGTGGTATCCTAGCTTCTCAAAAACATTGTTTAGGGTGATTTGTGAAGACGGCTGAAGTGTTTTGTGAGTTTCATTACGTTTGTATTTATCGCTAATTTTTATCAAATTGAACTTGTCGTTTGAGTCAGTTGAATGTTATCTCATTTGAACACAATTAGCCAATCTCAATATCTTACTGAAATCTCAATTTTGATACGCAACGATAATAAAAACTCAGCCGTTTGAGTGACAGCTTCGTAGACCTGTCTGAGCTTGCACCTTTTGGTTTGTTTATTAATACTATCGATAGCTGATTAAATGTCAAAATAAACGCCGTTAAACTTTCCTTATCGTCTATCAGAGTTATTTGACAAGTATTTAGAAGGATGTTTTTATTAGTTGTTCGATTTAAAAGCATTTAACACATTAGACACTTGAGTGTAGGGCAATTGAGGATGTTGCTGACCTCAAAGAGGTAGGTGTTCACGGTTGCACGGGATCTTCCGGGAATACAGCTCTCGGTTATTGGATCGTGCAGATATTTTGCAGCGTCATTTTGCGTATCATCTTTCATGTCTTTGGCAAAATCGTCGCTGATCTTTTGGACTTGCAACAAGATTGTCTGGTGGACTGACAGTTGCGAGAAACCGCATCCTATCATGGTTTAGATCGTAGATGTGGCGCTTTGATTACACGGGCTTTGTCCGCTTGTTTTGATAGCCATCTTGCGGGGAATGTTCAGCAGTAGTCTCGTTCATTTTGCATTTAATCAATCAAATCGAATTCTTGGTACCATCAATAATGTTGCATCGGTTGTGATTTATATTTTGCCGAAAATGTTTAAAGTTCGCGGAGAATAACATTCTTTTATCATCCACCCGGCAATGCACGTGCTATTCATTTGACAAACAAAGTCTTGCACTGCCTCGCGGCGTTTGCGTTTTTAAGCTACAAGAATTCAGAATTGTTCCTGTTGAAAATTCCAAGCTTGGGGTTTAAGAGCAAATTCCACCATTTACGAAACTAAACCCGGGGTTAATGGTCAGTTGTTCATTATCTTGTTGATTTTAGCGCTAGAAGTTTCTTTAGTAGAGGCTTTTTGGTGCAATTTGCTAAAGAGCCAAAACTTAAATGTTGTAGAATAAGACAAAATGAACAAGAACACTTAACAGCTGCAAGAAATTTTCCTTCTATTTTATATGTCAATTAAACAGAAAATAGATGCGTAGTGTTAAAAAAGAATCATTTTTATCCTGTCTTATCCTCTAAAAGATAGATTCATTTTCAGCAGTTTCTTTCGATTTAGAGTGTCTGGAAAATGTTTTTGTTACTGTAAGCCATTCTGGGACTCAGTTTTTTATAAGCAATTTCCAATTAAAAATGCGTGTATTTCGAGCAGAAGCTTGGGTATTTCGTTAATGAATAGAGGTTGATTTTGAATGGATACAATGATCCTTATTTCATCAAAATTTCCGGTTTGTTTTGATCTTCTGGATATTTCGCAACATTGGAGTGGGTTTTTGGTTCCCTATCAGTTTTGCTACACGTTGGCAAATAGTTTATCAGCGATTAAGCAGTGATTGCCCTTGACCATCATAAATTACCACTAAGCATCTTAATCACAACTATCATAATGATCGTCTTTGGCTTTGTATTCTTTATCTTCTCGCATTATTAATCGGTTACAAGGCGATTCATTAGCAGTTACAGTTGATCGCTAGATCACCAGCAATTATCATTAATCGGAATGATCTTCACTGATCACTGCTTCTTCGATCGTTCCTCTTTTGAAGACACCCGAGGGGCAATTCACTCTTGCAAATAGCGTACGAGATTTTCCCTAAAGCAAAAGGATTTCCAGGGATTTTCAGATAAAACAATAGGATTTTCACAAAAAGTGTACAAGATTTTCTTGGAGTGATTTGCCCCTCGAAGAGCCAAATTACTCTCAACATGCTTTCGTTTCCTAATTCTCATTTCATTTGTAACAGAATCAAATTATAATTAACTGCAATGTTAACTAATGTAACTGTAAGTGGAAATTACCGCTTAATTCCATGAAGAACCTGTTCAAATTGACCTTTAAGCGCTTACCGTGTTGGCATCAAGGTATTGCAACCGGAAATCGGCATGGGAATACCTTGTTGTATTGTCTGACCGGTTCATAGTTGGAATCCGACAATCGTGCGATTAGGCATCATGGAAATTTCAAGTGGCCATTTGAATCGCTCTTTGGTTAAATTGTCTTTTAATTAATGACTAATTGCATTTCTTTGGTTGTTTTTGATATCTCCTCTTGTCTTTATTTCTAGACCTGTTTCGACGCAGTTGAAAGTCAATAGTGATTTCTGTAAGTATGATTTCGCCCGCTTGTTTTTGTTCACTGCTTTTGCTTTCCGCTGCATGGGCACCTATTCTGGCTTTCAAATGAGCAAAATAGCCTTTCCTCATCCGTTTTGTTGAAATCCTTCATTTCTTTGCACGGTTAATGCTCGCTGTTGCTGTGTTTTTGTTTCAAATTCAGAGTTGCAGCTGGAAAATTGTTTGCGCAGTTTTGCAAAGCTATGAAAACGAAGTGGCATACAATGTAATCGTTTCTCGATTGATCTATCTTATGACGACTCGTAATAAACAGCGCGCGATAATGATAGGCCGAAAATTGACACAGCAAACGGGAAAATTTCATCACAAGGAATACTGATCAGTGCATGTCCTTTTGTGGCTAATTTGCCTAGTTCGGGAGCTGAGCTTTTGTGGGGGCAAGTCATTGTTTGGTGTTCATGATCGACTCGTGTGCTTGAAACTTATTTTCCCGTTTGCAGTAATTTACGGAATCTTTTCTGTTATGATAAGGCAGATGTACTTTATTTATAGAACCAATACGCTCGCGCTTTTTCGCAGCGATTGACAGTGACCGTGCAGTGTTTTATGCCCGGTACTTTGCCTGAAAACTGACGCACGTATATAAGAATGCGGCAATTGCGTAACAAGAATACTAGAAATTCGATCATTGCAAACAAAGCGATAATTTTGTAGGCACATGCGCGCATTTAAACGGAAAAGGCAGTGACGCTGATGTATATGTATAGGGATAAATCCCGTTGCATATTTTATATTCCTAATTTTTTCGGAATCATGGTTTTGTCTTTCTTTGTACGCCCGTGGAGTGATATCCGCTAAGTATAATTTTTCTCTGCCCCGAGCAGCGACTGTTGCCTTGATTGAAAATTTTGCTTAATTGCACTTAAACATAGGAAGTACTTGACAACGGGATATTTCGTTTTAAGGAATGTGGGTTGGTATTACTGCTAATGAGATGCAATTAGACCTCCTTGTATTGTTTTCCTTGTTCTAATGATACCAACGTCCAAGTGTTCAAATGGATGATGCAAAGCAAATGATGCAAAGCAAATTATGCAAAGCAAATGATGCAAAGCAAATTATGCAAAGCAAATTATGCAAAGCAAATTATGCAAAGCAAGTTATGCAAAGCAAATGACAAACTTGAAATTGAACTCCGGTTACTTTTTGCCTCCATGAGGCCTTTAACCCCATGCTGATTTTGATGCTGATAATGGCCTACTTGTATCTGTTTGCGATGTTTCTCGCAAAGAAGATTCATTTAGATTCTTCAAATAGAATTAGAGACCGAGTAGCAATGAGACAGGTCCATCATAAAAGCTAGAAAAACACATTTATCTTCGTTGTCTGCTCAAAAAATTTATACTGTTGATAGTCTTGTGTATACATTCTTTATATGGGACTTAGCAATAGAAACATCAGAGCTAGTTGTGACAATTTGCAGCAATTGTTTTTGTAACGTTATATCTTTTCATTCGGTTTCAAAAGTTGCGACTTGTGGCAGAATTATCTTCGGTTTACTGAGCGATGCCATTTGTGTCCTCCAAGTTTGTATGGCAGCCTTGCGGTTTTAGCAGATTCTTTGTTGGACAATGCCCATGTTTATTCAGGATTGTGTTCTGATACCCTTTTACTTCTTTTTCTAAATTAGGATTTAACCTGCCTTGTTACAGGATTGATCGAAGGGTTATGCTAAGGCCACATTGTTGTAGAAAGGAAATGGTCTTTTTTTATACGAAAAATGTGTACATATTTAGAACGCTCCAACACTTGGGCCTGCACTAGGCTAACGCGCCCAAAGCTTGTTAGAATGGGAGAACTGGAGACTACAGATCCAAGGGTCTTGGTTTGATTCCCTGACATGACTTATCGATCACCCAGGGGAAGGGGAGTCGCCATCTCTCTGCAATACCAGGCGTACGAATCGCGAGGCGTTGTCATATCGAGAGGAAGTACCAGGGTACTTCGATAAGCATGGCTTCTCAGTGTCCTAAATCCTGCCATGGATGAAAGATAGCATCAAATGTAGATGAGTTCCCCGTGTCCACTGGCCCTACAACAAAGCGTGACTGTCTCTACAACATATAAACCAGAAAAAATAATAGTTCTCTTTTATTTGCTCTTGATAACCCGGCCTTGGATTATCAGAAATGGACGAACACGTGATGTCAGCTGGTAGCATTCTGAAGCTTCACTTCTCAGATTTGAGAATGAGGACGACTCTTTGTGCTTGTCCTCATTCCCAATTTTGGATATTGCCCCGGAAAACCCGTGGCGGAATTTGTGGGGGTGGCGATCGCGGTTCTTTCCATTGTATCAATGTTCTGATCTCAGCTGCCCGCTCAAACAATCAATGTACCTGGCTGCTCAACCCATGATCGAAAAAGCATCAACCCTCGTCATGTTCAAATTGCAATTATTACATGAAAAGAACAACTTAAAAATTCATGGAGTCCCCCTACCCCCCGTTAAAATTTTACGATTACATCCCTGCTAGAAATGTGGGCAAAGTTTTTGTTGGTTTATTAAGTGTCTTTGCCCCCCCCCCCCCCCCCAGAAAAAATGCTCAGTTTCTGCCACTGCAGAAAATTAACTTATCAGTTGCCTGCGAACAAGATTTTGAAGTCCCACGTCAATAAACAATATATTTTTGCGTCATTCTCTTTAGTTGGAAGATTTTGTTTTCTTTCATTGACTTGCCTAAGAAGCCCCAAGCCATCTAGTGTGGCTTCTTTTGGAAAGTGATTAACTAAACCAAAACTGTATCTCGTTCCCCTTACCCCATTAAGTGGAAATTTTCTCTCTTTTGAATTGTGGCGTAACATTTTGCCAATTTTCAGATAGTCTTCAAATTTGTAAGTTCCCAGAATGGAATATTGGAACGTGACAGGGCGAATGAAGACAAACACATGCGATGACCCATGACATTGCATTGTCTTTCATTTCTTATATACCCACAAATTTCTTTCAATTCGCTTTCTTTCCTTTTTGTTCGGAAGCCTTGAAATTCTGATATCTGAAGTGGAACGGCTAGTTATCAAGGAAAGGCTGTTCGAAAAATGCAGGAAATGTTTTATTCATCGCAACTTGTTTGTTGTGCTGACCAAAGGTACAGGCCACTTGTTTCACTTCTCTTACTTAAATTTATTCTTCATTTCTCGGTCTCTCAAAAAACATCCAGCAGCAATCTTTCGCCTGGAGAGCCGACGGTCAAAGAAAAACTTCAAGCCATTGTTAGCGAGTTCTTGAAAGAAAATAATCAGTTCGGAGAAAGGTATAATGTATCTAATATGCGAGCTCTCTTTCCTTTAAAAGCCTCTTCAAAGTTTTACATGTATGTCTTGTATGCTGGTCCACACTTCATGCTAATTATCCTGTCGGAACATTGAATGATACAAGGTTATAGCTGAGCATCACACTGTTCTAAAGCTGTCACTGCATAGATTATTCAGCCTATTCTGCTTGTTTACGTTCTTGTTGATGTGGAGGAACATCACGTACAAGTATGGATGCGCAGCTTCATTTATCTGTGAACATTCCTAGAGTTAGTATTTTTATCTGTTTTTGTTCCGTCTCTTTAATGTCAGGTATTTGTGGCTCGTCTTTTCAAGTAAGAATGTTCCTGGCAATGCTACTTTGTTTCGTTCTTCTGCGGCCTTTCTTGGTGCATCGTCTGAAGTAATCTCTTTTAGACTGAAATTCTATGCAACGTGCTCCGCGATAGCAGCATTTGTCGCTTTGGTCAAAATAGAATGCAAAACATTCCATTCGACAATAAACAATCAATCATTTTTGTTATTAGCATAGATCTTATGTATCTTGGTAGAAATCTCAATAAATCTCCGCTAGTATTTCCTGTTCAATGTTATGGGCCAAGTTGCTCACGGTCCAGTCTGTTACTATGTGTGCGCCTTGGCGGAAACCTTGGATGAATCGTTTTTGTGTAAGTTGGCAGGCCGAAATTTTTGTTCTCTTTTGCAGTTGTATGTCAGGGACATTGCTCGACTAATAGTCATTCTCTATTAGTTTTATTGTAAGAAATATCTTTTCGAAGAAGAACGTTAAACAAAGAGAGTTCTGTGGTTCACTTGCAGCATTCGTAGAAGGACCTGGAACGTGTTTTGTCTGTTGTCATAAGAGGATGTCAGCAGGTTATGATAGCCATAAGAAAATACTTGCACTTGGTATTACAGATAGATAAATTCAAACCACTACACACACACAGAGATATCTTAAAACCAGATTGATTTTATAGTAGATAAAAACAGTAGCGAGCAGGATATTGCCAGAGAGTGTTAGATAATTGCTCCCTGATGCAAGATAGAAGAAATATAGATGCATGAATCAATTGGGAAAATTTTCCAATTTGCATTAACCCATGCTGCTTAGGTCTGCAGACATTTGCCATATAAGTTCCCAAAGTCGCATTATGAAATATAAGCGTGATAGGACGACGTTGTTGGTTTCTGTTCTGGATGAAACGGAATCTTGAGGAATTAAAAATGAAAAAATTGCTTGTTCCGCCAAGAATCACTACTTTGAGTGCAGGTGTTTTTTCCTATTGAGAACTACATGGAGATATATCGTGCTTCAGTGTTAATCTTACGAATTTGAATTTGCTGATCAAGAATTCTTTTCTTGCCTACGTGTTCGTCCAAAAGGCCAGCTGATTGGTTTCCATAATTCAAAATTGACGTTTGCCGCTCACTTCATCTCAGTAGTTTACTGTAATCAGTATTTCTTTAATCTTTCATGAGCATTTTTCGCGGAACATTGCAGAAATGACCGCACATAGTCTTAATGTACCAAATCCTCTGCACCTCGCTATAATCCAGTGTATTGTTTCACGTAATACCCAACTACTGCCAACCTCGATCTGCCTGTTCGAACCCGTTTTTCACACCCACATTTCTGTCAAAGTTGAGATCTTAGGCCGTTCTGAGAATTCGTAGCAAACAAATCATTATTTTTCATGGTTTTTGTCACCTTCCTTTCCGTTTCTAGTTGCACAGCCAATTAAATGTAAGAGTTCTTTAGGAAGCAGAGAGTTGTGGTAATGGTTATTGAAAAAGACTTGATTTTTTACAGAGCAATCTTTGCACAGTATTGGAGTGGAGCGGGTAGCTTTAAGTAGAATTCGCGAGTTTGATACACTGTGTATTAAGTAGCGAGAATTCCTAATCACAAGAGAAAGTTTGCGAAACAAATCCGCTTTTGATAAACCCAGCGTGAATGCACCATGCCAGACAATGGATCCTTTCTGTTATAGTTTTATCAACGATTAAGGATGTAAATTAACAATGTGAATAAAAGACTCCACCAAGCTCCGAAAAATCTAGTAACAATCTTATCATCAATGTACCGTGCAGTTTTGCAAAATTGAACTTCTAATCGCTTTATGTGGTTTTCCTCCCCGCTTGCTTGCAAAGTTTGGTTTGTACTCTGAAATCTGAGCTGCTTTATTTTCGTGAAACATTTTTTTCCCTATGATTTCCTGTCCGATCGTATGTGAGAGTCTAGCTTTTTCCATAGCACAAAATTCTCAAATGAACTGAAGTGGTTACCTCGTCACATTCTTCATAAAAGCTTGTGTTGAAAATATGGCTGTAATGTAATTTTTCAAGATTCAATTCCCCTTAATAATTTATCTAGTCGTATACAGTCAACGTTCAATCTATCCCAGCACCTCTATTTTCACAGACATGTTAACCTGAAACTATTTCCCCTGTTTTCACCTATCTGAAATGTATAATTCTCTGCCACTTATCCCTGAGGCCTAGCCTAATTTCTTAGTTGCGTTATCGCGCGTCATGCTCAATGGGCTTGCCTTCTGCTTTATATGCCTTGTTTTGTATTTAATTTTGCTAACAATGATATTTAAATGCGTAATGAAAACATAGCTTTGTTATCACATCAGATTACTAGAACAGGTGGAATTTCGAATGCTAATCATGATTTCTGCCATATTTCATCAATTTTTAACAACCTGTACCATTTACGTGTTGCAACGCTTACTTCACGTCTGTAGGAAAACTTTTTGAAAGGCACTTTGCGCAAATCGATAATTGTGAGAAATTCACCACGCCCGGCTGCGTCCCAAAACGTCGACCTTTGCTGCAAGAATTACGAAGAGGTAAGGGTTTTTGATACCATCTAATGGCTCGCTAAGATTGTGTTTATTTTCAAGTGCAAGATAAGCCAATCGCTGTAGTTTCATTATCATATTAAATAGAATAGAAAATCCTGTGAGTTGAATTTCGGTCTTCTAATATTGATTACCAGTCGGCAGCTGGTGATTGGTGCCTCGGACTTTACTGATGATTGCTTTGTCTTTTGAATCCCAAACAAACATAGATTGCATCTAGAGAAACTGCTGATCCTCGCTTGCCTATTGATACACTTACAGGCAGCTGAATGCCAGAAGTATCAAGGCATTGTGTCTAAATCTATCTTTCTTTCTTCGCATTAAATGTTGCTACGTAAGCAAATCCGAAAGCCATTTTCTGCATTCATCCTTCACCTTTTGTCTCAGTAAACGCATTTCATTAGGATTCCAGCCCTACCAAGTGCCTACATTGTTGTTGCCAAATGGCATGCGGCAAACAGTATCGGTGTCAATTTAAAAAATTATAGAACTACGTGTGTATGTTGCAAAATGTTGGCGATCAATGTATGATTCGTAATTTTGATTAATTTGTTGTATTTTCAATATCTAAACTAAAACGCTTCGTTATTATTGTTCACTTCGTCTCCTTAATTTCATGAGGTTTATCAGGTTAAGAATTTAAATTTTGTTTGCAGTTCAAAACAGGAAATAGTCGTATATGAACGGCGGTTGATGTGCGTGATGTGTCTACAGAAAAACATCGTCCGTTCTACCATTTTGGCAGCGTATGAAACATTGTATTTTAACACATGTCAAGGAATGTTGAAGCCGTCAGGGCCCTGCAACATTCAAACAAACTTTTCCTACAAGCAGGCAGGTATCCTATTGTGCTGCTTGGCCTTAAAATCAAACCACAAGACTAGCTGTCAAGAATTCACTATTGATCAAAACCCAAGCGATCAGCCATTAAAAGCCAATGACTTGATAGATGCGAGAGCATCTTGGGAATAATTTATGAATTTGATCAATGATTTAATGCTCTTACTGAACGAAAGAATCAATCACAGTATGAATTTTGATAGATTGATAATCGAATGCTAAACTGTGATAATGTTAAGAAATCACTCAGTCTTTTGGAATGAGTCGTAGATAGCAGATTTCGCTAGGATTTAATCCACATCCTTGTGTCAGATTAAGCCTTTCGTTGTTTTTTGATGACTTTATCCTTGAAAACCAGTTACCACCATAAATCATCTTCCAAGTTTTTATTGCGAAATAAAATAGTGCTCATTGGCTGCTTCGTCTGCAATATCATGGTTCTCTAAGATGTTTCACAAATAGACACTTTTGCTCCACAATAGAGTGTTTTCTTGCATCGAAGCTATGGACTACATGCATGCTTGTTAGAAGCCAAAGTGAAACATTACAGCATTATTATCTTTTTGTACACATTTTGCATATGCTGTTCTTCCTTGTTATGTTTGTTGGCTGATGACAAAAATAAGTCACAATTTTGAACAATGCTATACATGTATCATTTGTGATTTCTGTTAATGGCCCACGTTTGGTTGTAAAAACTTGATGGCAGTAAACAATACTTACTAAAGAGCAATACTTTGTATGATAACAGAACATTTCCAGTCTTCCTTTCCATGCGTATGTTTTGTCAGGCACATTGAAATTGCTGCTTTGTAAATCCATCACAACAATGATTCACTAAATACGTCACAACATGGTTGCTTACAGAACATTATTTTCAACAACATACAACGCTTTCAAGTGCTGCATAATACTGTAGTACAATATTGGAAGTCAAAACTCTAGCACAGCACTATACTACAACTACGATATTGTACAGTTGCTCATATTATGCTGCAATACTAAACATAGTGTTCAATTATGTTCCACGCTTTACATATAACGTCGTTCAATACTGCAAGTCTGTGCTGTAGTCAAATACTGAGCATTTTCAGTGATGTGCGGCACTATTCAATACTGTAAAAATTTTGTAATGCAGTGCTATCAAGATAATACTGTGGTGCAATACAAGGCAGAAGTGAATGAAAATTGGTACATCTTCAGAACAGTACAGTACATTAACGTTCCATTAATGTACCATTATATTTATTAGCGCAAAATATCAAGGTGTATTAGTATATACGGCGGCAAGAAACGTCTGAATTTTGATTATTGAACTTAGATTTCTGATAGAAATGCTTTTCTAATTTGCTCTAGTGACAGCAGCTGATTAGGCTGATGTTGTAACAAATGTCTTCTGTGAAGGCAAGGAGAAGATGGACTTCAGCTTGTAAGCTCTCTTTGAGCAAACCGCAAGAAACTTCTTTGAATCACCCTTATCCCTCTTTTACTACTGCCGACCGAGAAGAGAAGTTTAGCAGTTGTATGTAGACGACTGGGTATCGATGGCTTCTTATTGCAAAGCTCGCCTCTTTGGCGAATTTCATCGGGTATATTCTTCTGGCACTCAATGCGATGATGTGTTTCTCGCATATTGAGCTTTAAGCTGGCATTTGTTGCATTGCAAGCAAAGTGTACATCGGGTTTGATTAAGTAATAAGTAATGTTCTTAAATGGAGTTTTCCGAGTTTGACATTAGAATTTGTAGATCAGTGTCTCAAGGTCACGCGAGTGAACGTCCTAAGAATTCACGTTTATGAATTTGATAGAAGACTGGCGGTGCAGTATGCCTCTCTCCATTTGCTGCGCAAGAGAGTGCTGCTTTGGCGACTAGGGTCTCTTCTGTGTATCCTAGTTGAATTGTTTCAAGGATAGTTTAGATATTTATATACGCGTTCTAAAATTGTGTTTGCTGTATTTGTTTTGATACCTTTCTCGGTATCATTGTTATTTGGTTTATTTTTGATGGTCAAAGTCAGTTTGTTATAATATAAATATTGCTCGAGAGACTGGAAAAGTGGAGCCTGGAAAATTGTGATGCATTTTGCAAAATAATTTCTTAGTTTTACAACAATTTGTTCTGAGTTGTGATGTTCAGATTAGGTTAAAGAACCCTTACAATTGTATAATTTAAAATGGAATCATGTTTATGTTAATGATGCTTCAAATTTGATTTGCAGTTTGTGTGAAGACTTCAGCTTTCAGCCCTTCCACCCACCATTGCTTTAAGTATTTTACATCTCTTTTAACAGACAACTTTGTCATGAAAATACCGACTTTTGGCTAAAGATTTAAAATAGTCCGGTCTTCTGTTTCCTCTTAGTGGGCACCGTCAGTTGTACAGTTGTCTGTTTGCTTGTACGCCTTTCACTGGGTCCTATCCCGGTTACAATTAATTAACAGCCGGGCCTTCAATTTTCTGTTTGTAACAAACTCATAGCTCGCTTTCTGGTAGATAAGCCAAACCCGTCTAAAGGTACAGTACTACCCGGCCTTCTGTTTGTAACCTCCTCAGCTTCTCACCTTTCTGGTCTTCAGAAACAATCCTTTTCAGCAGGTGCTTCTTCTCGCTTTGTATTTCTTTGTTCAAAGCCAATTGAGATGTTCGCAAGGCTAACTACCAATACTCCGGCCTTTGTTTATAGGACACCAGGCTCAGGCCGTTGCCCATCAGCCCCGCTCTGACAGTGCTCTCTCGTTGCGTCTGCACAGTAGTTTGTTGGAATGTAACATTTCGTCAACATAAATTCTCTGAGTTCAAGTTAGTTTCCGCCCCTGCTTCCTTTAACCTTGCCATTTGTGCTACAAAACGTATTTTAAAAAAGCAAGCATTTGATAAAATGCTCAAGCTTTCTTCGTGGTGTAACGATATCTACACTGTGCGAGTTCAGCTGACAACAGGACTATTAAAAAGCACCCCATATCACAGATAAGCTCTCTTCTTTTGATTTAACGTTGAACTATGGTTAGTATTTGTGTGCCTATTAGACGGCCACTGGGCTATTTACCTCGGCCTACGGCTCATAGCCGTGACTTATTAAGCATGTGGTCCCGGTTGCTTTATTGACCGAAAACTGTTTTAATATTTAATTAAAACGTCCTTGTGCGGCGCACATTCTTTTTGAAATTCGAGTTTCGCTTAGATAACTTGATGTGTACGTGTGTGAGTGTGTGTGGTTTGTTACAACATCAATAGCAACACATTGCAACTTGCAGCAAGACCCCATTAAGGAGCTCTCCTCGATGTAAGAGTGTTTGTTGTTTTCAAAAGCCTATCATTCAGTTTGTTTTTCATTTTCTTTCGCAATTATTGCTATTTTCGCATTCCTGACTGTATAGCAGATCTCTGTAGCCTCGTAGCAACTGACATAAAGCTTTTTTACAGTCTTTTGTATTCAATAGTCCACATATTTATGCAGTTATTATTCATTCTTGTTTGTTATTTTGTTATAGTGACCAATATAACTGTTGCAGATCTAAACGAAAGCATCGCTTTTTCTAGGTTTTCCACTTCCTTAGAGCAAAATTTTACACGGAAAGTCGAATTTCATGTTCGTCTGCTGGGTCATCAAATACCTTGGCTTCATTAAATGACGTCACCAAGTGAAAATATTAAGAAAATGCAACTAAGAATGTCCGTTGATAATTAGAAAATAATTCTTGAATATGATTTTTCTGTTTTTGGTTTTGCCATATAATCTCATTATCTTAAAATTATTTTGAATGTAAGATTTATATTTACCTCAAAACAACCTTATTCGTACTTCTGTTTAAGTTAAGCCATTTGTAGTCTTTTCCAAGATTTGCTTGGCTGTTTAACAGATTTTATCAAACTGCGTGGCTATTGTTGCCACGATAAACTTCCCTTAATCTGATTGCAAGTATGAAATCGATTCGCATTCATCGATGTTGCAAGAAATAGCTAAACAAACAATTGTATAGATCATCTGCACATAAAGCATTTATAACGCATCTTTTTCATCAGTTTCCTATTGTAGATCGCATATCTGAACATTATTTCTAATCTTTTATAACCAGTGTTGCTAAATTGGTTATTTGAAGTTTGTGATGGTGAATTATTTAAAGCAGATTGGCAAGTAGTTTGTGCTGCTAAGCTAATGTTCCGAAATTCTTTTGCTTAGCTGAGAGGTTAGCAAAATGCCTTACAGTTTCTATATAACTTGATTTGTTGCAGCTGAATGTCGTTGTTTGCGGATTTTCAAGTTTCCTATCTACGCGTCTCGTATTGATGACGCCAAGAACGCAAGTTCTGCATGCTTTCGACAATCTTCTAAGTTTTACATAAGATTGGAATTGGCAGATGTTTGTATCTGCAAGGAACATATTGCAACTGATGTCTGGTTTATTCTAAGAGAATGCTCGTAATAATGAATGCAGGCATAATGGGTGTGTGCAGTGCTTTTGCATGTTTAAGGTTGCATTCAATACCTTCTTTAATGACCAACGTGAGTTGTGCGAATTTAAGACATGTGTTTGCTTGAACAAAGCAAGGGTCATATATTAAATTTCCAGTAGCTCTAATTCGTATAAATGCTATGTTTTGATTTCTAGATTACCGGAGAAAATAAGTATATTCCAACGTGACCTTTCGTTTTTCAGATATTGCCATGCTGTTAGTGTGATATGTAAAACCAGCAAAAATGATGGGAGATTTTCATACTCCAATTGATGACTTTGGATTCCCAGATGGATTTGGATATGGAGGAGTTGGGCCGGGTCCTGGCCCAGGAGGACAGGGTCCGGGGCCCGGTCCAGGGCCTGGCATGCCCGGGCCTCTTCAACAACCGCAACAGATGTCCGGTTTGTTTTTATTTTTAAAATTCGTAGATTTTCTTGTAATTTTGATGGCATGGATGTTATCGCTTTACGCTTCTGTCTCGCATCATTTGACGTTTTCGTATTCACATAGCAGCTTTGTTCTAAAACAGATTAAATGCTTATTGAACGATGTAAGAGACTAAATCTTGTTAGAAGAGAGGCTCTAGGTCTAAGACTCCATAGTGTTTGTCCTTGGTGGAGGTCCTTGGTTTTGAGCGTCGAATGTAGTGAGATCCATGACTGAGTAAAACTCCTGACTCACTCGCAGGTTTGCACACGCTGGAGCTCACTTAAATCGTAGGAAACTGGCGGCCAAATGAAAACCAATCATTCTTGGAAATTTGACGTCATGGTTTGCTGTTAGCAAATTAAAAAACAGATTTCAAATTTTCTATTTAGTCACACATTTGGAATTATTTTCTCAAGACTGCTATTTGCATACAATTTTTTCAAATAGTTCTATTCATTATCTAGTGAACGGAAATTACATTATAGATACAGTATTTTATGGTTTATAACTTGAAGGACGCAGGAAGAAAGTTGTTGTGTTTTTTTTAGTAGATGTTTTTCGCTACCAGGCGTTTATACTTGCCTAAAACAGTGAAGAAGTTTTTTATTTTGTAAAAGTGTTAAGTGGTCTGTCTGATCTTTGAGTGTACACTGTTCTAGTTTACTGATTTGTTTGGCCAAACAGGCTGGTCTGACATTTGTTGTGACATTTTGCCATGCTTCAGCAGGGCTTTTCGCTTGACAGCCGTTACATTAGCTGCCTGCAATCAAGCTACATACATTAAAGAATACTGATCTTTGAGTTTGACCATAATACATTAGCACTATATGGACCCTGCTTTCTGTTTACAAAGATCCTGTCACACTGTATCGGGTAATTGTACTTACTTAGTGATGCGCACAGTTTAGAAAAGGTACCCAGCCATTAAGAGTAATATACCCGTCACCTAAAGAATGGATGGCTGAACATGCGACCAGCATAACGGATCGCTATTACTGCGAACAATGTTAACAATGCCAATAGCCAGTTGATTGTGTATTATTGCTGGTTGTGCGTTGCAGTTATTCAAGGACAATGAATACTGTTTCCTTGTATTGATACTTGAATCAAAACTTCGATGCGTTTGTAATTGTTGATGCGTTTCTTCGGGCAATATGTTCGCTTATAAATACGTTATTGATGGTAAGTGTTTTTGCTGTCGTTTTTAAGGAAGCCTTTCAATCAAACAAAACTGCCACTGTTCTTTGTTCAATTAAAGCACAAGCCACGCACTCGCTCATGTCTTTTCTAATTTTCAAATTTGCCGTTTTTCCAACAAGTCCTAAGTATTTTTTAAAACTGTTTTGTTCACCTGGTCAATGCCTTAAAATTGTTGCACTAGTTGCTTTCAAAAGACGAGAAAAATTAGTTTTGTTTTTCAAACAGCAAAGAACAGTGTGGATTTGTAGACCATTAAATCTTGTTTTAGACCATTAGGTCTAATTTTTGTTTAATTTTGGGGTCTCATTCTTTTCTTACAATACAAAGACAAACGGAGGGTTACATTAAAGAACGGCAGATAAGACTTTGCGCCCAAACAGCTCATAACGAAATTGTGCATCGGCATTTTACTAGTGACGGCTAGGGTTCTTTTCCTTGATCAAATTAAGTCTGTAAACGAAAGAAAAACCGTAGACGAACAATTTAAAAAGAGGCTTTTTTAATTATACTGATCGTATCCTTCCTTGTAATGATGTACCATGAGCATCTGATGAAGGCACTTTTGACAACATACTGTCTGTTGATAGATGGTAAGCCTCAAGACTGGGCGGGGCTAAGGCAGGGCGGGCTTACGATGGCTGATTCAAGTGATTACGTACGATGACGTATTACTTTTTTAATAAATCAACGCTCTATGCAGTCTCCTTTTTTGTTGCAAAATGTGCAAATGTTTGGTCTATCTCGTATTTTTATAAAACCTGTCCTGTATTTTCCATTTGAGCAAAATCAAAATTATTTCACGCAGACCCGAGCATTGCCATGAGCATGGAGCAACACATTCAGCAAACGAACGACCGGCTTCAGTGCATCAGACGAGATTTGGCAACCGCTTCAGGGTTTCAGAGTGCAGCTACCGAGTTGATGGAATGGTGTGGGGACGCACGGGCATTTCAGCCGGCCTACGAACAAAATCTTATGTCGTGTCTAACGGTAAGCTCCTATTTAATTTTACTTTTTACAAAACACGTAATTTTCAAGTAAGTACTAAGCTTATGATTAGCAATTAGTTTCTCGTCTTTTTTATTACTTTTACAACTTAAAGTTTCCGTAAAGTTTTATTAAAAAACAAGCAACAAAGAGCCAGTTTTTAGAAACACAAAAACGCAACACAAGATAACTTGGAATAGAACACCTAATCGGTCAACGGGATTTGTTTTTCCTTTTATATATGTCAACTGAACAGGGTGGAGGTGCCTAATCGTCAAAAAGAATCATTTCTATCTTATCTTTAAAAGCAAGATTTTCAAGCGGACGATTATCAGAGCTGGTTTTCTTATCTCTCTGCTCGTATTAGGAGTGTTTCTTATGGCAGCGTAAAAAGGGGTTGGTCATCAAAAATTGCCCAGTGCTCAAGATTTCAATGTTTTTGCATATTAAAAATATATTAAGTAATATTCCAGTTGTTCCATTCCAACCACCCATGTTCATGTAAGGAAGGATTCAAAGCTGCGAAGTGAAGGGCAAAAAACAGCACTTGCAAGTAATCACTTGTCTAATTCTTCTTGAAAATCAGCGCAGGTTTTCTTTCAGCGCCAGGCACTTAGCGAATGTTGCAATCGGTCTAATGTGCTTTTTAGTTAGGGAGCTCTGTATGACACCAAGAGGGTCAGACTATGAGGCATTGTGCCAACCCGCGCAAAGGACGGATCGTCTATATGAGAAGAGGTTCCTTGGAGAGGTTCCTCAGGCCTGGACTTGTATGTTTGAAACTAGGCTAGAATGGGTAGACGTTCCAGGGGATCAAGAATTTCCGCTTTGGCCTAATAACTAATGAAAACTCAAAGCTCCTTCCAGGTTGCCAGTTGGTAAAGGTATTGTTTGATCTAAATGGCATGACTTATGTATGACATGACTGGTATTTGAACCACGTGTTCGAAACAAGCAGCATTTTCCCTTGAATTGGATAATCAGAAGCCCTTTTTGTTACTCATGTAGAGACCTTTTCCTTTATAAACATAGCAAAGCTTTCATTTCGTCTTTTCATCCTAATACTAAACGCCCTTTCATTCAGTTTTATGGTTGATTTTACTATTTTTATGGTCGACATGTAACTGCCCATTGTTGAAAACATTTTCGGTGTTATCTAATTCTACCGTTACGGATGTGTGCAGTTTTTCCCACATTTCATAGGGTGCATCGTTCAAGACTAGGCACCCGCTAATGTCAACTGGTACTTCCGTTTCCATTATCAGGATCATTATGCCAATACCCCGTGATGACACTCAAACGAAAATCAGGTCAAAGACCCCATTGTAATCTGAACGACATTATTTAAACCTTTGAACATCAATACGCTTCAATACGCTACCATTTCTGAAATCATCTCAGCATGATCTAAATTTATTTGTATCCGGCACGTGGCTCTTGAATTTTTGTTTTGATAACCATGATCGCTATTTTGTTATTGTAGATTATAAATTGCGAATTACCTAAGTAGCTAAAGTCATTCCTTTGTGAGATCTATTTCTGTTGGCTAGAAAGCTGTTTCAATTTGTTTAGCGTAAGACAGATCTGACAAGAAAACGTCAAAAATTTTTATTTTGGCTGAAGATATCTTAAAACTAGCGAACTAGGCAATCTTCACCCAGAAAGCCCAAGAGACAAATTCTCACTGTCCTTTCTATTTCCCGGCAAGTTTTCATTTGTAGCAAATATGAAACACCGCAATACGCCGAGAATACACAACAATAAATACACGTAAATCAGTAAAGGCTAATATTTCGCCCCGGCATACAGGGCTTCATCAGAGCAAAAGTTTTCATTTGCCTGATTCTTCTGTTAATTTTTCCATATGGTTTGCGAGGCTTAATAAAAAAATTAAAATGTTTAATGTATTATAGTTCGCTCGCGAATTTTCAAAATTTGGTCGGTGTATACTAATATAGGTTTATAAAATCAACCTTCGAAATTTGGCTAGGGAAGTTCCATTTTGCTTGACTCTGTTTTGTACAAGAACAAAATATAAGACGATAAACCTCTTATCATTTTGATTGAATATTGTGCAATGTTTGAAAATCCCGAACGATCTTCTATCCAATGTCGTTTAGCAGCAGTTTTAATAATTAAAGAGAAAAGTTGAGAAATCCATTGAATATTCTTTGGAATGTGTCATTTAGCGTTGCAGCAGAGCAGTACGAATTTGCAAGCAGGTGGAGGCGAGTTTCTAGATTTTTGCTTCTAGGCTCTCGCTTCATATCAAACCACAAGGCCAAACAAACATTGACACACGCTAATTTGATTAATTTGATTAACTACAATTTGTTTTGGGAAATATCTCATACTTTTATGTGCGAAATTGGAGAGCCAAGCCAGATGGAAAATTGGCATTCGGATAAAGCGCAACTTTTATCATGTTTAATGCACCTACCTTGTTTTTATTGAAAAGCAAAATTTGCAAACTTTTAAGGTTAATGTCGGCAACAGGGCAAAACCTGAAACTCCAGTAACTTAAAAATCAATTTAGCAATCGAAAAGCAACTATATTATTTATCTTCTGTCCAAATTAAATTATTCATCTTCCGAAATTCTAACGTTGTTTTATTTTGAAATCAACGTAACAAGTAGCGTCAATATTCATTTTTTTTCTAGATTTTAATGTTTGTTTCATCGACCAAATTTGTATTGATAAATTCTTTTTGCTCGTAATTCATGCTTTAAATTACCAAAAGACATCATTTTCTACCTATCTATACTAGCTCAATCCGACTCGAGACATCCTGTCATTTGATTAAATTTTCGTTTTTTATGATCTTATATTCCAAAGAACTCTGATTTAATATTGTGATTGCAAACCTGATTTAGCTTGGATCGCTGTAGGAGTTCGATTTTTTTCAGTCACGCGTCTTTCAATTGTAGGACACCATTTAGCTTATTGAGACTATTCGTAAAACTCACAAGGTTTTGTATTTATATCAATTTTTACTATCAATTTTAGGTCGTTAACAAATGTGCTGCAGCTCCTGGCTTTGACTTGGATTTAGGCAAGTCTTTAAAATATTTACGATTTGTTTGTCAGTTCGTTAGATCTCTAAACACTGTTTTGATATGCGTAGAAACCAATGAAGCCCCGTTCAGAACGGCTGTTGCCATTGTATTATGCTAACAGGTATTGCAAGTGAGAGGCATTAAATTGCCATAGAGTTACAGTCTCTATGTTTGTTGGTTGTTGTTAATTGGCAGTTATGACTTGTAAAAAACCCGAATAAATTTGAATACCATAATAAGAAATAAAGTTTTACCTTTTCTCCTTTCTTTCTGTTTCTATACTGTCAGCCATCGTTGCCTGTATCTAGTTCGACATTTGTTTGCCTGTAATTGATGTAATTGAATGCTTAAACCTCTCTGTATTACTGTTCCATGCTGATCGCACGGTAATTTTATATAGTATTATTTTGATCTACATCGTCAGGTTTTGTCTAGCCTGTTGTTACAATTATTCACTAATTATGATCATTATAATTTATGATTTGGTATGGAAAAGCCTTAGCTTTCTCGCTTCGTCGTTGATATTATGAAAAGTTCCCCTCTTTGACTTTTTTCCTCTCTACCTTCTGTTCTACAGGGTACCGCCTCCTTGCAATTTGTGCATCACAAAGAGAAAAATTGTCACCAAAATCTGCAGGTAACTATAAGTTTCATGGATATGGATTCGGGGTAGAGTCGCTGTTTAAAAGACAATTAGCTGTTGCCTGCATTTCGGGGATCAATATAATAATAGTCCAGAGAGCTGCTTCAAGAACTAACTATGTTGATCGTTTCATTGAAAATTTATTGTACTTAAGCCGTTTCTCCTCGAGTAATCTGCCTTTCCGCACACGTTTGAAAACAGCTGCAATCTTGACGCGCAGATGAAAAATTGGAGAGAAAAACGACCTTCGACGCTGACGCATTCAAATAAGAATGATTTCACATATTTGAAAGCTTGCTCGCTCCTCGTATATTCAAAGTATACTTTTACTTTCGATAAAGTGTTGTTGTTATTATTTTTGCTATTGATTTTATGTTTAAGAGAGGATTTTTATTGTAGATACCGAACATAAAAATAACAAGAATACTCGGCCTGTTTTGTTCGCTTTTTATATTCTACTTTTTTTCTTTCTTAGCTATGCTTTCGTTGTGGTGCGAAGAGCTTGGCAGGCTGCTGTTGCTAAGACACCAAAAGAGGACTGGAGACCAGAAACCAATGCAATTCAATCAAAACCCGAACAAAATGGCCCCGGCACCAGGACGAGGGTAACCATTTTCTGTAGTTGATTGCATAATTTAGAATCGCGTGGTGTTTGATGTAACAAATGTTTCGATGACCTGAGAAATGTTCCCTCCCCTTTGCCAACCCACCTCGTTTTTTCGCTGTTCAGCAACATGAATGTATTTCAATAGCACAGCTTTTGTCTACTCCGATTTTGTCGAAACTTCACCATTTTAATTGGTTCTCTGTTTTTGAAAAGACTAGATGCTTTCACATGTTCAAGAATATTAAGCTACAGTTGAGAAAGCAAACATCTGCTATTTTTCTCAAAACTTTGAGTGTTTTCGCTCAACTGTCGTTGGTTGAAAATTATACAGTAGAGAATAACGATAGATTTATTCTGTAAACGCAAATTTCTTCAAACATCTGTCGGAGCCTTGGTAGCTTAATTTTTTCGTGAAGGGACCTTTTCAGAACAGAACAGGTCGCTGCTTGCGTTGTCATCTTGATCAGAAGAAGGAGAGATCACCAGGTTTCCAAAGAAGAACTCGCTCGGTTTCCAAAGGAGAACTCGCTTGATTTCCAAAGGAGAACTCACTTGATTTCCGCCGGGATGTTTCTCAGTTTCTATGGCCAGTAGGCATATTATTTGTTCATGGTCCAAATCCTCGGTTGTATTCCCACCCAACTCTTCTCTGCTTAACAAGCTCTCGCTAAAAGGATGAGCTCGCATTCCTGAAGTCGTTAATATTTCTGAAGTTTACTGATCAGATTTGATTTTTTCCACAGGGACTCGACAATCGATTGGCAGCCAACAAGCCAGCAGCCTTCAGTGTCTGTGGTTGCAACAGTATGGGGTTCAACGCCAACAAACACTGGGGAGCCAATGATGGGTGCTGGAATGAATAACGGCATGTCTCCAGGGATGCAGCCACAGTACTCGAACATGAACCCTCAAAATGGTCCCAAACAGTACCCTATTCAAGGTATCAGAATTATTTGTTGTATTTCTCTTTGGTTAGATCAGAGAATGCTGACCAGCTATCAAGGTATTTAAGTATCAAGTTAACAGGCTGTTAAGATTTGTTTGTCATATCGTGCTGGCTGATGTTTCAATGATACATGTTAAGTCTTGAGCTGGCTTTCAAACTCTGCATACTCCTGTGTCGTTTGAGGTCAGCTTTCAAAAGTTCGTTTTGGGTTGATCACCAGGCCGCATATTCGGGTGCATATTTTCCATATACCTTTTCTAGACATTAAAACTTCTCTCCAAAATATAAAAAGGTTTAAGTGTACTGGTTAAAAACTTTTTATGAATTTTATGAAGGAATTCTTGAAACTGTGTGAAAAGATTTTTAAAGGGTTATGAATGAAGAACCGAATGCAGATTTCCACAATCCGTCCTTACCATCATCAGTTTTGGTCCGTATAATCGTTTATAAAATCATTGCGAACATATCAATGGTCGTTAAGGATGCAGGTGAATTATCATTTGCAAATTTGGAAAAGGAGGGTTTCAAACAAAAACGTTGGAAAAATATTGACGCTTGCCTTGAACCACGTGGGGCGGGGAACCCTGTTTCATTTTAGATTAGTTGGTAATTTTTTATTTTTATTTTTTTTACAGGGTTCCCACCTCAGACACAGAGCATGCGCAATCAACAGATGAATAATATGCAGCCGATGCCCAACATGGGGGGCATCTACAATAACCAATATTGCCCGGAGCCAAATACCCCCCAGGGCAACCCTTACTCCTACCGTCATGGGCAGAATCCAAACAACCCCAATGCTGCAGCTGTTGCAGCGGCTGCTGTTGCTGCGGCTGCGGCTACTGCTACGGCCACGGCAACAGCAACAGCAACGTTGCACATGCAGGAAAACCCTGAGCAAAGTGAGTAAACTGATTTATTTCATTTCGGCGTTAAGAATTGCACCAAACAACAATTGTATAGTTCACTCATTGTCCCATTTGTTTTGCTTTCAATGCACTTGTAGACCATAGCCAATTTGTTTCTTTTGCTGTTCTCAACCCTTGGAGGTCGCCTACTTCCCTCTACTATGATGTTCAATCCTGATTCCTCCTTTGAACGAAAATTCTGTACATCCATCATGTTTTGTTGATTGGTTGTCAAGGAAATTTCAAGTGCTTTTTAGCACTAAGGCTTGAACTTTATTCATTAACGCTGAACAACTACGTAATAAGTAGATAGCTTTCTGATAAATTTGAAACTTTAACAGAACTTTGTGCGAGTGCGCTTGTGATTGTCTTAAGCTATTTGAAATTTATTTACCCCATTCATCTTTGAATAGATGAATTCTATAACAATGGTGATTATGCGTTGCAAGGCCAGACACAGTTCCAGGCTCGAGGCATGACACCAAACAGCATCCAGCGACCGATGATGAATAAAGGAATGTACCCAGGTTACATGGCGCAGAACCAGAACGGACCGTACATGCAGCAACAGCAGCAGCCCGCACCAGGTATGAGCCCCCAGATGCGTGGCATGATGCCTAGGTACCCGAATCCACCCGGTATGAAAAGACCGGCATCGTCTATGTATGGACAAAACTTGATGAGCAATGGTCCGCCCATGCCACAACAACAGCAGCAAAATCCGCAAGGGAATTATCCACCGTTTCCAGCACAGGTCAAGCAGGAACCGAATTTTCCTCCGCAGTACCCGGTATGATATCATCATATCACTCATTTCGGGAATGATATGACAGTTTGGGGCAGTATTGAGAAATGTCACATCATATAATTTTAGACAAGCCGATTATGACCGAGAAAAATTATATCCTTTTCTGAAATATTGAACTATCATCGTTTGGCAATCATTGAAAATATATATACTTAGAAAGCGGAAGCTTAGCCACGTCCTTAGTAATGTTTTGCTCTGCGATTGCATCCTTAAAACTGTTTGTTTCACCTTGTAGCAACCCCCCGGATATGGCAGGACTCCTCCCTCATCAGGATACAATGGACAAATGCCGCAAGGGCAAATGGGAAATGTTGGACCAGTACCAAATATGGGTAATATGGGGATGCCACCTCAGTATAGTAGAATGGCGATGACCCCAGGAGTACAACCAATTACATCACAACGCCGGCCCAGTACTTTACAGTACCAACCATCACCACAAAACCAAACGTCAATGCCAGGGAATCCTCCTGGCTCTGGAAACCGGTATATGCCAATGTGTGACAACTCAGGAATGCAAGGACCGGTTGATCAAAAACCAATTATAGACCCGATGGGGATGCCCATGACTCATATGAAACCTTCAATGAATAACTGTAATTCGCCCATGATGGATATCAAACCTCAAATTAGTATGTATTCGTCATTTCTTTATTATTATCCGCAATTTCAATTGAAGCAGGTCCCTTCATTTTTACCGAAAACCACTTGGTAGCCGTCTAGACTTGGCAGCCGTCTAGTAAATTCAGTATCTTATCTCGTCTTAACCTGTGCGCTCTCTCTTTCTCTTTGTGATATTCGCAATCAAGGAACCAACTTCCTGCTTTTAATCTGTTTTACTAAAACTCACTGATTAAAAATTGACCGTCATACTTTGTCGCAGAATTTTGACCGCTTATCCAACTTTACCAAAGTTATCTTCAGAGTTCATACAAATCTGCATGAGCCTGTCCTTGTTAAGATGTCTAAATCTGGTCTTAATTCCTTTCAGAGCAAAAAGACTGCCTCAGGCTGACTTTCCCAGTGCCAAATGGCATTGTCCTACAGCCATTCCGATTAGAGCACAATCTCGCAGTCAGCAATCACGCCTTCAGTCTCAGAGCAACAATTTACCAAACTTTGATGTGCAGGTGAGCAATTTATTCTATCAAGTCAACCTTTTTATTTGCTGGATAGGAAAGGGCTCTGTCATTGCAACTTCTTGAAAACAGAGGTCTTTATCGGATTGTTAAGATTAAATTCATCTACGCCCTTAACTTTTAATCCCTTTGCCTATCTTGTCATTTCCTTGCAATAATTTTTATAATCCTTCTCATTTTAATGTTTAACTTACATTATCACAATTTATTTTATGCTAAGCTTGCGCACACTCTTTTTTGAACGAGGAACCTTGATCCATTTTCATGTGAACAAAATATCTCAAATTGTAGGCCTGATTTAGAGCTCCAGTTTAAATGCTATCATCACGAGGACAAGAGCATGACAACAAACTGGCCCGCATCTGTCAGTGTGAGCGTCAATGCCACACCGTTATCGATCGAAAGGGTCTGTTTTCGTTTTCTTTTGAGTCATTACAAAAAGCTCTCTTCATTTTGTTTGATCCATAATTGAAGCTAATCAGAATTATTCCACGTGTTTCTAAAGGCCAGCCTATATTTTAAATTCCTTCACCAGTCATTAGCAGATAAGCCTTTATATATATTTGATGAACTGACATCTGTTTACATTTCCTTATTTCAATTCAATCCTATTAATGAGGTATGGCGCATGCTCGGAATTTACATGGTCAGTTTCGTCAGTTTAGCTTATCCGAAGAAATAAGTTGACTATCGAATAGCAAGTTCTAGAAAATTAGCGATCACATTGGCAACAGTCTTGAGGAATGTCATTGCAAAAAGAATTCTTAGCTACCAAACGTATGCTGCACTTTGTTCCTACACTTTCCCCCACCCCCCACCCCCCGGTTTATTGGCTGGAGAATGTTTAAACATTCGTCTGTACTCTGCCCTATCGTTTGGTTAAGCAAGAATATTGAATGGAAGGAATTTCTTTTAAGAAATATTGGTAGGAATCTTGCTACTTGGAACTTTATTTGATTAAGCAAACTTTAAGAACGATATGTAAATTTGAATTTGCTTCAATTTTAAGTAGCCGTATCCTCTTTTGAAGTCTCAAAATTCAAATTCAGCACCGTAAAACTGAATCGGTCTTGGCTGTTTTTTTTAATCAACTTATTTTTTACGAGCAGGGTGACAGCAGGGCATCCCACAAGCCATTGTTACTAAAAAACGTGTGCAAGCCTGGACGAAACACAATCCAGATCACTGTCTCACAGTGTTGCTGTGTAAGTCATATTCTCTTTTGTAAAAAGAAGCAAGATTTTTTGGGCCTGTGACAAGTTTAGGCCCTTTTTTATTTGTGATTTGATTTTATGAAAGCAGTGCTTAAAAGCATCCTAACCTGTCAGTTTTTTTAAACTTCCACGGTATTGCTACTCTAAGAAACCGTTGACACTAAGTTATACTTGGGTTTTTTCTAAGAAATGTTTAATGTGTAGTATGAAATATGATGTTATTTCAATTTTTTCCTGTAGTCTCATCTGTTCGTCCTGCAACTCGTTCATCGCCCTTCGGTCAATTCAGTTTTACAAGGTTTGCTCAAGAAGCGACTGCTACCCGCAGAGCATTGCATTGCAAAAAGTAAGTAGCAATCACTTTTGTTCCAGTTCTACTCTAATGAACAGATTTCCCCCTAGGGGTGAATTTGAAACAACTTTTGCTAGTCACCTCTGTGCTTATGCATCCTGAAATTAAGGACAATATCAATTTGTAGCACCTTTCACCTGGAACATGATTTACACGAACACGGAAACACAGTAGTTATTTGCAGGAAACTTTATTTCTGACCATAAAACTTTGAATCTTGAAAAATGTATGAGAAATTTCAAATCTTGCACCTTCTAGTAAAAAGACATTTCCAAATGACTGCCGTAAACGGACAAACAATTATGAACGGAGAAGACGGTGTTGAGCAAACTGCGATCAAAGTCTCCCTGAAATGTCCGATCACGTTTCGAAGGATCGTCTTGCCTGCTCGTGGACACGACTGTAAACATATTCACTGCTTTGATCTCGAATCCTACCTGAAACTCAACGTCGAAAGAGGGCTGTGGAAGTGTCCTGTCTGCAGTAAGAACGCGGTGCTTGAAGGCCTGGAAGTGGATCACTACCTGTGCCAAATTCTCACAACACTAGCTAAGTACGTGTACTGCCTAAATTCTTTTTCAAACTACGTTTCAAATCTGTCATTTTAATTGTTATGATTGAAGAAAAATCACCAAGTCGGTCAATGAAAGCAAAGACTGCTCGTTCTTTTGACGTATTTTGATATCTTTTTACATCTTTTTAGGACTGATGTAGAAGAAGTAACGATAGATTCAAGCGGCTCATGGAAACCTGTGTCGGTGAAAATGGAAAAACAAGATGATGATGGTTCTAACGGTAAGCTATTGTCCCAGTCATTCTATCACTGATCCATTTTTTCTATTTTCCAGTTATTTGTCAATATGTTCAAACCATCAACTTTCATCTTTTGTATAACAAATTCCCGGCTCTATTGTAACACCAAAGGTCTTTTCTGACAATTTTGGGCATTTGTATGCATACCTCTAAGATGTAACGACTTTTCAATTGATCGATGAATATGATTTATCACAGGGCATCCATCAAAGCGACTAAAATCGATGTCACACGACTCGCGGACACTCCAGTCACCCAACGGTGGCCAACCGCGCACACCTTATTCACAACAACAACCACTAACACCGCAGAACCTTCCAACAAGTCCCGTCAATCGGGCTGTGAACACCCCTACGAATTCTCAAGCGCCTTCCCGTACTCCTCAGTCACATGTGATGGTGTCAGGAGCTCCAACTAGTGATACGATGGGCCCTCCACTCTTTCCTCAGACATCTAGTGGAATCCCCACTTCACAAAATGGAACTAAACAACACAGCAATGGCCTGTCAGGATCTGGAAACGACCCTCTAAAACAATGTAAGTCACACGATTCTCAGCTTTTGTTGATAACCAAAAAGTCGTCTTGGTGTGAAAGTTTTAAAACATCATTTAACTGTAAACGCATTGTAAAATTTAGCTTTTTTTTAATCTTCAATTTCATCTCTTTCATTAATTAACTAATTGTTTTATATTTGTAATTATTAATTGTTCATTTTTAATTGCTTTTTATTCTAAATTTTTGTAAAGTAGGCCTAAATTAGCTTGTACATAAATTGTAAATAGACAGCTATATTATACCCGCCTACTGTAAAAAAATTGATTATTATTATTTTTATTATTATTATTATTATTATTATTATTATTATCAAGGAACTGAGCCCTGCCTATAAACGCGTTACCTTTGTTAACCTTTCTATGAGTGCCCTTGGCATTCTGGGAACCTCATCTACCTCTCTCTCTGACATGCTACATCAACTCAATTTTGACTCAAATCAAACTAAATCCATCTTGATGAAACTCATGAACATTTCTATCCGCTGCACCTACTATATCTTCTGTCGTCGAAACAAACCATGGCTAAGCCCCGAACTGATTGACTTCTAAATATTGTAATGCAGATAAGCCAATTATATGATGCTTGTAAAAGCGAGTCGTATAATTGTAAATTTAAAATGTATTCAATGAAAATGAGATGTTTAAAAAAATTATTATTATAGAATAAATTAAGCCTTCAACCTAAGCGTGCGAAGCTTGAAGAAATTTCCTTGCATGTTTAATTTGACGGAGCTTGCTCATTCCTCCTTTGCAGCAAAAGAGAAAGTTTCGACAAGTTCGCTTGGCTCGTCAGATTCGCTTCGAAAGTCAGGGACATCTACCAACAATTCGAAATCGAATGGCAGTGTGAGCGATTCGACCGATCTGAATCACGGCAAAGACCAGTGCAATTCCGAAACTGATATGAACAGCTCGTATCTGAATCTCGAAAACATTTTCGAGACGGGAGGCGAAAACAACGAAGAAGGGAGCTTGGAGGTAAGTTCCGTTGACACTTTATTAAAGGCACAGCTCAAAATGGACTTATTCTTCATTCCTGTTATTTTTTAAATGACACAGAATGCCTCTTAAAAATTGTTTTCGCCAAACTTTTATCTGCTTCTGCAATTTTTCTTTCGCTTGAACGGCGCATTTACTTGCAGGCATGTGTATTTATTCAAAGCAAAGTTTTATCCTGTCCTTGCTTCCATAACTCTTTCTACCTATCTACTTTCAAGGCTACAATCATTAAAGCTTGATCCTGTTTCATTCTCTTCTTGGCCTTTTCCTCTCTTTCCTTGCTATGGCTTTTGCTCCACATTCGTCCTCACCAGGACTGACACCAATGTTTTTGATTCAGTACTCTGAAGTCTTCTTTTTTCTTCTATTTTCTTTGAAACCAAACCTTGACAGTATGTTTCTTTTTGGCCTAGGTTCTACCAGACAACTTGGATCCAGCTGAGCTTTTATCTTATCTGGGACCGCCCGATTTACCGAGTGAAGATCTTCTCTCGATGCTGGAGTAGGAAGTTTTAGCTATTGTCAAACATTGCAAGTTAGATCGGATTGGGACATCACTCCCCCGCTCCCTCCTCCCCCTAAATGGGAGAAACATGACAGGGAAAACATCTTGTTAAAATGTCTCTGCATTCTACCCCCACGTCCTACATGCCTCTTCCTTGCCACTATCCGGCAACCTTTAAACCTTAATACCACCCCGCTCTGTCTGAATCACAAATGTGCATCGCAAGTGAAAACTCTCAATCTGATTCGTGCAATTTTTTAAAAACCTTGACAGATTTCTCGCCTTCCAGCAATTAGAGATTGTAGTGTCATATTTACCATTTTATACCATATATATCGCTCATGTCGTATCGCATATTTAAACTAGAGTTTTAATATATTTTGTTTGAGTATCTTATTATATTTCGTAGTTGTAGAAATAGTCTGTTTTTGTAGCTGTCACGAAATGGATTCAATAAACTAAACAACTTCCTTTGTAGCATGGTCGTAAAAGTTTTATTTTTATTTATTCGACCTGTTATATAGATTTGTTGCTATATGTTGCAGTGGTATTTTTTATTTCAAGGGCAATATATGGACTACGACGATTTCTCTGACTACAGGCTCCTTTATAGTGTGTTATTTACGATCAACAATAAACTCGTTCACTAGCGCTTCTCTCCCCATTACAGTAAGTCATGGTTTCAATGTGGAAGGCTTTCTAGCAGATTGTTGGGGGTTATAGTGTCTTCCTTGTCCCTTATCAACTCTTGCCACTATCTGTGTCCCAAAGGGTCTTCCCCTACTCATTTTCAATTCAGTTTAAGCCAGCCTCGTATACGGGGCAAACCAGATTTTGTCGCTTATGCTCGCAATTCCTGTATATATTTACAATTAACTAAGGCGATTCAATAAGAACGGGCTAGATAGATTTTTGGCGTCTATACCGGTGTAAATTTAGTGAACATGTAAGTTGTTCTTTTAAAGAACTTGTATTTTGACCAACTGTCTTGGTCTCGTATTAAAATGGTTGTTATATTACCATCTGCGGTGACATCTTTACCTTTTATGGACGTAACCATATATAGTAAAATAGTGACACGTTTAGGTGTCAAGGCTATGAAACGAGGTATAAAATGTTTGCGTCAGTCTTTTCTGGGGGAATCGTTTACATAGAAATAGTTGCTGATGTGAACATTTTGGTAAAATAACTACATAGAAAATTTTAATGCTATCGGCTTTCCTCTTCCAGTTGGACAAACCAAGAAATATAAATGAAGAGGATCGCTCATGATTGTGAGAGTAACTATAAAGTATCCAATATGGCGATGCAGTTTTGTTACAATTTAGACTTCTGATTCCAAGTATATCAAACAGAGGGCTTCAAATTTTTTTGCCAAAATTTATTTTTAGGGGGCGGGGGGGCTTCCTATTTTATAAAGAAATCCAGGACAAGTTAGCCGACATAGACACAATATGAAAATGAGCTATGCATCCCCTCCCCCTCCAAATTTATTTGTGATGATAATGTAACGCTGATTGTAAAATGCCCCCCCCCCCCCCCCCGGCAGAGGGCTGGAGGCGTATCTGCATTGACACTCTCTTCATCAGACATTGAGGTCTAACGTGAATCGAATTACACATCAAGGAGCTGATCTGTACAACCCCCCCCCCCTCCCCCAAGTTGTGCCTTTTGTCATTTGTCGTATTTCTACGCCCATTTTCAATAATTAAAAATTCATAAGAATGCCCAGGAATCATTTGAATTTACGGTGTGTGAACTGCATTGAAGGCCGTAGATCATTGTAACAGACAATCGTCGTAACATACAATCGTCGTAATTGAAATGTCGTAACTGAAAATATGTCCAAAAGATTTTAAGGGAGAATACATGTTGATACATGTTCGTAGTTGGAAATATGGTAAACGTGGTAAAACTTAGCATCGTCGCAACAAAGGAACACGTTTTTATTAGAGAAGTCATCTCTAGCTTTATATATTTATTTGAATTTTTGTCACGTGTAATCGCTAGTAATCGGTTACTAAAATGGTGGGAAACTCTGCTTACTCAGCCTCTCCAAATGATTCGCCCGACCTAAAACGTTTTGAGCAAAACCAGAAAAAGGCGCGGATGGTGTAAATTCTTTTTTGAAGCACTTTCAAATCTATGGATATCACAACATGACATCTCAGGTTAGGATTGGAGAAAAGTCCCTCCTGTTTGAATACCCCGAAATAATCTTAACCCAGCTCCCCCTCTCTCCGCTCTAAGCGGCTTTGGGGGATTCGCAGAGTTTCGAAATTGGAATTGTGAGTTACCGATATGAATTATTAGGGCCCATTTTAATAGAAACTATGTTGATTGAAATATTAGATATCTTCGTATGTATATTCTTTGTTAGTTATTAATATGTATATCCAGCTGCTATTTTGTAAGAAATATGTTTTGAAAATCTATTACCTTGTCATCTATCTAAAGTTCTTTGCTTCTCGAGAAAAGGGCAATGCGAGGGACAGTCGACTGTGATTCTTGCAGCAAACCGTTGATTCAGTGGTGCACCTAGCAAAATGTAACTATACATTAGTCCTTTGAACAAACTGAAACTTATGTAGCCAAAGCCAAAATAGATGGACTTGGCAAACACATCTTTTAATTAGAAAGTAAAAAGGCTAGGAAATATGAAGTGACTGCATCTAGCAAAGGGATTTCTTGGAACAAATTTACTTCAACAAACTGTCATTGAATTAGCTACCGAGAGTTTAGAGAACAGTCACAAAAAATATCATTTGCTGAGGGTACAGGACAACATTTGAATAAAATATTGTATATTTAGCGTTGTATAAAATAAGTTATTCAGTATATTCTTAGTTAGCAGGCCCCCATCAGCTGCAAATTGTCATTAAATTCAACCTGCTTTAACAAATGAATATGTATTCGCGCACCGTAATCTCATGTTTTGCCACATTTTGCGTTCATATAAATTGAATCTGAAAGACTCCCCGGGATATCTTTTTAATTTTTCACTTGAATTATACATTAACGCCATTTGCAAATCAACCAGCTAACCAAGGAATAATTTATGACAATGATAAATTCTTAAAGAGGAGAAATCTGTAAAATCCGCCAGATGTTGTTTTTCCAATCAGTTTATTCAAAGCATTTTGATGACTGGACAATTTCTGTGAGAGTAGAAAATTTTTGCGCGTAGCATCCTGCGGGTAGGATCACTGATCTAAAAGTGACTTAAAATCAGCGAGTAAGAGGATGTTTTCTCAGCAGCTCCCAAAAATAAAAAAACATCTATTTAACAATATGAGTGAACATTCTTTGCGGAATGTTCTCAAGCCTGTAGTCAAAGCAAAAATCTATTAACTTTCGAGACAGTTTCAAGTGTAATATTAAGCACGGGGGAAATTGCATTCCAAGTGCGCGTAAAAATCACAGGATGCTAAATTTTGTTAAAGATGATGATAACGAAATGCATAAACAAGTTTAGGCTGGCGATAACTACTCTTTGACTTGAACCAAGGCATTGAAATGTTTCAAAACTTCTGAGATTTATATCTGTTGCTATTTTTTATCAAAATAAGAAACTTGTTTCAGCTGTAATATTGTTTCAAGATTGTATCAGGAAAACCCGCAGCACAAGCGCAGAGCTCTGCGTGTTTACCGTGGTTTCAAATGTTTCTGGCAATGGTTGAAGTAACAAGAAGTAGCACGTGTAATTATTTATGGTCAGCACAAGGAAACATTAACTTTTAATCAACCTTTGCTGGTGCAGAATTCAAAAATGGCTTTGATTGAAAAAATCTAACATTTAAGACATGCTTAAATTTAAGGCCTAAATAACTCACAGGGTGATAAAACCTTTAAAAACGTTTACTTACAATGCTCATAGCGAATCATCGACTGTTCCAAGACGTCCTAATGATAACGATAATTACCTAATGTCTACTGCTATGAATATTTTAGAACAGCCATTTCCTTGGCAAAAACCGAAACAGCAAGTAAATTACTGAAAATATCTTCTTGCACGCAGCCTTAACGATTTAGCATCTTCCATTCACCGACAGTCACCTTCCATTCACCGACAAACTTCAAGACAAGTTCTTCACAATCACCGACACAAAGTGCTGACGCCATTTCAGCAAGCGCGGGAAATCAGGAATAGGACTATTGTAGATTACAATGCCGTAAGATGCTAATTTTTTGTAGAAAGGTTTAGTGGCTGGAACCCTTTTAAACATAATACCTAGTGGTGTAGTGCTATCAAAATGACAAGAGTGGCTCTTGCAGATAATGTTGCGAAAAACAATAGCAAAAGTAGAAATTTGCCAATTTTCGGCCTCAAAAAGGGGGTCTCCATGAGCCCAATGAGGTAAATTTTAAACGGAAAGGTCAATGTATACCGGCGTTAAATATTGAAAATGCATTCTTAACTTTTGATGTTATTTTCATTCACTAGATAGTGACTACTTAGGATATTTACACAGAAGTTTTTGGTATAAACAACAATGTTAGGAGAATTTCTGAAAGTTCTATCAGTGCTTAATTTGACGACTGACTCATCAAAGAATTTGCCAGGATAAGAAACTTTTCTTACCTCTTGCAGGGATGGCTCCACGTGGCTTGACAAACCAAGACTGACACTATTCCACATGGGTAGCATCCGAAGGTGCCATCTGGCAAGCTTTAATACTACTTATCATCAAAGGCACTCAAGGGACTTTATAAAGCATGCATTTTCGTGCAGCATTGATTTTACTTAGGCCCTGTGTTTGAAGATTTGAGGGTGCATTAATCTCTAGAGAGTTTTGCGATGTCAGCCTTTTATCTACCTTTGTACCCTTGTGTTTCTTTTGCAATTGCAATGCGTGTAAACGTGTGCTGCTAACCCCAATTTTGTACACTTTTTTGGACTCGCATTTGAAACCAAAGTATGAAGTGCTTGCGAAAAAACTTTACAAAAATGTGAAAATTCTCAGCGAGTCTCATTTTTCAAATACAAGTTACTGAGTTTCAAAGTCTAGTTGTTTAGAAAACGAGAGGCTGTTTGATGTTGTTCTTAAAATCTTTCATGTTCTCTTTCCATTTTACTTCGGTATCAATTGAGTTTTGCAATTGGACCCCTGTATAATCGTTGGAGTACTGTAGTTCCAATATTTGCTACTATTGTTAATATTCTGCAACGAGCCTTGCCTCTTTTTAATCGCTTTATGCTAAATAACACCCTTATAACGACGGGGTAATTTGGGTGTTGCATAACTGATTAGCTAAGCCATTACAACTTCTCCTCTATCACCAGTTTGTTTATTCAAAGCGGTTAATCCTGTCTTCAAATCGGGCATAATCGTCAATGGTCCCTTTTTCTAGCTTTGGAAGTTGCATTAATTCTTTCCCTTTCCATATCAATACTAAATACAGCAATACTACATTACTTCGTTCTATTTGGTTATGATACAAGCGAAATCAGGCACCCCCTTCCCTCGTAGATCATCTTCAATTGGTCCTTTCACTCTCTCCCCGGTATGAAGAAGCAGCAAATACAAATGAAGACACAATAACTCTCTGAGTGAAGTTTAATGCATTTGCCATTCTTAATAAACTTAAATCTGATGCATTAGTTACTAATAATCCACAACGTATGAACCAAAGCGTGTACAATATCAAAACAAGCACATTATCATGAATAATTAAGCATAAATTAAGGAATCTTCATTACATCTAAGTATTACAAGTTCACAATAATAGTCAAATGGCACAAATGTACGTAAAAAACAGTTTACAATTTAAAATGATTGTTGCTTAGGAGAAGGTAAGCCCAGCTTCAGAATAAACATTGTAAACCTTTTCCAGTGCCACGATGTATGCAGCAAGTCGCAAGTCCAGACCAAGATTGTACTCTTGGGCACATCTCATGATTTGCTTAAAGATAGAAAATAAGGTGTGCACAATTCAAGAATAATATTTAATCAATATTTCAACCTTCATCAAAATGCTTTTTAGTTGCAATCAATAAGAATTTTTGGGTGCAAATTCAAAAAACAATCAATCTTCATGGCTAATATTTTTTAACATTATCAAATCTTTGAAATACAGAAAATATAAGTTTTCGAGAATAATTTCTGGAGTCTAGGACGCTGCTGGCTAATTTAACCCAAGGATATTGTAGACTATTTGGTTTTGTCTAATCCTGGTGACATTATGTTGAGCAACTCTCAAATTACAACATAAATAAATAAAAGAACTACCAAAGATGAAATTGCATGGCATGGAAGGGGACATGAAACATCCTTGACTGAGAAAAAACATCACAGTTAAAGTGCTACTGACATGAAAAATCGAAATTTTGCAAAAGGTTTTTTCTTAGACATTAAACATCACTGATTCTTTGTCTGCAAATATTTTTTCAAAATAAGGGCCATAAGTTTGTTTTTGGGGGGCTTGAGTCGTAGGAGGTTTTTCGAAAAGAGTCTGGGAAGAGTGACGCATTCTGGTGTGTTATTATATAGTTTACGGTCAGGAAACCCCAACGGAGCCTATAAAATGTCCAGCAACCTAAAATGGGAAAGGAATTTCCAGATTCAAACGTTTCATCTAACGATGAGGAAGTTGTATCGGAAGTGAGAGAACAAATTTTGAAGACGGGAACGTTGAATTGATGTTGCAACCCGATGAGAAAGATCCATTACCACCTTCCTCTGAAGATGGGTGAACATGTGGTGGCGAAGCCGACACTTGGCTAATTATTCGGATTTCAATTCGGATAACGATAATAAAAAGTTTTTTCAAGGGAGAAAACTGGATCGATTTCTGTTGATTTATTTATTCTTTTCTTAACAAGACGCACTTTACATCCCAAGGTAAGCAGACATTTTCTGACGCGGCCTAAGTGTTCCCGTAAATTGACATTCGACATGAAACATCACAACCTGATGTGAACTGATCTTCAACACTAGAGCCAAAGCAAGACAACTAAATCGACTCAAAACAACATAAAGAACAACCTTCTTTCGAGTGTATACTAATTTAAAACGTAAAACTCCAATAATCGAATTCCCTGTACAACAACAAGCTCCAGGGAAACCCCTGGCTGAAGACACCAGCACATAGAAAACCCCTAAGTACACTTGTAAAAATGTTCCGAACCGATTGAAACTTTGAGAGTTACTAAAATTAATGTGCATAAAATACATTTAGTTCCCCCTTGTTTTTTTCTGGTTTGATGAGAATATCTGAAACGCCCCCCGTTCGAGCTCCATACTTAAGCCTTATAACAGCTATCTCGTATGTCTGTTTTGTTTCCCCATATTTACTTCCATAAAACGATTCAAAATCGATTGAAACTTCGTAGAGTAGCTAGAACTAATGTACTAAAAAGGAATTTTGGGTCTTGCTGGCTTTTTCCGAAACTTGGTAGGATTGTTCAAAGGATTGTTATAATTCTTGTACGTCACGTGTGTTTTGGGTAATAGGTCGGACGAAGACAATGGATTGAAACTGGTCCTGTGTCTTCTCATGAATTTTACCCAATATCGACGCTATTTTTTTCAGCTTTCGGAAACTTCTGCGACTGATTTTCGGGAATGTGACTGTTACCTAAACAGCCAGTATAGTTTAGTGCACCAGCACAACAATATTTGCCGTATTTAGGTTGTTTTTTGCTATGCCCGATGTCTGCCATCCTTCAAAAGTACGCAATAAACTGACCTTGCCGGTGCACGAACACACCAGAATACGTCACAAATTCCTGAAATTCCTCTTTGGCTGCGTTTTTTTATTCGAACAAAATCTGACGAAAACCAGTACTTTGGAGCTTGAAAAAATTATGTTAACGAAAAGATATGCAGGAAAATGTTACACCATTCGATTCAGCACTGCCGGCTCTATACTAAAATGAAATAAATGGATATTATGAAGTTTTTTCATTTTTCATGTCAGTTCCACTTTAAAAGAATGCTGCATGCCTCAAGCATCAATTAGTTTTCTACCAATTTTTAGAATTAAATCATCAACTGACAAATACAAAAAACAACATTACTCACCTTTGCTGATCTTTCCATGGTGTATTCTAGACCAGAATGAACAATATCCTTTTCTGACACACCCTGAATTCAAATATCAAACAGAAATCAAACACAAACAAAAAATACACAAAAAAATATACATTTACAAGATACGGTTCTAACTTCAATTTCAAGATTTTTGAAGGCTTTTGAAGTTTTCTCAAGAGCAGAAAATTCCAGTCTCTAAGCATAAACTTTCTACTTACAGCAATCCTTGATAAGAACGATTCAGAAGGTTTAATTGGGATCTTCTCTCCTTTGAAATGGTTTTCCAAGCTCTTCTGGACACTCTCTAAATAAATAAAAAATTATGAAAAATCAAACTTTAAAACCATTAGTTTCAACTTCTGCAAGTTCTCAATTTTTCTCTAACTTAATTCTTTCCTTCATTTTCTATATGTTTAGGCTTTGCCATTCCATAGTGCTGATTTTTTCCCTTCATGCTATCTACCCATAAAATAATGCTTCTGTCTAGAATATCACCATTAGAAAACGTTTCAAGCAATAAAATTGTCTCATTCCTTAGCTAACCAAAAAGGATGTTTACATTGTATATTTCTGAATTCAAACAGTTGCAGTGAACAAAAAGTGACAAACTTTCTCACCTAACAAATGATAGTTACTGTCCTTTTCGTACTTCCATGTAAGTCTGCCGTAGCTGACATGGTTAAGGTTTTTCAGCCATTCAAAGTATGATACCGTTACACCACCAGCATTAATGTACAAATCCTAACAAGCAAGAATTATGATATTACAAAAAATACAGCTTTTGATAATGCCTTCTGTGCTACACAACCCTAAATTGACACAGCACTATACAGTAGGGTTAGATAAATCTCCAATGCTTTCTTCCTGTTGACAGTACACAATAACTTAAGGTTTTATTGAAATAATCTCAGAATGATAAAAAGCAAAGATCAAAGTCTTCCTAAACCATAACTTCCTAAACTCAATTCAGCTCTTCGCTGCACGCAAAGATAATTTTATACCTACTAAAGCTTAATACAAACAAAGTGGTGACATATATAACTATACATGTATAAACACCACACAGCCAGGATATAATTAAGGAATTTTTTGGCAACATTAGGCAAAACACCTACAGGAATAACAAGTCGCTTTCTCTCTTGCAGAATCTTATCTGCAGCTGGGGTTGTTGGTCCATTGGCACCTTCTGCAATAATCTACAAGAACAAATGGATTTCAATTGAACTTTTAGAATTATTTACTTGACAGATATTAGGCTGAAATCAATGCACATAAATTTGCTCCACTTTAAGATTAACATTCAAACGAACTCTACCATAACTTTAAGGAGTAATTTCCTTTGTATAATTCTAGGAAGCTTACACCACAGGAAGCAAGCACTATTACTAATTAGTTGACAGTGACGTGGGTCATCAACTAGTTTTCTTAGTTGCAGACAAGAAAGAAGGAGGCCAAAGCTTACCTTTGCCTGTATTTTGTGAGCATTCTTTGATGTGATCTGTTTCTCACTAGCAGCAGGAACTAAGATGTCACATTCTGCTGTAATCAGATCTTCTTGAGTGATCTAAAAAATGAAGACTTGATCTTAATCCTTACCACACAAGGTTGAAATTTGTGATTAACAACTTAGTCTACAAGATAAGCAATGCATAGTAAAAATCTAGATAAATATTTTTCAAATAAAAATTGTTAAAAAAAACTGAAAACAACCCTAAGATACATACCTTGGCTCCAGGAAAACCAAAAATTGTTCCAGTAGCCTAGAAATGGCAAACAATTATGTAAGTTCCAAATGTCTGGAAATATCATAAAAACTACAATCAAACATTTCTTACACATTTTAAGAAAGTAGAGATACAAAAAATTGCTATCAAGAACATACCTCATGTATTAAAAAAACAACTCTTCAAAATTTTTAACCATAAAAATCAATGAAAAACACTAACCAACTTATGGTCTTCAAGCTCTTTAGGGTCAATACCATCCCCATTGTAAAGTGAGCCATCCTTTTCAATGACACCAATGCACTTTGCGCCAAACCTATGTAGATACCTCATTGTGTGCATGCCTACATTACCAAACCCTTGCACAATGAATGTTTTACCAGCTAGACCAGGTTCCAGCCCAACCAGGCTCATGTAATGCTCTAAGAATTATTAAGACATTCTGTCAGAATTGTCCTGGAGAGAGTCAACCAATAGATTGACAAAACAATAATGTCACAAAAGCATAGTTTTAGAATATATATTTAAATTTGGATTGTACAGCCAAAAAGCACATTAAAATACCTCTAAATGTGTAAAAGCAGTTAAATTCTACAAAGTAACTAAGATATGGCAACATTGGCAACATAGGCAGTCCTTGCCCGGAAAGGTGCCCAATCAAGCACACATGCCTAGAGCGCACTCAAAAAAGTCCTAGAGAGCAATTTATAGAGCCCCTCAAAACCTTAAAAACAATATTACCATGGAGCAAAATAAATTTTTGACATTTGTTGAATTAACATGATCATGCATAAAAAATCTTCCCAAGAGACCGCAATTTTATGATTTGCATAAGATTACCTCTTGAGAAAAAATTCAGCAAATTCAACGTTGGGTTTTCGATATCATTTTTAATCTAATAACCCTCTTATAACCACCAAGGACAGGACACATGCCATCAAGCATATTCTCTGGCAGATTTACTTGATTTTTGAGCAAGCCTTTGAAGATGTTGAAGTATTATTTTCTGTTTTTTCTTAATAACTTAAAATCACCTGTGCAAATCACCGATCACATTTCCGCCCAAATTATCACATTGTTGCCAAAGCTCTCAAAGGATGCTCTGAAGGACATTTTATTTAGAGGTGTGACATAGAGCGCCAAGAGTTTCTAAGGGGCTCTTTTTATAGAGCACCTTCTTTTTGCTTAGAGCAAGGCCTGCATAGGCTCTTTCCCCATCAAATTCCTGTAATTTGGTCTTAGTTCTTAAATCTATGAACCAGTTTAAAACAACAATAATCTATTGACAAAACTCAGATTTTTCATTTACCATCTATCAGCCAATTTGCAAACGATTTACCAAACTTTGCACCATTGCAAGTATTTTAAGGTGTTTTTAAGGTTATGGGGAAAAGTCACAAATTCTTGAAGGGATTGTTGATGCTGGTTTTCTAAAGTTGTAATTCCATCAGGACCTGTATAACGGATTTGTTAATTAACTGATAGCAATTACATAAGTACAAAGTCCCATCCTTTTTTGCAAGTCTCCCTCAATTGATAGTACAATAGGAAGAATTAGGTAACACAAATAAGGCAGAAAAAGCCTCCTTTATGCTTAAACCCTGAGGGGCTGATTTGGCACTTTTTTATTTATAGTAGCAAATAACTCTTAGCTACTCACCATCTTTAATGAAGTTGTCAATACCATGGTACACTCCCTAAAATAATACACATAATGATGAAGAAAATGATAATAATTTTCACTCTGATGAAGCCCCATATGTTAGAGGGGTGGGGAATCTGTCCTTTTCTATATATACATTACTCTTATACAGTAATCTGACCTCTTATCAACACAATTCATCTCACAATCATTAGTGGCCTTGGACTTGTTTCTTTTGCCTACTTTGGGTTTAACACTTAGTGTCTGACATAGGTATATTAATAAACATTTGGGTTGCAGGTTATTTGCACTGGATCTTTGCATCTTCAAAATTCACAGGTTGGAAAAAGAACCTTGGCAGTTGAATTTAATTTTAAATGCATATCAAAAGTATTACAGTAAAACATTAGAAGGCTTGAGTGCGTAAGAAAACTAATAATGTTGTTGGTCTCAAGCCTAAAAGGACTTTCAAGCTTTCTTAGACATAACAAATTCATTTTGATTGACATTAAGAATTTTAAAGCTAATGGAACATACAACTGAAGCAATTTTGCATGACAGATAAAATTTAGAAAAATTGGTAAAGAGTATAAAGTATACCTATTTTTTCAAAATAATTTCTAGCCTGAAAACTTGAATTAGTCCAATAGCCCACTCTATGCATATCTGAGCTCGATACCAGTAACTTCTTAGCTTTATCCTGGATTTCATAAAAATGAATGATTAAAATTTTATAAAAAGAAAACAAGTATTACCCTTCCAGTAGCTGATATTCTGCCATGAATACCACCTTGGCTGATTGGTTTGCCTGTCACGCAAGCATGTGAATTCATGTTCCCAAATCCTAATGTCATTGCATATGTATCAGCCATCCAGCTCATTTCCTTCTCACCGGTTCCCATGTCAGGAGCTGGCACATCCACACCAGGTCCTTAACATATTAAAACTCAGTTAACACCTTTGCTTACTTTCCAAAGAAGAGAGAACAAAAATAATCAAGAATGTTTCAGGACAAAATGCCCAAAAGACAGACCAGCACAAAAAGCTAGAGATAACACCAACATACCAATGAAGTTCTTTTTTGCCAATTCCACAGTAAATCTTCTAGTTATCCTCTCTAGCTCTTTTTCCTGTTAAGAAAATGGATTTAGAATTATCATCAGGTGGGACAAACAAACAAAAATTTATTCTTCATTAACTTTGCTGAACCGAGTTGAAACTCTACAGAAAAGCTCAAGTCACTGAAATGTCATTTAATTGCACAATGATAATTTGCTTGTTGGAAATCAGTTGTATTGAAATAAAGCTGAGGGGGAAATGCAAGCTTCTTATTTGGCATGGTTGAGAGGTAATTGAGAGCTCTGAACTGGAAGTTTATTGACTTACTGAGTAGTTGGATGGCTCAATCTTCACTCCACCTTTAGCACCACCAAAGGGCACATCAACAACAGCACATTTGAATGTCATCAGCATAGCTAAGGCTTTGACCTCATCTTCATCCACATCACTGCTGTACCTAATACCTAAAACAATTTAGAAATTATAAGTTTTGATCCATAACCATTTTTTCTAAAAGTCTTAATGTAGGGGATACAGTCTTCGAAGTGGCTTTTTCTTAGAGCTGAATATTGATACAGATCGAGAAATTAGGAAAAATAATCTTTTACAAAAAAACAGCACTTTCCAAAACATTTTCTGAGGAAAATATTTAAAAATCATTAGGGTTTGCTGTGTAGAGTATGCATTTTCTTAGGAATTACTACCTGTAGGTGTCTATAGACAAACAAATAAATACAGAGAGGATGAATAGTTTTCCTGCTTCCAGCTCTTCAGTATCAAAGAAGAAAAAACAGAGAAAAGTATACTACATATAAATATGGTCAGCAAATGGCCCTTCAACCAATAAAAAACCCCTTTTTACCAAATGGAAGACATCTTTTTTAGTATCATTATTGTTAATTTTGCCTTAATTATCTCAAACTCAAGTGTGCATTGCTAAACTGGTTACATGCATGAAATTAGTTATAGGCTGTAGGGTAGCATTAAACCATTGTAGTTAAGACAATATTACTGTATGAAGTTATTTTGCATGCGAGAAAACAAATCTTAGCCACTAAAGTTTAAAAAATATACAGCTTTCCTGTATCATTGCAGATTATTTTTCACTGTTTTTATTGGAGTTTGAACATTCAAATTAGAAAGATGAAAGCATTTCAATCTCAAATAACAGATTTTCTTTTGTTCCTTATTTCCCTGACAACCATTTGCTACTTGAAATGGAATGCACCTCAAACTTTACCTCCTTTTGTGGGCAACCTGTGATGACTATGTTGTGATCTGTATGCCCTGATGATCTCCAGTTCTCCATTGTCCTTGTTGAGTGGAAAGCTTAAGCCTACTGTGGCATTGCATGGCTGAATAATGTCCAAAATACCTTGAATGTACAAAATAAAGAACATATAAACACAAACTGACATTATAAACACAGAAACGAAAATGAAACAAATATTTAACTGTCTTTCTTAACTAATTATTCGTGCATCGTTCTTGTAAAACTAAACTCAACGGTTGATTTATGAATTTAATGCTTGAGGGGATAGGAATTTCACTTTACGTTACTTTCATATTGGTATTATATCTAAGATGATAGAATTTTTAAATAATAGAATTATCTTAGCAAGAAGTACATGCTAGGTGCCTATTGAAAAGCTTATTGCACTGGCAAGGATCGTGACAATTGTGCAATGCAGGGTCGCGGTGAAATGGAGACTCAATAAACCGCAGTGTTGCTCAAGGAATCTATAATAAGTATAAGTTTTTGTTGGTCAAACTAGGTTAAGTAAAAATATGAAAGACTTCAGTTCACTTCAAACATACTCCCGTAGCAACATACTTGACCGTTTAAGTGTTGCAGAAAATAAATACCTTTAACAAATGCTCGTTTTTGATCGGGTGGGTCTTGACGCCTGCCAGGTGGCGGTGGCTTTGTTGTGAGCCTTTGAAGTGCGAGCTCCCTAGCATTTTCTACAAACAGGTTCACCATCTCCAAAAAGCTTGGTTCGCCTTCGGCATCTGGAGCTGCTGCTGACAGCAACCTAGTGCCAACAACTCGAGCACCATGTCGTAGGCCAAAGGCGCTCACATGAGAAGGCGCAAGAGCTTGAAGTTTTCTACTTGTTCGTAGCATGCTTAATTGAAACACCTCGCTTAGCAAGAATAAAAATTTTGTAAGAGTCTAGTTGCTTTTAAAACGAAGTTTGAGGCTTGCTTCTTTTTCCTACAGCATATTCGACAGATGAAACTGACGCTTGGTGATTGATCGAAACGTGAATTTGTACAAGAAACGTCATGTGGTCACATGACTCAATTCCTCCAATAGGGCTCCATTCAAACGTGCACACCTCCACGCATTGTTCTTTATGTAGCAAATATGAAACACCGCAATACGCCGAGATAACAATAAATACACGTAAATCAGTAAAGGCAAATATTTCGCCCCGGCATACGGGGCTTCATCAGAGCAAAAGAGCATCAGAGCATTGTTCTTTACCCGAATACTGCATTCATTTCTGTATTGTCCTGGTAAGAAACTGTCGGGGGACATAGCAATTCCCATAAGCCTGGATTTCGGCATTTGCTTTACAAAATGAACTAAAGAATAATTCTTTAGAAAAAGTCATACCATGAAACAACCTCAAGGGATGGTATTTCCCAAAAGTCTTTTAACTGAGCAAAAATACCAATGGAATGAGGGAGTCAAGTCAGGGGTATTATCCCCTTACCCCAATACAGAGAATTTACTTTTAGCAATGGTGAATTATCAGATGATAGTTTATTATACAAAATTCAAAGTTGGATCAGAAGAAAGTTAGTATACATCTTTCTGTCAAAAATACACATTAATTTACTTTGAAGAACGTTTCCCAAGAAAGGCTCTTTCTGAATATCTTTTTTATAAGAACAAGTAAATTTAAATCAGGCTGACTGTTCTTAAATTTTTCAGAAAATTTGAGGCTGGGTTGTTCTTAATTTGTTTTAAAATTAATAGGGTGTAAGTAGTGTGATTGCTAATTTTTTCGCTCTAGAGAGGTGTTCAGGCCTCATTTGCCAACAAGTGAGCGAGACAACTTTCATATGCCGACAAGTTTGAATATTCGCCGAAAAAGCACTCACACGTAGCTAAAAATGCTCGTTCTGAGATACAACTTTGTTCAAAATTGCATTTTACAGAAGCTCAGCCTCAGCTTGTTCTGAATTTGTTCTTAATTTTTTATCAATTTTGAGGCCCGTGCTCTTATAAAATTGTTCTAGTAAAAGAAAAGAGTGTATCATGGCTATACACTTTATCCCAAAGTAGTCTATGTGAACTTTTCATAACATACTTTTAACCTTTTCGCCTGAAATTCTTCAAAGAAAAACCGTCCGAGGATAATGATCAAAAAATTTTGAGCTAGAAATTATATATCAACCACTTCTAATTTTTCATCCAAATAAACATTTGCAAATAAAGTGATCAGAAGCTTATTTTCCAAGAATGAAATCAAGAATATCAGTCAAGTTAATATGTGTAGTTCATAGCTTAGTTAAAATGATTCTTAAGATTTGAAATTCTTGATTCTTGAAGATTCGAAATGCTATCTTGCAGAATGGCCTGAATGCATTCAGATTGAGAAGACCTGAATGAAGCAACCCATTCCCCCGGTATATAAAACAAAAGCCCTTTCTGTAGCAAGTTCTTAACTCAAAAGAAAATAGAAAATAGATTTCTATAGAAGATAGATATGATAAAACACGGAAAGTTCACTTCATGCAGTTATACACGCAAAACGACATAATTTTGATAGACAGATATTGTTTTGTAGCAATCAAATTATCTGCCTCGTTCCTGGAACGAGGGCGTGACATCATTTTAGTTCTAAGTCACCAAGGAAAGATGTTTTCACATGAAATAAACAAATTTGAGCCATATTTTTCTTGTATGAGTTTCAATGTGCGATATGATAACCCAGAAGATGGTGCCAACTCTTGGGAACATAGAAAGAGAGAAGTTTCTCTATTTATACAAAAGGTACGGCCTAGCATCTTTTCTTTACAGGAACCTTTGAAACAACAACTCCTTGATATTAAAAACTTTTTATCTGAATACGAGTTTGTAGGTGTTGGTAGAACTGATGGTGCAGAAAAAGGAGAATATAATCCTATTTTCTACAAGAAAGACCTTTTTCATTTGTCTGAAAATGGAACTTTCTGGTTAAGCCCAACTCCTGAGAAACCTGGAAGTCGTTTTGAAGAGGCAAGGATTCGCAGAATATGTACATGGGGTAAATTTACATGGCTAAACAAGAAGGAGCATGAATTTTATTTACTGAACACTCATCTTGACCACGAAAATATGACTGTGCGTGAGAAACAAATTAAGGTTATTCTAAACTTCGTCGAGAAAATCTTGCAGCACAAACTTCCAATCATTTTGACAGGTGATTTTAATGCTGAGAACGGAGATGCCTGCTTGAAGCTTTTATCGTCAACTCGGATTTTTCAAGAGACAAGCATAGTTGCTGATGATTGCTTCACGGCAAAGACGTTTACTGGATTCCATGAAAAAAGGGGGGAGGTTTTGGACCATATTTTCATTACCGGATTTCATGTCATTTTATACGCAGTTTTGAAAGACAAAAGGGAAAATCAAAGGCTTTTATCTGACCACCGACCCATTTTATGTATATTAGAACCACAACGAAAATAGCTCTTTGCTAAATTTTTTACTTTATTTAATCTAAGTGAAACAAAAAACTTAACCTTAGGAGTGTGTAAAATTCAGGACACCTTTGCTGCATCTGGCCCCAATGCAAAAATTTCATGTATCCCAAGTTATCACACCCATCTATGTTTAAAGCCCCTTGTAACTGCTGATCACATCAATTATGTTATCAGAAAGTCTCATGGATCAACCCTCCTTGATTTAGTCTCAGAACTATAATTTAAATGTATTATCATAAATTCTCTGCAATCAAATCACGCTTTATTAAATGCTTATCTTAAAGCAAATGTATTCTTTTTTTATCATCATAGAAAATCATTTTGAATATGAATATGCATTCAAATGTCTGATCCTTTAAGTATAAGTTCACTCTTTTTCTAGTCCAAATTCACATTGCATCATAGTAAGCGCATAGAAAACCACACCAGCTCAAACAAAAAATCTCTTCACTCTATTTCAAGTATAACTACTTCCAAAAATACACAAAGTATAATTGGATTTAAGCAACTTATTTTTCTTACCATATGTACATGTTCATTAAAACTTGGAAAAATTCATTAAGTAATTTACAATGACTGATGATGGAATGATTCCATTAGATACAGTTTACAGTGGAATCAAGGACTAAAATCTTTGGAGGGAACAAAAAAAATACACCTTGCTATACCAAGAGCTCATTGGAATCCACTGCTCCAGTATGAGAAAGAAAACAAATAATATTCAATGAAGACAGTGACGCCAAACTACCCCACAGCGTGGTTCATTCTCAACTCAATCAAAGAAATAGTTGTTGAAGACAAGGGCATTATGCTTAAAGTAAACCCCCCAATTATCAGTTTACAACAAGGTTATGCAATGGAAGTCCCTTGTGAACTCCTAAATCACAACCCTTTTAATAATTCTACTTAAAAGAATGTTAAAAGGTGTAAGGTAAAAAAGGAGCATCAGTTGCAAAAAAAGAAAAGAGCACAACAAATGTGCAAAGTCAGCTTTTTACATTTCCTTTGGTGTTCCATCAATGTCCACTTTTTGGATGAAATTAAAGATCATCTTCTGCAGGAGCCTGTGGTAGTGCACTCTTGTCCAGATCAAAGAAGTATGGATGATTCAAAGCCTTTCTTGCTGATATCCTTTCTTGTGGATTGTAGATAAGGAATTTCTGTACAATGACAATAGCAAAATATTAAAACAGATTGTAGATGTGAAGCATGCTAGTGGCCCCTGTGTTACATTTGATGAAAGGAACAAGAGTTATCATCATTAGAGCCTGATCAATTTTGTGTTTTAGAAACTTTCTTTTCAAAGGACTTTTGTATCAATTGAGTTTGGTTAAGTTGTTAACAAGCAGACAACCAGCTAAATTACATTTGGACTGGTAGCTTTTATGTTAGCTTTTCTCCTATTTATCAAGCCTTTTTCCATTCCATGGCACTTTTGTTTTTGAGTAGCTCATTTATATCATTTATTCATATTTATCATTCTTAAATTCATTCAATTATTCAATTATACACATACAAAGTTACTGTTCTCCAGAGATACAAAGTAGTTGATTTGAATTAAAGCTACACTCTCTTCTATGTATTTTTAGTTAGTTTCATGATAAAAGACCTTGATGAATGATTTATATTTTACTACATACCTCCAACAAGTCAATTCCTGCTCTTTCTAAACCTGGTACTGCTTTTGAAAGATCCTTTCTACTCCATTTTGGGAATTCCTTTTTGTAAGCTGGTAATGACTCAACTCCTTCCCAATTACTATTCGTTGCTGTACCTAGAATACTAGAAAAATGAATGGCTATCAATTTATCATGTAATCCAGCAGACTGTGCATATTATTCTAAACAGTTTCAGTCTGTTGCAATCTTGTTATCCATGGCAACTATGTAAAGGGTTTAATATATTTACACTCTGAAATAGTTGCCAAACAGCATGAATTGTAATGAGTCAAACTGTCAAAAAAGTTGCAGGGACAGGTTAACAACTTTGTATATATAAATGTATTGATTGAGACTGGGAACATGGATAATATCAAAGTTTTATGTTGCTATGAAAAGTGAGTAAAGAATGCCCATATATTTAGATTTTCTTCTTGACTAGAAGACTAATTTTATATCATACAATAGAAAAAGTAAGTATCAAAACCTCACTTACTTGAAAATTTTAAACAATTCATCAATTTCAGAGTCTCCTTGGAAAATGGGCTTTTTAGTGACCATTTCTGCAAAAATGGTTCCAATACTCCAAGTGTCAATTCCACAAGCATATCTTTTGCTCCCAAGTAATACTTCTGGGCAACGATACCATAATGTAACAACCTACAATTTAATTTCTTTGTAAAAATCAAGTCAAAATACTGCTGATAGTTGCTCAATCAATCTTAATAAAAAATGTTCTTTGACTCTTTAGTGAAAAGCTTGATAACTCGACCAACTAAAATAATGAATAGACACTTTGAACAGTTTTTTATGGAACATCATCAGTTAAGAACAATTTTTGACAATGATAGCTTTCTATTTACAAAGTCAATGCTGCTTTCACCACAAAGGCTTTTGACTATAGGAAGTTGACTATATCTAGATTTTGCTTGAGGTACTCACTTCATGTGTGTATGCCCTGATGGGAACACCAACTGCACGCCCAAGGCCAAAATCTGCCAATTTAATGAGGCCATTCTCATCTATTAATAGATTCTGTGGTTTCAAGTCCCTATGAATGATTCTCCTTGCATGGCAATATTCTATACCAGAACATATTTGGTACAGGTAGCTCTGGAATGAAACAGTTAATAATTTTCTGAAGAAAAACTTGATTACTTAGGTAAAAAACTTTAAACAAAATCAAAACATAAATAAACCTGGTGTTTGCAAAGGGACCAGTTCAGGAAAAAAGATTTTTCATTTGCAGCTTGAAAGAAGCAGTTGCCATACTCCATTCAGAAACCTAAACTTATGACCATCTGAAATGGTACAAACAACTTGACTGATTATCTAAAGAGAGCTTTTGTATGATTTGAAAATTTTCCACCTTTAAACATATTATTCAATAATTTATATAATTAGGGTTGCAAGAGGGACTGCCACTCCTAATGTTACCTTTGCCATATAACTGTAAATAGCATTCTAAGTGAATCAGAAAAAGATATCAATCATCAGTCTTGGCAGAAAAGAAAAATACAAAGTTACAAAATCAGATAAATATAGCTATAAATATATATGCCACTCACTTTAATTAACATTTTATCAATTGGTCCTTTGACTGTATCAAAATATTTCTTCAAGTCCATCAACAGGTATTCAAAGCAGAGGTAAAGGCGTGAATCATCAAATATGACTTTAATAAGTCTGGAAAAAATATTTTTACCTTTAACAGATAAATATTGAAAGCATCAAAATGAGGTTTTTCTTATAAAAAAACAACATTCAATAACTGATAACTTTTGTGCATAAATGAGTTACTTTCTCCTTATATTTGAAAAAGTAGTTTGAGTGCCTCAAAATACTTGTGACAACAATAAAATTACATTTGCTTACACAGGTACAAGCATATATGGATAAAAAAGTTTTTAAAGTATATATTTAGTAAGAATGTCTTAGAAAGATTTGAAAAAAAATTCTTACTGTACAACGTTGGGATGTTTGGAAAGCTCTTTCAACAAAGAAATTTCTCTGACAGCCGTACTTGGGACTCCCTCATCTTCATTGTCAAGTCGTATTTTCTTTAGAGCTACCAATTTGTTAGTTGCTTTTTCCTTTGCCTTATAAACAACACCATACGTACCTGTAGGAAAAGCATTAAGAATGTATTATGTTTTTACACCATTTAGGCAAATAAAATAGTCAAAAGTTTTAGACCATGTCACTTGATCTGAGACATTTTCAAGTTAGGGTCCATTTACAACACGTTAAATAGGTTGAAATTTTCCAACGACATACCTTCTCCAACCTTTTCAATTCTCACGTAATCTGATAAGGACATTGTTACGGTTCTCGAGTCTTTATTCTCTCCTTGTATTCAGACTTCAGAAGAAAAGAAGAAAATGCATATTAAACATACAACAAATGATCTGCTCTGCTGTTAACAATAAAAAGGCCTATAAACAAGTTTTTGTTGCAATGGGCGCGAAAGTACAGTCTCGATGATCAGCTATTTGCCCCTATGAATGATAAAATGGAGAAGAAAAATAGAAATATTAAAAATGTCATGAAACAGTTAACAGGGAAACGAATGCAACTATCCAAATTTATCATCGCAGAAGAAATATAAAATCGCTTTATAAGAATGATGAAAATAAGGTGTCGACAGAATGCCCCGACCGTTTTGCCAACTGAGTTCAAATTTACGCCATATAGCAAGCAAACTCAATAATATTTGCATTCTTTATACGGGTAATTTTTAAGTAAGCTAACCTTCCAAATGTGGACGTTTTAATATCATATTTAATGGAAGAGGCTCCAATACAGGGTCGTTGGCCTAAGAAAATCGGTCATCCTCAAAAACGCGGTACATGGGTCATTCGTGACATCTTGATGGCAAAACTTACTTGAATAAAAACCTGATGGTACATAATGAAAAAAAGAAATGAGACATAAACATATTGCAATACCTTTGTCCGAATTCTTGACTGTGTAGTGACCTTGAGTCTTCTTGGCCGAAATGTGTGTCTTCAGTCGTTGAGTTTCCAGAATTCAAATGATTGTTCCATTTCTGACTCAGCCAATGAGATTGTAGTATCAGTAACTCAGACCCAGTCTCTTCTAAAAAACCGCCCAGCACATTTTTTGTATTGTTTTACAATAAGGAATTTCGTGGCTCGTGTCGGGACGGGACATAGTTGGGACAGAAAAAGACAAGGTGTAGATTTTCCAAAAAATGAGAGCCCCCCATTATTGACTGGGAAGCAAAAAAAGGGGTTAAAAGCACAGAATAGAGATCAATCGAAAACTAGAGATCGATCAGTGAAAGGGTTTAATTCTAATTTTGACGTAGAGCTAAAATATCAAATGAGGCAGTAAACTGTGATTTTATACATCAGATTTTGAAAAAATGCAATGCAATCAAATATTCATCGGAATAATGGGGGTAAAAAAGTTCGAAAATTCGAAGAACAGGAGGCTAGTACCAGGTCTCTTGAAATGCGCGGACTGCTACGTGCTCCTTCCTTTGTTGTGCTGCTTTCAAGATGGAGGCACTATACAGTTTGCCGTTTCAAGTCCTTGAGCTGCCAAACCTAAAGCTTAGGAAGCCAACATGGATAAAAGCACCATCTGCAATGGCAGTTTTTTCTATCGTCCTACTTTCATACTTTTTGGTTACAGGAGGTGAGCCTTGATTTATCGAATATTTATGTTTAGTTGATCCGGCTGTCAAGCCCCTGTGATGGTGGAAAATAAATAAATCTCTGCCTTGGATTTTAGTTCGACAGTTGTATTCAAGCGTGTGCAATCAACCACCAAAATCAATAGCTAATGCCATTCTTTTCTTGTAGGGACAATATGAAAATTGATTTAATTATATGCCTTTTATCTATATTAATTTTAATGCTGTAAGCGCAATAGTGCGTGATGTGTTCATCTATTAATTCTTTGCAAACTAGTTTATGGAGAAATGGCTCAAGAGTAGTGGGTTTGAATATTATAATTTGTAGGGGAGACACATGCCATACAATATAATAAACTTTAATTAACATGAAGTAGTACATATTTCTTTCAGAAATTTCCATGTCCAGGATATTTTTAGAAGGACCACATTCAATAGATAAAGTTTTTGACTTCAGTCAGTGACTGTTGCTGGAACTCCTTTCTTCTTGTTAAAATTGCTCTGAGAAATCGCAATAGGCCTATAAATTTGTCACCCAAGGAAACTAGTATGCAGTTTTTGCCAGAATTGAAACTTTGCCCTGTGTCTGCCAGAGGTTGTCCACTTGCAAACTATAATATGTATTGGAGTTACCTATTTCTGCTTTAGGCAAAATATAGGAAGCAGGTTTTCTGTTATTGTCAGTGTTTTTTGTTCTGTTATTACATTAAGCTATGGTAATGCCATTTGAGTTGGCTATTATTGCTCTAACCTTCACTCTTTAGGTATAATTTATGATGTAATTGTTGAGCCTCCAAGTGTTGGATCAACAACAGATGAAAATGGCCACAGTAAACCTGTAAGTGTTTGAATATAATTTGAATATTCCTTTTACTAGCAATTTAGTCCTGAAGACCATTTATGAATGGCTTTTAGCAATGCCTAGGCTGGAATTTTAAACTCATTTCTATTCATTATCAAATCCCTTCTCACTTTTAATCTTTGCCTAATAATGGATTTATTTGCTTGTTAAACAGCATTTCATCATAGCAGTACATGTCAAAGTTTTGACAAAGCTTTTAAGTTTATGAATAGCCAAAATTCACTTCAAACTAGAAGGAGCCTTGTAAAGGTTTGGTCGAATTATTAATGTATTAGAGTATCTTTTTAGTGCTAATCATATGTAAATCATAACTTAATTCTTTGACTTTGTCATCAGGTTGCATTCATGCCATATAGAGTAAATGGCCAATATATCATGGAAGGCTTAGCATCAAGTTTCTTGTTTGCAATTGGTGGACTTGGCTATGTTATCCTTGAAAAGGCAAATGGACAAGGCTTGCCAAGACTAAACCGTTTCTTGTTGCTGTTCTTTGGTTTCTTATGTGTTATTGTTCCATTCTTTACATTGAGGGTTTTCATGAGAATGAAATTACCGTAAGTAATTCTCCATGTCATACTCTCCTTTTTGCTTATTTGTTATTTATGTTCTTATCTTCAGACAAGATTTCCAATGTTATCATTTTCTCATGAAAGACAATGCTATATGAACAGAATTTGTTTCAGTCAGTCTTTTATTGAAAGTTGAGATACCAATCATTCAAAAGATAAGTGTTGTTCTACTGGGTGTTAAATTGAGGCCTGGTTTATTGGCTCTAGCTTCACAAAACAAATATATAAGTAATATATTGTTTCACTCTCATCATGCCTCTAAAGAAATCCGTTTTTCTTGCTGCATTTTCAAAATCATTTCTTTGTGTTCCTTCCAGTCTTTTTCAGCCAGTATATTTAGAACAGGCTGGCTATAATTTGTGTAAGAAGGAAGAAACACAGGGTGTGCTGTCAGTCCTATTCTGTGAATCTTTCAATGAGTAATAATACAAATAAAAGTCAGGAACAAAGCAACACAACAACAAAAATCCAACAAAGTTGGAATAAATTTTTTAAAAAAATGAAGTTGAATTCAATTTAATCAGATTGTCTCTTTTTTTAAATTCTATCTGACTACATTAGATTCTCGTTGTCGTCTAAAGTTTCCCTTACTAACATTTAACTTTTTGGTTTTTCTTTAGGGGATACCTTGCTTCTTAAGATGGTTGGACAACAAAGCATTTCAGGTGTTAGATTTCAGATTAACAAAAAAACTAAATAATAGTCATAGAAATCTGTATTTGTTTCATAAAATTATCAATCAATCTTTTTAACCCAATTCATTTTCTCTTGTATCATCTTGCTCTGATGGCTGTTTGTTTTAATCTATTGCTATTTGGTAAATTAATTTAGTGAAGTTTTTTAGAACTTTGTCAGCTCAAAATGCATATCACAGGTAAATTAGTCTGAATTTTATTAATTAAATTGGTCAATGTTCTTTTACATAAAATTGTCTTTCCAAGACTTTGTGTTGTATCAAGTGTTTTTTTTTAATTTGTCTTCAACATACTCTTGATGTGATGATAAATTCAATGCATGTTGAAAATTGGGCATCTGTTAGCTTTGGACTGAAATGCTTTCATTTTTAATAATTGCAAAAGGAGAACTACCAATATCAAACCCTAAAATTTGGAAGAAAACATACTCAAGACCAAAATTCTTTGTTTTTTAAGTGCCCTTTAGTTAATCATTGTTGTGTTAAACATGTCAATGTTTGCAGATTTGCATTTGCAAAAAATCACAGATTTACACATTTTCTTTCTTTTGCTGGTGTTTTGTGATAGATCTTTCAGGAAAAAAGTCTTAGCAATTCGTTTTGATGAAAGGACATTCATTTGGCACCAGCCCCCTGGTCTCTTCACTTGTGTATGCTGTGCAAGCTACATATTCCACTGCTAGTATAGCAAGATAGGCCAGAACGGAGAAAATGAGTCAGAAATATCTTCAAGGTCTTTGGTTATCAATCATACCCCTACTGATACAAAAGTTAAAGTCAAAATTTATCAATTATTATTCGCCGTGCTATACACAATTCTTTTTGCAACACAACGTGAAAGATTAAATGCAGATTTGAAGACACCAAATATCTATTCAAAAAAGGAAAGCTTTGGTTCCGAAAGACAAACTATAGGAGTCTCCGAACAGGCCAAATATTCAGAAGAAATTTGCAATCCTTTTTGTATGGTCATTCTTTTTCCATAGGATGGAATTATGGGTCACTATCCAGCACTGATTTATAAACCTTTTAAATTTTGATTGATTACTCAATTATGCTGATTACTCGCTAAATTCAAGACACCAGTCAGTTAGAACTTAAATTTATCCCGTTTCACTGAAATGTCACATTGCTAATGGCTTTTACCCTTCTTTTTATGCTGCTGTGCTTTCGGCTTGTATTTCTTCGATCCTTTGTGTTTAATTGGCACCCCAGATTTATGCACTCCTCCAAAGAGATGGCTGGCGCTGATGCTATCGCCAATGTGACCGTCGAAAGCTCCTCCATGTCCTGCATGCGCACTGAAATCATGAAAGATTCTGTGATTCATATTATGATACCCCCCATGGTGACCATGCAATACATCGTGCCCTCCAGCGTAGCCTCCATGTCCACCTGCGTGTCCTCCATGCCCTCCTGCGAAGCCTCCGTGACCACCTGAATGCTCTAGGATTGGCCCAAAGTGGTCTTGCATACCAAGGTCAACATGATTAGCATGATGTTCTGGAACAGATCCAAAATGATCGCCAAGATCACCATGGAGATATCCAGTGCTTCCCTTGTGCAACAGTGGTGCATTTGTGTGACCTGCTGCTGCATGGTCGTGGTGGTGCCCCGTTATTTCATGGCTGCCAAGGTCAGCATGGATACCACCAACAAAATCACCCTGAGAGCCATGAACTGGATTGAACTTGTCAGCAAAGCCGCCCAAATTGTGCCCACCCATACCAACAGCATGCCCAGCACTGGCGACTTGAACGTGTCCTTGAGCTGTTGGCAGCATTGCGGTATGAGGGCCGAAGAAGGTTTCCCCATGGTGCACTGGACCGTGGTTCAAGCCTTCTTGTGATGGCAGATATGGGTGACCAATCGCTTCTGCATAGCCATGACCCTCATTCCCTTCTTCGCCATGAGACAAGTATGGTCTTCCAACACCATGTCCCCAGCCATTCAGACCGGCGTTTTCAAGATCACCGTAAACAGGGTCGACGTACGTAGTGCGACCAGAGGCCGCACCGTATGTCCCATAAACAGGGTGATCTGTGTAGCCATCGTGCCAATCAGCACCAAATGTCTCACCAAGTCCCAGTCCCTCTTCACCATGACCGTATGAAATTTGCGCAGAGTCGTGTGAATTGGCCAAGCCGAAATCTAGTCCATCTTCTATGATATGGCGTGCCTGGGCACCTTCCGTTATGGGCTGTTTGGGTGCTTGATTTGTTACTGGGATATAGGATCTGTCGAAAAAAATTAAAAAGGCTACATGAAGGAAGAATTATAAAAAGATGCAAATGGCCAGCTGAAGAAGATCCCGTACAATCAATTGAACATGCCACACTCCAAGACCATAGTGGCATCCAAACCAAACTTTTTAGGCATTTTTTTGGTTACGAATATTGTTCGCGTCCAGCCCTGGTCGCGTCACCCAACCACACTTTCACTCAGTGCTTTTTCACAAATGCTGTTCTATTATCATTAGATTTCCCAACCTTTATCTTCCAAAAACTTTGTCCCTTCTTCAAGAAAGAATTATTGCATCTGCTCGAATGCACCCCTTTTCAAAAATTCTGACTTTTTCTTCTTAGCCCCTCCATTCTTCAATCTACAATTACGTCAACGAAAGACCATTCTTCCATTTATTTTTCAGGAACCATGTAATTACCACGAGGTCGTTCAAAATAACAACATTAGAACAATGCATTGTCGCAAATCGCAACAGCTTTTTGTATGTAACTCAATATATGTTTATCTCTTCCCAAACAAATAACTCAAGTTGTAGTTTGATGCTTAGTTTAGCATTATTTTGTTTTTATAGAACTAGGAAAAATTACCACATTTAAATATCTTGATTTTGAAGAAATAAGAGTTACAAATTTGAAAAGAACCTTTCACACATGGATAATATCTAGGATGAAGATTTCAGATTTCCAATTGTTTTGTTAATTTCAAAATTGCTTCTTGGTTATGTTTTTTCACACTTTTGCATTTTTTGTGAAGTTAATTGGTTTACTACGGTTAGTGAAAGGATAATAACCACACTAAAAAACTTAATAATGCAAATTTCAAATAAATAGTAAATTTCAATTATTATGAAAAGAGATATAATTTGCTCATTAAACATCAAAATTACCAAGTTAGAAGTTAGATAAGTTAGAAAATGTATTTATAACTTATTCATTGAATAAGAGACAACACCAAGGAGATAGACAGAATAGGGTTCCCAGTCAAGAAGAACTGCTACTTCTTAAGATTTGCTAGAGTAAACTTTCCAGAGTTGCGTTTCAGTAAAACTTTTGAGACAAACATTTTTCAAACCTATTATTGAAAAATGTGGGGGGGGCTATAGCCCCTGCTAGCCCAATTGCTGCGCTGTACCTTGCCCCCTTCAGTTTCAAAATTTTACAGGAATGCAACCAAATTGTTTTCAACCTAATCTTTTTTCTCTGGAATAAGATTCAAGATTTCGTTGCAGATGTTACAGCCAATAGCATCCTCAGAGAAAAAGTACCTTTAAATGACCGTAATTTTTTTCCAAAACTATAAATGCCATTCAAAGCAGAATTTCACTACATATTCTCTGATCAACAGTTGTTGAGTTTTTTGTTCTGAATTTAATATCAGTTCGAATGGAACGAGGCTAAAAATGACGCCTTTACTTGTTCATGGCCAATCAACAACCAATAACCTCTCACGTTTTAATTTTGATTTTGTAGTTACTTCGGTGTTTGATTCTTGAAAGGACAAAATTCTTCAAAACTTTAGCTCATGAAGTATCAAACCAAAGTACTGTCAGAAAAGGTAAGAATTGTGTACATCTTTGCGTACAATGTACTTTTGTTACATTTTCGGTCCTCCATTTCTTAATTCTTGTTTGGCAATCTTAGAAATATTAATGTACTATTTTTAAGATACCTGAATTCCCCATAACTCAAACCCCGACAGCTCGAACATTCTCGTATTCCAACTGATATTGCATTCCCCTTGCCAAATACTTTCATATATTCCCTCCTCCTCCCACAGTAAACTCGAACATCCGCTATCTCGAACTATGTCACTGGTCCCTTGGAGGTTGGAGTTATCGAGAGTTTACTGTTTAGGTGTTCTTTCAAAAACTTCGCAAAATGCAATGTCAAGAATTAAAAATTGGCTGCATTTTGACATAGATGGGTTGAACCCCTAAACCCCCATAGAACCACACTCTTGGCTCAATACCATGCTGTTTCACAAAAGTACATCTTTAACCCTCCTTCACCTTCCAAACTGCCCCCTGCTCCAACTTTTGGCTTGTTGCAAATTATCTGTTAGTGAATCAGTTACTGACAAATCACAGTCAAAATGATTTCAAATGGAACTTTTGAGTTTTGTTGCGTTACTCATACAAGATGAAGATTTCTTGTTAGTTTCAGTGCTTAATTGGTTAGGAATAAGCAGGTTAAAAGAGTTAGTAAACAGGAAAACGCTGCTTTCTTCTTTGTATAATTTTAATTGTTAGCATTAGTTTCTAATCACAAAGATGTTAGAGTTTGCGTATCTTTACCATATTATGTTCAATTTTAATTGTTACAAGCGTTTAAGCAGCCTTAGACATCAAAAATTCCATGCATTTGAATTCGATTGGCTGAAGTGAGTTTCCGACTTGTCTTTGAAAATGCGGCACTTCAGAGTAAAACAAACTTACTAAACCCAAAAAAGAGTCCATTTGAAATCAATTTTCTGTACTATTTCATTGATTTCTAAGTTTGGTTGTTCAAAGTTGCCCTTATTCATCTACATTTTGATGGGCAGGGAAAGAAAGCGTTATTTGCGCAGTGGAGAGTGTGCTTTTCTCAAATGAAAATTTTTGACGAATAAGGGCTGCTTATTTAGATCAAGTTAGGTATTAACACAAATAATATTTATTTTGTTTAGGATTTTTCAAGATGAATGAGTTTCTTTTGTTGTTAGTTCTGTTATGTGCTCCAGGGTTTGACAACTTACTTGTACCAGTATGGTGCTCCCCATCCGCCTCCTGTGTGACCAGGCTGGTATGCCCCCCATCCGGCGCTTGGTGGACCATAATAGTGACTTGGAACCAGTTGTTTCCTTCGTGTTTTCTTATCCTTTTCTTTCTTGTCTTCTTCTTTCTCTTTGTCATCTGTGATAAAAATGGCCAAATTTTTAATGGTGTGCTACGAACTACAAAATTTATAAAATTCTACATCTATGCTTAATTTGTTGTCTAACTGCTTAAGTTTGGTTGTAAAAACAAATTCTTTAGCTTTGAAATCGCTAACCATATCCTAATTTTGTAAGGCATGATTTTTTTTACTTCTCATTACTGTAATAAAGGAGCAAGTTCGTAAGTCTGAAATATTCAAAGAAGTTGATGAAATCAATGAAAAGAACTGAAGTCATGATTATTGTACATGTTTTCTCATATGCTTAACAAAACATAACAAATTTGATGGGTTTTAATAGCTATATAGCTTTTTTTGAAAGAAAACCAACTGCGTTTAAGTACTTACCCTTACATTTACACTGGCAAGGATAGAACGGTGATGGATACATGGGGTGAACATATGGATAGGGGTACTCCCAAACTGAGCCTGGATGGAACCCCAAGGGGCCACCAACATTGTGTCCGTATCCACCAAAGTAATCCCCCGGGTAAAACATGGGGTACGCCAGGTATTTCTTACTCTTCTTCTTGTCCTTGCCGCCCTTTGATGCTTCTCCTCGTTTTATCGTTGATTGGTCTTCCTCTGGTGCATCATCACTGTCGGCTTCATTGTCGTTGTCATCAACGTTTTCCTCCGTCGACCCTTCGTCGCTATCTTGAGAGTCGTCCTCGGCCACATTTTCCGACTGGTCGTTCGCTTTAACCTTTTCTTGCTTTTCTAAATCCTTATCGTCATTGGAGCTTTCTTCTAGTTGTTCCTTTGTCTCTGAATCGATTTTCTTTCCGTCATCTTTCGCTGGTTTTTTCGTCACCGAAGACTTTGCAACTGCATCGCTGGTTTCACCCGATGAAGTCTTCGGCAGCTCTTCGGTTTTAGTAAAAGATATCGTAAAAACTATTAAAATAATCGCCAAATATATCTTCATGGCTGATTTTTTAATTTGTTATTTTAGATTGCGTTTCTGTATATGGTAGCATAAGTGAATGAAAGGTTGTTGAAAGTCGCTTTCACCTGAATAATTTACCAGGAGGGCTATGCTTGCGATCAGATTAGTCAGGGGGTGCAGCATTACCTTCATCAGATGGATCGACAAATTGATTACTTGATTAATTATGATAATATATTCGACATACTAATGAAACGCTCAACCTATCCATAATGCAGCATTGTATAATAAACCGAGAAGAAAACTAGCATACGGTTTCGCATTCCAATGTTTTCGTTTATATCAAAGCTTTGTATTCCCTGTTTTTAAATATTTGATACCAAATTAAAGACAAAATGAAAATTGCCTTGATATTGGAGGAGCGGATTTCCATTTTGGTGTACCCCCTGAAACCTGGCTTGATCTATGCTGGTTACAATCAAAAGATCAAACTGTTGACTGGTGTCACATTCTACACTCTTACTTTGACCGATCATGGTTATCAAAGGCAAAAACCAGCAACTTTCCATGTTCACTACCATTGGATAGGAAACCTTGCTCTACTTGTGTTGTATCTCTTTCTTTTATCAGTGTTATTACAACTTTAAAGTTCTGTTTCTGATCAGTGCTACGTAGAAAAAACGAATCATTGATATACAAAGTATTCTTTGATATAGACCCCTGCTTAGCTTTATGTACTTGAAGGTGTTCAAATGATTCAAAATAGGTCTCCGGAAGATTTATTCTAGTTCGTTCCACAGCTAAGAATAGTATCCTTTTTTGTATTTATGTGATTGCTCTTTCCACATGTTAAAACACTATTAAATACAGAGCATTTCGTCATTATCAACTCTGGGACGTTTTGATGTTGTAGAACATATCAGTATGTTTATCACGTGGAGTCCTATGGTGAGACTGCAGGCCGAGACAAAGAAAGATTCGGATGTTGCACTCTGTGTTTTAACCTATTATCTGAATTTACTCCCTCTCACACCACTCCACTTTTCTAACAACAAACCTTATGAGCGCTTTGTAGTCTTGTTAACACCATAACAGATGTAAATTTTCTTCCTTTTAATCTTTAGTACTTTCAAGGTGCAAGATGAAACAAGATTACCGCATACTGTTTTTCGTGATTTTTTCGTAAAATTGTGAAGTAGAGTAGGTTTTCTTTTACGTTTAGAAATTTGATGAAAAACCAGTGTTTAGAAAAGAATTATTGCATGCTCATTTTGTCACGCGGTGGTAGTTTTACCATTTCTTACCGCCAGATTTGCTCTGTACGTACCTCAGTTGTACTGTAGAGATGGTTTGGTGGCACCCTCGCACACGTGCCTCGGCAAGTATAGCCTGCGTGGCACAAACCCCAAGTCAGGTTATTTGCTTTACTAAGACCAAGCGAATTTTAATTAGTTATTTGCGAGTTTCTCAGTAAACGAGTTCAAAATATGTTATGCGAAAATTGAGTTGGTTCAGACTACCAATGCTGCCTCACTTTTATGCTAGCCTCGGTCTAGGTCCAGCGTAGTTGTTCCACAGGATGATGTCAGGCTTCATCTGTACTAGGCGCTCATTTTTGCTGTGTACATTTTCAGCAATGCCCCTTAACTCCCCATCGCTATTCTTCCAAAATGCTTTATATCTTGAAGACAACGAGACTGAATATAACTTGTTATATAAGGAGGGGCAAAAATTGAGCTTTCATGGTTTTTCAAAATGTATTTCCGCAGCAGTACATGTCTTTTGAAAATTATATCACAACTCGTATCCGCGTCGGCAAAATGTATTTCTTGGCATTGCTTGCAAATCATCTGAAATGCATTGAGAAAATTTTGGATAACCTTTCAGGCTTATCTCTCAGAAGCGATATCACAACCTGGAAAAGATAATGTTTTTGCGAAAGTTGCTTGTGAAAGATATCTGAGATTCTGTATGTTAACCTTTAATCGAGGAAATCGTTTTTCCTAGATATGATTCAAGAAGGATGGGTAAATACCAAATAGGATTTATCATGAATTCGCTATAAACAATTTACACATAAACTGCTTCCATAGCTTTTTAATTACCCAAACACAGCTCATTATCTATGTTTATCTCCCTGCTTGATGTACAAAAGTATATTTGGTTAGTTTACAGTAGTATGGGCTAGATGCCCTGTTTTGCAAATTGCCATGGGTTTACCCATCCGGTACAGTAAAAATAGGGCCTACGTTTACGCGGATTACCCGCATAAATCATGGTAGTTACATCCATGGGGAAACAAAAGTTGGTTTGCCATTACAACTCTGTCACCTGAAATCGCTTCGCAGGTTTTGCTATGCCGGGATGAGCTGTTTACGAAGAGTTCTGAGCTCTTTGTAAAAAGCAAGGTACAGGACTTTGCTTCCACCAGCTTTCATTGACTGACATGAATTATCAATGTTGCCACCATGAAAATCAGTGCCAAAGCAAATGAACACGGGTGACCTTGACCGAATAGCCAGCCTTAATTATTCATAGTTTTTTTAGCTAGCTGAGATCATCCTCCATGCAAAGCCTATCAACAAATTTCAAGCTTTGAATAGCTATAATTTGGCCTTATATTATCGTCTTGTAAATAGAAAGATTTTGTGGTATAGGGCTGTGCTTTCAAAATGAGGGTATTTTGTATATCCTCGGTCTTACTTCTACTATTTGTGGCGAGTTTGTCTCGAGCAAGGCCGTTAGCAAACGAAAATTTCATTGACGAGGACAGAAATGTTGAGAACACAATCGAGAATATTATGTCAACTGAAGATAAGTCAGATGATAGTGACAGCGATGAAAACGACGAAGATGCTGATGAGAGATCAACCGTTGACGAAAAGTCAGATGAATCGAGCACAGATAAGGATGAAAGCACTAAGGCAGAATCCAGCTCAGATAAAGATGAAAGCACTAAAGCAGAATCCAGCTCAGATAAAGATGATAGCACTAAGACAGATTCAAAAGAGAAGTCTGAGGATAACAGTTTTACTGGGAGTGATGATAGTGCAAATGAAGGTCTAAAGGATGGAGACGATGCAAAGAAGGAAAAGTCAGATGATGAAAAGAAAGATGAAGAGAAGAAAAAGGAAGCAGAAAAGAAGAAGAAGGAGGAAGAAGAAGAAGCGGAAAAGAAAAAGAAGGAGGAAGAAGAAGCAGAAAAGAAAAAGAAGGAGGAAGAGGAAGAGGCGGAAAAAAAGAAGAAGGAAGAGGAGGATAAGAAGAAGAAGGAAGAGGAGGATAAGAAGAAAAAGGAAGAGGAGGATAAGAAGAAGGAAGCGGAAAATCAAGAAGGGAAGGATAAAGACAAGAAGGATGATGCAGAAAAGAGCTTATCGGACAACGAAAAGGAGAAGACAGGAGAATCTAGTAGCAAGAGCAGCATAGAAAAGGGTGATGATGAAAAAGAGGATGACGATGAAGATGGTGAACAAAAAAGCGATGATGCAGAAGATGAAGAAGATGCAGAAAAGGAATCAGGTAAGGACAAGAAGAAGAAAGGAAAGAAACAGGAACAGAAAGGAGATGCTAAGCAAATTTTAACTTACCCAGCTGTTAGACATGGATGGGGGCACAGCCACCACTGGGGCCCAGCTCACATCTATAACCGGGACTACCCTTTCTTTGCCTACGGGTACAGTTGGGGATGCGGACATCACATGCACGGAGGACATAAGAAATCTAAAGTAGGAAAGAAAGGAAAGAAAGGAAAGAAGGAAAAAACGGCTTTTAAATGCAGGGATTACGTTCTTATGCCTACTGCATACTTCGTTCCACCAGTCAGCGCTGTGTCCCAACCACAGCAAGTTATTGCCAGCTCTAGACAGATAATTAGTAAAGACATTGCTTGCGACGATGGAGATCGTAAATGCGCAGCAAGGCAAGTTATTGGCAACATGGCAGGAGGATCTTTGTTTGGAGATGGAATGGGTGGCCTCGGATTGGGTTTCCCAGGGGTTCCCGGTATTCATACAGGTCTGTCTGGTTATAACATCGCCGGCGGATTTGGTGATCATGGCCACGGCGGTGGACATGGCGGTGGTAATGGCGGTGGTCATGGCGGTGGTCACGGCGGTGGTTTTGGCGGTGGTTTTGGCGGTGGATTGGGTGGTGGTTTTGGTGGAGAAGGAGGCTTCGATGGTGGATATGGCGGTGAAGGCCATGGATGCATTGATAACTGTGACGGCCTCAATTCCGACATTGGAGACGACGCTGGCGGTTACAGACGAGAATTCACACCAAGCGGTGAGCATGGATTTTCAAGTTTTTGGTCTAGTCGTGACAGTATCCCAAATAAATCAATAAGCAAAAGATGGGGGCCATATGGGGATCACAGTGTGGTTGATCCAGCCGGCTTTGGTAACTTTGGTTCATTTGGTGGCCCTATTAATTACAACCCGGGTTGGTTCACAAAGGAAGCTCTGATGGGTGGTAACTCTGAAGGTGGCTGGAATAACGGATGGGGTGACTTTGGTTCACATAGATATGGACCAGGTGCTGGATGGGGTGTTAATTTCGAAAATGACTGGCATGCAAAACATAAGGTTCCAGGAAAAGGGAAAAAAGGTGAGGGCCTATCATTTTACCTTACCTCACTTGACTTGAAGGGGAAAGATGCAAAATCGACTGCAACTGACAAAAATATTCGACAAAAACAAACTGTGAAATTAGAGAAACAAAAGTCTTGATATTGGTGTAACTTGTGGTTGTTTGAGAGTCTTTTTATTACCGTCTTTGCTTCACCTAAAAGCTCACAAATCGTCTTGAAAAATTTCGAAACATTTAGTCTTTCTTCATGTTGCAGTTTTTACATGTTTTCAAAATAGGGAAATCAATCCCTCAATTTAAGAAAGAACAGTTTCAAAAACACTGATGAAAAGAAGTAAACATTTCTCAATTTTCAATGATCCTGCAAAGTAATTTTCTACTAAATCTAGATATAGTTAGATGGTAGCAATGTACGTAAGAAAACCTTTCAAGCAAGTCCTCTGTGAAGTCAGTGTTACCCTCTTAGTGTCTGTGAGGTAAGATTTGATAGTGCCTTTGTCTCGTTTCCAGTGTCAGTTTAGTGCAAAAAGATTTATAGACGTCCTTTGGATACATGCAACCGAGGTTCGCTTGATGGTATAAACTTGACTTCTTTTTAATACGTGGAGAGTACTAGAACAGGCCATCTTTTAACTTTGATCACTCTTTGAATTTTGACGGACCCTGATCTGAAGAGTCTGTTTACGATGCAACACCCTATAAAAATTACTTCTGAATATATAAGTATTAGAAATAGCGTTTACCGCCCTATATAACTTAAATCGAAAAGCAGCTTCCCTTGGTGGCATGTGCCCTTAGGCCAGCTGTTGTCCATGTCTTTATACAAGTGCGTGATCAAGCTTCCTTGTATGTTTGTGTGTCTGCCAATCACTGTTTAAAGATAGTGACTCCAGTTTCTTTGAAATATTGTGTGTAACCGTAGCTTCAGTGACGATTAATCGTTACTTCCACATGACCATTATAAAAATCTGGTCCTGCTTTAAATGGTTAAATGATATTATCATTGACAATTAAATTCAAGGGGCATGTCACGACAAATCTTGCCACAAGCATACAGAAAACGCTGACTGCTTCTGTATTTCATTGTTTTTACAGCTTTTGAAGCTTTTGCTAGCCTTTATTGACTATCTTTTTGCCAAATGAACTCATTTTATAAGAAACAATCCGCAGAATGCTGTAGGCCCAGTTTCCAGAGATGATCAACCTTTGAAATACTCAGAGCGCACAACAAACTGTTGGAAGCGCAATGCATAAACATGTCAAACTTCTATCACACCCATTCTTACCTTTCTTGCAGAATGGGTTTAGTGGCTTTAGTATGTATTTTAAGCATTTCTTACAAGTTTATAAACATCCTGATTGCAAGTAGGCCAAGCTTGTTGTATGATCTTTATCCTAATACGGAAATCAGTTAAAACAGAAGAAGCTGCTCCTAATTATTTCACCCTTGCCCACCCTTTCTAGCACTGTTCTCCACCCCTCCAGAGGTGGAAGTGATCATAAAGACATGCCACGACATAGCTTGTCAGAAAGCTCAAGGTTTTAAATTTGTTGGAATAAGCCCATTTAAAACCCCTTTAAACCTTTGGTTACTTATCATTCACTACATTACAAGCAATCCCATTAAGCACCAGTCTCAAGCCGATTTCTTATTCCTGTCCTTGGTACCTTGGTTCATTTATTCATGTCCATGTACACGTGGTCTAAAGTGAAAATGCTACTTGGCACTCCTTGATCATAGAAACCACCGAGAATGCAGCAACACGACAGGACATCGCCATGCCAGAAGAACAATCCATGATTGACGTGAACAACCAAAGACAGCTGATTGGCTCATTGGGTGCTAGCACTGAATTTGCTGACAATGTTGGAGGTATGGGCCTGGGCCATCCAGGTGTTCCCCATATGTCATCTGGAGTTTCTGGAATTCCCGGTGAATACTCAGGACATGGTGGATTCGGACACGGATGGGATGGGGAATCCCCAATAGCAAATGACCATGGCTGGGGCTATGGAGGTGGTTATGGCGGTTTCGGAGGAGCCGGTGGGCACCGAAGAGCAGAGGTCCCTGCAGGTAATAATTTAAACATGCCCCCCTGTCGGCCCCCAAATTGTCACTTCCTACGTTCAAAGTCGAGAAAATATAACCCTCTTAGGGGTAAAATACTCGATATGAACTCAAAAAATTTACCGAAGCTTGTGCATTATTGAAGGAGGCTTCCTGCTTTTAGGGGAGGAAAGGATATTTTAATATCTGATAACCTTAAGCTAGCTTGAAATGCGACCATTGTCATTATCAGGTTAAGATGGAGTGAATTTAAAGTGCTTTTATTTTTCCGCTAAAGCTTGCGCAAGTACATGAACACAACAGTTCAAATGCAGCATCCATATGCAAATCTTTTCTGTATTTATTTCAAGGCATGCTCCAGGTTGCACGCGCCCTGTACTATACACTGAAGATCCGCAATGAACCAATCTTGGCCTACTTGCAGTCTATGGAAGCCATTCACGCATACTAATGTTTTTGCAAAGTGTAGCCTAACCTGATACCCGAAAGGCAGTGATTACCCAGTTGGCAGCAACATTATCCTTTGTTAAAATATTGTAGACAAAGTCTAGTAACTTTTTCAGTATGTTTTCATGACCAAGATGCCTTGTCTTCTATATTTACTAATTATTTTGTTTGTTTAGTTGAAGTGTTGCAGTGCAGTAACTTTGTGGTAGTAGATTTAAATATGGTTATCTCATGTGAGATCTTCTTTTGCATCAACAGATAAGAAGCAAGACATTGCCTATGATATACCAACTGAAGAAGCCGTCCCAGGACAAGTAAGTTTTCATTGTGATAACTAAAACCACAGATAAAAGTCACAGAACGAATATTACTCTAATATTAAACCTAGCAAGACTTAGATTAAGATATACAGGCTTGAACGGAGCAACCTCAAGAATCCCTACTAGGGACATTTCTAATTTCTTTTACTTGCAAAGCTTGTCTTTCATGCACGAAGCTTGATTTACAACGTAGTAGAAATAGTTAGCAAAACTAAACATTTACTGCTTTAACCTGTTGTGAACTGCTATCAACTTTATACTCATTTGCTTATGAGAATCTTTAATTTCATTGTATCTATTGCTGTCAAACTGTTTAACCTAATAACCTAATAACCTAAAAATCAAGCTGTATTTATGTCTGTCCTGTCTCATGTTTGTCTATCTTCTTTTAAAGTTACCACTTGCTAACGAAGACGCTGCTAACTTACTAAACAACCCCATTGAACGCTTACACTCGTTACCTGTGTTACCTAACGCCGAACCACAGCCATTATTGAATACTCGCCCAGTTTTGGAAATGCAACCAGCTATGGCCGAAACCCCCAATCAGGCTAATTTACCAGTTGCGAGTGACGATAATGAACGGGATTCAATGCTGCTTACAAAGCCAAAAAATGTTCACGTGCATGTTGCAGCACCAAATGTTGAAGTCGAGGTTGACTCTATGAAACATGGCCTTGTAGCTAAGAAACCAGTCCAAGTTTCAGCTAATGTAAGTCGATATTTAAGGCCATATTGGCAGAATTGTAGACTAGCTAGCCAAAGATCAAGATAGAACATAGACTGGCAAAATTTTAGACAAGTGAGCTAAAGATATGGAAGCTTGGTGAGGTGTATTGCCTAAGGAAAAGAAAGAAAATTAAATCCTTTGATGCAAAATTGCATGATAGGGATCAATCGGCGTGCCTGTTTCATCGCCATTCTCTACTTCAAATACTAACACCTAATTTCAATGACTAACGACCTGGACTTTTTAAACTACACAATACTTTTGCGAGTACGTTCATCCGGTACATCTATAAAGTACGCAAGCTCGGATTGGGGAGGGTAGATTCCAGGAAGCACAGAGCATAATACGGACTGAAGAGGCTGATATGTATTTGGAGGGGGAGGGGGGGGGCAACATGCTAAAGCTGAAAGCAAGATGTTTCATTGTATGGTTTTAGCGCATCCTCATGTCTCAGCCCCCTACCTCCACGGTCTCTGATTGGGTCTACCAAACTGTCACACGCAATAACGACGATGCATGGGCAAGGGGGTCAGGGAATCAGAGCTTTTGGACGTACGTACATGATGGATGCCAAAAACGTGACTTTATGCTTTTTTACCGCACCAGTCTCTGAATAATCATTGCAAAGCTATCTAACACACTGCTATCAAATCTGTTCTGTTTTTGACTTTAGAAGCTCAGTGAAATTCGAAAGCTTGTTCACGAGGTCTCTGCATCGTTGGAGAAGACTGGGGCAAAGTTGAATGCATTGAAGAGCGATGAAAACACAGAAAAGAGACAGATCACACCTGCTTACACCCCTGTTGTTTCAGAACCTGCTGGTGTTCCTCCAATCAGGCACGTTTTTTACTTGATAATTTTTACACAAAGCATAACTGGAATACAAATGTTATGGTGTTAATGAAGTAAATTTTATCATATTAGTTCAACTATTTCCTTTTGGTAGGATTGTTTTAGGGTTTTACAAAATCTTCTACTGGCCAAGTGGAGAAATGTCCAATTCAATGTCAATGCATTACATTTACAGTGTTGATGCGGAGGTGTAAATCATTTTTAGGACTTTGGTTTATAATTTCCTTTGATGCTCTTAAAGGAACCATTAGATGTTCCACGTTACCTAAGGATTAGCTTCATTCAAATTAGCCCTACTTTGTGCCAAGAACTCTATTCGTACAAAACTTTTTCATACATGAATCTAGATTTCTCTAACGCAAAGAGACAATGCTGCAGGATTTTGTGGTTTTTGCTCTTCGGGAATAGTTTTTAATGGAGGAATTTTATGTTTTTAGGTACCCTGTCCCAGCTGCTGATAGATATCCACTTGGTGCTGGGTAAGTTGAGAGCATTCTGTCAAATTATCATTCAAACTATTTGCATGGCTGATAGTACACATCTTTGCATCTGAATGAATCTCCGAGATCGAAGTTCATTACGATCATGATACAATTCAAAAAATCTAATTTTTTCTCGTATGCCATGTCTAAAAAATTTTGTGTTATTTCTCCTTGTACAATTAAAATTTTCTAAGCTATGGTTTATAATTTACAGACATATCTGGCCCTCTTCCAACTATGGACTTCAATATGGTGGACCATATGCATGGAGCAAATCAAACACACCAAAAAAGCCAAAGAAGAGCAGCAAGAAGAAGAAGTGTAATTTCCTTTTGTTCTTCTTTTGCTTTTGACATTTCATAAGAATAGGATAATACAAAACAGCACCAATCAGAAAACAAACAGGACTTCTTGTACTATCCCGGTCGTGTTGGCCTTGTCATAGCAATTAGATCTTTTCTCTAAAACAAGTCACTTTAAAGCGATCTGCTTCTATTGGAACAAAATATTGATTAAGCAAAATGTTTTCGAAGTATTGATGTCAAATCACAAGTAATTCTGCTAATGCTTACTTGCTTAGTTGCAATACGAGACCAGCATTGACTGTTGCTCTCTCCTCAAACAGCTCATCACACAAGACGATCAGCTGAAGAGACCAAGGATGCCAAAGCAACCAAGCCAAAGACAAATGAAAAAGGAGCAAAGGAGACCAAGAGACAATTCTTGGCAAGCCCCTATGGTGGACATGGGTTTGGCCGTGGATTTGGAGGCTTTGCACATGGAGGTATGCTTTTCTTTATAATGGTATATCTACAAAATGTATTGCTAATATCTTGTCATAATCACCTAAAAGGAAATTGTAACAGACGCTGCTTCTATTAGACATATAAAATCTTTAAACTAATCTGAAAAGGCGCTTGGCAGTCATTTCAGTATCTTAAGGGATAATTTCAAGCCTTTTAATGATTTCCTTTTATTTTCTATTATTGGCTGGTTGTTGTTAATTAGTTTTACATCTTCTTGATAGTATACCATCAAAGTATATGATTGTTATATTCAGAACGTTTGGTTGTTATGATCACAATTCTGACACTATATACTGGCTGACTGTTATATCGCTATGTCATTAATCCCAATGCAGGTATGGGGGTTTTAAGGAAATATTTTATAAAGAGGCGTCATATGAATTTTTAGATTCCTTATCCTTTCTTGCAGGACTTTATGGTGGACACTTAGGTGGATATGAAGGACATGGCGGTTATGGAGGATATGGCGGTGGTCTCCATGGAGGCTTTGGCGGCATTGGCGGCATTGGCGGCATTGGCGGTGGATTGGGTGGTTATGCTGGCCATGGTGGTGAAGGCTACGGTGATGAAGGATACGGTCATCACGGTGGGTACGTGCTTGATCACTCTCGTGGATATGGCGGTCACGGCCTTGGGCTTGGTGGCTATGGATTTTCACCATTTGCTGCAGTCTCCCATGGTGGCTACGGACATGGATTCGGTGGAATGCATAGTGCATATGGCCTCGGCGGCCTAGGAGAGCACGGCTATGCTGGCCATGGATTTGGAGGACTTGCTATCGGTGGTCATGAAGGCGGATTTGGTGGTCACGAAGGATACGGATTAGGCGAGGGCGGTTTTGGCAGCCACGGAGGATTTGCTGCCGCTGGAGGCTTAGGCGGATATGAAGGTGGACATGGCGGCGTCGGAGGTTTTGGAGGTTTTGAAGGTGGACATGGCGCCATTGGAGGATTAGGCGGTTATGAAGGTGGACACGGTGGCTTAGAAGGCCACGGTTTTGGAGGCCATTTGGGTGGTCTTGAAGGCGGACACGGATATGGCCTTGGAGGAGAAGGAGGACTGGGTGGTTATGGCGCAATTGGCGGCCTAGGCGGCAGCTTCGGACGACAAGGTACTTCCTAATGCAGTCTTGACCTTGTAAATTTCATCGTTCTTTGAACTTTTATATAGGCCTAGTATATTTATATACATTTTTTAATACATTTTTTGTATCTAATTCTTTAAGGAGGGTTGTCCCTCAACAAGTTGACTTTCAAGGGGCCCTCTGATTTAAAAGCATTAATTACAATATAATTTAAAAAAGAAACAGCTTTTAATTAAATAAACTTTAAAACATTTTTTACAATATTTAAAACTTTATGAAGAATGTAGTTCAAAATTACAATGAAAAACAAACGGAAAATCAGTATTTCTCTAAATAGTTTTCTTAAAACGATAAAGAGAGGTTGCCTGCTTTGACTAGGCTGACAAGCATCTTCCACTAAGCCATGGCATAGAGACAACTCCTCCATTTCTTACACATAAAAGTGAAACCCAATCTGTTCCAGGAATTGCAAGGCAAATGGCACCAGAAATGGAACAACCACAACCTGTCCCAGACCCTTCTGGCTCAATGTTTAGATCACCAGTAAGTTCACCATATGCTATTTATCAAAGTTTACTTATCAATCTATTTCTTATTCATCTGACTGCTTTTACATGCAAGGCTAATTAAAGGCTCTTGAGCAACCGGCATGCTTTGCGGAGCTTTTTTCTCATACGATAAAAAGTGGGACTGTATTTTGTATTTTCATGCAGTACGATAAAAGGCCGGTTTTGAAAATATAGTTGCAAAGCATGCCGGTTGCGCCAGAGCCTTTATCTTGATATTTAAGACAACCAGATAATTGACACTGTACGAGAGATTACCAAACATCCCTTTTAGTTGCTACTAATTATAGGGAAATCATCAATCTGATACCAGGCCAAGTGGAGCTAATCCCAGTGAAATTAGAAACCACTTTATCACTAAAACCAAAGACAATCCAGTCATTTAAAGGCTTTTTGCTTATTTTGTATAAAAATAGCTGAAATCTTTGGCAGACCATCATCCAAAAATTGTCTAACAGATGTAAAACTGTACTGAAATTTCTGGGTGGCTTACAGAAATAAAAACATTTTTTCAAATGGAAAAATGCTTGCTATTTCATTTACAGAAAAGAAGTTCTCATTTCTGTAAGGTGCTTGATGTTTACCCTTACTAGTATGACAGAAAGTAGTGGTGCATAACTAAGTACATGTTTCAAACTTACCATTACTTTCCCCGTTTGAAGATTAAAGGCAGTCTGTCCCATCCGTGATTGGCTAATCGTAACTTGAAAGCCTCGCCTTAAAAGAGGGTCTTCCTCTGCCTTTTTGGCATCTGACAAGAATTATTGTTGGTGAACACGACAGAAAATGCATAATCTTTATGTCATCGAAACCGACTTAAAAGTTTAACACCAGAAAAAATTTCACAATAACTCGCTTAGGGAGAGTACACTATGGTGGCTTCTCATTCTGATTGGTTATTTGTGCAAAAAACCAACGCCGCGTGAATCATTGCCATGAAAAGAAGTTCTGAGAATAATGGGGACAGACTGCCTTTAATGAAAAATCCTTTTGGCAAGAATTAGTGTGACAGTAGGTGTTCATTCTAGGCTGCAGTTCCTGCCGTATCAGATTATACTAACAAACTAACTGACGACAATCAACAAAAACTTGATGTAGTAAATCGTGATACTTTGGGTACAAATAACATGGTATGTAATGACATAGTGGTTGAAAACAAAGTGTCTGCAGAATGACTGTCACATAATTCGACTTCATGTTGCGATTTAAGTTGCAATATGATAAGTCAACTAAACTTAATCACTTAATCATAATGGACGCACTGAATCTTGAAATGAATTTTTGACTCAAATAATTTATTTTATACACTATTATCTTTCCTCCTGATATATGTACTAGTGAATGTGAAACACTAGGAGTTCCTAAGCTTTAGGGCTTCAGAAACAAAGCAAGCCTGTCGCCTTTAACAGCGTTGTCGTGTGTGAGATAACCTAACTGCCTGATAACGGCCTTGCCACTTTAGGCAGTCGAAAGTATGCAGATGTCTTAATTGATTCGAATTTCGTAATTTTTTCTTTTTCTAATTAAACTAACAATATTCTACTATATCAAAACTTTGTCAAATGTTTTGTTATCTTTAGTTTTTATTGTTATTTTTTTCCTTTTTATCTGTTAATAGTTTAGTGGCTATGGAAATATGCCAATGAATTTTGGTTACGGTGGAATGAGAAAATCTGAAATTCCAAAAACTAAGGACGCCAAAGCAGTCAAAAGCAAAAAGGTACGCTTGTCAACGTTTCTTCCCATTTCCCAAAACACTAGTTCTCAGATTAAATTTCGCATCAGATTGAAATAAATAATGAAAATTGGAGATTTAGAAGTTATCCTCTGCAGGCCCCCACTGCTCCACTTTTTGTCTATGCATGGCCTAAGTTTTGTTCCACTGTTTGTCTTTCAATTTTATTGTTGTATGTTTTGTATTTGTTTCTTGTGCTGTCGGTTTCTCTAGTATTAGAGACATTGCTATTGTCTGGAAACTGAATTACTTGCCAGTTCATTTGTCATTTTGATTCCATTTTAGCAATAATGCTCTGGCTCTTAAACACAAGAGATGATTCATGGTGAGTTTGCAAAAGCAAATAATTTGTCGCCGTGTTTGTTTACGATATATTTACTAATAAGTTACTTTTGTTTATGCATCTACATATACTTTGTTTGACGTAATCATTAAACAATTCCACAATTTCTTTCAATTCCTGTTACTTTGCAACAAAGGATCATTGTCCAGAAATGTCCCTCAAACGAAAGACAATACATAGATATAAACTGGATTTCACATGCAGTGCCACCCCTCAATTTTCCATTGGTAACCGTAACAAATTTTACGATGGACCTCTTAAAAATGCCTCACTTTTGATAGCAGAACCTTAAAGCACTAGCTTGAGCCTATTCACAATTTCACCCTATTGCCCCGTTCCCACAACATTCTCAGTAGATCACTTCTAAAGCCAATTTCACCTGCTGCAATTTTTCTTGCATCTGTGACTTTTACGTAGTTTTGCATTCAAATTCAAATGTTTCACATTCAAATGATGATTAAAGATTTTTTCTTGTCGTAGTTCATGAAGAACTTGTTCCAACTGCTGCCAATGGTGGATAATATTTCGGGCTTGAATTGCTTTTGCTCCGTGAACCTCATCCAAGAATTGAACAATAATTGTAATATAATTTCGCGATTTTCTTTTCTAACAATTGGATAGTCTCTTCAACATTCCCTCTGTTTAAATTCCATGCAACTGAAAGAAGTTTCTTGGTTGCAATCATTATTATTGTTAGTAAAATTGCTTCATTGACCTGAGGAAAGGACACTTTTGACCTCGATTGTCCCAAAATTATCGACCATCATGTCCTCCACTCAACTATAGCTCATAATAATTATTTTATAATTACGAAATACTGTACCAGTATTTTTCTACGCAATTGTATATTATGTGTTTATGGCACAGCTCTCTGTACAGAAATTTCATTTCTATTCACCGCGAACAATCAATATTTGCTTATTAGCAATTTATTTTGTCAGAGCAGAACCTGATATTCTCTATAAATCTAATTTAGTTAGAAATTAGCATTTTATCGAGTTTCTCTTTGCCTTCATCTGCAGCAGAAAGGAGATTGATTCAACTCTTTTGTAGCGAATCTAAATTTACGCTAAACGGTTGCAATAAATTTAAAACTCGGCTCATTATTCTAGCCATATTTCATAGTCTTGACCTCTCCATGGTATCATATGCAAAACATAGGGTACGAAACAATTAGAAAAATCAATATATGCGTTTTCTAGATATTCCAAAGCATAATTTATTATCCATTATTTGCTCGCAAAATGATATAGGCAGGGTAAAAATTCTCGAGGACGGCTGAACATTTATTTGTTAAAGACTTAAGTGAATATTCTGAAACGTAAAGCCCAAAGGAGCAGCCAAATTGAGAAAAATAAGGGTAGTCTTGGAAGGACAAGATCTTGAATTTCACACGCGATTTTGTGTTAGCTGCCAGGCTTGGATCGAGCATACGCCTAAATTATAATTGTCTATTGGACATTTTTTTCTAAGGGTACTTGCTTCCAAAACATTTTCTTAATTGCCCAATAAGTTAAATAAAGCCCATGAAAAAAGTTCGTTCTTTCAATGAAACCATTTTTAGGATATTGAGATCTTGTTCAGAGCAATACCTAAGCGCCCTTTTGCTAGCATACGAAAATAGATATTTTGACTATGCTCCAATTCCTAAATAACAAATTGCATGCAGCATAGGTTCCAAATCTTTGATTGGCCGAGCGACCTAAATTATCCATACTTCATTCAAAATTCAAGAATATGACAACAAGCGTGTCTCGAAGCTAGAGTTAGGCCTGTTTTGGACGTTTTTATCACTACCCATAAAAAACGTGTAAAATGTGATGAAAGATAACCTAAATCTTTTTTTAAAAATTGAATCTTTGATAAATTTATGAAAAAACTGCCGTTGTACTCGGTCAAAATTCTTCCGCGAAGTTCTTCGTCAGTTACGAAGGCTTGAAACTGTCCCTTTCAAACCCTTATAATAGTTAGGGGGAATGGATAACATAAAAAATTACAGTTTTTAATCCTTTAGAGCTGTTTTATCTACTTAACTAACTAAATATGAACTTACCTTTACAAGCCACTGTTTACATCTTTTCTTGTCGGCATTGATGCTTGTGTTACTGACGGGGAAGAATCGCTAAATTCCACTGAGAAAAAATGCAGTCCATCTTTCTCTCAAAATAACTACAATTGTACAATTTCTCTTGCGCTCAGGTACTTTATATATGTGTTTTAAAGGCTTGAAGATCGATGAGAAACTCACGTCCACTGATGTTCACTGCTGCGGCCTTGTAAAAGCTGACGCCATTCGTCAACCATGAAAAGGGCGGGAAAATGAAATATGTATCATTTACGAAAAATTACTTTGCTCAATCTTCAATCTTCAATCGTTAACTCCTAAAGGCTATACAACCAATCTGGAGTAAAAAGAAAAAAAATGGAAAAGAAAAATTAACTTAGAAGTAGGATTAATACCATTTCCACCCAGCGCTCCAGTTTGCTGATTTCTACAAAATGTTGCATTTGGTTTGGTTCAACAAATCCAAGCTAAGGTTGGCTATTGCCAGAGTGGAAGCGGTGTTAATCATAAACAAGGGATAACAAAAGGCTAACAGAAGAGTAAAAATTGTCTCTAATAAGTCTATACTAGGGTCCAGGTGTTGGTGGAGGCCACCTTCACCCACTGACGTGGACGCAACCATTCTGTAAGCATTCCATTTTCTTACATTTTCTTTGATCGGGTATGCTCTTGAATCTTTTTCAGAAAACCAGAAACTGTCTTTACGCAGAATAGGTAATTTCCATAAATCAATGCATTTTGGCAAGGATTGTAGATCGCTCAGCCAATCAAAGATTTGGAACCTATGCTATTGCATGCGATTTGCGAATGGGCATTTGTCCACATTCATAACAGTCGAGAAAACTCCTTTCCTGACGCGACCAGACATTTACAAAAAACAACTTTAATATTATTGCAAAACTGTTTTCTGAACTGAAATTTCTAAGAAATACGGCAATTGTAAGATGTCCCACAAGGACGCTATTTGGTGTCTCAGCTTTTGAACTCAATTCATTATGCGAGCCTCGTTTGGATTTTCATTTGAAAATGGAGTCTGACTGGGTGACTGCAGAACTCCAAGCTCTTTCTTGTAGTTCTAGTTCGCACAAAGATTCCGTAGAGAAATATAGACAGATACTCCAGCAGATACTCGATTCAGCTGAAGATAAGGTTGTTAGTGGACTGCAAGTTTTTATAAAAACAGGTGAGTTACTTCGCGAGGAAAGTAGGCCGCCTCTTTTTCGCCTCTTTTTTATCACTGTTTAGGAGAATGTTGCTATCACTTTCATAAACAGACTTTCAGGTGATGACCAAGATGATACATTCATTTGAATTTGCAAACATTGAAACTCCAGTATCTTACGAACTTCCATTCTTTGACTTCTTTTCTAGGGTAAAAATCTAACTCTCTTTGAAGTCAAAATCCTGTTTTACACTTTTGTAAACTTACTTGTAGATTTTTTTTATCTACTTACTTAAAACTTCAGTAATATATCCCTTGATGTTAAAAAATCATAGGGGATGCTCTCTCTTTGATTAATTTAGCTACTGAGAGAGTTCCCTGGACTTGTTAAGTAATTCCATCTATGCAATTTATCATATTCCTTTGCATCATGTTTGTATATTGATTGTATTGATGTCCAGTATTGTATTATAATTGATTTTCCTTTTATGTTGTCCAATTTTCTTGTTGCTTAATCATTTATTTGCAAGGTTATTTTAGGATTAGCTGTATTACGTGGAAATTAAAGTATAAAAAATAAACTGGACTGAATCTGCCCTAGGGTCCAGGTCTAGAAAAACTTTATGGTTTCCACATTGTGTAGCTGCAGGCATTTAGAGTTTGATGTTTAGGGCTGTGCCAATGGGACCAAAGTTGGCTACAAGCAAATTGTACTTTTTTGGTCGCATGTATTTATCTATAACAAAACATTAAGGTGCAAAATGAGATGTATATATCAGCCTTTTTCTTGCACATAAACATTGAGTGAAATTTCTCAAATCCTTCAAGCTCATGCTAGCATGTAAAATAGATGTTAATGCATCTGGTGATGAAGTTTTTCTGATAAAACAATTGTTTATTTTTCTACCTAATTGACAGTCATACACAGACATATTCAGAGTATATTATTGTAATCTGAGAAATCATTTAGCATACTCAAAGACTTTGTTTCAGAATATTTGTTATATTAATTACCAAACTTTTGCTTCTCATATTGTTGAAATAAAGTACTCTAGAATGTGTCAAAAAGATATCTTAAAGTAATTTTTGCTTCGTAGTTGCCCAAGAGAGTGTTAGTGTTGTTGTATCAAGACAGTTGATATCAGATATTTGTGCCAAGCTGCCATCATTCAAAACAGGAAATACAAAAGCAATTTGTAATTTTGCGTTAGAAAAATTGCAACCCAGAGCCATTGCATTTGAAGAACAAGTAAGGTTTTAAAACCTATATGTTTCATTGTAATTTATAGAATATAACATTGATCCAGTTAGCAAGTTGATGAGCACAATATATTTTACAGAAACTTTTGCAAATTTATTTCTCAAGCAATCTTTTTGTGATACAGAATTTTAAAATTGCTTTGAAAAAAGCAAATATTTGGGAATGCTCTTTTTCATTTAAGTCTTATTCATTGCATTCATTTTTTAGCTTGTAGCAATCCGCCATAAATTAGCCTCTTTATATGAGCAAGAACAGGAGTGGAGAGCAGCTGCAAAAGTTCTTGTTGGTATACCACTTGAAGGAGGACAAAAGTATGGTTTATTCTTGAGTTTTTGTTTTTGAAATTTGAATATAAAACCATCTTTAACTTTCTTTTGCCATTTCTTGAATAGATATTTGTGCTGATAAATATTTTTTAGTTTGTTTATATATGTATATAGATATATGTAAGCAATCATGTCCTTTACTTTCTTCTTTGTTATCCTTTCTTCACAGCATGTACTGTTTCTTATATGTCCAGATTTATTGTATGTTTGAATTTCTGTCTATGAGGTATGGGTAATTGCACTATCAAATACTTTTTGAACAATTTATGTGATATTGGCACAGATTTTATATTTTATTGTTTGCATGGGGCAGACATCTTTGGTTTTCTAAAATTATAAGAATGAAAAGAATTGCGTTACTTGTGCCAACTTATCACATAAAGATTCTAAAAAGATTCCCGGTGTTATTGTACTCAATAACTGAATCCTTGTGTAGTGTGGCACTTGTGAAGTAAAGAATAAAATGATTGTTCAAAAAGGAAAATGAATTACTTTCTCCTAGCTTGCAAAAGGAGCTGCTGATGCAATAAACTAGTCATTGTAACATGCAATATCTAAATTTTGCTGATTAACTTACTTCATGTTATCATTTTTTTATCAGGATATATTCAAATGATTTCAAGTTGGAGATTTATTTAAAGATAGCCCAATTGTATTTGGAAGATGACGACCCAGTTCAGGCTGAGGCATTCATTAACAGAGCATCAATACTACAAGCTGAAACAAAAGATAAACAACTTCAGATTTTGTTCAAGGTGAAAAATCATTCTTTCTCATGTATTTGGTGACCACAGTCTAAGTGCAAGCAAAATGAGAAACCCTTAATGGTGGTTTTTTCATGCATTGCAGACTTACATAATTAGTGATGATTTTTTATCCTGAATAGAATACTATCACTTCTGAGATATTTCTTATATGCATTCAAAGCGAATGGTACAAATTTATATATTTTGTTATTGTCATTTTCCTATTTTCTATCGTTGATACTTTTGTGCTCATATCATTTTTAGAGATATTGTTAAATCAAGAAAATAATAACCATTCGATTGATAATATTGGTTATTCTATTTTACACTCTGATCACAGTGAGTCCTAGTCTGACTAAGGGGGCTATGGCAACCCTACCCTATCCTGGTGCAACCTCTGGAAGTTAGCTCTCCCTTGAGTGTGTTGTAGTGTTTAAAGAATTCTTGTTTCAGGTTTGCTATGCAAGAGTTCTAGATTTCCGACGAAAATTCATCGAAGCAGCGCAGCGTTATGTAGAATTGTCATACAGCCCGCTTGTTCATGAAGAAGAGCGACTAGAGGCGCTGAGGCATGCGCTGATATGCACCATATTGGCCTCTGCGGGGCAGCAGAGGTCGCGAATGCTTGCTAATCTTTTCAAAGATGAGAGATGTCAGCATCTACCTGCTTTCGAAATCCTAGAAAAAATGTAAGATTGTTTTTCTTGTTGTGATTTAATGTACAACCAACACTTGTCTTTCATTCAACAAAGAGTGATTATTTCTTTGATAAATCAAGAGTCCGTAAAAGTATTCATCCATTTATCTGGACGGTTACCCTTAGGCTTTGAAAACCTTACGATCACTTCGTAGCAATTCTCAGTTTTTAAATATTTTCTAACGTTCAGTTAAGTGTAAAGGCTAGGGATTTGTCTCATAGCTTTGTAGTGAAGTAGATCTATTAGAAAACCAAACTACTTTGAACCTCAAACCCACATCTCGATACCTTTAAATTAATATCAAATCTTCATGGCGACGGAATGAGTGAATAATATTGGTAAACCTTGATAATTTGTCTCTTTCAAACCATTCCAAGTCGATTTACTCGTTTACTATTCGTTAAAATCATATTTTTACACTTAAGTTACTTTTTCTTGGGTTAGCAAAATTCGCCTTGTTTAGGTTATCCTCAAACTTAGAAAATGGTATCTGTCCATTAAGTTCTTTCTATATTTCTGTTGTCTGTTTTATTTTGACAATAATCCTGTTTCCTTTTGACTAGGAATCTAAGAATTCCCTTCTTTAATTTTTCCTGTAATATTTCCTATCTGCATCTATTACCTACAACTTCAATTCGTCACATTTTACAGGTATTTAGATAGAATAATCAGAGGGCCTCAGCTTCAAGAGTTCGCTAATCTTCTGGCTCCTCATCAAAAAGCGACTACAGCAGATGGTGAGTTTAAGCTTTAATTTTACCACATTGCTCTTTATAAATTCCATGCTTTTTATGGTTTTCAGGTGAATTAAAACTATTATTATCAAATCTGTAAAATATCATCAGTTAGTTATGGATGTAAATACTTAATCAACAAAATTCAAACAATCTAGAGTAGAGTATTGTTTTTTATGTGATGATCTTTTGATGATAATATAAATTTAGATGTTATTCCATTGGAATGAGCTATTTGGATAGTTTTACATCGTTGATATATGATTTTATGGTCAGTTTTATAAGACTATTCATAATTATGTCAATGTGAAAATTCCAAGCTTCCTGGATGGCCATGTTGATGATATGTTTTTGAAAATAACTTCCGTATTGTAGAACGTTTTTGATAATGTTAGATTGGCCATATGGGTAAGATTTGATAGTTAAAAAACCTCTAAAAAATTCAACCTTTTATGATATTGTTCGCATATGAAATCAGTCGATGGCTTTCGTATTGAAACCACATTCTTTTTGGCTTTTAATTCTCTCGAATCAATGCACTGTTATATTGGTTTTGTACTGTGCAGGGTCAAGCATCTTGGACCGTGCCGTTATTGAACACAATTTGATTGCCGTCAGCAAGTTGTACAATAACATTAAATTTGAAGAACTAGGTGCTCTTTTGGAAATCCCATCAACAAAAGTGAGTAAATTTGCCAAATTTGTCTTTTGCTTATTTACCATGTCACCTGATAACCACGTGCTTTGGCTTTCAAAGCGTCTTTTTAGCAAAGCTTTAATTTTGATGATTATTTCTATGACGTAGAAAGCTTATCGACAATGGTTTTTCGCATGAATGAGGACGGTTTAATCAAATTGTTGTCATGTAAGTTTTTCTGATACCATGTCAAAAACAAGTTAGCTTCATTTTTTTCCTTAATTTTGATTTTGCTGCATCCTTTCACTCTGCTGCTCTGTCTTTAAATCTTCTGTCCCAAACAGTCGACAATTCAACTTTCTACAGAATGAAAACTTCCACCACAGCCATTGAATAGAACGGTTGAATTTAAGTCGAGCCTGGTATAAAACGATTTCATAGGTTGTCAAAGTAAATTATTCCTCGATCTAATGAAAAGTAAACATTGATCATTTGATTTTTGATCAACAGGCTGAGCGAATTGCTTCACAAATGATATCTGAGGGAAGAATGAGCGGATCCATTGACCAGATTGACGGGTTTCTACATTTTGAAGGTTTGTTCAAACTTTTTAATTCGTGTAATTCAGTCCAGCTGATAGCAGCGAAGGGACCAAAATTGTGTGTTTAACTAATTAATGTTATATTTATCGGAATAAACATTTTTCCAAGTAGCAGCAGAAACGTTTGTCTCTATGGTAACTGTAAGGCACAGCAGACTATTCACATTGTTTTTGTCAAAATAAATTGAAGAAAAACTGTAGAAAATGAATGTATTTAACTTTTTGGTCAAATTTTTGCTAATTTGTTAGTTAAAAACGTGCGGATAGGGCAAATTGATCGAGAAATAACGAATTGTTGTGCTATTACAAAATGGTAAAGCTGCAGACTCTCTTTCTATAAGAAGACTTTTATTAGAAACTTAAAATGAATCAGTTTATCAAGCTATGATATCAAAAGGCAGTATCATAGAAGTGATATCTACTTTGTGGTAAGCAATGTGGCATTCAGACAGTATTTTCAAAATAAAATTGATTTCTATAGAAATATATCAGATTCAAGTAGCATGTCTCTATGTTCAGATAAAATTTATTTGCTTTTTAAAACGGGAAAGTACTGTTCTTCTTAAGTGACTCACAATGCTTTGGTTAAGCAATTATATAGCAATCTCAAATCACCTTTGTCAGTTTATCACCTGACATTTTAAGGAGAAAAAGAAGGAAGAACATAGTCTTCTCTTATCGTCTTTGTAAAACTAACAACAATTGAAAATATCCGAAATTGCTCGTTACACTAAAGCCTGTTTTTATCTCAATGTCATCATAAGGGACAATGTAATCATCAAATGATATTTTTATCAATTTCAAAAATTTTTATAATCAATGAAGCTGTGCGTGTTGTACGTCGAAAACGAAGAAAATCTGATGCAATAAAAAAACGACTTTGAACAAGAAATAAATATTTGGTACGATGAGAGCTATGGAGAGTTATGCTCGAAACGTCGTTCCAAATAGTCATTTCTTGTACAAAGTCGTTTTTTTATTGCATCAAATTTTGTTCAATAATTTGTATGCTTGATTCTACAGCTCAGCAGACACTTTTGTTTTGGGACAAACAGATCCAAGGTGTCTGCCTTCAAGTTAACGATGTTTTGGAAAAGATTCAACAGCAGGTGCCAGAATGGGCCAATCTTCCGATGGACACAACCTAGTCAAAAGCTGGCACATAAACACCAGGGATCCCATTCGCAGAAAATAATACTGACCTTTATACAGTGAAAAATAACTCGTCTAATGTTGACCATCAAGGAAAATGATTGTAGTTGGACGATATGCTTTATCGTTATCTGTTAATTGTAATTATAAATATCACATATAGTTATGGTCTTTTTGGTTTCTCGCTAGTCTATACGACCCCTGTAATATCTTCTTGTTGCAAAACTGTTTAATGTACGTCATTTTCGTAGAAATTGTAATTTGTTTCTAGTTTGTGTTCAAGAACAAATTCTTTTCACCATCTTACAGAAGTCTTTCTTCGATTTAGCTTTTATGCCTAGATCTCTGTTTTATACTGTAACTAGTACAATTTCGTTTGCTTTATAGTTCGGGCTTTTAACTCTAGTGCATGCGTGCTTCTGTTCTTCTCTTAAGAGGAGTTTGACTTGCCCTCGCAGTAGTACGAATGCTTTACAGATTTAACAAAAAATAGACTTTTGGAAAGTCTAGAGGAGTAGAATAGAGTTTTGGGTTAAATTTTCTTTCCGTGAATACGCTTATTCAGCTCTGAAGCCTGCCTCCTGGAGAAAGACTGAACAATATCATTTCACATTATACGTCATCAAGTATACGAGCTACGACAAGGTCAACTTTGTTCAGAGTATGGCTTTTTAGGCCCCATTTGCGGTCAATTTTTAAGATTTATGACGGAGAATGTCTCCGTCTGGCAGGAGAAAGCGAAACTCCAGATCTTTAATGCGAATATATGCGGTACTGCATAAAGTCGCTTAGAGCAAGTACCTTGCTTCAGCTGCTGCCGAACACAACATTCTTGCAGATTCTATCAGATTGGCTTAAAAAGAAACAAAAAACTATTTTCTCATTTAATCTGATCCACAAAACTGAATTCCGCGAAACATGTTTTCACATGGATCTGTGAAGTCTCGACTTTTAATATTCCACGAAAATAAATTCTTGTGAATTGTGCATAAAACATATCCGCCAAAATTAACTTCCTTTATGTTTTAAGCAAGTGTACATGGGCGTCTCCTTTTATCCTGAATTCATTAAATCTTGTGCTTAGAATCATATTTTTCATTTTATCCAACTTACCAGGAGATTCGCTTTGCTAGGATGTTTACTAAGCTGGTCAGATTTTTTATATCTCTTGTAGATCCCTCTTAATGGAAGCAGACTACAAAAGCTTTTAGATTCATAAACTTAGGAATTTTCTACAGTCGCAGGCAAAAGAAAATTTTCGTACATGAACCATAATTTCTCTTTGATTGCTTGTCTACCCATAACCACACTTTTTCATTGTCTTTTGAGATCAACGTTCTTTTAAATTTGATAAAAAATTTTATTAAAAATGGTAAGTTGAACTGTTTTAGCGTGGGCTTATTTATTGAATGCCCACGCAAATTTCATGTGTTCTTCCATAAAAATATATTCTCTTTGTTTTTGAAAAGCTATTGCTGTCTTCTGTGAGTTTTTCTAAAGAAAGGATATACTAAGAAAGACTTTAATTTACCAGACATGTACAGTATCATAATGAAGCGAGTTTTGCAATCGAGTTCAAAAGACGAACAAGATTTTTTTGCTTTATAACGTGAAATTTTTCTTGAGTTTGAAAAAAGTTATTCCAAAAGGATTTTTTCTTAGATAAATCAACATTACTCCCGAACTTTCACAAACAGCGATATCGCAGCAGTTCGTGCATTCTTTGGCTCTTCAACAAAGCTATTTTCCAAGAGGCTCTTCAATGAGAACATTGATTATCCAAAATGAATTGAGATGAAACAGGTCTGAACAAACTACAATCAGTGGTGTAACTTGATCTTGCAGGCTAGGAGGACGGAAGGGTATCAAGAGTAAAATTTGCAGACGAAAACAACATGTAAAGAAAACATTTAGCTGCTATACTGCAGGCTGTTGCAAAGAAACTTAAAACAAAGATTTTAAAAAAAGATTATGGTGAAAAAATTGCCCAGACTATCCCCCCAAAGCAAAAGGCCCAGACAGCTCAGCGTGTCCAGTCAAGTTTCGAAACGTCATCATGAATACCTCTGCGAAGTAGCGCTTGCTTTTGGCCTTTGGATCTTCGAAAATGGCGGCAGCTCTACACCACTGAATTCTGCAAAAGTAAGGTAGGAAGAAACAATACAAGGTATCCTTTCACTGCCTCTTTGGCTGTTCCACTTGATTTATGTCGAAATTCACTTCGCCGCTACTTGGACCATTTCTTGTTACTTTCAAATCCACAATATCATGTCCCAGTCGTCACGTGAAATTGTTACAAATATAACCAGACTGTTTGTTAAGTATTTCTTCGGGGCAGTGATCGCCAGAACGATAACGAACGTTTCCCACGAAATCATGCGCGGAATTTGAAGCAAAAGCTTAGAGAAACCTTTTATTCTTTGTTTTTCTTGTTATCAGAAGTCAGTGCGCGGAATCTACGACAGATTCTTAATGCGCGAGCGGAATGAAGGATAAAAATTATTGAAGACCCAACTTTACAGTCTGTCAAATATATGTATTGAACCAGGGTATTGCTATTGTTTATTGATGCATATATATCCGATGTGAATATTCCATGGATTCCATATCAATAATAAAGAAAATATCACTTCTGAAATATAATATCAGATTTTCAATGTGAATTTTTCTGAAACATAACTAACCCATGTTGTTGATCATTATGGTAGCTTCATTCACCAGATCCTTGCTTCAAAAGCATATGTCCACATTCTATGAGTAATTTGGGTCATTTCTAGACAGGGGTTATTGAACAAATGAAGACATAAATAATTACAAAGGAACTATCATGTGTATTATGAATAAGTAGGTTTATAGAAATCTGTCTATTGACAGTTCCATAGCACATTGTTTGATGCATATGCACATAGAGCGTAATATAGAGTTGCAGAAAATAAAACTACATGTTTTCTGTGAGATCTCCTGAAGAGTTATTCACGAAACAGGCTTGTAGAGATAAAACATGTAGTTTTATTTTCTCCAATTCTATGCTATAAGTAGGTATATATGCAAGGCTCCACATGGTGAAGCAAAATGTTGTCCATGATTCTAAAGAGACCAAAATCAAGTTTCCTTCGCTACTTCATAATAATTGTTTCAATGTCTGCTTGAGGCCAATTACTTTCATTTTTTGTAATGCCTGAGTTTGTTGTGGCAGTGATTCAATTTTAAATTTGCACAGCTGATGAAAACAAGAGCACCATTCTAATATTTTTTCTCGAATCTGTTTACACAGCTGGACAATTTTCACACATCACTTATATGTTGTGAAATCAAACTACCTGCTTTCTTTGGATGTTTCATGGTAACAAACATTTGTTTGATATTTGTCTCCGGGGGACCTAATCTTTTAAAGACCATAGCTTGCTATAAAATTCTGTTTTTGATTCTAATTTCAAGCAGACAAACTCAGACATATGATTTTTTGTTTTCATAAGAAATATAGTCTGAACCAAAAGTGCATTAGGTGTAAAATTCAGAAATCATGTTGTAATGCATACAGTATCGAAGTATCTCATCAAAATCAACATGCTAAAGCCATTTTTTCATATAGGATTTGTTATCAATTACCAAAACTGATCTACTATTTTAAATGATTACTTACAGATTTTGTATCTGAATGGATTGTGAAGAGAAGTGTTGTGCATCTGATGATATTACAGACTGTCAGTCTGGGAGTAGCTACAGCAAAGTCTGTAGTGATGGAGTCAGCGCAAACAAACCAGGGGATGTTTTGACAGCTGATGGAACAGATTCTTGTGATGAAGGTACTTGCTGTGACCAGAATGGTGACTGCTGCTCATCAGAAACAGCAATGCCAAGTGAAACTAAAGATTATATGAAATCAGTTGATGTAAAAACTACAAAAGAGCAATGCTGCAAGAAGGTAGATGCTCATATTAGCCAGTTTTGTCCAGAGGAAGTCTGTTCTAATGTATCCTGCTCAAGTAAGTGTTGTGATCCAAAGAAGGATTTGTCAAAAGCAGATGAGTCTTCAGGCAATGTTTGTTGCAAGAGCAAGAAAGACATAGACACTGCTGAGGAGAAGGGTATCTCTGCCGAGTGCAGTGACCAAGTTGGTTTTCAAGGTGATGAATCTTGTTGTAAACCAAATGAATCAGCTGGAACCTGTTGTCAGCCATCTGGAAAAAGTATTTTAAATTCTGAAGCAGACAGAGATGAACTTCCTGGTAAAGCCGTTAGAGATCAGAGAAGCGTCAAAACATGCTGTATTAAGAAAGATGAGCCTAGTTGTCATAAAAAAGTGGCAATGGGTGATAAAATAAAGAGTAATTTGATATCAGATGATGTGAAGTTGGAGCAAACGAAGGGCACTGAAGGATGCTGCAAGGATGTTAAGAACTCTGAGGTGGAAGAGAGGGAGATGTGTTGTAATAAGAGAAATGAGTTTGCACCAAAATGCTTTGCAGAGATTGTAGACCAAGAGAATAGAACAGTGCCAGTTGACCATGGGACAAATGTCAAAACTACCAATGAATTGGAAGGTGAAAACAACTGCTGCAATGAAAATAGGTGTGCAGGTGACAGTTTCAAGATAAATAGTGAGAGAGGAAGTGCAGATAGCAGTAAGAAATGCACAGAAAGGAAAATATGCAAAGAAAAATGCAGTGGAAAAAAAGATAGATTGATGAATGAATTTGATGAACAGAGAAAGCTTCTTGACGAAAAAATTCAAGTGAGTATAGATGTGAAATCTTGCAGCAGTGATGGGAAAAAGAAGCTTTTAGCTGGAAATGAAGGCAGGATGAGTTATGGGAGTGCTGCTTTTTGTGAACCAGTTGAAATAAAGCACACTAAGGGCCAAGGATACAAATATTCTGTATTCCAAAATCCATCTCAGGACATTGAAAGTGATTCAAAATTTAGTGAAATCTTTTTGGAGGAAAGACCTGTTGTAATTATAACAACAAAAATTCGTGTCCAGAATATTTGTTGTGGTAAAGAGGCTGATTTGATAAAACGAGAGTTAGAACCTCTTAATGGTGTCAAGTCTGTGACCATCAATATTGTTGGTCGAATAGGATTTGTGAAACATGACAAAGAGGTCATTTCAGCTGTAGAGATAATAAATAAGTTGAACCAATTGCATCTTGGCGTAAGTATTATGGAATCTGGGGACCAAGAAGGTGCTCAGGTTCTAAGAAGAGATGTGATAATGAAGCTTGGATCAAAGTGTGCTGTCCTTGGTGTCCTGTTGGTATTGTTCATTGTGGTCATCATTGGACGTTCTAAGAATTTTTCATGGCAGAAATGGGTTGCGATTGCTGAGATTATAGTTGGGAGTCTGCCAATTTTGCGGAAAGCAATATTGAACTGGATGAAGAAAGTTTTTATAGATATCAATGTGCTGATGTTGATTGCAGTTGCAGGGACAATTGCATTACAGGAATGGATTGAAGGTGCAACACTGGTGTTTGTGTTTGCTATTGCAGAAGTGTTGCAGCAATATTGTAGTTACAAAGTGCAGGCTGCTATTTCAGGTAAGTAAAGGATGGTTTCCTTTTTTTCTTTTGATCTTTTGAATAGAAAAGTCTTAATTTAAAGTCATATTTAGTCAGAAGGTCTAATGAATATCTGGAGTGAGTCAACCATTTTCAAATGTTATGTATAATATAAAGTTTCTATTGGTGTAATGTATTGTGATTGCCATAATGTATCCACATGCATCACAACAACATCTGCATTCTCTACACTCCAGGGGAAACCTATGAGCCAAAGGAGTGTTGTACATGAAAAGTTTTATAGCTTTTTCTACCTGCACAGGATTATTACTGGGGGTGTACAATGAGGCTGTGACGCCACTGAATGTATCATCTTTAATGCCACAAGTTCTGAATGCTTCTCCATTTTCCATATCTTGGATATAGTGCTAAGGAGTAAATCTTTGGATACTGCTATTTCACCTCATAAAAGTTGCTTAAAATTCAAACTATGAAACGTTCTGTCTTCCTATAGATGATAAATACCCCTCAAGTGACATTTTTTGTTATTTAGTTTTTGGATGCTCCTGGTGTATAATTGTTTGTCAAACTGAAACTTTTATCAAGTCTGCTTATTTATTCTTACGGACAAAAGCACCTAAAAAGCACATAATAATGGCAATATTTTGGGGTAACTTTTACCCAGTAACCAAGGAATCTGTCCTTTTCTCCTAGGTATCTTGGTACATGCCCCTGACCATGCAGTGCTGGCAGAAACAGGGAAAACGGTCCCAGTGGAAGAAATCGAAATTGGAACTAGGATTCTTGTCTGCGCTGGCGAGAAAATTGCTCTTGATGGAGACGTTGTCAAAGGCCAAGCTTCTGTTGATGAGAGCTCTATTACTGGCGAGTCTATGCCTATTGAGAAGGCGCCTGGTTGCAAAACATTCAGTGGTACAATTGTGCAAAGTGGATACTTAGAGGTATTTGATTTTGCTGTCTTTATGACAAATAGTCTAAGCAACACCGTGTTCTTTCTAGCCTATGTCACAAACCAAATTGGGTATCAACTTTATCTGTGTAATGAGGAGGTTTTCCTTTCTCTTGAAGTTTACAATTTTGTCAATAAAAACCTGTCAATTAGGCCTATAATTTTCAACAAATATTGATTTTTACGACAAGTAATGACTTTTCTTCTGGCTAATGCAGCTATCCATTAATTTCTTCTAAGATCAAAACAACAAGTACTTCAGAAGACTCAACTGTCTCAAAAGTCACACAAATGGTGCAAGAGGCGCAAGCGAAAGCTTCGCATACGGAGAAGATGATGAATCAGTTCGCAAAGATTTACACTCCTCTTGTCCTTGTAGTTGCCCTTCTTGTCTTTGCAGTTCCTGCAATTCTCGCTGAGTTAAAGGTAAAGGAACCTTCTATTTATTGGTAAATGTAAAAAGATGTATAGTGACTTGTCCATCAAGCCAATTAGAGTCTGTTACTACCAGCATGAAATAGCCATAGCCAATCAATCAAGTATATTGTAAATTTGTTCATGGCACTTTCTTATAAGTGAGATTTTCTCGATTTAGGTTGGCAACTACGCATCTCAGCTGCATGGTTGGGGGATTCGCGCCCTGATTGTGCTCCTTGTTGCATGTCCTTGTGCACTTGTTATGTCAGTACCCATTCCTATGGTTTGTGGCATTACAACAGCAGCCAAGAACGGAGCACTGATCAAAAGTGGCAACGATATGGAACTGCTTGCAGGGGTCGAGGCAATCGCTTTTGACAAAACTGGTACACTCACAGAAGGCAGATTTAAGGTCGTCAATTTGAAGGAATTCAGAGAGGATATTGATTAGTATGGTTTTTCAATATCAATTTATTTTCTCTTTTTACCATTAAGATAACACGCACAGTTTTTTGTAGTTTGGCTTTTTTAGGTTGTTAGTGTGTGTGTCTACAGTCAAGAAATGCTAGTAGAGCTTCTCATTACAACAATCTTATTTGTCAAGTTTGATTCGTTAGATTTCAGGTGAAATGTTTTCTTGATCTCTCCGTAGCTTTAATGTTTTGTCAAAAGCTCGATTTACTGCTATCACATGCGAATACTGCATAAATTCGCATAAATTCCAATTTGATATAACTGCTTGAATTTGTCAGGGTTAAGTATTCACAGATCTAACCGTTCCTTCTCCAACCATACCTAGCAACGAAATGCTTCAGATGGTTGCTGCGTTGGAAATGAAGTCAAGTCATCCGGTTGCTGCTGCCATTGTCAATCACTATGCTGGGTGCATCACGGATAAGATCGCCAGTTTTGGTGCTGGAGTGGGTCTACCAGATGTGGATAAATTTAAATCTCTTCCTGGCCTCGGTCTCACGGGCCATGTCCATGGACATGCTGTTGCTGTAGGCAACCTGAAACTGCTACGAGATTCGGGAGTAAAGATTCTAGTCGAGGCAGAAAAGCTGTTTGCTAATTGGTCTCATGTTGGCCAAACTGTAATATTTTGTTCTGTCGATTCCCAGGTAAGCAGCAAAAGATACCTGTACCGCAGATCTCCGATTACAAATAAGCCCCCCAACCTCCCCCCAACCGCCCCCCTCATCTCACCTTGAACAAGATTCTGATTTTGCTGCACCATCAGAATTGCTAGTTGAAGTGAATTATTTCGACGATAAAAATAAATTGACAAAATATTGATTGCTACGCTTGGTGTTAAAAACAGGACGGTTCCAAGTTGCAGCATCAAGTTTCAGACAACTGTTTATTAAAATTCATAATTATTTTGATTACCTGCATGAGATAAGGTTTTGCAATGGATAACAGTTTTTTCTATTGAATAATATTTACAGTTATAGTTACTTGGCTTGTTTGTTTTCACGGGAAAAGAAATTCAGCCCTGGAAATCTTTACCTTTGAATAAAAAAATTTAATCAATTTTTTAGCTCTCACTTATGATGGGTCTCGCAGACACACCCCGTGACACTGCCAAACAGGCATTAGACATGCTACAGAACCTTGGCATCAGTACTATAATGTTGACGGGGGACAGCAGTGGGGCAGCGTCAGCTGTTTCGAAATCAGTTGGCACTGAAAGTTATATAGCAAACATGAAGCCTGAGCACAAGTTAAGGTGGATCCGCAGTCGTCAGGTAAGATATGACGTAATAAATAATCGACGTAGCTTTTAGGAAATAATTGGATAGTCCTTTAAATGCTCTCAATAGTAGGAAATTTTATAAGCAATGTTAAATGAAATTTAAAGGCAGATTCCAGTTATGTATAATTTGAAGGTAATTGCTTGTGCGTACATAGTCTCTTCGGGGAAGAATTAGGAGCAGTTAAAAGACGGATGGAGAAGAAGATGAAACAAATAAATTGACTGATTTTCATTCCTAGTAGGTGATTGATACAAAATCATGAATCAGGGCCCTAACTTATATTTCCTTTCTTTACCTTCACTTTAATATTTGTAGGATGTTGGTATTTCGACATGAATATGCTTTATATGAAGGAGTTTTCATAATACTTCATTTACATCTGGAAATCGTTTTGTTTACTTGTGGTTGTAAATCTGTTTTCAGGAGAACAGCTCCAAGAAACAGCGGACAAAGGTAGTAATGATTGGTGATGGTGTAAATGACGGACCATCTTTAGCAGCCGCTGATGTAGGCATTGCCATTGGTACATGTGCAACGGCGCTTGCTATCGAGTCTGCAAATGTCGCGTTGATGACAGATAATCTGGTGAAAATCCCGGAACTTCTATTGCTGAGCTTGTTTACGAAGAAAGTCGTGATTCAGAACATCGGCCTCGCTTTGGCAATTAAAGTCGCTGTTATTATAGCAACCATGGCGGGAGTCCTGGTTTTATGGATGGCAATATTAAGTGACGTATTAGCTTTGTTGATTGTCATTCTAAATGGTCTAAGACCATTGTTTTGGAAACGGGAGGACATGAGGGGCAGCCGCAAGAAAAAGAAAAGTTGGAGCACGCTCCAAGACGCACAAGTGTTTGATTATCAAGAAGACGGCATGACTCTGATTGAAGTAAAAACATAAATCAATCCGAAAGATACTATGAAAGATACTATTTTTTGTTAATTTTTTAGAAGAAATATATATATACATCATGATGCCATGTGGAAATGCCATAATTCCAGTTAATTACTCATTTAATACACTTACCAACTTCGCTTTCCACATTTTAATTATTTCTTCCCCAAACTCAGAAAACATTTGTTTTGTCTAAGGCCTCAAAACAAAGTTTTGCTACTGATATAAAATTATTACAATTTTGATTATTTGACTTGCTGGTTGATTTTAGCAAGGTATATTTTATTTTGAATGAATTGCCTTACAGTATATTTATAATGAATAAAAAAATATTTGAAATTTTCTCGAGATCTTTCAGAGCACTCCTATTAATGAAACAAGTTCGTGAAGAAAATCGTCAGTATCTTCAGTGAAACTTAACGATTTGCAGATTGCTGTTGTGTTTTTAGGTCATTAAAATTTGTTTGTATTTTCAACGATTTGAATGTAGTTTTATAATTTCGAATTCATTACATCGGTATGTTTTGTATGAGATAACATCTTATCGAGGTACAGTATTACAGAACATGAAAACCAAATATATTTAATGTTCACAGACTTACATGGTGAAAACTGTATAGGGCCTCCGATAAAGGGGGCTGGATGGCCATGCCCCCCCCCCCACTTTTTTGCAAAACAATAGAGATTTTTCCAAATCTTATGTTATGGGTGTTAAATTTTCCTTTGCCCCCCCCCCCCTCACTTTGTCTCGGAGCCCATGCTGTAGGGTCGTGGTATAGCTATTGGCAAGATCATATCATAGAAAATAACTTGGGGACAACCACAGATGCTATTTGCTGAGAAAATCTTGGAAAATTTGGAACTACTGTGATATAATATCAGCCAACAGCATAGATGCTAGCCAAATGTTTTTTCAACATAGAGTCAATATGTTCGAAAAAACAGCAATTTGCCCTTTCGGCGCTAAGTTCGACAAAAAAATAATGAACAAAACTTAGAACAGCAAAAACTGGTTATAAATAAATCTATATACAAATCCGATGCGATGCGTAAAACGGTAACAAAAAACTTTCAATTTCGCTACGATTAATATCTCACTCGATAAAATTGGCACTCTTTGCATTACAGTCTCTATCTGTGCTCTCAGAGCACTCCAATAAAACCGAACTTAAAGACTCATTGCCAGCAATGAGCCTTTGCGAGCGTGACAAATTGTCCTGGTGACGACCCAAACAATGGCAGTAAACTTCTACGGATTAACCAGAATCGATTTCAGATTGTCTGAAAATGCATTATGGGATGCTTGCGTAGCGCAATGGCTCATTGTTAGCAATGAATCTTTAACTCTTCAACCCCTTCCATGACTCTACTGCAAAATTCTAAACTAAGTAAATATAATTAAGTGCATATAATAGGTAGGAAAATCTTTTCTTCCCTCAAAATGCTAACAATTTAAATACAAGTGCAAGTACAAAAAGCCAAAATTTGAGTGCATTATAAACTTTGGCTACCATACATACAGCTAATTAGATGGATAATACTTACATAAAAAGTGGATTAACATAAAAAGCAAGCTTGGGAAACCTTTTTAACGCAATATGTATAGATATTTTTACTAGGTTGGTAAAGATTTTGAAAAACTAGGTTGAAATAGAAACCCAATTGAAACAGCCAGCTTTGAATGAACCTGGCAGCTTAACCTACCTTTGATCGATTTTTAATCAATACTTGTAGCAAATATCCGTCCCTATAGAAACACCACGATAACTATTATTTTCCTGTTAAACCTGCAAAGATGATTGCACTCGTGTCAGACTTTGACGAAAGTTTTTCAGTTGCATTAAGCGGAGGCTATCACGGCTAAGCAGTGGTTAACTTCTTTTGATGAGGACCTGCAGGTATCAGTTATACCGCAATATAAAGACTCGATGTTTGATACAATTGATGTGAATAGAACAATAGAGCACGGTGGACGGGTTTAGGGGGCATGACAGCTAATCGTGAAGCAGTGTAATGATCAATTTGCTGTTCGAAAAACAGCCACACAAGTGAACGATGTCAACCGAACGTTTAATTTGTGATGAAAAAGTTGAAGAGTGTTGCAGTCAGGACAAAGTCAATAAAGATGAAGATGTTCGTGCCACATTGCATGGAACAGAAACGCATTGTTGTGGATCGCACAAACCTGAACAAGTTCCTGCTTCTAATACCAGCAATTACAACGCATCAGATGTAAGTGTAACTACCACACGCCTTCGTGTGCAGGGAATATGCTGTGGCCAAGAAGCAGAATTAGTGAAAACCTTGTTGATACCACTGGAGGGAGTGGTTTCTGTGTCAGTCAATGTTGTTGCACGGACTGCGGTTGTGCGGCATGACGAGAAGCTCTTGCTAAATAGTGATTTGGTCAAAATTTTAAACGATTATCACCTTGGAGTCAGCATTCTCCAATCAGGCACAGCTGTCTCAGACCGAGGAAAAACGACTTTTTTCACCTCTCATACTACTGCAATAAGCCTGCTTCTGTTAGTTTTGTGCCTTTTTTCTGTTGTTATTTTTGCTAATTTTTATAACCAGCAGTGGAAGATTTGGGTAACTGTGACACTTATAGTAATTGCTAGCTTGCCGATTCTCAAAAGAGCCTTTAACAGTTGGAGAAAAGGAATTTTTCTCGATGTTAACATCTTGATGTTAGTGGCAATATGTGGAGTCGCGGCCTTAAAGCAATGGGTTGAAGGGGCCACGCTTGTTACCGTCTTTTATATTGCTGATCTTCTACAGAGTTACTGTTTCTACAGAGTCGAGGAAGCTGTATCAAGTACGTATGAATTTTAGATGAGTGTTCAGGGTTTTACGGTGTAGATTGTTTCTTATCAGGGACCGCGCACCAGGCAAAAAGTGGGGGGGGGGCTGAAATGGGTGTGCCCGAAAATTTTTGAGGCTACGCCCTCTAGAACGCTGGAAAAGGCCTCTTTTAGAAAATACTTATTTTTTTACGGAATTTTTATAAAAAGTCTGGTTCAGAGAAGAAATCAATAACTATAAGAATAGATAAAATAAGCTTGAAAGTAATAAAACACCAAGCTTACCAAGATAGAAAATACATCATATCATTAAACAAGATAAAACACCTAGAAAATGAACAAAAAGGTTCCCAGTCGGAAAGAATTGGTACTACATAAGAGTAAACTATCCAAAGTTGAAACCTTCAAAATTTTCTAGTCTATTCTTGCAAAAAAGTGGGGGTGGGGGGGGGGGCTATAGCCCCTGAAAGCCCAATGGCTGCGCGTTGCCATCCCTTCTTCCTCTGCCGGCCTTTCTTCTGTCTTCGGATGTCGTACCTATATGATTCACCCTCAGTAATGTGTTATCTCTAACCCACATCATAGAGTTCAGCTAAACTTTGAGATCCTTTTTAAACCTTTTACAACATATCATTCACCTTATCATTCACAACATATTCAAAGAAAATTTGCAACAAGGGCAATTTAGAAAAAAATTATTTGCAGTCGAGTAAACATAATGTATTACTTGATGTTCGTGAATCACGCGGATGATGCAGTGTTTGAAGTTAAAAAGTCCACAATGAACTGCGGATTCCCACCACCATTATGTTTATTTCTATAAGGAATGTTTACTAGAAACCGTATAAATAATCTCGTTTTTCTTTTTGTTTATATTAACCATACAACAATGAAAAGAAAGATTATAGATAGCTATGAATATTGCCTAACACGTGCGGTCTTTGGACTTGTTCCTATCTTATCACTTTATTTGACTGCTAGGTTTTGTTAAGAGGAAATGAGTATGAAAATGCGTTGCAAGGTTGCGAAGGAGATGTGGGATAATCTGAATCGGGGAAGGAAGTTAGCCTAGTAAATCCATTCATTCAAAAGAGACTGAAATTTTTAACGAGAATATTCTGCATCCCAAAAACATTCTTTCTGTTTTACTCTCAGGAGTGTTTTGACGTGTAAATAGATATACATAAATCCAGAAATTTTATGCTTTATTTTATTATTATCACATGATGCCCTAATTGTAACAGTAATAATCAATAGGTAAGAGCAACATAATGATCAGGTATAAATGTGACATAAGATAAAAAGAGATAGTATTTGGCCTTGGCACATAGGGTCTCGTCAAAGTGAATCAGGGCCAGGATGAAGAAGTATTTTACATAGTATTGCCTTAGCTACCAGAGCGTTATTAAAAAATTATGGTCGAGAGTCTTAGTTGAAGTGGGGTGGTCGAGAGTCTCAGTAGAAACGGAGAGAATCCTCTTTCTCCTCTTAACGTGAACGGCATTAAACTGCTCACCCAACTCTTTCACCATGGCTTTGTTTAGTTCCGACCAAAATAAAATATTGCCACTAATAAACACCGAAGAACTCACACTTGCACTTATAAATCTAAAAATGATCTTTGAGTGCTATTAAGGAGTCTTTTGGTTGCCATTTTGTTACTTGTATACGACAGAATAGCATTGACAACACAATTTTCTAATCTTATGCAGAACTCGCAGTTGAATCACCCTTGAAAGCTGTTTGTGCTGTCACAAAAGAACCAATAGACTTGGACCGTGTGGTACCTGGGACGCTATTGGCTATATGTGAAGGAGACAAAATTCCACTCGATGGCATCGTTACCAAAGGCACTGGTAGTGTAGATGAATGCCTGATTACCGGAGAAGCTACACCAATCACAAAAAAGAAAGGAGATTTTACTTACAGTGGAACCATACTGCAGAGTGGATACCTTGAGGTAGGAGCATTGTTTACGACCCTAGCTCTACTATATTAATTAATATTATGATAATTTATGCAAATGAATCATTCGCTAACGAATCACGTTTAATATTTCATAATTCTCTTCAGCATAATTTAATAGTTCATCTCATTTAGTCGTTTCAAGGTCAAGATTCAAGGTCAAGATATGAAGATTATTACTACACAATTTGAACTTAATAGCAAAATAAGGATATAGAAATCGAGCCGATCTTTGATCCTTTCCTTCTAGAGAACGATGAACCAACAACAGGTGCATGATTCAAACTTAAGTTTAAGAACATTGGCAGGCAGTGTGTAATTTATTGGCCGTGCTTAATACTAGGCAGCATGTTTTGGAAATGCGAGAAACCTCCAGCAAATATGTCTTTTGCAAAAATCTGAATATGGCCTTGACACTTGATTATCGATTATTCAACAGATCGAGACAACATCAACTTTTGAGAATTCCACAATGGCACAAATAACTAAGATGGTGCAAGTCTCTCAAGGAAATGCGACCCAAGCTGAAGCCACTGTTAATAAATTTGCAAAGTTCTACACACCATTGGTATTATTGTTAGCTGCTGCCGTATTTTCTATCCCCCTCATCATTGATGTATCAGAGGTAAGTCGTAAAATGTCAGGTCCATTTCAAGTTTTGTTAAATGATGGGCTTTTTGAAATGGAAGCTAGCCAAAACTGTGCACAAGGCGTAATAATAGTGAGGGAGAAAACCTGGAAAAATAGAGAACAACTCCGAATGATGTGATGTGCCCTCACACACTGGTTGTACGAGAGAAAGCTGGAATCTACACGATAATATTTTGCGTGTTACACGGGGGTCTATTCCAGGCATTTTGCACATACGCCTGGCTTAGCAACTTTTGACGTCACACTTGTATCGCTTTTGGAAACGTACTCAGCAGGGGCGAAACTTCACTATTTTCATTAAGGGGGTATGAAGCTTAGATGCCCGACTAAAGGGCGTGTCATGCTGGATGAAAGGGCGTGTCATGCCTGAACATCCTTGTGAGGGCACATCACTTCAGGGTTGAAATCATTGGGGACCCCGAGAGAGGGTAACTAAATATGTTGAGCATTCAGACTCAGAGCATTTGTAAGGCCTGTCTTTTCTATAAAAGAAAAATAGTCTTCACTTTCTAAATCACCTAGCTATTAAGAGAGCAATTTAAAAGAGATTGAAATAGGGTCTCAATTTTATCACAGTGGAACAACAAAACATAGCTCAGAAATTTCGGAATTTAGAAACAGCTACGCAGACTACAATGTTTCGACAAAAAAGAGCTTCAGTTGCATTTTCTGAGTTTGATTTTCAACTTTCGACTGCTCCGTAAGGATTTTAAACATTTTTAGACACAAAGTAAGAATCTCTGAATTCACCATAACAAAATCCCTCAAGTTTGTGCAAAGAAAAGCTTTTTTATTGGAAATATTTTACAGGTACATCTATCATCAAAGCTCAATTTTTGTGCTTTCGTAATCATTGTTCAAAAATAGAAGAAACTCCAAAGTTTTTTGCAATTCATATCTCAATTACAATTCCTTGAACAATTTTCTATTATTTCCCGCTTGAACTGTCGGCTTAAAAATTTTTGGTACTTGTTACAGCTTTTTGAATTTTTTTAGTTAAACAAATTTTGGCGACTGTACGGCCATTTTTTGGCGAGGGGTGCAATACTTTCGGACCATAAGTGATGAAAGTTTCATGCATTTGGAAAATAAAATGTTGCTTGATTTTTTTCAACAACGTATTCCGAGGTGGCATATCCTTCATGCTTTGATTCATGATGCTTCTACAATTGTCAGTGTTCCATGGGCTCCGACGCACAGTGTGACCAGATCTAGCCAAAAATTGTCATTTAGAATAAAATCTAGCATAATTAGGAATCTAGCATAATTAGGAATCTAGCATAATTAGGAATCTAGCATAATTAGGAATCTAACATAATTAGGAATCTAGCATAATTAGGAATCTAGCATAATTAGGAATCTAGCATAACTCTGGCATAATTTTGATAGATTTTGAAAATTCATTGTTTCTATTGAGCCGTTGTCTATCACCACCAAATGCAAACACTTTACACCAGAATGTGTGACTTTCCACTTTCAGGGTTTAGCCAGATGTTTGTAACGGTTGGCAGCCAAATATTTTATGGTTGGCAGCCAAATTCAGCCAGCTAAATGCAGTACACAAAAAAGCTGAATTTTTGCTAATTGTGGAGAGTGATAGTGTAATCAAAATTTGCTTTGTAGGTTACAAAAGCTTTCACTTACTTTTATCTTGCATTGTCTGTTATCTTTCACTTTGTTTCAGGTTTCTTTTTTTGCAATTTTGAAATCATTCTAAAAAAATTTGAATATTATCTATGCCAAAAATTTATTTTCCTTTGTATTTTTTGTGGTTTTTTGCAACATGCTGCCAGAATTCTGCCAACTTCTGCTTCTTCGGCCAAATCAATTTATGACGGCCAATTTATGAGGGGTTGAGAAATTTGGATGTCAAAACCATTGATCTAAATTGCCTTTTTGTGTTCAAAAGATGGCAATTTTGAGTACACTGTATTTTAGAGGAGTGGTCAAAAAGGTCAAATGGCAACTCTGGTCACTTTTGATATTCTGAGCATGCGCTAGCCTCTTTCTCAAGCAGGGATACCTTGATTTGAGATCTGGTCACACTGCCGACGCAGGATGGAAAGTGGGTAGGGGGGTCAAGGGAAAATTTAGCAATCACAACAAAAGATTTTGAAAGAAGCTCTTGTTTTTGAAAAAGTGGGGGGGCATGCCTTGTGTTCATTTCCTTCTTGCATCAAACACACTTCACTTTCCGTCTATACTTTCGCTGTCGATCAATACTCCAGACTCTACTTCCGTCGAGCTCGATACGAAAGCGTTAATCAGTGGACGAAAGTAGCCTGAGATCAGGCTTGGATGGAAAATAGAGCCCCGAGAGCCTGATCTCAGGCTAGAACGAAAGACAGAAATGTATGTTGTTGTTGCTTGCCTCGTTTCTGGTTTGTTTCCCAACTGGGCGGAGATTGAAAAATGATAGGGGGAAAAGACCATAAATTCAAAAACCAAGCTAGGGCAAAATGTAGCAATAAAAGTGCGACCTTAAGAGAATTTACAAATTTGCCCGACCGATATACTGCCAGCCATAAATTCGCCCTAGAAAATCTGCCTTTTAGTAGATTGGGGGGGCAGCACCCCCAATACCCCCCCAATACCCACTCCCCCTATTAATGTCAAATGTGGCCGTAATAACGAGGTGGCCGTATTAACGAAGTGGCCGTAAGGCGGGGTTCCATTGTATAGATTACAGTATATTTCTTTATTTCAAACAGAATGGATCTGTGGATAAGAAATCATTCACCATATGGACAAAGCGTGCCTTAATGGTACTTCTAGTAGCCTGTCCCTGTGCTCTACTCATGTGCATACCCATCCCAGTCATAAGCTGCATTGTAGCTGCCGCAAAAAACGGCGTTCTTGTCAAGGGAGGTGCCACTGTGGAGGCGTTGGCATTCGTGAAGACTGTCCTCTTCGACAAGACTGGCACACTGAGTGAGGGCAAGCTGCGCGTGAATGATGTTGAAAGTTATTCGGATCTCTTGAAAGCAAAAGATGCAATGTGAGTAAAAATGCTTTTTTCTGTCAGATCGTGAATGAAAAAATGCAATTTCTGGAGCTGTTTCTATTTACGTATTTAAACAAAGTTTTATGACGCTGGCAATGTGAAACATAATAGGGATCTTTTGCAGCAAAAAGAGATGCCGTATGCAGGGTTTTTTTTACCGTACAACTCTACACAACAGATCTCATTGAAAACAGAACTCGCATGTAGTGTTCTGAAGAGCAGTCTGTGTGATGATAAAATTTCCACCAAATTATTTCCTGAAGCTATGGAACGATTCATGTCTGCTGTAGTTTATTTTTGATGTTTATAATGCTTCTTTCAGGAAAGAATTCATGGAAATCATAGCAGCATTAGAGAAGAAATCAAACCATCCTGCTGCAACTGCTTTAGTCAATTTTTTCTTTGGCTGCTTGGCACAATATCACTCGAATAACACCGAAGAAGTGTCTACGCTTCCAGAAGTTTCTAAATTTGAAAATCTTCCAGGATTAGGAATAAGAGGCACTGTTGGGGATCGAGATGTTTTGATTGGGAATTTGGATTTGATGCAACTCTTTGATGTGCCCTGCAAAAAGTGCAATGAGGATGTTCTTGAATGGGCAGGGAAAGGAACTTCGGCTGTTTTGATAGCTGTCGATGGAGAGGTAGGTACAAGAAATAAATAATAAGTGAATAATGTCAAGAAGTAAAAAATATCTGAAACTATGTTCACGCATAATGAACATATCTGAAACTATATCACGGAGAACCATCATGATCATCCTCACCAAAATAAACTGTGAAACAGGTAGGACACCTTCACAAATAATCTTTGATAGGCAGTGACATACTTGGGGTTGGGAAGTTAAAGGTGTAACCCCCAAAAAAAGCTGCATGCCCCTTATCCTCTCAGAACCAGGGAGCCGAAGTTTTGAAGGCATTTGAATAATACATTTTTCTGTTTCAATTGTGATCAAACATCTTTCAATGGCGCTAGAACATAATAGATCTGCCTAACCCCTCCCTCACCAATTTATTTTCATTTTTGGACCATTTTCCAGGGCTATAGTTTTTAAAAGTTGGGAGGTCTGGTCTCCCAGTCTTCCCCCTTCCATGCGCCATTGTGCCATGTGCCATGTGCCATGTGCCATTGAGTTCTTAAGTGTGACGTCACAAAAAACTATTCTTGGAATTTCGAATTTTCATTACATAACATGAAAGAACACCATAAAATACTCCCATATATGCAAAATCAGTTAAATTTTTTCAAAAATCGGGCGAGCTATGGCTAATAGAAGATTTGAAGTTTGCTAACGGATTACTGTTATTTCGGCTCAGTTCATAAAGTTATCGACTGAGACCAAATTACAGAGGTTTGATGGGGCCAGAGCTTGTGCTCATCTGGTCATATCTCAGCCAATTCGTAATACCTTTAACTGATTTCGCAGATTTAGAGGTATTTTATGATGCTCTTTCGAGTTATGGGAAAAAATTATAAAAATTCTAAAAATAGATTTTTATGACGTCATCACTTGAGATTCTATTGCTGACAGTTTTTATTAGTCCTTTTGTTTCACGAATCTGAAACTTAATGAATAAAGAAAAAGACGTGTTAACATTTAGAAAACAAGAGCTGAAGTATGCACCATTCGACATGATCATCATTGTTTACCACTTAAATCTTCTGTTTTCCCACATAGGTATGTATGGCCGTAGGGCTATCTGACAGACCGCGAAGTACAGCGGCTGCAGCAGTACACGCATTGAAGAACCAATCGATTGAAGTATTGATGGTAACTGGAGATGGAAATGGCCCAGCATCATCTATTGCGAGGGAAGTTGGAATCGATAGAGTTTTTTCTAGCATGAAACCGGAAGATAAACTTCAGCTCATCAACACTGCGAAGGTATGAATTCAAATCGCTATCTTTTACCCATAACAAGCCACGCAGTTTCTTGTATACGGTTCCTTTTTCATAAGACACTTTGGTCTAAAAATTGTAGCAGAGAGTCTGATGTTTTGGTGCAGTTAGTTACCTATTACACTGTTAATAGTTTACTTCTTTAGGTATGTAATCTTGATTGCAAAGGGTTACTTAGTTCAGCAGAATTGAATAACAAGAACCACTTGTTAGTGTGTTCTCAAACGTCGTAATGTGGTAGTAACAACTGTATTTCACACTTATAAAAGTATTTTATTTTGATTAGGACAAACGGAAGAGCCCTAAGGATGCTATTGCAATGGTTGGTGATGGTATAAACGATGTCCCTTCGCTGGTGGCTTCTGATGTTGGAATTGCAGTTGCTACAAGCGGCGTGGCGATTACGTTGGAGTCCTCTGACGTCGTTTTAATAAACGACAACATTTCAAAGATTTCTAGTATAATCTTGCTAAGCAAGCGTGTTCATAGCATTTGCTATCAGAATGTCATGCTTGCTATTGGAATCAAGGCTGTGACTATGATAGTTATTTTCTCAACCCAATCTGGACTTTGGATTGCAGTTTTGTCAGATTTACTAGCTTTGATTACAGTTGTTTTGAATGGACTCAGGCCGTTGATTTGGCGAGATAAACATGGAAACTGGATATAACGTATTTGATCATATATAATTATTTATTCGTCATAATTTTTCTAAATCAACCGTGATTGGTTGGTGTTTTTGACCAATCAGCAAACACTAACCCATCGCATAGTCGAAGAGCCTAATAAAAATGAACAACCAGTGGCAAGAACAGTTCGCCATTCAAACACTTATTTTCAAAATGTACTGTTGAGTGAAATTTGCTTGATAGTGAGATCCAAAATTGTACTTCAATCACACAGTTTAAAAGGAAATAGATTTCAATTATTCGACCAGTTAAAAATTCTACATATCGTGTATCTGGTATTCCAGGTATAAGATTATTGACTAGGCTCTGCCTTCAGTTTAGTGATATGAACGAGCATCGTTTCAGACATGCATTTGACTGCCTTACCCCTGTCTGTATATGTAGTTTAGCCGATGAAGAAATGAACATTTTCTCCCGCATTGTCCACAGTATGACACCTTTCGTTTGGATCTCTTTGAGCAGATGTTTGACATTCCCGAAATGGAGCTTACTTGCTTAGACGATAGATCCCTGTGCAATCTTCTTTTATATGAAATCCCCGTTGTAAAGTGATAGAAAATAGTATTATTATTGAAGCTACTATATATCATACATAAAAAATACGGGTCGGTTTGATAAGGGATAATTGGAATAAAAACGGCAACAACCCTTTATTCTATCTTATTTTATTTTTCCTTTTAATTTGAAATTATCTTTCCCCTTAAAGGTCTGTCTAGGGCTAGATGTTGGAAGGTCTGTGGGAATAACTCAAATCACTGATCAATCCAATTATAAATTATGGTTTCTGACGTCTATCTTAAGACACACCTTTGGTACGCTTTAATCTTTTTAAAATTGTTGTGTTCATTTCTCTTGTTAGTAAGTACAATCAAATGTTGTATATTGTAGGTGCCGTACATAGCCAGAACTCGGTGACCATGTGTCTTTTTTGGCTATGAATGGCACATTTTATTAAATATATTGTGTCAGTTTTTAATTGGAATGCAAGAAAATGATGCTTTCCTGCATACACAAAATAACTTTGCTGCACAAAATGCTTATTTACTAAACGAATTTGAACAGAAAAGGAGTCTTTGAGTGACACTGTAACCAAATTATACCTTTAGTGTAGTCCTAGCTATAGCTGCTTATAAAAGTCCTTAACTAATAATATTTACTGTTTACCGTCTCTCATAAAGAGCTCGATGTCGTATAGATAGAGTTACACACGCATCAGATGTATAGAACAGAATGGTTGTACGCTGCTACTCAGAGTTTCGCGCTTAAGCGATCATCAAAAGTTAAAGTTCTCAACTACCTTGTAAAATACACAATTCTGGGGTGTGTACACTATACATTACAAATTAGATCTTATTGTCAATTATACGCTAGTCTTAAAAGGGTTTTCAGTAGAGATTTGCCATGGGAGTCCTTTGCATTCCTAACTCCATACGGCAGATCATTGCACAAAGTAGGTCCCGCATGTCGAAAAGAATAATAGCGAATTGCTAAACCTTAGTGTGCTCCTAGACGCCCCTTTGTAATTTTGCTACCCCAATCATATTTACTTGCTATCTTTTCTGGAGAAAAAAGCTCGCTGGGGTTGTTAGACAGGGTTGTTCCTAGGTGTGTGCCATTTATCATCATTTTCAAAATATGTTCAAATAGATTGGTGCCTTTCGGTTAAACAGCATTCAGCACAGGTCCAGCATCATTCTGTATACTGTTTAATTTCTTAAAGTACCGAGGCACGCCATATTATACGCCATATTATAAAGAGTTGCAATACCTAATCTAAATTGCTTGTGATTAAAGCATGCACAAGTGTCCCAGTAGCCACTGATAACAGCAATCGGCTGTACCTCCAACTTTGACTCCATCAAGAGCTTTTTCATCATTTATAATCGTGTATCTGTATTCATCGTAGAACACATTACCTCTGAAGATTTGCCGAAACGTTCATACTCGAATTATGTCTCTAGGGTTGAATAGTCAATGAATAGTCTTGTACATGTTTTTCATATGATATAAAATAAAAAGTAAGGTTTGCGTGATTCATGTGCATCACTCTGTTTCTACGAAAGAGAGAATAAGAAATTGTTGCTCGGAGGGCATTTGATAAAGAGACGGGGAAAACCTTTTTGCGCCCTAACCCTGTCCCATAGAAATATAGACCAAGCATACCCTGTCCTACCCCAAGCATACCCTGTCCTATGAAAAGTATGCCAAAGATACGGCACAATTATGAAAAATATGCCGGGTCTCATGGTATTTCACGTCCCAATTAGCTCGTAAGCTAAATATTTTTCTCAATTTTACTACCCTGTCCTAGTATTTTGATGCAATTTATAATATCCTGCCCCGTAATTTTTATCAAGAAAGGCTACTCTGACCCACGGCACATCCCATGAGGCTAATTATGAAAGTGCTCCCGGGAATTGTCTACTTAACTTACTTTGGGAATTGTCTCAATTTAAATTGAACAATGGCATAAGGAATATTTGTAAATATTTCAGTTTTCAGTAGAATATTTCTTTTTCTACAATTAAGCAAATAAAATTCCCTGGTGAAATCATTAAAGGTCCCTCTGGTATTCAGAGACAATCAAAGGTGAAAAATAATTAGAAATTCTAAAGAGGAAAGGTTTAGAGAAATCTTGTATTCATTGCCTATATATGAAAGAGATCACCAATCTAGACAGTAGTCACTTAACTTTTCGTTAAAGAACATTAGGTTGATGTGCAATTCTTCACACCTTCTTACGCTGGAATTTTTGGAGTAGACAAAGTTGACATATGAAAGTGGAGGTAAATAATGTTTCAGAATTGGTGATATCTATCGTCAGAAGAAAGAGCTGATATATGAATGCTAGATTATATTCAAATAATCAAAACGAAATCTTATTATCTTGTTGCTAGAATATGGTTTTCGAACCCACCACAATCGCTTTCGCTATGGGGAAGGCAGTAAAAGCAAGAGGCCAATGCCATGGCAACAAAAAACGATACGTCTTGTTGTTGTGGCTGCACCTGTGGTGGCTCTTTATCCGGGAACTTTGACGTAAGCGAAAACAAATTTCATGCTCAAGTTTGCTCCGAAGAAAGGTAGGAAAAATGGAGAGAAACAAGACAAGACGACTATGTATCGTTGCTGTTTGTTGCTGAAGATCTATTAAGGCGAATCAGTTACTGTAGATACGTTTGATGGTTGATGATGGCGTTGATTTTATATCAAATTTAAAGGCAGCCCAGCCGACTCGATCCCACTCTCGAAAGGCCATTTGTATTCACGGCGAAAGTCAAATCCCGTCAAACGCGGCTTAGTCCGGAGTACTTCTTGTTCGTATTTGCTTCCTGAATTAAACCTGCTAACGGACACATTTTTTACCTTCAGTTCACCTCGAGCGAAAGACGAGTAGAAAAGTAAATGTATAAAAGCAGCGAAAGGATGGTAACAAGAACATGTTGATGGCGCATACAGCGGCCATTAATATGTGACTGCTGTTTCTTTTCAGAACAGAGCAGTTTGAGAACTGTTTGCAATTTTGTTAGATTATCGACGTCAAGAAATTACCAGCTAATTGTTCCTCAATTTTTGTAACCTTGAAAGGCCTAGCCGGATATTTCAGAGCACAATAAATCGAATTGGATTGTACCTCTGAGGCAGAAACAAATGGGTCTTATTTTCATCGAAAATATTGGAATCTTCTCATAGACGGAAGTATATGGTCATCTTCAGATTTTCTCAATGGATCTTTACATTGAGACGTTGACTGGGACAGCGTTTGAGCTTCGTGTCAGTCCTTTTGACACAATAATGAGCATCAAAGCCAAAATACAAAGACTAGAGGGCAAGTTTTAAAAATTTTCCTATGTACCTGCAATATGTAATCAATGTGATCCACTTTATTTTAAAATCCCACAGCATATACATCATTCTTAACAAAGTGCCTACAGATGTACAGATTATTAAAATATACAATAACCTTATCAAATAATATGCAAAAAATTTGTATGTTCTTAAAGGGGGGCTCTCTCAGCAGATCAGCTAATTTAAAAGTTATCATCCCTTGAAATTAAGGAAGTCAGTTAAGGAGTTAGGACTGGTGAGAGCAAGGAACTTCAGTATAAAGAAACTAACATTTTAATGGCTAACTGCCTTTCCAATAAAATTTATTTTTATGTGATTTTTCTTGCTCTGCCATGTGATTCGTGCAGAGAAAATGCTATGAACATAAAGACCCAGTAATTTTCATTGCATTCTCAAATGTACAAATCAAACAAATGAAAAATTAAACAGTTTACAGTTGAGTGTATCCACACAGAAAAGCAAAACATAGTAGAAAAAATGCTAAAAGGTTAAGTTGATATTTACAAAAGTATCCCAATGTTGTTGTGCAGAATATTTCATAAATATTAATCAGAAATGATTTAAAAAAAAATAAATTACCAGAAAAGATCAGAAAATCAGAAATCAGAAATTAAAAAAATCAGAAAAGAAATTACCATTGAATAGAAAATAACAAAATAAATTTTCGTATGATTTTTAGCATAATTGTGCAGTCTTTTTCATTTATTAGCTAGCTAGAAATGTATTCAAACAATTTGTTTATTTTTCCAGGCATCCCTGTCTCACAGCAGCATCTCATCTGGCAGTCCACAGAACTAGATGATGAACTCTGCTTACATGATTTTGAGTATGTCACCAAGTTGTTGTTTAAAATACATTGTTTCTTATTCAGGCTGTGTCAGAACTTTGCTGTTTTTAGCTTTATCATTATTTGATTTATTTATTAATGTTTGGTTGAATTTCACTGGGTCATATTTTAAAGATTTTCACAATGGTGTAATAAAATTTATCACAAACCACAACTGATAAAAGTCATAATTAATCCTCTCTGTATCTTATTGAATGGTAGGTCATTTTTTATAAGAGAATGCTAATGAATTACTGTTTTTGTGTACTAGTATTACAGATGGTGCAACTTTGAAGTTAGTCTTGGCAATGAGAGGTGGACCAATTAATACCAGAAGAAGTAAGCATTTTAAGACATAGAATTTTTATCTACATTGTTGCTTATGATATACAACAAACTTGGTCAAATTGAGGCATTTGAAATTATTTTATAGAAGATTTTCATAAAAACACAATTTTTCTAATAACGATTGCTCAATGTATACAAATTCTTAGTGTTCATCTGTTTTCTCAAGGGATTTCTCAAAATAGTGCTAATTGGACGGATCTTATTTTCTTAGCATATAAAAAATATATTTACATTGATTGTCAATTTATATTTTTTAATTGCGACTTTTTATCAGTTTCAGTAGAAGAACCTTCGTTAGAAGAAATGGCAGAATACATGGAAGCAAATAGGTTTGTAAATTATGCATAAAATCATGGTAAATGCACAATTAAAGGGACAATCTAGGGATATAATCTAGAGTTGTATGATCAAAAGCATTTTGATTTGATGATAAGATTTTTACCAAAATTTTGTAATCATTGTTCTTTAAATTCAGTTGCTGATAACCTTTAAGCCCTGGCAAAACAATTAAACAAAAGTTGAGTTGTAAACAGCAGTTTTAGTCCTTTTCTACATTCCTGATAAACAGTTGATATAAAGAAGATTGACAAATATAAAGAAGAAACTTTGCAGCACTTTTTTTCCAAACAAAAATTTATTCTTGTTTAAATATTCAGAATTATATACGTATATAGTTTCACATATCACAGAGTTATATTATAGTTTTGTTGTATATATAATCAAATTTTCCATGGTTTAATACGAGTCATCTCAAAGAATTGTAAACATTTTGGTTTGTTTTGCAACTTTTACATCCATTATTTTCTAGGAATGAAATTTTGGACAAACTCATGAAAGACAATAGACAGGTCACCCTTCTTGTGTTCAGGTTTGTGGCTTAATTGACCAAATACTTTTTAAAACGAAATTTATTTTCTTATCTTGCTATTGATTTTGCAAAAAAATCTATTATTTATATTTATGTTGATAACTCATGCCTTCAACATGTTATCACACTTATTGTTTAGAAACATATTCTAAAATGCATCTCTCTGCAAATAGGGATGGAGATCAACTGAATTTTTTTAGAGTTTATGACAGGGGAGATGGAACACTTACACCGTTATCAGAAACTTTAAGGTATACATAACAAGATGTTGCTTCCTTTTTTTGTACAAACTTTACCTGATGATTTTACTGGCTACAAAAAGTTTAAATGTCTTGTCGCAACCTTCCTTTTTGTTGGTATAAACTAAATTGAAAACTGTCATTAACTTTTATCTTAAAATGTAAGAATCATTTGTTTTTCCTTTTAATATCATACATAGAGTAATCATTGGTTCTCAAATTAGACAAACATAAATATTGAAGTTAAGCATAGTTTACATATAGGATAAATTGATGTTTTAAGCCAGTGGACCAACTTCTATGAACAAGTTATAGCATTTTTTGAACTCCCCACTCTGCTTGTTTTCTGTAAAGATTATTCTTATCTGTAAACTGTTGTTTGCAGTGCTGCATCAATTTATAATTTATATGATGAAGAGGATGATGAAAGCCAACAGATTTCAAAGGTAATAACAAGTCTCTTCTAATATACAATCTAATGGATAGAGTGCAAAAACATCTACAATTTCAGTCCATGATGTAAATCATGGAAACCAAATGATCCTGTCTTTTATTTAGATGATAAATGAAGCACATGTACATATTGTAGTAATATTGATGGATTAGTGACTAGAGTTGTGTTTGAGGTCAGGAGATAAATAACTTGAAATGTTTTTGTTTCTTCTTGCAATTGGTCAGCCTTTGTTTTATTTAAGTCTTATACAGAATCTCTTTTTTCTGGTATATTTTGTTTTCTTTTCCTAAAAGATATTTTTATTATTGATTATTCCAGGAAAAGAAAGAAGAAAATGAATTAACTAGAAAAAAGATGAAATTTCTTCAAGCACAGATGGCTAACTTGAACATTAGAAAGCAGGTGTGTGTTATTTTCAGCATCATTTGACGCTGTCGTTAGAGATGTCAAAATTTAAAGATGCTAAACAAAATTTTTGAAACTTTTGAAGCTTTTGCTGTGAGTTTTGATGTTGAATTATTCAAGTTTTCAGCAAGATTTCCTTTATTTTTAAAATTTATGAACCTGTTGCCCTGTTTTTACATTTGCATAGGATTAAAAATGAGTTTTATATCGATTAGCATTTAAAACTTATTCTTTTTCTTCTTCCTAAAGCCAAAGATTGTTCCACGCCCTCCATCCTCTGGAAGACCAAACAGCAATCTTGCAAGAAGAAGGTATTTTTATTAAATGCTTTTTGCTAGATCTTTCTTTGAGTGATTATGGTTGCAATAGTATTTTTATGGTCGTGTGTCTAAGCAAGAATACCTTGAATTTGCGCTTCAAGACTTGTCATGAGTGCACAGCAAAACTGTGGAAGAGGACACCTATAGTGATGCTTTTTACGAAATGGGACTCAACTCTTTTGATATTGGCATTTTTTATGATAATCCTCCATTTCGATAAATCAAACTCTACAAACGTAGCAGGAATATTTTGTTCCGAACTTCTCCCAAGAAACTGACTTTTGCAGATAGAAAAGGCCCTTAATAAATTTTCTAAATTTTTATACCACTCACTAATCATTTTTTATTCTTGAGTCAAATTAATGTCTGTTTGTTTTCTTCTTGCAGATTACGATTTGCAGCAAGCCATGCAGAAAACAATGACAATAATGCTCTTACAGTTGAGCAGAAAAGGCTGAAGAAACATAGACACAAGTTAAAACAACGGCAAGAGGATACTAGCGCTTCTAATAGCCATGATAAGATTCCACTTCCGCCTGTGACTTCCAGGAACCGTAGCAATGATCACGTGGATATATCTGACATAATCAGTGCTTCAAATCTAGATACGAAGTTGATTAAGGATCTTAATTCTGTTTCCATGAAGTCAGCAGAAGCAGAAAGAAAGATGGCACTGCATCATGGGTACAAAAGCACATCGAAACGAAGCCCGCGCAGAGTGAAGTCTCTTAAGCCGTTAGACCTTCGAGGAGACAGCGGTGATACTAATATAGGTTTCGAGAAATCTTATGATGACGAAGAAACACCAACAAAAATTGACGATAGAAACGATAGTGCACTTTCATGGGAAAATATGTTATCAAATACAAGTTTAGAATCACGAACTCATCGAAAAAGTCAGAAATTAAAATCTTTGGGGGAGAAAAAGCTTTTGTCGAGGCAAGAATCCACGGATACAGGAAGACGTTTGCTGAGAAGGTCAAGGCTTGCATCAATGGAGGAAAGCATCGTTGGATTAAAGGTTGGTTGAAATTTTATTATTAAATCACACTTAATCATTCATATTTAACTTATTTTATATCTTCTTTTCTGTGCGAGGATGGCTCAGTTGTTGAAGGCGCTCACTTTAGACCCAAGGGTCTTTTGTTCGAGTCCCTGGCATGACTTTCACCCAAAGTGGGGAGAGTCGCCAGCTCCCTGTAAATTCCAGGCATAGGAATCACGAGGTGTGGTCACATCGAGAAGAAGGACCAGGACACTACTCGATAAGCATAAGCTTCTCAATGTCCTAAAAACTACCTTCGGATGCTAGGTAGAAACAAATACAAAATACAAAATACAAGTTCATTTTTTCAAGCAATTGTTGCCTCATCATTGGGAGTGGGTCTAGATGTCAGGGCATCAGCTTTGGCCATGAAAAAAGCCAAATCTGATCCAAGGGTAGCTTCTAAAAAATTTGTTGCTCCAACAAAGCTTCGGTCGCTAGCGATTGTGAAATATGGCATTTTTAACGTATCTTAGATATAGTCTAGCCTTTATATCTGCTCAAATCATCGAAATGACCCATTCAGCCTTAGTTTTTGATATTTCTTTATTAGATTAAACCTGTGTAACTTTTCAAAGTTCTTCCTGCGTTGAACAAGAAGGTGATAACAAATCGCGTTGAAAAACAAACATTGTTTTATGATTATGATTGTTTTCGTTGTAAAATATTAAAATCAGTTGGTTTTCTGTATGATCAGTGGTATGATAACTTGCTCCTGTTTGTTTCAGAGAGAGGCGACCGCCAAAAGTCTTAAAGAGGCCTTGAGCCCATCGAGGCTGCCTCAGATGGAGTCAGTCTCTAAAGCTCCTCCTCAGCTGGTACCAAGTGGTCGTAAACGTACTCGATGTTTTCAATGTGCCAAGAAATTAGGACTCGCAACAAATTATCAATGCAGGTTGGTTTTCCTTTTAATGATCCCTGTTCTATCTAGCTTTTAGATCTGTAGAAGCATGCTAGCAAAAGTGGTGAAAAGGCTATTCTAGGTATTTCGATTTGAATTATCTGTGCATCAGAAACGTCAGTGTACAAGTTGTAGCATTGCAACTAAAAGAATTGTGTGTTTTCGCCTTGAGCTTCAAGATGTCCTTTACGGAGTCGGGTACCCTAGGCCTCGATTTCTTGTCCAGTCCCTGTTGAAATGCCAATCTATGACAGCAACTGCTAAAGTGGATATCATGTCGAAGCATGTTGCACCCAGTTTTTTCCTTTAATACAGAGGCTCTGCACATACATCAAGAAATCACAAACAGTCTATATATATTTGTATCAAGTAATAGCAAGCATTTCAGTTTGGTTCTTGTCATAGAGTCAGCCACAGATGCGATGTGGCACATTTCTATCAGTTGTGATCCCATCAGCCAACTATTTAGCAATGGTAGGGGAGTTCGGATAGTACCCCTTATACTTTCCGCTGGTATCATGGGCAGACCAACAACTGAAGGGTATGGGGTTGTGTCGGCTCCTTGATCCGGATCCCATTCAGTACTAGAATATATATCTTGTCACTTTTTGTCCCTTCAGATTATGGCTCTTATCAAATAAAGTTTTTGAGGCATTTCACTAAAAATGTTTTTGTTTCTACACTAACTTATGTTATCTTCCCTCACAGTTAGAATTTTTTTCTTAGGTGTGGTAACATATACTGCGCAACACACAGATACGCAGAGGCTCATTGTTGTACGTACGATTATAAAGGCGAGGGACGAAAGGTCTTAGAGCAAAGCAACCCTGTGGTCACGGCACCAAAACTGCCAAAAATATAATGTAAATATTATCACTACATAATATAATTGGATATTATATTACTGGATATTGGCTGGTGTTATCAGCAATGTAGCATCTGGCTTCTGTATTAGCAGATAGATTGATACAAATTTACGCTTGTGCATATTATGTAGAGAGTCTATATATATTATTTTGTGGTATGAGAATTCCAAACATATGCCAGACATTTTTCAATTTTTTTGGTAGACGTTTCTCCTGTTTTTGCTTGGCAGTGACGGGTACTCTCAGTTGATTAACCAGCTCAATTACCGATAACGTTTTGGTTTTTTCTAATTTTTTTGTCCAAAATTGTTTTCCTTTCATGATTTTATAGTTTACCAAGGCTTGATTCTTGCCGTTTTGTCAGCAAATAGAGGTTTTCTTTTCAAGCCTTTTATGCCAAAATTGTTTAAGTAACATTTACTGTTGGTCAGAATTTTTGTTTATTTAGGAAATTCTGAAACGTTTTTGCTTACCATTCTTTCCAAAACTCATTTTGCCAAACATGATTCATTGATAATTGATTTTCGTTCGAAAATTACTTCTCAAAATGTGTTATGCAAGACCCTTAACATCGATCAATCTTCGTTTCAAACTTTTTAAAACATCTGGTCTTATTTTTTAAGACAAATATTTTCAGTCAAAAATGGGCATTTTAGCAAGCCTATCTGCTTGTTATTTTTCTAAATTTGCGAATATTTCTCCGACAATTTTTCCTGAAACATATCTTACTCAATGCCTTATTGATCAATCAGTATGAGATTTAGATTCGTTTCAAAAATCGACATTCTACCAAAGTTATATAGGCTTACATTTTGGTAAAAAAGATGAGGATTTTTTTTGAAAAATTTTCATCCTAAATAATGTCACGGGAAGCCATTTTTGTCAACAAATATGCATTTCAAAAACTTTTCAACCTTTTAATCTAATTTCTTTAAGCAAAAAATTTCACTCAATATGGACATTTTACCAAGGTTATAGGCTTACATTTTGGTCAAAAAGTGAGGATGTTTTTCGGAAAATTTTAAAGGTTTTGTAGTTAACTGTTTAAAGGTTTTGAAATGCATATTTATTGATTAAAATGGCTTACGGTGACATTAAACAGTTTAATCTAATTTTTTTACGCAAAAAATTTCAGTAAAAAATGGGCATTTTACCAAGGCTATAGGCTTACATTTTGGTCAAAAAAATTAGGATATTTTTCGGAAAATTTTTGTCCTAAATAATGTCACTGGAAGCCCTTTTAATCAATAAATATGCATTTCAAAAACCTTTAAACAGTTTAATCTAATTTTTTTACGCAAAAAATTTCAGTAAAAAATGGGCATTTTACCAAGGCTATAGGCTTACATTTTGGTCAAAAAAATTAGGATATTTTGCGGAAAATTTTTGTCCTAAATAATGTCACTGAAAGCCCTTTTAATCAATAAATATGCATTTCAAAAACCTTTAAACAGTTTAATCTAATTTTTTTACACAAAAAATTTCAGTAAAAAATGGGCATTTTACCAAGGCTATAGGCTTACATTTTGGTCAAAAAAATTAGGATATTTTTCGGAAAATTTTTGTCCTAAATAATGTCACTGGAAGCCCTTTTAATCAATAAATATGCATTTCAAAAACCTTTAAACAGTTTAATCTAATTTTTTTACGCAAAAAATTTCAGTAAAAAATGGGCATTTTACCAAGGCTATAGGCTTACATTTTGGTCAAAAAATTAGGATATTTTTCGGAAAATTTTTGTCCTAGATAATGTCACTGGAAGCCCTTTTAATCAATAAATATGCATTTCAAAAACCTTTAAACAGTTTAATCTAATTTTTTTACGCAAAAAACTTCAGTAAAAAATGGGCATTTTACCAAGGCTATAGGCTTACATTTTGGTCAAAAAAATTAGGATATTTTTCGGAAAATTTTTGTCCTAAATAATGTCACTGGAAGCCCTTTTAATCAATAAATATGCATTTCAAAAACGTTTAAACAGTTTAATCTAATTTTTTTACGCAAAAAATTTCAGTAAAAAATGGGCATTTTACCAAGGCTATAGGCTTACATTTTGGTCAAAAAAATTAGGATATTTTTCGGAAAACTTTTGTCCTAAATAATGTCACTGGAAGCCCTTTTATTCAATAAATATGCATTTCAAAAACCTTTAAACAGTTTAATCTAATTTTTTTACGCAAAAAATTTCAGTAAAAAATGGGCATTTTACCAAGGCTATAGGCTTACATTTTGGTCAAAAAAATTAGGATATTTTTCGGAAAATTTTTGTCCTAGATAATGTCACTGGAAGCCCTTTTAATCAATAAATATGCATTTCAAAAACCTTTAAACAGTTTAATCTAATTTTTTTACGCAAAAAATTCAGTAAAAAATGGGCATTTTACCAAGGCTATAGGCTTACATTTTGGTAAAAAATGAGGACATTTTTTGGAAAATTTTTGTCCTAAATAATGTCACTGTAAGCCCTTTCAATCAATAAATATGCATTTCAAAAACTTTTCAACCGTTTACTCTAAATTTTTTACGCAAAAAAATCCTGTCAAAAATGGGCATTTTACCAAGGCTATAGGCTTACATTTTGGTAAAAAATGAGGATATTTTTCGCAAAATTTTTGTCCAAAATAATGTCACCGTAAGCCCTCTTAATCAATAAATATGCATTTCAAAAACCTTTAAACAGTTTAATCTAATTTTTTTACGCAAAAAGTTCAGTAAAAAATGGGCATTTTACCAAGGCTATAGGCTTACATTTTGGTAAAAAATGAGGACATTTTTTGGAAAATTTTTGTCCTAAATAATGTCACTGTAAGCCCTTTCAATCAATAAATATGCATTTCAAAAACTTTTCAACCGTTTACTCTAAATTTTTTACGCAAAAAAATCCTGTCAAAAATGGGCATTTTACCAAGGCTATAGGCTTACATTTTGGTAAAAAATGAGGATATTTTTCGCAAAATTTTTGTCCAAAATAATGTCACCGTAAGCCCTCTTAATCAATAAAAATGCATTTCAAAAACATTTCTACCGTTTGAAATAATTTTTTACGCAAAAAAATTCAGTGAAAAATGGGCATTTTACCAAGGCTATAGGCTTACATTTTGGTAAAAAAATTAGAATATTTTTTGGAAAATTTTTGTCCTAAATAATGTCACTGTAAGCCCTTTCAATCAATAAATATGCATTTCAAAAACTTTTCAACCGTTTACTCTAAATTTTTTACGCAAAAAAATCCAGTCAAAAATGGGCATTTTACCAAGGCTATAGGCTTACATTTTGGTAAAAAATGAGGATATTTTTCGCAAAATTTTTGTCCAAAATAATGTCACCGTAAGCCCTCTTAATCAATAAAAATGCATTTCAAAAACATTTCTACCGTTTGAAATAATTTTTTACGCAAAAAAATTCAGTGAAAAATGGGCATTTTACCAAGGCTATAGGCTTACATTTTGGTCAAAAAATGAGGATATTTTTCGGAAAATTTTTGTCCAAAATAATGTCACTGTAAGCCCTTTTAATCAATAAAATTGCATTTCAAAAACTTTTCAACCGTTTACTCTAAATTTTTTACGCAAAAAAATTCAGTCAAAAATGGGCATTTTACCAAGGCTATAGGCTTACATTTTAGTAAAAAATGAGGATATTTTTTGGAAAATTTTTGTCCTAAATAATGTCACCGGAAGCCATTTTAATCAATAAAAATGCATTTCGAAAACTTATCAACCGTTTACTCTAATTTCTTTTCGCAAAAAAGTTTCAGTTAAAAATGGGCATTTTACGAAGGCTATAGGCTTACATTTTGGTAAAAAAAATGAGAATATTTTTTGGAAAATTTTTGTCCAAAATAATGTCACTCTAAGCCCTTTCAATCAATAAATATGCATTTCAAAAACTTTTCAACCGTTTACTTTAAATTTTTTACGCAAAAAAATCCAGTCAAAAATGGGCATTTTACCAAGGCTATACGCTTACATTTTGGTAAAAAATGAGGATATTTTTCGCAAAATTTTTGTCCAAAATAATGTCACCGTAAGCCCTCTTAATCAATAAAAATGCATTTCAAAAACATTTCTACCGTTTGAAATAATTTTTTACGCAAAAAAATTCAGTGAAAAATGGGCATTTTACCAAGGCTATAGGCTTACATTTTGGTCAAAAAATGAGGATATTTTTCGGAAAATTTTTGTCCAAAATAATGTCACTGTAAGCCCTTTTAATCAATAAAATTGCATTTCAAAAACTTTTCAACCGTTTACTCTAAATTTTTTACGCAAAAAAATTCAGTCAAAAATGGGCATTTTACCAAGGCTATAGGCTTACATTTTAGTAAAAAATGAGGATATTTTTTGGAAAATTTTTGTCCTAAATAATGTCACCGGAAGCCATTTTAATCAATAAAAATGCATTTCGAAAACTTATCAACCGTTTACTCTAATTTCTTTTCGCAAAAAAGTTTCAGTTAAAAATGGGCATTTTACGAAGGCTATAGGCTTACATTTTGGTAAAAAAAATGAGAATATTTTTTGGAAAATTTTTGTCCAAAATAATGTCACTCTAAGCCCTTTCAATCAATAAATATGCATTTCAAAAACTTTTCAACCGTTTACTTTAAATTTTTTACGCAAAAAAATCCAGACAAAAATGGGCATTTTACCAAGGCTATAGGCTTACATTTTGGTCAAAAGCTTGGGGAAATGTTTTTAACTTTTGTCCGCAACAATGTGTCAATGATTATGCGTTCAAAAATCGTCTAATACAATTTGCCATCCAAAAAAATTCATTCAAATGTTAGCATTTTCCAAAAGCTATAGGCTTACATTCTCTTCAAAAATGAGGCTCTAGGCTTTAAATTTGCTTTTTGTTAGAAACTCAAAATTTATATCTAAAATTTACTTAATTTAGAAAAATTTCAAACCATAAAATGGAACAACATCGATCAGTATCTGTTTGAAGAAGATTTGATTCAGGTGACTATTTGTTGCAAAAACGTCTTTGGTGCTTTTAAAGAGCAACGCTTTGCTCTTTCTCTAAAACTGAAAGTTTTTAGGAGAGTTTATCCCTCAAAAAGGACCTTTAAGGGATTTAATTTAATTCAGCACGTGATAAATAGCAATTCAAAACGCTTGAAATTGCGCATAAATGATCCAGTTGGTACTATTACAGTGATCTGAGTTTGTGGTACAATTATCTTAAACCTTGAACAGATAACTGTCTGCGATGGCAAATTCTCATCTTGATCTTTTGGTAATTCGTAAATTTAAAGAGTTTAAAATCTTTACTTGGTTTAGAATGAAATTTTAGCCTAAACTTTACCTTTTTTTGGTACAACGTTTCTGGCCTATTGGATGAAAGATGATGAAAATCTCACAGAAATTTCAAAAGCAAGGGTTTGCAAAGGGGCATGTGTGGCTACGTATTATTTAGAGTCATTATCATTACTGCTAAATTAACTACTCGGCGAACAAACTTTTCAGCTGCTCTTAACCTGGTTTACTTTCTTTATAACAGCAGTTTTTCGTGTTTAACTTTTCATGTTTCTCAAATATCTGCTTGGTTGTTTCGTTTTCTTCATGTTTACTATTTAATGTAATTAAAGAAGAATTTTGCTTTTATTCTGCATTCTATATGTTCGAGTCCACGTTCTTTCATTAACAAAAGACAAAAGAATAAACAAAAGAAGTGCAGCTGCTTAGATGTTTGACTTTGGTGAAACTCATAACCATTCAATTTTTAAAAATTTCGACATAAATATATACAATAGAAAATCATTCAAACCACATTTTACAAATTCGCACTTAATTACAAATCATAGACAACTTACACAATGTAATGTCGTTTTTAATTTAGTATTATGATACAAGAATACTTCTTCATGATACATTTTAGCGCATATACATTGTTGCCCTAAGACAAAGAAACAAAAGTTAATAAGTGTTTGCTATTGACACTCGTGATTTATTTAAAATGCAGCCGAAAGACTTTCAAAAAGGAACCTTTGAGCTTCCAATATGAATTTAAAATTCTTGCGAAAATTGCCATCAATACGGTTGTTTTCACCAATTTCAACCAATTTTGTAGACAAAGACGAAGTTTTGGAAAATGATTCATCTTTGGAAAAGTCATTTTTAATTCACTCTTAAAGTGAAAAAGGGTTAAATTTAAAGGAGATATTGCTCTACAAAAAAGTTAGAAAGAAAAAATTGAAAGAATTGAAATTTTCAAGAGCCTTGTTTCTAAAATAACTTGAAATATCGCTGCATGCTCTTCGCAAACTAAAAAACCTTTCTCAAAAAACATGTTGTAAATAAAGCTTTGAAATAAAACGACTCACCTATAGGAACTAGAAGAACTCGAACTCGGAGAATCTGGTCTCTTTTTGTACCCATAAAACGGCAATGATCCAATTGTTGAGGTTGATTTGGGCCTTGCACATGATCGAGGTCGAATAGGAATTTGCTTAAGCTCCTCTATTGGTGAATCTGAAACAAGACGTTGTCAATTGTTGATGTAATTCTGAAACAAGCAGATTTGATAATGATTGTTTTAGGATTACCAAAGAAATAATGACAATTAAAATGACACAAATACTTATCCAGGATAAGACACTTAGTTTTTCTGTTTTTAATGTTTTCAAGATAAGATACAATAAGGCCATGTCAAGATAATGTTTTATTTAATTGAAAGAAAAATAGTTTGAGCTTTCATAAGAGAAATTTTCCTCGTCTGGGTTTGACAATATATCTTTCAAGAAGAAGGAGTTGATGTTTATAAAGTCACAAACCTCTTTGCTCAGAATACTTCTGGTAGCATCTATATCTTTTGCTTTCAGGATACCTAAAACAAAACATGCACTAAAAGACCTGCAATTTGAGATTAAATCATGCTCTTTAACTTTCAAACATGCCACTTTTGTGTGACTAAAATGAAGTTTAATTTGTAGGAAAACCCTTGCACATTGTAAAACTGATAGCTGAATTGAATTACCACATGTGACAAATTACGGAACAATAGATTATGTGGCTTAAGACTAAAGTTTAGAACCTTAAGTAATATAAAGTATTTAGCAAAAACTTGGAGAGCGAGGTTGACCTGGAACCAAATAATTTCTACCTATTTGATTCAAGAAAGTTGGGTACTGGTGTAGGGAAATAGCACAATAAATCAAAATCATACCATGGATTTTGGTTCCTGTGAGAATATCGGTTTTCACAAGCTTCTCTGAATTCTCCAAGCTGTAGTTAATAGCAGATTAAAGTAAATAACTTAATTGCAATTTAAAATAGCTAGAAGAGAAGAGGTGTAGAACACTATACTGCACTATTTAGACTGAAAGAAAAATTTTCAGTTAGATATTATATAGGAATTAGATCCTTTGCATGTAATGTTGTGGTAAACCCTTGATCATATTCAAACATTGGCGCACTTCTCAAACACTCTGGAGTTCCAATGACTAAGTATCCTTTGCCTAGCCCCCATTTTCTTATTACACACAAATTCTATCATTAATGTTACAAATGTTTCTAAACATGGAGGTAAACAAGTGGTGGTTTAGGGATTAGGCTATTGTGCTCAAGGGGATGGGTGCTTAGATCCCATTTGCTGACAAAATGGGTGAGACACCCTTTATTTGCTGACAAGCTTGAAAACTTGCAGACAAAGCATCCCTACATGGCAAGAAACTCCATGCTATAACAATGAGTTCTTTGAGGGGGGGGGGGGGGGGGTGTCACATTCCTGAGCCAAATGTAGCAATGGCCCTGAGCATACCCAATGCCTTTGAAATGTGGGTTGATTCTGATGTTGTTCTGTATCCATGTGTTGTGCCTCTTGCTCTAACCAGCCTCAGTTTATGAAGGTTTAAAGATGAAAAGTTACAAAAGGAATGATTCACATACTTTGATCTGTTGTCTACTGGACAAGAGGCGTCTATCCATATATCCTCTGGAATGCCAACCAATATCCCCAACCTTTAATCAATTCATAATTACATTCAGATCAAATTTGACTATATCAATACATCAAAAATTAAAAGATCAATCACCAATCTGGAAAGAAAATTCAAGGCTATCACATGCTGATAACATCACTACCAAAAATGTACAATTCCCCTCTTTGAAAGGGATAAGACAGATAGTATATGGTTCTTGATGTCTCAATGCAGTTTTTGCAAACCATAAATAAAACATTGATCCAAACGAGCTGATAAGATAATCAGATATAGAGGGACAAACCTGACAGCCTCTTGACGATGGGTGGGGTGTGTGCTACAAAACAATGTAAGTGCTGAATAGCAACCAAATCTCAAAGAAAGAACTTCTTTCAAATCAAATGCAACAGTGGCAACAGTAGATTTAGCAGAATCATAAGTCAGACTATCAAACAAGATCTATAAAAGAGAGTATGAAAATTTGCTCTTTCTGTTTTATCAGATTTATCACCTTTGATAACTGCATCTAATTCAAAAAATCACGGAATTGAAATCTATTGCAGGCAGTTTATAATAATCAAAGGTGATCTGTAATGAGTTTTTACGACATGTAATAAATCTGGGATAATGATGATTAATCGTTCATTTTTAATATTGGTATTATAAAACGTGAGTAATAAAAGTCAGAACAAGAAAAAAGGACAAGCAAATATCCCCCCAAGGAGTCCCAACCCAATAACCTATATCTTCCACCTTTATTTCAAATTACCTAGCAAAAGTCATTCACGACCTTCATTTACGACCTTATTTGTAATATTCCTAACTCTCTTTTTAACATTTTGCTCAACACCTTTGTTCACATATTCTTCACAAACAACTATGAGAACTGTTTTATCAATTAGACAACAAAGCCAATTATAAAGAACGGGTCTTTTGTCTCCTTACAAAATATACTTACTGTTGCAGCTCTCCAAAGATATGAAAGATTTCCTGTGCTTTCTCTTGACGCAGTTCCTATACCAATATATTCCGCATCACAAATTTTCGTTTCATGGTCTTTAACTCCATCTGGTCCTGTAAAAAATTTCATGAAAAATTAGCACCGATGGTCAGTGCTACGGGTAGCAAAAAGTCATTTGTAAAAAATTAATTGAATAAAATATTGTTTACTGAAATACAGCCAAAAGTGTGGGGAACAAACAAACAATTTCCAAGAACGAGAGCGCGCGAAGAGCCAAAATTTCTGTTCAGGGCTTGGAAATATTGCAAAGGAAATGAATAATTTTATTAAAGAATAAAGATTATTGTTACCCGTGAACAGAACTTTTCCTCTACCAAGATACGGTGCATAAAAACAATCGGATCCTTGATAAGATGAAGCGGAATGCAGGAAACCACGTTTCCCCGTCTTCGTCGAAGGATCTACCATTTTTACTTTTGACTCCTTGCTCGCTTGCCATGGCAACAGCTGTGATTTCACATTCTGTCACCACCAGGGGTTCAAGGCACATTATTTTCCCCAAACCCTTCTCTTTTTGCCCCTTTATCCATTTCCATATCGTTATCGTTCTTATTCTTGGTCTCTAATTTTATTCAAAATTTTAAGATATTTGCCTGGCGTTCATTACCAGAAACAAAATAGAAAAATTGCTTACACTCTTTTTTATATAAGAACAATTTTACAAGAACACGAGCCTCAAAACTGGTCAAAAGTTAAGAACAAATTAAGAACAAGCTGAGGCTGAGCTTCTGCAAAATGCAATTTTGAACAACATTTTGTCTCAAAATCGAGGATTTTTAGCGATGTGCGGGTGCTTTTTCGGTGAATATTAAAATTTGTCAGTAAATTAAAGCTGTCTCACTCACTTTGTTGACAAATGAGGCCTGAACACCTCCTTAGAGCGAAAAAACCAACAAACAATAGCACTGCTTACACCCTCTCAATTTAAGAACAAATAAGGAACAATCCAGCCTCAGACTTTCGAAAAAATTAAGAACAGTCAGCCTGAACTTAAATTTACTGGTTCTTATAAAGAAAGAGTGTAGTTTTTCTGTCTCAAGCTTCTTTAATTTTTGGACAACAAAGTCGTTTAGGCCACACACTTAGAAATTGATTACTGATCTGAGCAACTAAGTGCCAAAATCAGGGGCAATGTGATCTCTAAAATCATTAAATTGTGCAGTAGACAAGCGTTTCAAACAGTATATCAGGCGCACCAGAATGTGTCATGACCCAAGCTCAAAGGCTCTGCAAGTCTGCAAAGTGGATACGACCTCGCAGAATAAAAATATTTATTTTATCCGCTAACTGTTTATAATAGAATTGTTTTCTAAACAAACATTATTTGTGCACAAACCAAAATTCTTGAGTGCTTTCATAGGTAGCATAATCAAGTACTTGCTTGTAGCCGAGCAGTAGTGCAACAGGGAGATCGAGGGTCGATTTGAAAAAGATAACATGACAAGCCGCAGGTGAGAAGTTAGGAGAAGCAGCAACGTGTTTTTGAAAATACCCCCACCTTTCCTGTTAGCAAAACAAGATAGATTTTATTAGCCGTGCAACTAAGATGTAATGCAAAACTGTTAATTTTTTTAGAAACATTAATTTTAATGAAACATCAATTTTGAAGCAAGAAAAACATTATTCAATACCCAATCCTCAAATTTATCTTGCTCTTATAATGTACAAGAGGCGAGTGTAGTATTTTGCTGTTTATGTTCCTTTAGGCCCTTGCTACATTCTTGAGAAAGACCTCAGTATTCATTTTTAATAATCGGGGGTGACAAACCAAGTTGAGTTTTTTCTTGTTTCCCGTCGTTTTTTTAACCAAACCCATTTTTCCTAGACCTAGAGGAGGGTAACACTTCTAATTCCTCAGTTTCTTAGCTTTTTATAAAAGATTTTGATGAAAATATGAATGCGTTTTTAGGGTGGTTTTTTTAACAGGCTATTATTGATGCTCGAATGAGAATTTGGATCCACATGCCAAGCCTGAGAAACTCTGCTAACCACGCCCTTCGGACCACAGGCAAAAGTGGGTTACCCCCTTATTAAATCGCGAATGCCACGAGAATTGAAGCTCGTCAAATAAATCAAAATTATTCTAATCTGTACACAAATTTGTTTTCCTTGCATGTGTTAAGATAAACCGTTTTTATTGAGGAATGTTAAGGTCAGTTACATGCTTTCCTGGAAATGGATAATTGACGCCAAAATAAAAGTTAGTCCACGCGAAGAGAAAATTTTCATAATCACAGCTATATATCGCAATCTAATTTATAACCTTTCGAAGTAGTATCAGTTGACTTTTTCTGGTACCACACAAACACGCAGAACTTTCGGAAAATGTGAATTTATGTCCGATTTTCGTCCCAAGAAAATTTGACATTGACCGCATTGCTCCCATGATGCATTGTATAATTCCCATGATGCATTGTTTTCGATTGTGGATTACACTCCAAGTTCATTGGCAAATTCTCTTGCACATGTCTTTCGGCAGTTGACGTCTGTTTCATACATCTGTTTATAAAGGTATGAAAAACTCCCGTTTCTTTTTCCATACAAAACTTTTGAAATGCTGGCTACTATAATGTAGATTAAATCTTTGTGAAAAGGTATATATATTGTGCATTTAGCCACGAGAAACCTTCTTGTGGTGAAACTTTCTCAGAAGTTTTATATTCGGGCCTAGTTATCGTATCGCGAGGCCCCTTTGTTTCTGCAAAAGGCGTATCCCAAAACGGTTGGTCATATAAAGTATGAAAAGTTACATCCGTATCTAGTTTGATTACAAGTGGAAGTTGACCAAGCGGTTAAGATGATATGTTTTGAATGCAGCTATATGCCGAAGACTTAGAATTAATCTCTCAGGGTATCAGTTGGAAGGCTGTATTCTGGATAATTTTCTTGAGAAATCTTCTTTTTTACTCACTTGCAAAGGCGCTGATCGGTTTTTAGAAACTAAATTGATGTTCAGGAAACCCCGTCAAAAACAGTGAAATCTAGGGAGAACTGCTGTTTGCAACGATTAATAACAACATAAAGTTTGCCGGCCTTTCGAAATAAGTCCTCGCACAAGGCTTTTGGAGATCGCAAATAATCATGATATAGATCTAAACATGGCTGGAAAATGATTCACTGTTTGTGAAAACGCATCCAGCTAGAATAAATGATTCACTGTATGGTTTTCTTCTTGAGAGTTACATAATCATAGGCTAGCATTTACATTCCTTTGCTTCCAGCTGCACAGGACAAGTGTTAGAACCAATATATTTACTCTGTTTTTCTGTATGACGCAAGCACAGTCATCTACCATGAAAGATGGAATATGAAGAGACAGGGTTTCAGTTTATGTAGCTACAAAGGGACAGTAGAAGTTCAGAGAAAGTAACCACTTCTAAAATTTGTCAGAACCACACTCAGCATCTAAAAATTTTATTTGTAATTTAATGTATAAATTTACCAGTTTTCTCCTAGGTCTAAAAATGGCTTGCAACCCACCCAAATATGCTGAATTGGGTAAAGAAGCTAGAGATCTGCTGAATAAAAACTTTTGTAAGTTTTTCCTTTATTGTTGTTTGGACAAATATTGTCAAATTAGGTGATTGATATATTTAAATATACACTAGGCCAGGACTAAAAGGAGGAAATTTTTTTCCAAAGGGTGCTGCAGAATTTTGATTACTGCACTTGTTCAGAATCAAACTCCATTTTCCTTGTCAAAAGCAACCAATCATTGCACTGATTCAAATGACTCAATGAAATGAATGGTGGACTTTTGAAGCCATGTTTACATATAAATACATACACATTTATGCACTTTTGAGTGTAGAACAAGGTGCTCCCATGTTCTTTATTATTAATAATCCTTGAAAAATTTAATTTAATTTGTTTTGCGAAGCTCACATATCATTTGAAAAGTTTTGTTATTGAAGTTTTGCATACAAATAGCACAACATTAAGTTTTTATTTGTGCTAATCTTTACACTTGTGATTATTCTCCTTAGACTTTGGTTCTGTCAAACTTGATGCAAAGACCAAAGCGGAAAATGGACTGGTTTGTACATTGTTTTGTTTGAATAAGACATTTGATGCACATTTCCAAAATGTAACCTATAAAAACGTAAATCATGAAATGATAACTTTGTCAATTTCTATTTTCTTGCTTATTTTGGAGCTTAGTTTCTTGTAAACAAAATGCATCATAGGGTATTTTTAATCGGGTCATTATCTTCGTTGATATTGCTTTTTTTAATTGCTGCTGGTAAAAGTTCCTTTTTGGTGTCAGGAATTCAGTGCAAATGGAACACATAACACAGATACTGGCAAGGTTGCTGCATCTTTGGAAACCAAATACAAGTGCAGCGATTATGGAGTCACTTTTCTAGAAAAATGGAACACTGATAATCTGCTCTCAACTGAAATTACCATCGAAGACCAACTTGCCAAAGGATTAAAGTTTACCTTTGATACATCATTTGAACCAAATAGTGCTAAGAAGTCTGCCAGAGTTAAGAGTGCATACCGAAATGAATACATGCATTCTACCGCCGATGTTGATTTTGACTTTGCTGGCCCAACTGTGCATGGTTCAACTGTTGTTGGCTACAAAGGATTCATGGGAGGCTACCAGGTTTCCTATGACACTGCCAACTCAAAGTTAATTGCAAACAATGTCTCTCTTTCCTACAAGAATGGTGATGTTGTCCTCCACTCATCAGTGTAAGTACTCCCAACAGGGAAAAAGGATTTTGTGACTTTGACAATTTGATTTTTTTACAAACTTTTTTACTTACTTACAAACTTTATTTGTGCTTGTCACAAAACTAGCTTAACATCAGAATTTATGATACCATAGTTTATCTACATTTCATAACATGAATAATACTAGATAAACTAATTCTGTTGTAGCAATGATGCAACTGACTTTCAAGGTTCAATTCATCAGAAAGTAAGGATTTCTTTGTTTACCTTATTTTGATAAATTTAAAGGTGTAAACTGTCTTGCTTACAGTATCATCATAGTAGACAGATGAAATTTCCCCATATGAGCAAGCCTTTAGTGAAATAAAATGATTCCAACTTTGCTTTGGGGCAGCCATTGGAAATGATAAAAAATGATAAAATGGAAATGGTAAAAAATGTCAGAAATATCTATTGATTATATATATAATACATAAATATGTCAATGAATTATAGCAGTCTGTAGAATATCACTGAGTCTGAATAATTTAGCATTTTGTTGGTGGTTCTGCTACTCTACTTCTTTTTTGAACAACAACACAGCTTGTTAGTTAGTGTGTTTTTTCTTTAAGGGGGTTTGTCCCAATGCTCATTTGTGCTTTCACAAAAATTCATGTAATGGGATATAATGATATATTGCTGATGTGCAAAATCTTCACCCCTAATTGGTTCTGTCTATCAGAAGATCATGCATGAATAATTTTTATGAGTGAAATAACATTTCAAAGAACAGAGAACAAACATTCTAGACTATGGAATGAAGTGTCACTGTTTCAATATTTGCACATATACATTGCTTCCTTTTCTTTCAGGTAAATAAGGATTTAGAAGCATCAGCAATGTTGAAATGGTGTTCAGAAGGGGGTAGCTCATCATTGGTGCTTGGTGGAAAATACCAGCTTGACAAGGATACTTCATGCAAGGTTTTTCTAATTTTCTTTATCACAAAGTTTGATCAAACTTTCCAGAAGACTCTGATTCAATAAACCACATCTTTGGATGCCATGTAGACAAGTGTACATTTTTATGAATTTGCTAGATTGCTCTTACATATTACAAGTGGTGCTGACCACAATCAACTCACTTTTCCTTAACCCCCTTTGTCTTTTTTATGTAAAAATGTGAAGATTTTGTAGTTGTAATGGATTTTTGGTGATACTGGAGAAAGTTGCAAAAACCACAGCGTTTTTTACTAGATCAATGGTTCCATACCATTAACATTTAATTTCTGCTCTCTTGGATCACTTTCTTAGTACACACTCAGTTGTCTGACTGAAAATGGTCTGAATTGCAATCCTGGTAATATAAGCATGTGCCGTTCCACGTTTTGAATTATATCTATATTATTTTTCTCTTTTGTTTCTTGTAATTTCTTGTTTATTATGACTCTGTTTTCAAGCATATTAATGGAACTCAAAATCTAAAACAGATTAATGACAACAGGGCCTAAAAACTTGTATCTGTCTTGCTAAATTATTTCGTTTTCAAGAACTTCTTCTAAATTCTGTAAAAACTGTTTGGTTTTTATGAAGACCTCAGGCTTTTTGAGTGATACACCTCTTCAAATACATGTATTACATTTGAAATGCTATCAGGTCTTCATAAAAACGTACAGTCTCCATTTTATATATCACACGCCTGAACTGTTCAAGGCATGTGATTACCAGCAGGCCAACAAATTTCATATAACCAGGACTGAAATTGTGTTGCACAGATGAAAATACCCTCTAGGTGTGCAAATGATTCTGCAATGATTCTGTTTTGTCTCATTATATATATGCTTCATCTTGTTTTCTAGCTGAAAATCAACAACAACCTTCAGGTAGGATTGTCCTATGTCCAAAGCTTACGACCTGGCGTTCAACTCACTCTAGCTGGTTTGATCAATGCCAAAAGTCTGGATCAACCTGGACATAAACTTGGTATGGGAATCAACCTCGAGGCTTAATTGAACTGGCTAATTTGATATGTGCGTGGTTACGATGTCGTAAATAAGTATCTTCTGCTACAAACTGCATCAGAAACTTCAATTTTAATCATACATTTGACCTTTTTCTTGTGCTTCTGTTGATGAATATAGTCTAGTATAATTGTATGTAATGCCATCTTGCATTTCCATATAAGCAACACTAGCAGGCAGAATAGGGAGTTCAGTGAGACAAATTAGGCAGGTTCTTGCATCGTTGTATTGGTAAGTTATGTTCTAGTTACAAGTGTGTACTCAGGAATATTCATAAATTTTAGAAATTGTTATCCAGTAAATTGTTTGCCAAAATATTCATGTGTGTCTTTTTCATTTGTTATACCTGCAAAAATTTTAGAACTCAAACACACCATGTACATCTCATTGAAATAGATTCTAGGTAAGGAATGAAATTCTGAAAAGTTTGGGGTTCTGCTACAGTTTCTGTCAACTTTTATGCCAATCTTGAAAGTAAATCTGAGTTATGGCACCTGAATCAGGCTAATTTAACAGAATTGTATCCACATGGGTGGACTGAGTAGTAAAAAGTAGATGACAAGACTGAAGGGCAGTTTCTTAACTCGACTTTTCTCATTCAAATTTCACAAATATACAGAGCCATGATCACAATATCAAACAATTACCACTCTAAATCTTACAAGTTGAGCCAGCTCAATTATATTGAAGTCTGTTAGGTTGTGCTTCTGAATTTCCTTCAATTAAATGTGTGAAAGGAGCTCATGGTGCCAATTGAAATCTTTGCCAAAAAATTTGGCCGGAAAAGAAAAGATATTTTAATGAACCCTAAACAATAAGTCGCCTAGCTAATAATTTGATGAGCTTTATTTTCCAAGCAGCAATGTCGCTTCAATTGTCTTTTGTTTGGAAACCATGTTGAACCAGGGGTGACATTGCAAATGGGCAAGGGTTATTATCTAGAACTCCCAAAGTAGATCGTGGCAAGTGAATTTCAACTTATTCCCAATCTTACCGACTCTTAACTATAGACTGTAAGACCAAGGGTCTGAGAACCTCAAGGACCTATCCTTTGTGTTTTGTTGCCCGTTAGCCCTTGCAGTCAAAAAGTACTCAACAGCCGTTTAGTGGGAACTAACTGGACCAGAAATTTAACTCAGGGGAAGTTAGAACGGTTCGTTTACTTCTAGACGCAATCGTTTGGATCAATCGATGGAATTTTCTCAAGTCTATCCAAGCAAACATACTTTAGACGCCGCCTAGAATGGCACGCGCATATTCAAACCCCTGATAGGGCAACGATTATCAAATGGCATAACGTGACAAAAGTAACTGACCTAACATTTTGTGCAATAACTTACGAAGCAACATTCGTTGATGGCTTCCTTCCCACAAGTTAAGCAAAAGCGACCGCCTTGTTCAGGAATCATGAAGAATAACCAATATAAAACGGAGTGGTAAGGGTTGAGTCTCCCAAAGGCGAACGTTCATCACACAAGCCACCAATTAGTCTTTTGTCCCCACCACGATGAAGTTCTAAAATGAATTTACGTTTGGCCTAGAACTAAATCTTCGGTTATCTCTTTGTCCGCTTGTCCTTAGTGTTCGGGTTTCTGGGAGCTGACGAGCTTTTTGTCGGTTGCATGTAACTCGGCACACTTCTTGCATTATTTTCTGTCTTCTTTTCTTTTAAAGATGACTCTGTTTTTTTCTCAGTTAAACGCACAGGCGATGAAGTCTTTTTGTCATTTGTTGACCTTGACGTTCTGCTTGAATCTTGAGAGGTTTTCAAACTCACCCCTTTCTTCGTCTTTTCCTACAAAGAGGAAATTTGACATTAGGTCTAGTGACACAGGTTGAAGGGTATAAAGGGTGGGGGAAACAAAAGATGGAGTAACGAATGTTGGGTACAACCTTTAAAGCATCTGTGATTGTTTTTAAACGCAACATCGACAGGAGAATCGTTTGGAAGAATAGCGTATTAAATGTCAGTGAGTCCCATAGGGCGTTCGTAAACGTTCAAAATGCAAGAAGAGGTGTGATGTAGCTTATCTAATATTTATGGCGCTTTGGTAACTAACTAAGAAACAATAAATCTGCAAAATCAAGTCCATTAGAAGAGACAAACAAATTGTTGGTTGGAGTTATAAAATTCAAACAAATAAGAAACATTTGCTTATTATCTTCAAAATGCTGTTTTCAAACTTTGCGGTACAAAAAACTTAGTTGACTATGACAATATTGACAGTCAGAAAACTGGAACATACCGATTTGATATTTGTCGATAATTCAGAAGAAGAATGGCTATCTTTGGATAAATTATCATCCTGAAAAAGAATTTTTCTGTAAGAAGGTAAAAAAATTGTAAATGTTATCAGAAGCAATCGAACTACCTTTGTCGACCTGTTGCATTTAAGCAAGTCAATTAATAGAAGAGGTATCAACCGAACATACAAGGCCCTATAGTAACATTAAATAGTGTTGACAGTAATTTCTTTCTTTGTTTTAAGGTAAGCTGAAATCATATACGAGAGAAAATTTGATAATGTTGTTTAGATATTTGTTACAGGTTAGGGTTACTACCAATATGTATCATAAATTTTGATAAAGTGCAATGAGAAGAATTTATAACGGGAAACTTACATTTTCTGATTCGTTGTTGTTTTGAGATCTCTCCAACTGTGAAGGGTAAATCAGACATCAATTTGAAAAATGCTTTGCAAAGATCAATCTTGATAGTAGCTTTAATTAGAAAGCGGACAATTTAATGGTTTAGATTTAATGTTTATTATAAACGATTGCTAATTTTCATATATAAATGATAATCTACACACAAATCTATCGAACTTCACGAGTCTATACAATTTTTATTGGCTTGATTTTAAGTGGTTAAAACCTAACAAACCGGATAATACGGATCATTTGAATGAAGCTAACCGCTTTTAAAGCTGTCAAACTGGTCAATCTGAAGCCTTAAAACAGCAGGAAACGGGTTGAGATTGTAATCAGTCAATTATACGCCAGTCAAAATGTGAAAAAGCAGTTAAAACGGTCGAGAACGGTTTTTGCCCTGCCCTTTCTTTAACTTCTTACTGCAAACGTATCAGTGCAATGTGTTGGTTTCAAGTCAGTAAACGGTCAAACAATTGGTCAAACGGTTTTGTGGCAATATGTTCACAGGTAAAAGAAATACATCCACCGAATGGTCAGACTATTACTGGGTGGAAGCGAAAGGTGTTGTAACCAAACAATCAGCTTGAGTTTGAAAACACCAATTCTGTTAAAACACGTGAATGCATAAATCAAAAGGGAGAACAATTCTACTCAAAATCAAAGTTGAAGATACTTGAAAACATCTTTAAAAGAAATTACCTTTAATCTCATAAGCTCTTCTCCCATAAGATCTAAAACGTTAAGCCTTGGTCCATTTGTAGAATGGGTCGTCCCCTAACAGAAAAATACCACGAAATCAACCGAGAAAGCAACGTTATGGTGACGTCACATTTGCCTTTTGTGAAAGTTCGCGAGTAATGTGTATTCGTATATTTTATTCTACGACTAAAAGCATGTTTATCGAATGCCTTAATTTCTCGTGGTTTTTTACTGCACTACCAAATGTACTTACAGCGATTCAACTAACAAACAAACTACGCTTTGAACTGTGCATCACACCAGCACTTTTAAATTGACTTATTTCTGGTATTAAAGACCTTGCTGTTGGTGCATCTTTTCACTAAGGGGCTGAACATTGAGCAACGATACATTACAGAAAACATACTATTCTTTCTTAATACATCAATATTTTCATCTCTTTATAGTTTTACCCCTTTTTGAACCTGCTTATTTTAAACTGTCATCCCAAAAAATTTACAGGTCAAAAAAGGCGTTCTATATTTCAAAATGTTTCGAAATATTTGTGCTCGCAGTCATCAATTTGCAAAATTTCAAACACTGTGCACAATTTCTTTGCAGTACATACTTTTACTAGGCCAATTCATTCTCATAGTTCTGCGTTTCGATTAATACGCTTACTAAACCTTTATAGGAGCCTTAAGCCTACCTATATAGTAGCCTTACTTCGGATTACTTGTACCATGAAAATGCATCTCTTCTATGGACACCTAGCAAACAATTTTTCTATTTCCTATAAAAAATGCTGAAATCTCTCTATGTTTGGCCAGCTTAGAAGAATATAAGGCAGTGCAAATTAACTTGGTTGGAAATTCTACTTTGATGGTCTAATCGCAGTTTGAATGGATAACAAGAAAATAATCCATGCTGAACCCTCCAGACTCACCATGATCCAAGGGTCATACAGAACTTCCTTTGCACTGCATCTACGGGCTGGATCAACCTTCATCATCCAATTAATTAATTCTTTTGCTAGAAAACATAAAAGCGAAACTAAGACAACATAATCTGCTGACTGGAGCAATAATTTAAGTTCCAATTACATTTTATAGCCTGCCGGGTTTCTGTTTAAAAAAATTCGGAAATTTTCTGATGTTGGATAATCTCGTGACCTTTGACTGGATATTACTTCGTTCCAGGACACGAAACAAATAGGCAAGATTAAATTGTCCAGATCTTTGTTGATGCAGTAATATTGATAGGACTGTTACGTCATGACTGCTAAGTATTAGGCAGAAATAAAGCGAAAATGTCTCATCCAAACTGTTACATATATTCAGATACTGAGCCATTTGTATAATTGAAGGAGAGTTTCACAGACAGAAGTAGAGAAGCTAAATCGATAGTCTGGGGGAAATGCCCACAAACAGGCAGGGCTCCAGTTTCACTACTGACTCTGTTTTTGGCAGTCTACCATCTATAAAAATCCAACGCCCGCTCACTTCCATGCAAACGGCATGTAAATAATGTAGTTTGCCAATTAGTTAACTTAGGTAGTTAGTTAGTTAGTTAGTTAGTTAGTTAGTTAGTTAGTCAGTTAGTGAGTTAGTTAGTTGGTTAGTTAGTTAGTTAGGTAGTTAGTTAGTTAGTTAGTTAGTTAGTTAGTTAGTAAGTTAGTTGGTTAGTTAGTTAGTTAGTTAGTCAGTAATTTAGTTAGTTAGTTGGTTAGTTAGTTAGTTAGTTAGTTAGTTAGTTGGCTGGTTAGTTAGCAAGTTAGTTAATGAATGAGTCAGTTAAAGTAATCCACATGTGGATGCCCTTGATCACTTAATCTGTTTCTAGTTTAGATCTACCAACGACAACAATGTTGTTACCTGTCATGCTGACAGAATCCCAATGCGGCATGGAGTAATCAACCTCAGCTTTTTTTATCAGGTCATGCAGTTCCTCCTCAGTGTTCGCAACGAAAGGTGGTTCTCCATGCAGCCTACGGAAACAAATAGGTACATTAAGTCCAAGGTCTGGCCTGATAGAAAACAGAAAGTCACAGGGAAGATTTTGTCAATATCACAGTCGAAAAAAGCTGAACATGCAAATAAAATCCAATGGACACAATCCCTAGAAGCTGAATGGTGAAAATGACGGTACTTACAGGTAATACATAATAACGCCACAGCTCCATACGTCACAGCGTTCGCTGTAGCCTAGGTTTGTGATGACTTCTGGGGCTGAAAAAAACAAAAACGAAGATCAAAACCATTTCAGGAAAGAGTGATGGATTATAGGGAGTGGATATGCTCTTTAAAAGGCAAAGATGCTTATTCAAAATGACTGACATCAAATAAGTCATATTTTCACAATAAAAGTTACTAATTTTCTGGTTAATAGTTGTTTGCCTCTTCAATTTCCTGACAAATAGCTTCAAAATAGTAAATTATTTCTTTATAATCGACATGTATCGTAGGCCAGTAGTAAAAAAACACAAATCAAGGAAAAAGACAAAAATAGAGCGCGGAGATAAAAAACGCCTCAGAAATGACGTACCCATATACATTGGAGTTCCACAGACTTGTTGCATCATGTAGTCACTTCCTACGCCCCCTCGGATGTAGGATAAACCAAAATCAGTCACCTAAAATATAATATTCATAACTGATGTCTTTACAAAGAATACAAAGGACACAGGAATGAGTGGCAAAACTGAGAAAAAATAGATAGAGAAATGGAGAAATCTGTTTTATTCAAAGAACCAACCAATCAACCTATGCATGGTTCTCAAAAATTCGAAGGTTGTCTATGAGTGATTTCTTTAAAATTGTCCATATTCAAATGTCCATATTCTTATAGGAAGACTCAACTCTTTTTTTATTGTATAACAACTAATACCCACAGTTTTTAAATCTTACAGACTATTGCCCTAACTTGTTCCCAATACTTTCTTTTACTCAAATTAAACCGTAGATTAAATGCTTCACAACTGCATCAAACTTTATGTATAATAAGCAGATAATTTGAGAAATTAAGGTTCCCGCTTTAGAAATGAAGCTCGATACAAATATATGTTAGAACGAAATGCAGTCTGGATTTATTAAGGACCAAGGCAAGTGTTTATCCTGTAAAAGTTATTTAGCAAAATAAGGCAGCATACTTTGATATTAATTGGATTCTCATCAGCATCTGGTTTACAAAGAAGAATATTCTCAAGCTTGAGATCTCTGTGTACAATATCTAGAAGCAAATTGATCGAAAGCGTCAGTGAGGCGGTTAATGATGGGTTGTCATGTAGAAGATGCTTGTTAGGTATGCGATTAGCAATGAGCTTTGGGGAGATACAACAAACAATGAAAAGCAGAAATTATCTAAGGAAAGTGGAAAGTATTACCCAGACAAGGAAGGTTTGAGTTATCGAGTTGTCAAATGCACCGGGGAAGGTTCAACGGGAATGAAAAAAGTTCGAGTTACCAGGGATTCGAGTAGTCGGAGGATTCGAGTAATCAGGAGGCTTTGAGTAATCAGGGGCTTCGAGTAATCAGGGGGTTCGAGTAATCAGGGGGTTCGAGTAATCGGTGTTATTCTGTGTATCTTGTTAAGAGCTACATTTGTTGTCGCAGGAACGGTAGAGACTTAAGCAAATTTCAGCACTTCTATCCATGAATAAGATGCGTTATTTTACGAATCCAAATTAACGCTCGTAGTGCACCCCCTTGTAGAGTGGTTGATGACACTTATTGGGGTTCAATCATTTGTAAATTCAAAAGCTATTTTTTATAAATAGAAACATTTAGAAAGCACAATATAAGGTGATTCCAATATGCATCGAGGAAAACCCCAGCCCCTTCTTAGAGGGATTGTCAGAACCAAATGTAAACCTTACTTTAAAAACAGAATACTCCTATAGTATGAGTCTTCTTTGGTGGCCTCTCAAAATTTTGCTTACACCAGATCCGTTTTAAATTTTGCTTTCTGACAAGCTAGACGCCACACAAGCAGCGTTCATTTAGCCTAAATCCAATGACAGTATTCCCTTTAAAAAGGATTAATGCATTTATGGAATATGTACAGTGACGAAGCTCGTTATCGTAAGGATATTACTTCAACTGGTTTACAGGCCAGAGCTTTATGCTTCATTAGCTCTTGTTATAAGAAAATAATCAATGTATATACAAGATGGAAAATACAGAGAGATAAGGTGAAAACTCACTGTTCTCGTGGAGATAAACAACAGCACTTATCAGTTGCTTCATTATACATAGTGTCTCCTACAAGAAAATTCAAATCAGGATTAAAATCTAAGTATTTTCACAACAGTAGCAAGGATTGTAATCCACAAAGGTTATTTCTACCAAGTGGTCTTGTCTTAAAAACTGAAGGCTATTGCCAAAAACATTTGTCAAGGGTTATAAAACTGCCTTTCAATCACTCTTTCCACAAACTGTCCAATGTTCAAAAGTGTATTTATGTGTAGGGTATACGGTAACATTACACAAAATGGACAACTATGTTTTTCAGCCATTATAACTGAGTTTTCAGGATAAAGCAACACCAAACTTGAGATCCTATGAATACGAAAAACCTAGGCCTACCAGGGAGAGGGAAAGGAAACGGCCATGTCTCACAAAAATCATACATAATTATTCCAAAGATCAACCAGTTCTGTAAGACGTAATCAGCAAATGCTGCATTTCAATATGACCTGAGGAATTCTTGCCTTTTAGAAACCAAAACACATTCAACATTAATCGAAATAACGATGAATATATTCAAAGATTCCAAAACAATCATCTGGTTTTTTTAAAGATTTTTAAAGGTACAGAGGTAAGATGAATAGTAGCCTTCAAAGGATGTTTTTAAGCTTTTCGAACTCATTGTGTTCTAAGCGGTAAGTCTAAAACGTCAATGAGTATCCTTCCTCAATACTGTTTACTTTACAAATTCAGTCTTTCATTTAAATCTTTGGCAGTTTCATTCAATAAAAATACAGTTAATGGACCGATCGCACGAGAAACGTTTAAGTATCTTTGTTTGGTTTAGCGAATACAGTACAATAACAAAACTTTGGCTAAACCATTGATCGCTTTCTGCAAACAAACGGTGGTCAAAAATCATAACTTAGAAAATCTTTGAATTGAACAAAAAATTCAATAATAAAAAGAAAAGATCAAAGAATCCACTGGAACACCGGTCTTTGAATTCTTAATCATTTAGATAAAACAAAAAATTTATCTTTTTGACAATTAATAATTTGTTCAATCAATAAATGAAATAATTATTCAGCACATTCATTATTTATCTTGAAAGTGAATGCATGTTTACTTTATTTTAAAAAAACCAACCCTTTCGGAAATCGGGATTGGATTTTTGCACAGAACATGAAAAATAACGACAGTCGTTTAAATTTAAACCGGACGAGCTAAAATAATATCTGCAAATGTAACAAGGAAGAACACAACTTCATATTGTGATGATTTTACGGAGCAAAGATTTCCGTCTTACTTGACTGAAAGTTGATGTAAAGATTGTATTATTTGATCAGTATAGAATATTCTTTACTGTTTTTGCAAATCAAATTCTATCAACACAGATATTCAACGGATGTAGGCGAACTTTGCGCGAGTCTATCAGCTTTCTACTTTCTACGAAAAAAGTTTCAGGCAATAGAACAAAAGTTCCCAAGCAGTAGAATACAATAGAGTTCTCAATTGTGACGTCACAAAAAACTATTTTTAGAATTTTTGAATTTTGACCACATAACATATAAGAACATTACGAAATACTTCTAGGTTTCCAAAATCAGTTAAATGTATCAAAAACATTGAAGTTAAAAACTAGGCAGGATGTAATTCAGCCTTTCTAATGTGAACGCTATTGTACCCTAACTCGTATCCAATGTGGGTAGTCCGACTAAACCTTAGTTGCACAAAATGTGATTTATGTAGGGATACCATTTGCTTTTTGATATAACGTTGAACGTTCAATAAAGCGCCTCTGGTTCACTTTTGCAGCTCCTTCTGTTTGTTTCACTCCATGTTTGGTCTGACTTAGAAAATCGAATGATGTGTGGTTTACAAACACCATATTTCAGAATGAAATTAGCCTAGTCTTTCAAGCTTATTGCCAAATATAATCCGCTCAAGCGAATTTCGTTGGAAGGAAGGGTAGCCAGGTGTTGGGTTAAAATTTCTGAGATTTCTATTGCGTTTGAAAACCAACAATAGATTAGAATTTGTTAGCTGGATTGATAAAAAATTTACATCAATTATAACAAACCTCTTCGCTAAACCGAACCTTCTCTTTAAGAAGCTCGTTCAATCCTCCATTATCGCATAATTCCATGACTAGCAGCATTTTCTAAAATGGTCACAAACTTTAATTAGACGACTTACCCTTTAAGAATAGCAATAACAAAAAATTTCATTGAAATTCGAAAGAGATTGAGCATTAAATCTGAGCCTGAAATATATGAAATTAGCTACTAATTAATTATAGGCCACAAAAACAGAATTTGGTGCATTGCTGAAAAAGACCTGAATTGTGGGATCACTAAATAAACCGAGCCTGTCCCAGAATTGGTAAGAACGATTTAGGGACTGTTAATACAGGAATTGGAAAGGGTGGTGATAAATAGCGAAATTGTTACATGCTGCATCTTAATTCCTGAAAAATATAGTAGCGGCAATGTAAAGGTGAGATTTGTGACACGGTTCTAGGACGTGTATGTGCACAGAAGCTTCGCTTTCGTAAACCGAGAAATAATTACGGGGAGGGTACGTGTATGCCAGGCAAACTGTTCAAGAAAGAACGAGGCTCGCAACTTTAATACTTTTTAATTCTCTTCGAGTCCTCTGTGACATGTTACTGTCACATTGTATGGAGAGAATCCGTATATGGGGGAAGTGCCTGTTAGAGAGAGTGTTTAGCCAACAGCATGGAGAGATATGGAGAGGTAGAGGGGTAAGTTTCTTTAATGGCTGCCTTTAGCTGCCCCGGTGTTGCCAGGGTATACCCAAATGCTGGTTGGTGGATAGAAGGCGAGATACCATACTTTAAGGCATGAAGTTTTACGACAAAATGTCTAGTATTAAACAAATGACAATTGTATAGACATGGAATACCTTTGAAGTTTCGTACACCTCTTCCAGTTGCACAACATGCTTGTGGAACACTTTCTTCATTATGCTCACCTCTCGTTCCAGTAATTTAACACCAGCACTGCCGGCCTAAATAAAAAACAGAAACGCCGCTGAGATGTAAGAAGGACGAAAGGTATGGCACTGGTGATGCTGATTATGTCGATGCTGGTAGTGACGATTATTAATGATTAAACATGATGATTATGATGATCGTTGACAATAATGATGACTTTTATCTAATGCTCCGTGAATACACGATGTGACTCCTGCACTTATTTCTGATTACGATTGGCCTGAATTCAAATAGCAGCCTTCCTGAAACTTTAATCTTTCCCTCAAAAAAAGGGTTCAATCATTTGTTCAGGCTAGAATTGCATTCATTCATTCTTAATCAAGTGGTTTCCCCTTTCTTGCCCTATCTATCTATCTACCAATATACATATACAGTGCCTGCCTGAATGTACATATACATAACACCAGTGTGACCTGATCTCAATTTTGGAATTATTCCAAATTTTTCATAAAATTATGCTAGATTTGCAAAAATTATGCTAAATTTCAAATCAAGGTAACCCTGTATGAGAAAGAGGCTAGGGGATGCTCAGAATATCAAAAGTGACCAAAGTTTCCATTTGGCCTTTTTGACCCCCAATCTAAAACACAGTGTACTCAAAATTTGCCATCTTTTGAACACAAAAAGGAAATTTAGATCAATGGTTTTGACATCCAAATTTCTCAACCCCTTTTGCCGTCATAAATTGATTTGGCCGAAGAAGCAGAAATTGGCAGAATTCTGGCAGCATGTTGCAAAAAACCACAAAAAATGGAAAGGAAAATAAATTTTTGGCATAGATAATATTTCAATTTTTTTAGAATGATTTGAAAGTGAAAGATAACAGACAATGCAAGATAAAAGTAAGTGAAAGCTTTTGTAACCTACAAAGCAAATTTTGATTACACTATCACTCTCCATAATTAGCAAAAATTCAGCTTTTTTGTGTACTGCATTTAGCTGGCTGAATTTGGCTGCCAACCATAAAATATTTGGCTGCCAACCGTTACAAACATCTGGCTAAACCCTGAAAGTGGAAAGTCACACATTCTGGTGTAAAGTGTTTGCATTTGGTGGTGATAGACAACGGATCAATAGAAACAATGAACTTTTAAAAACTAAAAAAATCATGCCAGAGTTATGCTAGATTCCTAATTATGCTAGATTTTATTCTTAATGACAATTTTTGGCCAATGTTATGCTAAAAGCATTATATTATGCTAGATCTGGTCACACTGCATAACACGCATAAAGACACAACACAGGTACATACATATAACACAAGCCCTGCGTGACTCACTGTTACGTGACTTTCTCAAAGATGGTTATCATGAATAAAAGCTGGCTAACATCGAAGATAACATTCACATAAACTTCGCGGTTACAATTCCACCACCAAAGCAGGTTTTTCAAACCCAGGACACAACACGTTCTTTCCACATTGAAAACAGGCCAATTTACTGATCCCACATCTTACCAAAACTAAGTTAAAAGGTAGAGTAACTTTTGCGAGCAAAAGTAAGGCCTGATCTTGAAACTTAGCTGAAGAAAGGTACGAAGTCTGTGTGTATTCATTTTTCACTGTTTATCATATGTTGACGTGCTAATCACTGCCTAACACCCTGTGATCGGATGAGTTTTGCGCTGGCCTCAAAAGGGGCCTAACGGGTTAAAAGGATTAAGTTTCTAAATATTTATGCAAGGAGAACGCAGCACCTGGCCATCAATTAATAATCTTTTGAGATAAAACGTAGCGCTTCTTTCTTTAAGTAAATATATAACATTTGAATCAAAAGTTTACATATTTTTGATTGAATTTTTGGACGGTTGGGGACTCGCCTGCCTGCGCATGAGAGTTCGTTCCCACATCAAATGATACCAACAGTTGACATTTTGATAACACTAATGATGATAATGACTGATGGTGATGATGGTGATGATTGATGATTATGATGTTGACTTTAAGCCTTGTTTGAGTTTTAGATTTGAGTTGATACTTCGCTCACAAGCTAACGAGACAACCAAAGAAAAATCGTCTAATCCTGCTTTGTTCGAAAATAACTTAAAATCATGGAAAATAATTCTGTTAGAAAATTGCGTGGGCTTTTTGGAATAAAACGCTCTTTCCATAAGACAGGATGTTGACCAACCTTCACCTACCTTTACTACAGTATTCAATTATTTAAATGAGAGTCATGTAAATACTCGTTCGTTATCTTGTTAGTGCAACAGACCTTGGACATGTCTGTACGGAAAAGAATTAGTTGACTTGTCCGCTAATGCATAGTTAAACGGAAGACCATGAATATTCAACACTCAGTACAACGAATTCAGGATTGACGTTGAGGTTAGCATACAAATGACGTAACAGGCATAGAAACTAGCTTTTAGACAAACGCTCGAACACTCCTCACAAAATGCATCGAAAATGGAACTTTAATCCAATGGAAACTGCCTCTAAAAATATCGCATCCGATGGGAATTAGCTCTAAAAATAACACCTTCTGTTCTATTTTAAACCAGAATAAGGAACGAACAATGATCGTAGAAATAAATGAAAAATGGGAAAAGAAATAATCTTTAGATATGACTGGACACGATCTTGCTCAGGCTTGCAATGCCAATCGTTAAAGACTTAAGCAAGATTATGAAATAACTAAAGAAGCTAAACATAAGAAACTGCAAACAACAATGACTTTTAATGCCAGCAATAATATACTTTGTACAGCGGGTAAAATACCTTTTATTTTAGGCATAGGTGATCATAAAGAGATTATAAATTTGATCACGAAAAATACACAGGGAACACGCGTCATTTAAAACGCCCAATTCCAACGAAAGGCTTCTTGAAGTTTGGAGACGAATTTAACTGGTATTAATGGTCAAAGTTAACTTTCTGTTCAATCGTTGATATTCTTATAAACATCTAATTGAAAATAAGTTATGAAGTTGTACTCTGAATTTCTCCTGTGTGTCCTTGAAATAATATCATCCGAAGAAATCATGATAAAAGATATAGAATAAAAATCGAAAAGAAGAAGATTAAGAAATGCTCACTTTCTCCTTGTTTATAGTTTTAACCGCAAATCTCCCTTTGGTTGATTTGCTGACAGCTTCGATAACCTTGCCAAAACTCCCCTGCCCAAGAATAATTCCGAAATCGAAAATTTCATCAATATCGTTATCATCCTCGATTCTAATATGGTTAACAGCTCGTTTTGTTGACCCGGCTCGACCTCGTGAAGTTGACCAAATGTTATCCATTATAAATCAGCAAAATTTTCATCAGAATGAAAATCTCGTCCTCTGTTTTGTCTTCATGGACTGTGAGGCAGAATGCGCCTTGTCAGGGGGTCCTGAAATATGACCATTAAATGGTTTTACCCAGTCATCTTGGCAATATAAAGCAACAATAGACACTCACGTAAATGATAGCAGTCACCTTGACGCTGGCGTTGTTAAGAATGCGTATTAAACAACAGCTGACCAGTACAAAGCTGGGAGCGAACTGAGATTGCACGCACGTAGCATGCACAAAGAACAACAAAGCAGATAAGGGTTAAGTCTGCTTCCGTGTTTCTCAAGTAAAGATGCAAACAATCGATCTGATGTTGTGGGTTTTGAAAAAAATCACCTACGTAAGTCACTTGCTAAGAAAAGAAAACAAACTTTCTATAACAAAAGGAAAACATCATTAAGACTGACCAAAATTCGATGTAAATAATGTTCTCGGTGAACATACTCAAATGTGGGATTGTTACTATCTAGACTGCAATTATAATCATATGAAGTAAAGGGGTGGACTTACCTTGGGGACATACCAGTGGCAAGGGGGCAAAACAGGCATGCACCAGTTTTCAGAATTTGAAATGCTCAGAACTAATTGAAATCAATTTTTGCTCTTTGTCTGTTGGTTAAGAATTTTGACAGAAATGTGAACTATTTCCCCCACTCAAAAATATTGGTCTCACTGAGCCCTTGCGGCTTGCTTTTGGGTAAAAATGGCACTTTGTAGCAAAGGGGTCGCCCCTTACAAAATACCAGGGTCATTTTCTACTTGTGTGGAAGAACAAGGGTCTGAGACCTGTCTTTTTCCCTTAAAAAGGTTTTATTTTGGCATGTTGAATATTACAGTAAGCCTATAATGACAGAATAGATATATAGGTCTTTATAGACATAGCTGAACAGGCAGGTAAGTTCAATATGCTGGCTTCCTGAAAGCAATACATCGTGAAATTTTCCTCAAAAGCTCAGATTATGAATCAATGAAATTATTAGATGCAAATCAGGATAATAAAATCAGGATAACAAATCTTAATGTTTTGAGTGCTCCTCAAACGTTTGGTATCAAAGTATACATCATCCAATTTTACAAATTTTGATGAAAAAAGCACCTCCGAGAGATAATCTAAGTTAGCAAACTGTTGATCATATTACTTTTTTGAAACACAGCAAAGTTTGAAATGTTAGAAAGTCCTCTTCTTTATCCACCACATTACATTTTTGTTATCACTAACATCACCTTAAATATCTACAAGACCTTGCCTTCTGAAGATGTATTAATGTGTGACCAACTTGGTGCAATTTAATGTTTTTACTGAAATGCTCAAACCAACATCACTTTTCACACAGAAAACCACAGAAAATCACTTTTTCATATTTGTATGGCTTTTAATATTGACGATTATAAAGTGAGAGATTTTATAGCAAAAATAAAGGGTAAAACAATTATCAATTACTTGCCAAGCCAAGCATTAATAACTTATTCACTACAAGACTGAATAACTCAAGGGAAAAAAGAAAAATGCCTCAGTAGGGGCATCCAGAGCTGATGAAATATATATACACAAGCAACAGTGAGGATCAATTATTATCAGTGTAATATTATTTTTGTTGTTGTTAGAATGACATTTTTTTATCTTGGGATATTATTTTTAAGATCATTCAACGCATACAACTATTTTGTTGTTAATCTGCCTTCATATGTTATCATTTTTACAGAATTATTACGCTGGTAACCCACCAATGTGCCTTACCAATTCTCTGGTTAGCAACTTTCCAAAAATTGTTGCATGGAATGTAAAGAGTAAAACTAGAATACAAATGACAGAAAAGTCTGCTTTCTTTCTTTCCTTTTTGCGTTAGGTATTAAAAAGGGGTGAAAATTCAGGAAAATATAAAGAGTCTGTCAAGGAAATCAGAACATGATTTTGGAGTTCTTATTTTGGGATTAACAGTTTTGAGATAACAGCTGGCTCAGAGTGCTATTTTCTCTTTGAGCTCACTTTATCCTTCAAATATGAAATTCTTTAATTTTATGTATCTCAATCTCTGGTAAAATCCCAAAACATTTACAAACTAAATATATCTAAGGATATAATTCTGAAAAATAATTTACACCAAATTTCACTGAGAAGTTCTATCAGGAAATTAAAAATCCATACAGGAAATAGGAACAAACTACTTCAACCAGTAACCTTCCATTAAAAATGTCGAGATTAAAAATACTTTCTTGAAATGAAATACAAAGTGACGGAATTGAGAAATCAAATTAACTACGGGCGTCTGATTTATATGCTGTATTTACATTGATACGAATAAAATTGTGCAAAGCTTTTCAAGGGCTTTCAAGAATTAAGATTTTGCTTTGTTTATTTTCAAGAAAACAAACAAATAGCTCGGATTAAGAAGCATTGACTTTCTGTTTACAGAATGATGTTATCATCATACTGCAAGTCAACATAAGAGGGAGATAAAACCGAATGCTGTGGCCACCTCCCGATAAATTTACTTCAGCAAGGTCCATTCTTTAATAAATACCATCATTCACTCAAAAAAACATTAAAATTCTTCGATCTGATATTAGTTCTTTCCATAGCCAGTTAAGGTTGATTTTCGACATTTATCTTGCCTCAAACGCGCTAATCGGACAGATGGTTCTTTCCTTGGAGCCACTTGCCGACCGACTCTTGATATAAACAAAAAATTCATTCATTTCCTATCTCCTTAGGAGAACAATATACTTCGAGAGATCCTTTACTGTTTTAGCCTGATAAACTCTCACGTTAAATTACTTCAATATTAACGACTTTTATCTAGGTTAACAAACCATTTTCGGCGGGTTCTTGCAAGCATTGTTACAAGTTTGTTGATGTCCTGGTAATAGGCCTAATGGAAAACATCAAAACATTCATGAAATCAGCATGTCATCAAACTAAAGGGCCTTTAAGACAACTTACGACTGTATCTCTAACCATGATATCTGTTCAAAGTCAAAGGTTTTGAAAGCGAAGGCCAAGCTAGCAAGAATCATCCGTCTGCATTATCCATACAAATATTTCAGGTCAAAAAGTTTGAAGGCTTTGCTGTGAATCCAACTCAACGAATTCAATTCAATGCAAACAAACACCTCGCCACAGGCGGGCCACAAAAGACCTATTACAAGACAATCATTAATAAAGCCATGATAGAAATGACATTTTCATATAGCTGTTTATATGAATAATTAATGGCTAGAATTCATAAGCAAATGGCTCATTAGCTAATAGCTATTTAGTTGCTATACGAGTGAAGGCTAAAACTTCTTTATGGAGTTATAACCTGACTTTTCGACACCAACACCGATTACTGTACAAATTACTGTCAAGATTGTACATATAGTCAATAACTCAGTGCCGTCGGAACGAAATTCATATCGAGGGGGTTTGTTTTCCTTCTCATTCAATACACTGTTATAAAGGAAACATACTACAGTTGGACAATTATTCTCCCCCCCCCCAAGCCCCCCGGTTCGGATGGGCCAGTAACTGTAGATTGTAAAGCGAAAAGGGCCTGGTTCAGGCTTTGAACGAAATGAAGGGCTTGTTGGTTCAAATGGAAGAGTAGATCTTGGTTGCGATTGCAGTCTACCAACTGTGGTTTAGAGTGTGGCACTGAAAAACTCCATCGAACCTCTTCCTCATCGGCGTTTCGCAGCTCATTTTCCCGGATAGTACCATGAAAAATGCCTTGCCATTTTCTTGCTTCTTAGATTCTTGCATTCCGTTTTCTTTAAAACGGATATCGAAAAACTTGACTTTTTCTCTCTCTACCCTACCCTCCCCCTCCCACCCTTCCTGTCTAGTGCTTTGCTATAGCCTTCAAGGTCTTCTTATGCTGTAGCACAAATGCAACGCCCTTCTATCTTCTGAAGTTTTAATTAACGTGCAAGTCAAACAACCTAGATTTAAATTTAATGCAATAAAAAAACGACTTTCTACAAGAAATGAATATTTATTGAATGATTATCAACCTAGATTTAACCCTGGGACTTAAGCAGAAAAGCATTTTACTTCGGGTTCATGAAAACCAAGCTTTCTAAAACCATATTAAACAATCACAAAAAAGGAGGCATTTAGCAGATGGAAAGAAAGAAGAAAAATTGCTCGGGTGGGAAATGGTTTCATTGTTTCGAAATACTGGGATGACCTTTCACCACAGTGAAAGAAACCGTTTTCTAAGGAATGTTTTGTTAACCCTAAATCGATATTTGCGCAAGATTTTCTTACTTTATCCAAATAAATCATAACTTGAGCTTCAATAATGTGCTGTAAATTTGTAGCATCAAAAAGAGACCGGCAAGGATAGCTATTTTGATGAGCACATTAGCCATTTGATCAGCCTTTGGTGATTAGACTCAGCAAAGTTAATGTCTATTATATCTTTTTAATATTTTATCATACCTTATTTCACACACAGTTTAAATTAAATTCTCTTTTTTAAACCGTCAAATAATATTTGAGTATGGCTATCAGAACTCGATTTGTTGGTTGAAAGCAAAAAAGAAAAAAAGAATTGTTCATCTGTAACAGGGGATTCTTATGTTTTTTAAGGAGAAACGACCCCCTCCCTCCTCCCAAGAACAATTATTGTTGCGATTTTTGTGAGCAAGAGAGGAAAAGAAACCTCATATTTTGATCAACATGGCTGAACAAACGCTTTCTAATTCTAGAAATGAAAGAACGACTACCATCTGAATATTTTTATCTCTTGATTTCCGGAAACGTGATTTCAGTCTATAGCAAAGCTGCACGTGAGCATGTTTGCACAAGATTGACTGATAGCAAATTAATATTTACATCATGAGATAGAACCTGGCAAAGAAATCGGCGAAACAAATTTGAAAGCCATTTCAGACTGTGACTTGTGACTACAATGTGGTCACTCCAACATCGATTGGAAAAAAGCAATTTTTGTTACATATGTTTACATATTCACACAAATACTTATAAACGGAGAAATTATATTAAAGCACCTTACCAAATGCAGGAAAACAGCATTTGTTTTGAACTCTTTACCAGATGACTATCAAAAAGCGAAATGAAGTTTGTTGAAGTTGAGTTTCCTTTTTCCTACCATCCAACTTTTATACTTCCTACTTCCAGATGGCTATAAACATATTCGAGCTGTACGCATGCGGCATATTCACTCTTGGAGAAAAACAGTGACCGTAATAGACCTGTCCTCGCATGCAGAATAGTAAGGTTTTGCAGTGAAATGAAGAGGAAGTGACTTCACAAGTGATTCGCATTACGTCACAACTCACACAGGCCACCAGTTCTATTTGCCTTGATTTCAAGTGTTCCAAATTTGCAATTTCTGAAACTACAATGTGAACACTTAAAGCAGTATTGCTTTTTAAAAAAAATGTGCTTGATACCCACCTGGAACAATGGAAGGTCCTTGTTTGATTTCACCCTGCTACTCTGTCTTTCATTTAAGTAGTCATAAAGGTATTTTCTTTGAAAATAACTAGTTGAACTGCTTCAGTGAGATCATTATAATGCATCAAGGATATGCAGCTCACCTTTCAATCATTCGACGGCCAATGACTTATTCCCTCCGATAATTTTATTTCTGAACAAAGATGCATCTAAAGCTTGTTGAATCTTGTCATGGACAGTTACGGTTAATCCGGTGGCGAACCAAGTTTGATAGGACGGAGCCTTTGATCAATCATTTAAACAAATCCAACCTTTAATCACCTCAAAGGATCTGAATCCCACCTTAAACCCGCCAGTCACCTGGATTCAAAAAAGCTGCTCCCTTTCGACAAACTTACACATTCCAGAAAGGAAGTTTCGAAAACTAATGATCATTTTGTGGAGTTACAAGCAGGTCGTTTTAGAACCGGACCTGACTTAATAGCACTGGTCCAATTACTGTCTCTAATGGTAACATACATGAATAGGCTGTCACAGAAGAAGTTAATCCAAATCGGAAAAATAGAATGGTCAAATAAAATCAAGTTTTTGGTCAGAAGACATCTTGAAGTTAGTCGGTGTTAGCACCGCCATCAATAATTAAGAATTTTTAACACCACGCTAATATCGTGGAGCAGCTGATTTATCTGAAAATCGCGAGAATTGGATTATCCGTGAATTACAAAGTGGTGAAACGCTTGTTTTAATGGCCGAGGGATTAATGAAATTACTTTTATTAATAATGATAATAATAATTTTTTACGCGAATAAAACTGTGATTGTCATCAGAGACCTTTCAGTGGCCAGTCTTTCATAACGAAATCCTCGGGGTCTAATTGTTTTTTGAGCCAAATAAGTACATATAGTATCTGTGACAATGATTTTGGTCATTTCTTACCAAAACTTGGCTATCTGAAAACCGCATGTCGCGAGAAAAGACCTTATAATTCATTTGTAGAAAGCAATAATAGTCAATTGAAAATAGCACGGATAAGCAGAAACATGTCATACTAAAGTAGTTTTTGCTCGACACTCCTCAGAATATAGACGTCGGATAATGCCCAAGGGTAAGCTAAAAAATTACATCTAGATGTGGATCGAAAGTAATGTGAGAATGACACGTTTGATTGGTATTTTGTTTTTGACCATTTGCTACAGCTACTCTCTCATCTAGTTGAAAAGTCCTGAAAATTCATCGCAACGTCAAACAGTTTAAGCTATATACAGCGGAACCCCGTTAATACGGCCACCAACGGGCCACCGAAAATTGGCCGTATTAAGGGGGTGGTCGTATTAACGGGGAAGTGTCAAATTTTGAAGTTAAAGGGGTAGAAATTAATAATAACATTCTAAGGAACTGTTCTCTTTAATAGACATCTGGAAGTTATAAAAATATGTTAAATAACTAGTCCATAAACAAAACGAAACGGAAGCTCTGGGTTTGTAAGTCACTGTAATGTAAGTCAATAAATAAAAAGGAATGATAAATGTAATGGCTTAGTTAACTTTAATTGAGTCACTTGCTTTGTATATTTACAGGCGCTCCAAAAGAAACACGAGTTAATTTTACTTTATCCAATGTGAAGCAATTTAAACTTTGAGATGGTTTGTTGTGTAATTTTAACATCATCTCAGCTAATATCAGCTATATTCTTCCCATGTGCTCATAAAATAACATTTAGTGAAATGAAGAGAAGATGAGTACTTTATACGACCAGCCCCCAGCTTTTTTTGAAGCTAGAAGTTGCGTGGGATGTGAGGACTTGCCATGCTGCTAAATGACGTCATTCTTGAAAATGAACTTCCAGAATAATGGCTTTTCACGATGACGTAGCATGAATCAAAGTCGAATATTGTTGTTAATGAGGAAAAAGAAATGTTATTGCAGATTTATTGCAGGGCAAACGATATATATCCTAATAAAGACCTTTTTATCAGAATATATCGGCGATTGTCAATAAACAAACAGGAAAAAACTTCCTTCTCAAATTATCGAAAAGCCTGTCTTCTTTGTTATTGCTAGATGCTAGCATGTAATAATATGCAAATGTTATTTTAAGAGAGGAGTGCTTAGAAACCGGTGTTTTACATTGTTGTGACCTCAGCAATGCTTCAATTTTCTGGCTCTGTTTTTTGTTTTGTTCCTCTGCATCGTGAAAAGACAAAGATGCTGAGTGCTGACGTAAATTTGAGGCATGTCATAAAAAATTTATCGGAATAGGGCAAATTGTACTTATGTTTAAACTGGAGAGATGCCAGGCAAAAACTAAGTTCTCGAGCAGCTCAGTGAATTCAAAAGGCCATTTACGTCAATACAGAGCAACAACAATTGCTCTGGTAACAGGTGAAACCGGCCATCTTCACGCCTCTGAAGATCATGGCCTTCACCCTCATTAATTCGCTTTATTCTATTAGTGTGTGTGTGGCGCAAGGTAACACATTTCTTTGAAGTTCGATCTTTCTTCAGGTAGGAATCCTTTCTTAGTAGCCTTCAAAATGCTTGTTTTACAGCTTTAGTATAAGTTTTTGTGTCTTTTTTGGCCTAACAAAATATAATTTATTGCATAAGCACGTACCTCATCTACAATCAGCAGTACAGCTTTAAAACTTAAAGCACACGTGGAAATCATGCTTAGAACGCCTTGAATAGTGTCCTTAGCATACGAAAATCACTTAATTGTTGCTCTCTGTGATATCTACTTCTCGTCATCAAACATTTATGCTACAAGGAATGACGGCATAAAACCTTAGCCCTTGAAGCAACTATTATCACAGACCAGACGAAGACAACCATGTCAATAAAATGACGTCATCAAAATTGTAAAGTAACATTATTGGCTCGCAGAAAAGATGGGAAAAAGTAGCTTGATACTTGGTGACTCTCAACGTTATTGCTACGCAGTGTGATTTCTTGTTTCCAGTTCATCAAATATGAGTAGATCATACTCAATTCTTTTTATTTGTTCGTAGATACTGTAAGAACTTGCGAGGATGCGATCACTGAGATGAGAAACTGGAACTAGAGTTTTTGTTGTTGTGGTTAGTGATTGAGAGGGAAGATAGAGAGAGTAAGAGTTAATTATTATAATTATTACTTAATTATTGTTAGAATTAAATAAATTAAGACATTCGTTTTTGCATGTTGCGTTGTATAATAAGGTCAATAAAGGATAACAATTAACACATGGAGACTCTAGTATATTCTTCACCTTATGAAAAAACTACATTGAATAAAGGAACTCAAAGACGAAAAGTGCTAGAAATATAGAATATATGATTCGATGAAACAGGGCCTTGAAAATATAAAACCATTTCACATCAACTTTTGAATAATCAAGGTATATGCTGTGTAATTTTTGTGTTATAATTTGTGTTCTAATCATTGCTTTGTTGGCGAGAAGCCATTTCGGACTACAAGATTTTATTCTAATAAAAAATTGAAATGCCAGAAGCTGACTTTGCCGTCTATTATGGTCATGTTTTGCCCTCTAGGCCAGTAATGACCCAACATGGGACGAACATCTGGGACTATTTCAAGCCCTTCAATATTGAAGGCAAAAATATATTGATTCTATTGCTAGAGTCTTCTGCCCTACCAGAAGCCAAAATTAGTTATTTTGTATCTAATTATATAAACTGCTCACAGTTTGCCAATGCTTAGGTCATGTTGTATGGAATGTGTAACGCGGAAACCGGGGGGCGTTGTAATATCAGGAAAAAGTTCTCAATTCTGTTATTCATTCAATACTCGTATATTGACGGTGTCTCTGTTGCTTATTGTCTGATTAATTCATTTCTTCCTTTCTTTGAATCTGTTACTTCGATAGCATGCAACTTTGGCTTATGACCCTCGCAAGCTAAACATCAAGTAAAAATACAGTAACGGGAAGTTTGGGCTGTAGGCCAATTGTGCTTCCAAACCTTTGTCGAAAGTATCGGTGACCGTTTTGCCAAACTGCGACAAAATTTGAAGATTTTTTCAACACTTAATTTCCTGTAACGCCCCCTCCCAACCCTTTATATTTATTAGGCCAGCATGTAGCAAAATTTAGGGAACTTTGGCCAAAAAGCAAACACATCAGTTTTGCATTATAATTGATAATTGGCTAGCAAAGTCATTTTGTTCAGTTACTGTTTCTGGTTTTACAGTATAAATTGCTTGCAAAGCGGTATGATAATAGAAGCACATGGACCAATTGTTTGACACAAAAAGTTTTCGATTACATCTGATTTTTCCAGTGACAATAAAATGCCGTATCCAACGAAATTACGATTATCTTGACGAAATCCAAGCATTTTACGAACAATTTCATAGAAGACGAACAATTTCATATTTTTACATGACAAATATCTTTTTCCATTTCTTATAACATATCGTTAACATTTTCATTTGAAAACTATTAAATAATCTGCTGTGTTCCCAAAAAAGCAATAAAATACACCAACCTACATCTTATTTCATAAACCAACTCATCCCCCGCGTTTTATGCTATAAGAGAACAATAGACATAGAGTTTATTCCTAACTCTATGACAATAGATCAATGTTAGCGACAAGCAACACTGGACGTCATCAATCCCCCGTGCCTTGTGCTAGTAAGTTTCGTGTTCTATATCGTAGGTTTGTTTTTCACTATAGCCTCAGCTGGAGAAGGACAGTGAAGAATTAGAGATAACCGCACCGTGGCTGGAGATTTCATGAAAAAACAACAAAAACACTCGAACGGAAACCCGGTGAATCGTATATGAATAAGGTACGCGACCTGTTGGAAAAACCATAGTTATAAAAACTCTGTACATCGGCAGGTCAATTCATGACAGAACTGAATCTGGCTTGGCAATCAATTGAGGAACAAAAGCATTTATCCACAAGACTTGAAAATTTGATGAATCTGGCAAGCTGCAGGCATCGCTATACCAACGGCATCGATTCAACTGAGTGTTTTGGCGCGAATCACTCTTCAGCACTAACGACATCGAACTGACGAGGCTTTCATCATGATTGGTAAGTTTTCAGTTTTTAGATAGCTGCTTGCATTGATGGCATAAATTGGCATATGACGTCATTTTCAGTTGTAGGTTTTGTTGACAGTGAGTCAGAAAATGAACCTTAGTTTTCGTGAGACAAAATTGACGTATGTCCTGAACAGCTCTTTTAGTCAGTTCCACTTCTCTGAGAATAAAAGCAAAAAAATATGTTGAGAATTATGTTTTTTATGTTAAAAATATCAAAGCCGAATTCAAGTATTCTCTATCTACTACATAAGTAATGACGATTCTTTGAAAGAAGCAAATAATAGACAAAAGATTTAATGGACAAACTGCAAACACATCTATTGTTCAAGATGTGGCCTTAGGCCTCTCTGGGTTTTCCCGTCTCTGGCCAATAGCCAGTTTGATGAGAACTCTTTCAAAATATATTGCTCTGGGGCCAGTTGGACTTATGATTATGGATAAGTATTTTTTAAGATAACCCTTTGATGCATTTTGTAATTAAGGTTAAGGTAGATTGCTGTTAAATTATTCTCGTTCCATGTTTTTGGGACAAAGATGCATTCGACATTTGTTTTGACACAGCAAGTCGTCAGTTTTTGACAGAAAACGAGTTTTAGGATTGTTGTATCGAAGAACGCTTGAATTCTCAATCACGATTCAGTAAAGCTAACCGAGCTTTTCTTTGCATGCCGAACTTCAACAAATAACTGGTGTCCGCATTACGTAATTTGCCCGCCCTTTCAAAGGTCAACATTCACAATTGTCTGATAAAAGAGTTGCTGGACAACCGTTGTCCCGTAACAGAAAGTTGTTGTTGTGGTAGAGCCCAAATCGCGATTCTTTTCCTTTCCTGACAATTCCTGAATTTTTTGTAGCAAAACATCTCTTCTTCAACAAAACATCGCAAAACATCGCAAAATATAAGCAAAACATCGCAAAATTTCTAACGGGCGGTGCTCGTATGGTGCCTTTCCTGCTAGAATGAATTTACCACGTCCCCATTGTGCGAGAGAGGAAATTCTTGCGAAGAGCATTGTCAGACACAAAGCAACCTTTGTATAATTGATAAATAATAATAAATAATAAAAAGCCAATTCTTATTGGAGATGAAAAGTTTATACTGAACTTTCCATGTACAAGATGATGAACGAGGCGCAGGTCAAGGGTCGCAAAATAACACCGTGATAAAATATGATATTTCCAATTCAATAAAATAGATGTCTTTCCAAATATGGACAATGGATTTGCTGACTATTTGTTATTTTGATTTGCTTTGCTGCCTACGTCATATATTGACTCTGGTTGTGTTTAGCAACAAGAACAGCTCTTCTGCTGTGAATCAACCATGACTTGTTTTTATCCATAACACTGACGACGAAGGCAATTTTCTAGCAGAAAATGTAACTGAATATAGCTAGGCATAGCATGATACGGAATAAAAAGTTGTTTTTGGGAAGGGTTGGACTCTGAGCAAGATCTTTGCAGTCACCACGCCTGTTCTTCTAGCCTGCGCGCAGACTCTACCGTTTTCAATGTGGTTCCACTGTATCTTTTTCCTACCATTCTGCTGGGTTGAATTTGAAATTCATTGTATCCCAGTAGAGCCAGGCTAGCTGGCAAGCAGTAAACAGCTCTCCTAGTAATTTCCATGTGAGCTATTTGTAGATAAATAGGAATAGGAATAAAGGAGAGTTTTATTTCTTTCACGAAAAAAAGAATTTTGATCTAAAGGCACAAATTTACAAGGATTACCTCAAAGTTATGTTGTTTATTCCGAAAATGGATCTGAAATTGTTGTATACAGCGTACTCTCGTCACTAATTTTTGAAAATTTTTCAGCGCCCCCACTACAAACTGCCCCTCCTTCAAATTTGCTCTGGATCCGCCCCTGAGCTCTTCTGGACTTTCATGCCAAAAGTGTTTCATGGCGCTAGCGAATAATCCCGACCTTTTTCATAAATTTAAACACTGCGGGAGAAAATCAGACACATGGTAGAATTTTCCACTGTACAAAAAACAATTTTTTCCGTGACAATGTTCGTTGCTGCAAGGTATCAGCCAGTGTTAAAATTCGTTATAAATCAACACATTATCATGTCTGTTGTCCTTGCTTCAACCACCCGCTGCAATGACGTCAAACTAGCAAGGTACTTATTTACCCATCTCTTGTGCTATGTTTGTCATTTTTGCGGAACAAATGCCCGACACGAACTGGATTCTGCTTCGTTCAAATGTCTCTTGCTGATGCAAGTGAAGCAGAACTTTGAATATGAAAAAGAACTCAAGTACTATGAAATTAGCGGAAGGTATCTAATTTCATTGATGTGCCATAAATGTAATGTGTGTTGTTTTATCTTTGTTTTATATCATAAATCTGTCGAATTTTAGTCTAATACTAGTTTTAATTCAAGAAAATCAGAAAAAAGGATCTAAGTTGTCGAGAGGAATGCAAACTTTTTACAGAAATGAGGTATTAAAAGAAGGTTATCCCCATTTGTGGTTTGCTTTTGCGAGTAACCAAAAAAGGGAAGATATAACTACAACTACCAAAGTGATTGACTCCTGCAACACAACAATCAAAATAAAGGTCACATGACATTGTATAACTTAAAAATTGTTTGTTTTGGATCGAAAAAAAAAACTAAAAGGTGAATTTAAAGAATACTCGTAAGATAGGTTAAACTCTGCATTTTACGTATTTTGATTAATAACTGAGATTTTGCAGCACTATTTGTGTGAATTGATATGATGGTGCCCTGCTTAACGGCCTAAATATATAAGTCGCTTTCCTCTGCTAATGAAAGACGGACCTGTGTTTACCAAGGATAACTCGCATGTATTCAGGGTCTGTCTTGTTATGCATCCGACAGCTTTGTTAACCAGTGTGTTTATGCCTAATCTCATTCTTAGTCGTCATGCAGACTAAAACCATCTGTCTGACTTTATCCACAGGTCGCGCGATTGATGACGTCATTACGGCAGCTCAGAGGGAACCCTTGGTGGAGAGCAGATATGATGCTGTTGGCCAATACTCTTTGCTAATTGACAAACAGCCCATCGTTTGTGCGGATGGTCACATGATGAAATGTTCCATGATAGAAAACTCCTATGTGCCACAACAAATGATTGGGTTAAACGATTTTCTTAGCTCTGTAAAAAGAACAATTGACGCGTACAAAACACCCGACGCTTCACCGGTGAGTTCTTGTCATTCTACCGTTTCTTTTCAGCCTCTTTTTCATTTTCATTGTTTGGCGGGAAATTTGGCTCTTCATTGTAGTGCGAGAAAAGACTTTGCAACAAAAATAGAGTCTTGATATGAATTACATGGTTTTAGGGTTGTTCGTCTCGAATTTCGATGTTGACTGATCCAGTAATCGCACAATGATCCAGTAATACGACTTTATATCTGAAACTATGTCATTTGCCATGTATATCCACCAATAAGCTCATTGCAACTTCTTATTTCCATAACAGCCTCTAAATTAATGAAGGTTGTTTTATCTCGATTTAAGCAATATATGTTTCATTAATCTTGTTCTGTGTTTGGCTGCTTTATATCTCAAATTTTTCAATTTGCAGAAAATTACAAGAAGATGCTACGAGGACAACGCTAGTCGTGGAAGGGCCACAAGCTTTGGTGATTCTTCAAACTCGCAAAGCTCAATCAGTTCTCCACCGCAGGTCAGAAGAATGAATAGCGGAACAAGATCCCGCTCCTCGTCCCTCAAATCACCGCACTCGGTCCTTCTAAAGGCCGCTACTAAACCGAGAGATCTGGACAAAAATAGCGTAGAATCTACGTCTTCGATTTCTGACGAGGAGCGCTATCTCAAAGAGAAATATACAGCACAGATAAGAGGTTTCTGCGAGGCAGATAGTGACTATGTATACATGGAGACGCTGCGAAGTGTCACAGAGACATGTGCTTTACTTGAAGCTATAATTGAGAATAAATTTCCAACTGTCATAGACATTGAAGTGAACCAAGATAGCAGTTTAACACTGTGCTATCAAGCGATAAATGACTTCAAACAAGACTTTATGATGCTTAAGTTAGATTCAGATTATTGTTTGTTTCTTGCACCGTTTTGAGTCCACTTAATTTAGTTATAAAAGTACAACATCCCATTTTGAATGGGCCTCGCACTGGCGGTGTTAGAATCTGTTCATGTCTAGCCACGTTTTATGGGGCAGGTAAATTATTTGAAATTTTCGATATAGCAGATGAATGGTAACTTATTTGACAGATTTCTTATATATTTTTAGGATTTGGATTTTATTATGTCAATTACTGAGTTGTGTAAGTGATCAAAATAAAGAGTTGAGAAAAAATAATCAAGAAAAAATTTGTGCTTCATACGAAGTAGATATTTCTTTTTCATGATTAAATTTCAAAATTGTGATATTTCATCGTTTTTGTGTCTTCTTTTTGTTTTTTTTGGTTGGTTTTCATCAGCTTTTTTCATCCTACTGGCGGCACAATAGCTTTTTAAACTCAAGATATTCGATAAAATAAGTGGAAAATGGTCACAAAGGGAACCAGATATCAAAACCATGCCGATTTATTGTTCAAGAATGATTTATTAATGTTTGGTTTTTTTAGTTTTGGATTTTTGATCTGAATTTTGATTTTGACTGGCTTAACACCTTTAAATTAAATTTGGTCATTACCAAAGGCCTATGTCAGACTGCAAACGATTAAATGACGTATTTACTGAGCAATATTAATTACCATTGAAGGTGAAGATGAATTAAAGTAGAAGATTTATGGTGATTTCCCAAGGTCATTTTTTGTAGTTATAAACCAGTTTAACTATGTGCGTGGGAAGTAGGTTTCTTAACAACGAAATTCACGACCACAGCGCCCCTCCCTTTGTGATATTAGACAGGTTGCTTCTAATCAATCAGTGATGATACTGTTTCAGATAAAGTAGACCAATTGCCTTCGAAATTGGTGTAGAAACCTGTACCTTGGGAAGGATAGAATGACTGGACGGGCACAATTGCTTGTGAACAATAGGAACAGAGGGGATTCTTAATTGAAAACAAAGGATTTCTATAGATTTTAGAGAGGCTTGAGCACCCCTACCTCTTCTCTCAAGCCCTGACAAAACAGATGATCTACAAATAAATCCCTGGCATTGCCACAATGTCAATAAACAACTCTAATCTATAATTGGATGAAAATTCTTCCTAGAACTGGCATCAAATCTTCCGCTGGTAAATATTTTCAATGTACTATTATCATGTACTTGGGTCGTCTTGACCTATAATTTCCAGACATCTGGTTTATGGCTTGATAAAAAATAGGATTATCGATCAAATATCCACAGAAATAACTTGATTACTTCTCCAAGAATAAATTTCAAATATATTAGAAATAATCGTATTTCTGGAACACTAACTAATTATTCAAAACTATATACAAAAGGATACAAGGCTGTCCTTTTTAACAATTCAAGTGTACGATTTTAACCGAGGGGCAATTCACTCTTGCAAAAAGCGTACGAGATTTTCCCAAAAACAAAAGGATTTCTAGGGATTTTCAGATAAAACAATAGGATTTCCACTAAAGGTGTACAAGATTTTCTTGGAGTGAATTGCCCCTCGATCATAACTTTAAACGCAAAATCCCCATATCTATATTTACAATTTGTGAGGGAATTGTTGGCAGATTTTTCTCGGAGAAGCAGCAACGGAAATGTCAAGGGAGCCTGGTGTTTCAGGGTTCCCGGAGACGGTAGCCTCTTCACTTTGGCAATGTAAGAATCTGTAAGAAACTGTAACTTCATTCAGATGCAACCGATTGAAAAAACGCTATTTTTAGATATTTTGCGCTTAGCTAGACAATTTGTCTCTTTTTAAACGTTTCCCTTTCGGATTGAAATTAAACTCTTGCTCCTACTGCAAGGTCATAATCCCGTTTCTTGAAAAAATCTAAGAAATTTTAAACAAATATGATGGATTAGTTAACTGTTTGTTAACCCATCTACGGGCTAAATATCAAGTTAGACGTATTTATTACAGAGCATTGCATTCAATGCATTATAAACTTTAACCTCTCATGCAAAATAAAGATGATTATACCGAAAGTCACTCAGAAAGTTCAAAATGGCGCCATGAACATGCAATAATTGTCGTTTACTTTCAGCATCATAAACTCCTGTCTGAATTTCTCCAAAAAATGATAAGACACCGTTATTGTTTCACTGCAGTTCACTTTTAACTGAATCAAAGTCGGTGATTTGCTCTCTGCAAGGACGCAAAGCAAAGCTGAAATTTCACTTGTTGTTTTTAACGTCTCCAAGGCAACGAAGTCTTGTCCGTTTTCTTTAACCCAAGAAAGTTGCTCTCCAAACTTTTGTTTCAATTTTTCTTCAGTTCCCTCTATGCTTATTACCTCGGACATGCAGCATTCTTGCGAGGGATCTTGTTTGTCAGTGCATTTCAGAAGTATCGAATGTGGCATCGTCTTCAAAGTTGGAGATGAGGCATTCCTGGTTAAAGACGAGGATGACCAAGATCGGTCGCGCCATTTTCTCGGTGTTTGCGGAGATGAATCTGAAGAGGAGCGATTTTTAAATAATGACATCATGTTGCTGTTGTGGTCACAAGTATTCTGTCGTCTATCATTCTTGTTGTGGTTGTTTGAAGAGGCCTAAAAAATCAAAGTCTTATATATACCGGAGAAGGTGTTGCAACCATTTGGCAGCAGAAATCTTGTTAGAAAGAGAATACCCTTAAAATGTCATGTGAAAATGAAAAATGATCATGCATATAGCTCCATACACCTTGAACGGTTTATGTCATTGTGATTATAAGAAAAATTTGTGGTCTAAAGTTCAGGCATTGAATTTAACCGAAATATTCCTAGGCCCTTACGGAAAAATTAATGTTTTAAATCTTTGAGCTTTCGATCAACTGTCTCTCTTTGCAAGATCCAAGCTAGCATTGACGTAATCAGAGGCCAGGCAGCTGACACAAGAGGCGCTATTTTGAAGTATAGCTTGCAATCGTAGCCACCTTGATTGACAAATGAACGCATAATAATGTTTTCAAAGAAGTAACACGTCACTATCTAACTGCCTGTGGTTATTACGTATTACCATGTATTTTGAACAATTGTACTGGTTTTTGGCACAGGACTTGGGGGTTATTTGCCAAATAGAAACCATTGTTTGCTGTTTACTTCACTTTTCACAAGCCTGCAATTCATTGTACATCTAGGACTTCTATTGTTTTCTGGTCACGGAAAGAGGTCTTTACTCAGCAGCCGAATTGATTTGACCACGCCCATTTTCTGGCAACGAGCAGCAAGTTGGTCGCGCCCATCTTTCCCATTGCGAAAAACCATCTTGTTGAAAGAATTTAAAACCGATAGTTGTAACACTAAAACACGGAGAAACCACCCTTTCTCTTAGTGCTGCTTCGCAGTCTTCAAGTGTTCAAAAAGTTTCAAATAACATAATCTTCAAAGCAGCTTATTACATAAGGATCTTTATGGAAAACCAGATAAAATCTAAAACATTCCAACAAGGACCGAGATATCGGGGAGGGGGGCGGGGGCCTTGGTCTCCCAAAGAACTTAAGTTGTATAAGTAAAGTACTTTCGTTTTGGGAAATATGGCTGTTGTTCCATTTATTTATAAGGGCTGCCCCCCCCCAAACAAAAAAATGTATCTCGATCTTTGCATTCAAACATATAATTGTCAATTACTTTATGCATATTTTCTGAAAAGAGCAGTGCCTGCCGCCGATGCTTGTCTGCTGATAAGAGGGTCAAGAGAACGAGTGATAATGGCTGGGGACTGTAAATATGCATCTGCGAAGGAGAAAACAGAGCTCGTATTTTTCACAGTTACGGTAAATTTGAAAAGCGTTTTGAGCAGGTGAGGTGACCAACCAAGTTCATCAAAGTATCGCTGGGTCCATCAAATGATTTTGTAATATGAGCATGAAAAGAAATGCCTGACCAATCCTACCTTTTTGTGCAGTACCATGTTTCAATCCAGCATACAAATTGAAGACCTTTATTTACATCCGTCAATGAATGACATATCGCGTGTAGGACATGTATCATTACTAATAACACCTTTGTAGCTGGTTCTTTTTTCAAAATAGCGAAAACGTCTTCAGCACATGCTAAATCGCGTTGTTCTGCTCGCCTGTTTTCTGAATTCATGACACTTCTACATGCAATTTATCATTTAGTGTCTTAGAATAAAGGTCTCAAGAAAACGTTACAGAATACCAGGGGTTTGCAAGCCTGAATTTTCTGATACATTCGTGAATTTGGAGGGCACATGCCCCCAGGCCCCCTATAACTACAGCCACTGGCAGCATTGTCTTTACATAATTAAGATACTCCTAATTTCTTCGAGAGTCACTCATTGTCAAACCTTTTCCCATTTCTTCGACCTATTTTTATTTTGTTCTTACTCCGTCCTATTTCCAGTTAACTTTTTTTCAATTTTTCCATTTTTAATCGGTGCTTGCTAATCCATGTCACTCCATTCTTTGCAACTCTGAAGCTCAAAATGTAAAAATCATTTTCATGATATAAAATTTCTGAAAATAATCTGATGCTACTCTGTTGTTGAAAACAGCAGCATAATTTAAAGATAAATAGGAATATGAGAAGGTCACTTACTGAGTAAGATCGCTTTCTTTCCGATATGTCTTTTATCTTTCTCTGTAGCAACTGAACGAGCTCGTTCAAATGAACAATTTCCGTGGGTATATATGAACCGCCATTGACAGAACATCGAAAGAGCAAACCATCTGCAGCAACGATAGGCATTTCTTCTAGGCAGCAAATATTGCAACTGCAGACGAGGCCAAGATGCCTGGCCATTCCAGTCTCTTGATCCTAGGAGGGTCACATAAGAAGTTAGACTTCACAAGCTAACCAGCGAGATAGCAAATGTTGAATTATACAAGATAATATATAGGTGAATTGAACTGAATTGCACTTTTCTTACAGGTGCAACAGTTCTCAGGGGTTTTGGCGGTGAACAAGACAAAGCTCTTCATGATTGTGGCGTCCCCCTCTTCTTGCAGTCAAAGAGCATGCGTAGTAAACTCGATCCTTGCTACGCATGCTCTTTGAAATCAATGACTCACACTTCCAAACACCCATTTGTACGTCTCTCCAACCTGTTGGAAAGACCTAAGTGTCGTATGACGTAAAAAAGAGATACGCCTACGGGTTACCCATTGTATACAACATGTGAACAAACAAACTTTTGGCATCAGTAAAATTTAGAGGATGAGGTAATGTTTAGATCCACGACACCACGGGCGTTGTCCTTTCTCGATAGAAAAACGGCAAGAAGAGAGGCAGCTTACTTATGCCTTATGTGTGCTCTTTAACAGAGATACCCATTTTCGCTCCTACCTAAACATTGACCCCTCATGTAAGGTGAACCAAAGAATATGCTGCATTTTATAAAAGAGCTATAGAATAAAAGAACTTTGTACAACGACGAACTCTGCATTTTTTAAAAATGATTTCCTTACAAGCTCTTTAGCCCAACAAACACTACGGTGATAAGTCAACGAGACACTACGGTTTCAATAACAAAGCCAAAAAATCATCAGGATGAATCAAACCAAGAAAGTTTGAAGACAAACTTTTCCAAATGAGGAGAATTCCATGCAAAATAACTGTCACGAAGAAGGAACGAGATATATGTATTGGTGGGCCAAAATATTAACAGGACACTAATATGATTCAAAAAGAGAAAACCAACCATCTTTTTGCTCTCAAACGTATTTTAGAATTCATATTAAAAGTGAGAATTTTAGAAAGGGGAAAACAGATCTGGTGTTTGGTAAAAAAGTATGGATATAATTAATAACACGCACATAACTTTTTAGCAACTTTCTTAAAAAGCCATAAGAAAAAACCTAGGGATAAGTAAGAAGTGAACCCCCTAACTCTGTGTACCCCTCCACCTATTCCCTTTTGTCATAAGGGATTTAAATTAGAGCTCTACTGAAAAATTAGCACTGAGGAAGGAGGGGTTTGGCTAAATTTTGGGTATGAGTCTGCCGCAAGCATATTCACCGCTGGCTTGACTGAATTTTACGAAAATGGTACCCTTGGCTTGGCTGAATTTCTACAAAAAAGTTTTCATTTTACTAGATTATTGTCAACAAAATAGGTTGTTGGGATGAAATTCCTACCCTTGGCTAGAAAAGAAGTTCACAAAATTATAACCTTGCTCACGGCAAAGCCCCACGTACATTTACCATGAAAAAACCTTCCCCACACCCACGTTAGAATTCGGAATTTCCATCATGCCAGACTCAAAGCAGAACGATTTTTAGACCAAAAAATGCCAACATCCATTCTTCGAAGGGGACGCTTAAGATTCGAAATCAAGATATTTAATATACGCATGAAAAGGGTTCATAAAAATTGAATTTGATCTAAAAAATTACCGAAAAGGTCCTTCAGAGTAAAGGACCTCGACTGCTAAAAGCACCTTTCGAGATTTTTTCTTTAAAATGAGAAAATAAAATAATTCTAAAAACGCTAGATTTAAGACCTGTCTATGGTCGTCTCGTAAATAGACCTGTATTGACAAAATTTCATGTTCGCCTTTCAATTTTCGCATCTTTTATGCATATTATTTTGCATTTTATGAATATTTATTTTCGCAAAATACTCAGAAAAACGGTATTTGTTTTTTAATGTCAGTTATATTTTTAGTTTGCTTAGTTTCAAGGATAACATAATTGAATGTGAAATTAATTCAAGATAAATGCATCATATATTATAATAAAAATGTTTATACGAGAAGAGGAAATGTTATGGAATGGCACAAAACGATACCAGGGGCCCCGAACTGATTCATTTTAGTACTGTTTGGCAATATGCATGAAATCCTATTAACAGAATAACTAAGTTCACAAAATTTCATTAACAGATCAATAATGCATTCGGATACAAGGAATCAAAACATTCATTTCAAAACATGTTGATGTATAAACAAAACAGTTGTCTGTTCGCAGAATGGCATAGCTTATGTATCAAAGTCTTGAAAAGAACAATTTTTGACCGGGCAATTAAATCAGTCACTTCAGAAACACTATACGCCATTTTATAAGAACCCAACAACTCTTGCTGAGACATCATGTTCCAATATTTTGAATAATTTGAGGCACGGGTGTTGTTAATGTTGCTCTTATCTCTATAAGACCACTTGAGACCACTAAATGACAGGTTGTATGACATAAGTAACACGGCTCATAGCAGGTATAAACTTCTCTGCTTCTTTAACAGGAGAGAAAATGTTTAAGAACATCACAGTGCTTTCTTCTAATTTCAATCTGAGACAGGACTCGCTCGTACATTGTTTTTACTTTTTCCGAAAATCAAGCCTCAGTGTTCGCACTTAGTGTGTTCATATAAATAAGTATGTATATAAAAAGACGAGAGGGGGGACAATAATAGTCAAAAAGAATATATGAATGGCTACATACGAGAGGTTTTGAACAGTACAGTACTTGATGAAATAGAATTATAAGTATTAAACTGCCGTAAAATCGGCAGTGCCTATCATAAAAGCGCAAACTCACCAACGAATAGTTTGCAGATTTCACAGCCTCGATATCTCCTTCTCACTGTTTATTCTTGGTTTCAAACCCTTATGCACACGAAAAAGAAACTTGACTGGAACACTGCTATCAATCATTTTGTCATGACCAGAAATTTATCTTATCACAAGAAGATCTGAATCCATCCTTGGAGATTTCCAAACCGAACAATGTGTTGCGTTAAACAGCTAACGAGCAACCCGCAAAGTGCATTACGATTTAACAGCAAACCGTAGAAATAAATCGCCCACAGCCAGGAAACATAAAATCGCTAATAGTTATACAACGACAAGGGACAAGTGTAAATCAGAAACCGGGGAAGAAATTGGTGGGAAACTCTGTGAAAGGGATAGGGGCATAAGCCAGAGGAGCAGAGGTTTAAGAAGATGTTTGGGAGTGCATGTAAAACAGGGGTGTCGGTCAAACCCACTCAATTTTCGGCAGAATCAAACGATGAACAGCCCTTTGAATCTTCTCGTCACTGCGCTTTTTCTGCCCTGAAAATTTTAAGAGCAAATATAAAAAATGGGTCTGGAAATTCCAGACAATGATTTTGCACCTGCAAAATTGTCGGGCCTTTTCCGCGGCGCAGCTGGTGATCGCACGAGACAACATTAGCCAAATGATTAGATTTGAGCATTCGATAGCTATCTTTCAGTGAAAGATGTCTGAAAGTTGCATTGAAAATACATCAAATTTGCGCCTTAGTGGAAGAAACACTATGTTCCCTTATTAAAAGGGAAAGCTTGTAGCTAATTTTAAACAGGATAGGCTAATTGGATATGAAGGTAAAAGGTATCTTGAGAAAAGTGCACTTAAACTTAGCGTGCGCGCAGGCCTAGTATTCTTTCTTCTTTCTTCTACTCAAACTTGGATAAGGAACAAAGTATCGCAAAGAAGAGTGTTAATATGCTAATTAACATGGGAATCGGAAATGGTTTAACAAAAATAAGTAATCTTTTAATATCCATTGTTCAGAAGGTCTTGGCGGATGTGCCTTTGAAAGTTGGAAATTCTACCTAAACGGTTTAATTGGAAAAATTAAAAGCCTTTGTAGAAAGGTCTCTCTTTGGGGCATAAGCAGGCTGCTCAACACACATGCGTCGGATTTCCGCTTCAATGGCATTAACGGAATGGGGTGCACGGGGTATGGATGGTGATGCACACTCTTTACTTTGAACTGGGCTGCTTGATTAATTAGAAGAGGGGAGAGAAAAAGTAGGAACTTCTATGAAGGACCCTAAAAAGCACGCCATTAGTATGCAGCACCTTTTTTGGCAAGAACAGGGGGGAGTTGCATTGTTGTTCCAATGTCGCAGGCCTTCTTTATTTACGCAAAGCACAACTATTTATTTACGCAACTAGGTGTTGGCCGGTGTCTTTGCAGCTTGAGCTTAATAAACGGACTCGTCACATTGACGCAGCTTCATTGAATATGCTGACGACATCGCCAATTATCTCGATCCTAGGCCCTTTCGAGTTTATTAACAACAAACTCGTGTCCTACAAATTTTGCTGGGAATAAAACTATTTACAATGAATTTCGTTACACCAGCGACTAAAAATTATTTGACTTTCTCTCAAACGTAATCATAAAACAAACAGACTTTTCAAAAGGCAAAGATTTGAAGACGAATTATTTTTGATTTCCGATATTTGAAAAGGGTCAAATCGGTTCATCATTGCGAGACACAAATGTTCCTTTGATCAAAACTACTTTCAACTTGCAAATAAGCCTCTCTCGGCGCTGCTTTAGCGGTTATTGTCAATGAAAAGTTAGGCAAAATTTATGTTTGTTTAGCTGCAAATTAAAACGCAGTTGAAACACTGCGAATCTAAAAGTCTCAATTATTTTCAACGACCATTGGCAAAAATCTTTTTGGCAATTTGGAACTTCTAGAACCCTTGTTAGAAATTTGCATATTTACAAAAATGTAAAAAAGTTTCAACCTATTAACGTCTGGCATTTTCGTGAATGATAAATCGACAGAACTTAAACTAGAGAGCATGTTTGACAAATTCATGAACCTGCTAAATGAACAAGTAGAAAAACAATTGTTAGCATCAAAAGAAGATCTTACAGCTTGCGTTTTCTCCGGCGTTTTCTTTCCGCTGCTTTTTCCAAAACTTTTGACCGTATTCCAGTTAAAGTTCTTCATTTTCCCAAGCTTTAGTTTACCGAGTCCTAAGATGAGAGCTCGACACTTCGCCGTAAGGAGTTCATGATTCTGAAGCGAACACAAAGGTGCTTTCCTTTGTGTTTTTCCTGACAGCTTTGATGAAGATGTCTCACCCTCGCATTGTTATGTAAACATGGTTACAAGCAATGGACTGGCAGATGAGAACAAAGTATATCTATTCTGTTCGAGTCCTTTTATTCATCAAAATTAGAAATAACGAAATTATTGATTACAGCCGCAGGATGATTACTAGCGGTAGCGACACACCTCTGGCGGTGATGCCGATGAGGGCAAGATGGCGGCGGCAAATGTAGCCAGCGTTAGAGACCATAACGGCGGAGAAGGCCAGGGGCGTAACTTGGCCAATAGTTTTGGGGGGGTGAAAAGGGTTTCTGCCCTGCAAAACTGAGTGGTGCCCTGCAGACCTCGTAGCAACGGTTTGTCTATAGGTTACTAGTGAAAACTTTACCAGTGTACACTGGTCTTTACCAAGGACAAACTTCTAAGCAAAAAAACAAACTTGAAACTTCATTGCCTATGAAATTTCTATTTCTCTACGCGAGCGTAAATTGTTTTTTATATTCACTTCATTTATTGTTGGTTTGCAAAATTAAGCTAATAAACAGCTAATTGAGGGGGGGGGGGTGGGGGAAGTGGGTACATGATGTAGACAGCGCAACGAAATTTAACCCAGTGGGGCTAAGAGTCGAGTTTAGTGAGGTAGGAGGACCCACCATGGTTGGGTCCGACGTGAAGAAATTTTTTGAAATTATACCTTGTAAAAAGGGCTAAAAAGCATCTTTCAGACAAAAATTTAGCAAAATACTATTGTGCTGAAAGAATTGATTGTTTATTGAAAATATTATTGTTAATTGGGAAACAACGGGAGGGGGATGTCATGCTAAAACTCTAGTGTTAGACGTTGGGGAAGGAAAGAAACGGCAACCGTTCGTTTCAGATTGCACGTAGTTGTGAATGACAGAGGGTGATGTTGTTTTGATTGGGAGAATTTTTTTTCCTGAACAGAAATGTGCAGTTTCTTGTATCAAGAAGGCCATATTTACACATCCAAAATTAAAACATTGCAATGATGCAGAAAATGATTTACTGAATTAATGCAAATAAAAGAAAAATAATAAAAATATACGTGAAAAGTTAGCAATTAGATGAAACAAAATCGGTATCTTAACGATTTATTATGTTTTTAAGTTCATGCACTGTTAAAAGATAATAGAAAAAATGATAAAAAATCCCTATCTTGACCAAAGAGAGAAGCTCTCACTCTCATAATTTTTTAATTTTAATTTTTGCGGCTCTGGTACCCAGGGTACCATTGGCTATGACTTTCGGTAAGAAATGCTTTCGCTTTGCAAATAACGGAGCTTTTCCTTACATACCTGTTCCGTTCTCTAAAATGCAATGTCAGGAAGGGAGGTTCATAACAAATACGATATTTCCATTTCAAAATTCCTAAACGGCTCTTTACGAACTTCAGAGGTGGCATTTCTGCGTGGCAATAAAGCTTTTCTTGGCGCCCTGCGAAATCTTCGATTGCCCTGCGAAATCGACAATTTTTTGGATTGGGGGGGGGGTGTCACACCCCCCCACACCCCCCCGGTAGTTTCGCCCCTGGAGAAGTCAAATAGTGCCTTCGAATAAATTCAAAGTTTCTGTTTATTTTTGTTCATTTGATACTTACAACTTTTATAAGGTCTCCCAGTAAGAAATTTCGAATTATTTTAAGGTTTTTGAATGACCATTGTGAGCCACCAATGGTAGGAGAAGATTTTTTGGTCCGTTGAGGACAATTATTCTCTGATTAAGACAAAAGAAAATAAAGTTGTTATGAGCAAATCATTTCATGGCATTTCATAAAAATTTTGAAAGTATGTCAAAAATTGGACAAATTTGAAAGCATATCCAATTAACACGCTCGTCACAATAATCATCGGCGATTTAAAAGAAACCTATTAAAAACAATAGAAATAAAACAAAACAGTAGTTGAAGAAAAATTAACAAAGAGAATACGATAGAAAACGTGGCAATATAAACCAGTCAAACTTATAATAAAGGATGGGAATAAAAATATAGAGCACAATAGAGAAAACAATTAACAAAAATGGCAAATTTACATTGAAATCATAAACAAACCAAACGGAAATGACAATGAAAGCAATAAATTAATCATTAATTACAAATGGGCTCCTCCCAATGGCATCACCTTCACATATATTCAACCCGCGACTATAGTGATGAAAACAATGAAGGCAAATCAAGCATATGATAAAATAATTTCCTCACCAGAACATTTTTCATCGGTATGCATCTTGCTTTGACGTTGCCATTAAGCACCGCAAAACTTCCTTCTTCGCTACTGCTCGAATTTTTCTTTACCATTTTACAAACTTCACCCATCTGTACCAAAGCCCATATGTTTCTTCCAGTGTATATGAGTCACAAACGCCCATATGTCTCTTCCAGTGTATACCAGCTATTGAACAAGTATTAACGCTGAGTTCTAACAGCTTCATTCCGTACACAGTTTTATAATGGTATCGACAAGGATGTTACGTGACATCTCTTAAGTGAAGGAAACGCAGCACTGAGCGAATAACAACCTCATGGTTGAGAAATCTCTCGCATTCTCTTTACCTTACTGACCTCGGTCAAACTGAAACAACAGGGATAAAAGGCATTGCATGCTGTTAGGACATCGTAATGGAAAAGGAGGACTGCCCATCGCATTTCAAGTCATTCACCACAATGAGGGCACCGACTGTTTTCTTATTCATTTAAATTGTAATAGATCTCAATGAACTTTATTGTTTAAATCAAGTCCTGTTGCGTTGTGAATTAATTTTCCCCACTGCTATTGAGCTGAGAAATCATCTGATTCTTCAATCAACTTTCTTCTAATCCATTCGTACAACTGCGACCTTTTCTAAGTCAATTTCGGCAAATTCTATATACAACAGGCCCTGCATTCGGAATATAATTGCAATCATCTTGACAACAATGGTTTATTCGCCAGACCTCCTGCATTACCTGTGCTACAATCTGTTTTCATACCATTAGGAAGTTTTGTTACGATCTCTTTGAATCGAGCTTGAAAAAGAAAAATTTGTAGCCTTTGCTCGTATTTTGCTGTTCACGGGCTTAAAGTTGTAATGATGATAACTTTAATAGATCTGGCTGCGTGATTTTGTAAAAAACCAACACTGCTCGAAGAAATAAATCATGTAGAAACGTATCTTAGTACAGGACCTAATTATTATTGTCTAGCGCTCAATAACAGAAAAATGACGGCCTAAGTACTTTACACAACGCCTTAGCTAAGATAAGAATTCACCAGATATCTCTTTTTATATTAAAGAAATTTGACGGAACAGATTTATCTGATTATAGCACATTGACACCTCAAAACACAGCGGACATTCGTGTGGATATGGTTGGATGTAGGGAGATGTCCGTTGTTCGGCCACTTGTATACTACATTGACCTCTGGATTCAGGAAAGACGTGCTAAACAGAACATTAATATTTGTCCGTGCTTTTGGAGATATAAACTTTGGGAGTTGTCCGAGGGTGGAGGTTTTTTACTGCATTGGTCAGGCTAAATCTGCATGCACTCTTAGCCTCTTAGCAGTTGGGCCCCTTCTACCCTGGCTACAAGAGCCTCAGAGAGTCAACGGGATTGAGATAAGTTGATTAGAATCTCAACCTTTGCTCGCAGAAATCAAGCAAAACATATACTGCACCAGAGCGGTTTTAAAGATGCAACGTCAGCATTACGGAGCGACATCCAAACCAAGATTTCAGACAATGAAATGTCGGGTTTTCAGACGATGTTTCCGCAGTTTTCCGGTTAATTTCCTTTTAATTTCTTTCATTACTCAATAAATCAAAATTTCCACATGATATATAACGAGTTTTAAAAATAATGGGCAGTATTTGGTCAAATGATATTGCTTACTTATAGAAAAACTGCAATCGGGTGGTACTTTGTTGTGGCATGCCTTGAAAATAATGAGTAAAGCAAGCTCTATTTTGCAGATGAGATGTAATTTACTTCTGATATTGTAGATCACTCCAGCCGCTGCCTTTGATAAAGCCTATTATGAAAATTATATAGGTGAAATAGGAATTATTGAAGTGTTTAGAAATCGCAAAAGGACCGCCCGTAGTTACAAATCGAATCGGTTTGATAATCTCTTACGGCTGACTTTGTGAGTAGCCATGTGCAGATAGGGTTGTACAAGCCAGCCTTTACCACGACTTTTGAAGCAAAGCTGTATTGCGATGGGATCCGCAACCTGACAGCCCATGCAGGTCTCCTTCCAAAAGGGTCCCGTGGATGATTTTATGATTTCATGCTAGACCATAGCGAGGTGACGATAACACGAATTCATCAGTCGAACATTATCAAACATTATCAATCGAACGGTGTATCAGCTTTTATAGAGGTTTAATCTCAGAGAAGAGTAGCAGAAATAATTGCTTCTTCCTCTGTATGCATTGAGGTAATTTTGCAAAATTAACAATGAATTTAAAAGCGGTAGATGTGGACATAAAATAGAGATAATTTCTACATTGTGAAGTAGAATTTGTTGGTTCGATATAAATGTGCTAGGAGCACATAAAGTGCATAGTATTCAGAACGTCGAAAAGCCATGACATAAAAAAGGGCTGAAGCTAAGAAAGAATGACTTTTGGTGAAAATGAAAACCGCAATTATTCAGACAGAAGAAGGTCGCCTCACCCTTGGATTTCATTGGTAACATTTTCTCTAGGCAAGCAGCACTAATTGGGCCCCCTCAACAGTTATGTGCTTGCGTTTCTGGCTCGTCTCCTTAAATCCACATCTAGATATATATATTCTTTAACATAGAATTTTCGATGGTTAATCTGACGTTTTACACTCCGCAGAGTGTAAGACACGAAGCTTAAGAAGTGTCTTAAAATGTTTTTTTTCAAAGCAATCTTGTTGTAAAATTTCGTGCCTTTCTCATTTCCTGATTAAGTGACCTAAACGTAGTCACCGGGCTAACTGTTCTTTTTTTTTCTTGCCATCTACGGATATTGATGGCTGCGTAGCGGAAACTGCGCTGGCAACTAGGTTTTATCCAGTCTCTTACCGCACAGGAAAAATCCCCAAGGATAAAGTTGAGCCTCGTTGCACTTAGTGATTATTCTTTCTGCGAATGACCTTACAAAACATTCAGGCTATGGTGAACCTTTAGATGCAGAATGATGTGAACAGCTCTAACGTCTAATTGCAGTTAAATGTAGAAATTAGGAAATATAGTTGCCAAGACTCAGAATGGGCGTTTATGGACATTGAAGCTAAATATAAACCGTTTTAGGGAATATGACCCACGTTAGAGGTGGATAAGTAGCCTGTTATTAAATTTCTTCCCTTAACCACTTCAAGACTACAAAGTGTGAGAATAGTACAATCAAACTCAATTTTCATTGTTTTTTTTCTAATGAAAACTTGAATAAAAGGTATGCATCATGTAAATAGGCAAATGGTTACAAAGAAATTAAATTTTAACAAATAATTGATTAAGTCTTTCCTTAATTCGCTGGGTTCTTTCTCTTCAAACACAGTGGTCCAACATTGTCACCAGTCAATACATTGTGAGCATTATGACTTCCATCACACAATGGGAACTGCAAAAGACGAAATTAAGCTTTAATATCTGCATATAGAATGATTATCAAAGAAAAAAGAATGGGTGCATGAATCAAAAGATTAATGGGATTCTCCCACATTGGGCCTTCAGGGGTGCAAAGGCTAAATAGGCGAAACATCATGATTTTGGTATTTATTTTCCCCTACTGTCATGCAAACTAGCTGCATTTGTCATGAGGCTTTGCTTCAAATCATTTGGAAAAACCATCCAATTTTGGATGTATGGAATGTAAAGGGATCTGGCAAATGATAAAATATTAGGAATTTCTAGTCTGAAAATGGTTAATTTTCGAAAATGCCAGGATACACTAAACTTGAAAATGAGCTTCAATCACAGAACCTTCCCCTCTATCATATCAACGCTGACTAAATTGTGGCACTAAGGGAGTGGACACTGCTCCAAAAATCATCAAGGCTACAGAAAATTTCATGCCATAAATCCTACTTTTCATGAGATAGGGTCACAGTCTTGGCAGCGGAATGAAAGAAGGCACTATACCAGAAAAAAATCATTTTAGGTATAGTCCCAAAATGCTGGTACCATTAAACTATTTCGAGGGAAGCCAAAAATATTATTCATTTCAAGACACATTCCCTGCTGGTTCAACAGAACCATAACAAGAATTGTTTATTGGGTCGAATAAATTTGCAAGCTAATTCAAAAATTGGAAGAAGAACTCTAATTGATTGAAACTTCTGGATGGCAACCTAAGAATAATGAGCAGTATATTACTAAATTTGAAAAACCATTTCCAATGGAATATGTATTTATGGCAACAGATAAATTGGTCTCAAAAGTGCATTAAACCAAATAACCAAGAAATCTACAAGGGCTTGAAAGAAAGCAGAGAAATACTTTAATGTTTTACTGATACCAACTAAAGTTTCTGTCTAGAAAAATGTGATTCCAAGTTGCTTCTCCGAGTTGCATGTTAACAATTACTTGTTTTAGTTCTTGTGTGCCGTGACATCCTAATGAACTTAAGCAGTCAAACTCTTTTTCCAGACAATTTGTAGAATTGACCATAAAAAAGGTAAGTGCACTAGTATGAATAGTAGTTCCAACAAACAGTATCAATATGTTTTTAGAGACCAAAACTTGTAGCTAAAGCTTGTTGCATGGTTTGTCACTTTTAGCAAATATCTGTATTTTGTCTTTAAGCAAGGCCAAAACTTGAGCTATGCAAGAAGCTGTTCACTATTATGTAATACTAGTTTAATAATCAATTTCGACATAGCTTGAAGTGTCATTCTATCTCTCTTAAACTTTATGCTATAACTGTCTTTTTGTTTTGATATGCAGTAATTGATTCTTGCAAGTTGTTTAGAATAATATGAGGGTGTTTTGCTTGAAGTGGAATTTAATGTTGTTTTTAGCACTTAGCCTCGTCCCTCGTCAGTAGTCTTTGATCAACAAATCGTCCAGCTTATCACATTAAATGGTCTAATATCGTAACGATTTCTCACTTTTTTAGATCTCCAACAACGACAGTAGGAGACCTTATCTGGCAAATCTTCGATATCAAAACAGTCTACAACTTTGGCTGTGTCCTTTTTAACCGATTTGTTGATGGTGTTGGGATTCCCTTTGCTTACCACCTTACGGAAAACCGAAGTCAGGACCAGATAAGCCACAACTCCACCAGTGATTGCAACCACAGTTGGCACAACTGTGTCTGCCACTGATGCACCATTTAAAGACGAAAATACAGTCATTTTGGTTTTAACCTTGCCTTCTATTACAGCAGCTTGCAGAATGAGATCCAAACAACACCAGCACACGAGCACTGCAAGGTACTCCTGCGCACTGGCCTCCATGCAGCCTCGTCATTGCCCAGGAATCTTTACGCGAAAATGGGGACTTCACCAATTTCAAAAAGGGGGCAGGATTGCATACCTACACCCTTTCTTTATAAGAACAAGCTTTACAAAAACACCAAGGCTTGATTTTCCGGAAAAAGAACAATGTAAAATCTGTCGAGCTTTAAATGAAATGTTAGAAGAAAAACTAACTTGTTCTTGAAACTTGAACATTTTCTCTCGTGGCAAGAAATAGGGGCAGATTTTATCAGCCAAGATCTTCTAGCCTCGAGAAAATTTATCTGGTTCTTATAGAAAATTAGGAAATGAATTTTCTACAAAACGAGTAGATTCATTCTAGCCTGGAAAATTGTTTTCAATTACATATTTATTTCAAGTGCTATCTCATTCTTTTTTCCAAATATTACTTTTCAAATTCCAATACTTTTTTCAATTTTATGCTTGCTTTATATTCAAATTCTTGATTACTAAGTAAAAATTAAATTGAAATCTTGAAATGGTTGTTTCAACAAGCAAGGTGAGACGATAAATAGATAAATGAAATTTAAACAAACACCGTTTCATATAACTTTCTTCAAAAAACTAAATGACTATAAATACGAAAATAGAAAGAATAAATAAAGATGAATAACATCAACAAGTGAAGATTCGGGCAGTACAGATGTTGCTTTCAAGGGCATGGTTTGTCGAAGTCGTTGAAAGAACAGAAAGATTTCGCAAGGTATACTTATTTACTTATTGTCGGAGTCATTGTTTAGAGATATAGGGACTACGGACTTCAAAGGAGCCTACAGCTGGTAGAGTTGCCGCACTGACTACGGGATAGAAAACTACAGCTTTTTCAAAACTTCTTTAAATATTTTGTGCTATTAGTTGATGAGATTCTTCTTAGTTTAACTAACACAAGGTTTTTTCAAACCATCAAGTAGCCATGTTAAAGAAATCCAGTTTCACTTATTGACAAAAGAAGCACATCATTTCAACCTAAACCAAATTTTCTAGCAATTAAATATGCAATTCACACTCAAATTCATAAGTGAAAAACAATACCAAACGTCCTAAAAAATTTTAACATCGGGCTTCTTTGCGGCTACAATTCTTGCCAAAAGTCTTGGTACACTAACATTCTTTTCAAGGGCAAATTCAGCCATTCCCTTTCCCCCCTGTGAACAATGTTGGCTTACTATAAAACGGGGTAGGGGATTGGGAAGTACGTTATCGGCGCGACTTCTATGATATTTTTCTAAATTATCAACATTGTCTTGGGGGAAAGGGGTGTGGAAATAGGAGTCTCCGGAAAAAGAATTGAAAAATATATAAATTCAACGCAAATTGCTAGGTGTTCTAAGTACTTTGTGCAATGATTGGCTACATTTACTGTCCGGAGTGGAGAAACGTCTTTGGGTTTCTTCTACAAAGCTTTCAACGCAGGAAATAATGTTATTTGATTCTTGTTAAGAGCTTTCCCTTATCAAGAATTGTCCGTTATTACAGATTTCCTTGCGTAACAGTATTAAAGATCGAAGTTTAAAACGAACAACAAACTAAAAATGTCAGTGCAAGTACATTATTGGAATGTTTCTGTTGTTTTCAACAACATACAAGTTGCACAAAAGTATTTCAAAGGCATTAAAGGTTCGGAATAGTGTCCTCCTTAAACCTCCAAAACAATTGAATTTAGGTTGTATATTACAGTAGACGCCAAACCAAAAATATTATAATACATTGTTCTCAAAGTTGATCCCCATGCTCCTAGACCGGAGGCTGATTCAAAACATGACATTTGACGTCATCCATTGGTTATCTTCTTTTGGATAAAACGCTCATCACTCAATCAAACTTCATAAGAATGGTCACCCTCACCGATCCTTGCGGTCCTGCTTACCTCACATATAACCAGTTTCGTGGTGCGGGCGCAGCAACGGTCTGGGTCTTTCCCATTTAGCCATCTGCTTTCGAATGTCCGATATCAATTTAGTCGAAAAACCAATCCCTAATACCTAAGGATAACACAAAACATTGTTTAAACTCACGATAGATCGCAAACTAAACTCACTACTTAGTTAAAGATGCAATCGTGAAAAGGCAGTAATATAAAGCATGTTACGCAAATGGTTTCTTTCAATTTTTGATTCCATAAAAATCCATCATCAGTTTATAATTCTAGGCTAACATTACATCTGTTTCCAATTTTTTAAAAAACTTTAAGGTGCAGGAACAATGGCAAAGCCTTCTTAAAATCGAAAGGCTCAAGTCAAGTTTTCCAAGAATTTGTCAAAAATTCAACTTTATTTACCTGAAGAAGCGCCACACCAAATTCAACAGCTCCAAGAACAATCAAATGTTTTTTAAACCATGACGTAACGCCATCGATGCAACCACTTGTGTAGATTTTTCTTCGCCTGTCTGTCCCCTAATAAGTGATATGGCAGGGGGTAACAAAAGCCAGTTTTCAAGAACTGTCTTACAAATGAAACATGTTAACTGCTTAAAGATACTGCTTAAAGATGGAAAATGTTAAAAAAGACTGGTCAACAGCAAATTTTAAAAGCTGCTTCGAGATCTGAAGATGACAAAGCAACTTGCAAGACTAAGAAAGAAAACTGATACTATTTTTAACTGAAAGACTAATTGAACTGAAACAATGCTTTTATCTAGCAGTAAAATTTGACCACAATTTCCTAGAAAATAACTTGAAGAACTTTATTTTAAAAAACAACTAATTTTGTCACACAAAGCCAAATTGAAACTTGTTTATCTGTAGGGTTGAAAGTCAAGTTAATCAGGTTAACATAACAAAGGGAAAAAGTTTAACATACCGACATTGTTTTCTTGCGCACTCCATAACCACACATGGTGTTCAGTTTGTCCTTTTCATTAAAGAATAATATGCAATTAAAAGATTAGGAACAACTATCTGTTGGGGTACCTAAGATCTTATTCATTCATGGTAAGTAGTTTATAGCTGAAACAATGAGTTTAATATTGCTTGTATCAGTTTCTATATCAGTTGAACCACAAACGATTCCTCGATTTAACAAAAGCCTTGGTTGCCTAGTAATCTTCATGATATCAAAAATAAACACAAAATAACTGTGTATCAGCTAAAATGTGCATCAGATTCAATAAACTAGCAAAAGAAATCATGACAATGTATGCTCAAGTACACATAAAGACATCAGCATGGGACGGAAAGGAAACTGGCAATTCTAACAAAATCTCAGACCATTATCCTGACAGCTTGAATGATGCTTTCCTACATAAGTTCCTATGCCATGTTCTCTTCAAAAGAATGTCCCAGCATGTATAATAGGACGATACAGTACAAAGAGAATCTTAATTAATTCAAAAAATCTTGTTGACTTTGAATACAAGTTTCTGCCTTCAAATGGACTATAACATGAAGTACATACCGTTATGCAGCAGGAGTATGGGACACCGCAGCCCTCACTTCCGGGAGAAGAACAGTTGAAGTAGATGTTCATATCCCAGTCATCATATGAGTTTAAACCACAGCATTTAAACTACAAAATACAAAATTTTATTGGCTAATGTTGAATTTGCTACAAAAAATATATTATTGTTGTGTAAGATAAATTAATACTGGAGTTTATGAAAGAAACATATTACAAAAGGTAATGAAATTCAGTGAGTCATTAAAATAAGCCCAAATATGCAGACTGGAAATATTAATATATATTCTTAGTTTGAAACTTAAATAAAAAATATTACTGTTTCCTGAGTGTAATCAATCAAATTCTGCAAATCTGGATTGTCTCTGTAGCTAATTATTGTCTTTTCAAGTTTCTTTGTAACCATGCTTTTGATCTAGGGACAAACAAATTATCATAAATGTTATGTTGCTGCATCACAATTTGATAGGAAACAAGAAACATCTTGTAAGTAATTTGTAACTTCTATGCATTCTATATGATGATAAACTGTTTAACTTATTAATTAACAGAGTAAAGAAGAATTTTTAGAATTATTTTCATGGAACTGAAACGAACTATTGAGCTATCAAATTATAAGTATTCAATTTCATTAAGCAAACAAGAGAAAAGTAAATGTACAGAAATTGAGAAATAAATAGAAACATAGAAAAATGCTCTTGAATATAAAAAATGACCAACAATACACAGATTCCATTGAGAATTAAATTACCTTGTTTCTGAAGACAAAGCCAATAACACCACCAGCAAGTTGGAGGAAGAATATAATTGATAAAGATATTGAGAACTGTGAAATGAAAATAATGATATTAGAAATTTGATAAAACAAAGCCTATGAAATGGTATCAAAAACACAGAAAACAAGAAACAAAATGCTATTCATAAAATATTTATGCAAGGTAGTGTTTGAATATGATAAAAAACTATTGCAAGTACTGGCAGCAAAAAAAATTAAATGGAATTAACTCTCTTATCTCTTTATCTATTGTTACTAACTTTTTACTGATTTGTTTACTTAATGCTTGAAAAAAACTTAGCATGAAACAAAAAATACCTACAAACTTCAACAGGGCTATGTTCTCTCTCAAAGCACCAATACAACCACAGAATCCAAGGTTGAACATGAGGAACCCAATGGCAATAAGCAGCCAGGCTGGATCCAAATCCCAATCTGTAATTTTGTTAACACTAGCACCAGCTTTGGTATTTTCATAGCGTGCCCACAGCCCAATGCCCAGGATCCCACCTCCAATGATCTTGAAGAAATATTGATAATGTTGAGATGTATGAAGAACAAATGATTATATGATATTTAAGGGAATCATTAATGATGACCACATTGGTTGATGGTGGTGTTTGATGATGACTGATGATGACTGTGTTATGGCTGATTGCAGCAATTTATGATGACTAAGATTGGTGGTGATTGATGCTGGTGATTGATTAAATGACTTATTATGATTGACAATGATTAATAAGATTGATAATGATAGTTATTGTGATTGATGATATTTTTTGATGATGATTGATTATGATCAGTTGTGGCCATCTGGAGGGTAAGGGGGGCAGCCACTCCCTAATATTTTGGATGACAATGGTCTTTTGTTCCAAAACAATTGGAAAATATGACATCATTTTATCAAAGCAATGGGCTTGCCCCCCCCCCCTTATATTTGACTAAGTGTCTGCCCCTGATTATGATTTGATTGATGATGATTAACACATACAAAAATACACAATACATATTGAATCCTTTATGTTGTGGCTAAAAGCCTTTCAACTTAATACAAATTTGTAGTCGTCATTTCAGCATAAGTCTCAATATAAGATGTATCCTGGGTTTGGCAACAAGGTAAGATGATTGAACAATCATAGTGATTGCTCTTTTCTAGAACAATCATAGATATGCTTTTTCTAATCTCTTCGAGTTTCAATCATGATATTCCTTTTGGCTAATAAATAAGTGGAAAACAAAAATTTGCAGCTGTAGTTCTTGCAAAAACAATTTACTCAAATTGTTTTAAGATATAATACATGTAATACCTACCCAGAAAAAAACATTGAAGAAGAACAGCAAATATTTGACGCAGAGGCTGACTTCCGAATTTCGTTGTGGCATCTTGAGTAACGATCGAAAGATTTCTCAGTCAAGTAGGTGTAACTAAACTGACTGCGAATAACAGTAGCCAAATTTTTGTCTAACCTCACTGCACTACAATGCGATGAATGATCAAATGTCATACAATACAGTGAAATTTCGCACCAGATCTTTCTCAAGCAAGGAGCATCATCGAAAACCCTTGCTTCTTGTCAAACTAAACTAAATCCTACTGTTAACCTTGCCCATGCTTCCTGATAGTTTCGCCGTGAGTCAGTTGGCCTGCCCAGCTCTTGAATCCCATGAAAACAAAACAAGTTGCTTCGGAGAACTGTAGCTACGGAGGATTTTACCTCAGGTCCGCATTGAGGCTGGAGTTTTGGCGGAATACTAAACAAGCTGAAATTCGTAAGAATTATACCTTAGAAACAACAATATTGCCACGTTGCACCATCTTGGAAAGAAAAAAACTTTCTTCAATAATCATAAAAAGGCTAAACGCTTTGCCTCTTATCATTTAATCGTTAGTTCTGTAAAAAGATGGGTAGCAAAACAACACCATGCTGCAAGATAGGCCCATCAATCTTGAATGCCGACCTTGCAAATTTAGGTGAAGAAAGCGAAAGACTTCTCGATAGTGGTGCAGATTATTTGCATTTGGATGTAATGGATGGAAAGTTTGTACCCAACATTACATTCGGAGCACCTGTTGTTAAATGTTTAAGAAGAAGAGTGCATAAAGCGTTTTTTGATATGCACATGATGGTTGCTGAACCAGAAAAGTGGGTAACCGATATGTTTGATGCAGGCTGCAATCAATACACGTTTCACATTGAGGCAACAAGTGATCCTGCCAAACTCATTCGACAAATTAAGGAAACAGGTTAGAGGTTCTATGATAATGTTAAAGTGGTCTCAGTGAAAGCTGGCATTTATGGACTTAGCTTCTGCAGCCCAGCTTCACTTACATCAATGATTGCCTTGACTTTTTGGGTAAATGTTTGGGAGCCATGCTAATCTAACATACCATTGTGCAGTACTTGATGATATATGTCACAAAAAAAGTTCTTTTACAACACATGCCATAAAACTGAAACTGGATTCATTTGTTCTATATCTGGAAAAACTGATAGTTCTGTTGCGCAGTTGGATTTTCAGGTAGTTTTTGCACATCTGTACCTGAAGTGTGGGGCTGTTGGCACACCAGAGATCTTGTAAAAATTGTCTATAATATTCCAACTGGCTTTGATGATTGACATTCGTACAAATTTGTTGTTATAATCTTTTCACTAAAAATAAGTTGGTAGAAAGAAAAAACCAACTGCTTATGCTTCCAAGATTTTCAAATTGCTCTTAATTTGTTTAAACACACTCTATTGAAACACACTTTGTAACCACTAATTACTGTAACCACTAATGAACATTTAGCTGATTTATTAACAGGAGCACTATTGTTGTTTTAGGTATGCAAGTGGGAATTGGAGTGAAACCAAAGACAAATGTTGATGTTGTTCTTCCATATGTTGATCAAGCTAATATGATCCTTATTATGACAGTAGAACCTGGCTTTGGAGGTCAAAAATTCATGTCTGACATGATGCCAAAAGTCAAGAAACTGAGAGAGCTTTATCCAGAACTTGACATTGAAGTGGATGGGGGTGTTGGCCCTGCTAATATTGATATTGTTGGCGAAGCAGGAGCCAACATGATAGTTTCAGGGACAGCCATTGTCAAAAGTGAAGATCCAAGGAAGACAATTAGAGAATTAAGATCTGGTGTTGAGAAATTCATAGTCAGTTGATTTGAATGTTAAACAGTAACTTTTTAGGCGGTTTTAAGTATTTCTTTTATGAAAAATCTAGTGTCTTCATTGAAGTTGAATTTCGATATAATCAATTTGATTTCTTGATATTTTGTATTTCTTCTCAATGTAAATGTATCTTAGGGAGAATATTGGCAGTAAATCAAGCTATTGGCAGTAAATTGGAAAAAACCTTTTTTGTCTACCTTAAGATACGCATTGAAATCCCACAATAAAACTTTGTATATTTTGTATAATGTAGCAAAGAAAAATCATATGCATTTCATTTTATCAGAAATTGGCCATTTGTGCTTCAGAGCAATTTTTCATTGTGTGCTTTCAGACCCTGATTCTGACGTTTTATGGTCTGAGAAGTGTCAGATGAAAAAGCTTTTAGTATGTTGTAAAATGTTTGCTTTTTTCAAAGCTATTTTCGAAAACTATTTTTCCAACATCAAAGTTTGTTGCTCGACTTCTGTGCTGGGTTACATAACATTTGCTGCATTTGGGTGGTGATTTGTACTAGTATTTGTCTCTACCTAGCATCCGAAGGTAGTTTTTAGGACACTTAGAAGCTTATGCTTATCAAGCAGTGTCCTGGTCCTTCCTCTCAATGTGACCACACCTTGTGATTTCTAGGCCTGGAATTACAGAGAGCTGGCGACTTTCCTCACTCTGGGTGGAAGTTTGGTCATGCCAGGGACTCAAACCACGGCCCCTTGGGTCTGTAGTCAGCAACTCTAACAACTGAGCCATCCTTGCACCTGAGGTGGAATTAAAACTTTTAAACATGCCAAAAATAAATTTAATGTATGGTTTTATGGCGCCCTAGACCCCTTTCATTCTTTCGCAATTTTTGATTTCATATTTGCAACAAAAATATTTCTTGCAAATTGCAATTGATTTCTTGGTCACTAAACTTGGCCGGGAGGCGTCTGAACGGTAACTCGTTTTCACGAGTATTTTTCAAAAAGAGGCAGTCAAAGTAGAAACCTTTGGCGCGTTTCCCGTTTAAAATGGCTGCCAAGAATCCCTATCAAAATGGTAAGATACATGAATTTATATGAGGTTTGAATCAAAGTAATACGATTTAGACTAAAACTCTACTTCTTTAGTCTATTTTCTTAAAATTCATGGCTATGTTTTTTATTGTTCTGGATTGATGGTACTCAAAATGTGGATCCTAGTTTTTAGGCCCATTGCGAATGCACCTGAATTTCTTGAAAATAGCTTCTCAGCGCTTGCGGTTTCCTGAATGCATCAGACCGAAATTATGTACTTCAGTTCCATTGCTTTTTAAATGAAGTTTAAAAAACTTTCTTTTGGCATGCATGAATTGTTTGTATTCCGGTCCGGTCCCGGGGTTGATATCATCGATTCTGCATCTCGCTATCTAAAGACCTTTCTCAAAAATGGACTTTAGATTTGAAATCTTCATCTTGAAAGTAGTTTATACTGAGAACTTCATGTTGTTTGGAACGTTCTGTCGTGAGTTACTTTGTTGTGAATATAAGGTATTTCTTTCTAGATTTAACTGGAATTTGTTTGCTGCTGTAGTGAAAAAATTCATAATAATTTAGTTTTATCTTAGTATTCTCCAGTATGGATTCCATGGCAGCCACACTCCCAAGAAATTTTTGTGAAACTACGAGTGCACTCTTGCACACCCTAATATGGGCGCAGTTTGGGTTTGGTTTTGGGTGTGGCCCAGTCAAAATAGTTTTTTTCAAATATGGTAAAATGACTTTCTAAATTTGTTCCCAAATTGGATTGTAAAAAGTGTGTCATTCTAAATTAAGTGATCCCCTTGAGATCAGGGCTGCCAAAAAGTTTCAGACCCTGTTCTGTTTGAAAATGGAACCCTGATGGTACAAAATTTGTTTGCTTTCATAGCAGGGTCAAAACTGTGCTGGATGGCAGAGCAAAATCGTCTCTGTTTCATAGTGATAGTGAAAACGAAAGGGGGAACCACAAAAGTTATACCACTGTTCCAAACTTGGAAGGAACAGTGTAAACGGGGTATTTGTGGCAAATTAAAACACAAATGCACTCTGCACTCCCGGCTAAAAGCTTGTGCACTCCCAAGATCTCGTCATAAACTGCCATGAAATCCAGACCAGAGCACTTTATAAAATCAAAGCTGGGAAGTGAATAAAATAGACCAACATATGTTATAAAAATGTATTAGACAACTCTGAAATAAATGAAAAAAGAAATGTTTTAGATACTCTTTACACGCTTTAAGATACACAATGTTCTTGGACCTCAATGTGTTATTGAATCAGCCACACCTCATGCTAAAGGTTTTAAGTTTAAGTTTTGGGATTTTTGGAAAAACCAACATTATTGCTTTTAATTTCAAATTTTGCAGGTATGTGGACCCCACATAAAGAGTTGCTGTCCATGGTGGAGTTTGTTGTTGGGCAAAACAAGTTGGAGTACCTTTCAGACTTGGAAATGCTTCTGACAAAATGCAGACCTGCTATCATATCTTTACTTGAAAATCCAGTATGTTAAATTTTTTTATTTTAAACAACTTTATTTGAAGATTTCTGTTACTATCCTTTTCAAAACTTATGTTCTAGGCTCTTAATTAAAATTCCTTTGCTGAATTTGAGTTAAGTTTGTTTATAGTAGAACCTTCGTCATAAGGTGAAGTTGATTTGTCAAACTTTTAGAATTATCTCTCTTATCCTCGTTATCTTATTTAATTGTTTATCTAATTTTTAACTTTTAACCTGAATATTTGAAATTCTGCTTAAATTTGAACTATTTTAACCTAGGAGAGGAGTGGGAAGCAGAGAGAAGAAGTAAAAAATGCACCAAAAGATGGAATTCAACTTGAAGGAGGACATGGTCTGACAAAGCTGTCAGATTTATTTGTGACAGAAGCTCTTGCTCTAAGTGATGCACTGAACTTGAGTGAATTTGTTTGTGTGGATCTACTCATCTCAGCAGAGCAACAGTTGTCAAATTTTCCTGGTTTGTTTTGATTGTTAACTTTTGCAAGTATTTCAACATAATGTTGTGGCATATGTTTTGACTTAGTTTTTATAGTTTTTCCACATTCCATGCCAGTTGGCCATAAATTTTAAGAACTTAGATACCTTTTTTCATCTTCCATCAATGAGTTTTTGTCCTTAAGTTACGCTTCATCATATCACTTAAGTAACACATATCATGAGTCAAAATCACATGATCCTGGGGCCTTGTAGAATAAGACCAATTGCTGCTGGTTGTAAAAGCAGGTATCATCTGTTATTATTCAGAGATGTTGTTTCTCGGTATGTCAGTTTTATGTATTGGTATTAATGACATGGTTTGTTCCTTCAGACCATCCTATTTCAGTTACTTATAGCAATGTAAAACCATGTCATCAAACAACAGAATCTGCTGTTATCATGAAATTAAAATAACCTTCCAGGCATAAAAAAGTTATAGAATTGTTGCATATCACATATGTTAATTTTCAGGTTTGTCAAGGGGATTGGTAGCTGCCTTATTATATCATGATGGAAGAAGATGTCTGGTCAATGCACTTAAGTTATTATTGACAGCAAAGACAGGGATGTCATGGGCATTGGAACTGGATCAGCAAATAACCCAAGCTGTTGATAAATTTGCAGAAAAACTGTTTGACGATGGTTGGTTTTCAGGGAGTCACTACCCTCCCAATTATTTTTTTTAATTAGTACTTTTTTAGCTCATTTGTTACATAATTATAACACCCTATTTCGTATGTGATGCAGAAGCAATTGCTGGATTTGTAGTTATATGCATTCAACATTGACAAAGAGAAGGGGGAGAGGGTCATTTTTCAAAAGAAAGGGAAAAATCAAATCTTCTTGAAAAGTTTCAACTATTTTTGTCTGGGATTGTAGATTTACAGCTGAACATAATTTGACTCAGCACTGCAAAATTTGGATCAATCATGGCTTGCTTAGGATGTCCATGTTGTTATTTATCTCATAGAGTTCTTGTCTCTGTGAATTATTTAAACATTGGGTCTGGTGATCATTTATCTTCCTGTTGATTTTCTGTTTAGGAATTATCAACAAAATATTGCAGAAGCTTCGTGATATCAGCGTTCAAGGGGAGATTGAGAAACTCGATAAAGGGAAGGTCGTTGGAAATCCAAAGCATAGAAAACAACTAACTGAACTGATAACAGAACAGCGGGATTCTCTAGCGGATTGTTTGTTTTGCTGGGCCTGTCAATCACCTTTTGGCCAATCAGAATGCGTTGCTGTTATGGATTTTCTCAAGGATTGTATTCCTGATACATCTGATGGATGTTATGATCATGTTACACTCAAAGTAATCCTGTCTTTACTTGTTAGTTGGAGCACCTCTGCTTATGAAGTCCTTTTGGAGGAGCCGGAAGCTTTGAAAGGTAAGAATTCGAGGCATATTTTTTGTATTTTTGTAACTGCAGATGTCCATTTGTATTTGCTAAGCAATTAAATATGTTTTCTTTAGAAATATATTATATATGTATGTATATATATATTTATATTTTGGTACTATAAATATATACGTTTTGTAAATGATAAGGAATTCACTGTTCCCATTTCGTTTCCAATCGACTTCAGATGTGATAATTTTAAATGTATCTGAAATGTTTTACCCTTTTTTTTTTCGCAAAACCACCTTCAGCGCGGTGTTTCAGACATCTTTTGTCTATTCCTTGCAGAATCTAAGTTCCCTGTATTTCAAGATGGCGACTTTGTTTCGAAGCTTCATCAGGCTGTTATTCGACCAGATAATCAGCACTGGAGAACTCCTTCGATCAAAGTGGTTCTGCAGTTTGTGTGGGCCGTTTTTCTTCGATTTGTGAGACAGTTTGAGAACCTTGACGCATATGAAGAGGTTTTTGCAGAAGACGAAGAACTGCTCGATCTGGCTTTGCAGTCTGATGCACTTCGATTGATAAAAAGCTGTATTGTTTCTGCAGATAGCTTCTTTAACGAGGTGAGAAGTTCGAAACGACTGATACGTGGAAGCACTAGCCGTAGGTAGAAGTGACAGGGCTGTGATAGAATTTTATCTCGAAAATGTTGAACTTTAGGAGTCTTGTAGAAAGTTTTAAGTTACAGACAAACCATTCCACTTCTTTTCTCAGTTGAAGTGACCCTGTAAAGAGTCGTATCATATAGTAGCCAAGTGTGTGATCACCTTCAGTCGTTAAAAAGTCTTTGAATGAGCAGACATATTTCCAATATCATCAGAATTAAATTCAAAATATCGAGGTGTTTCCTGCTAAAAATTGCTAAGATGTCCATTCAATAATGTACATTTACCCTTGGCTTAGCCCTCTAAAAGGTGTGACTTATATTGATCTGCAATTGTCAAGGAAGGACCTATCTCTTGTCATGGTAGCATTGCTTGCTCCAGTTCCACCTTTTGTATATTTTTTTTCTTACAGGAGTATTGTGTCAAAACCATCCATGGTCTCATCACGAACACGATTCTGAAGTATCCTATGAAAGTAAGTACACAACATATAAAGATAGTCTTTTAAAGATTGCTGCTAACTTTTCTTGCTGAGTGCTCAATGGTAGAGCTGTGACGCCTCAATGTGACGCCTCAACTGAGCGTGAAAATTGACAAAGTTCTCTAGAGCTGTAAAAGCAGATCAACCTCTAAATGTGTCGTTTACCTGACCATTGTACCTTCAGTGATCTCATCCTGTGAAAGGTCTTTGTAGCTTGATTTTGTTATGCATTTAAGTTACGTACAAATGTATTTTTCTATTCGTATGGTGCATGAAGTAGTGATATTTGTCAGATTAGATAAAATTTTATTTCATGTAACAAGGGATATATGCCAAATTTGCACTTATGGGGTAGGTTACCGTTTTTAGAATTTGTTCCTTTTCCTTTCTAAGGAAACCTGCTCTACTGGTTCGGCGCTTTCTCAATTGTACCCCGTGTCTGTCAAAGGCACAAGAAGCTAGGGTATTGCGTCAGACGTTTAATACATCTGCTGGTCATTGGAAAACCTTGAGTAGGGCACGGTTTTGTTTGTTTGGAGAGATTGATGCTCCCTTACCGTATTTTGAGGTATCACTAAATGCTGAATATCTGGAAGGGCGCCTAAGCTTTTGCTTCTTTTGAAAGGGTTTTGCCTTCTATTTTCTTACTTTTTCTCTAAGATTAAAGACCTTCGGAACCGCGGCGATGAAAATGCAAAGATACTTCAGGCCCATTTGCAGGAAGGAATCGAACCGCCGAAGGGACTGAGACACGATTTCCAAGATCTTTTATTGCTGGTAAGGAGTTTTAGGTGGTTCAAATTGGGTCCTCAACTTTTAATAAATAAACATGCCCATTGAGTTTGCTGAGAAAATGCTGTGAAAAAGTGTTGCAAAAAATTGTTTTGAAGACTGGTAAGAATGCATGTTAAAAAGAAAGAGCATAATCTGGCCGTTTGCTGTATGTTGTCTCTAAATTCCGGGACGAAATCAAATGCAAATAGACAATGAACGATGCAATATAAGCAGAGAGTGATCTTAATTGCTAAAATATTTTATATGAATTAAAATGATCTTTTTAAAGACAATTAGCATAAAATGGCTTGGAGAAAATACTTTGAGATAGGAAGACTGGTTTTTTAGATTGTAAGAGTGGCTAAACCTAATTCTTTGTTATCCTTGAAGTATCGATGATATTTTGCAAAGACACTATATCATAAAATTTCGCAATGTAGTATCTTTGCAGTATGATATTTTGATAACTTTATTTGTGAAATTGTAGGTCGGGGCTTTGTACAAAAATGATCCTCTTGGGTTGGAACTCAGCAAGGATTACTGGTGCCCAGGTGAAACCTTTGGTGGTGTATTTTCCCCTAAGCCTTTGAGTGCTGTGAAACTTTATCTGCGACAGAAACAGGTAAGGTTTTTAATATTCACTCTGATTTGTTTTTGGCCACCTTTGTTGTTCGTTCCTTTATTCTATGTCGATGACGCCTTGAGTGTGTTTGTTATTTTCATAGGTTCTGCTGAACAAATTCGTTCGTCTCGCCGGTGATCTTATCCCACAAGCCGTGTTTACATCCTACGTCAAAATGTTAACTGGCCTCTCAACCAATCAGCAGTCGGCCCAGTGCTGCTTTAATCTCCTAAACTCAGATGGAAGTATCGGTGGATCTCCAACGTTGACCGCCACTTGGGACCATTTCTTTCAATCCTTCAAGCAGTATTACTCTAGTCTCAGACAGGATGCTGCCTCAGCGGGTAAACTTAAGTTTCACCACCACTACTGTTTTTTAATATATACTTGTTCAAATTGCACATTCGCAGTTTTGAAACACTCGCACAATTGGCAGTATTTTGTGATACAATAGAAGTACTTCAGTTCACAATCCTCTGAGTATTGAACATCATATAATTCTTGAAGGAACAAAAGTTTATATCAATTTGCAGTTTAAAAATAATGGGAAAGATGGGTCGCGCGTTGGAGCGACGCCCTGTATTTCAGCTGCATGTGACCACATACCTCTCACGCACAACGTTAAAGGGTCTAAGTGCGTAAATGAAATCTTCCCGTGCACTCAAATTTGGAATTTCACACACTCCTTCCATTTGCTGCACCATAGAAAGATGAAAATTCATCAAAATTATTTAGTTTTTAGGCTTAAAGTTTAAAGCCACTTTTAGTTGCTTTATATTGGATTCTTGCTCATTCTCTCGAAATACCAATCCCAAGATATCACCATCAGAAAATATCTTTCTTACATACAATTTAATTGACCAAATTATATCTAATGTTTGTTTATTCTTAGAGCACCACGCGCACGTTCACCATCATCATAACATATCTCCTGAAGAACTATCAGCGTTGGAAAGTGTCCTTGAGCTGATTCACACTGTCGCAGAACACGTAAGTTACTAGTTTTGTACAATCCAGATTAACGTGGGACAGGACTACAGTTTTGTACAATCATTGCAATAGGAGTTTCAATGTCCAGTGTATGTAGGGATGCATTTACCGTTTCAAACATGCTTTCTTTGACAACAGAGTAACAGCAATTTAAGATTACTTCTTAAAGAACCAGATGAAAGTCGGCTTTCATTATATCCAAGCAAATTTAGAAAGTTATTCGTTTACAGAAGACAACAGTGTGACTTTACGTTGCCGTCGAATGAGGCATCCCCCTCCCTACAATCACATCTAAAGTGAAATTACTGGCTATTACGCATGGTCTGACTGGAAGGACGGGGGTGTGGCTTATCTGATGGAAGACAGTTACTCAGTCATCAACAAAAAAATTTATTATAAATCAAATATCCAAATATGATTTGTAACTGAATTTTTTCATTGTAGAGTGAAAACGTGAGAATAGCCTTCTGTGACAACACATATTGGCTTCCGATTGCTTCATTCTTTGGGTTGGTTGGCTGCCCGGTTCCTTCTTCACTTAAAGCAGCTCTCTTGAACACACTAGCATCATTTGCAAAATCACCTGAAATCTCTGCTATAATCTGGCAATCATTAGAAGCGACTCAGGTAACGTATGCTGTATATCGGCACGTTAATTAATTAAGGGTTTTTTTCAAACTGAAATATACAAACTTCGGCTAGGCTCAGACTTCACCATGAATGTAACGGTTTTGTATTAACCGCACTACTATTTCTTGCTAAACTTTTTCAACAACCTGGAGTTTAAGAAAAAATGTTATTGCGTTGATGGATTAAAGTATGTTTTGGGACCATTGGTTGGGGAGTTTTCTTTAAAGGTCCCACTGGTATGGTCCAATACCACACGTATGGAACAAACTAAACTCTTGATTGTTGCCAGTCATCCGCTCGCAAATGACTGTATTGTTATTGTAATTTATGATAATTATTTTCTATCAAGATATTAGCAACTGTGTCTAAAGATGCAACTGGCAAGCAGGAGACTGGGCTCAAAGTGGAGTTAGAAGAGGTTGAGTCCAGAGATGAAACGTACCCTCAAACTCGAGCCTTTTTGCGACTAATAAACACACTGACAGAAATCACCATACCAACCACCCTTGGTGCTGGGTATCGTGTTCCTGGTTTCATTCCATACTTGGATTTTCTTCGAGACAACGTGTTCTTGCGTTTTAAAAGCAGAGCATACCAAAACCCTTCTGAAAAGGTTTGTTTATTGCCAATGCACGTATTATTTTCTCAGAATACTGGTATTTTTATGCAAAACAATTTTGATGATGTCGCGTTGAATAGATGCAAGTAGAAGAGATAATTGATGTCAAGTGTGTCTGTTTGAACCTGCACTGGCTTTACTCCATCAAGTTTTATTCATTCTAAAAAAATCTCAATGATGCTTCAAGAATTTTTCTAGGTAATAATCTTACGTCGCTATTTGCAATTGCAGATTGATTATCAACATTTTTTGTATATATTGGTTTCTACGCTTGTTCTGTCGTAGTTTATTCAGTCCTGTTTGTCATGCGAGGACGCCTGAAGTCAATAAAATCTAAATCAATCATGTAATACATAACTCCATGACCATTCGCTAGGCAGACTCTTTGATATCCTGACTTTGCTTGGCAACACAACACAGCGTTTCTTGTTCCTGGAGATGCTCCACCCACTGTTTGTAAATAATTTTGGAGATATCTCCTTTATAATAACAGTCCATAATTTTTATTCCTAGTGGATGGTCGCAAAAGAAGTATTAGAGATTTTTACTAAGATTCTGAGAAACTATGAGCCACTTCCTGAACAGTTCGTGGAGCAAAATGTTGAAATTCAAGGTGTCAACTTTGGCAAGGCTGCAAAGCATCCTGGTCATGAGATTATGTTGCATATGTTGAACGACACTCCGATGTTTCGTCTGGTAAGTTGCTTCTTATGGGAGGGACGTACTGGCAAGATCTGCAGAATTAGGGTTGAACAATTATTGCTCCTAATACCACTTATGTATCACATTATGGCACACCAATGTATCACATGATGATGTACATGGATGTTGGTCAAAGGGAGTTTTGTTATTTTTGTACGTTGTTTATACATATCTTTGACCCAGTCTGTTAGAGGGCGCTGTTTGTTAAATGGCGTTTCACGAAATTTTCATGGTGCCCCGCATTTCGAAAACGGAATGTCGTTTTCAAGAAGGGTAGCAAACTCTGTTGAAAATTTTAAAGCAGATTTGAGGGCATTAAAATAGTTTTAGTATATATACAATTACGTATAATCAATTAATAAATATCTTTAGTAAGTATCTGTGAATATTGTGCGAAATAAATATATTTTTATTGCCATTATCTGATTGAATTATTGTATTTATTTCTTCTGCAGGTAATGAACGTTATTGATATTCTTTGGAAGGAATTCGATGAGGCCAATGAAGGTAAGAAGATTACTTGAATAATCTCTTGTGCCTTCTTTTATTGACTAGGCCAATTTTCTTATACCCACCCTGCCAATAATATGTGGTTTCTCCGTGACGTTTAATCTTTAACTGTCATAGATTCAGCCTCTTGTGGTGCCCTATGGAAACTGTTTTACACTAGTGTTATTGTAGAAGCCTGTTTAACACTTACATTATCGTTTGCTGTATTCAAAAAGCAGTTATGATTCATCTTGTGTTCAATTTTCATTCGTGTTTCCTTGCCATTTCCCAGTTTCGCATTTATACTATTGAGATACAAATATTATTTGGGCCTTTATTTGGACAGCAATTAGTCTTTAAGGTAGAAAAATGACACATGATACCAATTCTGAGCTTGTCATTTTCGTAGTCAAGTTTTTTGATGAAAATCATGTTTTCAATTTTATCAACTTTTCATATGATTTTCAATAGGGAATAAAGCGAACGAAGAAAAAGCGGTATTTTATTGTCTGAAGTTGATCGAGTATACCCTGGAAAAGCAGACGAAATTTAACGCCATGTTGAGAAACCAAAACTCATCAGTCATGGTAACGCCAATCGAAAAGCTCCTTCTTAGCATAAATCCAAGCACCGCAGAAGCTGATTATCCCTACAAAATTGCAAGGTATTCACCCCTTGATTTTGTCATATTTTTTCAAGTTTACCTGCTACGAAAAATATATTTATTATGTGCTGAAGAAATATTGTATTTAGATAACATGTATCTTGTTTATTCTTTTATTTTTATGTAAGTATTTACAACATAAACAATATAAATGTGTGTTTTGTTGAGTAAAGTTTTAACATTGTTCCATTACTTTTATTAAAGTTTTTTGTTTATTCTGATCTTTAGAATGCCTATATCCCTACCTAATTTTTTTTTCAAAGTTGTCTCTGATTAACATTACGATAGTTAATAACATTACATATATGAATTCAGCACTGTTTATATACCGATAGGCTGCCGGTTTACAAAATGAAATGAACATACAATTAAGTAACAAACATAATCCCTTCCTAATTGATTGAAGAAGATGAAGGAAAAAAAGAAATGAGAATGCGAAATCTGATGTAGCCAACTGCTCAATAATTATTTATTTTTTCATATACACCACAGATATTCATAGATATTGCTGTTCAGTGATTTTTTAGAATAAAGATTTCTTGTGAAATGTTGATTTATATTTTTGCTAGATTTATGACACTGAACAACGTCTCGCCAGATCTGACATTAGCCGTCGTCCGAATCCTATGTGTCATGAACCAGTCTCCGGACATGCAAAATGAGATCATAGGAATTTTGTCTTCAAGGAAGGTAGCGTCAGATTCTCGTAATTTGCTCATTCTCGTAGATTCTCGTAGTTTTCAGCGTTTTTTGTTTCGGACAATTGTTTAGATATCTTTCGTTAGCTTCTCATATATATATCTGATAGTTAACAAGTTTAGAAAAGTTCGATGTTCGGTATCTAGCTGTTTCTGTCTGTTTTTTTAAAAAGATGTTTCTCTTGACTGTAGATGTCTTATCCAAGTCTTTTTTCCAATGAAAGAAAACAATCTTTTCTTAAGGATCCAGTGGCCCATTGCTTTTTTCAAATATTTTTTTATCTCTCTTCCAAGATAGTGAAGATATTATTTGCTTGAAATCATGATTAATTGAAGCCTGATAATTTAAACTTTTTGTGTATTTAATGTTTGAAAGAATTGGAAAAAGATACTGCCAATTTTCGTTTTCAGTTCCCCTTTTTTGTGAAAAAATTGTCTCTTGGCAGCAGAAGCCTTTTCCAAGGCATTTGAAGGAAGACCAAAATGATGATCCCGTAGCACAGTGATTAAATATGAATATAATTGGGTTGTGTATCAAAAATAAAGCCACCTTTTTCGGTCCTAGATCGAGCGCGATCAACTTCTTGTTGGATTTTGTGAGTTTTTGGAGCAAGACATCCCCGAAGAAATTGGTCGAGACAGACATGTGTCGTTTGATAATGATGATGGTGAGTTTTAGTTTTCTTTTGCTATTTCACGGGGTTGCAAATAAAGCTTGGTAGTCAGTGAACTTTACGGATTATGATCAATTTTTAGCTCGATGTCTCTAAACTCTGTTAACGTTTCAGGTCTTCAAGACACCGATGCCTCAGTCAGGAATGCTATTAGGCATAACATCCTAAACTTGCTGCTATCAACATTGCATCAGCCATCACCAAACTTGGCACAGTTCCTTTTGGGGTTTGATCTACAGACAGGCGTTTCAAAAACTGTTTTTCAAGATGCAGGTGAGATTGTAATACAACTGCCTGATCGCTCTCTTGTACAAAAAGGCAGAGACATAATACTGTATATATTTGTATAAATGGTCTCGTTTGACTGGTTTTCTCCAATGTGAGAATAGATTGAACCCTCCTCTGCATCGAAGTTGTTATCCTTTCTGCATACGTCTATTTGAATGCTGAAATTTCATAAATGCCAACAAGGACATCTTGGAAAAGTTTGTTTCGATTAATCTGTTCACCTTACCGGATCGCGGTAAAGCAAAGTTTATAGTGTACTTGAATGCAGTTTGCCCGTATGGAAGTAAATCTGTTGAAATTGCTAGTGTTGCTAACAGCAGTCAAATAGAGTAAACAATTTGGGCATAATAGCCAGAGCATCCGGGAAGACTACGGGTCAGATGAAATTTTGAAAAGCAACCTAAATACAGGATTTGGTTTCCTTAGCTTTTTTTAAGCGGTTTATACTCTCAAGAGTATCCGACGAAAAGCTGTAGTATGCTTCAAAATGTTTGCTTTTTTCAAAAAGTTAGCTTCTTTCAAATCGGGAAATATAGAACATCTATCATGAAATTAAAGCAGACAGCAAAATTTGAAAGGTCATTCCAGCATATTTTTGTGTAAAGTGTTCATATGTTGTTATAAAGTCGATTTCCATTATATGCAGGTGTTGCCAGATTCCCAAAGACTTGCTTCCACTCGATAATTTCACTTCTGAATAACGGCCTGGATACACCCAATGGTCCATCATGCATTTCAGAGACACCGATGCTAGCGGAGTTGATGTACCAACTCATTTATTTCTTGTGCGCACATCCCGAGACAGGAGTACCATGTCAAAGGTACCTGAGGACCAATCATGATTTCTTCGCCGCTCACGCTGCCCGATTACCGTTTCTAAGACCCAGTCTCCTTAGTGAGGACAACACTGAGTTGTTCATTCTGCTGTCGAATCAACAGTCTTGGTTCATGAAAACAATTGCGATCGAGATTAAAGTTGCATCCCAGACGAGGCTAAGATCAAGCATGATTCGACTTTTGGACCTTCTCTACGGTCAGCAAAATCAACGGTCAAGACATGACCATTTCCAAGGTCCGTGTTTTATATCATTGCTCCAATTGTATGGAGTATCTTCACTCATTCTTTGAAGAGTTTATTTTGATATGGCTTAACTTGCTCGCCCTTTTATTGAGAAACGCAACAAGCTGCTCATAGAGGCCAAGGCTTGTGCATGCTAAAGTGTTTAGTTTGCTTCTCAAGGCGCTAAAAAGGCCAATCACGATCCAAATGTGATGTAAGGTTTATGTTCCGGGCTCCAAGTGTGACTGTTTTGTTGCTCACGTATGACTCCCGTGGGCTTTACGTTTGTGTCTTTCGTTCTTCACGTGAAAGCTCACGTATAACTGATCTGTGTCGTACATGGCTGTGTATTTCATAAGCTATTGATTTCATTTATTTGGCGGACGACGTTAACCTACATACGAGTAATTTAGAAATCGTTCTAATTTTACATCGGAAGAAAGTGCTTTGACTATCTAACAGGAAAGTATCGCTTGTCTCTAGTCTCTTTAAAAGTCATGCTCAACTTTGTATCTTTCTACTGAAAAGCAGTTTCAAAATGTCATAATTTTTTCTTTGCTCAGTTCATAAACCTTTCTAAAAGATTTTGCGTCCACAGTACCAAATCCGGACCCAGCATCGGCTTACAAAGGAAGACCACAAGGCGGCATTCACAATAACTTGGCAAGCGCTGTACTAAATGACCTTGAACTGACTCAAGACTATCCCTCGCCCTATACATCGAACATGTTTCAGCTTTCTGCTGTCGAGCAGCTGATTGCGTCGTGTGAAGAGAGATCAGAAGACACGGGCATTATCATATGTAACGTCAAAATGCTCCACCGTGTGGTTATGGCTGAGTTGAATAGTGCGCAGGGAATGGCCAACATTGGACAGCGCCCTGAAATTCTGAAGGTATCTACAATAATTTATGCATTATGGCTAGAAGTTAGAAACTTGCTTGGCTTATTTCATTTAATTTCATTTCAATTTTAATTATTTACACAGGGTACAGCTGTCAACTACAAATATAAATTGCTTTTCAAGCTGCCCTGTTCAAAGAAAACGATAAACGCTAAAGTTTAAAAATACCGATATACAAATATACAGATTGGAATAACAAAGTAAAAGTATTTAAAATACTGGAACTAACACCAGGAATAAAGAGGGTCCCTTTATGTTCTGGAGTTTTCGAGATAACATTTTACTTGTTTGAAATTTATTGTTAATTTAGATTTTGCGTCCAGGCCATTCCATAGTTTTGCCCCTCTAAAAGAAAGGCATTTTTGGCCACATTAAATACGATCCAGAATAATTGCTAGTCACACAGTTGACGACTGCAAGGAAAATCATTGAAAATAGATGTAAGATTAACACTCTTGCAATCGAGATAATCTAAACAACCTGAAATAAAATGAGTTTTATATTAGCGTCTTTTCTATCCTTTCTAGTCCCCAATGTATAGTTTCTTAGTTTTTGAAAGAAAGCTTGGAAAGTGTTAAAGATAAGTGAAACTTTGACAACGACATTTTGAATATAATAAGAAATATTTTAGATCTTTAAAACTGCAAGCACAGATTCAGTAATCTGCAAGCAAAGATTTTTCTTGATCGATTAGGCTCAAAAGTTGATAATTGCAGGTCGAATTTGCTGTTTCGGTAATTCGAAAAATTACAGTTTTTCTCTGTTTATAAGAGGTCCTGAGTTTTAGGGGCAAAACGTGTTTGTTTCCTAATATTGCTATCGTCTTTTTCAACAAACAATTTGCTTTTAATGCTAGGAGGTGGAGGCCATTCTCGCATATGCGGTTGAGAGGAATTCCGTTAGAAGATCACTGGGTGCCAAACGACATGCATTCGAGGCTTGGAGACAGGTTGTTGAAACCTCATTTGCAATTTGCCAATACGATGTTTTCCCTGCTGAGGCTAGAGTGCCTGTTATTTTGAACCTTCTACAAGATATGATCGCCAAGGTACTGTATTGTTTCATATGTATAACGGCTATTAATTTTCTTTTCAGAGCCTTAGTTGTCAGTAATTAAGTAAAGAACATTGCAGATGATCCAGACATGTTCTTGAGTACTTCAATAAAAGATGGCCATGACCATTTTCAAGAAGTCTTTATTTCGCAACCATAAACATACCCTGTAGACACATCCTTTGCTGACAATTCATACTGCATTGACATTTTGACAAAAATAATCCTACTTCGATTTAATTTTCAAGTAGAATTCTACCCTTTATAACCCCGACCATGGGTTATAATTTTTCCAGTCTGCCCTCTTTCGTAGGTATCAAATGAGAATGCCATCCCTGAATTGCTGGTCCCAGTTGCTGGTGCCATTCTGATGCTGATGGCCCAATACCACAACGTCGCTGTTCAGCTGGCATCGTCAAGGTATATGTCAATCATCTTTTGGTCACGCTTAGAGAAACGAAAAGTGTTCCAGAATATGTCATCAGCCATAAAAAAGCTTGAAAAATGTTTTTAATTGCATAGTAGAGTGAATATGTCAAATGATAACTTATTTCAGATGAGAATCATTTGGGTTTGTTCGTATAAATTTTGTGGACTGAACTATAAGGGGTTATTACTCTTTATTCGAAAGTTTTTGAGAATAAATAATTGGAAAATTTTGGCTCTATTTTGATAGTTTAGAGAAACAAAGATATTCAGATTTTTTTATGTTTCAACACTAACAGAAATCTCTTGTCGGGTACACTTTGTAACTGCTGTTATTTTTTCTTTATCAGAGTTGTTTTTGTCAGGATACAATATTAAAACGGACTATCCATGCATCAAGTAACAGAATATCTTGAATAATAAAACACGATTTTTCAGCTTTTACCATTCCGTGTTAGAATCTCTTTATGTTCCTTCCAACAGTGATGGTCCAGTCAGATCAAGGATGGATATGTCCCATTTATTTCGAATTTTTCAAGGCATTGTCAACTGCCTTTGCTCGGTTGGTGCCTCAAATTTCAAGACTAGATGCAGTTTTTATGGAGCAATTTTATATTACATGCAAATAGGAAAGCTTCATACATCAGTAAGAGAGAAAGGTTTGTATGAAATTAAAGTTTCCTGATTCACAATTGGAATATTGTCGTTTTATTTTAGTATCAATATACATATTTATTTTCAATATACACCATTGCTGCTAATCTGTTGAGCATGAATCGCCTTGTAACATCTAACAACCGCTATATTTTAGACATCAAAGCATGTAGAGCTGTCTATACGTCATCGATCACTTTGCTATAGGCCAGTTAGCAGTAACAATATTTGCTTAACCCCCTTGTAATGTCATTGTAATTTCTTTTCCCTGCAGGATCTTCAAACATCTTCGGTCCAGTTTCGAAAGAATCATGGGAAGCCAATACTCTGTCGTTTCTAGCAAAACAAGGAGAGTCGTTCATGGATATGGTATGCAGAGATGCGTGCAACGGTCCCGAAATAGGAGAGGTGTGGTTTTTCATATGATATCCTACTCTTAGATTGGATATAAAGGAGCCCGTTTTATTTCTCTGGGGTTTTTGAGACTCCCCGCTGCCTTTTTCAACCCTCATTTTTCAACGACGTAAACGTTGCCTATTATAGATATTTATTTTCTAGAGCTTATTTTTCCAATCTTCGTCCAGCCCTGACCACAGCTCTTTAGGCTTTGACAATCATCGGTGCTTCATTTATTCAACGATAAATTAGACAGATATTGAGCTATTTTACCACGTATTTCATTTGTTGAAAATGACAGAGAAGTAATAAGCAATGAAGTAATAAGCAATGCAATTTTTCTAGCGTCTCACGACTTGGTTCAGTTTGAGTGAAGCTCATTTTCTAAAATATATTCTTCTCTCTCTATAGATGTTAGCATTTGCAGTGCTAGACTCCATCGTCAGCATTGATTGGCAAGAGCGCTGGTCCGGCTTCCTATCGTCACGTGGCTACTTACGTCATCTAGTTGAGAGTATACCCAAAGACGACACGAAGCTTCTTGCTGTTTTTTCATCCGACGGTGATGCATTGAAAACGGTTTACACTCTTGAATCAAAATTGGTATGTATTTTTTCCCGAACTACTTTTCAGGTTATGATACCCATAGAGCTGTTATAGATTTAATAACGCAATAAAAATCATGCTTTGAGATTCTTATTACCTTCGTCCAGTGTCTGGAGTTGTTGGTATTGTGCAGCTGTTGGTGCTACTTTCGGAGAGTTCTGCGTAATTTTTACACCTGATCAATTTTAAGCGAGTTTTCTTTTTTTATCTGCAGGACTTCTTAACAAGATTTGCGAAAAGTGAGATTGGCGCCCAGATTCTTTTGCAGTGTGGACTGACTTCAAAGCTGATCGAGTGTGAGTTCATTGATCACAGACCCGACGACTCTAATCTCGCTTTACATCTCACCTCGTTCGCATACAGCCAACACTACGACCCCTTGTCACCCAGTAAAATGGAGCAATATCGAATAGTTTTGTCGGCAGTTCTGAGACTCATTAAAGCCATTGTATCGTCACTAGGCCCAGGCCACCAAGAGTTTATTTCCCAAGTAAGTTATCTTATATATCTTTCTATATGTTTATTTCTATATGTCTTTCATTACCTTTTTACTGTTTGAATAAGACACTAGGGATTCTTTTTCATCTCAGAATTCTTTTTCAATGTCAGCATGGCCTAAAGATCGCATTGGGCTCGGATATAAACTGAATGCATTTATTTATCGACTGAGGCATTAACGAGTTACAGGCTCTCTTCTTGAAAATGACGATTGAAAAAGACAACCAGCAATCTATAATTTTTGAAATAGCAAAGTCTTATTCATTTCTTTGACCCTGTTGTAGCACCTGATTTTGTAGTTCCCAAAATATCAAGAACAGGACTGAACGCTTCCCGCAAAGTGCTCACAAACCAGTCTGGTTGTATAATGCTGCAGAAATAGTCTGATATACTACAAAAATTGGAATGCATAAAACGTTATAGATTTTGGCTAAGTAGGGTTGGAATAGTTTCAATATCTTACTCTAGATTAATAAGGGATGCGAGTGTATAATCTTCAGGATTTTACGAGTATTGGCCAATACGGAATCACGAATATCTATGTAGTATGGCGACTAAGTGGCCTTTCAGTTTTGATTAAAATGGTTTCTGCTATCATGAAACATTTAGGGTTTTAAATCTTTTTTTTTTAGCTACAAGAGTTCATTTTAGCCCACGAGGAAGCATTCCTAGACATACTGCAAGCGAAGACTCCGTGCAAAACTGTCCAGTGCCTTCAGGAACTTTCTCTTGTGACGTCAGTAGTCTCTTTGCTCAGGCCAAGACGCGAGGATCACAAGGACCCGGAATCCGTTGGTGAGGATGGGCGACGCATGCGAAGTTCTCAAGTAAAAATTCAGAGGGTTCTGCTTGGCCTAATGCAATCATTTTCATCGAAGGAGTATTGTAATGAGGTTAGTTTGATCTAAGGGTTTAGTAAATTAACGTAAATTTTTTTTACGCCCAAAGCCAGATATTTAACGAGGATTTTTACCTCGAGTTATTTTTCACCTGTCAAACATTTGTTGATAAACCTTCTTGACAATGGACCCGTGAAAACCAATCAGGGTGCCATACTTCACATCAACTTAAAATGTTTTTCTCAAATCAGTTTTTGAACGATATTTAACTCTCAATACCATAAGGAACCGGGGTGCAGGGGGACTGGTGCCCCAGCTTTTAAGAAATAAGATGTAGTGCCTATTTGCAGCTCACAGAGGTGCCCCCTTATGCTCACATATCCCCCCCCCACTACTGAAATGTCTATGCTTAACACCAACACCAATGTTCCCAGTTCTCCATGAACCATGAAGTTTTCGTTTGTAAAATGAAGCCGCATCAAAAGCGTAGTATATTTTGGTACGCCACACAGATTTTTTCGATTTCAATTTTGTCTTGTTGCGTTTGAGTTAATGGGACATTGCTGTATGTAGGGAGATAGGTGCTTTTACTGTAACAGATTCATTCATTTATTTATTGGCAAATTATGAGACTTTTGTATCTTGGGATTGATTCCTTTCTCTTTAATTGGATAACTGTATCTTTTAAAAAGTAAAACAAAACATTTCGCCAATATTTGCCTAGAAATTGCAGCCAAAACAGCCGCTAATACTATACAAAACTTTTAGCTGTTCTGTTCTTGTTTTTCCACAACTTTGCCCCGTTCTTTTTGTAGATCACGAAGACTTGTGTGGAGAAGGACAGTAGCAACGACGCCTTTGAGCAAGCGACCTCTGTTAGCGAGGTGACAACTGCTACCGTACGAAGAATTCTTCTGCAAATCCGATCAAACTTAATAAGCTACGCTAGGAGTGTTGTCTCAAGCTTAGGTTTAACTGGAGCTTATTGCAATGTCATCTTTTCGCCTGTTTTGATTGATATATCTGAAAGTAAAAAGATGGGGCACCATGACGTCTCAATCAGGCATGGTATGGCTTTTTGTATTTTTAGACTTTTGTTGTGTTTACGTTTAAAAATCAACGTCTTGTACCTTGGGTGCTTTTTATTTTATTTGCTTTAGAACGACTCAGCTGTATTTGTGCGGAAAAAGAAAATGGAGAGGGGCATTCTTAATTTTGCTATCATCCTTTTGCTATCACAAAAAACATTTTCTGACCTTTTGAAAGCAATTTTTGTATCTTGTACATTAGTCCAGCGGCCGTTATTTCTTATTTGCTTGAATCCTCCAGGAGCCTCTAAAAAGGCATCAATGAGCGTTCTTGTGGAGGAGCTTGACCGCGCTGTTGATGACGTGAAAGCGGTAATTCATGCATACATGAAGTATCAAAAAAAGATAGAAGAGATTGAAGATTTATCAGGAGACGAGACCTCGCAGGTTTGATGTTCCTCTACTTATTTTTAAGCCACAGTCATCTCCTTCTCTTGTCCACTTGCTATTTTGAACAGGTTCTGTTTTCATTATATTGCAGCATCTCTCTCAGCTTTTTGTCAAATGAGAAGAAAGTAGTTGCAATCGTTTTGGTTGATTCAGGGTTCTTGCGATGATTCGAATTTAAGCAGGAAGAATAGGCAGGCAAATGATTAATGAGACAGCAAAAATCAGTGTTTGATGGAAATTAGATTTAGAATTTAAAATTTTAATGAAAACACTGAAGACTGCAAAGAGAGTTTAGATTTTCGTTTTTTTTAGATTATAGAGTTGAAAGGTAGTAACAAAGACACTTCTTTGTTTTAGCTCCTCTCTCAAGAAAATGTTGTTGATATCGATCGCTTGTCAAACCAGCAGAGAAGAATTATTGCAAGAAAAATTTTACAGCAGTTGGTTGACCTGAATGACGACCAAGCTTGTCTCAATATTCGTATCCTCAAGTTTGTCACCATGATGACAACAAATGTCACGTTTTAAAGATACTACATGGACAGGTTTTTGGGGAGGGGTTATTTTAGGAGAAAGATCATAAAAGAAAAGGATCGTCAAAGATTTAAGGGGAGAAGGGGGTCGATATTTTGCCTCTAAAAGAATTGTTGATCAAGTAGGACTTTTCTGTCCCTTGAATGTATTGGCTTTCTATCAAATAATGCATTTGTGATTAAAATACCTCTTTTATATTAAAATTTATTCAGATTTTTCAGATTTTTCAGATTTAGATTGTTCTTAACTCAGTTTTTTCAGAAATAATCGAAAACATTTTGTATGTTTTATGGCGTCATGTTGAATACTACTTCATTCATTGCGAGCCAGTTCAGTTTGATGAAATTGAATTTGAACTACCAAAACTACCAACTATTAGGGCACGAAGATTGCAAGGTTGGTTTTTATTCAATTTTTACCGAACTTCTTACATCTCTGTAGCCTTATTTTTCAACATTTTAGATTTACCTCATTTTGGCACTGTTTTGATTTTATGTCTTTTTGTTGGACACGTTTAATCTGGTTTTAATGATCTCTCGTCACCGCATTAGTTGCAAAAGATTCAAACAGCCATACTGTTGTTTTTCGTGGAAACTTCCTCTGTATCGTTAGATTCTGTTAGTAGCTATTGCAACGTTGGTTATCGAAAAAGCTGCATTATATCGCATAAATGGCAACTCTTTAGGAGAAATCATGGTTGGGGAAATTCACATCACTCATTCTTGATCCTATCATTTTTAGATATCACTTTGAGTCTTGATTCATCCTTTGGTAAAAAAAACAAACAGAGCTCGTCAGTAAACATGGGAAAATTTAGTGTCACGAAAGAAGAAGTGAGGCAGTTAAAAGTTGAGGCCAAGTCAGTCTTAACAGACAAAGTGATGAAAAGTGTTCTTGAGGCAGAATCTGTGAGTATTTTATTACCTACGAAATTGCCAGTTTCTAGGCAGGTTCCAGTTGTAAATGTCTGACACACTGCTTTATAAGCTTAAGAAACGTAATTTGGAATTCTTAAGTTGACATGTCATTGTTTCACTGTAATGTTATCAACTGATGAACATTAAAGCCTCCTGCTGTTTCTCTTCTGTTGAGAAGTTTTAGAGACTTTCCTTAAGGTCTTTCGCCTATTAAACAGCAGTGTTCAATTTTGACTTAAGTCAACCTCTTAAGGATTCAAAATTTTTCAAAAATCTCATGAAAAAAATGAATTGAGCTCTTTGTTTTTGGCTCATGAAGATACAACTTTCGTTTGTTAACTCATATTAAAATACTGTTTTCATTTTCCAAGTAAAATGTGATAGTTAAGTTACATATCATACTGACAAGATGCCAAAACATGTTTCTAAATCCTTAGGGTAATTTTATTGCAAACTAACATTGCTTTAAGGGAAGAGGGAGATTGCTGAAGACGACCTTGAAAATTGATTTCAGTGTTTCAAGATTTTGGGCATTGATTCTTTGTGGGGTTTATTTCAAGCAGCCTAAAGAGTCGTTATTAGTCAGTTTCAAAAATAAGATCGTAACTCTTAGTTTTTTTGTAAAGATATGCGCTTGGTCCTGAACCGTATAGCTATTCAATTAAATTATATTTTAGCTCTACGGAAAGACAAGATCAAGAGTCCAGTTCATATCTGCAATGGTCAGAAGAATCCAAGGACTAGTGAAGCTCCACAGCTCATAAACAATATTCTATCCTCAGCAATTCTCGTTGTAATTGACTCTTTGAAAATTAAGACGAGTTGCGGACTGCAGAATCAACACATTAGAGAACCCATTTACAAACTGCTTTGACAAAAAGCAGTTGTTTCAACATGGGTCTTCGATGTAAAGTTGAAAGCCTCCATTTAAATTATTCAGTGTCATAGTTTTATGCAAGTCTAAATCATAGCCCGCAACATCCATGCTTCATTATATCCAGCAAGAAAACCATCGCAGTATTTAACAGCCAGCAAATGAACCCAAAATTATTTCTAGATGCCCATCCACCCTTCCGCCTTTTCTTCACGTTTTTATCCTAGCCCAAAGTTATGTCCCTCTGTCTCCAGGATCACTTGTCTCTTGAGCCTGTGTTAGTTATTCTTAATCGCCTCCTCGCTGCATCGAGGCTCGCTGTGGATACGAGTCTCCTCCAATTAGGATTTCCATGACTACATTCTCCTTGCAAAGCCATAAAAACTTTACAATGCCCTAGAAGGTTCCCTCTTTGATTTAGAGAGTCCTTGGTTTTGCAATTTTTAAACGCTGAAAATAGATGCCCTAAGTAAGATTATACGAATCTAAATTTTCAGCGTTATCCATATTTAAAAGAAATGCTGATTGAGCATGAGTCAATATATGATTTCATGTAGTTCTTTCGTAAAAATGTTTTCGAAAAACAAGACTACTGTGTTCCTTATGTTCTAGAATTTTAACTTGTAAACAGTGGGAACGGAGGCTAATGCTTTATGTGCCAAAGTATTTGTTGCATTTGACCATTTTATTGTTAAGTCACCTTTATTGGTTAATGACGATTTATTTTTGAAAATTTTCGTTTTCTGTTTGGAGAAATCTTTTTCTAAACTAAAACTAAACTGAAGTTACGCTAGTGAAAACATAAGCTTTATTGATGGGAATGTGAAGTGGACTGGTAGTTGAAGAAGGCTCTGAAATGTTGCTGTCTTGGTAAATCTACTTCATAAAGAGCTGTTGGCATAGAGGATGTGTTTTAATACCATGCTGGCTTGTAATATTTGCTACAAATATTTTTAGGATTAGTTGTTATTAAAGAGCAACCAGTAGATCTGGCTGATATTTATAAGTCCTGAAGACATCTTTTTATTTGAAGTATTTTTCTGAGGATAGAGATATTGAACATGGCAATTATTGAGGTAGGAAGTTTGTACATAAGAGATAATAAGTTCAGGGCGTTTTGAAGAGAATGTATACAATATGCCATACGAACCCCAAGTGCCCTCCTTTGTGGCATCTCCTTGCCTTTTAACAGACCTACCAAGTCACACGCATTTTGCGCGAGACACGCATTTTGCGCGAGACACGCATTTTGCGCGAGACACGCATTTTGCGCGAGACACGCATTTTGCGCGAGACACGCAATTCGGTCCTTTCTCACGCATCAAAGCAGAATTCACGCGCATTTGCAACAGACCTCTTGGTTTAATTAGATTTTTTAATTTTATTCCAAATCCTAGCAAAATCCCTCTTTCTTAACAAGGCATGTTAACACGATAACAGCGACTAGATAAACAGAGGACTAGATAACAGCAAATCCTTTCAGGTTAAGTGATGCTACATTTATTGGCAAGCCTACACAAATAGCAGGCTAGTTTTTTTGCGACTATGACCATTGTTAATTGATTGGAAATGTAAAAGAGGAGCATAAAGACCCTTAAGTTAGAGTTTCAATTTAGCAGTTTGCAGTCAGAGCGGTCAGAGCGGAGTAACTTTTTCTCGAGAATGATATCTGGGGTTGCAGTTGCACTACGATGCTCCGCTTGCTTTCACGCCTGCATTCCATCCTCTTTAGGGTTCCAGATATCGTGTTTCTGCAGTTGGATTTTCTCTAGAAATACCCCCGTCTTCATAGGCTGCCTCAGTCTCATCTAGAGGTTTCATGTGAGAATTTGGAAAATGGCGGTCGCAGGGATCCACTTCGGAAACACAAATTGCTGTATTGCCGTATGTAAGGTGAGCATAATGTGCCTGTGACGATATAAAGAAAATACACAGGTTTATAGAGAAAATGCTGTCATAAATTTTAAGGAACCAGAGCAGTTTTTCAGATGACTATTTTGGGATGATCGTTTTCATCAAGAGATTTTTGGCAGTCCATGGGCTCATTGAAAATTTGTTAAGCCTTGTTATTTGTAAAATGAAAAAAAGCTGTACGAATAAAGCAGTTTCGTTGGAGACAGTGTCCATAAACTATTGTTTACCAAATTTTGTCTAAGCCAGACAGATTCATTAGTTAAGTCTACTGCAAAACGCTCAATGCTGCAGACTTCAATAATCCACACATCCAAAGTTTAGTTTCCTCAAGATTCACATAATCTTGCATTGGTTTGATAACACAATAACTATCAATCATGTTCATTTTCTTACTTCCTTCATATTCCCTTCTAAATTGATAACCTTGGGATCTAACATAGTTGTCTGTATGAATGTGCACAATTGAAGTGCACAATAAACCAAAGTGCACACTTGCATACTTGAAATTTGGCTCTTACGCATCTGAGATCTCATTGGAAACTGTCATACTCTACAGTCTAGGCTTGGATTAGAAAGACATGTTTTTCCCTTTATTTAATGGCATTGGGTCATGATTTTTATCCTTCATTCCCCCACGTATTATTAAGAATCTGCCATACATTCCATGCAGGATATTTGTTTAACTGGTCATATTCCCTGTGAATATTCCACCATTTAAACTGCTGACTTCTGATAGCAAGAGAAAAACAAGGAAAACAGAAGGTCTCCTCAAAAGCCTTTGCTTCAAATTCCACGCACGATTTCATGGGAAACGTCTGCTATCCGCAAATGTTAAAATAGTTGCTCTTGTGTTCCTCATGCAGAAAAAATACAGTCTGTATCCTGACACTGATCACATGATTTTTCCACATACTGATTAACAGAACAGCTTCCGTTAATAGTAAGCTGTCAACAACAGATGCCAATATCACACGGAACAACAGTGCTCACGCCTGAAGCAAATTATCCTCTATAAAGAAAGCCTATTTACCATGACTCTATGCGTTTAAGTTTATGTATGATGCAAAACTTTGGCAGTGCAGAAGTGTTTTTGCACAATATTCATTGAACAATTACCACTGCATGACAAACACTGTGATATCTCATTGAGATAATGCACCGACTGTTCCACCATGTTGTCTGTGTGTAAAACTGCCAATAAGTCAAGTCTAATAGAAATTGGTACAACTAAATTTTGCAAAACACCAGAGCACTAAATTTTGCAAAACACCAGAGCAAAAAAGTTGAATAAACTTTTAGCGTCTATCCTGAAATCTATTCCAAACTGTTCACTTTAAATGCATATGTGCTAACACTTTATTATTGGTATGTATTTAATTTTGTCAATTTTTTAACTTTATATCACATCCCAAACTAGATAAGCCCTGCTTCATTTCAGACCAAAAGAGTATACATATTTGTTAAATTATAACCATTACTTTGCACTAACTATTATGTGGGAAGTGGCCCAAAAGGGATTTCATGGTGATTTTCTATTTTGGTAGGATAACAGAACTGAAGTGGTCTCAAATGAAACTGGAGAAAGGGTATTGCCAGCATGTGTTGGTTATACTGGAGAAGAAAAGGTTTGACAGAAAATATAATTTCACTCCACTGTTATTTATTGATATTTGATAATACAATTTATAAGCTTTGCACTGGAACACTTTTAAATGTTGAGACTTGTGCTGAATCAACACTTGAAATCTTCAGAATTTTACACAAAGCTATAAGAAAAATATTGTATGATTATTTTTTTAAACAATAATACTAATAACTTCCACATTTTGAATGAATTCTGGTTTTGTTATTGTAACAAAACATTTTTTGATCTAACTGCAAGTTCTTGATGTCTGAACCCCTTTTAAAATGTTCTTTATGCAAATGTTCAACACCTTTAAAAATGCATGTTTTGCTGCTGTCATAAAAAACTACAATAAAGCCAAAGCTTCATTAGAAATTGAATGTTTGTCTTAGGTGATTGGCTTTCCAGCCAGAAATTTGAGTACAAGGTGTCCACAGTCTGTCATAAATAACATCAAGTTTCTGATAGGGCGAAGGTTTGTGCACCAATTATATCCTATACCTATGTATATATAATTTATTTGTTCTTTTTCATATCCAGCTGAGAGATATTTAATTCACAGTTGCTTATATGTTCTTTAGAACTTGAAGATTTTTGGCATGAATATCAATAATAGCCTCAACATGATATGCCTATCATTACATGCTAGTACGGCAAGCTTTCTTGAGAGGAAATTTTCATAAAAACTGCCCGCATGAACAAGCTAATTAGTGTGATTGCCCATCCAACAATATTTGATAAAGGAAGTCCTCTAGGACCTTAGGGTTTTTAAGGATATTAACTTCTCAAGATTGCTTTTGGTTTTATTAATTGTGTGATGACTGACAACTTGTAAATTATGCCATTTGTTTTCATTAGCAATATTACCTTTCGCACAGGACTATCACAATTTATAGGAAATAACTTTTCCGTAAATGCTGTATCTGTCTCTTGCAGTGAGACATGTTTTTGAAAGGGAGGGCAACAGTTCATGCCCATTATTTGTCAAAGGTTTTGGCAAGTGTAATCACCTGTGAAAAACGAGAGATAGTTTAGCAAGGAAATTGTTAAGGGTGAAACGAGAAGTCATATAGCGCAGACATAAATTTGATACAATAATTGTAACAAAAGTTTGATACAGGAACTGATAATCTTTGGAATACAATAAACAGAAAGATATTTAAAACATGATGCTGCTTTTCAGAATATGTTTACTTTTCTCCGGAAAATTCCTTTTACATCTCAGATGACGATTGGATGTTGTGTTTAAGAATATTCTTAGAAATGTATTGTTATCTAGTTAATTTTTCGACAATATCCCCAACAATGTTAAATTTTTATTGCCAGCCATTTAGAGGAGACATTCAGAGAGAAGGTTGGAAAGAGGTGCAGCTGTAAGGTAACTATGAAATCTGACCTTTTTATATGACATTTAAAGTTAAAATAACATTGAAAAGTTTTTGATCGTTTTGTAGAATATTTGGATTATAAATTAAAAACTGATGTTTGACTTTAAATATTTGATTAATATTAACTACTCCCATCACAATACTGTTCCCAATCAGTATTACTCTGGTAAGCCTGTCCAGGGTTTCCTGTTATGGTTTCCCATCAAGGTTTTTCTTATCTTTACTTTTCAGATGGTGATTCAGAATGACTGCCCTTGTTTTGAAGTTTCATTTGATGAATCATCTGTCTTGGTCAGTCCCACTGAGGCATCACAATTTGTACTTACAAAATTATTAGGTATGATAAACTCTTGTAATGCTTCCTAATCTATAAATATTTGCTACTTCATGCAGCTAATTTTGTTATATTTTGAGTTCTCCAGAACAAGTATTTTGAGCTGAAATACTGCTTCATTGAAAGTTAAGGTCTATTTTTACAGTTTTCAAACTCAAATTTTCCTTGACAATCTAGTAATCGTTTGGCAAAAATAATTGTAATGAAACTACCAGAGAGAGTTCTTTGAGAATGCTTATATCATGTGTGTTTTTCCACATGAATATTATTCCGAAAGCAATAAATGTACTCTGTTTTACTGATATTAACATAACATAGTAGTTTTTTAAGCATTGCAAAGTGTTTTTAATTGGTAGTGATTTCGATTTTTATTCTGTCATTCCCTTGTTTCATATAGTTATGTTTCTATCTTCACAATTTTGCTTTTCTCTAACAGAGAATGCAGAAGCCATAGGAGGTGCTGATCTTGAGGATTCTGTACTCACAGTTCCAATTTGGTTCACAGAAAAACAAAGAATCGAACTGAGGTAAGCTAGGCCGTCAATGTTTATTTATTTTGCGTCTTTTTCCTTATTCTGTCATTCAGAAATTTCTGCAATCGTCACGAACAAAGTCCTTTCTTTCTTTGATGAAGGAAAAAAGATTGGCCCTTCTGTTATCAAGCTGTGATTACTAAAACACAGATCACTATAAATACCATGCAGGAATTAAATACGTTAGATAAGCGTTCTCATATTGGTCCCATTGGTGTTAAGAGAACGCATGATTAAAAGAGTTCTTGATAATCATATATTTCTTCGGATAGTTTAAGTATTCTTTCATTAGTTTTTAACACTTGAGAGTCTTTCCTGCAGATTATTTTCTTTTACAGCCCCCATTTTTTCTATATTTACAATATCAGTTCAGTTCAACATAATATAATAATAAAAATCGATTCCCAAACTTATATCTTATCTTAACTTGAATATACATCTTATGTTTCTAGTGAAGCCTGCGAAAGCACTGGCTTCAATGTCTTACGGGTAATTTCAGAGCCAGCCGCTGCCTTGTTGGCATATGGTGAGTTTTTGCAACCTCAAAAGTCATACTTCTAAATTATTCAGAATCTTTACCTTAAAATCTCATGCTATTTACCTCTATGGTTTTCCTAAATTGTAAATAAACATATTTAAGTTTTCCCAGCAACCTTAAAAGGGATGCTTCAACAATGCTTGATGACATGTCAGCTAATTATTGTTTTGAATTCGTAGTCAGCAGATTAGTGTTTCCTCTGTAGAATAAATGTTTTATAATATTGTCAAGAAGTTGAGATCCGATCTTTATGCCATTTTTTGTATTTTACTTATATCAATTCATGTTATTTTCTCTTATGTTTATGTTTTTCTACTCGTTCGTGTTCCAAAATGCTTGTTTTTATCGAGAAAAGCAACTGTTAAGCTTGATAAAATTTAGATACATGCAACGTCAGTAAGCAGCTAGCGAATAGAAAATTGCCTCCTGCAGAAGTATTTTAACCTTCATCAAATTGCACAGAACATTCTCTAGGTGGACAATTTTTTGATGTGTAAAAGGGCCTTGAGCCAGTTAGTCAGTCAATTCTTTTCGCTGCAGATGAGAAGCATTTACCTAGTCCGTCACACTTTTACAATCTGCTAAATTAAGTTTCGTTATCTCCACAGGTCTAGGCCAGGAAGACTCTTACGAAAACAGGTTTGTGAAACTGGTTTTTCCTGTCTGGCTTTTATCAATGAGAAACATCAATATCCCGTTTGTAATACAGATCGTTTCGCACAAGTTGATTCAGTCGGGATATGCAATTTTAGGGTGTTGGTCACGAAAGTTTCATTTCGTAACGATAAGCTCTATTTGAATCAGCCATTTAAAAAAAATTGTACGTTGTGATAAAGTGTTTCTAAAAATATTTAAATCAGTTTGGGTTGAGATGGTGAACCTTAGATGCTTTTTTGGCTCGTGGGGCAGGGTTGGCCCCAAAATTGTTCGATTTCTCCGAAGAAAATATTTAAATACTTGTAAAAGAGCATCATTTGATCCAATTAATATTTAACTTCCCATAGTTTTTACAACAGGGTAGGAAATGATCCATCCTAACCATTGCCCACTGCACCCCGCGAATGATTGTTTCAATATGTAAGCATTACAATAATTGGATATCTAGGAAGCGGTATAATATAAATCTGTGACGTCACCAGATGCTTTCTATTGCATTTATACCGTTTAAACGACTGATTAACATCGTTTTAAGCTATTGATAAGATTAATGCGAAGGCAAATGTTCCTTTTTAGTATGGTGCTGGTTTTCCGACTTGGAGGAACATCTGTTGATGCAACTTTGGTTGAAATTAACAGTGGAATGTACAGAGTTATCGCTTCAAAAGTCAATCAAGACCTAGGAGGAGATTCTTATGATGAAGTTCTAATGAAACTATTAATGAAGGAATTTTATAGGTATGGTTCTTAATGAAAGTAACTGCAGAATAATCTGTCGCTCGGAATGCACCACGTTATCAGGCAACTAGATTCTTATGATGAAATTTGAGTGATTTTCTTAGGCCAAAGTTGTCCAGTATTCCCTTTTGCCAGCTCGTAAAGAAGATTTTATAACTTAGAAATCTTTTTTGCTTTGATTGTTTGTTTGAAGATTTTGGTAAGCTTTGCATATAAATAGACTCAGTTAGCAATTTCAATGGTCATTTTGATTTTTGGATCTTGCTGTCTGGTATTTCCATGAAGAGAAATATCAGAGAAAAAGCCTGAAGATTGATTGAATTGTCATTTTAGTTCATTCGTAAAGTTATTACTATGAATACATGTTTGATTCTCTTTTTGGTTGACATTTTATGTGAATTTGATTTTCCGAATAGAAAATTTAAGCTGGACATAGAAGATAACAAAAAGGCATTGCGCAAGCTTAAGGTTACCGCAGAGCAGTGTAAGTGTGCCCTGTCGAACATGAACAACTCCATGTGCTCAGTGGATTCGTTGCATGATGGGATAGATTTCAGCTGTCAAGTCACGAGGTTATTATCGTTTTTGATTGTTGTTTCTGGAAAACTTTCTGCTGTTATACAGAATCGCGGAGTTTCACAAAGCAGTGTTTTCTGACAATTTATATCTGAAGCTTGTTATGCCGATAACGCCATTGATTAGGGATCCTGATTTGTCAAAACTACGATAATAAGATATCACTTAGGCTCATCTTTATTAATCACCACACAACTAATTTTCTGAAAAGATTTGGCTCCAAAGGGCTTTTAGCATGCCAACAAACATGTCCCTTTTCCCTTCGTTTAACTTCATTGAATCTCTTTTTTATTGAATTTATTGACAGTTGGAAACCCTTGACAATTGCTCTCACTGCTCAACTAGCAAAGAAGCTCTCTTTGTTTTGAGAAGGGAGTCCCAAAATCTTTTATAATTTTCAATGCCTTTGCTACTGATGTTTTGATTTGTATTTTATTTTAACGCCTTTTCTTTCTACTCTAGAGCTAAGTTTGAGTCACATTGCGCCGAACTTTTTGCTAGAAGTTTTGAAATTGTCACAGATTTGCTAAAAGAGGGTGAAATTTCACCAAGTGATATTTCCAAGGTAATAATCAATTCAATGCAAGTCTTTTTTCACTTAATAAGTTACGGAAACGATCCTGCTGATTTTTCCCAAGTGCTGTTAGTCAACCAAAATAAGTATCCTCTGAGTCAGGTGTTTCGTATGTTTGATCTATTATGATTCATCATTGCTTCTACCTTTTTAAAACCATGCCACCATACCTAGTTTGTTTTTTGCCTTTCGAAACTCTTTTTGTCGCTTGCAACTAAACTTAGTTTGCAATGAAAATGTGCATCATAAAATCTAAAGATTATTTTTTTTTACTATAAAGTTTGTCGGTTTTTTCTGTTTGGCCATCTCTTTGTTTTCTTATTTTCCTCATCTTTGAAATTTCAGGTTATTTTTGCCGGTGGCTCAACTAGAATGCCAAAGATTCGTCAAATATTCAGTGAAAAGTTTCCAAATGCCGAGCTACTTTTGAGCATTAAGCCAGAGGAGGTCATCGCGATAGGGGCAGCGAAGCAAGCTGAAATTATTCTAGGAAAAGAAGAAATAGATTTTGCTGACCTTACTTGTCCGATTAACTGCATTTCAAAAAGCCTAGCACTAGAGGTAGGTATCACTGCGCGTTGCTTCCTTTTTAATTTAATTTTCCAAGGCAGGACCTTGAATTCTGAATTTCAGTCTCATTAGGCTATTTTGATCGAGTGATGTAAAACTTTTCAAACCGCATACGAGATTGTCGAACAACAAGATCTTTAAGGATGTTCCCGGCATTTTTCTCGAAAACAAAACGATTTTGGCCTAAGGTGTACGAGATTTTAGTGGAGTAGTTTCAGTGGTTTGAATTCTATAAATACCTTCAGAAAGTGTCAAGTTTTGTGAAGACATATTCCCACTCCAGTCGTCCACTTGCATCATTTGTAGATGCATTTATCTTCTCTTTAAGTTCAGCTCTCTAACTATAAAGTTAAACTTGTAATGAGGTTTACTATTTTTCTAATTTCTCTTTCAGGTGTTAAATGAAGAACAGATATCCAGCTTTGAAATCATCATTAGGAAGTACACACCAGCTCCATTTAGAAAGCGCCATTCTTTTGAATCACTGTCTGATCATGTGAGCTTTTTAATTCACGTTTTTATGTATATATTTCAAAATTATTTATTCGATACAAAATTTATCTGCTCAAGTTTCCTATTTATTATCAATTGCTGATGAATCGAAGATTTTTTTAAGTGCCGAGAACAATTTGGGCTCGAAATTTCTAGTTATAAAGTAGGATACTGACATTTTCAAGCATTTTGGTTCAAATAAAATTCAAACAAGGTCAATGCCTGGTCTCAAATATGCCAGAAACTTCAACAATCAATTGATCAAAATTCAAATAGACCACAATATAAAACTAGACATTATTTGGTTCGGGTGGGTAAGAAATTTTTATGGTATTTGTAGATGCTACTTTTTTTACTTACTTTGCCATAACACAGCCATATCTTTCAACCAGCTTTAAGCAATGGCGGATTGAACCTTAGCGGATTAGTTTTTCTGTATTCTAGATGTTTTTAAAAGCCAACTCTTGTTTTCAATATGCTGAAAATTGATTAAATATCTTAAAATTCGTTTCTTTCTTTAAGTTGTCTTAATTTCCAGATACTTGATGGATTTTTATGGATTTTATACTACCTTTGTCGACAATAACTCTAATTTCTTGGCATTTGATTTTCTAGACAAAATTGAGCTTACGATTTTATGAAATCAACCCAGGAAAGGATGGATCATCGAACGACCGACATTTGATTGCAAAGGTATTGCGAATCATTTTGTCTATGAGTCAACAAATTCATTTTCTTGGTCATGTTTTTTTGTTAGCATCAGTATCTACATCATCATGATTCCTGTTTTTCTAAAATTCAGCGTTAAAACGTACATTGTAAAAAAACCTGCTTAATAGAATGTTCATCTGAAGAAAAAAATGTGAAAACAGTTTTAAAAACAAGAATTAGATGTCTTTTTCTCATATATAAAATAAGCTGTGCTTTTCAAAAGTCGAATTAAGGCTGAAAATTAAAGATGTGGGTATTTTTCTGAAAAGACAAGTCTGATCAGCTATATGACACGAGAGAGGTCCGGTTTTAAATATGGTTTTATATAATTTGTCTTCAGCAAATGAATTTCTAAATAAACTTCCAGCCAAGGGATTTCGATTCACCGAGAAGTCTGATTTTAATATGGCCACCCTTGCATGCCAGGGGCTACTCTTCTAACCAAACCCACCATAAGCAATTATTTATAATCTTGTTTTTCACGCATATATTAAAAATTTGAAATAGCAGTTAAACGCCGAATAATCACAAGAATATAAATCATTTTGTAATTAAAACAAGTTCTAATCGAAAGTAACGCGAGAGAAGGAATGGCACGTTTGATTGACTCCTTATTCTCAAACAACCACCAATTTCGCCTAGCTATGATAAACACCTTCTGTCTCACCCTAATTATTATGTTCAAGTTCTATTTTCATTCGATCAACAATAATGCCTTGCACTAAATCTTTATTTTAATGTTATTGATTTCACTTGTACTCGCTATGTATGGCAGTCTTTGTAATTGGCAGAAGACATTTTGTAATTCTTGTTGTTAGTTTTGGCTTCAATCACTTTGCTACCCTCCCTATGTTGGGAATTTCGCATCTGTTTATAAATTAATTCAAGATCGCTAAGCCTAAGATGTTCTAAACCGAACATTAACTATATCGTTATGTATTCAAATATGAGCGATGAGGCCATTGGTCCATTTGAAATCCTAGCAATCTGCTTTATTGTTATCAAATCCGCCGCAATTTCGACAATGATTATTTTTTGTTTTGAATGAATTTCCAGGCTAATAATCCTTCTCATCTCTAATGATTGCGAACAACCGATGGAGACTCGTCTGAGTATTTTAGGATTTGCGCGCCAATCAAATGGCTTTAGTTGTCATTTCATTTCAGATCGGTACCTTTGATGTATGCAGACGCCCATTCCTATGGCTTATTGATCTTATGCCCCCTTTTGGCTGACATAAATGACTGGACCGTTGTTCATACTTAAAGGCATTGAGTCATGGTAAATAGGCCTTCTCTATAGGGGGTCATTTAGTTTCGGCGCGATCGCTGCTGTTTCATGTGATATTTGCATCCGTTGTTGACAACTTGCTATTGATGGAAATTGTTTTGTCAATCAGTACGAGGTGAGTTCATGTGACCAGTTCCAGGTCAACCAATAGCATCGCAGTCATGAAAATCATGACTCAGCGGATTTTGGCATTTAGGGTATACCCAATCCATTTTATCACGACTCAATGCCTTTAAAATAGATTTACATCAAATGCAAGTTTCGAAACATTTAATTTTTTAGGTGAAAGAAATTTGATGATAAAAAGGACTTCCCAGATTATTTCGCTAACTTTTCGCGGCCAGGGCCTGCTAGTGATTCGAGCTAGTCATATATTTGATTTTTCTGAACCTCTGATATATTCTAATATCAAATCAGTTCTAGAAGCCACCAGTGGCCTCGCACACATTCGTTTTTGCTATGTGCTATATATTATTTCAAAAGTCTAATCGTAAAGCTTTAAACTAAGTTTATCATCAATTGTTTCTGATAGGTTGTTTTGAATGATGTGAAGAAAGGGAGCAAAATTACGTCAACGCTCGAAATGACAAGGTAACGAATTTCTCGAACTTTTTTGTAAAGATGTGAGGGATAAAAGGACAAATTGTGAAAGGTCTCTGAATGTTGGCTAAATTGCAAGCTCCAATCACTAAGACATTTCCAGTAATAAACTCAATTTTTAAAGAAGCTTTGCTCTTAAACTCATAGCAGGGTTTCTCTAGTTTGTCTGCAGCTAATGTAGTATACTTTTCCTGCTGTATTACAGACTTTGCAGTCATATAAGCACAGTTTTTCAGCAAGCAAAATTCAAGTATGACGCTAATCAACTAAACAAAAGAAGATTCTTGTGGGCCTACGATTGGACCTACAATTGCTTTTGAAATACAGTTATCTCGATATCCGATCCATTATCTCAAAAGTCCGTCAGAGATCTCTCCATGCCCACCGACTCATTTTTTTCTTGTTTGATGGGCCTTATGTTTTCTTTTCTCAAAATTTCTGCAACAGGATTTGCAGTTGCCTTATTTTCATTCATGCATGTCTTTAAATCATTTGAGTATCAAATTCAAACATATCAAACAATATTTTATTTCGCATTAAAACAATATATTCACAAAATTTAGATTATTCTGTATCATGCAAAGCAGGAAAGGGCACATGGTCATCCTGTTCTTTTCTTTAAATGACACTTACAAATGCTCTTTTCTCTTACCAACGAAAGACAAAAATTTGAAGCAAGTTTGAAGTTGCTTAGTATGAAATAGTCAAGAACTGAACAGAGTAGAATAATCAAGAAATGATGAGATTCATTAGATTATCCTTTGTAAGTGCATTCTTTTACAGTCCTTTATAGTTGCTTAGTAAGTTTAAAAAGAATAGGTTGATGTTTTTTGATAAATTTGTGATGTTAATTGCTGTCTTGTGTTTGATAGCAGCAGCTAACAGCTAAATGGTCAAATCAACTGCAAAGCCTCTCCTTTCAACGTAGTATTTTTATCCACAGGGATTGCTCCTTGCATATTTCAGTGACAGACGAAGAGCAAAAAAGAACTGAAAGCATCAATATTGAACCTGCCTCCTAGTCACAATTTAACCTTTTATAGCCTCGTACGTGTTCACATTGTATTAGGATAATTTCTATGGTTTTTATATTACGTAATAAAATAAAATTCACTGCGCCATAACTGAGTATAGGTTTTTTGCATTTTACTAAATAAGGTTCGTGAGGTATGCATTATAAGCCTGTGTAAAGTCGATGTTAAATTGAAGGTAATCTTAGGTATTCTGTTTCAAGCGGAAAAATGACAGAGGATTGGCGGAAGCTGGCTGTGATCTTCAGAGGGTTTTTGATGTCTTCAATTTCGATAACTCTCTGACAGACAAACTGTTTATATAGTTTACAGTTTTCTTTAAAATCTCAAGTTCGCTAACAATTTGATCGCCTCCCAGAGCCAATAGCTCACTCCAGTTATGCGGGTCGATTTACACCTTAGTTATAGGGCTGGTCGTTATAACCTTAGTCGAGAAAAGGAATGTACTGTACTTTATCTGTATCATAGAAAAAGCGCAACGTTGCTGTTTGAATTTGGCTCTTTAGGGGCACAAGTATAATGTTTTAGACGTGTGTATTTCTATGCTTTTCTCGTCTACTCACTCTACGCATTTCTGGCATTACTCTTACCTTGAAAAAGAAGGTTTTTCGTTATTATTCTCACTTGCAGAGTTTTCCCTATTTACTTTTCGTAGTTCCATCTGAATTATTTTTCGTAGAATGTGCATCTTCAAGGGAGAAATAAGTTTTCGTGCTTCACACCAGCGTGATCTTTACTTACTGGATATTTTTCGACATTAAGCCCAGGGTCCCCGACGACAGAGGGGCATGGCCAACCAACATTTTTGCAAAAATATATGAGCTAAAATAAACGGTTTCTATATTTTTATATAATCTTTTTTCTTTTGACTATGATATAAGTATTTATCAGTATCATTCTGCATGTTGCAGAATATATACCAACGTGGATTTTCTAATCTGCTGAAGTCTTAGATTTTTAACCGTTGTTTTAAATGGATGGTCAGTTTTTTTAGACCGACTGCGAAGAGACCTCGTGTATTCACAGAGTGATTTTACCTCTGAAGTGTTTTTTGTACTGAGTTTTAATTAATGTACGAATGTTCTATTTTCATCACCTAAAGCCCAAAACTAGTCACCTTTTTCACGTTACTAGTCAAGTTAGGCCATAGATATCTAGTCACTTTGGAAGCGATTTGACAAAAATCAAAACGCACTGCAGATGAAATTTTTGAAGAAGTTTTTGGAGATATGTATTTGGTTGGATGCATCGGTTTTTGTAATTTATCTGAAAATGGGCAAAACCACTCTTGTCACGTGATTGGGATAATGTTTGTCTTTTTGATGCACGAAAAGCTTACTTTAAAATAACTCTATCTAGACATAAAAACGGTGTACAATTTCACCTGGCCAAAAATTTCGTCCTTTTAGTTTTGCAGAACACCAACAAATTAGGGCCAATTGATGCTGGACATTAAAAACCAACAAAAACCCAATAGCCGTTAATTGAGTACGTTAACTTTATATGCTAAGGTTATTAACACTTGTTAATTTCTACAATAAGCGCTTTTTTAGTTCTATTTCGCAGAAGAGACTGATGCGAAATGACGTTTGTCACCATGAAGCTCCTTCCCAGACCTCCGATTTAATGTCTTGGCGCGAATTATTTTCTCAAGAAACGTTTCCTGAAACAAGAAGAGTAGCAACCTGATTCCTCATGGCAAGTCTTTCGAAAATGAAATAATTATTCGTTGTGAAAGAAGGTATGATATATCAGAGCCGATTGTGTATTTTACCATTCCTAGCGGAATCGTTGCATACAAGATAACACAGATAGAACTTAAATCGCCTACTCTAATAAGAGCAACTTTGTGAAATTATTGTACCTAGGTCATTGCTGATGTACAAGGAAAAGAACTAGATAGCTGCTTAGTTATTTGACACCCAATCACCTAAATAACTGTTAGTAACCATTTCAAAAACCTTTTGGGGCCATTTTCTACATCTTGTTCAAAATTTTGTTAGGTTGTGCCGCTTTAAAAGTATGATTAATAAACGACTTCATACCTTTGCAATGGCTTTGCTTAATGTTTGACAGTGCCTTGCTAAATGCTCATGCTAAAAATGACTTTTAGATAATAAAAGTGTATTAGATAAATGGACAAGCTTGTATGCACACACTCAATTTAACATATAAGTTTAAGTATGCAGTTTATTTGTTCCATTCATTGGACTGACAACAAATATCAAGAGAGTGTTTGTACTGAAAACATGTTAAGTTGCTTTGAAATGTTTTACATAAAGACTAAGGCTGAGATTTCCCCCAACCTAATCTTTAAGCAAGTTGAAAATATCCAAACTTGAAAGTTTTATCACTGGCAAAAGTTGTTGAGAGAAATTTGTAGATTAACACAAGAGTCAGAGTTTATTATTCATTTTTTAATGAATGACTTCTAGGCCTGTTTTAAAAACATATGCAATCATAGAACAAAGTTGACAAAAACCAAAAATTTGGGAAGTGCAAGTTTATTGATGATATAAAAGTTAATTTGTGTATACAAACTAAATGTTACTTTTTTATTACCATAAATCATTTATCAGTTACAAAGTACCAAGTGTGACACAAATGCACATAAATCTATATATTTGTGGTACAGAATTTAAAAATGGCTTTTGAAAAAGGCAAACATTTTAGAACAATATTGTTTAGACAGAAGGAGTTTGCTCTCACCTTAGGACTCCATTGGTAACATCTTCTATAGGAAAGCAGCACTGATTGGGCAACCTCAACAGTCATGTGATCGCGGTTCTGACTGGTCTATTTTGCTCCACAACTGGGTATGTATATTTCCAAGGATAGATTTTTTGATCTACGTTCTGATGTTTTACACTCCGAAGAGTGTCAGATGGAAAGCTTAAGTATGTTCTAAAATGCTTGCTTTTTCAAAGCCATTTATAAATCTACATGTTTTTTCTTTGAAACAATGGTATACAAGAATTAATCTGATATACAAGATTTAATCTGAATAGAATATCAGAGCAGTACAGAAAACAGAGATGTTACAAAAAAAATTATCCCAACCAACAAAATTTTTTAATCTTTTCATGATGAATTCATCTTCTGGTCAAGGTCCAACAACTTATCAATGAAAAGGGTTTATTATAAAGAAGCTTTTGAGATGATGAATGAGATATTTCCTTTCTCTTGGCGTTACTTGATTGAAAGCACTTTAGTACTTTTAAAAAATATATAAAAAATAAGCTTTGAAAGTACAATTTTATCTCTAATTATAATCTAAAAAAATCATTTTACTTTAATTAGGTTTCGGAAACAAATCAAGTTTTAAGCTTTTACAATGATAACATCTTCTTAATTAACCCTGATCTTAAAAAAGATACATTTTTGTCAGTTGTGCACACAATGTCTTACTTTTTAATCCTATAACAAGAGTTATCACATGAACCTGAAACTGATGCATTTTATTTAAAGTCTTGAAGACAATTCAGCTTTTGTCAAAGACATCATTAGCTAAATCAGTTACAGATTAGCAACATATTGAATAAAACATTAGCTTTCGGCAATTGCATAATGAACAAAAACAAGAAAGCTCGGGTTGGGCTGAGCAAAGGCCTCTTTTAACTTATAACTTATCTTTTAACATAGAGAACTAGAACATTGAACATCTAATTATGCAAGTAAATACATAATCACACAATATAGTTTTATTCACACTAACAGGTATATCAAAAATCACTCCAACAGCTACTTTTTTCTCTTCCTCTTTAAAAATCTACTTTTTAAAGATTATATACATCTGTGACCTTTTTCCCAAGGATTGAAAATTCCCATTCTGAAAGCTGTGCTAAAAACCCAATATTTGGTCTAATGCAGGATCTTCTTGATTTCAAAAATGTGTAGGCATTTGCTAGAGATAAAGTTTGTGACTTCATCAAGTATGCAAGGACAATGGTTGAGCTGCGACTCACCCCTAGGTTGCAATGCACAAAAACAGCACTTTTCTTCTTTAATGCTTTTTCAATAAACTCACAAGCATTTTCAAAATACTTTGATAAGTCACTTCCTTTCTCATCCTCTATGGCAATTCTTAGATAACTGACTTCACCTTCAAACTTATTTTGATGCTCCTTTGTTATATTAACAATATGTTTTATTTTTAGATCATCAAGGATGCGTTTATTTTTTGCCTGCTCACCATTTCCTTGGTATAACTTGCTGTTGATTACAACTGATGGGTAAGTGATAATTCGTCTTCTTTCCCAAACGTTTCTTATTGGTTCCTCTCTGCACATGAAAGGAAATTGTTCTTCAAATGAAGCAAAGCCTTCTAAAAGAAGGAGGACTTCTCCTGCAAAGCTCTCGGATACTTCATTCCAAAAAGTCTGCAGGACCTTGCTCCTATCATACCTCAGGTTTGTTCCATAAATAATCACAAGGTTGAACATTGAGTAGCCAAGCCCTGCTTGGAATGCAGCATCTTTGACTTCATCTTGGTGTTTGGCTGTTATCACATGCATTTTAGAGTAAGCTTCAATGTCTCTGCAGTCGACAACAAGAACATTACCTTCCTCGTGTATGTATGGATTCAATGACCCATCATTTAGAATATTGTAAAAGTCGAATATTGTTAAGATGTTGTCTTCAGGGATGCCATGGGGGACTTCAAGTTGTCCTCTGCCAGAGTAAGTAGAGCAAATTGAGAGCTTTTTCTGTCTTCCCGAATTAGGCCTGACAGGACCATTCAGCGTGGTAAATGAGGCACGTTCCAAAGTATCTTCTGTCTTTCCACTTTTAATTGTGTTATTAAGGAAGTCTGTGTCACCGCCTGAGGTTCCATCTCCTGATATTTCCACACTGTTATTTTCCTTCGAATCGGGCCTAGCAGGCAAAATCTCTGGCACACTTTGCTTTTTACTCCCATCGGAGACCCTGCATGAAATGCAGTTCCCCATCAAGCCGAGAAGAAGCTCCTTAGACTAACATATGACCCTGTTTACTTGCAATCCAATCAGTTCATAAGAGTGGGTTTAATCCTCTTGTTGTCTAAACGTAAACAAACCAAAGGCCTTCAAAGGCCACATTCGTCGGCTCCCTTCACCCGTGGATTTTGTTGTTGCTGTTGTGTTATCGTTGCTAAGGCCTGTGCTTCAATTAAAATCCGAAATCTTCCTGGAAACTGTCGATTTATTTGAATTATGGAATATCATTAAAGTTGCATTCACGGTGGTTCGCAGCAAGGGTTCTTTAACAAACTAAATAGGGGTGGGACAGTTGCTCCTCAAGCCCCTATGACATTTCTTTATTTAGACAATGTCGTATTGTCTCTTTTTATAAAAACAAACACTCCCCAGTTGTAGTGTAGTCCCAATAAGAATGATTTGAATTGTCCGCTTACAGGCAGTACCGACTTTATTTGATACCAAATAAAATTTACAAGGATTCAAAAAAAATTTACTAGGTTGAACAGCGGCTCATTAATGATTAAACACTTAATTCTGTTAAACACTTCAACACGTTACTTTTGAGTTTCGAATCCCACCTGTTTATAACTTTCCCTTCAGTTTTTAGCTATTAGCAGACGTTCTATACCCCGATGGCTCTTGAAGGAAAAGTACAATTAAGTTCCAAAATTTGTTTTTCATTATACCACCCTATATTTGGTGCTATTTTGAAAAAAACGTTTGGAAAAGATAAGTTCCTTCTTGTAGCATGTACCCGAGATCGTTCTGATCGTTTCGGTAAGCTCCTGGGCAGGATTTGAAATGAGACTTGAAAAATTTGAAATGAATATTTGAAACATTTCTGACTCTCTAAAAAAATTGCTCCTCGAACTCTCCTTGTCGTCACTTTTTGATAAGTCCCCACGACTTAATACATTCCAAGAAACATAACAGTGTAGCTGAGAGAAGCTATTTAAAATGCATACCTTGAAGCTAGGGGACTGTCCACGGGAAAGGATAGGTGCAGTGTTTCCAGAACTATCGGTAATTCTAATTGATAAATGTTACTTTCCTCGACTGGCCCAAGGGAAGACATTTTGGCTTATGATTTTTTGCGCCCTGTCAGTTGGAGTCGGACTCGCATATGTGATATATTTTATAACTCAGACATATTCATCTGTTCATACTGTCAAACCAATGTTCCTCTCTCCTAGCATATCCTATTAAGCATCACGTTTAGAGAGTCAGTTTTCATTAATGGTACCGAAAGTCGTTTAACAATCAAAATGATGCTATATTTAGCCCCTGGCTCGAAAAGTGATTACTTTCGTACTTCAGAAGTGGCTTTATGGATATGCCCCTCGCAATGCCCTAGTGAGATTTTCGTTTTCTTGATTGGAAATATATTCAATACTAATTGGGTTTTGTTCAAAAATGTATGAGCTTAATTGTCGGCTTTTGTATGTGAGGCCTGACCAAACAACTGCGTTTGCGGGCTCTTGTGTCCAAGCATATGAAATTCCTGGAACTAGCTGTGTAGCTTTAATTAAATTTCTTTGGTTTTCTAACGTATGGTAGGCCTCTTCAACATTTTGCTTGCCCCAAACAATCTCTTCTATAGAACTACTTTCTCCTTGGGTTAGCTGAAAGCAGAAAAAATATCAGAGAGTCATCACGCCAACGGGCCTCTGTTTCATTAATTTTTTATAATCAATGTTTGTCCAGCCTTACAGTAATGAAAGGTTTTGAAAATTTTTCTCTAGAGACACATAAACAGGCACTTCTAAAACTAACCTCTCAGTGATAGGCCTTGAATGTCGCCCATTGAAGAAGTTGTTCGTAGTTCACCATTACATATCCTTGCGAATGGTAGAGGAGGTAACTTGAAATGTTGAATGTTATTATGATTTTCGAAGATTTTTGTAGCGGAAAATTTTTTATGCTGTCGTGATAGTCTTTTCTGTTTTGGAAAGACAGTTGAACGGTCGTTGATTTTTACTTTGTTAAAAAAAATACCAACGGATTGCTTTCTCATCATGAAGGATAAAACACAATAATTTAACAAAAGAACCAAAAGGATTCTTTGCTTGCAGTATTTTCCTAAAGGCAGTTTTTGTAAAGCCAGTGCATTGAAAGTCAAGTCATGTTCCAGAGCAAAAATGGAAAAATTATAAGTTGGCCTTGTACAAATTATCTTACAATATTATACGTTAAGCCTCTGTTAGGGCTCCCCAACATCTATCAGAAACATCTGATAACTAAGGGGTTTTCTCATGCATTAAAAGTTCCTTTTCTAAGTTCTTTGTAACTTTTTTTAGTTCAAAAATGGACTTGCCATCAAATGTGCTTCGATAGGTGTTTACTCTCATTCCTCCAGGCAGTGCTTTTATCCTGTATATCTTCGATAATGATTGACAGGTCCTACTCTTTGTAAACTCCATAGGCGATGCCAAGAGCATAGAAATCCTCTGTTTCATACATATAGTCTGCATAATTATCGATTTTTTCATCCCAGACACATCTACTTGAAATTTTCAATGTCACATTGTCTTTAGAAGATATGAAAACATGGACGATGATTCTGTATCGATCGTAATTCAGTCTTCTTGTTTTCAATTTAATTGCTTCGGCTAGATTCTTGCATAAAACACTTCTAGGTGCGTATAAATCCTTGTCTGATAAATCAGTTTCTAATGTCTCCTTTATTATTTTTTTAACTTGAGTGACACTAAACTCCTTACGGGGTCCAATCTGATAAGTTGCACGCTGAACATATTTATTCGATGCATGATTGTCGTACCCAGATACACGTCTGCCTGAGTGTTCACTTCCGTCACTCTGTGAAGGAGCAAATGTCACTCTATTGGGCAATGGTTGATCTGTATGGACAAGAGTGAATGTAGACCTCAAATTCCTTGGCTTCATGTCTTGCGTAAAAACTGACGTTTTGCGTGCCTTTGACTTAGCTACTTTCTTTTCTTTCGACACGTCTTCGCCATTTTCCACTTCTTTGACTCTATCTTCAGCCACAGATGTATTTCCATGATTACCTTCTTCGGAGATCTTTCCTAAACTAGGGCGCCCGGCCATGTTGCCACAAATTGCTTGAAAATGTGCAGCAACTGTTTATCCGTAGCCAAGGTGTGCTGCCCACTGGTAGCTTCAACTACCTGTGTTTGCTTTGGATAGAGCCTGAATTGTGCACGAAATTACATTTATGTACTTTGCAACAATCAACCGGGGGTAAGTGGCATGCATAAAAACTTTCTTTCATTCTCAAAATATTGTAGTAAAAAGACGTTACTTTCGATAGCCTTTTAGCATCCTCAAAATTGCTAGCATTTTCATTACAAAATGAAGTTCTACAAATGAATTTAACACCTCTTTTTGCTGCACCGTTAACTGTTATTAACCAAAACGTAATTCCGTGTGCATATTATAGTCTCAGCCTTTGTGCCAATGTTGCTAGTTGAAACCCCCGGTTCCAGTCTGTTTATAACACTATTGAGTTTTTAGTAACATGAGATGCAAAACTTACCGATGGAAAAGAAATAGTTTATCCTTGTTAGTAAAAGATGGCTTTAGTTGCCAATCGCGGGTTCGTGATTTCTCTATCCTAGTATAAATTTTAGCGTATCCATGGTATAAAAAGATTACTGTTTTGAAATCTTGGATAAAGTAGAGCCAATGTTCAACCTTTATGGTCTAGTCTTCACACCAAAAAGGAAAGGATATATCGCCAAAAATCATGTAATGTCGCCAAGAAGTAACAGTGAAAAACAGTGGTAATCAGAAACGTATTGTTCTGTGGCTTTGTTTGGTTTCAACGATTAATCGGTTCAATTCTTTAAATTCATTACTTTTCTGCCTGTTTATTACTTATTCAACAATTATCATTAGGTGTAACTTGTAAAAGATGTCATGCTGCTTATCGTATTCTTAGAATCTAAAGTTATTTTGTGAAAATGAACCAAAAAAAAATAATTCTACGCCAGAACGAGGCTGCTGGTAAGTTGAGAAGGCTAAGAACCTCAACAACATTATGCAAACTAGTTGATGTTGTGATACTAACGGAAAGTTTCGACGACTATGGAAGGACAGCAGATGCTAAAAAGGCGCAATTTCTTGCCTAGAAATTAAGATTTAGTAGCTGACGTTGGCTGCGACCTGCTGTTTATGAAAAAACTTGGGTTTGCATTCCAAATAGGCGCTGTGCATTGGGGAGACCGAGTAAGTGCATCATTGATATACTGCGTACCACTGCAATATTCAATAAAAGATACAGTTCTCAAAAGTAAGAACAGTACAAATGCTTATATCAATTATATTGGCCAAAATCTCAGTCTACTGACATGTAAGCCAAAATTGAGGACCTAATAAAGAACTGATTGACAGTTCCCGGAAATAATACAATTCTCCTTCCTGTTTCTGAAAATCATGCAGCCCAACGTGAATGAAAGTTGAAAATTCCACTGTGATGGATGGAAACAGCGACTGGTTTATTTGGTTTTGGATCCTGGTAGCACTTCTTATTCTATCATTTTCTATTTGTGCTGTCTCAACCATTTACAGCTGTTGCCCATGTCCAGGGTCGTCTCAAGGACCAGAGCAAAGAAATTTATGCGCTTGCTGTTTTTGCTGTAACAGAGATCAAGTCAATGGACCGTATCAGAGCTTGGATAGTAGGGCAGAACGGCCTAATGGCAGCTCTCAACACAACAATCAATATCCTAGGCCTAGTGCTCATTCTGCAGCTGAAAAAGCCAGGGTTAAAGCAATGATGCCCCACTGTGCAATAAAAAAGTATTCAGGGAAAAAAATAAATAGACTACTGGGTGTGTCATCTAAATGTAACAATGATGTTTGTCCAGTTTGCATTGAAGCATTTGTTGAAGGCGCGCAAGTTGTCATTTGTCCTTGTAAGCATGGATATCACCTTGGTTGCATTGAGGGATGGCTCAAGCAGAAAGGAATTTGCCCCTTGTGTAGAAAGCCAATTCCAAATGAATACAGTGAAGCATCTCCATTACTTTATGCCTTTGTGTAAATAAACAATTTTCTAAATTTATCAAGAAATTAGTTGACTACACCCCAGAAAAGACTTTGAAATAGAGTTAGGAGCTCATATTCCATAGCCCTTTTATTAAAATCTTCCAAAGGTGCTCATTTTATCAGCTGTTTTATTTGCTGATAAATTTTGTAATAAGATATTTTAGTAAGAGTTCTAAAGTTTTAGTATTTGAACATTTCAAAACTAGAGTCACCGCTTAATGCCATCCATCTGTGACATGAAAATAAATCAAATGCCTGAATTAGCAAAATGTGTTTTATAATGGAATTTTTAAATTATCATAACTGTCAATATTAACTGAGACAATGTGATATTCTCAATCATAAGAAAAGAAATATTTGATTTTTTAAAGCCATAATCAAAATGCCCTAACTGTAAGATCATTCTGTAAAAGCATACACATGCAATACCCCCTTCCCTAAAGTGAATCACCCTTCTTTTATTTTGCTCTATCGTGTTGGTGCCTCAAAATATGTAAAAGTAAAAAAGATGGGCCCAAGGAATTTGTTGACTATTCTGTCACATGTGCAATAGACTACCACCAAAATAGCAAGAAATAACAGTAGAATGTCAGATTGTTGTCATTGGGGAATATGGGTAATCATTCCCTTTTATTTTGCAAAAACGCCTGGTTTTTTAGTTTCTATGCTAAACTGTCTAATATTGCCATTTCCCAGATAATAAATTTTCCCTTATGTTACCAAACCCTACCCAGCACATTTTTATCCATTTTTAGGACAATTAGGTAGATCATAGTTTGATAAGAATAGGAAGAGCAGTAAAAACCTCTTCTAAGCCCTTTTGGCACTGTTACCGGGGGTAGGCGGGCAAGGCGGCTATCATTTATGTGTCCCATGTGTATCGTCAAGCCCAATAGATGACCTTATTCTAAGGGATTAGAATCATACCTTTGATCTTAGAAGTCTTTTGACAGTTCCTACAAAGTAGCAATTGTCTTTTGGAATATATGATATGCAAATTTATTGAAATAGATATGGACACTAAGTAGCATTGATTGAAAGAGAGAAGCACGAGACATTTTCTGACTAAGGAATATAAAACAAAATGTTTTGTGTGTGTAAAGCTGTATTTTTTCAATCCTGTTTGATTTCCTCTAAACCATAGATTTAAATGCTCCTACCCTGTTGCAAGATTTTAAATGTCTAAATACTTGCTCTTTGATATTTCAATATAATCTGACATCAAATTCGAGGGGATTTACGAGAGAATAATTTCATTAAACTGTTGACGTACATAATTGGACAGTATATAGATCAAATCATTTTATTTGGAATATATGAATACATTAAGATTTGAGTTCACACAAGGTGGTTTCTTGAAAAAAATCTGCATGGCAAGTTTCTACCATTTGGCACCATCTTCTTACTCAAAGTCAGTCACACTCAAAGCACTAGAATACCAAACACGAATTTGATCATGTTTTTTCTTTCTCCATTTTGTTGCCTATGCTGAAAGTTATAAATTTTCTGCTTCGTTGTCGATCTCTTTTACCAAGGCCCGTCGGCAGCTTTCCAGGTCCATTCTTCCGTCGCTGAAGTGTGTTCCCCTGTCTGACGTCCAAGCCTCCTGAGTTTAGCAGCAAGTTCTGTGGCGAAAAATTGGCATTGAGTCGTTGGGAATCGACGAAGCCGTAAAACTTCTTCACAAGGCGTCTATGGTTCATATGATTCACTAAGTGTTTAAAGGAAACTCGCAGCTTTGGGTACCTTTTGTTGAAACCACTTATTAATGGGGATACCTCGTTAAATCTCTTAACCATCATCTCAAAATCTGGAATCTCGCGTTCTTCGTACTCAGCTTCCTCTCTATCATCGTGTCCACCACGTAATACGACCTCCAAGGGCTTTGTGCTTCCTCCTTGCTTCTCTGATATCATACTAGCTTGTTTAGAGCGAAAAGTCCTTCTTTTTGAAGATGTGCCACCCTCCCTGTTGTTTTTATAGTGAACAGTAATATTTCTTTCTTCAAAACCTTGTCTTTCTCCAGAAACTTTGCCGTTGTGCTCTCCATTTTTACTCTCACGCTCATTACTTGTCGAGGTTTTTGTTCCTTCTAAGAAATATTTGTCATCAAGGAAATCAAATAATCTTGTAACTGATGCTTCGGATGGACTCTCCTCTGCACTGCACACGAAGTAATAATCCAATGATCCTACGCTGCTGTCAGAATCTTTCTCTTTGGCTTCATTAGTTGTTGAAATTTTCCCTTCATTTTCCCTGTCAAACGTCTTGAGTTTATCACGTGGTAACTTAAACAGGTCATTTTGCTTGAAATTGCTTTTTTGCAGACAATCTTTGCAAGTTTTTCCTGATTTACTTTTTCCTTGAACCTCAAAGTCAGGGTCAGCAGCATTTTTCTCCTTCGCATTGTCACTTTTTTCAGATGTGGGGCTATCAGCAGTTACCTGAATCAGAGGAACCTTGTAATTTTGTTGTGATTTTGGACTGGACAATATTTTTCTTACATCATCAAGTGCGTTTTCGTTCCTCGATATCAAAGATCTAGAGGGAGCCCTTAGGATTTGGCCCTTTACAACTGGCTTTGTTATGCGCATGCTCGGAAGAGTCAGGTCTTTAATTTCCGTAATATTCCAGCTTTGGTTGTCCATTCCTTGCCGTTGTAGGAAATCTTTGATGACTGCTATCGTGGTAAGAGGCGACATTCGGCCCGCGGTGGACCGCGCTATGCTATCTGCTGGTCTCCACTGCGACGCTCTCTCAATACTCGCAGCCACTTTTTTCTGTAAAAAACTCATATTGATGCCTTTCCAATAACTTAAATAGGTCGCCTAGATATTATCAATTAGGAAAATGGATAAACATTAGAAGTATTTATGCTTTAATATTCAGTTCTAGGAAAGCCAAAAATCAGATATTTTCTCTTAATTTTTGCTGTCAGTAGAATGCAAGGATCTCTGCCAATGCGAGTTTAGTGCCAAATTTCCTGAAATAAGAAACAAGTAATCATTTACATGACGGTCATGTGTTTGCTAATTTTCTCAGTAGAGTGAAAAGCTATACCCACTTAGTATTCTGAAAGATTTCACCTTAAAAAAGGACCCAAATGTTTTGGTTGAAATAGTGAAAAGCACCTCTCCACTGATATATCTACTTTCATTCCTGCACTGAATAGAACAATCACTTTTATCGTTGGTGTAAGTATTTTCGTTTACTCTACTTTCATTTCACTTCATTTGGTTGGGTGTTTGGGTTTTCCAGCCACACTCTAATTGCCTTCAAAGCCACGTTTATTTACAGGGTTTCCTTACCTGTGTGTTTATTTGCGCCAGAGAGCTAAAGCTTTTTTTAAAGCCTCAATCTGTTTTGATAATCTGCTTTTAAGCGTCTTTCTACGACTAGACCAAGCAGAATCCCATTTTATTTCCAACTAAATCTTGTAAAGAAACCACCACTGTGGTTTTCTTGATGTTACTTATCTACTTTAGTGTCGGATTGAATGGACTGAGCATTTCCTTTGAACTGAATTTTTTATCGATTATTTATTTATGCGAGCATTTATATTTGGTTTCACTACCTATTTAAGGTTAGATAAAAGCACTAGTTTCTCTTCTGCTTTTTCTCTCGAATATAACTTCTAGTTTGAGCTGCTTGAGATTTATGACACAGAAATAATAGAAATAAACCATCATTTATCGATTTAGTCAACTTATTGACCAAGTACAATAACATACACACTATGCCATATAGTCTAAAGAAATGTTATTTGTCGATAAAGTCCTATTTTAGCCCAATCATGTAGAAGCTTGAGTGACTTTTTCATCACATTAGAAAATGCAATTATTTCATTGTGTCTATACGATATGCATGTGCCACCTACTTATGATGACACCATACCGAATTTCCTTGTAACATGTTTTCAGTCACTTCACCTAATACAGTATGCAACAGTTACAATCAAAGAACAATCCCTTTGAAAGCCTTCCTTTGTGTACCGCAAACCCAGAATGTTTTTAATGACAGAAATCAGCTAGGTGCGAAAGGTCAGCTTTATACGATATATTCGACTATATTTTTCATGGACTGATTTTACTATGAAATTTAGAAAGAAGTTACTTGCTAATCTACAAGGGTCCCTCCGCTTAAAACTTACAGAAACTGTACATTAAGAGATTGATATAATAAAATGCGTGCTAGAATGTTAAGTGCGATATAGCAATTATCAATGCTACATCGTCTTATTGATTCAACCCTATAAGGCACCTAAACTCACCTTAGATCTGCTGTCAAACTTTTTCCAAGCTTTGCAGTTCCTGATAGCCTCTCCTTACAAAAGTATTTCTCTTACATGGTTATACTCATCTAAATGCAATTTTCTTCTACGGCGTCCTCTGTGGCTGCCTGTTATGAAATTTGGGCAGTAAAAAACCAGTATAAGATCAACTAATTCTCTTTCACCTGCACACAATAAGGAACGAATTTGAAAAGACCTTCTATGCATCACACAATAAAATTAGCAATTCTAACTCATTACGTCCCCCTTTTATGATAAATTATTGAAGTATTTTCTAATAATTGCCACAAACTTCGAAGATTTTCCTAACCACAGATTTCAGCTGTAAACGTTTTAAAGAAATCTTTGTTTATCTGATCAATCTTACGAGCAAAAAGAATTTTGGGTGCTTATTTTTAGAGCTTAATTTTCATGACACGTAAACTAAAATCAAGTTATTTTTGTTAATCTAGGAAGCAGTGATTACCTTAATTAGGTCTTCGTGACATCATGTATTTGGTGGCCAGCAAAGAGCTTGAGTTCAAAAGACTTTTTTAGCTCCTTGCGTGAATGAGCCTGGCTTTCTACATACACCGATACTTGCTTTCATTTCATTTAAGAAAGAATGACAATTTCAGCAATCTTTGACTGTTCATAGAATTTTTCTCAGAGGCAAACTGAAGGTCGTCACTAACTTTTCACGAAACAAAACAAAGGTATAAATTCGATACATAACTACAATCCGCCATATGATTAAAACCCTTGATAATGAGAAACAAATCGCCTGTGCACAACAGATGGGCGTGTAATTTTTGTTGTAATCATTATAATCAACGTCAGCATCATCATAATCAAGATCAATAATCATAATCGCTTTAGCATTTACATCTTTTTTCGGTCAATAATTGATAACCAACAATGAAGTCATCTCTCGATAAAAAAATTACTTACGATAATTTTATGAGTTGCAAAATTAAATCTCAATTTTTTCAAACATCAATCTTATTTTTCAAATATCAACGGTTTAAGCTTTTCACCACAAATATTGATTGGTTAGTCAATTTGCCTAAAGATATTGGTAATCAGCATTATCAAATAAGGCTTAGAGATCGCACTTTTATTGGTAAAATAGGAAAAGGAAATGAAAATCCTTTGTATTTGGTAACATTTCTGTTTTTTTATACAAACACAATGCAGTGGAAGCAATTCTAGCTAAAGTTCGTGCTTTGTGCCTAGACTAGACAATGATTATAATTTAAAAGCAAACTTAATGGTAAACATATATTTCAAAACTTTCTCTATCAGTAATTAGTGTCAAAATGGTTTAAATCTCTTTAAGAATAAAAACTAAAGGCCTTTTGCAAAGTTTAGCATCTTACTTTTGCAGTGTTAAGATTTCCATCAGTTAATGTTCACATGGTTTTTGTTCAAGAAACTGCCAGTCAGATTGGAAGTATCTACATACTTGTAGAATTTCTTGACCATCTTCTTATACTTCATTTGGTTTACTAAATATTTATATGAGCCGCTAATTGGTGAAAATTTGACATTGGTATATGCGTCCTCAAGAACCTTCCGATGGGCAGCATCAATTTTTCTTTTATCTTTTTCGCCTAGCCGATTCGTCATCCTATAGACATCTGTGAAAAACGACAACTTTTTATTCATTTCTTTGTATTTCTCTGTATTTTCAATATAAGGGTAGATCTTCTTGGCTTTAAGTAAAACCCCTTTACGACTTTTGTTGTCACACTTGAATGTGGTATCAGAGGTGTTAGGCTCAACCCCATTGCAGCTTTCCCCATCAGGTACCCCAAGTGACGAATCGCAGTTAACTGATGATGTTTTCTGAGTCACTCTTTGGCATGTTTCACCATCACTGAAACTCTCGACGACTGTCTCAAATGAAAACCCTTGCATCGATTCCGATCGAATCCCTTGTGATGTCAGTCTAGCTGATCGTGTTTTGGTGGCTCGCATGGGCATCAATGCTGGCGAGCGGCTTCTTGTTAAAGCTCTAACTGTGACATCATGAGTTGGAACAGTTAAAAACTCTCGCTGTACCAACGATTCTTTTCTGAGGTTTCTTATACAGACTGTTGCTGCACTTAAGGAGTCTTGGTTAGATGAAATGATGTTAGTCTCATTAACCGCACTGCAAGGGCTTAACGCCGTCCTTTGCTGGCTGCCATCATAGTTGTCCTCCCGTGTAAGCAAATCTCGAATGAAGGCCATTCCCGCAAGGACATTGCCTTCTTTTGGAACAATTCTTTTTGTTGCTGACGTAAAACAGTGCCTTGCTCTCTCTGCGTAGCTGTTTACCTTGTACGCTGGCAAATCCAGGTCTTTGACCCCGATGTTGCTCCAGCCATCGCTGTCCATTCCTTGTTTCCTCAAAAAGCTTTCTATGACATTAATTGTCGATGACGTAATCCATTTTGGAGATGAGGTTGATGGAATGCTTGCTTGGTGAGCCCATGTTGTATTGTGGCTATTGACCGAAACAGGCTTGGATCTGTAAGGTATTACGGCATTTTTTTGCATCACTCTGCCTGCTCTAGGCATTGCTATCATAAGAAGTATGTACCCTTTGATATATGATACCTATGTATAATACCTATACATGCTGGTTAGCTTGGGCTGGATGCACAGCCGCAGTTTATGCCGCTTTCACTATGTAATTGTTGGTTTTGATAAAAAGCTTCTTTTCTTTCCAGTAGCTGAAGAACTGGTGTTCATATGCCCTCTCTCGGTAACGTGGCTGCTGAATCTTTAGAAAAAACCCCTGCCTATAAAAGAAAGATCTTGGTATTAAAGAGTATTTAGATCATCATGCCTCTAGCAAGAGAAGGGCATCAAGATAAGGTGTAGTCGACCCCTTTTCAACTTGCACATCGAGTTTCTCTATACATGGGCTCCGACAGAGGTTGAAAAGTGGGGGGGGGGGCAAGGGAAAATTTAACACCCATAACAAAAGATTTTGAAAAAACTCTATTGTTTTGCAAAAAAGTGGGGAGGGGGCCAAGGCCCCCCCCGGCCCCCCTTCATCGGAGGCCCTGTTTTAGTTGAGGTGACTACCTCTTCCCTGTTGCACTCTCCCCCTCTGAGGAAATATAGGCTTTGGGTGCAATAGTCAAAGCAACTTGAATACTTTAAACATCATCCAACAATTGCTATAGAAAACGAGGCGAATCAGGCAGTTACATTTTCTTATTAGTGGTTTACTCCCTGCATGGTTTACTCTCATCATCGAAATATATAAAATCCTAAGTGAGAACTTCAAATTGTAAGTATGAATACAAAATTAATAAACAGTTGCGATTTGGAAATATCCAGATTTGCAAAGAGCAGCATGTTGTTCTGAGCAGAGAATTAGGACTTTCCTGTTCTTCTACGCGCCAAGGCTTCCACGAATATATCTACAGGGCATTGGAAACAGCAATAAACTGATCAACACTAATCTCCATGCAGAGAAGGTCGACATCATCATCATTTCAAGTTTGTTACCGGAAAGTTTTTCTGATATGTTTTATGTGTAGTTCTAGAAAACTATCAATTTTTTACTTTAATTGTTACTTTTTCAAGCATGCAAATTCTAATATCTTTCAAAAGATTTGCCTTTTTATAGTGATTGCCTTTGGCATCGAATATTTCATTTGAACTATATTTCCTAATAAGAGAAATAATAAAGAGACAGGGTGAATTTCCTCCTTTCCTTGAAATCTTCCTTTCTACAACAATCGAATTGATCTTTCCCGTATGTTATAACATTTCAAGTAGAAAGCCTCATGTCATAACAACTTTGGAATGGCGAGGTGTCTAGCAGAAGTATTGTTGATTAAAGACTTGGTTCTTTGGATAAAGAAAACAGTAAGGTTTTGTTGGAGGGTTTGTTAATAATTCCTTGAAATTTGCTTTTTTCCAAGCCTTTACTCATAAGCTTGCAGAATTTCTAGTAGTCTCTTCATCAAAATATATATTTCTTAAGCTTCGCGAAATGCGTCTGCATACTTCAAACTCCAATGTCGATCCTTGATAACACAAAATCGCAGTTTTCTTCTCATCAGAGAGTGTTGTCAGCGAGCCTATACTGAAGATTTCCCATGGTGCAGTCATTGGAGAAAACACAGATTTTTCAATAACTATACTGGTAATCCGCATTACATTAAATCATAGAGATATTTAATCCATTACTTGAATAAATTATGCATAAAATTACGCAAAAGTAGTTACCTGCCAATAACAGTGTTTTTAGGTAGCCCTTCTCTCTTCCTAATTGCTTATATAAATTATCTCTGATTCTATTTCCACTGGATGTGAAGCTCCTCAATCCAGTTCTAATGCCATTGCAGCTGCAACTGAAATCAGGATGCTGGCCCTGAATTGATATATTTCAAAATTAGCGCCCGTAATTTCTCGCTGTTTCTTCTAATCTAGTCATGAATAATTAAATGAAACGACGAGAACATCCCCAAGTAGATTTGAAGCCTTTTGACCGCACGGAGTCTTTTTGGCATCTTTTTGACCGCACGGATACACTACCGCTCAAATTTTGAATGCTTCTTAAAGACTGTCTTGCTTAAAAGCTGTTTTATGGGCAAAACAAAGAAATAGCATTTTACATAATATGCTTTTATCCTGTCATGGAAAAGCAGTTCGTCTACCCACCACAATTTCAATGTTTTCGTCGTTTTGCCGTCAGAATCCCCCCTTTCAGTTCAATGATTATATATCTCTGCGGTTAAAAACCATATACCCCAGCTTAACGTGAAGGGAGGGAATAAGATTTTATTCTAAATGTGGAAGCAGTTCATCACATACATAGGGGGAGCTTCCTCTATAGAGTTCACCCCTAATCTTAGATAAGCACACATCTAAACTAGTAGTTATGTACCGAGTTTTTAGTGAGACCAGTCACTGTTAATAAGCAAGATTTGTTAATTAGCTGTTTTGCTTTTTACTGCCAATGGGCCTTTTAGAAGCCGAAAGATTTGGCTTCAAGCAACCATTCACAATCAGCCGATGCATTCCTCTTTGCAATTAATGATTGAGGCAAGAGAGACTGTTTGTACCTCATTATGCGAATTAGGATCCAGGCCTTTCTGCATTTATTCGCTTCTGGAGACAATAGCTATGTTGGAAATTATGATCAGTTTTCAAGGAGAGCCTCGATATGAGGAAGGTTTGCATTCAAGTTGCTAAGCGACGAAATCCAGACAACGCACGATTGCGTGGAGTGTATTGATCGTGAAGAAATCTGGAATCGTTTTGCAAATCGTGCGCGATGCAACAAGCACTCGAGCGCTTACAAGCAATCTAGGCTTATTGTGTTGGTGTTTGTATTGTCTGGAATTCTTGTCTGGGAAATTCGTTTCAAATCACGGAAAGCTCGCGGAAAGATGTATGCATTAGGATCACGTTCCATGGCGTGAGAGTTTTCAGACAGAAGTGTTTTGCCAGCCTTGCCCTTCTAATGGCGTGCCTAGATGAAATTGCTGCATTAAAGATTTCCGGCTGGGTGACTCAAATGTTTTTGTTCGTGGAGATTCCTTTTGGACCAACGCATCATGCAAAGGCAAACTCATTCCTGTTTCTTGTATTCGTGCCTTCCTGAAACCTCTGCTTTCAAGAAAATAATGTATTTATTTTATCTATAATGGAAATGAAAATAAAATGAATTCTCAAAACTCACTCTTTCATTTTCATCAGTAATTTATCAAAAATCAATGTATGTATATTATGATATACAGTGAAAATTATTTTCTGTAGGATGTGCTTGATACCTTTTAGGCAAAACTGTAAACGCCTTGGTGTATTGAACAGGATTGCTCCAAGTTGAAGCTCTTGAGTCCGTCTTCTTCTACACTTAAAGCGATAATAGGAAGATAAAATACTATGTTTGTGAGTTTATTATCATAGTTTTTCTTATATTGCCCTTGCTTGTTTGAATCTAAAGGTGAACTCAGTATAGAGAAATTGACTGAGCAAGTGATTTATTTTTCAATTCAAGGATTGCTCTCCTGACCCAAGAATTAACAAATGGAGATAATTTGTTTGCGTCGTCAATTTTCTCATCCTATTGGGTGGAATAACCGTATCAGTTATGCATCATATGAGCCTCTGATGCTATCTACGAATTGTCTCAATTCCTGACCTCCCATTTTAGGAATAACAAACAAAATTTCTAACAATCCATCGCTGTTTACATAGTCCTCTTTAGTCTGCAGTAAACTAACCTTACCAAATTTTGACGTCAGTTGCATGAGTAACAGACAAAAAGAGATCATTCTTGATGGGGTTCCTGCTAAGAAAAGGCTTTCCATTTGGGGCTTTTCGTGACCTTTCATGGATTAAGAAAGCATTGTCTCGTTTGACAAGCTTAATCCCAGTCACGAATCTCAATTCTAGCAGTCCAGACAAATTTTCCAGGCAGGATTAGATTTAATCTCTGCACATCTGTAGGTATTTGATTTGAATAGACATGTTTGGAAAACATTTATCAGCAGTTTTTTCTTGTTATTTTTGACCGCAAAACAGGCATTATTTGTCTCTTTCTCTTTTAACTTCGTTGTTATTGAAGTATGTTAAAATCTTTCAACACATTCTGGATGGTGTGTAGTCCTGACACGGAAAAGGTCACCGAATTTATCACAAACTGTGGTACCACTGCAGTAAGTGGTTGCTGCACAGGCAACGTCCAAATAAGGTGGCACTCCCATGTCTGAAAACACAAACGAAAACCACAAAATACAACCAAAAAAAAAAAAAAAGAAAAAAAAAGGAAAGAAAAGAGGAACGAATAGAAAGACAACAAACAATTGAGGATATACAAAAAATCAGGGATTTGGAAGCATTTTGTGGTACGCGCAGGAGGGTCTCGGGAAATGGGAATTTTCCCAAAAGCTTAGAGCATGTGCCCCGAGTACTTCCCGAGGAAGGGTTCGAAGATTGCGCTGATTAAAGGAAACATCCTTCTAAGCCACCCTTATCTAGCACTGGATTTTTTATCATTTAATTGACAATGGTAGCGACTTACAGATATATATATATATTATACACATATAGATATTTAGAAAAAACACTATCGCTTAAACGTTTCGACCGAAATTTTCATCAGTAATACTTTACAAATCAAATGGAGCTAACATATACAAAATCAATACAATAGAATTAATACAATAGAGTTGGTACAATAAAGTGGATACAGATATATATATATATATCTGTATTTTCGTATTGGTTTCGTCATTCACATTCAAAACTTGGTGCCTCTTTTCATCAACCAATGAAATTTCATTCCTTCAAATCTCTCTCGAATTGCATCAATAGATAAAATATCAATAACATGCTCACATGTGACTAATGTACTAGCTAAGAGGTGTTTTTTGATATTTTAAGATTTTTCCCATTCACAATTATTGCCCAATACACTCATTTTTTTTAAAAGAAGCAAAGGTCGATGTAGAATACTCCAGTTTCAATACTCATTGTCTCTTACGAGTTTCTTAATTATGGTGTCATGAATGATGTAATGAACTGTTCGTGACCTTTTTAATCACGTCAAGAGATTCGCTTCCGTCCTGATGCTGTATTTAGATGTGGGAAGTATATTTTTATCCCTTGTGTCTTAAGTTCTAGGCTAACCGGGCAATCATGTTCTTGGATTTTACAAAATTTCGTTGTTCTCAGTTTTATCACGATTTATTAGTTTCTTGATTTTTTTGCTTCGAGTACTGAAGGTTCTTAATTTTTTCTGACTGTCCAGTACTCGTTTCTTATAGCCAGTTTCTTATAAAAAAAATGAGTGTATTCACATAACCCTGAAATAAATATAACGGCTTTATATGGCTGTTTTCCAAAAAAGATGTTCTTAACAATGTCCCACCTTCAAATTATACTACGTCTTATCGTGATAAAATAATGATCATTATTTATTTTGATCTTACATTTTGGCCTAAATGCTTACTACAGTATCGATATTACAGTATTAAGATTCAATAAGATACTTATTTCTTTGAGTGAACTTTGTTTGATAAAGACCACGACATCACGACACACAGTTTCCATTGAGAATACGCGCTATTCACACAACTTAATAGAGCTACATTGAACCTTTCACCAAGCAGTTTACCATAAAGAAAAATACTAATCTGAATAGACATAACAAGAATTATAAGGGCATTATTAGACTAAGCATGGTGTAACGAATCTAGAATGTAGATTATATAAGAATCTAGGTAATTCTATTTGAGCCAATATGTGTTCCATCTTTGGGTTCTTTAATACTGACAGCTGCATATATTTTGTTCTATTATCCAATAAACATGGTGCAAGAGTTAGAAGATGCTTAAGAAGGTGCCCGTTTTCGGATCCAGTTGCCTAAAACAGTTGAAGAATATTATATTTCAATAATACAGGACGCATGGTATTTACGTATAGGTATTACAATGTTACGCTAGAAAATCTGCAACATACATGACTTAGTTAAAGACTGGTATCTACAAATGCAAATGTACAGAGTCTAAAACCAAACTAATTTTCCTGGTTGAGGATTACTAATATCTCTGACAGTGTTACAAAAGTAGGGGGCCTAGAGTGCATCCTTGTGTTCATCTCTTCTATTCAGATGAAGTGGCTGAGGCTGCCTTACATTTGCTTACCTTAACAAATACCAATACATGTTTTCTTGTATGAAATCAAACTCTCATTTACAATTTTCCATTCCTTTTCCAGTCCGGTCACAAATACCGAACTCATAATGCTGGCCGTGCCCCAACCTTGAATGGCCTTTTAATTCCAGGTTTTTGCATCTCTGTTGCATAGCCCACGCCTTTCCATGTACTCCAAACTGCCTTCTACTTAAAATTGTTCTCCATATATCGCAACTTTCGTCTCGTCCCGCACTCGGATCAATTTCTTTATCTCCGGGCCTCTTCTCATACAGGCTTCATTTACTCTGTTCCCTAACAACACAATCAGTCAAGACTTCTCATATTTGTTAAACAGATATATTCCCATACACTCAATCTAGCCACAAAGTGACGTTTTAATTATGACCTCCTAGAAACCATTTACTTCGACATAAAACTGTGATGTAGACATAGATTACTTCTTTGAAAACTTTGAAAGAATATGTTTTCTTTTGGTATATATGGTATTTCAGTTAATCCTTATATAAATTACCTCTTTCAATTGAGTTTTTTGGTCCACTCAACGGCTTCTCTGATGGCTTCATTTGTAGTACTCAAACAGAATCTTGCTTGATTGTCTGTGGTGGTTGTAACTTTCTTTGTAGCTTTGGTCAGACACAGCTCAGCACACAAACAAGCTTTGCAATTTATGGAGATCATCACTTGAGGCCAGGTAATACCGTCCAAATTTTGACTTGACTTTTAGATCTTTACGTCACCACAATCAACGTCATCACACCGGATGAAAACTGCGAGGACTGCCTCCTTAAGATTTCTTCCCGCTTGTGCAGGAAAAGCAATATAAAGTGTTTTGAACTGTGTGAAGCAATTGAAATTTGAAACCCCATTTGGACAATGAAAATTCTCTATTCTCATGTTTCCATTCATATTTTCCGTTGCAAGTTCACACCGTTCTCAAATATTGTTGTGACTTTGTTGTGTTAATGAGAGGCATTGGAAAGAAAAGAATTAACGAGTGAAAGCTACTGGGCCAAAGAGTAGACTCGATGCTGGCGTTGAGCTCTCAGTTTTGCTTCAGAAAAGTTTTGGAAATCTTGTTCTGCACAATGCCGGTTGAATCGAAACAAGATCAAATTGCTACATGTGTGTATTAAATCTACAAACTGTATTTAAACAAAGTTGGTACACATGAAAACATAATGTTATGAACAGACAAATCGAAATTGGCTACGATGCTTTTGTGAGGATAGGTTCAATATTATGGTAGCTTATTTTTGATTGCTTACTGTATCGTGGAGAGAATACAAAGAAATGTTATATACCTTAACCGTAGCAAAGATTTTTGACCGGATATTGCTTTTACAAAATGCATAGCAATATGCAACTGTGTGGGAGTTAAGTGCAAGAAATCATCCATTTGACCTGGATAACCAGAGAAATGACGAGGATTTCATCAGACTAGGAATTAGTTCATCAGTACGAGCAATGAACAAGCCAAGCAGCGCAAAATTTGATCAGAGCAAGGCAATCATTTCGATTGAGTCGGTGCAGAAATCTTGGAGCCAGTTTCCTGGGAGTGTGAAATCTACAGAAAGCCTGGCTACAACGGGAAGTAAACCACGCCGGAATTTGTGCACCGTGCCTGTAGTAGGTGGTAGCTTTGAGAAAGGATTTCAACAAGGAAGTAAAACGAATTGTAAAAGGTTGATCAAAAGCAGAGCGCTGGAACAAGGAGATGATGTGTCGGACAGTGGAAGCGGGGCAAGAGCTCTCCCTGTGGTGAATGGCTTCTTGATTTCGAAGTATGACTTGAAAAAGCGGTATGATGTTACTGAAATTCACAGAAAAGTTTGTAGACATTGTAAAAAAGAGCATTCTGCGTGCAACTCCATGACTGATGTAAATTTCAATTCACTATGCCAAACGATCTGTAAATATGATGAAGTGGATGAGGCATTTCTGAAATCAAACTTAGCCTTGCTACAAGGTAAAGAGTTCGGGTGTAAAAGCAAGTCCGAGGCAGGTTCAATATGGCCTATAGAAAAAGACCACAAACGTAGACAAATTGTTGTTAGATTACCCCGGATGCTCAGCGAAACCTCGTTAGAAATCGAAGACGTTGATGAGGTACCGATCAGAACAGTTTTCTCATACACTCACTCGAAAAGATGATTCCATTCAGTTTCATCACATCCTTCGACTTTTACAACGTTAAATGGTAGCTAAAAGTTCATAGAGTAGGCGCTATTTAGCTTTTATCTTTTGCCTTCCAAGAAGCTATTCGAACAGGAATTTCAAAGTATCTTTCATTTATATAATTCTATCATACATAGGTTTAAAGTAAGTTTGAAGTTCTAGTGAAAACGTTATGTTCATTACGCCAAAACAGTTGAATCCATTGGCATTATTTTCATTTTTGCAACGGTGAAATGTTTAGAAAACGACATAGACAACACAAGCCACGAGGTGCAATCCATTGTGTATAAAAGAAAATTAGAGAAAAAAAATATTAGAGATAATGAAGACGTTAACTAATTTCTCGCCCCTGCAAACGGAGCTCCATCGAAGTTATTGTAAAGAGGTAGTCATAAATTTTATAAATATTATTTGCTTGTGATTGATTTAGAATCGCCTGTAGTAGCGCAACGAAGGCAAAAACAGATAAAAGTAATAGAGGGGGAAGGGGTGGTTTTTTATATATAGATTGTTTTGCTCCGCTAGCTCGATATATTTACTCTAAAATAGCTCCGTATGCCGGCGGGAAATATTAATAACCTTAATTTTTTTATCAGTTTTTGGTCTTTTAAATCCAATATCATTTAAATCGGATTGCACCTCGTCGTTTTGTGTTGTTACTGTCCTAATTTTGTCATATTATCGCAAGATCCTCATGAAACCGAGGGATTGCTTATATCCAGCGTCTCCTTGTTAAAAACTAAACGACACAGTTGCATGTCATGGTAGCCCTAAAAAGACGTTGATTTGTGTGCTGTTTCTATCCTTCCAAAGGATTTTCGCTAAATGAAAAGGGAGTAATATAATCAGAAGTCAAAGTTGATGTTTATAGCTTTTGTCTCGAGATATCCTAGATTTGCACCGCGTAAATAATCCACGAAATCATCTGATTTGATAGTAATTTGAATAAAGTTAATTAGAAATGCAGAACTTGCTCTTTCTTCCGCTTTCTGACTGACAAATAATTCATAGCTACCGAAATCTGTGAGACTTTCCTTCATTTTACGACGACACTAATTCGAAGAGCAAGTTTTGAATGAACTTTCAATGCCAAAACTGACTTAAGGTAGAAGAACTGTGGCTTACTTTAACTGAACAAGGCAATTTTTAAGTGAAAATCTGTTTAATGACAGCGCAGATCAGTTCAACATCATGATCGCCTTCAAGCAAATTTGCATGCAGAAAACGTGAGCTCAATTCATACTCATAATTAGAATTCAGTGACCCACATTAGCAAAGCTGCACCTCACATACTTGATTCAGGGCTGTAGATTTAGTATTTTCAAACCTTCTTTTTCAATCAATGTTCACAAGAGAAGATAACTAAAAAAAGCTGGTTTAGAGAAAATAGAGAAAATAGCTGGTTTAGAATATTATGAAAACAATCTTAAAAAAAACTGCAAATAAAACGGGGAATACTTTTCTCCAACCCTAAGCTTATGACTTAAATGAATTGAACACAATTGTTTGCTTAAGTATACAAATCATCAAGTTCCGATATCCTCTTGCATATTTGAATTTCGTCTTTCTTTATTTCCAATTGGCCTTGTAATCACAAGTATTCTGATAACCTTTTGATTAAATGAAACTTTCCTCTTGGCTTTTCTCTCCTTTGGCGTACCCCCTGCCCCACTTCCCTTCATTATGGATTTGACCTCTTTATTTGTGATTTCATCAATACGTCTTTCTCTACCTGCCTTTTGCATTTTCTCAGTCGTCAATTTATTCGCGCCCCCTTCTTTACCATATGCGTTAACAAGTCTTCCTTTGCACACCTTCTGCTTTGCTGTATCTCGCTGCATATGTTTTAAGACGCCGTCTAGATGAAGGTCATCTACTTCTTTTAATGATTTTTCTGTCACCTTTTCCCCACGATCACCAATCGATAAGCAATTTTCATCGAACAAGAGGTTCTTATCTTGATTCATATCAGATATTTTCAACGATTTCTTAATTTTTCTTCCCCTTGCATTACATTTGCCGCCTTTGTGATAACCTTCTTTTAGGAGCAAGTCATTCATATTTGAATCCGCGTTGAGATCAAATGACGAACAAAGTCTACTAGATTCAGAATTTTTGGTTGTGTTTCCTGTTGACAGTTTTAGCTTCTCGTTTGGCTTCTCAATCGGTGGAAGAGAATTTGCCGGTTTCTTTACTGCAGAATTTTGTATTAGATAGAGGGCGTCGGGCCTTTGAAGCAAATTGAGAACCTTTGATTTTTCATGAGGGCCATAAAATTGATTTTTCGGCAATGTTTGAGAGAGCGATTTATCGTGAAGATCTTTAAGTGAGATTGGTTTCAATTGATGCAATAAAGTCGGGCCTGGTATTTGCCGAGGCGTTTTTCTTGCAGGTAGAAATAGCGTTTCATCCTTTTCTTTCCTAGGTGTCTCTTTCCTTTTAGCAGGAGATTGCAAATCTAGCTTACAGTTCCATTTTTTTAAATCTCCTTTCTCCATACAAAAAGCTTCAATTTTTCTACCGCTGCCTATTGATGTGGAGCTATATCGTCTGCTTTCTTTATTCTGCAAAACGCTTTGATAAGCTGGACAGGACACTCGCCTTGTCCTGTTAGCTACTCGTTGCTCCTCTCTCGGCGTTTCTCTGTTATCATCTTTATCATTTCTTAAACACTCTATCTCCTCGTTAACATCTCTAACATGTCTTTCTTGTACTTGACAATCATCTACCCTTGATGTTGAGCTAACATGCCTCACATGGTAAGCATCCAAACCGAAATCTTTAGCAGTTACTGGATCAGCGACTTGATCGTTCTTTACCAACTCTAATCCCGTCACAGCAAAAGTGAGACGACTGGCCAGTTCAATAGCATGCATCAAATTATATTGACTTGATTTTATCATTATTACCCTTCCTTTGATGTTCCAGATCAAGAACGTCTTTTCACCAACCAATCTCCCTTCGTAGATTCATCAGTTATACCGAGCTAAGACACAAGAGGCTTATACAGTATACCAGCCTTCGATTGAACCACGTGGTCATAAGATTCTTCTGTGAAATGCTTAGAATTTCTCCTATCGGAAATGATAAATATCTATGTTGTGCAAAACATTACCGAAATTCGTCGAAATCTCCTGACGCACCTTTATTAAATAATAATAAGTGAAAATTGCGAGAATCCAAACCAATTCTGTTTGTTTCATTAGCAAAAGACGAATACTACTTCTGGTGGCCTATTTATCGATGCTCAAGAAATACACTATCTTTTACGCGTGGTAAACCTCGAACTATTGATGGGCCTCGCATTTGCATTTATTTATAGATTTATTCATTTGGTATTAGTCATCCCTTTTTAGGAGTCATTGAAGCGAATGAATTAAATAAATCTTATACAGCGATAATCGAACTTATGTAATGATGAGCGAATTATGTAACGTTTGACTGGTCGTTGAAATTTTGTCATTTTCATAGAAATTTAATCTTCATTACATAACTAAGTCGCTCTTGCAAAAATCAGAATTACAGAAGGTTCGGTGGGTGTTATAGCTGACATTTTATCAAAGCTGAACCGGTTATTAAATTGAATCAGTAGGACGGAAGCATCACTTCCTCACTTCCCTGGAAAACAGATATCGAAATTTTACGCTGATTTGTTGGTGTTAAGAGAATCATGTGACGCACTAAAGGAGCTCAACAGGTCCCATCCTTTCAGCAATATCGTTCTTTCTTCATGGAAAGAAATTTATTTGTAAAAAATTACTGTTGCCCAAATAAGTCACTGTATTCTAACTAAAACAATAGACGTATGAGACACCGGTACTTAGGGAGCTGCGATACCCACAAATCAGGCACAATTTACTGAATTTAAGGTGCATCCGGCAAGACCCGTACCAGACTCCCCTCAACGTTCAGCCTCCTCTACGCTAATGTCTAAATTTGAAACAATAGTTCGCGATAATTGTGTGATAATGTTGTGGTTTGGCCGGCTTTTTCTACGCACAACTTGAGTAACAAAACATTTAAAACTCGAATTTAAAATTATTTTTATTGAAAGAATATTATAAACAAATTTAAAATATACGCATATTTTTTAAAGATCTTTTGAAACTTAGAGTTTTGTTATCTACGCATTAGCATCTCTAAGCGGTGCAAATTGGCAAACGGCATCATGTTGTCATTTCATAAGCTTTTTGAAAAAAGTTAGTCATAACAACTTACGTTAAAGCAAACTGAAAATGCATAGCTTAATTACGAAATTAAATCTATATTCAAATAAACACTTAAAGCACCTTTGTTCCTTTTCGAAGCTATGAATGTTTGTGACTCGAAGGACCGAGACGAAAGATGTGGTTTCAGACTTTTTGTAAGAACCGGAGTTGACTTTTAAGGTCAAAATATTAAAAATACTGCCTAGTTTCCCATTCTGGATTATATTTTCAAAATTTCTTCACATTTTCTAAACTTATGGCGTTAAACATTACCTACATGCAAAATACATATGTCTTTTTTACTTTTTTATTAAACGTGACGTTTCTAGGTTTTTTATTTTTACAATTGTCATCTTTCTTCATAATCCCATTGATATTCACTTTTTTCATTTTCACCTTGATATTTTTCCATTTTTCCTCATCAGAATAACTTTCATCTTCGCTTTCGACATCTATGTATTTATTTTGTAAGATTTTCTTCATCTTAAGTGCCTTTTTATTTTTACTTTTTGCCTTGTCCTTTCTTCTTTCTTCCGGCCTTTCGTTAATCTTATGGTCATATCTTTCTTTCTTTTCCTCAATATCCAAACAAACAGATGACGAAGACTTGATGCTTTTTGTTTGTTCATCAACCCGCTTGTCTCCTTTATGACCAAATTCCCTGAGCGTCGGTTCTTTCAACTCTCTTGGTTTGAACTCTTCCCTTTTTTTGTCCCTGCATTCTATCTTCGGCTTTACTGTACTGTCAACGCAATCTCGTTGTGAGTGCTTTCCTGGGCCACCGTCAAATCTTTCGTAATGAGAACTGGCTTTTATGTCGATGACTCTCTTACTGGCGAGTTTCAGCTGCCCATTATCTATTTTATCAATAGAAAACGTTCTCCTTATTCTTGGCATGTGTAATGTGCTCAGTGAATCGACATTGTCAACAGACATCACTTTCTCCTTTGCCACAGTGTGATGCTGAAGCTTATAAAGATCAGACTGTTTATATTCTCCTTGGCAGCTGCCTACACCATTTTCTGCCTCTTCTATTTTTGATTTGCATGGTTTGATTTTCTCCATTCTCAGCCACAGCTCATCTGGCTGAGTCCTTGCTAATGGAATAGTATCTAAAGAGAAAGTCCTCGACAGGGCAGCTCTTGCTATTTGTTTAGCAACTGCGTCGACGGCCAAGCTTCTGTTGTCAACAGAAAATCTTTCTCGACGAAGTTCTTGCTTCGTAAGAATTTCCTTATCAACAGATCGATACAAAATCGGCTCTTTCCTCCTAATCTGTGGAATATCTTTATTTGGATGCCAACTTGAATTTTCAATGTTTAGTGCCTTTCCCTTGTCAATATCAAGAATCTTCCGTCTATCGAAATTAAGATTTTCCTGCCACTGACGCTTCATTTTATCGTGTTCCTTCATATCACTTTCACTAACAACGCGTCTTCCTTTAAACGACAAATCGTCAATATTTCGGGGACTCTTGTTCATTATGATATTGTCAACATTGCCCCCTACAAACCCTCCGAGCCTGCGAGCCAGCACACTGTCGCTTTTTCTCCTCAATTTTTCTTCAGAAGCTTCTGCAGATGTTTGATTAAATTTCAATGCATGTTCCTTTTCATCCAAAAACGTTCTTCTTGAACCATGTATCCTTACTGCTAATCCTTCGCTTATTGGAGAGTTTTCAGCAAGCTTTCTTCCATTTTGCTGAGTTGCTAAATCGCTAAATCGCCTCCCAATTGGCTTCTTTTCCTTATGGAGGTCTCCTCTAATTGCCACATTTGTCAAGGGAGCTAAATGTCCCCCACCAAAAGCCATATCTTTTGAGTAGAGTTATCTTTCTCGTAGAAAAAACCTGAGAGCTAAAAGATGTTGCAAAATACCGATGTTTGATCCACTGGTATTTATTAATACTTGTATTTGCTGCGATTCATGTAACTAATTGAATTTTATTTTTTCTACAAGCCTGCAGATTCAGTTAGAAGAATTACTAAACAAATTCTCAATCGTATGCACTGTGTTTAACGCCTTGTCAATATTTCCTCAGCCTTTTTGTTGGACTCTTAGCCAGCAGGTCCGTGAATTGCAAACCAATATGCAGGTAGTTCTTCAGCAAAACTGCGTCTTACGAAGATGCTGAAGGTCATTCACAGTTCTGATCTCTACTCTGCAATTCTTCAACTGCTTAAACTGGACTTTTCTTCAACGATAGTAATGAAATTTATAAACAGTGTTTCCTGACTGGACTGTGATTGGTCCTAATTGTCCTTTTACAAGCTGATGCTAATTCTGACTAATTGCATCTGTGATTTTTTAATACAGCTACAGCGCGTTCTTGTGTCTCGAATGCTCCGCTCATAGGTCAATACTTCTTTGCAGTTGGTGCTGAATATCATGGTATTTCTAAAACTCATCTCTTAGCACCTGTGATGTTTACTTTTCTTATTGCAAATTTCTATACCTCTCTTCTTTGTTTAAAACCAACTTGCACAAGCGGATTATTAATGTTTTATAAGCTCTGTGGGTGCTTGCAGCTCAAACAGTGTCCTGGTTTTAATCATTTATAAGCAAAAGACAAACAAAGCCTATTCATAAACGAAAAAGGTGTTAATGTTGAGCTTTTCGATATCAATAAACGCTAGAAAATTCTTCTGAGCGCAGTCGTAAATCTGATTAATTTATCAAAACGTAATAAACTACATTTATTTTTGTTATAAAGCTGTTGCTACCCCACTGATACTGGGCAGTGTCTACCCACCCAAAGGTCTGTACTTATCTCTCATTGAATATCTAATTCTTAATGGAACTAAATGACATACATACAGCATACAAGGTCATGATTCAAATCATATATTCATTCAATAACAATCTGGTGCTATAAAGGTAACAATAGTTTTCTACACAATAACTCAATAATTGTCTTGTCTGACGTCATAGATAAGCCAAGAGTGAATGGTGAAGGCTTGAGATCTGTCGACTTTGGTATTCAGTTGTGGAGACAAAGCCCTGTTTCCTGAATGTTCAGTCAGTTGTTTGATGTTTGTTTGAATGCAACGGTAGGCATCTTAGTTCTGACCAGCACCTTCTAACACCAAACTTTTTTCATTGAGCAAAAGAGACGGGCTATTTTGTGTAACGTTTTTGTGTTTTAAAAAACGTAACTTTTTGTATTCAAAAGCCTTTGTTAAATATAATCAGTATAAAGTAAGGAATTAGTACTTTTCTCGAGCTTAGTTTTTTACAAAAACACGGTCAACCTATTAGCGCTAGGCCTCTTCGCCCATAAAAGCTAATAGAAGCCTCTCCAAATATTTTGCTAATAACCTGCTTAGTTTTCCATTTCAATCGGGTATTAATGAAAATTTGCTCCATTTCAATCTACATCTGGGTATAAATAGTTCCTAGCCTAGATTTTTTAATCTATGTTCTGATGTTCCTGCAAAAAGCTTTAGTAATCTTCAAAATGTTTGCTTTTTCAAGGCCGTTTTTAATTTTTGACACTAGGGATCATGGAGATCACCAGAAAGGATTCGGTGACTGAGATGAAAATTGTAGAGAACAACAAACCTCAGAAAAGGTGGCTCAAAAGACATTGAAGGACCTGTGTTTGGCTACAATTTTAAAGGGTGAAAACGAGTCACTTTAGGCAAAAATATACGTAATACCCGGCCCAATAACATTGCTAAAAGAAGTGTTATGATTTGTAGTCCTTGAGATAATGACCTTTGACTTTGCACAACTACATCTATCGATGTTTAGAAGTTGCAAAACACAATTCAATTCAATTCAATTTTATTGACAAATATACCTGAATACATTTCAATAGAGAATAAAAATAATTACCATAACATGAATTGAATTGAATTGAAATTGAATTGAACACATGAGAAATACTTAAAGCTGAATACTAGTGCAATGTTGTAAAAGGACTTCTAAGGGAACAAAATCGAAGATTTTTGGATTAGCAGGGGGTCGCACTGCTTTTCTGTACCATTAAGGTATTCTTATCATTGCTTTTTTGATGAGCTAAACTATACTTACAGATATTAAGCCAGGGAAAGGAGATAGCATAGAACTTTCTGCACTCCTCTTGCCCAATTATTTTAAGATAAATTTAACCGCAGTACCCCTTGACAGTACCCTATCTGGTTTACCGACAGCCACTGATACATTTGTGCTTTATTAAGTGGAAAGGTGAATATGTACAAACTGCTATTTGCCCTTTTTAGCATGTGTCGCCTACGCTTATAACCACCCTAGCCCTCTAACCGCAATCTGCAATTGCGCTCGAAACGTCCTTTACATCATCGGTTCTGCTTGCCCCCAGTGTTATCATGGACACGCACCCTTGAACACGTCAAATATGAGCCCAAAACAATTGATTATAGGAGAGAAATTTAGCAATACATTCCATTTCAACACAACCCTAAAAATTAATCTAAAAGATTCAACATTTTAGTTTAGTAAAGGTCAAAAGTCTTGCTTTGTTATTATGATCTAAGGTAACAAACAACTAATGAATGCCTAAAAATAATAAACGATTGCAAGAAAATGACTGCAAGGAATATGTTTCAGTTATGTCCGCAGGCCATCCAAAACCTATCAGTGGCCCTGCGCCCAGATAACCTCTGAAAATCCATGGCAGTTGCTCTGATTCTCGGATGATTTAATAACGCTTTTACCTGTAGAGTGATTCGCCCCGAGGTGTCGTGGCTTTGATACCTGGCAAAGAAAAAAGGATTGGAGATAAAATCAAAGAAATTTACAAAACTGCATTGATAAGAAGATAAATAGCCATTTTGGTCTAATGAAGGTGCTTTAAGACCGAGAGCAGATGAATTCGATGTTTGTGATACTAAGTGAATTAAAGCACCAGCTATGAAGGAGCTTGGTGACTGGAGCCCTATGTGGGAAATTAAGAGGGGACTCACTCACCCCTGGCAGGATGTCGATGCAGGAAGAACTACAGCAAAAACATATGTCTATATGCTTAGAAAACATGCTTAGATCAGTGATGATTCTCTATCAAATAGAAAGGATATTTTCGATAGGGCTACTTGGTCAAATGCTTAGATCGAAATGCATGAATAACGAGTTTCTAAGATGATAGGATGAAGGAGATAAGCCCCTTTTACAGCAATGGCTGTATTTGAGAAAGAGCACTGGTCCCTGGAAAATTGAAACTAAGACCCAGTGAAAAACCTACTAGACAGAGTCTGTATGAAACCTCTGCAATAATCTACTCATGATGCATGGCGGTCATTTCGTTCTTCAATGAAACCCGCGTGTAGCCGTCAATACACCAATGCTATTAACAGCCACGTTTTTAAATTCACCCCAAACCACATTGTACCATTCTTATGGTCTGGGCACAATTCTTCAGGTTGTTTGTGCTTGTATTGTGGATTTAATGACCAAATAAAGTTAAAAGGGGTTTAGCCACAAACTATCTTCAAGCACATTCCATTACAAACGTACAATATATGCTGCAAGCTACACTGCTAACAAAAGCTACTGGTTACAACAACATGGGGAACGGGACCATTACATGAAGATAAAGCTACTCTCTTTTTTATAACAAGCAATGAATTTTAGCTCAGACTGGCTGTTTCTAATTTTTTCTGAAATCTGAGGCTGGATTGTTCTTAATTTTTTCTCAAATAATTATTGTGCAAGCAGTGCAATTGCTAGCTTTTTCGCTCTAGGGACTTGTTCAGCCCGCGTTTGCCAACAAAGTGAGTAAGACATCCTTTATTTGTTGACAAATTTGAAAAATCGTCGAAAGAGCACCCCTAGATGGCAAAAACTCCTCGTTTTCTAGATGAAAAATTGCTCAAAATTTTTTTCTTATCTTTCTATCAATTTAGAGGCTCGTGTTTTTATAAAATTGTTCTTATAGAGTGAAAAGAGTCACACAAATGAGCACAAAATGACAAAACAGTCTGGTTGCTTTGCTTTCCCGTGGTTTTGCACAAAAGTTTTAAAAACATCATCCCTTACAAAAATTACCCATAGCGTTGCTGAGTCACTGAACAAGTCAGCTAAACCAATTTTTGGGGCTCTTCGCATAACATCTCCATCTTCTGTCTTTATGCATCTGGCGTACTGCACTGCAGCTAAAGAGGATACGGAAGAACGGAAGAACTATGTTTAAGCGTGATCTTTGTCGTGGCTAATTAAACTTTCTACTGTGGGTTGTCAATTTTTGGTGAAAGCTGCTGGTTTTCTGCAAACTTCTTTCTTGCAACCTGTACCCGTTAACACTTCTTAAGTGGTAGGTAGCCTTATCCACTGTGGCGTTATCTCCCAATTATGAATGAACTGAACTTAAATTTCTCTAGAACTCAGGGTGGATTGTAGGTTTTCGGCCTGACAACGGTCACCTGGCTGTATGGCTACAGACAAAAAATTCACTTGTCATCTTGCAAGGCCCTTCTAGGCCCTTTTATTATATCATTTTAAAATGCATGGCCTCGGGCTGCTTTGACATATTGCAGGTGCATTCTGATTCCATCAGCATTGTGCTCATTTCAAGACAGCTGCTCAGGAGAAAATTTCAAGAAATTCACAAATATCTTTCCATGCCTGTATTTAATATCACCTTGCTTTACGTTGCCACTTCTTAGAGGAAATTGAATCCTGACAATTCTAGCAAACCTGCATAGTAGCATTGTCTTGTTTTATATCGGTTTATTCAATCGAAATTTTCCTCTAGATTGCTCCTCTAAGGGGTAGATAATCAGCATCAAAACCTATTTTATTGTTTTGTAATAAAATTGCTTTGCCTCCTTTTCTGATAACAGAACAAGTCTTAAAACAGGGAGTATTAAGTTTCCCTCTAGTTGTTTTGATCAAGCAATAAAATGTTTTTAAAGCATCAATAGACTGTTAGGCACGCTCGTACAATGGATATGGAAAATTCAGAATTTTTGTTTGCAAGATGTTACAAAATTTACAACTTTGACTTGAAAACACCTATGATAAGAAACTTTCTACGATTAAGACCTCGTTTACACTACAGAAAGAAGAACGGAATTCTTGGCTCCGTTCTTGTTTGGGCACAATACCACTTTTTCTCATCGCGTTTACATTTCAGTAAAAAGAACGAAACTTTTATGTGAAGCAAGCGCAGTGGCGCGGCAATGACGTCTGACATTTTCAGAAAGCCTCGCCCCAACTCTAGATTAAGCCCTGTTTTCAATTATAACCAAAAGGTTCCGTTCCTGACCGTTTACACTAGAAAATACAAACACAATTTAGAAACGGAACCAAAGAGTTTCGCATTTTAGCGCAACCAAAGAAGAACGGAACCGTTCCCAAACAAGCACGAAACCAAGTTGCTTAGTGTAAACGCAAGGCATATCGTCGCTTTTTCAGGCACGGAACCAAGGTGTTTCGTTCTTATTTCTGTAGTGTAAACGGGGTCTAAGTAAAAGCAGAAAACCCTCAAACAACGGACACCTTCCTACAACGGACACCGACCTACAACGGACACCGTCCTACAACGGACACCTCTCTAAAACGGACACATCCATGCAGCGGACATCTCCTCACAGCGGGCACCTCTCTACAGTAGACATATCCTTTTTACGCACATCTTCCTACAACGAACAACGCCATACAGAGGACACCCAGGGTGTGGACTACACATTTACCTGATTGAAAAATTATTGCCTGAAATTCTTTAGTTGCTGTCACAAACCTCTGTAATACATTTGCAGATAAAAACAACTGGTACAATTTTGCCGTGGTTTTGAAAAATACCATGTTGTCAGTTACTTCTAAAGCTAGGTAACAAGCAGCACTGGTTGTCAATTTAGATCCCTTTTTCCCATCTGAGCGTGCCTTTTGAATGTTAAAAAAATCTGCAGCTCATAGTGAATTGCAGTTGACGCTTCTACCGAGAAACTTTAGGTGAAATGGACATAAGGCTAAACTTTATCTAAAGAGGGCCTGAATTTTTAGATTTAGTGCCAGCAAGAAATCTTTAAATCTTCAAGTCATTAGTTTGTTTACCTTCATTCATATAAAAGAATATCATATTTCACCAAAGGAACTACCTTTACTTGATCTTTTATTGATTATATGACAGGAAGGTCTCTGAAATACCTAAAGCGTTTCTTCCACCGAGCGGATTTTACCTGAAATTTCCTATTGAGATACTATTGGAGAGGGTGTGATACCCCTCCCACACCCCCGGTTGCGATGCCCCTGAGGACACCACCCTACAGCGGGCATATCTCCAGGAAAGACGCATCTCAACAATAAACACCTCTCTTTAACAGATACCTTCTAACAACAGACATGCCCCTACAATGCACATCGTTCTAAAGCAAATTGTAAAAAGAACATAGACTGATCAGGGTGACAAATGCATACTTTGATCTGACTTTTCGACCAACTCTCCACTTGTCTGTTATGTGGTTGTTTTGATGCGATACTTTTCAGATGAATGCCTTTCAAGGTATAACAAGTTGGGAATTTTCTTATTTTGTTATGATGAAATTTTTATTCAAAGATGAAACTTATTATTTGGTATTTGGTTTTGAAGTAGATATCTGAACCCTTTTCGAATTTATAAAGTAATTTTTCTTCAGGGATGAAATTCATAAAACTGGGCTCCAATTCAGGATTAGGTTGTATCTCCACGTGTCAGTCCATTCTTGTTATTGGCTTTTACTACCCTTGGAACTTAACTCCAAGTAATGGTAGTGTTTCTTAAAATAGATCTTTCTTTATTCTCTTACAATGAAGAATAAATTGGCTCTTTGACATCCAAACAGCTAATGTATATTTGATGTTATTTAAATTAATTGGATTATAAGTAAAAGTTTAAGAAAAGATTATTTTCACTGACAATGAACTGGCCTTTGAAATGAAAATAGGGCCTTGGATTGACTTTCGCAGTAAGAACACTTCCCACTGCTTTTAGTGTTTCATTCGTCTCTTTATTTTTTATATATTTTTTTAACAGGTACTCGGAAATAATAATGATTTAGTATGGTAGAGTACCTCTACCTAAAAAGCATTAAGTGTTAAAACAGCTGTAACAATGGTATTTTACCGTCTCAATAACAGGTTCAGCAGAGCCACAGATCGCTGTCTGTGCCAAATTAAAAATTTCATAACTACAAATTGATAACAAAGATTAAGGCTAATAATGATAATGTCACACACCTTATATTCTGTAATTTAGGACCTTAGCTTCATCATATATGAAGAATAAATGTTTGTTATTGACTTTTTATATGTATTCTCATTAAAACGTACAGGATAAGCATAGGTTTTCTGTACGGTACCCTATGGAGCATGAGAATACGTAGCAACCCTATGGCAATTTACAATCGACAGACAAACTAATTCAACTACATTTAAATTATAAAGATGAGCGAGAAATAAAAGTGAAATATATAGAGTGAGAAGAGAGAGAAATTTGCAGGTGTAATGCATTTCAAGTGTTTCTCAATTATATTAAGACTCTTTGGGGCTCTAGTGCGATTAAACCATAATCTTTTAAAAAAGTCTGCACCGACAAAATTTGATAAACTCGCACTCAAAAATCTTGGCAGCCTAAAAAGAGATCTTTTTACTTTCACAAAACTTTTTGCTTGTTGATATCTTTATAATTGTATTGAAGCTGATAAGCTCTCAATTATACTGGGTACAATGTGACATTAAAAGGGTGTGACGTTTGCATATTGCAGCCCAATTATCAAATATCATATTAAAACAATTTAATCATGATAAAAAATTTTAAGAATTATGACATTGCTTATCACATTTTTACTTCTCTGTGTTCATTCTTAAGTAAAACGCGGCTAGTGATTAAAGATCGCTTAACTTTGAGTTGTGAAAGAGCAGTTTTAGTGAACTTATTATTTTTAGAACAGCTGTGAAATTTCTTATCAACATTTTACATAAAAAGCTACGTGTTAAAATCCCTTGCCTTTAAAATCGTAAAGAGAGTAGAAGTCCAAGGTCTCAAATTTTTCTCGATATCTTTCCTCTTATTTACGTTTTTTCAATAATTGAACATGTTTTGGCACTTGGCATTCAGACTTTTCAATTTTCTATAAATTCTCTGCTACGGCTTTGAAAATATCATACCTATACGATCTTAAGATCTGAAGTTGCCAGACTTTTGCCTGTCATATTTAGAGCATGCGACTCTCTGAATGAGTTAGCAAAGAATTGCATTTCTGTAAAAATAGATGCAGTTCAATGTTCTTTTTTACCCAGTAGCTTTTAGAAACATAAAGATATTTAAACACTTAACAATGTTCCTGTTTTTTTGCACTACCGTAGCTACAACTAATGTAAAAGAACCAGAAAGTTAAATATTAGCAGTAACTGCTTATGACAACTTTTTCTAGCTTTGGATTTTAATTGGGGTTAAGCAACTTATGCTTCCTATGAAAAATTGCATTTGCAATAAATTCGAAAAATGCTGTTCATCGGATCAGCATTAAAACAATGAAAAATGAAAACGAACAAACAAATTATAAATGTAAGCAAAATAATTAGATACCTATATTCTTGCATTGATCAAGCAAGGCATTTTTGTTTTCATTTTTTCCATGCTTGATAATATTTGATTAAAATGCAATCGGTGTAAGAGGGTTTTATCATTTCCTGAAATATTTTAAAGGATTGAATAAGACGAGTTATTGACAGCAAAATTAACCTGTGCATTTATTCTCGAGGAGCCAAGCTGTTTATAAATACCTTTGCCAGACAATTTGGTAATGACTACTAACAAGCCTCAGATGAAAAGGGGAACGAACGATTTTGACAATTTTAGATGTCAGTTGACAAAAAAGAGCAGATTTTATCAAAAAATCAAGTTTGTGGCAAAATTTCATGCAAACGCTCCATTACAATTTCGCACACCTTATCGCGAGAAGAAAACAGCGGTTTATTGTAGTTTCATGCAGTTCGATATTAGGCCGGCTTGAAAATATAACCGCAAAGCATGTCGGTTGCTTAAAAGCCTTTCATGTAAAGTTGTTTTCAGTCACAATCCTCTGCTTTGAAATAATTGTAACTTGATTGCTTTTTACCTGGAAGATATTTAACCAAACTTAAAACATTCCCCAGTAATTGCAGCTTGAGAATAAGCACTAGGTAAGCACTCTTTCGTCCAGCATTATGCTCTTGCTTGGAGAAGAGGCGCAATCAAATTTTAGGCTGCTTTATTTGTCTAATCTTTAAATTAGCATCATTGTGTATAATTGTAACTTCGTTGAATTATACTCATACTCGGTGTTTCGTCAATTATTACGTTGAGGGGGCGCCAATGTGTGATCTGGGGGTAATTTCCTCATATTTATCAAAACATGGTCCACATAGTTATTCTAAAATTGAAATGAATTTTCTGTTTTTGTAAGTGTAGGTAGTGCTTTTTTAAGAACTGTCTCAGGAAAATACACCTTGTGTATAGCACAGAAACGACGCAAAAGGGCCTGGTCTGGTGGATCACGACCATAAACCTTCCACTTTGCAGCAGCTGGCGCAGTCCCGCCACTTCTTGAGTCTCAAAACCTTCTTGCCCCTCTCCCAACAAAGCAAAACTTCTAGCGACAGCAAACTTTTCTACTATTAGCAGCAAAAGCAGTATAGTTTTTGTGTACGAAGAATGAGTACACTATGTGGTGGGTCGAGGGGGAAGGCATATATATAATGGGTCGAGGGGAACGCTATTGTCAATTTTGTCATTATTTTTCTTCGCATATACGGGCCCTGTGCTCCTACCTTGAAGCAACCTCCGCACGCACTCTAGTTACTGAAGATCCAAACTGAATCCATGTATAAGCAGGAGGAATCCTTTCGATTGATACTAGACGGACCTGACAATGAGGCAGTGCTCGGCACTTCTGCACCGATAGGCCTTTGTTACAAATTCTAGGGGTTAAACCTTTTAAGCACGTCGTAAACTTAATAACGGTTTCAACTTCAAAACAGCAACTCAAGTATGCATAAAGAACAAAAAGCTACAACAACATCATAATGTACCAGTATTCTTCGTACACAGCGACAGGATACCTACCTTTACTGTTGTTCTGACAATAATGAGTACACTAATTAAGACTTAATCAAGTGAACCCCAATATTCTCAATTGTTGCGGAATGAGAGAGCAGATGGATATTTTAAAATGTTGGATATTTGGAAAGGGAATTCAAATTTTCCTCCTTATACCAGTTTTGGAAAGCTTAGCAATTCGATCCCAAAATTGGTAGTTCTGGCCATCGGAATCCTGAGAGGGTTGGTTATTGCTGGGCCTTTTTGTTTGGCAAGTTGGATTTAATTCAGAGATTTCTAAAGCCTATATAACATATTGAATAGATTTCTGGGTGAGCAATCTGTATCATAGGATTTCGTGCAATCTAATTATATCATGGGGCCAAGTTCCAAAATGTGCTTTGTAGTCTGGTGATAAGTTATCTGGTTGTCTATAATCTGGATGATGCAATCAATGCTGGCTGTTTACGACCAGCGTCGTTACCATGACAAAATTTGTTGGATAAATATCTAAAAAGCAACTGAAGGAAGTCCTGGGCATGCTCCAGGGGGCAATTCCCAAGGACGAAAAATTATAGAAAGTCAAAAGCCATACTTTGATGAACACTGGAACACAGGTGATGCAATAGCGTAACAATGCAATTTTAATTAGCCCCTACTATACCATACTGATTTTCTTTTAGGATTCGTATGCATAAATGAATATTTAGGGGATGGAGGAACGCAGCCTTTGGGTAGGCCACTTTCAATTCTTTGTCCATGAAAAAATAATGCAAGAGAAAAGACTGGCTTCCTACAAAACATTTCAAATACATGCATTCTTGGAAAATATGCTAGAAAATTTCAAATTATACTAAAGGGTTGGTCAAAAAGAATATTTGCAATGTCTGGAAATTTTTATCAGGACAGTATGAAAATGAGTGGTCCTAAAATGGATCTAAACTTCACATTGTGGAGAGAAAAAAAAGGCACCCAAGAAATCTACAAAATTGTAAAGTTTCAACATTTTAGGCAACTTTCAACATTTGCATAGGTATTCTTCCTGTCCTAAATTCCGATCTTCTGACTTAGCGGCTCTACTTATGGATATATGGAAATTGAACCCCAACCCTCTTGCAACTGGAAAGCTACAAAACTCAGGGTTTAAGTCCATGATAATTAGCCCCCTCTAGAGCATAAATTGTCAAGCATGCAAGCTTTCCCAGGGATTTTCGTGATCAATTACGCCTAAAATGGATCTGGTAACATGCCGTGCAGTAATTTCAGGTGCGCAATGTTTTTGCTTGCCCGGACCCCTAGATGCCTCACGCTGATCACCGCCAATATATCCAACATTCTCCATTGTTACCTGACTTTGTTTGACAATCAGCAGGTCTGCTTTGAATGGCCCTTCTGTTGCCCTGTGCTGTCCAGCTCATTTGCATAATTTTCAGACAGACACACAACAACAACGTCTGGAAAGTAAAGACGCTTGATCGAAAGAGGACAGAGGATAACATCAAAAACATTAACAGGGTTATCCCCATTCGGCATCGCTAGCCATGCCACGTTCAATATTATACCCTCTGCACTAGTAAAAAGTGTGAAAACACTTGGTTTGACTATCTGACACCAGTAAATTACACTGATAGGCGTAAAAAAATCCAGAGTGCAGATTTTTTAGAGATCTTGAAACGTGATGTTGGAAACACAACATACGCATGCATGTCTGAGGAGTGTCTGATTAGTGACTTTGCGTTGTGTCTAGGGCTTGCAGAGGTCAGGGGTGATTCACAGGACAAACGGACATTTAAAAAGCCGATGCCGAGCCAAGATGCATCGCCAGTGGAGACCTGTGATGGTACTGAAGTGCACGCCTCTACCTCTTGAATGATATCTGCGCCGCTTGGATAAGCTGGATTCATGCTTTTATGATACCCCTGATTAATTGCCCGTACGAATAGGGTATCAGCGGTGGCTAGTTCTTTTTGGATTTTGGAAATACCTGGTGCAGTTGAATAATTCATTTTGTTGGATTTAAAATCGCGGGTGCTTTTCAAGTTCAAAGTCGTTGAGTCCGTAACCTGCACTGTAAGGTTAGCGTGACCGTTAAAAACAACATACGCTTTACTGAACTCCTGAGGGATCACATCAGAACAAGATCCAAAAAATGCAGCAGGGATGGATGTAGCGAAGAATGTTGTTCACATGTCTAAATACACCATTTTAGAAGCAAGAGTTTAGACCAGAAGAAAGACTACTTTCGGCGTAGACGTTCTTTGTCTGTCTAGATCAGTGTTCCGACTTTTCTCGCATACAAAGTACGAAACTCGCATGTGATAAGGCGATACCAAGAAGAGGGGACGTTCTTTCGTGAACTATTGATTTTGAAATATGATGGTTAGCAGCACAAATCAGATTCAAGCAAAGAGGAAGAAGAAATTCACGGGGTAAGGGAGAAATGTTTATCCAAAGAGTCAAGTGAAATTTGAAATTTTTCCAGACAGACAAGCAGCTGTATCGGACCAAGCAAGTGTTGTGTCTAGGTTTTTCGACTGCAGTAGTTTAAACAAGAAATACCATGACCCCGCAAACATAGTTGCTCTTAAGAAAAGATGCCTTTTTGTGGATTTCATGAAAATTGCCATAATTCTTTAGATTTCGCATCAAAATTGATTATGATCAAAAGTAAAGGAGGTCATTTAGCATGGCATGTGGGGTTTGTGTGGGGTAAAACGAAAAGGTCTTTTGAAAATGGCGCCTTCCTTTCAATAAGTTAAATGAGCCTGCATATAAATTTTACAAGAAGTTGGTTTCTTGAAAACAGGGTTTTACTTTGTAGAATGAGATCATCTGGCAATCTAAGATGTAATATCTTTTACTGGAATCTAAGATGTATTTGTTTAAAGGTGATGGAAAGGTTTAGGTATTTTTTGACAAAATTTGTTCCAAATAGCATTTTTGATACAGAAAATAGACGAGAAAGGTACATAAAGTTCTAGTTAAAATGTTTTTGAATGATCAAGTATAAGAAAAATTGAGTTAGTATTGGAAACTGGGGCAATAGATAAAGGATGGACGTTGTGAGGTTTCTTAGATTCTTGGTTGGCAAAGAACACAGGAAAGCCAAATCTGCAGTATTTTCCAGAAAGAGTTAATGTAAACTTTACCAGAAAATTTCAACATATATAGTGCCCATCAATTGAGACTCTTGCCAGGATAAACCATCCCAAACTTGTAACTAAGCATATTAAATTCCAGATTCGATTTGACTTGAAAACAAAGACCAGCGCCACTGTTTTACATGTTCAGAAATTCCAAATCATTTTCAAAATTCCAAAGAGTTTATTTTAAGAAAAATGTTAAAATGGTTAGCTGCAGTACTAATACTTTGAAAGTAATTTTCCTGGAACCTTTCAGACAACCAACATAGCGTGATTGACTGTCCGTCCCTACCTTTGCATATTTGATTTTCTGAAACCTGAGAAAATGCCTTAGGTTTTGATAACCATACGGCTCTGCTTTGACCAGGAAATGCTAATGAAATTTCGATTGATAAAATCCCTCTAAAAAGGGCTCAGTTTTCATGGATACAGCACTTTCATCAGTCTAAAAATGTTTGTAATTAAAGGTTTGGAAAAGCAAGACCGAAAATCCTTATGGGCCTAATCTCAGCAAAGTCTCATGCTATGGCGATCTGTTGAGCGGCAGCTTTTATGTATTTGGAAAAGGCAAAACTACACTACATAAATAGTCCAATCTTTACCAAATTTTTAGTGAAAATTGGCCATATAGGATAAATGGCATGCGTTTTCTTAAAAAACTAATCGTCGAGTTTAAAAATCTAATGTCTGCGTGTACCAACAGTCTTTGATGTGCCATTGCATTCAAGCATTCTCAGTTACGCATTCTTCACGTTCCTCTACCCAGCTTGTAGTAAAGTGAATAATTTTTGTAAAAAGACAAGGGAAAAAATATAAAATTTAAGACAGAACAAAATTTAAGCATCGCTTTTCTAGATATGGTTACTTTATCTTTCTGTAATCTAACTATAATCTCCGTTTGCAGTGGCAATGCATCCAAAAGGCATCGAGACAGAGTGAACATTGAGTTCAACAATTTAGCCAAACTGCTGCCGTTCCCAGAAAATGTTATTGCCAAATTAGACAAAAGTTCTATTCTTCGGCTTGCTGTCAGCTATATTCGGGCAAAAAGTTTTTTTAAAGGTATGTGTTTAATTTTTTCCATGTAAAGTTTTAACTTAAGATGCAGGTATACACAATTAATCTCTGATATCGTTTACTCAGCAAGTAAAAAAGATTCTAGAAACCAAGAAATAATGAAAATCAGACCCTTGATGTAAATGAATCTTTCAACACTTTGTTTGCTTTATGTTATCGCTAACTCCAGACAACGTTTACTTCATAAAATTGGCCATAAACTTCAAGACTGATAGAAGTTTGAATTATAACCTATCTAGCATTTTGGCTGCCCTGTCGATGATTGATATTTTAACATTATTTTTAAAGAAATTAGCGTGGGCGATTTTTTTAAGAAATATTTTCTTCAAGCCGTTTCACCAGTTGAAGGTGTTTTTCTGCATTTATGTGAATTGTCTCCGTTTGAACAAGCAATATTGCAAAGCAGGGTAACACTTCATAGCATAGCCATGTTTTAGGCCAAAAAATATATTTCCAATTTTGGACTTGAAATGATCAATCCAAGTTTTGATACTTAGATTCACGGACCGTTTACATTGCGAAATACGTGGCAAATTATTTCCAATTGGAATGTTATCTTTTTTGCATCCGAAATTATATTGAAAAAATTATTTAATTTGGGTATATGATTGTATGCAAACCAAAAGAATGTTTCTGAAACCTGGGGGTTTTAGCTAAAAAAGCTAGCAGGGTAATTTTAAAGCCAGTAGGGTTCTGTAAGTTCTAACTTACTAACCATCAAAACTGAAATTTGAATGCTTCCAGAACTTGGCTCGTGTTTTTTAGTAAATGCGCAAGTTAGATCAGTATGGTTTTTAGAGTATTATTGTGCGGACATGGTACTGTTATGTATATGACTTCTTCACTGGCAAGAAAGCTTATTTGCAATCCCGACTTCATATCCTTATGTTACCCAATTTCAAATCATTTTCAGGTCCAAGATCCATTCATACTGTACCATTTTCATATCAAACTTCCTAATTCATTTGAGCTTTAAGAATTAATTCAACAGGAATAGCTTTGGTTATTCTTTCAAATGTTTATATTTTTTCGCAAGAAACTTTGCTTAAATCTTGTTGCATGATCCATCAAATTCAGGGACATTAATTGCAGTCAAAATCACTTAGAAACTAACATAAATACTATTTTACCGAAAAGCACCGAACACAGCAAATTTAGTACCAAGATATGTTATAGTATATAGAAATTTCCTATACGCATCATAAACCAAATTGAAAGGCAAATGGGTTGAATTTTAATGTAAAAACATTCCCCAATGTTAATTCCAATTCCTTAAATAAGTTTTTTAACTAGAAAGCAAAGATTGCTAGATTTTGTTATTGCTTTTTTAGCTAATACAAAGTTGTTGACAATTGGGCGACGCTGTTCAAACTAAGGGCGCGGTTATCTTAATATTCAACTTAACGTACCCTTTTTTATAAGAACCAGTAAATTTAAGTTCAGTCTGACTGTTCTTAATTTTTTCGAAAATCCGAGGCTGGATTGTTCTTAATTTGTTCTTGAAATAATAGGGTGTTAGCAGTGAAATTGCTTACTTTTTCGCTCTGGGGAGGTGTTAGGCCTCATTTGCCAACAAAGTGAGTGAGACAACCTTCATTTGCCGATTAGTTTGAATATTCACCGAAAAAGCACCCACACATGGCTAAAAAATCCTCATTTCTGAGATGAAACGTTGTTCAAAATAGCTTTTACAGTAGCTCAGCCTCAGTTTGTTCTTGATTTGTTCCTAACTTTTGACAAATTTTGAGGCTCGTGTTCTTGTACAATTGTTCTTTCAAAAAAGAGTGTATACAGCTCAAGAACTTTAGCAGAATGGCCTTGCTCCCTTCCTCTATTCCTTGGGAATTCACAGTCAAAAATCAGGCTGCTTTTTTTTCAGACAAACAAGGATTCTTTCCTGTCAGCGAATCACTCAATTCCACGTGTACAACTATGCTCCAGCGGCGGGCGGAATCTCAAATTAGGTTTCCTGCCTTTTTTGAGCAGTTACATATCACAAACAGTTGATATGGAAAAACAGCCAAAAACATAACTTTCAAATGCCTTTTTTGATGAAACAAGTTACTGGAGCATTCCGCTTGTATCATGGCTGCGTTTTATATCTAAAAGATATTTGAAAACATCTGCAAAAATACTTTCGATCTTGCTTTCAAGATATAGCAAAAGTCGGTGAAAATTTATTCTGCAAATACTTATTAATAATTAGTACATATTCAGATATTTTTAAAGGATTGGGTTTTAATATCAAGTTGATGCCAAGTGCTTCTGCAAACTTCGCAAAAAAGCAAATAGATGGTATATTTACAACTGGAAGTTTTCCAAATTTTGTTCTCCCTGCGATAAAATGAGAAAAATTGCTATTATACTTTGTTTTTTTCTAAATTCAGGATATAGCCATGTGAAAAACACATATTAACAATGGGGAATACTAGCGTTTTTAGTCTGTCGGTTGTAATTTTTTTCCCTAACACCCAATGTTTTTTTGTTTAATTCTCGCGAGCTGTTTCTTGATTTAAAAAAATTGTTCAGGTGTTCTTTACCTGCTGCCCACACCTATAAATACAGGTCTTTTTAAGACCCACTTCACTTTTTACACCGTTATCCTTGGTTTTCAGTTTTCGCTAAAAGTTTTTGATATATTAAAAGAAAGATTGTACTCCATTTTATATAATCATCTGCCACTGAATAGACTTCATTTATAAGTAATGTGTTCATTTTTGTATTTTCTTTAATAGGTTAATATCAGTTTTATTTTTCCAGACTGAGATTCATAAATATTTTGGAAAGGCTTTTTAAAAGGTAAAAATGGTCTTGAAATGTGAAATTCGAGATCTTCCACTAAAATATTAATGTCTAGGAACGACAGATAATATAGAAATGTTTCATATCTAACAAGTTACTTGCTTTTATAATGAATTTTCGTTAATGGGTTGATTTTGATTATAATTTTGCAGAATAAGATTTATCGATGTTATGCAAGGGCTTATAAAAGATGAAATTGGTCTTAAAATTTTAAAAAGCTCGCAGAACACTAAAAGACAAGTCCAAAAGTTTCACAGATGAGCTCGAAGTTCAAACCAGATTATTTTTCTTCGATTCTTTCCATTCTGCAGCTGTAAAAATGTCAGCTGTCGCCTGGTTTTCTCTTCTTAATATGCCAAATGTTGTGCGATCAAGGGATAGTTGGTTGCAATACCAAGTTACCTAACCGACCAATGTCTTTATCATAAATTTTGATTTTGAAATCGCTCATTGATATTCGGTTTCAGACGTCTTTAGAAAAATCAATAAATTCATTCCTAGACTAGCCTATATTATATAAAGCTTCTGACTGACTGTTAAAATACTTTTTTCAGAGATGGTCTGATATTGAAAAAAAGAATGCTAGCTTGATGGCATATCTTAGAAAATACGATTTTTAATAAGAATCACACAACTAATTCAATTGTTTATGATATATAACGCATAGTTTTGATTTATCGAGTACGTTCCAATACAAAATCATACGATATTTAATAAAAACATCATCAAAAATGCCACCTATTGCTTTAATTTTCCAGAGCAGTTCAAATCATTAGGGGTTTGCACCAATGCACCAGTTTATAAGCCTGAAGGATACACGTTTTGATCTTTATTGGTATAAACTTTTAAGGATTATTGCCAATTTGACGTTTCTGATGGGGTTGAGTATCACAATAGCCCCGGCTCAATCCGGGCGGGCCCTGTCAGTTGGTCGAACGTATATCATGTGAGTTCCGAAAAACTCTGAGAGAGGGTTGTTTGAAAGCTAGAAAACTGGGACATAGAATCTTGAAAATAGGGTTGCTTTTTTACCAAGTCTGAGAAACAACAGTAAAGGTACTAGGAACTTACTGATAATGTAACAGATAATTTTTGTGGTACTATTGAAATACCACGTGCTGACCATGAATTTTGCAGAAGCATGGCCTAGATAAGAAATTTAAATATTTGCTAGTTTGCACTCCTTGCAGGGTATTATTTAGAATTAGATACAACTTTTTCATTTTTCATAAAAAACATTTAATACAGTGTGATGTGGTGCATTTATAGTTTTACAACTGTCTTGTTTCGTTTATTTATATCAAGAACCATAAGGGATCGCTCTCAAAATCAAATTTTGTGAATTCTGCTCTTTAATATACCTTTCTACATAGGTTTAAGAAATGGAATAGTGCTTACATGAATTGGCTTCAAAAATATTTTCCGGCATAAAGTTTCCTCAAGTTACTGTCAGGCCAAAAATATTTTTTGCTCTCTTGTTTTTCCCTAGAATTGAATTTATTTGATAATCAAAATTTTCTTTAATCTTCGAAGCTAGCTTTGATTATTAAAGAAAAATTTTTTAAATCTAAACCCAATTTTGAATCTAAGTTCGGAACTCAAATTTTAGGCGAGGCACGCGAAGTATTTGGGCGTGTAAATCTCAGACACGGTCCCGAAATCACAAAACTTAACAAGAGTTGCCCCGTCAGGTAGACACTAGTCTTAAAAAGATGTTATTTTTTCTACGTTGGCCGGCCTGAGTATGCTTGGGTGGTTGTGAGTTAAACTGGGGCAAATTTTATGAGTCATTCAATTCATCGACAAAAGACGATCGGCCTGTTTGGCACGGCAGTTTGCGTGATCAAGCAGAGAGAGTCGCTGACCCGTACGAGCATGTATCACAATTATCAAAAAGCGGGAAGGAGTTTCATTCGAAGAATTTTAATTGTCCATATAACACTTACGCGCTTCACTTACGTTTTTAGTTTAATAGTTCAAATATACCGTGAGAAATATCGAAATATTCCAGCCTTTTCTAAGGGAATCACCAGTTTCAAGGCGGCAAATTTATGGCTTGCTGTGACACTAATCAAACTAGAATTTTGCTGGAGGCAGATGTTTTTATTCTTACCAGGCCTTAAGTACATCAGAACCAAAGCAAATAAGTCTAATTTTGCAAAAACAAAGGTAGTAGTGAAGTGATTTCGAAATGTTAGACGGAAAGATTTACATATAACGGCAAGATTTGTGTGACTGACCAATAGGCCGACAGCACTTAGACACAACAAGTGTCTGGAATTTATGCAAATTTATATTGCTGTCTGAAACGCGATAACGTTCTACACGAAATACAGCGACCCTTGACCTCAGTCGGGCCAGCGCTCATCGCAACGATCTTTTTAACTTCAGGAAGTATTTATCCACGGACACTGCAAGTCGTGAAAGCGATTCCAGTCATATATTTTCAATGCTTTGCGAGATTTTTACGTTTCTTTAGAAAATGTAAAAATTTATTGTATTTATGTAAAAAATAAATAGGACTCTATTGTATATCCTTCAATGCAAGATGCAAAGCAGGGGGGGGGGGGGGGCAAAGACAAAATAAAACCTATAGCAAGAGATTTTGCAAATAGCTCTATTGTTTTGAAAGAAAGTGGAGGAGAAGGGGCTTACTGAGACCCAGCCATCCTGGTAAAATCGAGGGGGTGGTCGAGAGTCTGACATGTCATTATTGTTATAGTTTAGAAATTTCAGTTAATAAAAGTGCATCAGCTGATAAAGAAGGGCATGTTCACGCTACCAAAGATAGAAAAGAAGAAGAGTAAAATGGAGGCTGACCACCCCCCTTTATTTTCTCGCTTCGAATTCGGCACAGAATTTTCTTTGTTGCGTAATGTAAGAAAAAGTTTTACTATAGAATGGCTCTTAAAAAATCCATGTATGATTTTCGATTTTTTTAAATTTCTGCAGAGTGCTTGCGCAGAGAATGGTTTTACGGGCAGATCCTGGCATTTTTGACTTTTTTTAATTAATACAGTCACTGCAAGACGTTTTGTTTGTTCACTTAAAGCAGGCAAGGTAGATTGGTTAACAGAGTGGTATTTCCTCGTGCAATCTCACGTAAAGATTTGAATTTACTGATGTGAATTATCAAAAACATGCAATTTCCTAAGACTCTGCTACATAAGTATGTAGTCCGAATTCACTCCGAGAATACACCCTGTTCAGTCTTTTACTTTTGTATCTTTGCCATACTTCCATCTCTGTCTTTATTCCACCCTTATCCCTTTTCCACCCCGGTCTCTTTTCCATCCCTGTCTCTTCTCCACAAAGTAACAGTCTGCCTGTTTGCTTCTCTTTTGCTATCCTCGTCGCCAGTGCTAGGGAAACACACACAGCAATCTTCTCTTTATGAGTTACAGTGCAAGAAAGGCTCATAGATCCCTCTCCCCCCCCCCCCCTTTGTTAATGGAGGAAAAAGACGAATTTTTTACTAGTTTTTATCTTATATTTTTAGATTATTCTGTTATTTTTTGTTATTCTGTTATTATAAAAGTTTTCTGGTGTTCTAAATTAATAACTATTCCACACCAACCTTGTGCATTTCAACGACGTCTTCCTGTTAATTAACGAACTAATTATTTTGCAGATGCTCTTCCCGTTGATCAGGAAGGTTTGCTGAATGGAAAACGAGACTCCCAAAACAGAAACGAGATTTACAAAGGACTGCTGGAAGAGACCTGTTTAACGGAATTCTTTCTCCAGGTTTGTTGATCTGTTTGTCGATTTTGCTGTTAAAACGGTTGTATTTGTAAACCATCGAGCTTCGATGGTGAATCCATTTAGTCTTGTAAAAGCTGCTTCGCTTTAAAAAATAAATCCAATTGCTTTTTTGGCTTTCATTGCCAATGATACCACGGTGGTAAAAATATGGTCCATGTTGATTGAAAAATGTTCAGTTTTAGCACTGTAATTGCAATAAAGAAAAAGTGGAGTTCACAGGAGAAACCTTGTTTCTACGTTAAAATACCTAGACCCCTCTGATATTATACAAATCTTTGGGTTGACCAGATCAAGGTCCCCCCCCCCCCCCCAACTCCCATTAAAAGTCCAAATCTCAAGTCTAATGACATTCATCAAAAACTGAAGCTAAATATTTGCAATTATAAAATAGGTTTTTTGGTTTGAAAAACAGATCACGATTCGAACATGTCGCGTTTTTATCAATACACGATGTGTTTCTTCAATCTACACGTTAAAAACCCTGTTGGTGCCATGAAACGAGGCTGTCTTCCCGTCGACCAAGCATTTAGCAGATTGTATGGCGTACTTGGGTTCATTGACCAGAAAACGTTCTTTTCAATTGAGACCGATAATAGTAAACAATTTCGGCCCCTGTTGAGTTTGCTTTCAAAGCGGATCGTAAAACCTATGGCTCGTGCATACACCTTCACAATTTGCTAGTACCTTTCAAATATTTGTGTAAATTGTACCAACTTTATCAAGAAAATGTTTGCTGGTTTCATCGTAATTTACCCTGAAACTATCATTTTGATCAGGCACTATTTTAATAGTCAAAACAAAAGGTCCTGATGTACGATCCAGACAATTGCTTATTACTGGTATCCACAATAACAAACCAGGTAGGCCTTCCCATCACCTGTCATGCTTGTATTGTCTAGTGCTTGCCATCGAGCTACTCTGTTTTATCTCGTGTGGGATAGACAGAGGTGTGAAGCTATCGCAAGAACTAGGGGAGAGTCTCTCAATGTACCACAGAAAGAATAGTGGAGTTATAGCAAGAACTAGGGGAGAGTCTCTCAATGTACCACAGAAAGAATAGCGGAGTTATAGCAAGAACTAAGGGAGAGTCTCTCAATGTACCACAGAAATAATAGCATCAGAAAAGGAGGCTGAGTCCCAAGCCAACACCTTGAGTCCCATACATTTACCATCGACCAGAGTATACTATGGATAAGCTGTTTTGAGCAGTTTAAAAAGCTCCTTATCTCCCTCCAATCCAAGGGGTCTTTGCAAGGAAGTCGTCCGAAGGCAGCAACGCGCGTGGCTATCCTTATAATACTGTCAAGCAACTCTTCTGTATTTTAAAATGATGATTGATGCTCTTCTCTTTTAAGTAATTTTTCGGATAAGCTAACAGATAAAAACAATCAGTGAGCTGCCGGATTTTAATAACAGATGATTCGCTACCCCCAAATTTTTAGGCGAATTTCAAAATGTAAAATCCAGGCAATTCTCACCTGATTCGTTTGTCAATAAATCAGCATACCATCCCATTCGTAAAAGGTGACCCTCAATGCAAAGTTGAATGTTGGATCATGATTTCCCATTCTTTCTATAAATATTGATATACTTGTACAGAAAATGTTGGAGCTCAGTGGTTACACGTAGCTTTAAAAAGAGGTCTTGTTTAAGGTATCTCAGTATATGAATAGTCGAGACTTCGTAAAAAGGAGACATTTCCTTTTGGATTCAAAAGCCTTACTTTGCAAGCCTGAGATTTACTTCGGGATTTTAACTTCTTGCAAATCTCAGATGTCGGGACTTCCCTGTTACAATTTCAGATGCCGTATTGGCAGAGCTGTACACGATTTTGGTGTATTAAACAGGACGGTTCTAAATTGCTACTCCGAGTTGCTACAACCTCATTGTTTATAAAAACGTAGACCAGTGACCATTTATGCTAATTGCTTTTTGTTCTTTCTAGGCTTTAGATGGGTTCTTGATCGTTATCACTGAAGATCTCAAAGTCCTTTATGTTTCTGAATCTGTCCGAGACTATTTAGGATATTGTCAGGTATTTTCAAATTATTACACTGCATTTTTATACGTGTTCTTTTAAACTTGTCTAGAGGTTTACCTTTATCTAACTTTTCAATTTTTTCTATCTTGTTTTCTTACATCTTTCTGTATGTCATTTTTTATTCATTGTTCTTTTTTCTCTTTTGTTGTTTGTTTCGTTCCTTTTTTCTGTTTTCTCTTCACATTTCGTTTATATCTGTCTCCAATACTTCTCGTCTTCTCTTTGTTCGCTCTTTCTCTTTCGTCGCAAGCCCTTTTTTCTTCTTAAAAAAGCAATTGTTATATGATTTATATCATTTTCCATCATTTATTTGTTTTGTTGCATAACACGATTTTCTCAAATTGAAAATCCTTTCTTCTCATTTAAGGCTGGCATTATACACGAATCCTTTCTTCAGTTTATTCATTGGGCAGATGAGGAAAACGTGAAAAAAGTTTTGAAAGTTGACGCATCTACAAATGGTTTGATAGAGAGCGATAGAAATCAAGGGAAAAAGGTGACATGTTTTACCTTCTTCGTCTAGTCTTTGGAAAATGAGCGTTGTGCTTTCCTCTTTCCTTATTTCTAAAACACTTCTCGCCACTATAGGCAGGTTTCTTGTCGCATCATACCTAAATGTATCATTTTACATCAAGCCACTGCATTTTGAAATTATTTTAATGAATTTAGGTTTTTTTGGAATTATGAACACTTTTTGTTGAATTGCATTGTTAAATAAAACAGAAATCCATTGAAGTGAATAGGGAACTGTAACGTTCTTTTTGATTTATTGTAGATGAACCAAAGAGACTCTGCCGAAGACTTAACTGGAATTTGTGGCGACTCGAGTAAGCCAATCTTTGCTTTTACATGGAACTATTTTAATTATGGCACCTGTAAATGATCGCGTATTCTTGTTAACAACAGGATCGATAAAAAATTTCAGATTTTGCAATGATCTTTGAGAATTTCGTTAACTTTTAAAGACCTCAACAGTTTTTGTAAATTTTAGACTTAAGGATCTTAGTGGCTCCAAATTTTGAAAGTTTATTTGTTTCTTTGCAGATTCCAACTCTCGCGTGCAGAGCCGTCGATTCGTTTGCCGAATGAAATGTGCTTTCAGTTGTAGCAGTCGGTTTTACACAGCTTTTCAGGTAAGAACACCCAAATTTTTATTTGATAATATCTTGAATATAACAAGAAAGACAAGTTGAAATGTTTATATATTTCTTTAAGAGAGAGAGTTACGGCCAATCCTCGATTTTGCCTGAAGAATCCTTTGTTTGAAACTTATTCATTGGTATAAAGCAAATTTAATATCTTTTTAAACAGCTTTATGGGATTAATGTCCAAAAAGCAGTGTAAACGGATTGTTATGAGGGTATTTGAAAGGTAATAAAACCAAGGCAGGTGTAGTCAATGAATTGAATACTCTCCTGAAAATTTCATCTATATTCTACTTTAAAGATGGCTGCCAAAGTGTCAGCTATTTATATTCGTTCCCTTCAAACATTGCAACAAGAACAGAGCCATAATCAGGCAATGATTGGCGAACCGTTGTGGCTAAAAGTATCGAAGCATTTAATGCCTTTCTAGGCTTACAAAGGCTGTCACCATTCTTTGTAAACTACACTGGATTTTTTAAAATTTTGAACAACAAAACGTCCCCTTTCACCTCCAATATTGCTATTTCGATTTTCAGGTCTTCAGTTCTGTCTGATTTCTTTCTGTAAGAAGCTAAATTTATGTTAACAAATTCATCTGAAACAAAAAGAATCAGAACTTTGCATCTTTACGGAGAGGATGAGTTTTCAAATCCTTACCTTTTGCAAATAATTTATCGCTGGAAGCTTTTTCACTTCAAATTTTGCTTTTTCACTCACAGAATGATTGTTGTCGCGTAGATGAGAGGTAAACACGTAAGAAAATGATTGTGTTTTCATTTGAAAACGTAATTCTTGTCGACGGGCCTATTAATCCATCAATTTTATTTTCAATGTTTATATACGATTGCTTTATAAACTTGTTGCCGTTCTTTCAGGCTTTTCAATTCAGTGGACATGTCAGGCGCTCTACAATTCAAGAAGGCAAGGAACAAAGAACATTGAACACATTAATAGCTTTTGGCAGCCCATCAGCTAATTCGAGATTTGATCCTACGGAACTTGTTTCTGACACCTACGATGAGACACGTTCTTGCCCAGAAGACGAGCCTAATGGGTGAGTTACTGTTTTGACACTTTTGATATGATATTTCATTGAAATATCCTAACCGAGCCTGTTGGAATGTTACTTAATACTGGTGGAATAGTAATAAACAGTGTAAAACTATAAGATAGTATCACGTTTGAAAATATGCCTGATACTATTAAGCATGGTATGACAATATAGTTTTCAAAAAATGTTTCACTCCCATCGTAGAGCCTTTTAAATGGGTTATTTTGTGGGATTTTTATCACCTTACTTAAATGTGTACTTTGTTACTAAGAGGTCTCATTACTTTAGACATTCTGGATTTTCCTGGCAGCACAACAACGGTAGACAAAAAATTAAACCTTTTCTAGGTAACAGGATTCATGTGAGCAAAACTTTCTCTTTCAACAACAGCAATACTTCGTGTTAATTTAACAACGTCTTTAAAAGAGAACAGCCTCCTTCAAGTGCAGCTGCCCTCCTCAAATGATAACCTGGAGTATCTATACTTGTGTCGTTTGTTGTTGTCAAAGACCTGAATCTTTCGTCATTAAATTTTCTTTTAGACCAAACGTAAAAATGGTGGGTCTTCATATTGAGCCACGTTTGCGGCCTCATATTGCGCCAATACCTATTCCCCAAAGCGAGACTGATGGCAGGATGGTAAACCAAACGCAACCTTATCCTTACAACCGACATTTCGGATTAAACGGACGCATTGACCCGTCATGCAGTGCCGGCCTTGATGCTCGGATTGGGTCAACATACCCCCGGATTATAAACGATTACTACAGAGAAGGACCGGTTAGGTACACAAATGGCTGGGTGCCCCGCTCCTCCAGCCTTTCTAACTCGCCTATATCTGACGCGAGTTCACCTCGCGGAATAAAACGCTCTGCTAGTGCAGATGCGAGTCCAGAGAATTGTGACGTCATCAATGGAAGGAAACAACCTCGGTACGATGGTCAAATTTTTAGCAAGAATCAAAATGGGTAAGTCTAAATGTTCGTCTTTATATTGAAAGATGCATGTCAAAATTTCTTGTTTTGTGCGGTCTGTTTATTTTTACTCCAATGCTTGTTTTTAAGGCTTCGTACATAAGTGACAGGCACTTTCGAGAAGTTCTACCTGTTGTACTCTATGTATCTGTTTTTCTAAAAGATCTATCCGAACATTTCAGTGAAAATGTTGCTCAAAGTGTCTATTGAAGAAGAGTTTACTTCGTTAGTTTGTGCATGGGTATACATTGCTTTTTTATTTATGTACAGGATAAATTGTTGCAATCTAGTGACAATTAATGTAGTTTTTATTCAATTGCTCATTGGCCATTAGGTAGGACATTGCTATCAAAAGTCGAAATACTTTGACCATAAGCTGTTATTTCCTGTAAATTGGTAATGATCGTGTGAAAAAATACGTCTGTGACGCTGTGGAACGGACTCTCTATAATTCGAGTTAAAATTCCTTCTTTCCCAACATCTGCTTTAAAAATACGCAATATTTTCTTATAGATATAACTGTCCGCCATCAGATGACATTCACTCGAGTGCAAAGATTTTAATGCAGCTAAAAGAAACTCAAAAAAAGCTGGTGGATAAGTTTTATTCGGCAAATGATAGTGAATCTGACTCAAGTTGTGACGATCGGAGTGAGAGAGGCGGCCACATTCAATGGGAGCATGATGTAAATACCGATGATCAACGAGGCATTCCCAGGTTCTTGATAGACAGAAAGCAATACCCAGAGAACAATGGTAGGACTTATTACGGCAGCAATGGCTTTGTACACGGTACGAGTCGGCGGTTCTCAGATAGTTTGAGCGCCAATGCGCATGAGCTCGCTTTTCGGAAGAGGTCTGAAGGTATTCGTGGCGTAGATGGCGAGAATTTGTTTCACAGGTCGTCCGCCAGAGATGAAATGGCTGAAGAAATACTGCAGTCAAAGTTTTTACCATCAAGATTCACGAATCTAAGATCTTTCTCGTCTGAGCCTTTTCAAGCTACCGATTCGTCATCAAAAGACTCAAAGTCGTTTATATTTTCGCGAATCGCCGCGATGAATGGCCTTTCTTCAAAGACGGCAAGCTCGCCATCAAGGTTGTCACCTCCAAAGAGGGACTTGAATAAAGGATTTCACATCAGCACAATTCTTGGCTTGAAAGACGAAGTAGGGAAAGACAGAGTTGCCGGTCAACTTATGCGTGACTCCTTGAATAAAAATGTCCAGGAAGAGGCTACTCAAACAGAACTGCAAAGTGAGGCAGAGCAGAGCGAAGGAGAAAAAGTTGTGATCAGTAAACATGTTGCTAATATTGATGACGTCAAGAGCTCCTTCGCACAAGTACTGCAGGTTTTTACTGCTACAATCACCAGAACGATCGACACTATACTAAAGCCTTGAACGCACATTGAGGCACACGACGATTCGAAGCATGACATGTTGCTAAATTCTTTCACAAAAATTTTGCACATGTTGGACATCGTTTTGGGTTATTACTAGCACATTCTCAAGAATGTTAAATGGAAAACTGTACAGCATGAGGACTCTCCAAGCGACAAAACCCGCGAGACATTTCTTCTCTTGGGGGGGTGGGGGCATGGTTAAGGCGGGTTTTGGAAACATGTAACGAATTACGCCAGCTGTGTTTTTGAGAAAATTTTACTTAGAGTAATTTTCAAGCGTTTTCTTATTGTAAATTTTGTCTTTTACCATCCAGTGATTTTTTAAAGTATAAATTCACAAACAACCGGATACAGGACACCCATGATTTTCGACAAAGCATCTCGCTAGTCGAGATTGAAATGCTAATATGACGGGAAAGATGATTCTTGATAAGTTCCAACGAATGTTTCTATTTCCTTGTAAATGTCAAGTGAAAATTGATTTTATTTTGTATTCAAACCAGTGAGATTATATGCACAGACTTACACATATTCGCAGACAAAAGGCTAATACACACACTACTTTAGTCTAAATTAGATCAATGTAATTAAATGTTTGCAAACTATTTATTTGACAATGATTAATCACTTTCGTAAGAAGAAATATCCACGTGCAGCCTCGGATCAGCCCAGTATCAGAAATCAGCTTCGAGGCAGGTTCCTTGGTTCATTTTGATCGCATTTTTTATCAGTATGTTCGCATCTAGGACGTTTTCTTCTTACGAAAATGAATGTACGATATATTTCAGGCATACATACGTCGATTAGTTGATATTCCTTGGCTGTGTTGATTTTTCAAGGACCTCTATGCAATTTTCGTTTTATTTTTATCTGTTAGAGAATCTTCTTGCTTCTTTCATGGAATGTTCTTCTTCGTTAGTGTTAATCATGTTTTTCTGTTCAATTTAAGATAACCAAGGGTAGAGAGAAGCTACAAGACAGGTTCAAGCTTTTTATTATCTATAAAAACATAGACATAATAGTGATGCCAGTTCTGAAAAAAAATGTTCATCAGTTTTCTCGTTTACCTTTGAGACAAATACGCTTAAACATATAGCTGAGAACCGTTTTTACATTCAACTAAAGTGGCTGGTGTCAAACTACACTTCATTTTCCAATAGGATGACCCTCGTTTTACCTGTTCACAAATAACTTAGCCTTTGTCCCCTTGTCATACCCCACTGCTTCTATACATCCCAACCCTATCCCACTCATTTCTTTAAACTTAAGAGTAAGGTCTCGTGTACATTTCGAGCTTTGCGATTGACACTTCTTTGAAAGAGATTTAAATGCCTGTAAAAGAATTTAAAAGTAGACGGGCTTGGTTCTTCGACATTATTTCTTTATAAAATCCTTTTTTCCTTCTCATTATTGTCAGACACTTTCCTTCTCAAACATCGAATGCCAGAACTGTTCGATTTTATTCAGTGCAAGCTCAGAATCCTTGTCTTGTAGCTTTACAAACCGAAATTTAACCGGGTTTTTTTCTCATTGAAAATGCTGTCGTGTATCCATTCGTTTGAAAGCTCTCGAATTTAGGTGAGCTGTAAAAATTCTTCATGCCATCTTTAAAATGTTGGTAATTATGTATAGAATTCGTTAGACGTAGATATTAGAGTCTGAAATTAGAATGAAGCTGCATTTTAGAGTTTTTATGTTCTCAATCTTGTCGTAACCACATCTCAACGTGGATTCATTGCTACATGTTTCTACAATCTATCTACATGTTTTATTGTTCTAGAAGTATCTACATGTTTTATTGTTCTTTTCGTGGCTGTTTCAGTGCTTTTGCTACAATTTCAAAATATTTAATGATTTTGCAAACAGAGTTGAAAGAGGCCTAGTTTAGCTTGGGAAACTGACACCTGTTAGCAAATGCTCAAATGTTTCAAAAAGCCCTTTCCCATGAACAGGAGAAGAAATAAAGATATGAATTCGCAGTGCCCTGTATCACATGAAAATTGCTTTTTGCTCTTTATGGTGAATGATAGCGCCGATTTATTAATAATTATAGAATAATTCTTTCTTTTATAAGTAATCGACGGTATCTTTGTGGAAGTAGTAGATAGAATTTGGCTCGAGAAACAAAAGAGCCTTAAAGGCAAGACTTGAAAGCAACCACCCGAGGAGGAACAGTTTTTTAATGATGCGAACATAGCTAAAGGCGAGACTCCTTTGCCATTATAATGAAGTCCTTCGCTTCCTTCTGGACGCCTTTAGTTCAATGACATGGCAATATTATTTGAAACACGCCAGCAGATGCAACAACGCAAGGCGCACATACCAGTACTAATGTTTTCGAGCTTTTCTCTTTTTTTTAAGAGCTTTTGATTTCTAGTTTTGACGCAACACAATTTGACTTTCAAGCTGAGGAAGAGTCAATTATTTGAATTTCTCGGCTGTTTGCATCGGGTATTTTCAAACACATATGAAAAGAAGTGGCCTTAAACAGTCCCCTTGAAGAGCTCCCAACTTAACGGGTATGGTTAATGTACCAAGATGATTTGTAATGAATAGGTTTTACTGGTAGCATGACTGCCAATGACATATTGATGGTACGCAAGGAAAGGAGAAATCACGTTAAGATCTACCTTGTTGATGATGTTCTTCACCTCTAGCAGTGTTATACAAGGTGGGAACATTTTTAAAAATGTTAAAAACCCTATTTGTATTTTACCTTTATGTCAGTGATGAAAACAATTGTTAATCTAGGCCAGTTAAGAAGCGAAACATAAAGTCCCATGTGATAGGAAATAGGTCTGGATGGATGATGTTTCGTTCAAGTTTATTTCCATATCATGGTGATTTGAAAGCGGAGCACAATGCTCTCTACTTGTTGTCTTTTCTGTCCAATTTTTTGTTCTTTTTGGCCAGCTTTTAGTAAAACTTTTTGTCTTCTAAGTAGAAAATTGAGCATTGGAAGTAAAATTCGGCTTTTTCGCTTCATTTTGAATTTCGCAGCACGAAATGCATTCTGGTTTTTACCATTCAGTTAATTATCTAAATAATATTACTATTTCCAGCAAGAATAAATATTGCAACAATAAATGAAAATCGGAAAACATGATAATCATGGTAGAACCAATAGTGACAGAAATAACAATTGACATATAAAATAAAAATATACTTAATAAAGATATAAAACCGATTATAAAATTAGTTACATGGTATGTAGCTAAAGCAAATAAATTGTAATGAACCAAGTCAAAAGATTGCTAATTTTTTCATAAATCTACGTTATAAAACACTTCACAATTACTTAAATGGAATATTCCCTATAACAGCAATTGCTCATATTTTACAAAGAACCTTGCTTTTTGGCTTTTGCTACGAATTATTGGACATCACGGCACTGCAATCATCTTCCATACCGTTCAGTCGACAAAACAGCAAAGGTGCTATATTGGTTTAAGGTAAGAAAATTGTCCCCCGATTCCTCTCCACCCTTTCTCATTCCCTCGACCAACCTTCCAGCACCTGCGGTTTAATGTTAATACCACTCCTTTGAAATATATACGCCCAGAATTTAGATGGATCTCCCGTAATTGCTACTGTGTCAATAGCCAAGTAACCGTAAGTCAATTTATGACTTTGATTTTATATTTTAGCAAGCAAAACAGGCTGGAAGTTTCTCAGGGTTATCAACGATGACGACCAATCAAAGAAGATCGCAACATTTTGGAAAAGAAACACTGGATTTATCCCCTCGAGTCTTCTTAACTGCAAGGTAAGCTGCTTGTTCAGGCTTTGAATATTTTATAGCAGTAAATGTTGAATTATATATGGAATGTATTCGACCATTCCCAGTTAATTAGATATTCTGAAAGACTACAGAATTTCAGGAAATCAAGATTTTCATTTGATCATGAGAATTTCAGAAACTTTCGATTATATAACCGATGATTTTCCCTCCTGTTTAACAGCCTCATCTTTCAGCAGTGAATAGATTCAACTTTTCTTTAGCACGAAATGATTGCCTGTCATAAGACTGTGCAATCAAATCACACAACATTCAATCTTTCTATAGCACAAAGTGATTGCCAGGGGCGGCGATGGCCCCAAAATAGTGGGATGGACAATGAAGGGGTGGAGCTGATAAAGGGGTCTGGGTGAGAAACTGGTGCAACACCGTACGAGAAAGCACGCTCGTTATTGATAACCAAGTTTTGATATATTTTGAAATCCTCAATAGAAGAGTTAAATTTCATAGGTTTACCTACATAAAAGTTAGTAACATAAAAGTTAATTTCAGAGTGGTATTTTTTAGCTAGCTAGAATGGTTTTAAACTTATTAACGAGGCTTCCTTGGTCTATTTTATCTGCCATATCTTGATAAATTGTAATTTGAACTAGGTTTCCCAACCTTTCGTCAGACATTTGAGGCTAAAAGGTGATGCAGCTGTAACAGGTCGGGCCACAACTTTTTATCCTTACAGCTTATAAAAGTTTGGGTACTAGTTTTACAGTTAATTATTGCCAAAAACCTTTAACAAGGAAGGAAGGCAAAGACCACACTCTAAGAACCAACTGTTTAGCAGGATAAAGCTGTGTTTTATAAATCATTTTCATTTTAGCTTCTCACTATTTACGGAATTGATGGTCCAACACATCATACTCCATGTCAGCTAAGATCTGACAAAGAACCGTCACTGACCATCAAAATGAAAAAGAGTTTTGTTTTCAGAGAAGAAAACTAACATCCCCTTTATTTTTTAATCCAGTTTTGGAAAAATTAGAAAGTCGATCTTAAGAAAAGTGGGGTAAACATGTCCACCCCAGGCCACCCCGTGGCGCCGCCCCTGCGTATAAGTCGCCACCCTATGCGTCACAGAGTTAAAGATTGAAAAAAATTTCGAGTAGGCAATATTTTGGAAAGGAAATCCTTTAAAATGCATGATTACTGACACTCTGTTGATAAATGAAATGAAAATTATTCTCCAGGCCATGAATTTCCTAAATATTATCTTTTATCCGCAAAAAGATGGAAAAACATAGAAAACAGTAAAGAATGAAGATTATCTCCCGCCAAATCTTGAAATTCATTTAAACTTTTATAATGTTAGTCTCTTTCTGAGAATTACTCTGTTTTTAGCTAAAATTTATGATGCTCTCAATTTTTGAAGAGCTGTTAAAAAGCATTTTACGCTTGTATGTTGAACTTAAACAGATACTTTAGAAAGTTTTGAAATTTTTGAATCTGACAGAAAGATTAATAACGCCCGTGATAAAGAACGGGTAATTTTAACATTTAACCAGGAAATAAGTCAACCTTTTAAGGAAGACTTGTGTTTATTGCGATGAGTAATGATTGCTTTCCGTTTGGCATTCTATGAAAATGTTTGTTTAGGGTCACATCGTGCGACCGTACTATACTATATATTGGTTTCATGCTATTAAACAGAGTTTTTCCTGCCTGCATGAATCTTTAAGGAGATTTCGTGACGAAAACCAGACAGATAGAACATCTTGTTGAGCGTGGGTCTTGGGAATGAAAAAGAGTTTTCCAGACAATGCAATACGTTCTAAGCGCCTTTTGTTTCATTGCATAACAAATATGTATAAACCGCTGTTCACACGAAACACCGTAGATATTATCATTATTCTGACCAAATGATTATAATCAACATTATTAATTATATTCGATCAATATCGTCATCATCATCGTCATCATTTGATCACTTTTTGCGGTTGTCGCAAAACCACTGGCCTACAAAGCACAAATCTGCCAATAACAAGAGATAAGCAATGGAGATAAGAGGCCGTTGTGGAATCGAGGTAGAGTAGAATGATCCGCTACATGTGCCAAAAAAGGGGGAGGTGATTCACAACACCGTACGCCTTAGCACGTCAGATTTTGGGGGTACTTAATCAGGGATGGCGCCAGAAAAGAAATGCTGGGGGGCGCTGTAATGTCAGAGTGCCGACGGTGAGTGAACCACCCACAAAGATGTAATATCACATCATTCCGCTGTGGAAATTCTACTTCAAAAGACTATTGAAGTTATGAAAGTGCCGACATTGCTTAAAATTTTTCAAAAATTCAAGTGCGGACGAGGGGGCTCAATGAATTTTTTGGGGGCTCCTGCCCCCCAAGCAACCCCGGTGGCGCCATCCCTGTACTTAATATCATTGTTTCTATCAGCACATTGTACACAGTTTTCTAAGAATATTGTTAATAGGAATATTGGGCCAAAAATAGAAGAGCGGGTTAGATATAAGATCAAGGTAAACACTTTATCAATAGCATTCATTTGATGTTTTCTCACAATTTCTTCAATAATATTAATCTTTACAGTAAGGAAACAGCAAGTTATCTTGGACTAACCCCAGGGGGGGGGGCTTGCCATTCCTTGATTAAATCTACCTGTAGCTTTGTTTAAATAAACACTTGAAATAATGTTTTTAGGCTCTAGATTTAAAATGTTCTAGAGTATCGAAACCTAACATTAATTAAGGCATTCTTACAGGAAAACCGCGGTGTACCTATCTACCATTATACTGATTGAAGGCTTAGTTGTCAGCCGTAAAGCCGATTCATGGGTATTAGGAGCAATTATCTTTCGTAAGGAAAAATATTCGAAGATTCGTCGACAGACTGGAGTTGCGTATCACCGAACTTGCTTCCGATTGAAGAGACTTGCCTTGTCTGCGGATCAAGACAGGTGTTTCAAAGCATCAATGTTGCTCAACTGCTCACACTAGTCATTTGACTGACAAAACACAGAAATTATATCGTCATTTTGTAGCTAGCTGAACCATGAATTAAACAACTGTTTACACATGTACACAGATGTAGCATTTGCAAATGAAATTGTCGATTCTCGGTTTTCCTGTGAATGTTTACAGCGAGCAATCAACATGAAAGACAGGCTGGAAAACTTTCATCAAATCCTGCAGGTATTTTTCCAGCATAAATGCAGTTTGCACTTGTTTGTTGCTTTCTATATCGATATTGGAAGATTTAGTTTGTTGTTTTTACATCGAATGGGCCTTTGTGCACAGGTGCCTTCAGACAATATGGGTTAAATAATATGTTGGTCACTGTTGTGTTTGCGAAATTTATAGTTTAGCCTGACTTTCTTTACATCAAGTTTCCTTTGTCACAAGGAGATTCGCTTCATTACACCCTAATGTGGTTTATATTCCGTTTTAGATAAAGCATAAACCATTGTTCATAAAGGCACGTTCAGTTTAAAATCATGGTTTCTTTTAAAAAATTATTATCTTATAAACTCTTCGGTCACAGAATAGAAATATTCTGTGACGCGACTGTCCCTGCTGCCTTATTTCTATTCTGTGCTTCGGTTGTGGATGAGAATACACAGACGAAAAAGGTTGCCAGATATACAGATTGATACACACAGATTGATCTTTCTTGACAGGTTGATAATCTTTATACATAACAATGTAATATTAAATTGCTGATCTTTCCAATTATTGGCCCTTTCCAAACGAGTTTGTCTTTGCAGATGAACGATAACGGCAGCGATGAATCGTGGCTTGTTGATGATGCCATGTTACTGTATGAGGAAATGTCATCAACCAATAATTTCAACGAAGAAACGGAAAAATTTCTGATAATGGTAAGTTTATTTCAAATTTTAAAGAGTATTGGGGTAAGAACAGGCTACATTGCCTGTTGCTGAATATTGTCATGCCAAGCGATATTCATAATAATCATAACTTGTCGTTTTACAGTGTTGACTACAGCACGTGAACTGAATTCTTTGACACAAAGCAAACGTGCTAAAGGCCTACAAGTACAGGCTCAAAGGGGAATTTCCCATACATGACAAGTAAAAACTAGGAAATTATTACAAGATGACTTTTGTTACAAACTAGTGCCTTTATCACAATCTCCGGTGTGTTTTTGTACTCAGTACACAAAACATTGCGAATGCAAACAGCAGGAATGTTTGGTATCAAGGTAATGACATTTTCAAGCGGATTAGTAAGATTTCAATGATTATCAGCCGCCTGTGCTCTGGAGTTTATCAAGGGAGCAAGACAAAAGATTTTCCAGGAACTGCGTGAAGTCTCGCAGAAACGAGGCCCACAACAATTTTGCTCTGCAGAAGCACTTCATAGTGGTTGTCGAGAGTACAAAAAAAAAGCATCGAAGACAAGAGATTCTTTACCTTCTGTCATGTGCTAATCAGAAAAGCAGGTGGTACATCGTTTAAATTTGAATCACATGTGTTCTTTCTTACTGAAAAGAGCTTTTAAAGCAGAGGATAATTCTGTCAAAAGAGGCGCCTGAATATAAAACACATTACTTTAGAACAGCAATGTATGCAAGAAAAAGTTCAGTACATTTCATTTTTTAAGAATTTCTATTCTTACAAATACCATTAAAACTGTTGCAAAATATTACTTGAAAACAAGAATTTAAAATATTAAAGATGAAATGGCAATTTAACAACTTTGAAAAGGAATTCGAAAGCAGAGAATTTGTTAAAGGTAAACTTGTCAAGTAGATAATTTTCCCCCTCTTTAAAAATAACAGTTGTAGATCTGGGCCTTTTAGTAAAATGTAATCAATCAAGTAAGAATGTTATAAAAGCTTTATTTAAGCATTTTGCAAGTATTTATAAGTTAAGTGTTCTGCTGTCTGATCTGTACCCAAACGCCTCACAAAGCCCCCCCACCAAGATTTAGGTGTGCAAGATTATTTATGAGACTCCCTCCTTACAGCATTAGTACATAAATCAATATGATTGTGATATTCTTAGGACGACAATGAACGATAAAGACATGATGGTAATAAGTTGGTGTTCTCCAAGCATCCATTCTTTGTCCCTTTTACCAATTGTGATTTTATACAAAATGAAATGTGTTTCTTAGAAGCGCTTGATCATGGTGTGAAATTGTTCACAAACAAAGGTATCACTGGCTGCATTCTTATCTGTGCTTTTCTGGGCCTACTTTGCATTCATATTTCACGCAAGTACTGAAATTCGAATTTTTAAATTTGTTTTAGGCCGATATTGTTCAACAACGAATACGTGCTTGCCAACAACTTATTTTGGAGCTGAGAGCAAAGCAAAGCAAGATTATTGTACAAACACATTTGGATAATCGTTAGTTACTTCACGTTCATACAATTTGATTAAAATTATCAAGACGAGCATTTTATTTTGCAAGTGAGTCCTTGAAACATTAGAGTACAGTGTAGAGAATGTCGCTTACACGTGGGAAAGGCCTTCTGCTAAGCGATAGGCGAGGTAAAATAATCCTGGGAGCTTGCGACTCAGGACCCTAAAATGACATAATTCCATGTGGTTGGACCGTCTTCTTGACACACCCCTGTTAAAATGTGTTCTGCAAGATTCGAAACTTTTTTAACAGAAGAAAAACATTTGAGCAAGCAAATAAGATTTTTCTCTCTGTTATTTTGCATATCTTACAAATGTAGCGTCATGGTTTAACCGAGTGATACACGTGTTTTATCGTAGAGCTGGAAGGAGATCTCGATTGCCTAACGAAACGTATTAAAGACCTTACAGCATCATTGGACAAGGAAATCAAAGGTATGAGGGCATATGGTGATAGATATCAAAGTAAGTATTATTTCAACAGCAGAGCCTAAAAGAAATGGCAGCCAGAAAAGTAACCAATATAAGAAGGTCATTGAAAAGGAAGTAAGAATAGTTACTACACCCAGACAAAGCTTTGCTCTGTAAGGTTTCAGCTTTTGTGACGTAATGGGAATAGAAAATTTTCTCGATTCGGTTCAGTTTTACTTCCTCACAATTTTGGAAAATGACTTTATATGCTCCGGGTACAAACAAGCAACATTCCTTTTCTTTGAATGTGTGTAAAAATGTTGTCTCCCAAAATTGCAAATTGCTATTTGTAAAATTACTCAGTTTTAATAAAAACATGCATAAATTAAAACATGTTGAATATTTTACTCAAGGACAGATCAAGGTCAGGTTTTGAAAAAGCGGCAGTACATTGAACTTCAAAGTGTAGGGGCGACAGAGCAGAAGACGTTTAGTCTGCAATTATCAGCAATTCATCTTGCTTAACGTTTACGGGTAATGTCCCCTCTGGCCTGTATTTGGCGTGGCTCCTGGGTGTAGTTAACTACCTTGAATTTTTTGGTTAAAAAAGATATTCCCTTGGAGGTTGATCAAAACCACTTTTTTATCAAGTAAGAACCAAGACACCAGCAAATATGACAGCAGATGAGGTCATAGAATAATGCCTATCTAATCATATGCAATTTTATTGTTATCAAGCAATTCAATTTCTCAATTTAAGATTTGGCATCCTGGTCTATCGACGAAGACAAGGCATGGTCTGCAGAACAAAGAATACGAAAATGCCAGGTAATAACTATCCATCTTAACCCTTCTGCCATTACCTTGATTATTTGAAAGTGGAATCTAAGTATTTTAGCTCCCAGTGTTATTACTGATTTAGAGTTCGCCAACTCGATGCTACATTGAACAGTAGAAAATCTCTGTCCTGTCTTTGCAAAAAAATTGAAGCAAAAAAATTTTCATTTTGGGGAAAGAAGGAACTTCCATCACATGCATTTTTCGTTAAAGTCATGTGTTATGCTGTCAAACTCAAAATCTATAAAGTTTCGCTTGGTTTTCAGTTTATTTCAACTGTTGCTTCGTAATGCACGATAAATGTTGGAATTAACTTATTTCCAATAAAATATTATTTTGCACAATTACAATTCTCAAAATAATTATCAATCATCTTTTAAATCTAATTTATATAGCAATATATGTAAATAGGGTGCTCAGTGAAGAGTAATTTTATCTTTGTTGGACCTTTTGTAATCACTTCAGAAAGTGGCGTTTTTGTGGGGTGGGGGGGGGGGGAGGGAGTTGGTGAGGGCAAGGAGGCCAAAGCCCACCAGAAATTCTTTGCACCTTGTTTGCCCCCCCCCAGATTTTTCAAAAGTTTTTATTTAATGTTTTTTCGAAAGCTGTTTAATCGTTGTTTGACTTGTTTGACTGTTTGGGTTATCCAGGGGGCGTTAAAAATCGGTGCCTTGTAGCTAATTTTGAGGCACCACGTCACGGTTTTACATTCTACTAGTTCGCAAAGTGATGGCTGTTGGCCCCTATAACTGAGAGTTTGGCCCCCGGCTAGCCCCCCCCCCCAGATTTTTCAGGCTAGATTCGCCACTGACTTCACATTTCTCTTTCAGGTTTCTGCCTTGCAGAAGGTATTTCAAGAGCTCATTTGCGACTTTAACAAATCACAGATCAATCACAGGGACAATTGCAAAAAGAGGATTGTGCGGCAGTTAGAAATCGGTATGAGATCAACAGCGGCGTATGAGATTAAGTTAGTAGCATATTTGCTGAAGGGTGGAGGGTTTAGGGTCACATAATAGGCGAAAGGTAACGTCTAGTGATAAAAGTATTATTGTTCTAATTTCCCCTACAATTCTATACCATCATACCATTGATTATCAAAACATACCATTAAGCAATTTTGCCGATCAATAAACCAAAAATCCATTAAAAAGTGGAAAGGTCTTTCATCCTCTTGAATAATCTATTACCGCACTCTTTCGAAAACAAATTATATCAAATTCCATGCTTTTTAAAACAAAGATAAAAACAAAAGAGAGGAAAGTAAATTCCGCATGCAATTATGTCCATCAGCAGCCGGAGCTGTCTAGTTTACCCTAAACCTAACCCTAAACCTAACCCTAAACCTAACCCTAAACCTAACCCTAAACCTAACCCTAAACCTAACCCTAAACTTAACCCTAAACCTAACCCTAACCCTAAACCTAATCCTAAACCTAACCCTAAACCTAACCCTAAACCTAACCCTAAACCTAACCGTTAACCTAAACCTAACCCTAACCAACCCTAACCCTAACCCTAACCCTTTACTTGAAATAATTCATAATGCTAATTTATGACTATTAATCATGCTTATTTATGACTATCAGGTCGAACAGTATGGAAACTAGACAATTCCTCAGCAGCCCTGCCTGCTTGCACTGGTGAAGCTGTTTGTTGATAATCGTGCATAGTGTTGTTGCTGTACAAGCCACAAAATTTGCGATTCCATGGCCTCTAGAATCTAGATCAAAATACAAATCATACTCAGAATCCTGCAATTCACCACAAGCAAACTATCTTTTGGTGGTACAAAACTTGAAAATGGCTTTGAAAAAAGCAAACATTTTGAAACATACTAAAACTGTTCCTCTGACACTCTTCAGAGTATAAAACGTCAGAACATAGATCGAAAGCTCTATGCTAGGAAATATATATACCCAGTTGTGGATCGAATTAGGCCATTCAGAAACGCAAGCACATGACTGTTGAGGTTGCCCAATCAGTGTCGCTTACCTATTGTCAATTTGTTTGCAGCTGGTTCGGTGAAATCTGATGAGGACGTTGAGGAGATGTTAGAGCAAGGGGATCTTGCTGTGTTGACTGTGAACGTGGGTATTCGTTAGAAACATGACCAAATGTCTTTTAAATATTTCCTCTAGTCTGTTATTACTACTAAAGCGCTAAAAAAGTTTAGAACCTTAACAAAGTTTTGTCTCCGCCAAAGAGTGTCGCGTTTGATGGTCCCTGCTTTTCCGTTTTGCCATTTTGAAAATTGTGGAATCACAGTTGTGTATGCATGCCTAAATGGAAGCACGCCATAGCTCAAAATTGCATTCAAGATCTGTGAAAAATAGCTCTGATTCCTTATTTTCTACATCTCATCCGCTTATCACTTTCCAAAACCTACATTTTAAAGAAAGCTTTTGAGCTAGATTTATATAAAACGACTTTGATAAATTTAGCCAACTCGTTTCCTATCTAATCTTTTTATTTAACAAAACAACTCAGTTTTTCGAGAACGCTCTTTATAGGAACGTTTTATCTTTTTAAAATCAAAATCCGATAAATTTAAATTTAATGCTTCCTTTTAGATTGTGGTGGAAACTCAGAATATGAAAGCTGCTTTAAAACTGGTTGAATCAAGACATGCGGATATAATTCGACTTGAAAAGAGCCTTTATGTAAGTATCCGTTCGTAAGCGGAAAAACCGTGAATAAATTCAAACTTCAGGGTTTTTGTTAATTCTATTACCTTGTTGTGTCATTATGTTGACACCATTCCTACCTTAGATGCTTAAATCAAAGAAAACATGCTTGTTAATTTTTAACTGAAACTTGTGGAACAGGGGAAGCAGTGAAAGAGTGTTTGGGGAGCATTCCCCTTTTCCAAAGCAAAAGACTACCATATTACTATTTGCTATTGCTTTTTGAGATCATATCGCGAGTGTTCTTTTTCTGTATTCAATAGCTATATTCCTACTGGGACCAAAGCTACTCTCTATTGGCTATAAGGACCTGTCTGTTGTAAGAAGGTTGCTTGTTATAACCTTTGAATGCTGAGATTAAGTTTCAGGATCATGAGCATTGCTATAGCAAAAGGGGCACGTAGGGGTGAAACACAACCAAATCAAGAAATTTTTGGTTTTTTTATCTGTTTGCAGGTAGTGCTAGATCTTTTTCAGTGTTTCATTAAGAGGCCATGTTGAATAAAACGCAATTATTATGAAGAGATATTGAACAGTATATGCTGAAGGATATTCACATCTCATAGCAGTTTTAATTATTGTATTTACGATGCTGTAGAAAAATTAGAAGATAAAGATTAGTTTAAATTAGTTTAAAAGCTGAATTGAAAAATTATGTGGATAGAGGAAAAAATGAAATCAGACGGGAATTAAGCATAATAGGTGTCATACATAGAGGTATAATATAAATTTACTAATCAAATATGTCAGCATTGAAAAAGAAGGTTTTGCTTCAAAGTTTAATATATTAATATCCTATTTATCATTAATGCTGCAATAAATGTAATCCAGCATTTGCCGTACATTTCTGCATTCGAATAAGAATATATTTGCTTTTATTTGCTAAAAGTTCTTTTAAGCTTCCTCAAAAATTCACAATATTATTCATAAACTGTTAACCAGTTGATTCAATAAGAAAAATCTACCGTCTCATGGCCTATGGTTGCTGATAGCCGGGTTTATTCCATAATCTTTGAATTTTTAACAAATATTTTATTCATTCATGATTACTTTCTCAAAACAATCATGTATCAGTTTATTTTTAACAAATTTTTCAACGAGAGAACACAAAATCTCGAGAGTTTAGTGACAACGGTGTTTTTGGAGTAACCACCCTCTCCGTTTCTCTAATTACAATCTTCCACTCTTGATCAATGACTTTCTTGATAAATCTTGCGAGCTCCAGTCCCTGATGATTTCTCTGATTTACTAGGAAATTCAAGACTTGTTTTTGGAAATGGCAAGAACTATAGAGTGTCAGGTAGGCCTAGTTAATGTTGGTTATATACACAAGATCTTAATGCATGCAGAATGATTATAACGTTGCAGTGTAGAAGTATAAAGGTTTTCATGCATTTTGTAAATCAACAAGCTAACTACCAAATGATCTTCCTTATAATGTATACTTTTTTGGGGAAAGTTTCAGAAGCTCGAGTTTGGTTAATATGGTCTTTATTGTAGTTTCTCAATAGGCTTTTCGATGTATTTTTCTGAGTAATCGGAGTCGTATCCAGGAAGGTTGCTGGGGTGGTTTATTGCCCCCTCGAAACATGAGACCTTAACCCCTCATACTCTCAAAAACTTTTGTTTAGCCTCACTTTTACGTCGAAGGTGCCCAAACATAAATCTCTGGTTTTGAAATCAACGTGAGAGGAAAATGGATATACAATTTCCTCTTAGGATATACCACCAGGAAACTGAAAAGGTGGATTAAGCGGAAATCATACCCCTACCCCTCCCCCTCCCCCTCCCCCATTTTCAGTTCATGATACATCCTATTCTATAATTTCGTACTCTGCTATCACATATATGCTTCTACTGCTAAATATTTCGACTGTAGACACCCTATGGGCTCCGACGCAGGTTGGAAAGTAGGGGGGGGGCAAGGGAGACTTAAACAATAATACCAAAATATTTTTAAAAAAGCTCTATTGTTTTGCAAAATGGAGGGGCCATGGCCCCCGACCTTCCTTTATCGGAGGCCCTGCATCACTCCCCCCTCCCCCACCCCCGATGCTTAATTCTGATTTGACCTCGATATACCCAACAGTTTTTAAAAGCATATTTATAAAGTTCTTATTGTCTAGGTAATGTAATTTCATTGTGAATTTATTTCTTCCGCTAGGGACAACTGATTGATAATATTCAGTACAATGTGGAAAGTACTGATGAATATCTTAGAGTTACACTTCCTGCTTTGAAAGCTGCAAAAAAATACAAGAGGAGGCGAATGCTGCTCTGCTGTCCGTGTCCATGTTTACAACTTTGCCCTCTTTTGTAACTCTCCAAATAAAGCAAGTTTTCACAAAACTAAGATAAGTCAAGCGAGCACTCTTTTTGATTTTTTATATTTTTTTGTGCCATCTGTTGTTGCGAGAATAAGAACTATTAAAACCTATCTAGTCAAGCAGACCAGTGTTTACTAATAAGGGTTCCTTTACCATGTTAGTTGGGCTTTTTATATCCTACAATCGTATATGCCTCTGCTAGTCAACAAAGTACAACTCTCACTAAATGTTCATGCTATCACATACTAAACTTACAAAAATACTATTGCAGAGACTTGTTCTCAACTCCCTCAACTAACGAATTTTTATATTTGTAATTCCAGGCTTATTCCTGGGTGCCTTGCTTATAATTCCTTCTCAATTATACATTCCATACCCTCACATATCAGTCGCGGCGACAGCCCCTAGGCTCTTGGGGGACAAAACAACAATTTTGTGGGCCACATCCTTTTTTACCTTCAAATGGGATTTTACTAACAAGGAGCGCAAATTTTACGGCAGTTTCAAAATCAAAGGATTGAATCCCAAAAAATAAGTTCCCAAAACATTACACCCTCCAAATATTTTATCATTGAATTTAGAAGAACGACAATATTGGTCTTGCCGAGAACTGGGAGGGGGGTTGTGTCCCCCGGTCCCCACAATGCGCCGATATTGCCACATATACATCATCAAACAATTGTCCCAACCGTAACCTCAACCACGCATTTGTCTAAAGAGAGATGAAATTGTTTTGCTGTACCCTGGGTTTCAGAGCCACATAAATTTCAGCGCGGAAATAGAAGACAGGAGTACGCTCCTCCGCATGGATTTCTATTGACGTGCTCGAATTCCTGTTGCTCTGGTACCCAAGGAAGTACTGCTGAAGCTGGCTAGTCATGTTACTAGTTTTCTTGTTTAATTTTTTGCATTAAATGATCTTTTTAAGGGCTTAGACTTATTTTACCAGAGACAATACAGTGATAAGAAAATCTTTTACAATAAAAGATGTGCTAGAAATAACTTAAAGCGAATGACAATGGATTAGAATATTACTCATCATAAATAACGTGTCAAGCATTGACTAGTTTTAATCAACTAAACAACCAAAGATTTCTCAAACTGTCATCAGAAAAACTTAGATGAAGCAGAATGGTATTTAATTTTTGTTTTTCATGTTATTAGGTCAGATCAATAAAATTGGTAAATAACGACGTCTGATGAATCTATTTTTAAGAAATTCTAAATCTTGGTCACGTATCCTGCAAGAACAGCATAAAAAACCTGTAAAGTTAAATATATAATGCTACTTATTGGCGCGATGTGGCTTTGTTTTGGCTTGGTTGAAGAATAATAAGAACAAAACTCGTATAACTGCAATTTTTTGGTAAATACCCGACTTTATACTTTCACAGCTCTGCACAGAAGTAAGATTAAACTGGTTTGCAAATCTACAGATATTTTCATGCATTACATTGTCAAATCAACAAATAGATTTTACGACATCGTTTTTTAGCCACCCTTTGCCTCAAAGAAAAGAAAAACAGCTTTAGAGACAAAGTTTTTGACATAATAGACTTAATTGATAGAAAGAAAGAAAGAAATTGCATTTATGTTAGATTGTAAGTTGTAATTATGTTTCTTTGAACTGCTAAATACTCTTCGCCTACATTATTCTTGACTTTAACCTCAGTATTGTTAATATACACTATTGTTAAAAGATACAATTGACTATGATAGACCCAAGAGAGGGTGTGCGGTTCGGAGAAACAGTGCTAGGTGCAATGACACGTGTATATTGAATAAAAGAGGATCTTGATTATCAAATTGTCAACAATGAAAATAATCGATTATCGATCATCAAATGGGGTTGATCTTGCTTCTGAAATTCGATTACCGTATTATCATAGTCAATAGGAGCAACTCTGATCTGAAAGTCCTTTGTTTTATACTTCGCCCGCCGACTTGAGCCCCTTACCAAAAGCGATTTTTCATCACCAATTTCATTTTAACGGACTCTTTAAAACAATAATTAATGGCATGCTATGCAGTCTTATCGAACGGTAGCGATGGCGAAAGTCTTTTTCTACTTTTTTACTGTACGGCTCTGCAGTTTGCAAATATTCTTATTTCAAATTGTGCAGCCAGCTCTTTTAACTTCTTTTTGTTGAAAAATTTGGGAGACAAATTGTACAGCTTCTTCAGGAGACCACAACAACTGGCCTTAGAAAAGCCATTGCCAATGAGCGATAAAGATTTTGATCGCCTACAATACTTATCTGGCAAAATTGAACACAAATTTTTGAAAAAGCAAGAAACAGCCCAATTGACATCAACCAGACTTTAATTAGGTTGCTGGAGAGCTTCATTGAAGAACGGCCTGTGTCCCAAGGACTGACAAAACCAAGAGGAGGTTTGATAAGAGCTAAAAATGAAATTGAGAAAACCTTTGCTCAAGCAGAGACAGAATGTCTTTCGCAGATACACACTTTGCCATTCTTTGAAATTAGCATCGATTTCACGATATTTTAATAACACATCCAAGATATCTCTTTCTTTAACTCCACATTTATTAAACGCACAGTTAGCTCCAGGCATGTTAATAATATAGCATACTTGATAATCTGATGATAAGTTGAAAATATCATGTTAAAACGACACGCAAATTAGAAATTTGAACTCTACCGAGCGAAAGTTGTGCACTTCTTTTGATCCCTTGACATCGTTAAAATGAAGCAGAAAGTCAGAACAACAGGCTTCCAGACCAGAGATTTTTCTATTGACTATGGTATTATTACATGCTAGAATTTGAAAACATCGCACTTTTCTTGTCATTTCCAATTCACACACTTTCCATTCTGTATTAGACGCCGCCCTCTGATAAACACCACCCTCTATTGAACGCCACACGCAAAATTTTGGTTTCGTAAAAAACACCGTGGCGTTCCTTAGAGGCAATACGGTAACTTGTTTCTCGGTCTGTTGAAAATATAATTCGAGATGACTCGATCTAGTGAGAAAAATGTTGAAAACATTTAGCTCATTCTTCGAAAATATCAAAGACTAGTGGAAATAGAAAACTTATCTTAAGGGTACAGATTCATTTGTTTGAATTACACAACACCATTTTTTGCAAATGATGAACAGAAACTTCATGGTTTTTAGACATGTATTAATTTCACCTAGTTTGATACACCAGATACACAAATACGACCCAAAAGCTATGATCTTTTTGGCGGGAAATTTGAAATTATCTTTTTCGACATTTTTATCATCCCTGCACAGGAGCATTTTTGGCGCCTTTAATTTTGGCGCCTTTTATCACTGATTGTTAATTTATTATCACATGATACGGTTCAGTATTCTGATTGGTCTATTTGCTAAATCCATCTCAAGACACCCAAACGTGCCCGCGCCAAATCAACGGACAGTGGGTTGTGACATCGGAAGAAACTTGGCGCTCTGCAAGGTGATGCAACAAGAAACTCGGCCTTACAGGTAGGCAAAGTTGCAATAATCTATGAGTACACTAAATGACATTTTTGAATTTTATATGTACTTTCAGTTTCAAAATTGTCCAACTGTAAACTTACTATCGGTGATAGAGAACTGGCCTAAACCGACAAGAGAGGAAATTGTATCTCTATAAAGTACCATTTATAAAGACTGTTAATTTTACAATATTTTTTTTGAATCAAGAAAAATTGTCTTAAACTTTAACAGTAGCTTGAATTAAATTTTCCGTTTAAGCAATAGTGGAATAAGGATCATAGACATTGCAAAATGATCGTAGGGCAGGCTGAATATGCACGGCTAGGCCCGTAACAAATATTTGAATTTTTCTGCCTTTTTCAACCGCCCCTCCATTGCCACAGCTAATTTTGAAAGTTTATTGCTAGGCAGAGAAGCTTGGATGAAAATATGTTCAATCCTCAAGCAAGAATATAAATATGTAGAGATGTACAGATCGTCTAATGAATGGCGCTTCTTCGGCATTTTATGACCACACAAGATCTTTGTACTTTGCTCCGTAAAGCTTCTGATGTTTATTTCATATATACCAGTTTCAAATTTTCTTTACGGGGAACTTGCATTATCTGATTGTTGATAAAACTGTATCCCTTTCGTTTGTTTTGGCGCCAATTCAGGGGTGAACCATTTTCATATTGGGGCGGGGAGATTAGGCCGCTGCTTCAAATATGTATGAGACAAGTAGTATTGAAATTTCATTTGTTCGAAGTTTAGTTTCAGGGGGCTTGAATTTATGATTTTCAACAAAAATTGAAACTTTCAACCTAAACTGTCATATAGAACAAGGGGTGGTATAAGCTGCCTACTTAAACTAACTATTATTGCTAGTAATAATTAATGCTGTTCTTTCTAGATACTGTTTAAATGATACTGTAAAGGAAACAATCAAGCACTGCACACCATCATTCAAAATGATGAAATCACTTGAAAGGAGTAAATCTGATGAAGACATCAGAGATGCAGGTTTTAAAGTGAAGCTGGAAAAAACTGCAAATAGTCTACCAATAACGCCACAAAAGCAAGCTGGAATGGCTGTATCTTCAGACGATCCATTGACACCAACAGCAAATTTGAAAATGCTCGTTTCTGCTGCATTTGGAATTGCCAGTGCAAGGGATGAGGGTAGACAGAAGAGGGAACTTTTTGTTGATAAAAACGATGATGAAGACAACTGCAGCACTAGTTCAGATTCAACCGAAGACAAGGATAAACAAGATTATTTTGAAAGAGACAGAAATGGAGGATTTGATAAGAAAGATCTTGGTTCTGGCAGAAAATTAAAGTCATTGGGTCTCCTTTGTCAAAAGTATGTCTTTGGAAAATTGTTTAATATATATGTATTTCTTTTAGTGTCATTTCTTAGTCTACATGCATATATATTTAGTCTACAAGCATAACTTTTTGAATTAATTATATTATTGATATATATATTATATTACATAAATATATATTTTAAGAAGTTTTCTACAGTTAGTGAACATAATCAAAATTGCTGTTTACCAGTCTGTCATAGAAACTTGATGTCATATTGATGTCTTTTGATGGGGGCTTATATGAAGGGGGACCTAAAAATTATCAAAGACATTAAGAAGACATTATTAAAAGACTTTTTTTATTTTAGTAGGAATTGGAGAATTTACGGTAGCAGTGGGGGCTTATTGGAGGGGGAGGGCTAGTCTGAGGATTTACAGTAATGAGATCACCAGACAACAATTCTCTACTGTCAGCTGCATGTATTTATCCTTACAAGTACAAAGCACAGTTTCAAAATATCAAATTCAAGTTAATGTGATTTAGCAACATTTGCAATTTAGTTACAATATACTCAAACTTATCAAATATTAAATAAATTGCCAAGGACACTGGGAGAACAAGAAAAGTTTTTGAGCTCAGTGCCTTGATAATGATGTCAATGACATTATGTCAAAAATATTTAGAACTTATGGACACAGTCATGCTTAAAAAAATTTTTAGAGGGTTTTTTAAAAGTTACATCAATTATTTTTATTTCCAATGTAATTTTGTATTGATGAAAATCATTACTTTCTTTTTAGATTTTTAAGTAAATACCCAGAAGGATCAGAGGGATGCATAATATCTCTACATGAGGTTGCGAAGGAATTAAGTATGCAAACTTTGATTTGTTGTTAGTGCCTTACTAGTAGAATTGTTCTCAATCAAGCTTATTGTAGTGAGACATTCATTATTATTAAAAAAGCAGAGACTTATTAAGTGAGTAATATGTACATGTGTAGCATCAAAAATTGGAAAATCACTTTACCAATATACTTTTTGCAAATGCTTGATGATGTCCAAACAACAAGTAAAAAATTGTACCCAGGTGCAAATCAATAGGTGAAAAGTAACTAGTTTGTTTTTACCTCGAGTCCTGATGGTGGCTCAGTGGTTAGGGTCAGGGACTACAGATCCAAGAGTCTGGGGTTCGAGTCCTTAACATGACCAAACTTTTACTTAGGGTTATACTGACCCTTTTTTATCCCTGTAGTATGAATCAGAGATGTGGTCACATCAAGAGGAGACTGCTCATAAGCACAACTTTGCTGTATCTGAATAAAACTACCTTCGTTTGCTAAGTAGAAACAACAGCAAAAAGTGCAAATTTGTCTTTTCCTTGGTAATTTGCATGACAGCTAGTTTATTTGAAAAGTTTTATGTGTGCTTGTTGCATTATTCATTTAGGTATGTATGAATATTTTCATCTTACAGGTGTTGAGAGACGAAGAATTTATGATATTGTAAATGTTTTGGAAAGTTTAGAATATGTAACCAAACAAGGAAAGAACACTTATGTCTGGCATGGCTCAAGCAGACTAATTCCAACACTTAGTAAACTAAAGGTAATACTGCACATAATTTTTTAGAATATTGTGCTGTAAAAAGAATAAGATCTCTTAATGAATGTAATGGAAACAATGGCAAACTATACTTTATGGCAATGGCCGGGTTAGGGCTTGGCTCAGCAGTAAATCATTGGTAACATTTTGTAATTAATTAGCATTTTGTATTTCATCCTTAAAACATCTGCAGATAATATCTGCTATTGAAGAAAAATCTGTGGTAGGGTTTTGCTAGAAGGGTGATCAAATCTTTTGAGTTATGTTGTTTTCTTTCAGGCTCTTGCCAAAAAGATCTATGGAGGAAAAGGCTCTACAAATTTTGAGAATGTTGATAAAAATAATATTCCATCACTGTGGCTTAGTAATGGAATTATGGTCAGAGACCAAGAATCAGATAATTCTAACAGTGAAAATGCGTCGACTGCAAGCCAAGGTGAATTTCCCTTTTTAGAATTTTTGATGTCATTGCAATTTCATTGAAAAACAAACTTTGATGTTTGCTGGCAATACTTTTAAACTAGTTTCTTTTACTTTTAAAACTGGTCTATTGTTCTTTTTGTTTAGATGAAGATAAGGGGAGACGAAGAAGCAAATCTTTAGGGATTTTCTGTCAAAAATTGATAATGCTTTTTATGGCAGCTGAGGTTTGTGATAGCTTTCATAACTTTATGAAAATTTCTTGTTTTTTTTTCATCAAAGTAAATCATGTCTTTTCATTTGGTTATTTTAGAACTTTGAGTTTAATTTAAAACATTTCCCCCTTTTCATTTTGTTGTTTTTGAAGAAATTTATTCTTTGACAAACTTGTTCTTAGCATTTGATCATGATCGCACAGTTTTTTTTCAATTATTCTACAGAAGGTCTTGCAGATTCAAATAGCTTCCTATCCTTCACAATTTTGATACTTGATTGAAAATGTTTTTACACCTGTGAATCCTTCATGTGGCCTAGCTCATTAGCTTATCTGTTAACTTACAGAACCCTGTAATTGCATTAGAAGAAGCAGCTAAGGAAATTATTGAAGGAACAGAAGACCCTCATGGAAAGACAAGAAGTAAATTTATATAAATATCTAAAAATATAGCCATTTTGGCTTAGCCATAAACAAGAGGATAAATCTAAGCTGATCCATTGGCTTTGGTGACAAGTTTATACATTTTTGTTTGAGAAATTGCTGCAATGAAAGGCTTCTATGAATCTATTCCATATATGCACTTCATATATGTAAAGATGTACTTTTGAGGTATAAGTAAGAGTTTATATACATATATGTGTATGAATATAAGCATGTGGCTTGGGAGTTTTTTTTCATTTCATAATCATGAATTACTTATGTCAGTTTCACTCCTGAGTAGTTGCAACCTGACTGGGTATTATAATGTACATTCTTATCGAAGTAACCAGTTCGGCACTCATATCATCTTAAAGGAGACTGATAATTATAAAGGTTTAAATGTTGAAATATGTATCAATTATTTATGAATGTTTTGCAACTTTGTCGATGAAATGAAGTTTAAAAGTTTGACATATATATGTATATTTAACTCTTGTCAATTTTTATGATTGCAGCAAAGGTCAGGAGGCTTTATGACATTGCAAACATTTTGACAAGCATGAGACTCATTGAAAAGACTGGATCACGTAAAGCAGCATTCAAATGGGTTGGGGTTGATTTAGAATCATTGCAGCCAGATACAGGTTTGGAGATTACAATAACAAATTTAACTAATTTCCCTTGAAATTGAAAATCTAGTTTAAATATGCTGTGTATAGAGATGAATCTTTCATTTTCAGACTAGGTAGTTTGTTTATAAAGGAATTCTCTTGAGAATTCTGCTCTGAACATGAGTGACTTTTTATCAAAGAAGATTTTGCTGAAATAATCTTAGTATATGCTGCAGATATTGCTAACCTTCAATTTTCAAACAAAAATTCTTGAAAAATTATTGCTTAATGCTTTATGCAAGAATTTTTTCATGTTATTGGCTTTTCAAATCATTTTGCTGTTTTTGTTAAATTTTTTTCATTGAAACCATGTTACGTTGCTCTTGATGCAGAAACACTTGAACAGACATTGAGTGGAAGCCTTGACTACATGACAACAAAGCACTCTTTATTCAGTATGCCATATACTGTGGAATCTAGATCTTGTGAGTTATTTAAGATATTTATTCCCTAATATTATGTAAAGGTCTTTTTGAAAAACGGAAGACTTCAATGCTACATTTTAAATGAAGCTTTAAGAATTTTTTCCCCACACGTTTTTATGAGATTTGGGATTTCTGTTTTTTTCTCTAAACAAGGTCCTGAAATCTTTCTTGAATTGAGCCACCTCCTTGCTCTTTTTTCAGTGCAAAGCTCTGTAAGAAAACTTGAAAGCAGATCATTATCAGCCAGCAACATTGCCATTCAAAATCTGAATCCTCAGAAAAAGAACAAGATGCCACGTACCAAATCTGCTGCAACAATTCACACTAGAAAAAGGTCAAGCACCGACAGTAAAGACGAGAAGACTTGCAAATTTATGAAACCAGACCAAGACAACAAATGCCCAGAAAAAACTAGCCTGGGAAGCATTGAAACAAATGACAAAAAGACAACTGCAAAAGACCTTAATGATGAAAGTGACAGAGCTGGTCAAATTGAAGAAACTGATGTCCAATCTCCAAGGAGGATTGCAAACATTAAATGTATGGAAGCTACTATTCTAACTAGCATTTCTATAATATTTTAGATCAGGATATATATACTTCAGAAATCAGTAAAATTGATTTTTTATTTGGTATTAGATGCTTTGCAAAGTGATAAAAATTCTTTCACTGGAAAACATAGCCATTCTTTCAACTGCATTCATTTGAAAATATAGCCAATCACAATTTTTGGTAAACGCAAGAGGAAAACGTTTGTAGTTTGCTCTTGTCATCATGTATCATGCTGCATTCTAGGCATGTTGTGAGATAACAACAGTTCTTCACCTTCGATAAAATATTTAAAAAAATTTTACATGGAATATCCCTTTTGTTTTGATGTAACTTATGATGATTGTGCAAAACGTTTTTAATTTCTAAACTTTTTTAGCTGAACAAGTGAGTCCAAATGAAAGAATTTTTCGTGAAGAGTTTAAGAGGCTACAGGAAAGATTTCCAGAAAAGCTGCAGAATCCAAATGGATTATTGCACCTTATAACTGCTCACAATGAAATTCAGAAACAGGAAACCCAAAGTGACACATCCAAGGATAGTGAATTTTCTGATAAAGGGAGCCGTTGTTGTCTTCTTGGGAGGTTGGAAGATGAAGGATCACCAATAAGCAAAGCAGGATTGATTAAAGATAGTTCTTCATTAGGAGGACATGCAAAAAATACCTTGAAAGACAGCAAGGCAAAAGTTTTGTCATTATCTTGTTTAGAAGTTATCATGGACCAGTATAATGGTAAAAAGAAGGCTATTACTCTGCGTAATGAACTTGAAAAGGTACTTACAAAGACAACAGAGAATCCAAAAGACAAAAGGTTGCTTGTTGATCAGGCCATAACAGAAAAAAGTAAAAGAGTTGTGCAGACTGCCTCGATAGGAATTCAAGCTTCATTTGGTGAATCTATTGGGCCAGTAAATGAAGAGGCACCAACAGCCACAAAGAAACGGAAAGCAAATTTTAATGAATGGATTTCAAGTGCATCTTCTGGAAATATCAGAAGCAAAACATCAACAGAAGTTAATAACATAAAATCTACAAAGGAGTCTCCAAGACTTCCAGCACTCTCTACAGCAAGCTCTGTGTCTCTCAATGACATAAGGACAAGCCCATCAACCAAGCCAGCAGGTTCTGTGTTTTTAGTTAGTCTAAAACAGTCTCCAAATGGGCAAAACAGAAGTTTAGCAGATGCTATTGCATGTCTAAAAGGAAATTGCTCTTCGCAATTAGCACAACTAATGCCACAGATCAATGTCAGTGACAGTGAAAAGCTAAAAACACCAAATGTGGAGAACAATGGTGTTGTTGAGATGGTATCCATTGCACCAACTCGTGTCAATATACGGCCAAACACAGCTGAAAAGGAAAACAGTCATTATTTAGATGCCTTTCTTACCCAATCCAGTCCAACTCTCAAAGACATATCAGGAAGAGCAGTTTTTCCTTTGCAATCTGTTGACACAAATATGCAAAATACTTCACCTGTCATATTCTCGAAAGGAAGCAGGCTGTGTGAAGAGACACCAATGCGTTATGATGTAGTTGATATTAAAGCACAAAAAGTTCAAAGACAACTTCATCGATTTATCACTGACAATAAATGAATTTATCTACTTCCTACCATTGATTTACACTTTACAAAGAATTTCACCTAGATTTTGCTTTTTGATAAATTTTATTTAAGTCATTGCTAAATTGGTTCTCTGTCAATTTTCTATTATAAAAAGTAAAACATAGTTGATAAAATACTTTTCTATACTTTGCCATAGTTTTTCACTGAATTAACCAAGGCTTTTCCCATTGTTTTTTTAATTGGGACTAAGAGCTGGGCTGTGTATTCTCCCCTGTATACACTCGTTATGCCTGTTAGATACTTCAAAGAAGTCACCTTATTAAGTGTAAGTTATTCTCCACTTGATGAACACATAGCCTTCAGCCGAAACATTGTTCAGACTATGTTTGCAGATAGCATGCAATTAAATGTCCATTACAGGACTTGTTAGATAACAGCATATATATATGATGCTGATAGATTTTCCTTTATGCATATTTGTATCCACTGTTGTATCCACCTTTCTCTCATTAGGTGTAAATCTTTAATTCTCGCATAAACAAAAAAGTATTATAATAACTAAAGGATGTGTGTGTTTTTAAATATTTTGCAATAATTCTAATTAACAGCCAAGTTTTGTTCCGTTAACAATTTTATTTGATTTATTTTTGTTCATAAAGCTAGAATTTTGCTTCAAAGAATACCTTAAAAAATACTCCTTAATGGAACTTTATCTTTATATATGGTATTGGAGTTTACTCTGCCATCAACATGAATAATTTTTTTTACCTTGCAACAATCCATGTTACGAGCAAGTTTTTATTTGTAAAGATACTCTTCTTCTTATTTTACTGTAGTTATGTAACAAGATTGAAATCTTACAAAATAAATCTTAATTTTTATGTCATTGTTGTTTCTGTTCTTATCTCTCAAATTTATAATTTATCTGTCCCTGTTTATTGGATCCTTGCTGTAATTCAACAAAAATTGGCTGATTATGGTCAACGAAACGAAATACTGCGAAATGTCCAAAGTACAGTAAAAAATACGCCAAAACACTCAAACGCAATCGACAGTACTCGCTTCCAATGCTCCCATGCGGAAGACGACCAGCCTTGAGTATGAAGAAAGAAAGAAAGCCCATAGATTAACAACAACGGTCACGGGTGAAATTCTCTGAAAAATCTTTATACACCACTGCACGATCCGAGAATAAAAAATAAATCCAAATTGGTCTTACCGTCCCCCATATCACGATGTCAGTTGTAAAACTTGATGCATTCCGTACCTAACCTAAAAAACGTTTGCAAAAAATTGTCTTGTAAGGAAGAAGTTCTATAAACCTTATGAATTCGTGTCCCCATACATGAGGTGAAATCAAAAAAGCTCCACGACAACCGCGAATTCTTGGAAAATGAAATCACTATTCAAAATGGTGGCTGTAGCAATCTATGAAGCTGATCGCAGTCGTAGGATGGTTGAGTGCATTTTACGAAGATGACGGTAACAGGAAAATGAATAACTATAATTGAATGGAGGAAAAGTTTTGATATTGCATCCTCTTCGTTCAAATGTTGTCTTTAGGCCGGTTCCTGGTTTGAATATTTTACTACTGGCTGACTACTACTTATTTGTCCAGCTGGACATCACGAAGTTTTTAAGCTGCAATGAAGCTTACCAATAGCCAGCGACACCAAACTGTTGCATATTTCAACAGAGCAAATGTTGCAACGAAACCTACATTGAGACCTACTGCAAAAGAAAAACACGAAATAGTGAAGTTTTTTGAAAAGTATGCATTGATTGTTTGGGCCTATTTGAAAACACTGCCAAGTGAGTTTATCTGAATCCACTTCTCTGAATGTTGCAACTTCAGCTTGTCAGTAACAGGATGTTTTTATGCTTTTGGATTTGTAATTCGAAATATAAATGACATGCCTTATCTTGAAATCGAGTATCTTTTTAAAAGAAGTGCAAGCAGAGGTTTCTTTAAGCTCTTGATGTTGTCATAAATAGAGTACATTACTATCAACAAAATCTTGCTAAAATATTCATGAAATTTCCATAGATAAAAGAAACACAAGCAAAATATATTAAAATTTCTTTATCAAGAGAATGAATATCACAGCCAAATTTTTTTAAAGAGAACCAAATTCATTTGGTTAATATGGGTAGTTTAAATGATACCTTCAAAGTGAAACAGTTTGATTTGTTTAAATGCCACTTCCAGAAAAGCCTTTTAAAAATGTTTGAATACTTTTAAATTATATGTTCATCAAATCAAATGATTTAGGTATTGATGCCATGAAAGAATTGTTTGCCTTGAGAAGAGAATCATAGATTTAAGGTTTGATTTCATTGTCCCTCGTGTCACATGAAATTTTCCTTTAGCCGTATAATTTTCAAAATAAATTGAATGAATCATTTTATATCTAGTTCCTCCATATGCAACACTTGGTATTGTTGGTGGGGTCCTGTTCCTTTTAATAACTTTTGTATGCTGCTGTTGCTGCCGACGCTGTTGCAAAAAGAAAGAAGTAAAAAAGAAAGCAAAAGATAAAATGAATTTGCAAAAGTATCAACTATTTGGACCAACATATTACGAGAGAGTACAACCAATGCAGGATGAAATAGATTACAATGTAGAGGCATCTGAAAAGGAAACTGGAAAAGATATTCAACTTGGTATAACAAATTCTATATATTCAATTTTTTCTTTCTATATAGTATGTATTTTGATGGGTTGTTTCTTAAAGGTGTCATAACTTTTGATATATAATGGGCTAGGTTTTTACTTTTGAGAAATTCTCTCAAAAGGATTTTCTTAAAAGTATAATTATTTGTTAAGTTATTTTTTAATGAAGAGATGCTACCCTCAGAGTTTGAATATTGAATGTTATTTTTATAAAATGAAACCAAAAGCTAAACTTAACCATAAATAAACATGAGACATAAAGTGGTATGTATTGCTTAATAATAATAATAATAATATACCTTGCCAAATCTCCGTTTTGGAGCAGTTACTATACACAATCACAGAATTGCCAGGAAAGATGTCATTTGCAGTATAGTACCACAGGCTAATTTTCACTTAAGTTTGAAAAAGTTAAACAAATCTCTTTTGCAATGCCATAAATGTTCTAAGTTTTCTGCTTGAATGAACAGCTTGGTCATCAAGTTTCTATCATGAATAACACATTATTCTTTACAAAAACAGTACAGTTACAAACAAACAAAAACATGGACAATGACAGTAGTGTGTCTACACTTCTGTCATTGTCCATGGTATCAGCAGTAGTTAGCAAAACATTGTTTTACTGTAAAATGATAAATGTAAAAATGATATTGATTGCTACTGTCTAATATTTAGGAGATAACTAAGAATGTCAAATGTTGAAGGCAAAGTTTTTATATCTTTATGTTTATACATGTTTCAGGGCGTATAAAATTTGTGCTGACTTTTAGTGGTGATGAAAATATTGCAACAGTCAAAGTGATTGATGCCAGAGACATCCCAGCTGCTGACCCTTCTGGTTTCTCTGACCCTTATGCCAAGGTTGCCATTGTTCCGGCAGGCAGAAAAGAATACAAGACAAAAGTATGGTTTCAATTCAATTTTGCTTGTTGTGGTTTTTAAATAATTAGAGGGCAATTATTACTGGTTAGATGTAATAAGGGGCATCATCAAAAACTTGAACAAAAACTTTTCTAGGATCTTGGTTTCTTCTAAATAATTTTGTTGATGGATGGGGGGAATGGGCTTATTCAGGCTGTTAATCATATATTGTAGTGTCTGAGTTATAACAAGTTTCATTAAGGAAAAAAGACTTGATCATCCAAGATTTTTGACAAAATGTCTTTTAAACTTCATTATTTGTTAGCTAAGGACTCAAGCAATGACTTTATTGGTTTTACTTTTAGGGGGATCTAGAAGTATGTGTAAAATGATAATGTAAATGGTATCTGGTGTTGAGTATTTATCCTACTTTGATAAAGATTTTAGCTTATTTCCTACTGAAAAAATGGTTACAATTGTCTGTCTTCTTAAAATTTTTCACATTCATTCATCCTCGATCAATTCTGACACCAATGTAATTGCAACAATCCTCATAAAAATTGTATTTGTCCTACACTGATTATTTTGTGTAGATTCTGGCATGCCTTTTGTATGACTTTGAGGTGAACTTCTGCCAAGGGGGTCGAGAGGAAGGGGTTAGGAGGGGCGGGCCTGTAATAAAGTAACAAAATCTATTTACAATTGCAAAAAGATCTACTATTTCTGCAAAAAAGCCTGTAAGTTTATCGTAGAGAAATGTCCACATGTCCTTGTATCATTTAAAATGTTTTTGCACATTCTCGTAAAAATCCTTAAAAAACGTTTGCAACAATTGTACCTAAAGAAGGTGTTCCCTCATCTCCGGGAGACTGAAGAGCGTGGCCACAGGAAATTTTCTTAAGGGGGTCCAGTTTTGTGAATCACCCTGGGCCCGAGCTGCCTCTCGATGGTCCTGACTACTGGTGTTGCATTCTTTGATGATCTTAATCGTTGGATCAAAACTAGGATATGTAACATAATCTGTGCTTTGAAATTTTTTTTGTACATAGCAACACCCTTTTACGAAACAGCTTTTTATAGACATTTTGTTATTCAGGTAAAGATGAAGACTGTGAACCCAGTCTTTGAACAGTCATTCAATTTCAAGCACATAACATATTCCCAGCTTACAAGCAGCTATGTACATTTGAAGGTGTATGATTACGACAGATTCTCTGGACACGATTTGCTTGGCGAGGCCAAAGTTCCAGTTATAGATTTGGATCTAAATCATCCTGTCGAGGAAACACGTATATTACAACCAGAGTTTAAATTTGAGTCTAAAGGGGTGAGATTCTATCTTTACATATGAGATGCATTTACTTTTGCAAAAATTGTAATGGCAAACTATAATGGTAATCCAAAGTTATAAACCTAGGTATGAATAATCAAATAGTGGGGCTAAGATGCCTTTTGTATTGATTGATAGCAGTGTTTCATCTTACTGAAAAGTCTGTCCTGTAAAATCTGTATCATTATGGTTGATTTTTTGTTATTCTTTTTTTAAGAAGAATTTTCTTTTGTTAGTGGTATTGATCAGAACTTTTTTTTGTGTGAAAATCGCACAGAAGTGAGATTTTCTGGTGTGAAATGAGTGGATTTTATTCGGCTTCCCAAACTTTGCATCTTCACGCCATCATTTTCCTAAATACGCTTCTTTCATTGTAGCAAGTTTCATGATACCCATTTTTGTAGTTGACTCTACAGTTAAGCCTTGCAAAACAGTAAAATTACAACATTACTATATTCACCTTAAACGATCTTTTCCTAAAATAACAATTTTCCTAAAGTTTTTTGGGAGGCTCTGGGACAAAGTTAAAACTGGAAGCCACTGCGAGCGAAGCGAGAAGAATAATTCAGCGATCACGCCCTTTAGATTAGCTTTAAATACATTGCAGAATATTTCTTGCAGTAATTTTCTTCTAATCAATGGAAAGTTTACTATTTTATGCATACCTTTGTTACATTTGATTAATTCCATTTATGGAATTCAGTACTTTATGAGGCCCCCTAGACATCGAGGTCTTGTGCCATTTCCCTCTCTTTTCTCTCTCTCCTTATCGTCGGCGCGGGGTGATGGTTGAATTTCTGTTGCTATATGCTGTATCCTTAGGTATATTGCCTATGTCCCACATTCGCAAACCGAAACATTTTTGTTCTACAGTCCAATTCAATAGCAAAAACTACGGCTCAGGTAATTAGTCTTGTCATACCCTATCACAAACTAGATATCAGCCACATCAGCTGATCTGATCGGTAGAGTTTCCAACATCAGTACTGCTGAACTGTTTCATAAGAACGAAATATGATAAGAATAATAATTAGAAAACAAGGAATGTTTTGTTGTTATGTTTGAATTTTCCAGCTCCGCAGAATTTCATATTCAGTTCAACATTTCGATTTCCAGCTCCAAAAAGGGCCCAAATCCAGCTTAGAATACACTTTTGCCTTCTATGTTCAAAAATTATATTCCTTCCCCCCCTCGCCCTCTCTTGGTCAAACACGCCACCAAGACACGATTTTTAGTATTGTATCTTAACAGTGTTTTGCCAGCCAATGTTGAGTTGCTTTATCGACCATTTGACTGCCAAAACTGTGTTGGAAAGTTTACCTTTGGAGTACCTTTCACTTCATTTAATTGACTGATACACTTTCCATTTTAGATGAAAAAAGGAGATCCTCTTTTGGGGCACATATGCATAGCTCTAGCGTACGCACCAAACCCGCAGCTACTCGCGGTTTTCATCCTGGCCTGCAAGGACCTTAAGAGTACAGATGAAGGTGGATTTTCTGGTGAGCATTTATCTTTGATGAAATTTTCAAAGTCGAAATTTTCTGTTTATTCTACATGCAGAAATGATATGCCAGACAGTTGTGCAAAAATTGAGAATACTTGTTTCAGCGAAAATGGTGCTTTTAGCATTTTGTCTAAAACTCGGATCGTGAAGCTCGTCCTGTTCTACACATAAAAGTGTGTGTAAAGGAGTTTAAATGTTTGTGAATTAATGTGATGTAAATGTGAAAAAGCCACGCTCCGGGGAGGACATCTCCTCATAAATTTGCTTGGCGATCTGTACCCTGGGTGCCAGAGCTACAAAATTTCGTGGCATTCCTCCAATTCTCCTTTTCTATCATCTATTTCTGCGATCGAATTTATGTGGCTCTGGTACCCAGGGTAGTCAATCTGTGGAAAAAGTAAGAGTTTTTTCTCGTAGATCCGTACGTGAAATTCTGGATCGTGCAAGAAGGCAAAAAGGTGAAAAAAAGGAAGACAACTGTAAAAATGAGGACGCTAAACCCATCTTACAATGAATCATTTTTCTTCGAAGTTGATTTCGAAAAAATCGAAGAGACGTCAGCCATGTTTATTGTATGTGACTATGACAAAGGCGAAAAAGGAGAGCCAATAGGAGAGGTGCTTCTAGGGTCCTTGGGGACTGGTGCCCAGTTAAAACATTGGACTCAAATGAGGCGTACACCTGGAAAGCCTGTTGCGAGATGGCATCGATTACGACCGCCCACTTTATCAGAGTAGAAAAGTATCGTCGATTTAGAGCTGCATGTCTAGAATCATGTCCTTCATGAAAATCCTGGCTTAAGCAACGGACACTGCCGTCCCCGTGATTCCTGTCCCCTCATTTAAAAGGTAGCCCTTCTTGGATTGGAAACCCTTAGAAGAGGACTTTTTGTAAGTCAGTTTCAAGATTTCCCGTCACAAAATCCCAAGAGCTTCGAGAGGGCTTGCTATGTGGATAGAGACCCCACCTAAGGGTACTCTTGGCATTAGGGTCTCGTAAACTGATGATTGGCTATTACAGATCGTATAAGGACCTAAGGCCGTATAAAACAAAAAAGCTATGAAGCAAACCATATGAGCAGTCCTTATTTCACGGTGATTGTTTGCATTTGAACAATTACGTTGTTGAGCCAAATAGTCTTAGTCGAAAGCTTGTTTGAACAGCTTGATAAAGAGATAAACATGATTTGGAGTTCTTATAGTTACCATAGAGAAGCGTCACAGCTGCATCATCTTTAGATTGTTAACAGAATCGTTTACTTCTAATATTTGGCACATTTCACTCAATGGAAATTATATGCATTGTATGTAAAATGCTCTATATGCCAAGAGAAAACCGATAAATTAATGTCTTAAAATATGTTTTGCTGAAAAGAACAGGACGGCTCTAAGCTGCTACGCTGTGTTTTACTGTATATATTCGTATATATTCAAAACCGTTTCGGTTCCTCCCAGCGTCCTAGGCAACTTATTTTGTTATTAGCTAAAATAAATGTCACATATTCTGTATTAACTACTATAATAATTAATTTAAGTACCCTGTAATTAGTTGCTGAATACCAATGAATTTGAATTTGAATTTATTCAACTTTCACTGCCACAAATAAAAACTTTTTTTAGATCATTAGTTTGCGTCCTCGTTCCCGATGTCCTTTTGTTATTATATCGTTTTAAAACGAGGTCTTCGCTAAACGAGACTGTTTATTAAAATTTCTCGCGCGCAATTACGGATGATAAAAGTTAAGGAAATTTCTGTTTTGTTACGATTTGCCGATTTGCCATGAATATCGGAGAAAATACTGCAAAAAGGACCATACTCCTGATTAAAAAACCAGATAGAGCGAAGGTTAATCAACAGGTACATTTTACGACGATGATGTCATCGTTGGTGTCGCTCTTGGCCTAAAGCATCTCTGTGTATATCGAGGGAAGCGACGGAGTGAAGGAACTGAAACAGGGATAGGATTGAGCTCAAGTTCGGATATAATGTAGTTTTTACTTCGCTGCAAGGTTTCGTGAAAATATGTTGAAGAGGCAACTTCAATTTTCAAGGAGTTGTGGAACAGAAGGTTTCCAACGTGTAAGTATCCACAGTAATTGTCTAGCTTATTCAACTGTTTATTCAATGCATAAATTGTCTAGCTTTTAAATAAACATAAACAACACATAATAGCTTTTTTTAAATGAACTGTTTTAAATAACTAAATAGCCTTAATCTGCACTTTATCTAACTAATTGCATTTTTTTAGAAATTTTCAGTTTGATTGTTCCTTTTTGTGTGCCTTTTTAGTTAAGGCAAGTGTATCTAGACTGTAAAGCCTTAGTCTTAATAAAATATATTCACACTAAATGCTGAAATTTTGTCAGTTACTCAAGTCACTTAGCACCCAATGCTGCTGAACTTTGGTTTTATATATTGAATGTGAAGTTCAAAATTCTATGAAATTGAAAATAATTTTTTTTTCTTTTTCAGCAGCCTGAAGCTTTTGTAAATGGGTAAAGCAAGTTTGGTGAATTCAACAGATGTTTCAGTTTCATTCTTATCAAAAGAAAACAAAGACAGTGCAACATCATTTTTCAAGAAATGCTGGGAACTTTTGAAAAAGCTTCCAAGTATGTGCATTTACAATATATCATTGTGTATAAGCGGTATCTAGAATTATCTAGACTTTTGCAATGCACCCAAATATATATATTTTTTCATACCCATTGTCACTTGTTTGTAGATAATATAGCCAGATAAATAGCCATTGCAAATTACCTGCTTAATAAAAAACAAAAAATTTTCTCTAGAAAAAAAATTATGTATATGATTTATGTATTGATCAGAAAATACCCTTTGTTGTATAGAACAGGAGGGTTTTCAGTTTCTTGCTTAATGCAATCATCAAGCAGTTGATAAGAAAATGTATAATATATTTATATAAGGTATTCCATGAGCTTTTTCTCATAAATATACTAGATTGCTGTGTGCGGTATTTTACAATGCTATTATAATGATGAATGTAAGTAAATTGTACCAGGAAAACAATTAATCAAATGAATGGTGACGTTTTTTTTTATTCTCATAAAGTTTTACAAAATAGACAAACTATGAGAGGATGCCACAGGGAGCATGGACATACATAGCAACCCTGTGACCAAACATGTTTACTTCAAATTAGAGTTACATTAAATGTTGCAAATTACATGTTACAGATTACTAATAGCAAAAAACATTTACAATTTGGAAGTTAAAAAAAAAAAGACAAACTACATTGACAAAAACAAAACAAGAATAATGAAAGACAAATTACATATAAGAGAAGATTTATGAAGCTACTTAATGAAACCTTCCAGGGGTCTGAATGTATTTTAATGTTGCCTTGAGAATTTTTGCATTTGAATTCAAAGATAATTTTTCATGACCATAAAGAATTATTTGCAGTAAAGCTTCATTCGAAAGGTTTGTCAATCCATGGTGACTCAAAGGGTTGCAATATAGCCCTCACAAAGTTTAAATCAAAGTTCAAATCACATGCAGCTTCATGTGGGTCATTCAAAACTGTGAAGATTGATGTGTCATCAGGGAATAGTTTCACATTATATGTTAAGCCATCTGTCAAGTTATTGATAAAAATTATGAAAAAAAGAGGACAGAGGATAGAGCCTTGGGGGACTCTAGATGAAATACTACCCCATTTAGACGTTTTCCATCCAAAACAGTACATTGCTTTCTATCATTGAGAAAGCTTTGCATTAGCATTAGTAATTTACCAGAGACAGCATAGCTTGTTTATGAGACAGAGATGCCAGACCCTGTCAAAGGCCTTTATCAAGAAAAACAGATGGGATATCTACCGTGGGATTGCAAGCTATAAATATGGAGTTGACTATTGTCAGTAACTGGTTGCAGTTGAAGCTCCTGGGCGAAATCCTGACTGATTTGGGTTTAATAAATTGTTTATATTCAGATGATGATTAAGGGAGTCAAAGATCAGCTTTTCCAGAATTTTACCAAAGATTGGAAGAAGAGAGATAGGACGATAGTTTTGCTTCATGTTCTTACTGCCTTACTTATGGATGGGGACTATGTTCGCTTGCTTCCAGACTTCAGGGAAAACACCTTGGCTCATACATGATTCAAAAGTCAATCTAAATGGTAGAAGAAGTGCATCATTGCATGTCTTTATCATATGCACTGAGATATTGTCACAACCATGAGCCTTGTTTGAATTTAATGATTGAGTGATGTGCAAGATCTTCTCGTCAGAGATAGGGAAGGCAGTGGGCAGTGGAATATTATGTACCAATACTGGAGGGAGTTTGCTACCAGTATCGATTGTGGTGCATTGTTGGATAAAATGATTATTTAGAATTTCTGCTTTTTCAGCAAAACCCAACACAAATGCATCGTTTTCTAACAGAGGAGGGATTGTGGGCATTTTAGCTTTGTTCAAAATTTTATTGATCAAGGACCAATAGAGTTTTTCCCTGTTTCAGGATTTGAAAGGCGTTTACAATAATGATGTTTACAAGCTTGATAACAGGCTATGCTTGAAACGTCATTATTCATTTAATCTTTTTTTTTCCTGGTACAATTTACTTTAATTGATTGTTATTAAAGCTTTTTCACATACCTATCAAATCTTCATTTATGTATCATTTTCACTGTTTCTATAACTAGTTAATTTACATTTTTAGTCCCACCCATTGCAACACTAAGCATTGCTGGTGCAATTCTGCTCCTCTTTATCATTTGTTGTTGCTGTTGCTGCTGCCGAGTCTGTTGTCGCCGTAAAAAGGTTGATGATGACAAAGACAGTGATGGGGAGGGAAGTGTTGATTTGAACACCATTGAATTACTTGATGTCCCACTGCATGAAAAAATGGAGTCAGCTGTAGATGAAATGGATTACAGTGTTGCCGGGTTCTTTGATGAAGAGGGAATTGAAGGAACTGTGTTAGGTTTGTGCATCCTTATGCTGCATAAGTTTTGAAAATACCGCATTAAATTGTGTTAATCCAGGGATGGCCAGAAACTGCATATTTCCAAGAAAAAATTCCTCAGGTTTTTTCTAACTAGGTTCCATAGTTTTATCTAATGTTGACATGGAAAAGGAAGGGTCTTGCAATATTTTAGAATTATCTTAGCATAGCAGCAAATAATCAACTTGTTTACATATGAATGAAAGCAAAATAGAATGGAGGGAGAAATATTTTGCTGTAAAATGCTTAAAACATTAAATAGAGCATTTTCTATTTTGATACTCCCTTTTGGACCAACTCCTGGATAACAGAACACATATCATCATTTACTACAGAAAAAAGGCCTTAGAGCAGACAAAAAATACAAATTTGAATTGATTTCCAAATTTTGAAAGTGTAAGCCAAAAATTTTTTTGAGGTACAAGCATTCAGTGGGCTGAGTTAAATCTTGTTGCAGACCGGAGTTGGCCAAGGGCCAGAGTTTAGGATGGCTGTTTTAAATCAATTATTAAACGCCATTGACATTTTGCCGATACAAATCTTATACTGCATGAAACTGTGCCATTTTGGCCTCCTGTTTACACTATGTCAGCTTATTTTTCACTTGAATAGGGTTTTTAATGAATACTTCATGTCAACTGGCTCATAGTGTTTCTCAGCAGGCATAGTATAAATAGAGAATACAGCAAGATTCAATGTCAGATTCACATGGAGGCCATAATCACTCCTTATCAAATTATGAGTCTTTGTCCCACTTTTTAGGTGCATTGTCTTCTGTTGGATGCCTTTCAACAAACTTGTTATCCAATTTTGGCATATTTTGTTTGAATGGACTTTCAATTGTCTCATCCACCTTCTTCATTTAACTTGTAATGTTTCATTACTCTGAGGTTTAATTCTGTCTCCTACTAAGTTTTCTTCTACTTTCCTCTCCTTCTTCTGAGACATTTTGAAGTTCAACAACAACCAATATATTCTATTCTGTAATACAGCTCAACCACAGACACTTGTATCTTGACAAGTTGGCACACTGTTCAGATCCTTGCTCATACCATATTCACTTTGTACCGGCATAGTGTAAACAGAGTTTTAATCATTATTTCACACTTCAATTTTCTCGTTTTGAAAACAAAGTGCAGAGTTTTTACCAAATTAAACAGAAAATTACACATTTCCTTGAAGTTTATCCAATTATGCTACTGCTGCACTATTTGCCAGTTCAAAAATGGGGATTTTGTTGTTTATAAGCCTTGTTCTTTTGAAATTTTCTGGTGTTTGCAGAAATTAAATCTCATGTTTACAATGGCTGAAAATCCTAGAATATCCCTACCATCAATTCAACCTTCTACCATACAGTTTACTCTATACTTGCCTCATTATTTTTCTAGGGAGGGTGAAATTCAGCATGGTGTATGATTTCAAAGAGCAGAATTTGTCAATAACTATTTTTGAGGCCACTGATTTGCCGGCTGCAGATGAAGGGGGTGAATCTGACCCATACATTCGTGTAATGCTGTTACCAGACACAAAGCGCAGATTTGAAACATCGGTATGAAAACAATTTGGCTACGTATGTTCTCTCAGTAAATTAATACTTGTATTTTGCCATTGTAAAATGTAAAATTGGTTCCGTCTAAACATAGAATGTATGATTGCTTTTGCTTACTGCATCAATATTCAATATGCAAGGACCCATCTCATCTTCGCATAGATGGCCTCAGCAAGCTAAATATCCACAAACCCAGCTATTAAGATACAATAAACATGATGTTCCTAAACAACAATGGAATTGAGGAATCTTTTCAATTTATTAATCTGGGGTCACAAGCCGCAGGCCCACATCAACTTTCAGCTGCAAGAACCCTAACCTGCGTTAACAATAAATCTTGCTTGCTTGCTTGCTTGCTTGCTTGCTTGCTTGCTTGCATGCTTGCTTGCTCGCTTGCTTGCTTGCTTGCTTGCTTGCTTGCTTGCTTGCTTGCTTGCTTGCTTGCTTGCTTGCTTGCTTGCTTGCTTGCTTGCTTGCTTGCTTGCTTGCTTGCTTGCTTGCTTGCTTGCTTGCTTCTTTGCTTGGTTTTGTATTATCCTTGTAATTTATTATACCTAGCCTTACTGGTAAGTTTGTATTGTAAATTTTTATTGGTTTTAAAAGAATTAGTTTTTTGATGTCGTTTAAACTTTGGTTAACAATTTTGCATAGACTTTGACATGAGTGTTGCATTAGCGTTTTGACTAGCCAACAATTCTAGTTTTAAGCTTCTGAAAAGTTTTTATTTGTCTTTTTCTAATCAGGTACTTGACAATACGCTGGACCCTGTTTATAACCAAACATTTGTTTTCAATAACGTCCCATACAACGAAATACAGAATCGGACGCTTTGCATCCAGGCATTGGACTTTGATCAGGTAGCAGCTCATGATGTACTTGGTGAAGCGAAAATACCCTTGATCGATATGAACCTTAACATACCAGTAGACAGGGAATGGCGGATCCTAGTTCCAGGGTTTGATGGTGAAAAGGGAGTAAGTATAATTCAAAGGGTAGAGTGTTTGTATGCTGCTGTTTAGCAGTCGATGTTGTTTGACATTTCTTTTGAGACTCAAGTCAGGGGCAAACAGTTCTCCGTATATTGAACAGCAATGGCCTTGCAGCAGGACGGATTTAGTTGTTGTTTAGATAAGTGGTTTGAATGAACAATTTAAGGCACTTACAGCCTTTCCTGTCTCTGTCTTTGGGTCTTTTCATACACAAATATCATTAGGCTATAACGAGGTTTTTTCATTTAACAATTGCTGTTTTCAAAGCGATCAGCCGTCTTAGGACACTGAAAAGAAATGCAGCAGTATTGATATTACAGAAGATGACATCAACTCTGTAAAGTTCTCCAATTCTGACTTTCTCTAGTTATCAACTTCTTGGCATCCTTCCCCGTTGTTCAGCTCTAACTATTGTTAGGATGTTAAATAATGATTGCCCTGCTTATTTGGTCGTAGGAATTCAAGAAATCCGTGTCAGATTTTGGTGACATATGTGTATCTCTCCGGTACATCCCAACAACAAAGAAGCTTTTTGTTTACCTTCTGGAATGCCAGAACCTCAAAAGCACAGATCCTGGTGGTGTATCAGGTACGTTTTTGGCCGATTCGTTTTATATAACGTTTCCAATCAATGGCTACGTATTTTTGATTCAAACCCTTTATACCATTCCTTTTCGTATTTTCCAATAAAGTGAAGTTTAATTTTACCTCTTCTGTCAAACATTTTTCATTAGGGTTCATTCATATAAACTACGTCAGCAGATATTCATGGTTTGACATGCCTTTGTCAAGAAAAATTGGGTATCGCACGGGTCTCAACAATGAGGAGCACTATAGAAACCAAAAGATTTGCAGTAACCCCCCTAAATCTACGTATTTTTCCTGTATATTAAGGAAAGTTCTTAAAGCTTTTGCTCATTTTCCGGAGGTAGGGCGAGCACTTTTCTGGGTGCTGTCATTTTGTTTTTATGCCAGCATTGGCATACTTTCGTAATATGGTTGATATTATTTGGAAAACAATTTGTTCAGAAGACATCTTTTTTAAAGGACTTTATAGTTTTTGCTTATCTTGCCATTTTGCCTCCGGAAAACTCCCTGTATTTGTGCGTATTTGCTTCTGTTTGTTTCTATCTGGAATTGCAGAGAGCTGGCTACTCCCCTCACTCTGGGCGAAAGTTTCGTCATTTCCTGGACTCGAACCCCACATCCTTGATCTGTAGTCCGCGACCGTAGCCACAAAGCCATCCTTGAGCTCAATCAAGGTGTTTTACATCTTCAAGCATTTGACGGTTTGTGATCGCTTATTGAGTCAGTGATCGCTGATTGGGTTTGTGAACCAGTCAAACCTTTTTGACCCTTACTTTTTTACGTCATTTTATGTATTTGAAATATAACAACCTGCCATATAGTTGGATCTGCCTAACCTATGAACTCTCTGGTTGATAAATGGATACTTGCTTTGCTAAAGAATCGTTTCCAATTCAGATCCGTATGTGAAAATTTCGATATTCCAAGGTGGCAAAAAGGTGAAGATGAAAAAGTCGACGGTTAAAAAACAAACTTTGAACCCATATTACAACGAACAGTTTTTGTTTATTGTGCCACCAGAAAAGATCGAAAAAACAGCCATACAGTTTATGGTTATGGATTATGACTTGATTGGCAAAGCTGACGTCATCGGTCAAGTTACGATAGGCGTTGGCACCTATGGGCCGCAATTACGACACTGGCGCGACATGTTGCGAAATCCTCATAAACCGTTACCACAATGGCATATGCTTAGGCCAAAGATAAAGAAAGGCGAAGATGATTAACTCTGTAAGTTCTTAAACCTGAATTATGACGAGGAGTGGGTAGATATAAACTGCAGCTGCGACAGTGGCGCGACATGTTACGAAATCCTCGTAAACCGTGACCACAATTACATACGCTTACGCCAAAGATAAAGAAATGCCAAGGTGATTAACTCTGTATATCCTCAAGCCGAACTAACTACCAGGAGTGCAACGTTACAAAGTCCTGGACAAATTTATAATGCAACATATTGTAAAATCCTCGTAAACTACTACCCTGATGGTTTACACCAATGACAAACAAAGATGAGAGAGATCAATTCCCTAGGTTATGAGGCCTAAACTACAAAAATTGGCTTCATATAGGGCAGTTACGACAAAATGCTCGTAAACCGATGACTTAATTCTGATGCATAGGCCATAAAGAAATTTATTATGCAAATTGTAGATCTAAGCACTAATTGCAACAGGGAGAATATTGACCAGTGATAAATGATACAGTAAACGATTTCAAAGTCGATTGTGACATAGGTATTCCATCTTCATGTTATTTAAAGTGCCACTTACAAAATGACAACTTGAAAGGGAGAGAAAACTGCGCGAAAATAGGATCATTGCCTTGTTTCCGTTATGAAAAACAAATTAGAAGGTTTTGCTTCTAAAGTTTATTACCACACCCTGTAAGATAGATAAAGTACTGCCCCATATTTAAAGAAATAGACTTTTAAGAAGTTGTCTTTTTCTAATGTTGTGTACCAAATTATGAGAAATTTTTCAGCACGAGTTTTTCGAACTTCTCGTAGCTGCTAGTTGCTTACTTAGAACAAAGGCTTGTGAAATATAGTTCATGTGAGATAAAGTTTTCCAAATAAAAATCGGGTTTCCGCTTTCTACATTTAAAACAATGCTTTCTAGATATTTATTAAAAATTACTCTTCTCACAAACTAAGTTGAATTTCTATTCTTTATGATCATGCTGAAGCATATAAACTTCTTTTTTGAAGTAAAAATTTTCGAAAAATTTTCATGATTTTCCTAAGCCTATAGCCTTACTTTTTTATCAAAAATTGACCACTCTAGAAAGTCGTTATTTTTTAACAAAAACAAATGTTGTTCCCAAACTAAGTTCAATTTCTGTTCTTTATGATCATGCTGAAGCATGTAAACCTGTTTTTTGAAGAAAAAATTTTCGAAAAATTTTCATGATTATTCTAAGCCTATAGCCTTACTTTTTTATCAAAAATTGAACGCTCTAAAAAGTCGTTATTTTTTAACAAAAATGACTCTCATTCCCAACTAAGTTGAATTTCTGTTCTTTATGATCATGCTGAAGCATATAAACCTGTTTTTTGAAGAAAAAATTTTCGAAAAATTTTCATGATTTTCCTAAGCCTATAGACTTACTTTTTTATCAAAAATTGACCACTCTAGGAAGTCGTTATTTTTTAACAAAAACAAATGTTTTTCCTAAACTAAGTTCAATTTCTGTTCTTTATGAACATCCTGAAGCATATAAACGTCTTTTTGAAGTAAAAATTTTCGATAACTTTTCGATGATTTTTCTAAGCCTATAGCCTTACTTTTTTATCAAAAATTAACCACTCTAAAAAGTCCATATTTTTTAACAAAAACAAATGTTGTTCCCAAACTAAGTTCAATTTCTGTTCTTTATAATCATGCTGAAGCATATAAACCTGTTTTTTTAAGTAAAAATTTTCGAAAAATTTTCATGATTTTCCTAAGCCTATAGCCTTACTTTTTTTATCAAAAACTGACCACTCTAGAAAGTCGATATTTTTTAACAAAAACAAATGTTGTTCCCAAACTAAGTTGAATTTCTGTTCTTTATGATCATGCTGAAGCATATAAACATGTTTTTTGAAGAAAAAATTTTCGAAAAATTTTCATGATTTTCCTAAGCCTATAGCCTTACTTTTTTATCAAAAATTGAACGCTCTAAAAAGTCGTTATTTTTTAACAAAAATGACTCTCATTCCCAACTAAGTTGAATTTCTGTTCTTTATGATCATGCTGAAGCATATAAACCTGTTTTTTGAAGAAAAAATTTTCGAAAAATTTTCATGATTTTCCTAAGCCTATAGACTTACTTTTTTATCAAAAATTGAACGCTCTAAAAAGTCTTTATTTTTTAACAAAAATGACTCTCATTCCCAAACTAAGTTGAATTTCTATTCTTTATGATCATGCTGAGGCATATAAACCTCTTTTTTGAAGAAAAAATTTTCGAAAAATTTTCATGATTTTCCTAAGCCTATAGCCTTACTTTTTTATCAAAAATTGACCACTTTAGAAAGTCATTATTTTTAACAAAAACGACTTCTATTCCCAAACTAAGTTCAATTTCTGTTCTTTATCATCATGCTGAAGCATATAAACCTATTTTTTGAAAAAAAAATTTTCGAAAAATTTTCATGATTTTCCTAAGCCTATAGCCTTACTTTTTTATCAAAAATTGACCACTCTAGAAAATCATTATTTTTTAACAAAAACGACTTCTATTCCCAAGCTAAGTTCAATTTCTGTTCTTTATGATCATGCTGAAGCATATAAACCTGTTTTTTGAAGAAAAATTTTTCGAAAAATTTTCATGATTTTCCTAAGCCTATAGCCTTACTTTTTTTATCAAAAACTGACCACTCTGGAAAGTCGATATTTTTTAACAAAAACAAATGTTCTTCCCAAACTAAGTTGAATTTCTGTTCTTTATGATAATGCTGAAGCATATAAACATGTTTTTTGAAGAAAAAACTTTCGAAAAATTTTCATGATTTTCCTAAGCCTATAGCCTTACTTTTTTATCAAAAATTGACCACTCTAGAAAATCATTATTTTTTAACAAAAACGACTTCTATTCCCAAACTAAGTTCAATTTCTGTACTTTATGATCATGCTGAAGCATATAAACCTGTTTTTTGAAGAAAAAATTTTCGAAAAATTTTCATGATTTTCCTAAGCCTATAGCCTTACTTTTTTATCAAAAATTGACCACTCTAGAAAGTCATTATTTTTTAACAAAAACAACTTCTATTCCCAAACTAAGTTCAATTTCTGTTCTTGATGATCATGCTGAAGCATATAAACCTATTTTTTGAAGAAAAAATTTTCGAAAAATTTTCATGATTTTCCTAAGCCTATAGGCTTACTTTTTTATCAAAAATTGAACGCTCTAAAAAGTCGTTATTTTTTAACAAAAATGACTCTCATTCCCAAACTAAGTTGAATTTCTATTCTTTATGATCATGCTGAAGCATATAAACCTATTTTTTGAAAAAAAAAATTTCGAAAAATTTTCATGATTTTCCTAAGCCTATAGCCTTACTTTTTTATCAAAAATTGACCACTCTAGAAAGTCATAATTTTTAACAAAAACGACTTCTATTCCCAAACTAAGTTCAATTTCTGTTCTTTATGATCATGCTGAAGCATATAAACCTATTTTTTGAAAAAAAAATTTTCGAAAAATTTTCATGATTTTCCTAAGCCTATAGCCTTACTTTTTTATCAAAAATTGACCACTCTAGAAAGCCATTATTTTTTAACAAAAACGACTTCTATTCCCAAACTAAGTTCAATTTCTGTTCTTTATGATCATGCTGAAGCATATAAACCTATTTTTTGAAAAAAAATTTTCGAAAAATTTTCATGATTTTCCTAAGCCTATAGCCTTACTTTTTTATCAAAAATTGACCACTCTAGAAAGTCATAATTTTTAACAAAAACGACTTCTATTCCCAAACTAAGTTCAATTTCTGTTCTTTATGATCATGCTGAAGCATATAAACCTATTTTTTGAAAAAAAAATTTTCGAAAAATTTTCATGATTTTCCTAAGCCTATAGCCTTACTTTTTTATCAAAAATTGACCACTCTAGAAAATCATTTTTTTTTAACAAAAACGACTTCTATTCCCAAACTAAGTTCAATTTCTGTTCTTTATGATCATGTTGAAGCATATAAACCTGTGTTTTGAAGAAAAAATTTTTAGAAAAATTTTCATGATTTTCCTAAGCCTATAGCCTTACTTTTTTATCAAAAATTGACCACTCTAGAAAGTCATTATTTTTTAACAAAAACGACTTCTATTGCCAAACTAAGTTCAATTTCTGTTCTTGATGATCATGCTGAATCATATAAACCTATTTTTTGAAGAAAAAATTTTCGAAAAATTTTCATGATTTTCCTAAGCCTATAGGCTTACTTTTTTATCAAAAATTGAACGCGCTAAAAAGTCGTTATTTTTTAACAAAAATGACTCTCATTCCCAAACTAAGTTGAATTTCTATTCTTTATGATCATGCTGAAGCATATAAACCTATTTTTTGAAAAAAAAATTTTCGAAAAATTTTCGAAAAATTTTCATGATTTTCCTAAGCCTATAGCCTTACTTTTTTATCAAAAAATGACCACTCTAGAAAGTCATTATTTTTTAACAAAAACAACTTTTTTTCCCAAACTAAGTTCAATTTCTGTTCTTGATCATCATGCTGAAGCTTATAAACCTATTTTTTGATGAAAAAATTTTCGAAAAATTTTCATGATTTTGCTAAGCCTATAGGCTTACTTTTTTATCAAAAATTGAACGCTCTAAAAAGTCGTTATTTTTTAACAAAAATGACTCTCATTCCCAAACTAAGTTGAATTTCTATTCTTTATGATCATGCTGAAGCATATAAACCTATTTTTGAAAAAAAAATTTTCGAAAAATTTTCATGATTTTCCTAAGCCTATAGCCTTACTTTTTTATCAAAAATTGACCACTCTAGAAAGCCATTATTTTTTAACAAAAACGACTTCTATTCCCAAACTAAGTTCAATTTCTGTTCTTTATGATCATGCTGAAGCATATAAACCTATTTTTTGAAAAAAAATTTTCGAAAAATTTTCATGATTTTCCTAAGCCTATAGCCTTACTTTTTTATCAAAAATTGACCACTCTAGAAAGTCATAATTTTTAACAAAAACGACTTCTATTCCCAAACTAAGTTCAATTTCTGTTCTTTATGATCATGCTGAAGCATATAAACCTATTTTTTGAAAAAAAAATTTTCGAAAAATTTTCATGATTTTCCTAAGCCTATAGCCTTACTTTTTTATCAAAAATTGACCACTCTAGAAAATCATTTTTTTTTAACAAAAACGACTTCTATTCCCAAACTAAGTTCAATTTCTGTTCTTTATGATCATGTTGAAGCATATAAACCTGTGTTTTGAAGAAAAAATTTTTAGAAAAATTTTCATGATTTTCCTAAGCCTATAGCCTTACTTTTTTATCAAAAATTGACCACTCTAGAAAGTCATTATTTTTTAACAAAAACGACTTCTATTGCCAAACTAAGTTCAATTTCTGTTCTTGATGATCATGCTGAATCATATAAACCTATTTTTTGAAGAAAAAATTTTCGAAAAATTTTCATGATTTTCCTAAGCCTATAGGCTTACTTTTTTATCAAAAATTGAACGCGCTAAAAAGTCGTTATTTTTTAACAAAAATGACTCTCCTTCCCAAACTAAGTTGAATTTCTATTCTTTATGATCATGCTGAAGCATATAAACCTATTTTTTGAAAAAAAAATTTTCGAAAAATTTTCATGATTTTCCTAAGCCTATAGCCTTACTTTTTTATCAAAAAATGACCACTCTAGAAAGTCATTATTTTTTAACAAAAACAACTTTTTTTCCCAAACTAAGTTCAATTTCTGTTCTTGATGATCATGCTGAAGCATATAAACCTATTTTTTGATGAAAAAATTTTCGAAAAATTTTCATGATTTTGCTAAGCCTATAGGCTTACTTTTTTATCAAAAATTGAACGCTCTAAAAAGTCGTTATTTTTTAACAAAAATGACTCTCATTCCCAAACTAAGTTGAATTTCTATTCTTTATGATCATGCTGAAGCATATAAACCTATTTTTTGAAAAAAAAATTTTCGAAAAATTTTCATGATTTTCCTAAGCCTATAGCCTTACTTTTTTATCAAAAATTGACCACTCTAGAAAGTCATTATTTTTTAACAAAAACAACTTCTATTCCCAAACTAAGTTCAATTTCTGTTCTTGATGATCATGCTGAAGCATATAAACCTATTTTTTGATGAAAAAATTTTCGAAAAATGTTCATGATTTTCCTAAGCCTATAGGCTTACTTTTTTATCAAAAATTGAACGCTTTAAAAAGTCGTTATTTTTTAACAAAAATGACTCTCATTCCCAAACTAAGTTGAATTTCTATTCTTTATGATCATGCTGAAGCATATAAACCTATTTTTTGAAAAAAAAAATTTCGAAAAATTTTCATGATTTTCCTAAGCCTATAGCCTTACTTTTTTATCAAAAATTGACCACTCTAGAAAGTCATTATTTTTTAACAAAAACGACTTCTATTCCCAAACTAAGTTCAATTTCTGTTCTTTATGATCATGCTGAAGCATATAAACCTATTTTTTGAAAAAAAATTTTCGAAAAATTTTCATGATTTTCCTAAGCCTATAGCCTTACTTTTTTATCAAAAATTGACCACTCTAGAAAGTCATAATTTTTAACAAAAACGACTTCTATTCCCAAACTAAGTTCAATTTCTGTTCTTTCTGATCATGCTGAAGCATATAAACCTATTTTTTGAAAAAAAAATTTTCGAAAAATTTTCATGATTTTCCTAAGCCTATAGCCTTACTTTTTTATCAAAAATTGACCACTCTAGAAAATCATTATTTTTTAACAAAAACGACTTCTATTCCCAAACTAAGTTCAATTTCTGTTCTTGATGATCATGCTGAAGCATATAAACCTATTTTTTGAAGAAAAAATTTTCGAAAAATTTTCATGATTTTCCTAAGCCTATAGGCTTACTTTTTTATCAAAAATTGAACGGGCTAAAAAGTCGTTATTTTTTAACAAAAATGACTCTCATTCCCAAACTAAGTTGAATTTCTATTCTCTATGATCATGCTGAAGCATATAAACCTATTTTTTGAAAAAAAAATTTTCGAAAAATTTTCATGATTTTCCTAAGCCTATAGCCTTACTTTTTTATCAAAAATTGACCACTCTAGAAAGTCATTATTTTTTAACAAAAACAACTTCTATTCCCAAACTAAGTTCAATTTCTGTTCTTGATGATCATGCTGAAGCATATAAACCTATTTTTTGATGAAAAAATTTTCGAAAAATTTTCGAAAAATTTTCATGATTTTCCTAAGCCTATAGGCTTACTTTTTTATCAAAAATTGAACACTCTAAAAAGTCGTTATTTTTTAACAAAAATGACTCTCATTCCCAAACTAAGTTGAATTTCTATTCTTTATGATCATGCTGAAGCATATAGACCTATTTTTTGAAAATAAAATTTTCGAAAAATTTTCATGATTTTCCTAAGCCTATAGCCTTACTTTTTTATCAAAAATTGACCACTCTAGAAAATCATTATTTTTTAACAAAAACGACTTCTATTCCCAAACTAAGTTCAATTTCTGTTCTTTATGATCATGCTGAAGCATATAAACCTGTTTTTTGAAGAAAAAATTTTCGAAAAATTTTCATGATTTTCCTAAGCCTATAGGCTTACTTTCTTATCAAAAATTGAACGCTCTAAAAAGTCGTTATTTTTTAACAAAAATGACTCTCATTCCCAAACTAAGTTGAATTTCTATTCTTTATGATCATGCTGAAGCATGTAGACCTATTTTTTGAAAATTAAATTTTCAAAAAATTTTCATGATTTTCCTAAGCCTATAGCCTTACTTTTTTATCAAAAATTGACCACTCTAGAAAGTCATTATTTTTTAACAAAAACGACTTCTATTCCCAAACTAAGTTCAATTTCTGTTCTTTATGATCATGCTGAAGCATATAAACCTATTTTTTGAAAAAAAATTTTCGAAAAATTTTCATGATTTTCCTAAGCCTATAGCCTTACTTTTTTATCAAAAATTGACCACTCTAGAAAGTCATAATTTTTAACAAAAACGACTTCTATTCCCAAACTAAGTTCAATTTCTGTTCTTTCTGATCATGCTGAAGCATATAAACCTATTTTTTGAAAAAAAAATTTTCGAAAAATTTTCATGATTTTCCTAAGCCTATAGCCTTACTTTTTTATCAAAAATTGACCACTCTAGAAAATCATTATTTTTTAACAAAAACGACTTCTATTCCCAAACTAAGTTCAATTTCTGTTCTTGATGATCATGCTGAAGCATATAAACCTATTTTTTGAAGAAAAAATTTTCGAAAAATTTTCATGATTTTCCTAAGCCTATAGGCTTACTTTTTTATCAAAAATTGAACGGGCTAAAAAGTCGTTATTTTTTAACAAAAATGACTCTCATTCCCAAACTAAGTTGAATTTCTATTCTCTATGATCATGCTGAAGCATATAAACCTGTTTTTTGAAGAAAAAATTTTCGAAAAATTTTCATGATTTTCCTAAGCCTATAGGCTTACTTTCTTATCAAAAATTGAACGCTCTAAAAAGTCGTTATTTTTTAACAAAAATGACTCTCATTCCCAAACTAAGTTGAATTTCTATTCTTTATGATCATGCTGAAGCATGTAGACCTATTTTTTGAAAATAAAATTTTCAAAAAATTTTCATGATTTTCCTAAGCCTATAGCCTTACTTTTTTATCAAAAATTGACCACTCTAGAAAGTCATAATTTTTAACAAAAACGACTTCTATTCCCAAACTAAGTTCAATTTCTGTTCTTTATGATCATGCTGAAGCATATAAACCTATTTTTTGAAAAAAAAATTTTCGAAAAATTTTCATGATTTTCCTAAGCCTATAGCCTTACTTTTTTATCAAAAATTGAACGCTCTAAAAAGTCGTTATTTTTAACAAAAAAGACTCTCATTCCCAAACTAAGTTGAATTTCTATTCTTTATGATCATGCTGAAGCATATAAACCTGTTCTTTGAAGAAAAAATTTTCGAAACATTTTCATGATTTTCCTAAGCCTATAGCCTTACTTTTTTATCAAAAATTGACCACTCTAGAAAGTCATTATTTTTTAACAAAAACAACTTCTATTCCCAAACTAAGTTCAATTTCTGTTCTTGATGATCACGCTGAAGCATATAAACCTATTTTTTGAAGAAAAAATTTTCGAAAAATTTTCATGATTTTCCTAAGCCTATAGCCTTATTTTTTTATCAAAAATTAACCACTCTAAAAAGTCATTATTTTAAAACAAAAATGACTCTCATTCCCAAACTAAGTTGAATTTATATTCTTTATGATCATGCTGAAGCATATAAACCTGTTTTTTTAAGAAAAAATTTTCGAAAAATTTTCATGATTTTCCTAAGCCTATAGCCTTACTTTTTTATCAAAAATTGACCACTCTAGAAAGTCGTTATTTTTTAACAAAAATGACTCTAATTCCCAAACTAAGTTGAATTTATATTCTTTATGATCATGCTGAAGCATATAAACCTGTTTTTTTAAGAAAAAATTTTCGAAAAATTTTCATGATTTTCCTAAGCCTATAGCCTTACTTTTTTATCAAAAATTGACCACTCTAGAAAGTCATTATTTTTTAACAAAAACAACTTCTATTCCCAAACTAAGTTGAATTTCTGTTCTTTATGATCATGCTGAAGCATATAAGCCTGTTTTTTGAAGAAAAAATTTTCGAAAAATTTTCATGATTTTCCTAAGCCTATAGCCTTACTTTTTTATCAAAAATTGAACGCTCTAAAAAGTCGTTATTTTTAACAAAAAAGACTCTCATTCCCAAACTAAGTTGAATTTCTATTCTTTATGATCATGCTGAAGCATATAAACCTGTTTTTTGAAGAAAAAATTTTCGAAACATTTTCATGATTTTCCTAAGCCTATAGCCTTACTTTTTTATCAAAAATTGACCACTCTAGAAAGTCATTATTTTTTAACAAAAACAACTTCTATTCCCAAACTAAGTTCAATTTCTGTTCTTGATGATCATGCTGAAGCATATAAACCTATTTTTTGAAGAAAAAATTTTCGAAAAATTTTCATGATTTTCCTAAGCCTATAGCCTTACTTTTTTATCAAAAATTGACCACTCTAGAAAGTCATTATTTTTTAACAAAAACGACTCTTGTTCTCAAACTAATTTCAATTTCTGTTCTTTATGATCATGCTGAAGCATATAAACCTGTTTTTTGAAGAAAAAATTTTCGAAAAATTTTCATGATTTTCCTAAGCCTATAGCCTTTTTTTTTTATCAAAAATTAACCACTCTAAAAAGTCCATATTTTTTAACAAAAATGACTCTCATTCCCAAACTAAGTTGAATTTATATTCTTTATGATCATGCTGAAGCATATAAACCTGTTTTTTTAAGAAAAAATTTTCGAAAAATTTTCATGATTCTCCTAAGCCTATAGCCTTACTTTTTTATCAAAAATTGACCACTCTAGAAAGTCGTTATTTTTTAACAAAAATGACTCTCATTCCCAAACTAAGTTGAATTTATATTCTTTATGATCATGCTGAAGCATATAAACCTGTTTTTTTAAGAAAAAATTTTCGAAAAATTTTCATGATTTTCCTAAGCCTATAGCCTTACTTTTTTATCAAAAATTGACCACTCTAGAAAGTCGTTATTTTTTAACAAAAATGACTCTCATTCCCAAACTAAGTTGAATTTATATTCTTTATGATCATGCTGAAGCATATAAACCTGTTTTTTTAAGAAAAAATTTTCGAAAAATTTTCATGATTTTCCTAAGCCTATAGCCTTACTTTTTTATCAAAAATTGACCACTCTAGAAAGTCATTATTTTTTAACAAAAACAACTTCTATTCCCAAACTAAGTTGAATTTCTGTTCTTTATGATCATGCTGAAGCATATAAACCTGTTTTTTGAAGAAAAAATTTTCGAAAAATTTTCATGATTTTCCTAAGCCTATAGCCTTACTTTTTTATCAAAAATTGAACGCTCTAAAAAGTCGTTATTTTTTAACAAAAAAGACTCTCATTCCCAAACTAAGTTGAATTTCTATTCTTTATGATCATGCTGAAGCATATAAACCTGTTTTTTGAAGAAAAAATTTTCGAAAAATTTTCATGATTTTCCTAAGCCTATAGCCTTATTTTTTTATCAAAAATTAACCACTCTAAAAAGTCCATATTTTTTAACAAAAATGACTCTCATTCCCAAACTAAGTTGAATTTATATTCTTTATGATCATGCTGAAGCATATAAACCTGTTTTTTTAAGAAAAAATTTTCGAAAAATTTTCATGATTCTCCTAAGCCTATAGCCTTACTTTTTTATCAAAAATTGACCACTCTAGAAAGTCGTTATTTTTTAACAAAAATGACTCTCATTCCCAAACTAAGTTGAATTTATATTCTTTATGATCATGCTGAAGCATATAAACCTGTTTTTTTAAGAAAAAATTTTCGAAAAATTTTCATGATTTTCCTAAGCCTATAGCCTTACTTTTTTATCAAAAATTGACCACTCTAGAAAGTCGTTATTTTTTAACAAAAATGACTCTCATTCCCAAACTAAGTTGAATTTATATTCTTTATGATCATGCTGAAGCATATAAACCTGTTTTTTTAAGAAAAAATTTTCGAAAAATTTTCATGATTTTCCTAAGCCTATAGCCTTACTTTTTTATCAAAAATTGACCACTCTAGAAAGTCATTATTTTTTAACAAAAACACTTCTATTCCCAAACTAAGTTGAATTTCTGTTCTTTATGATCATGCTGAAGCATATAAACCTGTTTTTTGAAGAAAAAATTTTCGAAAAATTTTCATGATTTTCCTAAGCCTATAGCCTTACTTTTTTATCAAAAATTGAACGCTCTAAAAAGTCGTTATTTTTTAACAAAAAAGACTCTCATTCCCAAACTAAGTTGAATTTCTATTCTTTATGATCATGCTGAAGCATATAAACCTGTTTTTTGAAGAAAAAATTTTCGAAAAATTTTCATGATTTTCCTAAGCCTATAGCCTTATTTTTTTATCAAAAATTAACCACTCTAAAAAGTCATTATTTTAAAACAAAAATGACTCTCATTCCCAAACTAAGTTGAATTTATATTCTTTATGATCATGCTGAAGCATATAAACCTGTTTTTTTAAGAAAAAATTTTCGAAAAATTTTCATGATTTTCCTAAGCCTATAGCCTTACTTTTTTATCAAAAATTGACCACTCTAGAAAGTCATTATTTTTTAACAAAAACAACTTCTATTCCCAAACTAAGTTGAATTTCTGTTCTTTATGATCATGCTGAAGCATATAAACCTGTTTTTTGAAGAAAAAATTTTCGAAAAATTTTCATGATTTTCCTAAGCCTATAGCCTTATTTTTTTATCAAAAATTAACCACTCTAAAAAGTCCATATTTTTTAACAAAAATGACTCTCATTCCCAAACTAAGTTGAATTTATATTCTTTATGATCATGCTGAAGCATATAAACCTGTTTTTTTAAGAAAAAATTTTCGAAAAATTTTCATGATTCTCCTAAGCCTATAGCCTTACTTTTTTATCAAAAATTGACCACTCTAGAAAGTCGTTATTTTTTAACAAAAATGACTCTCATTCCCAAACTAAGTTGAATTTATATTCTTTATGATCATGCTGAAGCATATAAATCTGTTTTTTTAAGAAAAAATTTTCGAAAAATTTTCATGATTTTCCTAAGCCTATAGCCTTACTTTTTTATCAAAAATGGACCACTCTAGAAAGTCATTATTTTTTAACAAAAACGACTTCTATTCCCAAACTAAGTTGAATTTCTGTTCTTTATGATCATGCTGAAGCATATAAACCTGTCTTTTAAGTAAAAAGTTCCGAAAAATATTCATGATTTTTCTAAGCCTATAGTCTTACTTTTTAATCAAAAATCAACCAATCTAAAAAGGTGTTGTTTTCTCTAGAAAAAACGACCAAAGGTTTTCAAACCAAGTTCAATTTATTTTCTTTGAGATTATGCTGGAGGATTGCCGATCATGCTGAAACCTGTTTTTATAGGAAAGATTTTTTGAAAGTTTCAATGATTTTTCAAAGCCGGCAAATCATTTTTCTAAGCCGGCAAATTACTTTTTGTCAGTAGTCGGCAAATCTAAAATGTCGTTTTATCTTTAGACTAAATTTCCTAAATACTTCAACAGCAAATATTACGAGAGGTATTTCCCACGAAAAGCCTAATGAAAGTCATTTTAAAGACTCCAAAGCAAGAGAAGTAGATGATATGAAATAAATTGAATATGGAAATCAAATACATTTTCGTATTTTTTTAATCTTTTTGTTCTAAATTCAACATGTTTTGTGTGCAAATTTTCTGCCAAAAAGATCGGTTTTAACATTGAAATTGCTTCTAAACTTTTCAACTTCTTTTTGGTCGAACGTTCAACGTTCATTTTGATTAACTGCTTTAAAAAGGTTATTAAATGCCGCCTCAACTCATCAATTTTGACGATAACTTTTGTTGTTCAGTTTTCAAAACGACAGTTAATTCGGTAAAAAATAATTAAGAATAAAATTATTCAATATTAAGCTTTGTAAAGGAGTCTGGATTCAAATCACAAACTTTCTTCTACAATTGCAATTTTCTAAATTACTATAGTAGCAATAACTTTTATTAGAAGTCTAAATTCTATATTACCTGCTTCAAAGTTATACAATTATCAGGGCTTTACTTTAATCATAGCGTTACTTTTTGCAAATGCTGGTATTTTAAAGTAGTTTTTGTCGTGCACGCCAGTGTTAGTCCACCCATACCAACTGGCGTGGTCCTTTAACCCCTGTGACTAGGCCAACCAATTTCATTTTCTTTCCATCAATAATTGCTATTTTATTTGCAACAGTTGCTGGCGTTCCTATGTACCGGCTCTTCAAATTACACCCTACCGATATCGGTCTTCTAACATGCTCGAAAAACATTCTTTCAACATACCTCTGAAACTTTTCTTCACTGAAAGGTTGTTGGCTTTTTGCAAGCATCAGTTTGTAATACTTCATGTATATGGCTCGATTCTTTTGTATTTTTTCCTCTGATATTTTTGCAAACTGGCCAACCCCTCCGATAGTGCTAAGAAAAAAGTTACGTAAACACTGTTTAAAAGTGGTTTGGTACTTTGGGTTCCGTTCTCTTACTTTACCCAGCCCACCTGCTCCTATTTTGAGTCTTTTTAATTCGAAAACAAGACCCTCTGAGAACGGGGCCTAAAAGTTAGAATGCAGTTATCGATTATGATCATTATTCTTATAATTATCATCCCCAAACCTTAATGCAATTATAACATATTTTGCAGTGAAAATAAAACAAGTACACACAAAGGAGATGCTAGCTATAAGGATCATGATTATCATTGAATATGGTCATTAATGATGATGATGATGATGATGATAATGATTACCAACTGCGTAATTGACAGATTGATTGCAATGAATTATTGATATTATCAATATCAAACACAATACGTACTTTATTTTGTCAATACTGCCTCTCTTGTAAGTGATCACAAGCAACTTCTGAAACATCTTTGAAGTGACGTAAGCATGATAGCCATCAGCGGTTTTCAGGAATGCAACTCTACTGGGCATAAACTTGGGAAGTGGGATGCTTCTAAGCCTCTTAATTTTTCTGGTGTCCTTCTCCATGTAGTATGTTATAATCTTTAGACGAAAGCATAGAAGATAATAGTTAGCTAAAATGTAATAAAGATTATTGCAATTAAGAGTGCATTAATCTACCTAAGTCCATTAAACAATAAATGGAGAGATACAAGATTCAAGTTGACTCTTTCACACATAGAGACTAAACTTATATATTTAAGATGCCAGTTACCGTTGAATGTAAGAGGTTCAGCCCATGCTATTTTTTGGCCACTCCCCTTACTCATTACTTTAGCGATTTATATATCTAACAGTGTTATTTTTCCAAAACAAATCTAAAACATGATCTACCAGTGCCCAGTTCTTTTTTATCAATTTACAAACCAGTGCATTAATCGAGCCCAGTGAGGGGTGAGTTACCTCTCCCTATTTTTTGGCGCCACCACTGATTCTTAACTAGAAATGCCAAAAGCATAGTCAACAAAGTTAAACAGCAAATATTGCTAATGTCAAAACTGCATCTCTCTACAAAGTTCTAAAAAGAATATACCAGGCTAACAAACAGTTTGTATACATAAATATATATACAGTTCACCTTAACCACACTGTTGTACGGTTTGAAAACAGTATAAACATTCTTATACAGTAGTGTCCCGCATATAAGGAAAACATTTTTTTGATTTCAGGTCTGATATATTTCTTATAAAATGAGATATACACTTAAAACCAGAGTGATGTTTCTTATACAAAAAAGCACATTATACTTTTGATATTCTAGTCAGACACATCGAGAAATGATTGTGATGGTAATACCTTAATGAGTTGTATTTGTAATTTTTCACTTTTAGGAAAGGCTACAATTATTCCAGAAAAGTGCTTTTTGCTTAGTTCGCATTCAAAATTCTTTTTCATTTGACCAGGCTCAGTTTCACTAAACTGGAAAGCTGAAAACAAACAGTTCTTATGGTCAATGATTGTAAACCCTCACTAACCCTTTTATCAAAATAACTGACAAAATAGTAAGTTTAGAATGATTAATATTTTGTTCTATTTTTCAAATGATTAAGTTACATGATAATTTTTGAATAAGAAACAATCATTTTTTCAGACCTTCACCAGTTTCTTATCGAAGGTGTCATTTTTTTTAAAATCAGGGTCTGTGTATTCCTTATATGCGGGACACTACTGTATCATTATCATTATTATTATTATTATCAACAAACCTGTCTCTTGTTCAGAACGAGGACATATTTGCCATCAGGCGAAGCAAAGGGAGACCCAGTTGCTTTGTCTGTGATCGCGTCGGCGGCATGAATCACGGCGTCCCGTGTCAGATCGACGACAACCATCATTCTCTGCCTATGCCCTCTTAAAATTCCAAGACACTGTACGAAAGCGTAGTTTTTAACCGAAGAGTACGCCAAGCCGAATGTCGATTTGCAGCCATACATTGATGTATTAATAAACTTAGCATACATTTTTTTCGCTAAATCAATCTTGTGGATTCCTGGCTCATTAAAGTGGGTGACAACACCATATTGGATATTCCGGTTGATATTCTGGCAGTTTTCAGCTTCAAAATATCCATGCATTACATCCTTGTATGAATCAGCAACCTACAATAATAATAATTTGCAGATAATCAGGGAGGGGGGAGATTTATTGGCAAAGTAGTCTTGGGAAAGAAAAAGTGAAAAAGTGAGAAAGGTTGCTGCATCACCAAATCTTTTCTTCTTTAACGTTTTTTAGGACAAAACATTTTAATGATGTCTATCTCTTGATCAACTTGCTGAAGTTCAGAGAGACAAAATTGTATTTTTTAGTCTTTTTGTAACTGAAATAAACGAGTTCTTTCCAAATGCCTCGTGATGTTTGAAGAAAAATGCGTTTATCCTCGCAAAAGCAGGATGGTTAACCATAAAAATTAACCGGTTTAGGAATAAACTGATGTAAAACAGACATATCTCAAGTTGGGTCATTCCCACACATTAGACGAGAGCTTTCTTGAGCACCAAAATGGACCCAAGAAAACCGATTCAGGAAATCGGTTAAAAAACAACCGACCACAGTGAGTGCGAACTTTTCAAAGTTGTTAAAGGATGACATCACACAAATCTATTTTTAAACATTTTGAATTGGAATCTAAGTTGAGAGAGCATCATGATAAAAGTATGAAATCATTTAAAGGCAATCCATAGTTACTAAAGCGGCTTAACCTACCTGTCAATCAATATTAGCCAATTAGCCAATCCATAAGCATGTGAGTGATATCACCCTCGCTGATTGGCCAATTCTTGATTGACAGTGGTTGAAGCCACTTAAGTATCTGTCGAATTCCTTTAAGATGTTCCAAATTGACTGAGATATGGCTTTCTTTTGCTCGGTATATGTAGTATAAATTCTTAATCTCAAGTACCTGCGCCTTGATGCTATGCGAAACAACCAACGAGCTGGCATTTTTGATAGTCTGTATAGCCGTTGCTCCTTCCCTGCTTCCAACAACATCTAAATAGCTGTTTTTCCAACAGTGGATCCAGACCTCGTCTAGGGCTGCAATATACTTCAGCATATAAGGAAAGCCATTTGTTTGAATGCTGCTCACTGGCTTGGCTTCTTTAGCGTCCAGGACGATAACGCGGTTCCCATAACTGTCTGCCACAAACACAAATCTACCTGGAACAACAGCTGCGCCTCCCCAGCCGCAAGCGGAATTATAGCGAGGGCTTCTTGTGCAGAGAGGTTTGTCAGTGCCAGGGACAGCCATGTCATGTGTTAGTCTTTTAACAACATTCAGGTTTTTCGCATTGATAATGTCAATGCCATTGTCAGTGAGAGCGTAAAACACCTAGAAAAAAGGCCACCGCTTTCAATTGTAAACTCACCGAAACCGAAAGTTGTTCTAGAAAAGGGGGTTTTGCATTCTTAGCAGATCAGGTTTTAATTTAACGTGCCTACAGGCACGGACGTGCCTCGTCGACCAAAATACGTGCTTGTCGGCTTGAATGACGTGCCTCGACTTTTCATGCAGCTCGTGGTTATGATCGCTGATATATTCCATACTGTTGCAGAAACAGCCAGAAAACAACGAAAACATAGGAAGGCAAATCTCAAATACACTTTTTTTATAAGGACAATTTTATAAGAACACGAGCCTCAAATTGATCAAAATTTAAGAACAAATAAAGAACAAGCTGAGACTGAGCTTCTGCAAAATGCAATTCGGAACAACGTTTTATCTCAAAAATGAGGATTTTTGGTCATTGTGTGGGTGCTTTTTCGGCGAATATTAAAATTTGTCGGCAAATGAAGGTTGCTTCACCTCCTTTTGATGGCAAACGAGGCCTGAACACCTCCCCAGAGCGAAGAAGCTAGCAATTACACTGCTTACACTCTTTTAATATAAGAACAATTTAAGAACAATCCAGCCTCAGATTTTCGAGAAAAAAGAGCTCTTATAAAAAAGTTCTTATAAAAAAAAGTGTATACAAACTGTCCTTCAAAAGCAAAGTTTCAGTTGAACAACGTGAATAGTTGTAAGGTTACACTGCGATACCCAACAACAGCCTGGGCACAAGTACCAAAGTCTAAAACAGCTTTTTGTGATGTTTTAAAACTAGAGTCGCATCTTATTCTACTCAGCAGGTCAAATTACACCAGGAAACAATGATGGCTTAGTATTTTTTACTCAGTTTTGCAAGACCTTTTTGATAAAATTATCAGATTTGAAAAATTCTAAGGTCAAAATTTTGCTGACCAGGCATGTTTCACGCTTTCTGAAACATCTCTTCTTGAAACAAGACTTAAAATGATCAGGGCCTTTACTTTCATGACTCAAACTTTAAAAATTTCGGTTAGGCAGTTTGATAGATGGTTATGCAAAATTCCCTGTTTCTCATGCAGGGTTATAAACGAAATTACGGACTTATCGTCACATTTAGCTAAGCAGTGCTCGTCCAAAAACCGTTAAATTAATCCCTGTAGCAGATTGGGGGTATCTGTAGTTGGGATATCACCAGAAACAAACACCAAATTGTAACGTTTTGCCTAGAAAAGTGCGCACTGTGGTATTTCAAGGATTATGTAATGGGTATAATTCGATGTCTTGTGTTTAGAAAGAAATTTGTGATGGTTGCAAACATCAGGATGCTTAGAGCTGAGACAGTTACAATTTTATACATCGACGTTTAAAATAATTGCGAAGGTGTCTTGTCTCTCCACCTGCACAAGCAGCGCTTCAAAGATACAAAGAGATAAAAAACGAGTTCATACCCCTGATGACTCGGCTGAAGCAACCAACAAGACGGCAAAAAGAGCTACCACGTACATCGTTAAACCTAGAACACAAATAAAATCCAGTCAAAGCTGCAGAACAACACACACAAAGGCGAAAAATTTCACAAGAAAGATCGATTGCTAAAGTCGAAAGTTGCGCTTCACTTCAAGCCTGACGTCAATTCCGTTTCCCTTGGCCAAAAAAATCAAACATCGAAAGCAATGACTTACCTGTTCTATCTCGGTCCAGCTTGTGAGTTTGTTTTCAAGAGCTCTGAGCTGTATTTAAATCAAAGTTAACAGGAAGTAAATAAAAATATCATCTAGGAAGCAAATCTTTGAATGACATAAAACTTTTGTCCCAGAATGCTGTGGTCAGGAAGACAGCTATATGAAACCTTGCGTTCATATTTCATTGTTCGTTGCCTTGGTGAAATGTTGCCTCGTCACGTATAATGTGTCCACGGTCTTGGCGTTCTCCAACATCTCTTACTTTTTCCCAGATTGCAAAGGCATAAAAACTGAGATGATCATGAACTCAAGTTCAAAACATATATCGACCTCATAGAGCTCAAGTCTCTTAAATAAATTCTTCCTAGCTATGGGAAATAATTTATTGCTTTCCATCATAAAAATGTGTTGCTTTCCATTTTCACGTATCTGCGATGGAGTTTAGAAAGAAACCCCCGACTGCCCAAGGCAGTTTTTAGAGCGATGTCCTCTACCCTGCCCCCTGATATGTAACTGACTTAGAATTGTTGAGGTCCTTTCTTGGCGGAAAGCCATCTACTCGAATTTCCAGGAGCAGAGACACGTAAACAAGCTACAAGGATACCAGGAGTTGCTTTTTTGGAACTGAAAAAAGTTCTGCAGTGTGCGACCCTCTACTAAATCTTTGAAAATGAAAGGCGCAGTCAATGGGGGATAGTGTTGTGAAAACTGAATTCTGCATTTCACTAACATACTTGCAGTTTTTTTTCAATTGTTTCTTCTAAAGATTGCTTGGCCGGTTTCAGAATTCACATTTCGGCAACATTAAGTAGCAACCCCAGTACCTGTGTCATACAGGAACCGGTGCCTGATTTTTTCGATTAGATACGGGGGCTCACAGGGGTCTTAGGGGACAAGGTTACTTTACAAAATGGTATGGGAGAACGCGGACGTTGGTTGTTTTTCATAGGAACATGTACCCCCTGGGAGACATTCATAGAAAGCACGTGCACAGCCAACATTCATGCAACAGGACAAAACACGTGATCTTCGCGAACTGTATTATTTATCTCAGACGAAAATCTTCCGGTTGATCGGAAATTTCGCAAAGCATCAACCTTATTAAGCCTTCCTTGTTGCGAAAAACAATCTCAGAGCTTCTGTAAATTTAAACTTTTATTTAATTTGGACATGTTTATCATAAAGTCCTTTTTGGTCTACAATCGTACTCTCCGGAGAAAGGTTGGACAGTAACTTGCACGGGGTGCGTTTCACAACTTCACATAATCCATTGGACAAGCGTGAAAACTGGCTTAGATAAGGGCCTTAATTCATTGAAAGCTGGAAGGTGGTTTTGAATGACAAAGTGGCAGATGACAAAATATACCAAAGTTTCCTTCTCAATTAAATATAAACAGTTTTGAATGTTTACTGAATAAGAAATTTTGGTTAGCAAGGCTGAAATTTAGGCACAAGTTTGGGGGTTCAATGTCCGAAATTTGGTTCTCCTGCGAAAGGGAAAATTCTTGTCACCGACAGGCCTACATATCTGTATTCATGACGTTGTGCACTCTGCAACAGACCACCTCGGCATCGCGCACTATTCTGCAGCTGCCTTAGTTCCTTGTTTATATGGCCCGTGCTTCTATAAAATCGTGGATGAAAATAAACGTGAAACAACATGGAGACATATCATCAGAAAAAAGAGAAAATGCATTTAAAATCCATCTCGAATCTCATAAACGTGGCAATAAGTTCGCATTACTCATCGTAAGAGGAAAGCCTTCTGCAATTCTTATATACGTCTTTTAGTCTCTTTTTACAGATGTCAACAAACCTGTCTACGAGTAACTAATTTAAAAGTGTAATGGGGGTGAAAGGGAACTAGGCGTAGGCCACAAACTTTGAAAACATTTCACTTTTTACTGGAACTTCGGTACAAAGGAAGCCTTGTATTCAATGTTTCTTCTAGAATAACACAAAAATAGTATCTTAAAATATAGAGACAAGCTCTTTGAATTGTAGATTTTGTAAGTCTAAACATGTAACGGTAGATGTGTTTATGCACAGGCAGATCTTCCACTGTTTTCCGTTTACATACTGAAAATAAAATATATTGATTTTGCAAGGATCACTTTGCAGGCAATGTCGTGACATGCTTTAAAAGGTTCGCAGGTAGCAACCAAAAACGATATAGAGAGTAGGCTAGTTTTTTTAAAAAAGTTCCAAACAATTGCCAAAGTTGGCTTGACGCTGTGAAGTACGAACGATATTATTCTAAAAGACACCAATAAAACTGTAGCAAAGAGAACGAACTCAAACCCAAATGCAAATTTAAAAAATCGACGTGAGTGTTCTTTCCCACCACGAAGCTACAACGCACGTGAAAGTAAAACAGAAGATTTGAATAAAGCTTTTGGGTTGAAAGCACCAAATAATTGTAAAGCTAAGTATAAATTAACATAAATTAGCATAAATTAACCTAAATCGTATCCTAGATCAACTGGCCACATCAGCAGTGTTACTGTCTGAGGGTTTCTTTCGCTTTCTTGATAGTTCTTCTAGACACGCCGACACGGCGGACGACGCTTCCGAAGCAGACATCGCAGATGGCACAAGCCTCGTCTCGTAGGTCAGAATTACCCTGCAGAAGAAATTGAAGCAAAATTTAGAAAATGAAGCAAAAACATAATAAGAACCTTAGATCATTGTATTCCGTATTTACGAGACATTTCATCGTTCTCACCCTTGATTCTCCGATTCCCCTTAACTTCCCTTAATTAGAGACAAAAACAAGGCCAGTCTACTTACTTTCTCCCATGCGGTGAGTTACGAGCGATATTCCGGAGTATAAGCGCTGCAGTAAGGCGGACGGTTCGAGTAACCGGTGATTCGTCTTCTCTCTAAAAAACAAGGCAGAGCAAATAACATCAAAACATAAAACATTATCTTGGGTGTGTCATCTTCAGAAATCAAAATTTCATATCAATGTAGCAGCAAGTTCAGAAATCAACAAACAAGAAAACCTGATTTCCTTCGTTCTAAGTATCCTCTAACGAGCAATAGCCGTAACTCTGCTTAACACAAAACAATTCTTAACACTTTTTACAAATGACAAGCTGGTAGCCATGAAAAAGACATGATTTCAGTTAACTAATGCTATAACCCCACTGGTCGTTTTCGAGCTAAAAAGAAAACTCAACGCACGGCCATCTTAAAGGCATAACCATAAATCTGCGGATCGCCCCCTCGAAAAAGGCTCTCCCCCCTCGAATAAGCCCCCAACCTAGAACTACAAATTGTCAATAAGCGCCCTCCCCCTTGAAAAAGCCCCCAATGCTGCTATTAATCTTCGAATTGGCCCCTCTCGATTTGTCGATTGTTGCTTTCTAAGGTTGCCTTTGATGTTTTATCGTATTACCACAAAAAACATACTTTTGGTAATAATTAATTAAATTTTAATAAAGAAATAAAGAGATATACGAGGTCTTTTATTGATGTCTTCTTGATGTCTATTATAATTTTATAGGCCCCCCCACGAACAAGCCCCCCTTGAATAACCCCATCAAAAAACCCCAGGGGACTAATTCGAGGATTTACGGTATGCATAGAAACAATTTCCTGCACAAAATCTATAAATCATTAGACTGCTTTCAGATCATGGAAATCCAACTCTTGAGCATCTACCCCACCCCCCCCCCCCTCCCCTCCCCAGTAAAACTACAATATTCTCGAACAACTGTAGCCAACAAGCTCAGGCAACCGTACAATAGCAACTCAATCCAAACAGTATTCACCCTTACCTCAATATCAACAACTTTTGGAAAGAGCAACTGTGGTAAGGTCACCTGCTCATCATCGTGAACGGTAGACGTATTGCAGTGAACTTGCTGTAAAAACATGAGGTAGAAAGCTGTTATTAGTCAATTTATATTAGCAGGCAATAGGATTTTTTGAATCAATAACAGGAAAGCAGAGATTTGAGAATGAGACTGCAAATGAAGACAACCTACATCGTAAAATTCTTGCTAATGGTAGGTGAATAGTTTCTGACTGTAGAATGAAATCGTACTCACGTTGAAATGACAGATCATTGATCCCCTTGGCCTCTGAACAGGTTTACACCCAGCTACTTTGCAGGCCTTCATGCTACCTTCTTGAGGGGCGTGACTGAACACCATATGTGCAAGCAGGTCATTCGAGGTGGCAAAAGAGCTGCAAGGAAAGAAAATCGTGTAATCATTCAAACAACAGAAAATGGCCGCTGCAAAAAGTCCCATTAAATCTTAACTATGATTTCATTACCGTAAATCCACGAATTAGCCCCCTGGGGGCTTATTTATTTTTGATATTTTTGGACGGGGGCTTATTCGAAGGGGGGGGCTTATACGAGGGGGGGGGGCTTATAGAATTAAAAGAACTTGTTTATTTTAGTAGGAATTTCTTTATGAGCATTTAATTAATTACTACCAAAAGTACGATTTGTCGTGGTAATTCAATAAAACGCCATAGGCAACCTCAGATGGCAAAAACCCTCAAATTGAGGGGTCCAATTGGAGAATATGCGGTAGCAGTGGGGGCTTATTCGAGGGGGAAGCTTATTGGAAATTTGTAGTTCTAGGGTGGGGGCTTATTCGAGGGGGGCTTTTTCGAGGGGGGGGTGGCCAATCGAGGGGGGTATCTATCTAGAGTCATGAGAACATGATGGGAGATCAACACTTAATGATATCAATTGCACTGGCCTTCATGAACAAAGTTCCGGTTGAGCGTAGCATCAGACGCTTTAAACAGCCTTTGAATTAGTCGAAAAGAATTCAAGAAGACAAACAGCATGCATGTGACAACCCTTGATATGCGGCAGGAAACCTGTTATTTCAATTACCAAGCTTTCAACAACGAAGTATGGGACCCTTTATTCGACAAAAATAATACAAAAAGGCACAGAAAAACAATAAAAATTACCCTTTACAACCAGACCACTGGCACTTCCTTTCTCCTTGTCTCTCCTTGTCACTTTTGCTATGTTCCTCTGACGTGCTCAGTCTCTGATGACCTTTTGACCCCAAATCTTGCGATACTTGATCTTTGGAATTCCGTTTTGTATCTTCGAGAACTTCACCTTCCAAATTATTCAAATTACTATCAAGGCAATTTACATTTTTATCTTGCCCGGCAATATTTTCATTTTCAGGGATTTCCGCAATTGCTTTTTCCGTATCGCTTTGTTCTAGATCGCCAATTTTCAGTTCTTTGCTACTTTGACCTGAACTGTCACCTGTCTCCTCCACAATAACCCGGCGCTGAATCCTAGATGCGTCATCAGTTTCCAAATGACCCGGCTGATCAGAAATATCTTCACTATGATTGGTGTCCATTTCTTTAATATCAACGTTTTCTTTGCAGTTATTAACATAAACTCCATTTAATTTTAGTTTTTTGCTATTTTTTATTACTGAGTCGTACTTACTGTATAAAAAATCATCCAACTTGTCATGTTCATTGTTTTTATCAATACCAATATCGTGCAGTCGCGTATTCGTTGTGTCGGCTTTTTGAATATCCTCAAGCTTCCTTTTCAGACTCGTTTTCTCATTACCCTCGTGGCTTTCTTCTGTGCAGTTTGAAAGTCCCTTACCAACCGAACTCTCACGGTCGCCATTAACAATCTTTGTCAAATCGTCGTCAGTAAACCGAATTTCAGAAACATCCATATTTTTACTAACTGTATCTGGAAATTTCGTAGAATTATCTTTAAAATTGGAAATTCCATTTACCTTACCGTTAACTATAACGTTCGTTGGATTATAACTTTCCGATAACTGAACCTCGTGTACAGAAGGCTGAGGGCCCTTACCAGTCGCTCCTTCCCGTTTGCCATTTACCAATGTCGCTGCGTTTTTTAGCTCTGGACTGGCAGTTCCGTTAGATGTAACAGTACATGGAGTTGAACTTAACCCAGAACTTAACGACCCCATAATCCCGTTAGTAATAGTTGCATTTATCTTTGACGTAGAAATTGATGACTCCTCTCCAAGGATAATGTTTTCGTTATTTACTCGCGCTAATGACGTCATCACAGTCGTATTTGACATAGCAACATTGTCTCTTTTGGTTATGCTTGGGTGTGCAGTGTTCTGGACGGGTGTTGGTGAAGACCTTACCTCTTGTGTAGATTGCAGTGTTCCTTGCGGCGGTACTGCCACCATTGGCATTGTAAACAGTACTGCTTGCCCCCCAAAGCCAGAATTCGGTAAACTCTGTGCTGCTGAACCCTGTATATTTGACGGTGCTGAAGTGGGCGGCCTGGGTAGGATTGGCGTGTTGTAAGTGATAGCGACAGACTTTTGTAAAACCTGAGCCCCTGCTTGTTTGACCGGTGTTGCTGTCTGAGGATTCAGGGCAGCCGACCCTGTCATTACCATATGAGCCGGTATCTGTGAAGTTTGTATTTGCACTGGCGTGTTGGCTGCTAACAGTCCTACTTGAGTTGTGGCAACACCTTGCATAGCCTGGTTTACTTGTGAACCATCTTCTGCTGCCTTTAATTGCGAAGGAGCGACACCCTTGGATACATCCGCGCCACTTGTTGAGGAAATGCTATTCACAGTGGCTGCCATTGGTTGGTTAACTGCTATTGCAAATGATTGCATCTGCTGAATACCTGCGACTGCGAGAGACTGTGCACCATTCCCAGGTTGCATTACAGTTAACCCATAAGCAGCTGGTGAATTTTGCAACTGGTTGGGGAGGTTGGCAGGCATGCTTGTGGTTGACGGTTTTTTGGGTACTCGTGAGCTCTTTGGTGTCTTTGGCATATTCAGAGCCGCCGATTCACTACTGGTATCAGGTACTGCTGCAGTAGGGTCTTTTAGTTTCTGTTCTTGTGTAAGCCTAATTTTCACTTGCTGTAAAAGTAATTGCAGTTGCTGCAGCTTTTGATAATGGGCCTGCATCTGAGCATGATGACTGCGCACACGAGTGTTAATATCATCCATCACGTTCTGGGGCAGTTTGGCCTGCTGGTTTTGCAATACTAACTGCTGCAGTTGAGCTTGTATCGCTTGTATGCTTTGCTGATGCACATGAAACTGCACAAAATGCTGCTGCATCTCCTTTTGTATACGCTCAGTAAGATTCTGGCATTGAGTAAGTGGATCAAGGTTTGAAGCTCGAATATCGGCATTGATCATGTCTCTTGCTGCTTTCATTGCCTTCTTTCGTTCATTCTTTTCTTTCGCGCTCAGTTTCTGCTGGGATTTTAACTTCATATTACTGTCAAGGATGTTCCTTGATTGACTGTTCAGCTCTGGACTAGCAGCCACTGTCAGGTTAGAAACGACCCCCTGATTTGACAACAAAGGACTCTGCGATGTTTGATTTACATTTCCCAATAAAACGTTGCTTGTCTCTTGTGGGACGTTTCCGGGTGCCGATTGGACAATTCCTGGAACTTGTAGTTGTGCTGTTCCAGTATGACTGGGAGTTAACTGCTGTACTGCAGCAACACTAGGTGTAGCATCTTTGTCGGTCGATCCAGCATTACTTTTTGGCGTTGCACTGGATGGGGGATCCTTACCTTGGCCTTGCGAGTTGACGTGCTGCTCTAGCAATCTCAGTGGTATTCCCTGGTTGGCACTAGTTACGGGTGCCATTGACTGTGGTGGAATCTGAGCTTTGGAAGGCAAGGAAGTTTGTACCAAAATGGGCCTAGGGAGCTGCTGTTGTCCCTGTAAAGGACTGGCAGTGCCATCTTGTGCTCGAAGTAGATTACCTTGAATCGATTGGGGTTTCAGCAACAGCGCTGGGCTTCCTGGCATCACGGGTATCGGACGAATTGGCATTGATTGTTCTCTACGCTGTGAAGAAACATCCGGAATCCGAGCAGAAGTTTTGGAGCCTTTGTTTTTTACGAGAAGGGGGTTGGCTCTCCTTTTGATGCCGGTGATGGTTGGATCGTCTCTGTTTGCCTCATTTGGGCGCCAGTATGGTGCAGGTATGACGAGACTGAAACAATAAACACAACGTATTGTTACTTGAACGTAGTATATAGATAATCATTTCAGGAAGTTGAGAGTTTAAAAGATGTGACAAATATAAAAAAGACCTTTTGTCGTGCATGCAATCCAAACCAAAACTAACTTTTGTCTTTAAGAGATTATTTTAGAGAGATTAAGCTATTCAATGATTTAGGCAATACCTCGGAGAAAGCAAAAATTCAACAAAATTTACCTACCCAAGAATCTTGAAGAAGTTTTGAGCATTAAGAACTCCTTTTCTACCGATTTCCTTGCAAGATTCGATGTAATCAGAAAAGACCTGTGATCTTTGAATCTCGGTGCCTGGAGCAAGTTCGTAATAAGCACTTATCCTGCAACGAATAAAATAAATATTATTGGCAGCTACTATTTATGTCAAGAAGAGCATCAAAGATGGGAATTAGGCAGCATTTCTTTATTGTGTCCATGTTACATTGCAACGTTTTATCTTCCAAGACACAAACAATTAATAGCTTGATGGGGACAAGTAATACAATTCTTTTAGAATTCCTTCAAGTTCTAAACTCTGGGAGGATGTGATGGTTACGTTACAACGTTTTCTAATCGAGTGTACAGGCAACCAGAGTAAAAAAACTCATTTAGAATTCCTTTAAGTTGCAAACTCGCGGAAAATGTGATGGACAAGCAAAGATCAAAGAACTCACCATCTTGCAGCAAATATTTCTGGCTCAACTTCTTCATTTTCATCTGGTTTTGGAGGTTCTTGCCGCACAGGCAGAAGAGCCGGGACAACTTGGCTTTTTGGAGAAGAACGCACTGCAAACAAGTTTTATTGATATCTGATAACCATAAATGCATAGTTATATTCATCACAATAAAAAATACTTTTAACTGTACATACATCTTACATCAAAGAAGGGTATGGCCATCATATGATAAGGTAAGATCGTAAAAAGGTTATCCTTGGCAAATAAACGAATGGGAAGATAAAAACAATAAGGATAAAGACCTTTGCGACAAGAAACACAACTTTGAGTTTTGCTAATGAAGGACACATGGAATTACAGAAAATTCTTTCGAGCTGCAAATTCAAAATAATAAAAGAATGGAAAATTTTGTGCAAAAAAAACACTAGAGAAGAATTTCCCAACAACGAATATTTCACGAGTCAGTTCAATTTTGCCACCAGAGTCAGTTCATCCAGGGTTTTGCAGAAAACAACACATAAGAGTGATTACCACAAGAGTGATTACCACAAGAGTGATTACCTTGCGGAATCCCGGCTTGTTGAACTACTGGATGCATTTGGGTATAGCTCCGTTGCAGCTGCTGCACAGCTACGTTTCTTTGCAGATTCTGCTGCAGCGCAGCGTGCTTTTGGGCGTGTAACGAGTTCTTGTTTTCAACGATTCGAAAGCCAGTAATGGCTCTGTTTCCATACGATTCTGCGTGTACTGTCACCAAACATACCAAAATATCTAAATGGAAAACGAATATCTAAATAGAAAATTGATATTTGGACATAAAAAACAAATGCTTAATAGTTGTGTACATTGCAGGCAAACGATTTCAAATTAAACTCCTTTCTACTGCATATCTCATATTTAAATCACTCCAAAAAAAACCTAATAAATCATCATATCAAAATCACTTTTTTAGTATTCCTTTTGGTTTCAAAAAGAATCTAGCAAATTAAGGGATCTAACAAATGAATTTTTTCTGTAGCTTTTTCTGAGTATAACAACAAATACAATCGACACAGGATTTTCAAGAGACATATAGGGTGAGTCCCCTCTTTAACACCCCTGCTTGATTAACCTCTCTCTATTCTCTCTAATAAAGCCAACTTCTATCTCAGCTGTATGAAAATGACGCCCCTTTATAGCATACAAAGCAATCACCTTTTTCCTTACATCTTCCAATAACATGTTATAACACTTTCCTGATACACAAGGATAAACACAAAAATGAAGAACTTGAAGACGAGTATTCTATTTACCGCCACTACTTTTTAGAGCCAGGACTTTGTAACATCCTGGTGATAAATAGAAGATTTACCGAAGATCAGCGCATCGAAACTACACTTTGAAATTCACTTTCTTACCTATGCTTTTATAAACCATTACTATCGCAGTAGCTGTTGCTTCACCCAAATCAGATAAATAGTACAGTGCATCTAAGGCGTTCAGGATCAGCTAAAACAAAGATGATTGGCGAATTTGAGGCAAATTGTTGAATAGATTATCTGTTCCTTGCAAGGGGAGTTGATAATGTTAACTTTTGACTAATGATAATGTTAGAGGAGCTGAACTTCAGCTAAAACAACTCTGCCTAGATATAAGGAGACAATAAGTGTAGCACGATGTAGGCAATTGCTATGGCTTGGAAAGGGGTGATAAAAATATAATCAGGAAGATATGTTAGGAGTCGCATTCATATTAGTGGGAAATGCTTCATGGGCAAAGATTTTCACATGGGCAAAGATTTTCACATGGACAAGATTCTCAGGATTTCAGTTGCATTTGGACTTTAAAAGGTTGAAAAATCTACTTAAAGATAATTGGTATCTAAACTGCGAAGATAATTAACATTGGAGAGAGAAAAATACCTACAAAAAGTATATATATCAAAGATAAACTGTATAGGCGAAAATATCAACTGACCAATTAGCATAGATAAGCATGGCGTGAAACAAAGCAAAAAAGAAAAAACCCGGTTGGATACCTGAATATCTGGTATTGTCAGGCATCTGATAAGTTCTTCATAAAAATAGTCAGGTATAGCCTCACTCAAAACATCTTCATTTTCTTCATGGGAGCTAAGCTTTGCGAGAATGCTGATGGCTAAATAGGATAAAATTTCATTTTAGAATTGGCATTACCGACTGCTTGGTGTGATCAAAATAAAGAAAACATTTGTGGTGTAACTAACTGACGAGAATAAAATAGTATTGCCTTTTAATGTCTATTTGCTTCAATGACTAACAAGTTAATGAGCATTCAGATTAAGCAAATATGTTTAATTATACAAATGAACAGCTAAAGCTCGTTAAGGACTAAAGACAAACAGGCTGTCTGCAAAATAGGGGTGTCTACGTCACTGGGAAATTATGAACATAGCATTAAAGAAAAATATAAGTGACTGAATATGAAAATAAAATTTATACTATACCTAACATTCTTTGAAAAAGAAAAGAGCCTGATTGAACTCCAGTATTATTTAAGCTTAATGAGCACTTAAAAAAAAACTTTAAGACAAGACATATCATTAAACAAACCTCGAACTTTTCGTTGGCGATCATTTGAAAAAAGAAAACTCTGTAGGACTCTGAGCTCTTTTTGGGTTTGATCGTCTTGAATAATGTTCAGAATAATCTGAAATGTTGTAAGATTTAATTAGCAAGTTGGAAGGAAAAAAGGAATCTTTATAATACTATGTTCTCTAAACAACAAAGTCCATATCTTAGAGAGAGCAGAAACAAAAAAGGCCACATTGTTAGCTCCAAAAGCCTTTCCAGCTAAATTCCAAGACCTCTGCGCAGTTACTTGTTATTATAATACATTTGCAGGTGTCTTCACTGCATTAGTTAAAAAGAGTTCATATATTTAACTGCCTTCCTGCTCTCTTTGTGCAATAAAGTACCTGTTCTTAAAACATTCTCAATAAGTTCAGCAGAATAGACTGACCTTATCAGCTAAGTTGTCCAGTGCATCGAGTGCTGTTTTTCGCAAAGACGTCAGTTTTGACCCAGCACAAAGTGTGAGAAATCTGCAAAGATAAAATTTTTTTAGATCCCTTATCGGCAACCAAAAAAAATTGCACAACATAATGTAGCTTTTATAACATATTCGGTTTCTTAAAGGGGCCTGTGCAACGTTAGTGCTTTGCGGGCGCGCAGCGCCTCGTGAAGGAAACAAGCAATCTCCTACAAACATGCAGGGGAAGATAAACAAAGGTATTAATTGAAATTTTGAAGGCAAACAATGGGTTCTGTCGACACGCATAGCTGAGAACAATAATAGATCAATAGATCATTATAGATCAAAATCGTCACAAAACAACAACAATAATATCACATATTGTGATGCGTACGAACGTGATGCGTGGAATATGAAGCCGCGCAGCCCAAAGTTCCCCAACAAAAGTATTGCTTGAGGAGAGAAGGAAAAGTGTCACGGAAACTTCCTGCTGCGGGGTAGCCATCTTAACTTCTGATAATCAGAAATCATTGATCACGGGGAAACAAGGCATATTTGCGGTCGCAGAGCATTGACGTTGCACAGGGCCCTTTAAGGTTTCTCGAATCTAGCAAATATATAGCAAGTTTGCCAAAAAGATACTGAGACAACCTAGAGACATTAAATGGGATAACCCAAGAGAGAGGCTATCGCGTCAGGATCTGGGACAACTGTGAGAAGGCCATGATAGAAAGAGACAGTATAGGAAGAATGCAAGTGGAAGTACCAATGCAGAAGCTTTGGTGGACATTTTTACAGCATGAGAACTATACAAACACTTCATAGTAGACAAGGAAGATCTTAGAAAACGATTGCCAAATTCTGGGGTAAAGAGAGTTTAGGAAATGATCGCAAAATCATTAAATGCAGAGCAGAACAAAGTACAGGAGACTTACAGGGCAGGCAGCAAGATCGCGGACCTTGCTGAGCAATCAGCCACTTGAAGGCTGGCAATAAAAGGCTTGATGATACAGTTAGCACCCAAAAAACAACAAATGATAATGGCGCAAGATTTGCGAACTAACTTTGGAGCTTCAGGCTACCCAACTTAAATTGCTCGAAACTGCACGAGGATGACTTAATAAAGGTGACCGCGAGTCATAACAAAGAGAAGCATTAATAAAACAACAGGATTTGAAATTCAAGCCCGTAATGGTCTAGAAAGGTGCACAAAATCGGCAAAGGGTAAATTATATACCTACCTTCTACAAGTGAGGTGTGAAGCAATGAACATGCAGTTCAACTCTTCATATGAAAAATTATGCAGAATCACACATATCTAGAGCAAGGAGAAAGAATCGATTATGGTCAAACATAATGGAACATTGATATTTCCAATTATACAATACATCGGGTGCGATTGGTAAATACAAAGAGGGCAAGGGAATGGATTCTGGTCAATCTAAGCGACAATTGAACAGGATCTAGTGGCGAATTTTGCACTAAAAGTACTCTGGTGGAATAACAACCCTGTAGCACTTAGAGCTTTGATAGATATCTTTAGATACCTTTAGAATAGAGCTTTGATAACTCAAAGCTTTTTTTTGTTTGATTCTCCACAAGGAATGAAACGTGAAAACCACAGCGGAACGTGAAATACCTGTGTTTAATTCCTCGAGCGAATAAACAAAGTTTTTGATGCTAGCTACAAAAAGCACAAAAAATGACACGTACGATTTTGATAAAGAACAGACCTAAGCACACTGTAACTTAAAATTGATGAGGTCATATTAGCGAGCTCTGCGTTCGATCTTTGAGTTTAGAAATTCTATGAAATTCTTTAAGAAATACGGACAGGTAATTAGCCCTGGCTAAAATTTGGTTACCACAATTCCAGATAGAATGTAATCCATATAAAATATTGTCTTGGCTTCAATGAGGAGCACCACGTGACCGACCGCATTAACCAATCCGCTGGAGGCTAACTTCGTTAAAAAAACCGATACACTCGCGTTTCTAATAATGGCAAGCCGTAATACAAACTTTTGGTTCATAAATGCGGATAAGCCTAATGAAATAGGATACCTGATTAACTCTTTTTGCTTCGACCGATTCAGCCAATTTGCTTGTATTCGGGTTGAATAGATTTACTAAGTCATCAGCCGGGGCAGCTGCATTGCAACCTAGAGCAAAAAGGGTTTGGTTGAGATAGAGAAACTTGTATAAGGAAAAGGGGGAAACTGAAAAGGAATGGTTTATATGTAGCAGGGCAAGAAAATGTCATCAGCTGATACAGGTGCTGAAAGAATCAGGATAGGCCATCAAGGAAGCGAGGTACTTTGATAAATGTTGATGGAGCTGGAAAAGGCATCTGGGTTTCTGATTTACGACAAAAAAGAACTCTTAAAAATAAATTTTGTCCGAATTATAAAAGTTATGAAAAATTTGCATGAACAACGATAATTGTAAAAGAAAACTGTTATTTTTGGAAAAAAACAAAAGTTCAAACTATCAGGAAGTTGAATTATCAGACTTTAAAACTGCATTCTACAATTGAAACAAATGCCAGCTCACTTCATTTCATTTTACAAAAAAGTCCATTTGCCGTTTGGTACGATACGCATAACTAACCAGGTCTCGTTTGAACTAGACTCTCCAATAGTCAAACAAAACAACAAAACATAAAGATAATTTTATGAGCACGTCTCTTAAGACACGCCATGGATATACACGTAAAAACTAAGTAACGATAATACAGTTAGCAAATAAATTTAGTACCAGAATGAAAATATAATAGTTTGATTGTAAAAACTAAGTGCCTGGGTTGGTACGCAGTTTCTTAAATATTCGGGCAATTTTGCTACCAAAGTTTTCCACGTACTTCCTCAACTTTTTAGATAATGAATTTCTTAAAGCGTGCTTTCGAGGGGCAACAAATAGTTAGATTTGAAAGCCAGTATTTACAGAACTCATATTCAGAAATGAACTAAGTTATTGCGTTAATTCGAACCAAAATAAAGGTACACATTACAGCATTAGAACTATCATTTCGTGGAATAGAGCCAGGTTTAACAAAACAATTTATTCTATGATTTTATGAAAACCAGCCTTTCAAGCAAATTGTTATAAATATAATAATCACTTACCACACATTCCATTGAAAATCTCCTTTACAGTTTTATCGTCTATTGTTTCTTTCCAAAACTGTTGAAAATATCATTTTTATGTAAAAAGCGGTATATACGAACAAGGGGAATTAATATCAGGCAATCTTTAAAAATGAAAAGGCCTAACGACAAGACATGCAAGAAGGTTGGAGCCCCAAGTTTAATTTAGCTTTTACTTGCATATAAAAAAGAATATTAATATAAGTATTATTAACAAAAGTTTTGATTCTGTGCGAAAAAATTAGGTGAGATTTACTGGGCCTTGAGAGGAAATCTTACATCACATTACCTGTGAGCAAACTGACAGAACACATACAAAAACTGTTCGCTGCTTCCAACGTACCTTATCAAAATCGCGGTCCGATTCTTGATACCATTCTTTGTATAGTTCTCGCATTGCCGTATCCCCTGGGAAGAACAAGCTTGCTGTATACAAAATTTTATTGATACAACTAAGCATTAACATAAAAATACTATGCGCACTGTTTATCTTACTAAATTAGAGAATAATGACACTTACCTTCAGAGAATATCCCCACGTGTGCAAGCATTAGATCTACGATATTGGGCGCCTGTCAAAAGACGGAAAACAGTTTAAGGTTTTCTCATATTCACGTTTACTTCCAAAACATCGTTTGCATATTCAATTATTTTCCAACAAAATAAGGGAAAATTTCCAACAACCATTTCCACTACATTTCAACTTATTCATGGAGGATAAACACTATTTCACAAGGCATGAATGCAGAAAGTCTCTTGTATCAAAGAAAGAAGCCAGTATTTTTCTAGAAAGTAGTAAGGCAAATACTGACTGGCACCAACCGATTGGCAAAGAACAAGATTGACAATCAAGATATCACGAAAAACTAAATCATTCTTGATCAAATGTCAGATAATTGATCAAATCTGTAAAACCATATGGATAAGGATGCAAAAACTGTTTGCATGACGTAGTACAAACACTTAGCGCCAAGTTAATGACGAAGTCCCTTACGCTCAAGTGATTTAAATACAAGATGACGTCATTCAAGGGCAACCATTTTAAATGTCTTTAAATACCATTAATACATCTTTAAGTTTCACTTGACGCATCACAATAAGTGATCAAACATGGCCATTTGTAAAGCAGTTGAATGCATAAATTTACATAATTTTATTTTCATAATACATTTAATAAAAGTAAACAAAAACAACTAAATGCAGTTTGGCATAAATTTACCTAAATAATGTTAGCCGAGTACTGAAAAAACAAGGTGGATGGACCGAGCGACAATGGACGTACCTTGGCGAGATTGAAGATTGAATTCGTGACATTTGATAACAGCGTGCAAATATTCAAGGCAAAATCCACCTCGTTTGGTAAGCCACTGACCAGTGCGAACATGAGACGATCGAAATTGTTTACTTTGGGTTCTGCAAATTCAAGGTACAAAAAATCAGTTTGCTTGAAGCTAAATCAAAAAGAGGATAAAGAACTACCTGGGCGAGTAAAGCGGTTCTGCGTGGTTAGCTAATTGTCATACACGCCAGGGAGCTAGTTGGTAAAACGCTAATCATTGTTCACCGGGGGTCAGTTTAAGCACTATTGCAAATATGACTTCCAGTGAAGTTCATTGAAAATGACATCACAGCAAACATGATACCTAGGCTTTTATTACAGAAACGAAGTCTCGAAAGTAAAGCCTTTTAGCTTCGTTGCCATATATCTTAGCCTTGAAATTCTGCTACGTTACAAACGCTACTGAATTTTCTGATATGTTGAAAGAAAGTGAGTTAACTAAAAATTTCATAACATCACATTCCGCAAGCGATTGACACACAACGACGAATTGTTTCTTCAGGGAAAATCATTCAATAATTCCAAATTAATCTTGTTATAAATGGTTTATCCTGCGAATTATCATAATCAAAACAGATGTAATTAACAACAGTTTATGGGATTGCCACCAGACCTACAATGTAATCCGCTTCAAAAAGGTTTGAAAATCTATTTTATCGTGGGTATATTCGGCAAAGGCGTGAAGATGTTTCAGGATAAACTGCATGAAAATCTATTTAGCGTTTTGGAAAAAACTTTGGTTTCGGTGTGAGCAAATGCTAATGGAAAACAAAACAATTCAAATTCAAATATAGGCTAACGGTTTTAGAGTAGAGGATGGCTTTTTCATTAAGTGAATGAATAATTACTTACCACCAAAAGGTCCGAGTTCAACCTTTTTCATCGGTTCTAGACGAAAAAGCAACATGGAGTTAGTTTTGTTTTAATCCAATTTGCTGGTAAATTTGTTAGGGCGAATTACTTAAATTTGCAAGAATAATACCCTAAAAATGACAAATGGTAAGAAAATATGTATACACTTCAAGATCTCCAGGATAAAGAACGTATTGCGTATACATAGAGTGGGTAGGGGCTAGAAAGATTGATGTACTATCACGGTTCGAAGGGAGAGAAATGAATTGCATAATATGGTATTTGATGTAATTATCAGCGTCATCTAACAATCATCGAAGAAGCAACGTGCCTGCATTTTAACAGTACAAAAGCAAAATGCATTTACAGTATTTACAGTACAGTATTTATATCATTTTACCCATTCATTGTAATTAATTTAAGATTTGTAAATGTAGTATAAATAGTAGGCTTTAATTAGCTGTTATATTAGCTAAAAAATTTGCTTCGCCTACTGTAAATAATTTTATAATAATAATAATAATAATAATAATAATAATAATAATAATAGTACCTTGATAATGTGTTGGTGCAAAGTTGATACTCGACTGCTGCAGAAAAAGTGAGCTGCTAGCCCGCCGAATATCGGACGAGTTGTCATCTACATCCTCACCCAAGAAATTAAGCTTCTCATACGATGCCAAGTATCTAGAAAAATTCAGTTATGAAAGCGATAAAAGACAGAACAAGTGAAAACAGGTTTGCAACTTCTAAAGAATACGACAAGCAACTGCAAACAATGAACCACTTTGCTACAGTGAAATATGAAAAACCAACAAATGACAAAATTGCAATTTATGACTCCATTTAAAGAAAATCTATCGCAATATCCTCACTAGAATTGAGAAATTTACTGCAATCTTAAAAAAAATCAAAAAACTATCTACGTACTTAAAACTGTCGAAGGTAATGACAAATTGAGCAGACATATAATATAGGCAGCATACCATAGTAAGTCTTGGGAATAAACACTATATGCCCCCTTTGGGTTCCTCGCCCTCCCCTACATAAAAAACATCCCCTCTAAAATGCTGTTGAGGAACTTCATTTATTCGGATATTACTAATACAAAAAACACAGCATATGCAATTTTAGAGCTCACTTAGCCTCCCCCTCCCCCCGAAGAAAGCACCCATCCCTTGAGTACAGCAAACAAATATTAATGGCATTACCTTAGGTAGTATTGACGTAAGGAAAATGCGGCATTAGTACAGCTTGATGGCAAATTGAAGCACTTGGCGACGTCTCTCCATTTCTTTTCATCGGTCACCTGCAAAAACGTATTGTATGGTCACTCAAAGTTGCCACCAGCCCCTACTCGTATTCCATAACAAAAATACTCTTGTTTTTCAGCACAAACTAGCTACGTCCGTGGAAATAAGCAGTTGGCGATACTGGAGGCCATACCCCGTGCGAAAAAATCAAAACTGCCCAAGGTGCTCACAGTCTGGCATGCGAAAAGAGCCCCTTTGATAGGCCCAAGCTCTTTATCCTTCTCAATTGAAAAATTTTAAGACTTCTGTCAGGATTACCTAACACTGTCCGCTATTTACAGCCCAGCTTGACGACCCGAAAGGTCCTGTTTAAAATTCCTCAAATAAATCATTTTGTCCTCAAACATCCAATTGTTCAAATACAAGCCATGTTTGTGTGATATGAAAGGGTCATCAAAAGCTATAAAAAGAACAAGCAGATTCTGCTGGAATCGGCCAGCACGTTCGCTTTATCTAAAGTAATTTTGCTGTTAACAATGTAAATTAACAACCTCATCTAATGCTTATGCTTGATTTGCTATCGATGACGTCATTTTTCACTCTTCTTTTGGAGCAAGCAAAACAAGACAAAGATAAAACTAATTTTTTAAGAACGGAAAACGTGAAATCCACAATGTTTGATTTCACGCAGTGAACCAGGAAGGAAAGTGGACTTTTCATAACTTAATGCACAGAAAAATCGCATTTATCAGCTAATATGATTTCTCGTTGACTTTGTTTAATATAATCATTTCCCATTAGCAGGTACCATAGCAAATACTGTGTTCATTACATTAGTGCTAGAACGAAGCCGCAGAGAACCAATCAGGAAATAACAAAGCTTTCCATGATCAATCTCAATGTTTCGTGAAATAACACTGGCATGGTAGTGGACATGGCAAAATAACTTTCTAATGCGAATCAAAATGCAATAAAAATATGTTACAAATGAAGGTCTGGATGAAAAGGATATTAAAAAGATGTTTATGATGACTTTTTAATTATAAAGGAAATTGTATATACCCTATTGAGGAACATATTTCATGGAATTTGGTGTGTAGAAGGGAAAATGGAGTATTTTTTAATGAGGATATCAGTCTTATGCCTCAGCAAAAGAAAATATATGATTTGTTAAAGTCATTTCAATGCTAAAATAAGAAAATTTTTCAAAAAACTTTTGATAAATGTGGCAATAAAAAATTGGGGTAATCTAGTTTACTTAATCAAGACAAGTTAGTTCATTCATATCTGATCCACCAAATTTAACTTTTAAAAATATCAGAAATCTGTGATCGCTACATTTATGACAGAAGTGAAATAAAATGTTGTTCAACCTAACGTTAAAACTAATGATATCTTAACATTTACTCTTGTTCTTTGTTAACATAATTTTCTATTTCATGAAGAAAATTATCTATTTGTTCTTTTCTCTTATCCTGCAGAATCAGTAAATGTAGTTCTTAGACAGTAATTTGACTTAATTTTATACAAATTCCAACCAACAATTTCAGTTCTATTTGTGCACACTATTCGAATGTTTGTGCATGCTTCAGAATCACTGCAAATAACTACCCTAGCTCTACTGAGATTTCTAGCACAAATCTGTTGCATATGGTCTTTGTAAAATTGAACTTGTAAAACATAAGGTATATATCATAAGACTTTTTCAAATTATGATTAAACATGCTATGAAATAAATCAAACTGTAAACTGGCTGTGAAATTCTTGTATAACAGACCCTGTTTTTAATAAATATTTAAGGATAACAGAAAATTTTCTGAATTATTTTCATTTATGATCCTAAACAAGGAACAAAAAACTGCCATTTCAAAATGATTTGAGTATCAATATAGAATTAAAAAACCTTTTGTTCTCTGTTTATGGTATATAAAGATGACTGCACATTTCAAACATCCAATGAAAAAACATGTCACATTTTCTGTAGCTTCATTGTTTGTATTTTTCAAAAGTTTAGATTGGGATTTTCTTGCTTACAGGGAAAGATGTATTTAGAGAAAAAATATGGTTTAACTGAAGTTCTGGTAACATTTTCAGAAGTTCTACAAGCCTAGAAACCTGACACAAAGATTAAAAGAAACACAACTGCCTAACTATTCATACAATAAGCATAAGTAGCCTCTAAGAACTAGAAGCAAACAATTTTCTATATTAAAAAAAGAGATCTTTTTTTGCCAGAATTTCCGTACACACAATCCGAAAATTGGCAGATTTTCTGTACCCTAGTTATCTGAACAATTCTTTATTAAAAAGTTTATTTTTTCATTATCATAGATGGACAATAAGTGCCAATGAAAATGTTACATTTGAATCCAGAATCATTAAAAAATTTAAAATAAAGTTACATAACATTTGCTTTGTTTCCTAAAAGCAGGAGATACTTAAGATAGGTTACTGTGAATTCTAGGGTTGACAACAGACCATTAAACAGTCTTAAAATAGAAAATAACACTGCTTACCTTTGAACAACCACCAAGCGAAGTAACTGTCTTGTACAATAACAACAGATCTAGTTCTTTTCCACCAAAGAATGGTACCTTCTTGAACCCTGACCTAAAGAGAAAAATGTCATGTCAAATTCCTAACACAGTGCTAGGTGAAACCCATAAATGGATCTACTTTCTAAAAATGTTATTGGATGAGTAACCAAAATAATTGATCTAAAAGGCAAATTCCTTTTGAAAAATAAGCTTATTACGAGAAAGGCACAACGGTACACTAAAAATCAACAAAAGGAGGCTAACACTTGTTAACTTCAAATGCTGCTTCCATGGGTCTTTTGAACTATTATAATTTAATATCAGCAAGTAATATATACATTATTGAAACTATTCATTACTTTTGAACATATTTACACATAAGTGCAATTTGTTCAAGTTACAAGGTTTAATTTATGCAAGATGTGCCAGATAAACATAGATCTTGGATCATATACTTTAAAATTTCCACTGAAGGACAAGATCTCATCATAATTTCATCATTTACGTTGCTTCAGTGAGTATTGAAGACAAATATTATTTTGAAAAAGCTCATGAACAAATTGATGATGATGAATTAATTAGTAAATTAGCACAAACAGAAAAGAATGGAAACAAAGGCTTAGTGTCTATTGATTTCTGGGGGCAAAGCTCTGTAGAATACCAACAAAGAATCATTTTTTTAAGAAATCTGTGTGTAAACAGCAACATTAAACATTGATGATTCTTCTAGAAAGAAGTTTCTCTCTTTGGGGGTCACCGTCAAAGTCCAGTAAAAACAAAGTTAACCAGGTCTAGTTTGTGATTGATTTATTTGGGAGGTCTTGAAAAAGTTGGCTTATGTACTGATGGACCTATGTATAATTTTCCAGACTTGATTCTACATGGTGGAAATCAAAGTTTTGTACCGCCAAAAGATTGTTTGAAATCAAAGTTCTTCATTAGACCAGTTAGGAAAAAGTCTTTGGGAAATTAATGTCACTGTTGTTAGTAGAAATTAAACACAGGAATTATGACATCTGGTAATATTTCTGTGCCTCTTATTGTAAAGCATGCTCATTTACAGAAAATTTTAATCAATTTTGGAACTATCAACTTTAAACTCAGGATTCTCATAAAGATCTATTTCACAGCCCATGACTGTAAAAAGCATTTGAAAAGACTTTTGTGGGGAATTTTGAAATAGCAATTTATTGTGTTGATATATTTGCTTTGCTTATCACAATCTGTTTATCAGCTTGTCTGTATAACTTTTGCAAGTTTTAATTTTATCCAGTAACTTCCTGTTCTTTAGTGTTCAAGTAAATCTTCTTAAAGTTGATTAAATCCCATTTTCAGAAACAGTACTCTGAAAATAATAATGATGAAAGGAGCTTCTCATTCAACTTTGCTTTATAACTCACTTTAAAGATGAAAGAACATTAAATGGCCATCTGTATCAAGATGAATAAAATTTTTACTTTGAGTTGATGTTTCTATGTAAAGAAACCATTCATACATAAAATAAGATGTATTCCTTCAACAAATATCCCCTAATCAAACTAACAGAATATGGGGCCTTTAATTTTATCAATAACTCATGTTTTATTAACAAACAAATTTGGATAGCCCTAAGAAAAATAATATTTTACAACAATACTTTCTGAAAAATATATTCTATACTACAAGAAACTCAATGTTTAGTGTGATTAAAAACTCTCTCATTTGAATGAACGCAAGTGAGATTGGCTACCAAAATGAAGTCATAATAATGCTAAAATCAGAACAAAATACATGACAACAAAATAATAACTGATAAAACCTAAGTGAAACAATAAAAATTGTCCAGCATAAAAAACCAACCATTAACATCATTCATTTAATCGAACAGATGACATTTGGACTAAACAAATGGTTGGACCAAGGTATAATAGTTATGATGAAATATAAAAGGTGCCAAATTATACCATCTTGACTCTTGATATTCAAATTCAGCATATTTTTTCCTTGGACAATAAAAGCTTCAAGTATTTCCCTTGTCCTAGTGAATACAAGGCTACTAGTATTTCTCAAAGAAATCATTCACTCATAAACTCTTCACCCTCTTTAACTCATTCACATTCACTCACACTACACACACATTCACACTCACTCACTTATTCACTTATTCACTCACTCATTCATTCATTCATTCACACACACACTCACTCATTCATTCACTCACTCACTCACTCACTCATGCACTCATTCACTCGCTCTCCTACTTCATTTCATTAATTCTTACTTATAAGTGGAATAATCTTGCCTTAGTTGTGGCAAATTCCTGAAACATAACAGCTAAGCTGGTAAGATACAAGTTAATGTAACCTTTATGAGACTCCTTTGACCCACAACTGGGTATATAATTTCCATCTTGATCTTTTGGAACCTTATTCTGACGTTTTATACTCTGAAGAGTGTCAGACGAAAAAGCTTTTTTCAAAGCCTTAGGCTGTGAAGTGTTTACCTTTTTCAAAGCCTTTTTCGAATTTTGCACCATCAAAAAATTGTGCATATACATTTTGATTCACAATCATTCTAGTTAACAAATCTGTTATATGTCTTCTTGACAAAGCATTGCTTGAACAATGCTTCAATGATTGCCTGTTTCACTGTCGTTTTAGATTGTAATTTATGTTCTTTTAGATTTTTGACAAATCAATTATGTGTCACAGCAATCAAATGTTTCTCCTTCTCCTATATATAAAGTTTATATGAATATACATTTCTCTTCATAGCTTTTTCCCTTTCTTCCCATTTTTCTCATTGCATATATTATATAATGTTTGTAGAGTTTTTAAAGTTCATTTTTATCTACAACTGTGGTTATTTAATGCACCTAACTGTAAAATTGGACTTAATTGTAACTAAATCCTCATAATAATGATATATTTTAAAATAGGACACTGAGCTCTGAAGTGTCACAGACAAAAGTGTCTAAAGTGTCAGCATTATTCCTTGTAGCTAATTGCTCCAAATCTTGATTTTTTATAAATTGCTTATATGATATAAACCATATTAAACATGTTGCTCTTTTACACAAACTTGAATTAAAATAACATCACCTATTGATTCGATAATTGACCAACAAAACAACAGTCTGCTAATCATATCAAAATTCAACAAAAAATATTTATCTTATAGTATATATTAAATATTTTATAAACTAAAAAAACCAGAAAGGTCCTCATAAATATAATTTATATTCCTTTTCATATTCCTCTCCACAAACAATGAGCTAATTGCCTAGCAAAAATAGAAATTAAGTCTAGGATAATCCTTTTTAGCATCAACAGCTTATCATCCTGTCCAAACAAAGCAAAATTCATTGAAACAGTTTCTGCTGTGAGACTGCTTTACAAATGAGACTGAATCCCATAATATAAGATTGCTGAAATTTATTCTATTGATATAAAGCTAACACATATTCCTAGGCACATTTGGAACAATGAAAACAAAACATTCTTACCCTCTACTTCCGTGAAATTTTTGTAAATTTTGAATGAAGTGTTGGTAGTCACGATTGTAATTTGCTAGGTCCCTGACACTTCTCTCCATCGTCAGATATGCTATCAGCTTCCACTACCCTGTAATTTAAAGTACTTACGATTAAATTATTATATTTAAATTACGATAAACAAAACGGTCCGGGTATTTAGTTTTGCGAGTTCGACCTGATTGACAACGACAACCCAAGTGCATGCTTGGCCACGAACAAAGCAAACAATAGGCCGTTTCTTGACCAAATCTATTTAAGTTATCAGCACGACAAAGGTAGCCATCCTGAAAAGACATTCAGATAAATTCAATCCAAACGATATGTAGTTTTGCAAAAAACCAAAATTGGCAACGAGTAAACGCCTTCTGAAGGCTACAAAACCCACTTTCATTTCGGGAAATTCCTTTTTGATCAGGAACAGCAATAACTCAGCAAGCCATTACACGAAATAAACCGCCATTCCTGAACAGACAATCTTATCCATAAACATTGAACGGAAGAAAAGGAAAACATATACGTTATGAATCACTTACATGAAAGTTGATAGTTACAACAGAAGCGAGCAGAACGAAACCTTTTAATTCTTCATATCTAGGCTTCACGAAACAATATCGACGAGCCGAAGGCGACTAGACTTCATAACACCCTTGAGGAGACAGTTTTACCACCCCGAAACCCCCCTTCACAATACCAGACAAACCTCACTGTTACCCTATACGATAGGAACTTTCTGCACCCATGAATGAAACTTCTAAAACCTTGATAAGGTTAGCAAATTGAACAAAGGATCGAAACAACACAACGCTAGTTTATATTCACGCAACCAAAATCGTGCGCCTACTTACAAATGTCCGAGTAAGCCGCTTTTTGTAACATAGAGTTACAAAAACCCGAGGGTGGACAGCCTGGTATCAAAGATCATTTTGACTTGAGCATTTACCACTCGTGTGTGCATTCAATCAATGCAAATAACTATATGAAGGTTTAGTGAGTTGACCTGCAAGCTATACTTCGCTATTTGCCTTTTCTGTCATCCTCTTCAAGGAGGTCTACTGTTATTTTGTTCAACCATTGACAAACTTCATAAAAATATCTTGTCCATTTTGACCAAGTAACCCCACTAGGGCGTATAGATCATAATCATAATTTACCCCCAATCCCGTCTTCTGCGATAGCCTCGTAGAAAGTTATTCTTATCATCAAAACAAATTGACTGCGAAAACAAGTCACAGTCATTCTTTCTTATTATCAAAAGCAAATTTCAAATAATTTGTAACTGTCCGACCCGCAACTTTCAAAGTTTATAAAAATAAGCAAAAAGAAATGCGTATTTACGACCTAAACTAAGATAATCAAAACTGAAATAACTTCTTGATGTAAAAATATAGAATAGCTGTTTCCAACTATAATGTTACAGAGTGGCTATCTACTGATTTTAAAAGATAGCACAAACAATTAGTCTTTAGCTTCCCTGAAAAGATGCACGACAGTTGGTTCTTTAATCTTGAATGAAATATTTTATTCATAAATTCATTTTGAATGGTGTTTCACCGAGTAACAACTCATATGAAACCTAACGTGATAATAAATTCGTTGCTACAATGCTAACAAAAACAGACATCTACACCTAAGTGTAAAAAATAAAGTGGCTGCCGACCGGCCGAAAAAAGGCCTAAATAATTATTGGCTGTGTACAAATTCAAATTTAAGATTAAAATGAAAGAAAATCTTCAAAATTTGGGTACTAGAGAAGAAACTGTAAACAATAAACTAGCGCGCACATCTTTGAAAAATATGACATTCAGCACAAAGCGAGGACATCAAACAGGTGACAAAGATAGTTACGTGTGAGATTGGATCCCTTTCTCCGGCTAATAGTGAGCAGAAACCCAACGAAGACCTCAATAAACAATTTATCAGTCATTTACACAACTTTCCGTTGATGCCGTCTGTCGAAATTTCGCTGAAATCTTGTGTTTTTCCTCGATCTAAGTAACGCGGTTATCCAACATTCAGGTTCAGAAACGGCTGCATCTTCTCCTGCATTGACGAATTCTCTTCACGCATCACAGCCACCATCGATTATCGGAAGGAGACTTCAGAATCGGACGCCAGAAATATTCTTTTTATTCCAGCTTTACAGTCAGGACATATAGCAAATAGCCTTTTAACTACTTGTTTTCAACCATAATCATTACAGTGAAACAGAAAATGGTGGCTATTTTGATTATTTGCTGTCCCTTTGATAATTATTTTAAAGTATTGTATCATCCGATTAGATCAAAATGTATTTTCTCCTATGTTCGCTTTGTAGATAACGTTAAGTGTCAATCAAAGGACCTGTTGCTGCGCAGCAGCGAAGTTTCGTGACCGTAACACGAACAATTTTCCGAACGGGAAGCGAATTTTTATTAAATAGGTTAAAAAATATAAATAAAAAGGCTTTTATGACAGTTTGACTGTAAATTTTGCTTCACATTCATCAACAATTACCTCGAAAGCGCATGTGGTTTAATAGCATTTTTAAATGTAGCAAACAAAACAAGATGAGTCCGTTGTTGATCACGTAATTTTGAACAGGTTAACTTCGCGTCAACATAGGCGCATTTCTTAGAATTTCATACACCCCAAGGAAAACCCAGCTACGAACCGCAAGCGAGATGGGTCGCGGGATCAAAGTAACTTATTACGCCTCGCGGTGAAATTTAACTTCTGCAACGCTTTTTGAGTTGATTAAGCTCGATGTAGCCCGAGTGATGATGCTTCTTGCAGACAGTGAAAAGCAGTCGAGTTTTCTATTTCAATCCATAAAATTGGCTTGCCGTGTTTTTAGGAAGTCTTTTAAGTATCAAACTCAATTCAGTACATAAAATATCACGTTATAATTTTTTCTATTTTCATATCAATATCAAATGGACTACTCATTGCTTATAAACATCTCCACGTATGCTTTTATCTCTGTTTACAAATTTTCACTTTTGCAACCAAAGCATTCTAGAATCTTGAGTACTAGAAATAAATACAGTTAATCCAAGCATTATTGAAAATGAAAAAATCAAGTACGATACATAAATAAAGAAAATGGAGCAAATAAGGACTGTTGATGTCATATAATATGAACAGTGTGTAAATCATTTGTCTAAGACGAAAAAGTATTGATGTACCAAGCCAATTAGAAAAGTTTTCTAAAATGGAGAAGATACTTCTTGCTCATTTAGCAACTAGCATTTTTACTTTCATTTTAGAAACAAATTTCATTTGACTCTGCTAATATCATGAATAGACAAAGGTAAATTTTAGCCGTTTTCTTTCTTATTGCAAAATTACCAAGGAAGCAAAAATTCACGGTTTATATGATACTTCACAAACAATGTCCAGTGTACTTAGCATCATTAGCAGAATTACAATTAATCTGCAGCTTGGTAAATTAAAACAAATTTCTTTTGTCGCTTAATTAATGACATCATAAATGAGATATTAATGAATTTAGGCTCATTTGAAGTTAGCATTAATGGGTATTTGTCGTAATTTGTTTGTAATAAGGTATTGAAAAACAACAACTACAGAATGTTACTACGTTGGTGTAAAGAAGCAGTTCTTAAGACAAATTGATATAAACAAAAAGATAGTCACCTCTGACATTCTATAACTCTGTGTAAAGGATCTTATTTATATTTTTACGTAAAAAGGTGGAGTTAAGCTTGAAGAGTAGCTATTGTAGGGAACTCCAGGACTACAGAAAGGGAACCGACAGGTATAAGTATAATTGGCTAACACATAGCGATGAAAAATGCATTTTCTGGGGCTACTAACGATTTCTCTATATCTTGAACCAGCTTTGAGGGGGCTATCAGCAGACCCTTTTATTTTTTTTCACGTGTCCTGGTTGTAAGAAATAGATAGTAGGCCGCACCCAACAATTTCACAACAAAGCATAGAATCGCGTGCAGGGCTACTATAATACCAGCCAGATCAAGACCCTTTTGGACAAATTGGGATGAATTAGTGCTCTTAAGAGTATCTTGAAGGGCATCTTGAGCACATTATACCTTGTTTCTATTGTCGCTCAAGTTCAAGTCAACTCCGATGATAGATAGGAGACACTTTTATGCTAGCAAAAGGGTAAGCTGAACCTCACACCGCCAGCTAAATGGCTTTATCTTTGCTCTATTCCATCCTTCCTTCATTCCATAACAGCCACCCATTTCCAAATGAATTCCCTACATGAAATTTCCAAAAATAACTGTTCACTACTTTACCTTGTGTTTGACAGCTTGGAAGTTGAAAGCTTAAGAACCTGAGAATTCAACATTGTATCTTTATTAAACAGATAAAAATTTAGCCAGTTTTCGGCTACACACAAATGCCGCTGAAAATGTGTTGGATACAAAATTCCTGACTGAAAACACATTCAATGGTTTTCTCAAACTTTCTTGGGATGTCGTGTCTACGAATTAATCCAAATTAATTGTATATGAATATCATACAGGAAAGAGGCAAGCAACAAGCCATTGTTTCGTATTTTAATGTTTAATAAAACTGAATACTGAGTTGTCTAGTAAAATTTTAATTAGCAAATAAATCATTTGTCCTTGAAAGAACAGGAAACTAAATATAAATGCAATTTTGTCACGCAAACGAGATGGCACAATTAAACATCCACAGGTCTATTTGAGATGTTTTTTAATTATTTTTAGCATAATTTCTATCCTCTGACAAATGAGGGATTGAAAACAAAATATGTCGGCCGATAGAAATAATTCAGCGCTTGTGTTCCTTGAGAAACAAAAAGAAACGTTTCTAGTAATGAAATTTTTAAATTTGGCAGACTGATAGCGAAAATTATGTTTGAAATTCCTCGTAAATATGTGATCGATGCCAAAAATCTTTCTGACAATTTTTCAATTTAAAATTTGGAAGAATTTTAAAACATAGATTTGCTTTGAATCTTAAGAACTTCAAGGGCTTTGCCCCCTGGACTAAACTTGATAGGTTTATAATGTCCCCAGATCGATCTGTTCAAGGCACATGGTGCTTAAACTGCACCTTTAGTGAAACCCGCCCCCTTTTATCATTTCCCGGTTCAAATTTCTACCATTCCTTTGGTTTCAGTATATTCTTTGCATCTAAACTTTTTCACGTTTCAATATAATGAGAAGCTACATCTTTTATGAATGTAACTATCTAAAACTTATGAAGATACATGTTCTGATCTAAAACCATCATGAGATTTCTGAATTATGAAACTTAAACAGCATTAAAAACTGTGAAAATTTAATGGCAGGAAATTGTAAATCTATTAGCAGTTTCCACTGATTGTTTCCATCTCAGAGTTTTTTTTAAAACCATCTGTTATAAAGGACAGGCAAATATCTTTGTAACTGGAGGGGGCACTGTGACACGTTGTACAAACTTGCCAAAAAGTTGTTCAAATGCGCAAATGTTTTTATTTCGACGTACTAACAGCTGCTGAAGAATTCAGGTCAAAAGCTACTTTATGTCTTTTTTTCAACAACTTTTACTATTTTACCTAATTAACTTGAAGCTCCTTCCAACTGCTTGAAAAACCTTTCTCTAAATTTCTCTTATCTTTTCAGATATGGACCATTCCGAGGACACTAGATAATTTTGTCTGATTTGTGTACGCAGTTCCAAAGATTGAGGTAAAGCCTACTCTGAAACTTGAAGAGGACCATTCCATTGTGAATTCAGGGTGTCGTTAGAATATTGTCACTACTTTAACCTTGTGAGGAAAAATTCATTGTTGCCTGATTCGGAATGTTCCAAATTCCTTCTTTGTCATATCTTACAAGTCTGTTAAATAAGAGAAATCGTATGATGCCTCTTGCCCAGGAATCAATCGAATAAAATTGTGCAGCTTTGGAAGAGGAGCAAAGCAAGGCTCCGATATCGTCGCAAATGATAAAATACGAACTTTGATTCCAGCGAAGCTATATAGCTAGTTTGTTTGGATTTCAAACTACAAATGGATATCGATGCAAAGATTCGTAACAAAAAGTCATGGGACAGCGCGAGAGCAGGTCCTTCTGACCACTTGGTCAGCGGTGCCATCTTAATTTTTTACAATAACAAAGAAATTCTTGGAAATCGCATCTGCCGGTTATCAAGGGTCAATCAAATTGTAGTACACATGTCTAATTATCTATGTGTTATCAGTCATCAGAATCGGTGGCGTAACGCAGTTTAGGGCACCTTACGTCACAAAGCACCCCCGATATAGTTTAATATCCACGTTTTTAAAACTTTGCTTAAGTTCGTCTTGTTTTCAAAGCTCTGTGACACAGCATCTGAACTAATGTGGGGATCACGTGAATGATCCTGCGCTGTGTTAAAACGTTTCGTCCCTCGAAACTCCGAAAAGTTTCTGGTTCTTGTTTTATTACGTATATTAAAAAAGCCCTTTTTAATCAGTTGCTAAAGATTATGTGGACCATGTTTTGGCAAAAGTGGGGGGGGGAGTAATTACCCCCATACTCCCCCCTGGCGCCGCCACTGACTCTAGATGTAAGAAAGGTCTGCCTAGAAGGAATGATTGATGGATGCAAGAAGAAGCAGGAAAGCAACCAAAAGGTTGGCGTGGCAACAGGTATCCCTTATTTATGCGCAAACTGCCAAAGGTGGAATGGGCGAATGATGATGACCAAGGAAAACTGTTTTTGTGCTAGAGATTTACAAGATGCAAGAAGAAGACAAAATTTGTAACATAGTGATACGACGGTGAATTGCCCAGATTCTTTTTGAAATGTGAATGTCGAGAAACAAGCGAGGCTGACTGTACTGCGTGTTTTCCCCTTTTCGTACAATCTTGGACTAGATCAAATGAAAAATGCTAACTGAGATGCTCCAAAAACAAGAAAAACAAGACTTATCAGCCCCATTTAATCAGTCATATCATATCCCAACGACTGGCTGATGATAGTCTTTTTATCTTTCCATATTTTGCTACTAGTAATTTGGCTTTTAATCGATTATTTCATGTTGCATCGGTTGAAAAAAGCCAAATTTAGTCCTTACGGAACATTTAGGGTCCTTTTCGTGTGAAACTCCGGGATTTTTCCAGTCGATAATGGAATCTTTTACAGTGGGAAGCATGAAGCAAGTTGCGAAAATTGAAAACTAAGATGTATAATTTGACTTTTGCTATATGCTGAAGCACCAGAATGTGCTGCAGCGATTTCAAATATAGGCCCATGTCAACCTGGAAAAGATCAGGCGTTCAAAGCTCCAGAAGAAGAAAAACAAAGAAAGATGCATTTGCAGCAAATAAAAAGAGAAGAAAAAGATCTGATTTTTCGGCATTATTATACTATGGAGCATGTTTTTTCCTTGCTATCATGTTATGTTGATAAGGCTCTTTATCTTTTTTAACCTGTAAACTTTTGAATTTTAATGAAAAATGCTTTCGCAACAGCAAGAAGGCAACTACACCTTGATGAAATCTATCTTTATCTAAAATAGAGCAAATTGGGTTGCCCAGTAGGCCACTAGTTCTATACCTAGCAAATGGGAGCTGGTAATTAGATACGCATGCGTAGTATTCTACCATTGAAGTAGATATGTTGTCGGAAATATTACGATGTAAGCCCCTTATGAATCACTGCTTGTGTCGGCCCTGAGATAAAGTATTGTAGACGGTATTATAGAATGATTCTCGCTCAAAGAAATATTTCAGTGTCTAGTTTCGGACTGTATTTCTGAGACTAAATGATGGGAACTCTTGCACCCAGGGTAGTCACTTGGTTATACGCGAGAAGAGCTTACCCGTACAGCAGAACGGAATTCCTACAATGTCTACTTGGCTTCCAGATTAAAATTAAAATTTTTGGACAAAGACAAAGAAGGGGGTTGACGGTGCAAGCAGTCATTTGGTGACCCAAGTGAAGATTTACTGATGAAAACCTAAGGTGTGTCAGAAACTGCTACACCCTGACAAAATGTCATTGTTTTTGGCTTTAAAAATGCATTGATTGCTGAAGTTAATCTTCTTTGCATTCGCTTTTATGAGTTGAAAAGCTTTCTTGAAAGCTCCAACAAACAGGAGTGTGTCAGTAAAATGAAAGTTTCCCATAAAACGGAAGACAGAATTGACATCAGCTTTGTTAATGCTACTAACAGCATTAAGTTCATTATAATGCCGAGGATATCCAACTTGACACGACCTTCTAAAGTTGAACAAACAGTTTGGCATTCTATCCTGACATGAGAGTGGTCAAGTCTGTTGTTTAAGAAAAAGAAGCGAAATTTTACGCAATAGCTGTCCGCAAATTGTTTCGAGAAATTCGAATTCAAAACCAATGAAGCTATCGTGTGCCGAGGGATTAGTAATTCCCAAAGAAACAAAGGCCAACTCATAAAAACCTCGTTAAAAGGTAAACTGAGATGCGTCATAGCACATGGCCTGTTCGATTCTTCTATTGATTGAACACCTGGTCCTGCATGTACCGCGCTACGTACAGCGGGTAGTGGCCGATTCAAAATACAGTGGAATCCTGCTATTTCGATTTCTTTAGGGCCTAAAGAACCCAAACAAGGACCATGAAGTATATAACAGGTTGAGGGGGCTAAACGTTTTTGGGGGAGGCTAAACACTCTAAGAACTAAGAGCAAGACAATTTTTGGTATGGTTTTAAGCGAGGGGCGATTCACTCTTGCAATTTGCGTACGAGATTTTGCCTAAAACAAGAAGATTTCTGGGGATTTTCAGATAAAACAATAGGATTTTCACAAAAGATGTAGGAGATTTCTTAGAGTTATTTACCCCTCGGTTTTAAGTACATTCTGGAAGCTTTGTTTTGGGGGGGGGGGTGATGGCTAAAGCCCCTCAGCCCCCTTGCATCCGTGGTCCCTGTGAAAAAGTCGTAAAGAATTCCAAGTAATGGTAGTTCACTATAATGAGAACCCTTGTTGCAGCAAGTGTTGTCAAACAGAAACTCAGTGAAAGTAAAATTTACTGACGAAGACATACATAAAGAAATATTTAGGTGCTATTTCAACTACCAATTGACTTTGCCGACATTTCACCGGCAAACTAAGGATTTTGTGGATCAACTGAGTTCTTATTAACCGACTCATTAAGTATTGAAGGGGGGTGGGGGTAAACACCCCCCACAAGTTATGTCCCTACAGAAACTAAACGTTGTGGGGATGAATTTTCAAAATGAATTGGCATCAATGATCGGGCAGTAGCAGAGCATGTCTGGAATAGTCAGTAATATGTTTTTGTCGCTGCCGTCTTGCGGCTTAAACAACGTTGAAAATGAAAGGGATTTATTTCTTATCGCATTTAACCTCTGGCACAGGCACAACTGGCACAACTTCACTCTTTGTGGGTGGTTGTACAACGACTTCTTCATATATTCTCACAGGGACGGATATACCGGGAGTTGTGGGGGATGCGACAACTCCAGATACTTTCATGTCCTTCGTTAAATTCTAATTCGATTGGGTAAAAGGCATTTTTGTAGTCTGTAGTGAAAATGATGCAAAAATTTATTCAGTTATCTTCTGTCTTCTTTATCTTTAAAGTAACGACTGAATTCTAAACACAGGCTTTTCCATCATTTTCCTGTTGCCTGAAAGTTGTGGCACCAAAATCCAATCATTATCTACCCCCCCCCCTCCATCCTTGCCGCTTTAATCCATCCCTGGTCACCCTCCTCTAAAGTATCCGATATCTTGACTGTTATTTTTTCCTCTGTAAGTTGAAATGCTCAAAGTGAGCAATGCATAATCGTTGTCTATGTACTCGTTCATTTGATATCAAATACTCATCCCGTGATCTTTGCTCTTCAACTTCACTGGCTAATGCTTTAAAACTGGCTAATGACTTTTCCTTAAACACTGTTATATAGAGGCTATGTGTTGCCCGGCGACCAAAAAGTTGATTCGTAATAGCGAAAGAAAGCTATACCGGGGGATTCATTCGAAAGGGGTTCTTTACGATAGAATCATTAAGTCAAATCCCATAGGCTCTATACTTCTAGCTCGTAATAGTGGGAAGATTGTAAGAAGCTCGTTTCGTGATAGCGGGATTCAAGAGAACTACGTAACCATGGCGTATCTCAAGAACTGACCGCAATACATGACTTTGTGGGTTTACAGAGACGTGGTGGCTTGGAGGCGGGGATCCTAAAGCCCCGAAAATTGAAAATGTGTATGTTAGATTCACGTGACATCAAGGGGTTAATTTCCGCGGTTATAAAGGGTAATGATCATTTATCTATTGTTAACCATAGATATTTATCATGAGTGTCTTTTCAAAAGCGTTGCTTTCCTATGTTTCGCTTCTTTTAAACCAGCCTGGTAGGCAACACTGGTTGCATGGAGTTATGATTGCAAAGGATGCTTGTAAGATGCTGAGATTGCATACATTGTGTATGAATTAGGATCGCGCAGAAGACGCAGCAGATCCCGCGATCAAATCGCATTTCCACGTTTTTGAAACTTGATTTCATATTAATAATTTAATAATCTCTGAATATCAACAATGTCTAAATTAATCATGTAACAGAATCATAATAAGTTATAATGATTTGTTTGTTAATTACATCACAAACTCAATAATTTAAACAACAACGTTTCATAAACAAAAATGTACACTCATTGACTATCACGAAACCTTATCCAAAGAAATTTAGAATTGCATTTTGCACTGAAAAAAGTTTTTCTAAAGCTTGATAATCTTGGAGAGCAATCCAGAAAACCTTTAAAATGGTAGATTGACGAAGATATAAATATGTATCGAATAAAATACACGAAGGAGCAGCCACTAGACAATTCACATCATTACTCAATAAAGAATATCCATATTGATAGTTTAGCAACTCTTTTGTAAATATCCCACGGTATTTTCAATCAAACCTGCCCGTTTGCTTAGTCATTTCAAGTTTTAAAGAACCCTTTCGTACTTAGAATTAGACCTTGTTCCGGGAACGAGCCAAGGTAATAAATGATTCTAGTGCTTATGATGAAGATAAAAGTGTTGGTGATTATAATAATGATGATGACGCCTTTGTCTTTTAAATGATGTAAATGCTTTTATCAAACACTCTAACATACCAACATGGATATGTGAAAGACAATAAAGTTATGTTAATCTTTAGAATTTCTTGTTTAACCAAACCAAACTATTTTGAAAGATGTTCTAGGCCAGGTGGTCTTATCAGAAAGGTGGTGTGTGTACAATAATACTATGAACTAGGATCTCTTGTCAACCAACTTTGGGTAGATGACATCGAATGGTTAGGCGAAACAATCAAAACAGCTGGAGAATGGTCATTTCGTATAACAAAAGCTTCGAAGAAAAATGGGAACATTGAAATTGTCTGACTGTGACTGTCTGTGGGTAGAGGGGCAGGTACATCACGGGCTGTAGAAATGCAGGTCAATGAAATAGAATAATTAATGTCTACTGGAAAAAAACTCAGTTAAACTCCTTTACATTAAAGTCACATAAATTAGACGAACCAGGTTTTTACAAAACTGAAAAACTGGCTTTCAACGTTTTTTAAAAAGCTCATTGAAGCTAGCACTTAAATCAACTGATTTTCTACCACCTCATCCTTTAGGCATTGCTATTTGCTTCATTCTTATCCGAAGCTAGATTCTCTTCAAGTTGATTTTGCTCAAGTGCCAGATCAGGCAACATTTCATATTCAACCCCAATGCTTCTGTACATTTTGTTGAAAAAGTTCCCAGATTAAAATGTAACTAACATCTTTGTGTCCATAAATTCTGAACAATGTTTCTTAGTGATGAAAAGTTTATCCATTCTCTGTTGCGCAATCCCGACAATTGCAATCCATTAGTTCCTTAGTTGTGAAGTTTCTCTTTAGAACAATAAAAGATCAGAATTTACACTTGAAGTTTGCAGCAAACTATATAAACGTTGAAAACCCACAGAAGAACAAATGGATGCTTGCAGTTCCCTTGCAAAAGCCATCTTGATGAAGCATTTCACCTCCCCAAATATCAAAGCAGTGACATTGTTTACCTGTGTCCCAAACATTTTTTCGATAGAAATTCCCACAGGAATATAGGCTATGACAAACCTATATAGGTATATCTTCATCAAACTGCGTTGTTGTTGCTGCTGCCGAAGAATCTCTTTCCATACATGATCAGTTTGTCATTCCAGTTCTTGTTTACAAGAGGCAGATCGACTTCGACGTATTTCGCAAAAACAAGCAGCATTGCCGACATAATTGCGACCGACAATATGAATCGTAAAATTGTTCCAACACATTCACAATATGAGCCCCTCGACTTTTGCGCCCTAGAAAAATCAGATTCGTCTTTGACACAAAGATAAAATTCGATTTATAGTAAAAAATATACTTATGACGTTCCATCCTTTTATTCGTAATGGGTATATCGAGATCTTGCACTTTGGAGCATCTTTTATTTAGTTAGATTTTATCTATTTAGAGCAGGACAGTTCTAAGTTACAAACCAGTCAGACCTGAGTTTACAAATATCCTCATCACTACACCCCTGTACCAGCCAACTGCTTCAAGCCATATGTTTACGGTGAAAGGGATCACTTTAGAACTTATGTGCAGGGGCGGACACTTGATCAAATATTGGGGGGGGGCAAGCCTATTGTTTTAATAAGATGACGTCACATTTCCCATTGTTTTAGAATAAAAGACCATTGTCCTCCAAAGTATTGGGGGCGGTCGCCCCCCTCGCCCCCCCAAGTGCCCGCCACTGCTTATGTGTTCTACCCAACAAGCATGCATAGCCATGTCTACAGGGCATCGAACGCTCTGCATAAGTAAAGTTTTGAGCAATCTTCATTATCTCAAGGTTTTTCCCGATTCAAAGAAATAGTGTAGAATGTAGATGAACATATAAAACGTTGTAAAGCAATGAACTACATTGAAGACAACAAACCTCAAAGGAGCTGTTGTCTCTGGCTCTTTTTCATTTGGAGCAAAGTTGATAGAGTTAGGAGCTTTGCTGATATCTTCGTTATCATGAAAAAGAACTTCTGAAACTTCGCTTGACTTTTTATGCAAATCATTTTTCCTTTCCCGTAGTATGGATGAAGCAAGGCCGAAAAAGGTCGAAGAACTCGATTTCTGAAAATATATGGCAATGTTCAAACATATATTTACAAGTAATCCAAAATTCTTCTGCATAGTGTAACTCGACAACCATAAACTGGCATGAAGCAAAGAGCATCGAAAAACAAAGACTAGCATTTTGTCTGCCTTTTCAAGAATCAAAATATGCTTGTTATCACTAAGTAGAGTAGATGTGATGTGGTTTTTCGATTGAAAAAAGGAAAAGTTACACTGACATTTTGAAGAATTTTACTAACAAACGTTGCTTTCTCTTTAAAATCTTAATCTTCGATTCAAAATTGAATCTAATTTTTTATGCAAATTTCATAACTAACCTTAAATTGAGCCATAGGAAAAAAATTGAAAAGAGTAATTTGGGAATTAAAACTTTCAAAGTTTTAACAAAACTGCAAACACTATAAGAGTTTTAAAATAGATAAGTAGATTTTCTCAAATCAAATCAAACAATTTCCTACCCCCCTCCCCTCCGATTGTTCCAGCAACCCGTCCAATATTTCCAGCCACCAACTGTAATTATATTCTCATCCCCCCCCCCATTTGTTGGGTACTCGAGAGTACTACTCTAACAGACATCTTCTAACTTAGAATACTGACACGGGGAAATATCAAAGTATACCCCTAAACAGGTTTGTTGAGAATCGAGAAGCGTTTTTTCAGCGACTAAAAAATTTTAAAATTCTCAGTTTGACTTGTATGAACAACTGACCTTGCTTTTTTCCTCTTTTGAAAAGTCTGATCCATTTCTATTGCTTTCCTCAAATGTAAGTGCCCCTAAAATAGAACCACCAGTAAGATAAAGGTTTACTTTTTCTTAAAATATGGGGACAAGAAAACATTTCGGCGTGCCCTTGCAACACATTTGTTGGAAGCACATGGAATATATATCCGTTTTAAACATAGTGGGGAACGACAACAGACGAAGTTGGGAATGGGAACAAAGTATCAGAGGTTTAACATATGCCCCACATTCCTTCTTAACATTGCTTACAAGGGGACCTGTTCTCCTGAATAATATGCACTTTTTACAAGCGCCAACTCGGTGAAAAAAGAATCCACCTGGCATGGTCAGGCTGTGTGACACTTTGTTCACATTCCTTTTATAACTGCAAATTTATGAAAGAAACAAAGCTGCAAATCTGCAGCACTAAGATTTTCGAGCAAATTGTAGCAAATTTGGTATATCTCGTTCTTTCCGTGATAAATGATTTAAAAGCACCAGAATTTTTGATCAACAAAATCAAAACCAACCTCGACATTTTTCACAATAACCATACTTCTGTTTCACGTGATTTGCATCTAAAACCGAAACACACAGGAGAAATTTAATATAAAGCTACAAATGTAAACTTCAAAGATTAATTTTTTGCTAAACTACACATTTCTCAAAAAAATTGAATAGCTGATTTTAGCCTAGATTTGGCTTTAAGCGTTAAAAAGCATTTAGTTCATTCTTTACCGATGCAAGCCAATCTTAAAGAATATTGTAGCAAGTCAGAGATGAAAGCAAATTCTCAAAATCATTATAATAAAAAATTATAAAAAACCGACAGCTCTAACAGCCTAACCATGACTGAAGTTAAAAATTCGTCTCATGAAAGAGGGGCTTCAAAATGGCTTTGAAAAACCAACATTTTAAGACAAATAAAAGCTTTCCTCTGACCCTCTTCAGTGTACAAAAATCACATTAATGCTTGTGAAAGCAAATGCAGAACCATATTCATGATCAGACTTGAAGGAAACAATCGCCTTAACAGTATAAGATCATTAACGCTACCATTCAGTCATTAATTTATTTTCACTTTCTTGTTAAATATCTCAAAATAGTTTAAAGAATATTCACGAAAATTACTGTCATACCAGTAAGTCATTATAGTGCCTGATGCACTAAAGGCAATTGTAGAGGTATCGGTATACAGAAAAAGACCCTTACAATGGAATCTAGCGCTTCTAAAAAGAGGCAACTTTGTAAAAGTTGACTGAAAAATTATCATACCATTTCCTATTGAATATTGAGACTCCAATACCAGTTCCTTGTTTCTAAATTTAAAAAAGCAAGCTTAAAAATCAACAATTATCTGTAATTATATGATAGCTCCAATAAATAATAAATTACAGTACACATAAGGTGACATTAGTTAAAACAGGCTAGACGAATTTCTATTATGATTTCTATAAATCTATTTAAGCAGGTATATGTAGTTCTAAAACCTTCTAATGATAGACGATACACAAGTTTATTCACAAACGATTTGTTTACAAAGTCAATGCTTTTCAACCTGCAAGCTGTTTACGGTTTACATTCAGATGTTGAGTTTGATGTTCAAACTGAATCGAACTTTAGTCTACATTTCTCATAATCCAGCCAGCCAAAATCGTTAACTAAGCCGGACTAATTGAAAGGACATAACAATAATACGGCAAAATATCTATATTTTCCTTGAAATTTATATTTAGCAATGAAGCTTCGTTGATTCCTCTCTACTTATGAATATCTTAGTTATTGCTTGATAATATCGACTAATAACATGTTTTAGATTTCAGAAGCAAGCGTTATAGCCACCAAAACAGTAAGAGTAGTAAATTATGGCAATAAATTGACAAAAAACTGTGTAGCTTAGAAGAACCAAACAGCTAATTGTGAATTAAAAGCAAGCTTCAAGCGATTAATTGAGGCTTTAGGTGACGGAAAAAGTTTTTAAAAGCACCCGAGTATCTCAGACCTTGCAGTTGCCTTACAATAAATTCTATATTGCCTATAACCATGGATAAAACCAGTCCTTGAACACAGGGGTGGCGCTAGAGACAAACCTTCAAGGTGCCGAAGTTTATATTCTCCGTAACTGCCGACGCTGGATGTGTCAAATTGCCGACAGAAAAAAAATCTATTTGCCCCATATAGCAGTCAGGGCCGTCGCGAGGCAAGCCTCGTTGGGGGGGGGGGGTGTGGTATGCAAATTTACCTGATTAAAAAATTATTGCCTGAAACTTTTTAGCTGGTGCCACAAACCTCTGCAATACATTTTGTCAATCTAACTCTGTAAGATAACCGACTTTCCTAATAGTCTTGTCAAATCTCTATATCGGGACGGGCAAAATATATAGTTACTACCTGGGGCGGCACCATGGTTGCCGCCGAAGGGGGAGGAAATTTTCGAATTGTGATGCTTCTAGTTCCCTGGAAAATGCACTCTTTTAAGCAGATTCCACTAAAGCAATTCTCCTAATCCCATTGAAAATTATTGTCTTTTTGCAAAACTTTTTTACAGCAGATAAAACAACAATTTCGCCGTGGTCTTGAAAAATACCAGGTTGTCAGTTACTTCTAAATTTAGATCCCTCTCTCTATCTTAGCATGCCTTTTGAATGTGGAGCTCATAGTGAATTGCAGTTGACGCTTCTACTGAGAAACTTTAGGAGAAATGAACACGAGGCACAATTTTACCTAAGTTTGCTCGATCCTTTATTGATTTTATGACAGGAAGGTCTCTGAAATACCTAAAGCGTTTCTTCCACCGAGCGGATTTTACCTGAAATTTCCTATTGAGCAATAGAGCATTTTTCCAAAATCTTTTGTTGTGGGTGCAAAATTCTCCCTTGCCCCCTTCCCGTCCCCCACTTTCCAACCTGTGTCGGAGTCCACCAGATTTTCTCGGCAATTTGTGCCTTGTTAGAAACTTAATGCGCAAATATTGCCCATTGTTGAATATTTCTTCCTATCTATGGTGGAAGAAGTTAATCAATGGTTTTCTCTAAACCATTTGTTTGTAGCAAGCTATGCGGTGAACAATGCTATTGAAAAATAGTTTATGAAAAAGGACAAGAAGTGCTTTTTGAAAAATTTATTACGCAAAATGTGCTCATGATCGAAATGTTTTCATTGGCAATAATAATGTCTTGAAACGAAAAGAGAATCCCTTAAGAAGAAAATTCTTTAAAGACTTTATTTATCACAGCGTGATTTTGCTGTTGTTAGGGTAAATTTCCTTGAAACGGTCCAAAACATGATCCAAATCAAGCATCTGCACGTTTCGCCTGAATTCCAAGCAGCAACAGGAATTTCAACCGAGAGGAGCACCATGGTATTGTGGGTCATGCGAAGGAGCACCATGCAATTAAGTCACAGCTTTCACGGAAGCAACAGGATATAATGCCACTTTGATAATAAAATTGCCGAAGAAAAGCCATTGAGAAAACCATAAACCAGCCAGCGCAGTTTTCTCCTCGATTATTTATGTCATTTAAACAACATGTGAACCGGGTGACATCCATCAAGTGCCGACGGTATTGAGAAAGCAAAAATTGATTGGCTGCCGACGGGGGGGCTAACAAAAATCTAGGGGGGGCTAAAGCCCCCCCTTGCCCCCCCATGCCGCCACTCCTGCTTGAACATCTAGTTTAAGGCAAATAAGTTTAACATGGCAAAAAGGGATTTCAAAATTTGCTCCTATTTATATTGCATTTCTTAATTACTCAAAGCAGCGATATAGTTCAGTTTGTCCCGATTCTCGTCAAGGAAACAAACTATCCAAAACTGTACCATATTATTGGCAAACTGACTGTGGTTTTCTGTTGCTAAGACAATAGCAAGTTGTCAGATATACGAATTTTCAAATTCGCAAAGTAAATGATTCTGGAGAGTATTACACTTATCAAGGCTTAGCTTCTGCTTAAATCAATTCTCATGTCATTTCACTGCTAGGCAGCCAAGCTTTGGGAAAACCATTGAAGATCGAGTATGAAAAATGACACTTCTGAGAACATGCAGTGTCTTCGACCTTTTTATAATACTCACCGACTGTCATCGGCTTCCTTTGATCTTTCTAAGCGCAGTTGGAGATGCTCTGCATAGCTGATAAGACACTCGAGGGTGGGTGCTACTTTTGATTCCTGAAATCATAAAATCCTTTGTCGAAACTGTGCATTAAAATAAGGGTATTTGGACACCATTTAACTTAAGGACTTGAATGTCGAAATTATTACAAGAATTCACTGAAATTTCCAAGAACATTTCAACCACCTTTTAAAGCTAAATAGTTTTTCTCACACTTAATTGAAGACCCGAAAAACTGAATTGCTATCTATGTAACATGAAAAACCATTCTAAGAAGAGTTTTAAAGCAAGGAATCGATGCAAAAATTGTATCCTATTTATTTTATAAAAATTTTAACCGACCGATCCCAACAGCAGAAGATTTTTCAATTTTTTCCTAGCATTATCTTGTCTCATTAGTAATGATAAAATCAATTCTATAAAGAGAAAAGCTTCTCGCAAAATTATTTGTAAACGACAATTTTGGTATAATTAAAAAACCATGTCCTTACTTGTTGAAAACATCCGTGCTGCTCAGCTTGGGCGGAGACCTTCATTCCAGCTTTTCTTAGAACGTCAATGTGTCTTTCTAGATTCGTTATGATTTCCTGGAACAGGAAGTGAATTTAATGTACTTACAGCAGCTACGAACACGACATTCTTTTCGACCATGCAGCGAATTTAAGTCTTCGAACATCAATCAGATACTAGACTCTTTTGTTAGACTGACTATATACTAGACGATATAATACAATGATATATGAAAGCCTAAGCTTTTTTTACAGAACAAGCACCACGCAAAGCGTTGTGTTTTGCCCTGCAATGTTTTCCTCATTTGCGTCAATTAATTACAGGATATGAAATGAAACAACGCAATCAATTGATACTAAATAATCCTTGAATGAACTATTTTTTCATCAAAAAAGCAAAATAAAATTCCAGAATCAACTTGAAGGATAAATCAGCAGTTATGCCCTTCTTACTTATAACTATTCCAGCGGCTGTCTCATGAATAAGTTTTTTCATTTTAGAGTGCTCGTGAGATGCCCAAATATCTATTGCTGAACAATGTGTAATTCAGTAGACAGCCTCTAGCCTAAAAGTCTATTTTTTGTGTTAGTTGAAACTCGATGAAGTCACGGCCATTTAGAATGAGGATGGCCAAGGTCGCGGATTACAGATTCGAGGGTCTGGGTTCGAGCTTTGCCAGGACCAAATTTTCGCTCAGACTGTGGCGAGTAGCCTTTTCTCTGTAATTCTAAGCACAGAAAGCACGAGATGTGGACCAGATCACTGCTTAAAAGCATGGATTGTTAGCGTCCTAACTACCTTCGAAAGCTGCCTGGCAACGAATATAAATACATGTCCATTTCAGCTACTTACAGAGTATTTGTATGTAGTCTAAGTTGTTTTTACTTCTATTAAGAATAGAAAAATCATATAAGCTTTATTCTTGTTTACCTTTAATTCAAACGTCATTGCAACTTTCGACGCCGCCTGGAAAAGATAAATCTAAACATAAGATATCATAATATCCAAAGCACTGATACTTAATTTGGGCATCATACACAATATGATTGAAATGTAAGGGAATTTATCCACGAGCAAGGCAGGCAGTCACCATTTTAGGCATGATAACCGTGTTAGTTATTGCGATACCTTATTGTCAGATTTTCACAATAGAAAAGCTTGAGTGTCATCTACGGTTCCTTTAAAATCGTCCCTGCTTCAACTGTTGATTGTTACGAAAGCACTGAAGGCTGATAAATGCTGGAATTAAGACATCTGTAAACAGATGAGAAATGTTGATCCGACTTATAAGTTGAGGAAGAAGAATAACATTTCGGCTAGGGTGGGCAAACTAGAGCAAGAACCATACCTGAGGGGGGCAGGCTTTAAAACAAGAAAACAGATCTATAACAAACCGATATATGTGGACTAGATTAAGCTCATGGAATTATAATTATGCCAAATTTTTAAAATATAATTCGGAAAAACTGTAGCCAGAGGGGGCAAGTTCTCGTCAACATTTTTATTTGGGGGGCCTCCCTTCTCCTCTGCAGCTACGTGGCTGCAGGATTTCTGGACACAATCCCTTCATTTTTATACGAAACTTGCTAGAAGAACAGAGAAAATCGAAGGAGAAAAATCAAGAAACAACTGCAATTTTATAAATCAGACTCAAAGAAAAATGCGATTTTCTGTCAATGTAAAGGGCTGGTTGGCATAACACTTCAGAGACACATAATGAAAATTCTTTCTTAATTTTCCACAACCAACATAAAAAGTCTGATTTTCTGTTATAGTTTCGAAAAACTTTTCCCAACAAAGTTAGAAAGAGGGCCCCAAACATTAAAAATAGAAACATGAAAATTCATAAAGGTTTTTGACACTGAAGTTAGCCTAAGCATTAACTGAATGACGACACATCGTTCTTTTAAAAAGGGTATACCTGTAAAGAGATAGCACTGAAAATAGCTCCTTTGAAATCCCAGAAAGTTAAAAGCGTGAGGGGCCTAACATGATTAGCTAACTTAAAAACGCTGGAAAAATATATTTCAGACCCAAAAATAAAGGAAAACACGCAAAAGTTGAGATAATTCTCATAAGGAATCGATTGTAGTTACGTGATGAAATAAGCTAATTGAAATTCACCCAAACATATGATAAACACCAGCCAAGCAATTGAGAACAACATTTTGGATTTACATCATATTAGAATTTTATCAAGCAAAATTATCTTGTACAAAACATAAGAATGAAAAATAAGCGTAGGTCGTTGAAATGTGCTAATATTAGAAAATGATAAGGTATCTAACAATGATAACAAAAAAACAATAAAAACTTATTGCAGAGGAATCTTAACTTTAATAAACCGGAGAGGTGGAGTTTTTATTTAAAGCAAAATTAGAGAAGATAAAAATTTGAAATCATTAATTAGTAAAAAGTCATTGTATTGTTTGGCAATATTCTGCATTTGCAATAAGATATTTCGTGATAAAGTGTCAAAGGAAATACCTGTAGACTTTCGTGCAGCTTTCGAATTTCTCTCTCCATTCCGCTTTCAGCCACATCTCTTGCCCTCTCCTATGTAAACAACACGACAAGAAGAGTTGTTAGAAGTTTGACGGAAATAAGAGATGGAATAAAAATACACAGCTTAAGCCTCACAATACAATTTTTCGCCACATTCATCGCCACATTATCCCCTACAAATTACCTTTTAGCAGCAGAGATAAAAAGCAGTCCAAAAACATCAAATCTTTTTTCAACAAACATTTTCACACCAGTTTGTAAAACTATTTTGATTCTGGTAGCAAATTTGAAATTTTGCATTTCATTGCGAATTTTAAATTGGGGTTAAACATTCCATTTTTGCGGCTGGACTTCTTAGAAACTTGTAGGATTTTAAGTGCTTAATTGCAGCCAGGAAACTAAAATGAAGATCTTTATAAGCTTCTAAAGAATGAAGAAGATAGTTGTAGCTATAGTATGCCACTACAGTAGCTCCACCACTACTTAATTCCATGCTCCAAGTCTGGACACAAATAGAAGGCTCAAATTGGCAAAAAACGTCAGTTTAAATTGCTTGGGCTGATATGACACTGTGTTGCAATAACAACGTAAGTTAAAACTTCTAAATTCTACGTCAAATAATCACCTGATTTTCGAGTCTCCTTTGAAGTGTGTATTGATCAGTTTTGAACGATAAAACTGCTGCATTGTATTTTTTCTACAAAATATTAGAAACAAAAACGATCAAAATCTACAGCAACAAATAGGATTGATTTCTGTACGAAAACTGCTTGGAAATTATCTTATTCTGTAGAAAAAACATTTCAAAGAAATGAAGGTTGATGAAATTCACATATGATTTCTGAAATAATGTTGTTACTACGTCTGTAAGCAAAGTCTATTTTTGGCTTTTCTGTTTAAAAATGGCATGCTAGCAAATTGAATATTTTACACAAGTAATGGAACAAAAGCTGCTCTTTTTGTAAAGATGCTTAATGGAACTAAGAACATTCGAAAAAGCAAAGTTTCTTGGCTATTATTTATTACAGCAATCAATTTTGGAAACTTGTATTTTGCTTAACACATACATTTTGCTTGTATTTCCTTGAAAATGTCAGCTTATGTATAGATTGTAAAGACGACAGTAAATTGCTTTGTGCAATGTAAGAATATTTTCAACACGAAAGAAGAAATGTAAAAGCTATAGACAATTTGTATCTATCGAAGAATATATTTTGTACTTGTAAAATTTTCGGGGTTTGAGAAAAGACAAAAACAAAAGACAAAAGAAACTGTAGTCCCACGCCTAAACAACGCCGAAGCCACGCCCTGTTTTTTAAGGAAAATTTTCAATGTTTAGGAGGCGAAGAATGAGGAAGAATGAAAGAGCTGTAGAGCTGGTGAAGGTCATGTAAAGAAAGAGAAGGGCATATTGTGCAGTAAATAAACAAAAAACAAACAAATTACCTCTAGGTCCTTTTCCAAATTTGACATACTGCAAAAACAGAAAAGATCTTAGCTTTCATGAGGAAGAGATTTCGTCTCAGATCATATCTAATCTTATGCTGCATTTACTGACTGCCCTTAAAAACGAGCTAAATTGGCACTGGATTGGCAATAATTCACAATGCTTGAAAACCATGACTTGCTGGATTAAAAAATGGGGCAGTTGAAAATAGCTTTATGACATGCGTTGAATTTATAGATGAGATACTAGTTTTTTAAATTGATTATGATTATGATGATGACTGTGATTACAAGGATGACGAGAATCACAATAAAGATGTTTGATGGTTACTTGTACAATAAATGCATTCTTACTGTGGGTGTTGCTCCTCGTGCATCAGTTTTGAGTTCTTCCTTGAAGAGTTCAATAGACTTCTGTTGTCTGGGCTGGAGCCACCTCCCTTTTCCTCCTCCACAGAATCTCCTAACTTGCTAGAACGCTTTGCAGTAGACTCTTCCACGATTCCTGCCTTTGACTCTTTGGATTCATTTGACCTAAGTGTTTGATAGGACTCTCCGGAATTTGAATGAACTGAGCTACTGGTAGAGATTTTAGTCCGCGGCAAATCCATTGAAACACTTCCTTCATTTGGTTGTGTCACAGAGGAATCAACACCTTTGGAAGGAAGAAGGTTATTAATAACAGCAACTCTAAAATATCATTCTATTCAAGATTTGGGGTGAAAGCGACCTGGAGTCAGCAAGTTACATTGGAGGGGATGGTGAAACAAAACAGGCACAGGGAGAGTGTTACATATCTTGGATAAAAACAGAACTGCTGGTTTTAAATATCCTTATTAATTACATTGTCATCATGGTTAAGCACAGTTCAGGTCTTCCTAGATTCAGCAGGTTGTTTCCTTTAATTAATCTTATTCAAGCCAATTGAACATGAATCTTGCTTCTACTCATGGTTCTAAGTAGCTATGGTTGGCTAAAAAGAAAAGCACGACTCCCTAAAACCAAAGGCGGCGCCAGCCAGTTGGTTCTGGGGGGGAGCCAATCTTACCTGAAAAGAAGGCCCACGACCAACTGTTGGCTATGTAAAGGCAGTTTGAAAATCATCGCATTGCATCAAAAACATGCCATATTCAACTGAAATAGGCATTTTAAACCAATCATTCAACACTCACTGCGTCTTTTCACTTCAATTTCTATTCAATGTAAAGGAAGGTTGTAGGGCCATAACGATTTCCGCTTAAAACATAGGAGCTTTTTGAATTCTCTGAAATAACTTCACATTTGTCAAGAACCTCACTTGTCTTTAACATTGAAAAAACTTAGAAATGAAAAGAAGGTTCATCATCTATTTCCCTCAGTCCATTTTAATGGCAAAGATTTGAATATGAAGAAAAGTAAAAACATGGAAAAAAGCTTTCATTTTAACCAAAGCCAAATCTTCGTTTTGCAAAGAATATGTGTTAATCGTTAGCGTTTTAATTTCACGGATTACAGCAATTCCTTGAAGAGATTAGTACGGATTTGCTAGTTTATATGTATGTGATAATTCTAGGCGACACACAGCATGTCATCATAGCACGAATTACTGGAATCCCTTGAAGGGATTAGTACGGATTCGCTAGATTGTGGATGCGTCATACTTGCAGAGGACGTGCAGCAAATTAAACTTGACCAAATTTCATGTTATTGGCTTCTCCGTGTTCCTGTATTTAAGATCGAGTGGGACCTATTCTACATTATCAGGCACCAAAAAAGCGCTTGTTCGCAAAGCTGTGAATCCAAGGGCACTGGTATGTTTTTTGCCATGTTCATATTATGGAAAAACTGTGTATAATTTATCACACCCAAAGGTTTCATTGATCAAAACAAAGCAGTGATGTATTGGATAGGACACATTTTCATTGACACTGTCAGAAAATGTCCGAAAATGAAACGGAAGATGCTGACCTCCTCAATCAATGCTCTTGGAACATCTTTGTATTAAGCTTAATATTACTCTATAATAATAGCTAACACAAATTCACATTTTTGTTTTCGATTTCATATTTGACTCAAGGGCAGTGAAAGGGGGATCCTGTGATCAAAGCTGCAGCCTTTGCTGGACCCCTTCCCACCTTAATCTGCAAATGCAAAATAAGAGAATTCAAAATTGGATGTTTGAAGCAAAGGTAGGAAAAGTAGTAGGGAAATTTCATCAGGAAAGGAAGATTAGAAGCAAATCCCAACATTGATAGGAGATTAAAGTAAGGCTTTTGGAAATTCTTGAAACGACTACTGTCATGGTGTTTTAATAACTGTATATCAAAACTATGCAGCAAAATCCTGACTGTACCGCTTTAATACTCAACATAATCTTGGAACACAATAGAATCATAAATTAATCTTTTTATCAAATTTGCAGCATATTTAGGTGTAAAACCATCATACACCCATTGTTAAGTTATCACAAAACAATGAAAAGTATATCAGTTGTGGCTCTTAGACAATAAAAACTACCATGTTTTGTTAGCTAAGTCAGTTGGGCTATATTAAGATCGTAAATGAAAGCTAACCCATCAAACAAGCATTCTACTATTTTGAGTGACTTTACCAAAGTAAGATCAAAATTAATAATGGGGTCGAATGGTGTTAGAACGGGGAGACTTTTCCTACTCTGGACTTTCCTAGGGGTAATAGGCCAAATATACTTGGGAGGAGCCCCAGCCCTCATTCCGATGGCCCTGGAGTAAGAACAATAAACTGACACACACAGTACCTTGCTCCTGTTGGTCTTTTGGCACTTCATACCACCATTCCATTGAGGTATTAGCAGCATCAGCAGCATCCAGTGCAGTATCCCTTTCTTTGGTGATATCGTAGCCATCCATATTTATGTTATTGTTCGTGCTATCACTTACTTTTACGTCATACACACCCTCTATTGAATTTCGAGGGGTTCTCGTCAGTCCTTCAGTTTCTTGGTTCATCTCCTCTTCCAAAAATATTTGCTGGTTGAGTTTAATTGATTCTCTTAGCTCCGTCCACGTAGGCAGTCTGACTGGTTCAGCCGACACCCCGATTCTGCGCGCTCTTTTAGACCCTAAGGAAGCTGTTGAACTCTCCGATACAGCTTCAGAGACCTCGCTTTTTGTCGAAACTTTGCGCTCAAAATCTAGGGTTTCTATCCCCATTTCATCGCTAGTGTTCGATTCGTCAGTCGATACACTATCGCTTCTTATCAGTAAATTGCGAGACCGTTTCTCCTTGGTAGTTCTATGTTCCTCACTCGTGTTGTCGACCTTTTCAACTGTTTTTGATTCGACTTCAAAAAGCTTTGGTGAGCACCTCTCATACGAACCATCAACAATTCCTCTCATACCACTCACAACAGATTGTTCTTTTGGTTTACCAAAGATTAACTGGTCTAAAATATCTATATCTCCTAATTGTTTGTCTTGCTCTGCAATATGATTCACCTTCAATCCCGGTATTCTGCACGGACTATTCTCTTTGGCGATCTGTTGATCTTTTAAAACATCATCTGATTTACTATTGTTTCGATTTTCAATCGAATCAACCTCTCCTGGTGACTCGTGTATCTCTTCAATCGGATCTGTATCTCTGTTAGTTTCTGTTAAATTTTCAGCCGCGTGCGAGTTGTTCTCAAGTTCATGCAATTCGTTATGCGCTCCGAAACAATCGTCGCTAGAAGCCGTCGCATCGTCTATCTCCTGCAAAGCTTTCAACATTGTAACTGCATGAATCGCTTCTTCTACTTCGCGCATACCCAAGTCCGTCTGACATGCAGCACACACGCTAGCTTTCTGGACCACGTGGGCATGCAGTTCTTTCGAGATTTTCGATCCCAGCTCGAAGTGAGTGTTGGGAAACGGCTGGTTACCAATATTTTCGCTAAACAATGAGCTAGGGGCATCATTGCCCTCGCTTCCAATAGGCCCATCTCGGACACTCTGAAAGAAATTAACATTCTATTACACTCTTTTTTTACAAGAACAATTTCATAAGAACACGAGCCTCAAAACTGGTCAAAAGTTAAGAACAAATTAAGAACAAGTTGAGGCTGAGCTTCTGCAAATTGCAATTTTGAACAACGTTTTTCTCAAAATCGAGGATTTTTAGCAATGTGTGGGTGCTTTTTCGGTGAATATTCAAATTTGTCAGCAAATTAATTGTTGGCAAATGAGGCCTGAACACCTCCTTAGAGCGAAAAAGCTTTTCAGGCAAATGAGGCCTGAACACCTCCTTCAGAGCAATAGCACTGCTCACACCCTCTTAATTCAAGAACAAATCCAGCCTCAGATTTTCGAAAAAATTAAGAACAGTCAGCCTGAACTTAAATTTACTGGTTCTTATAAAAAAAGAGTGTCTGAAATAAACTAATGCAAAATATCTTCGAAGGAACAGCCGCATATTATGATCAAATGCATACAAAAATCTATAGACCTTACCCACATAAATTGAATATTCACTCTATTTGTGTACAAAATAGGGGTTTGGTTAGACATCCACAAAGATACCCATTTTGAATCTAAAAGAGCATGAGCCTAAGGGATAGGTAGCTATCCACTGCGCGCCTGGACACCATTATTCATGGAATCGATACACGTAATTTCAAGACTAGACGGGACAACAAACATTTAGTTACCCTTAACTTACACGTGTTGTTAGCTTCAGTCCTTCAGTCAGTCTTGACGATTCCTACCTCTTCAAGACTCCCCCACCCCCCTCCCTCTGTCTACGTCTTCAAAAGTCCAAACGGCAAAGAAGATGAATCTCAACAAAATATTTTCTGCACCACAGGGGAGCGGGGATGTAAGAATTTTAATGAAAATATCAGTCTATAAAATTAAAACGTCCGTTGCTGCCTGACCTCTGTTTTCCTAAATTCATTACTTCATTTCTTTTCTCTAAGCTTTTTGAAGTAAAGTAAAATTGAATTAAATGCCTCTACATTGTAGTCCTTTCTGGGATAAAGCCAATCTTTTCAAGCTTTCATTTATCAATCTCGTTTAAATATTGTGCACGAAATTTCCATCTTAAAGTCCACAATAAAAGTTTTCGTTGAGTTTCTGACAATCCTAGTGCTGGATGATAAGACGAGAAACGGAGACCTCTTGAAAATTTCAATATCAGGTTTGAAATTTGTTGACAGCACAGTGGAATCTCCGACGAACAATTTATTAATTACATGCAAACAACAGAATAAAATGGATAAATATAAAATAATTGAAATTATACGAAAATAATCAAAGAAAAAAGAAAGTAATAAAAATAATTCAACGAAAAATTTCAAAGAATCATTAACAGTAAACAAATATTATAATCAACAAAACATATAAAGAATAAAGTCATGAATTAATGTAGAATAATAAATAATAATAAAATTATTGAAGAAACTGGCGGCTTTTATCAAAATAAAACTAATAAAAAATAATCAAAAAGGCATCAGGAAAATCGAGAAACAGTCACACAATAATCAACGAAAAATCGTTTCGAACTGAATTAGGGTTCAGGAACAAAAACGGACACGGTTAAGAAAAGTATCGCCTGGATTGAGGGGGCCGGGGCAGCCATAGCCCCCCCCCCCCCCACTTTTTTGAAAAACAATCGAGCTTTTTTCAAAATCTTTTGTTATGATTGCTCAATTTTATTTTGGCTCCCCCACTTTTCAACCTGTGTCGGAGCCCATGCTGAGGCTGGGCGTGGTCTTACTCTGTTTTTTCTGGGAAATCGAGCTTTGGTGTTTAAAAAAGTGAATTTTTATAAAAAATGAGTGTATATACTATTTTTATCCGCTTATCGAGAGGTATTACGGTTAGGTAGAGTCACGAAGCTGCGGTTGCGGAAATGTAAGTTGCGGGACTTTATTGTTTCAGCATCATACATAATTTGTTCCGTACTTGCGGGTGCCAGTTTCAAGAAAGTGTTCATTTTTGGGAGCTGTTCCAAGTTGTTTTAATGCCAGGATTGTTCCGTTATTACTGAAAATATTAGGACTAGTAAAATGTAAGAACTTCTGCTCTGATTGAAACTTAGTATACCGGGGCGAAATATTAGCTTCCCGAAATGATATATGGGCGGACATGAACAATCCGGAGAGGTACCATGTTTTGGTTGATGTCATATTTGTGGAAGAGCGTTCCCTGACCATAGGCAACCTGCGATTCGTTGATGCAGTAAAAAGTCCTCAACGTGTATGACACAAGGTCAATCGGATTATCCGAACCGGATTCTTAATCTTCGCCTTATTTGTTTTTATCGCTGTTTGTTCTCGGTGCATTGCAGCGTTCCTTATTTTCTACAATATTTATCGACTTTTCTCTGCAAGCATTCAATTGGAGTGCGTCGAGCAGCCTTCTATCCTGGCCTTTTCTTCATTTGCGTACAAAATGTCAAAACCCGTATCACTCTAAAGCTAAACCTCAGTGTTTTCAGAATGCTTTTGAAAAAGTGATAAAGTTAAAAAGTAAGTTTCAAAACGACAATACAAGCATTTTGATGTCAACAACCCTTTTTACAGAACCACAATAACAAGTGACAAAAAAGTGACAAGTTGCTCAATAAAGCAATGCCATAATTTGATATTTGTGTAGGCAAAAGAAAACTTACCATGTTTTGTAGCTTTAGTTTTATGGCAGCCATACACCGCTCGAATTTTTCTTTGAGAAACTCTGCTGGTTGACTAGGCAGCTAAAATATAAGCAAAGTTCTCAAGTGATGTGTTCATGTTGGCAAATAGAAGGCCGAAGAGCAATCCCAGGTTTGAGAGATGATATCTAACATGATCCGGCGGTAAATAGGGGAACAAAAGCCGATCATGCTGAGTGAGCTCAACACATGACTCAGGGATACGACACCGATATCATGAACCCTGCACCGGAGGGGAAATCGAGTTCCTAACTTTGAGGCCCTTTGACGTCACAACAAAGATTTTCTTTAGAATGTTGGATTTTGATTAGATATTATAAAAGAACTCTATATAATGCTTCCAAATATGCAAAAATAAGTCGATGAGTCAAAACTTGGGTGAGCTATGGCCAATAGAAGATTTGAAGTTTGCTAACGGATTACTGTCATTTTGGCTCTGTTTCTACAGTTACGAATAGAAACCAAATTTATTGTGATATCATCACTTAAAAACTCTATTCACACATGCCAACAGCTTACGAGATTTCCATGAAAACAAAAGGATTTTCAGAGATTTTCAGTTACAACAATAAGATTTCCACCAAAGGTGTACGAGATTTTCATAGAGCGATTTGCCTCTCGTCTAGCATAAGGGCGAGTAAAAATTAACATGGACGAAGTCACAATGTCTTACTTTTTAGACACTTATTTTTAGAGACAATGATATTTGCGTTTGAAAAGACACTTGAATCTCATGCCGAGAAACGGTCAAAGAATTCAGGCAGAGATGGCGCCAGAAATCTTCCGACAGAGGGGCTTGGAGCTTCCGACAGGGGGGCTAAAATGACTAAAATAAGCAGTTTTCGTACGTTATTTTGTCAAATTTGCTCCGACAATAACCTAAAATTTCCTCCGATGGGGGGGGGGGGGGTTTGGGCTAGATGCTTCCGACGGAGGGGCTGTAGCCCCCCCCTAGCCCTCCCCTGGCGCCACCACTGAGTTCAGGGCAGGACTCAGGACAGAGAAACAGAAGTTACGAGGTTGTGTCAATAAGGATATAAGGACATTAAAGGTGCCACAGTTGATGCAGAAAGTACGAGTCTTTATGAATGGCTCCGCGACAATAAGCTCTCATTCGACGATTAAAATTCAAGATATGGTAATGGTTCAAAACAGAAACTAAGCAAAATGAGAAAAGCTATCATTCCGAGGCAGGGAATCATGATGTTAGTCTTGTGAATCAAACCAAATATCTTGGTATAATTATTGATGAGAACTTAAAATGGCATCGCAAATGAATAACATCCAGACCAAAATTTTGCAGGCTATTGGCCTCCCGACAATTTCCCCCTCCTATTTCTAATTTTTTCTACCTAAATTTTCTTCGAATTCAAATCAAGGCCGGCCGGAGTTATTGATAAGAAGTTTGCGGTTATACATTCCGTCGGAAAACGTTCACACGGTAACTTAATTTCAACGCAATATGTTTTACCGCGTTTCAGGGTCATTCGGTCACACAGATTCATAGGGTAACGCGGTTTCGCAGCATCTCAGTTCACTCTGCTGTCGTACGGTTTCATGACCAAGCGGTCACTCAGTCAATCAGTTCTGAGGTCTCGTGGCCCCTCAGTTTAATGGTCACAATTTCCCTGAGTCAATGAGTAATGGGGTCTCAAAGTTTAATTTTAAAGTTAAAACCATCAAATACAGCACCATATTATAAATAAATAAAATCTTTCACAATTCATCAATTTAAAATTCAAGGCAACAGCTGGCTTCGTGATGATCAACGCGCCTGTCAAGCTGGAACAAATTTCTACTTATGTTAGTATGCATTAGTATCCGAACTATTGTGACACTTTGTTACTATCACAATGAGATGCAAGCAAATAAATAAAACAACTTTTTTGCATCATTTTGTTACTACAGTCTACTGATTAAAAATACTTTTTACCGAATCAAAGCAACATTTGCCGAAGAACACAAACATAGAGTATGTGGGGGGAGGGGGGTCGCACTCCCCACACCCCCAGTAAACCCGTCCCTGACCAGGACAGATTCGGAACCAACGACCAGCAACGTCGTTGCTCTATCAACAAACTTACCCGGTCACGTGAAAAGAAGGGAACGACAAAGTAAATATGTGAGTTCTAGTCTAAGCAAAGGGCTCTAGATTAAAAAGATCGATCGTGCTCAAAACACGCGTAAATATCTAAGATAAAGCAAAACTTAAGGATACCAACCTCAGATTCTGGCAGCAAATCGCCTGGAACTGGAAACATCTCTAGAATATCGCGTAGACTGTTTTCGTGTTTTGCCACAGTTTCAGACAATGAATTCTGCAACCAGTTAACATTAAAAAATAACTACTCAACTGTTAAGAGCTTAGAAAACAATGAACCATTTTTACCTGGCAGGAAACCTGCAATTTTTACTGTTGGAACAGCATCTGAGAGCGTACTTAGTAAAATGAATTTTTTGATGACCTTTTTCAAGCTCAGAGCATGCTGGTAAAGTGAACGATATCATTGATAGCTTTTCGATAAGTGAAACAGCTGCAATGGACAGTCCTAAAATAATATTCAACCAAATTGCCACATCCATTGTTTTGAAAAATTAGATTGAATCAGCCGGATGGTTTCAAAATACTCACAGGCTCTGAGAGCTTGAAGTACAATCTTAAAGAAATGCTCAAAAAGTTCAAAATAAGAAGAAATCAGAGGCATCAAAATAAGAAAAATAAATCGCATTGTTCATAAAATAGAAAAATCTCATAGAAATGTTCTCTGAATTCACACAAGTTAATCAACGCAAAATGTGCTCCACAAAATAACTAAAATACTGAAAAATACGGAATTTCAAAGGATGTGCAGGATTTTTCTGTTTCAAAATTACAAACCTCGAGTCTCTTTATTTCATCGTTGCGTTTTTGTAGTGTGTTTTCCTTCACTTCTACAGTATCTTCAAGCTCAAAAACCTTTCCTAAGAAAAAGAATGAAATATATGGATTATAAAATTGCGATCTTAAGAACATCTATTTATAAATATATCACAATTTGACAAAGGTAGCTTCTGTGACGATTCTTTTTTTTCTATTTAAACACAGTAAATCGTCTATTTATTAGATATTCGAAACAAATTAGGAATAAATTTCGAAACAAATTAATTAGATCGATCGTGCTTCAAAATAAAATAATTAGACATCAATTTTCAATATTATCTTATGTAAGTCATGATAGCTAACCTTTACTTTTATAGTGAAATATACACAAATTATATAATGAAAATTACTGTTTACCGGTCTGTCATAAAGTGCACGATTGTATTGTAATGTAGATTATTTAATGTTAGTTTCTACAATAATGAATATACACTAAATAAGACTAACGTGAAGCAATTTCAAGAATTGCATAAGACAGTTCATTTACTGCAAAATGAGCATGCGCACTTGTTTTCAAAGAACTAAGTTTTGATCAAATTCTTAAATTGTCTAGTATTTTGTGCTGTCTTTATTGATTCCGAGAGTGAATTCCAGATTTTAGGCCCTTGAAAACATACCATGATCTGATACCATTATTGGTAGTTCTGGCTTTTGGACAGACACCGTATAGACAGAGCTGTACAGAGTTGCCTGTTGATCTCATGAAACTTTATACTCTAATAAGAAACTTAAAACCTTCCTGTTTTCTACACTTAAAAGCCTACAAATTAAGTAAATGATTACGAATTCAGAATAGGGCACTTACGCATGTGTTCGCGATCTCTTGCTTCTAGATTTGCAACCAAGCTTCAAAGACAATAAAAATTCCAAAAAATTATCTATGATGGTACCAATCCAACAAAACAGATTGGAATACCAGGAAACATGTGTTATTCGCTATTAATTGGAAAGTTGGTTTTTGAAATTACAACTTTTGTCCTTAATTTTGATTAAAAGCAACGATACATTCAAATACTGTCACAGTTTTGAAATGAATTGAATTTGAAATGAATTTGAAATGAATGAACTGAAATGTCACTGCCTCAAATTGAAGCAAAGTATACCTCGTCTATTGTCATTTGCTACTTTAAAGTAAATGAGCATGTTGTTTGTCATAGAAGCAAGCTTTTACGATAATGTTTTTCTCGGCAGATGCTAGTAAAGTTTTCGCCCACAGAAAGTAATTTTTGTTAGGTGCTTTTCCATAATACAATCGACGAGATGACGTCGGTCTCCTCCCCCTTAATGGATTTAAATCAATGAGCAGGTGCAACACTAATTGAAATGCAAAATGCTTGACTTGATTACTCGGTTAGGTCCTTTATCCGTTGTACAGCCTCGTTTTTAGCATCAACGTTGTCATCCTACAAAAAGAAATATACATTTGAATGTAAATTATCTGATAATATCAAAAGAAAATACTTCCACTTCCCATGTTAAAATAATGCAATTCTGTTAACAGCCTAATGCGAAATGTCAGCTACAAATCGCATTGTGAAAAAACTACATTTATACAAACGTTCTTAGAATATCTACTCACAATCTTCAATGATTGAAAGAGTGAAAAGAAAAGTTAAGATTTGATCTTAATTTTACCAGAAAACTTTTGATGACTTTTGTAATAACGGCTAAGGACACGAAGGCTGCTGATTTATTTCGCAGTGAAAGAATGCTTGAAAGTTAATTTTTGTTGCCAATGCCTAATTTGCATTCCAGCAAAAAACATAAAGTCACCAAAGATATTAAACAAATTTAAGAGTTTTTCTCACTTTTGCAATGAATGTGTGCTCAATAATTAATTCGAGGTTTAAGCTTAAACAAACTCTTAAACCACGACTGCTGGAACAAAAGCGAGGAATACAACGCCAGCTAAGTATCAGTTGACGTAATCCGTTATATAGCGTCGGATATATAACAAGGTATATCGTCAAGAATATATGACAAGGTATATCGCATCGTCAAGGATATATGACAAGGTATATCGCATCGTCAAGGGTATATGACAAGGTATATCGTCAAGGATATATGAAAAGGTTTATCGTCAAGGATATATGACAAGGTTTATCGTCAAGGAAATATGACAAGGTATATCGCATCATCAAGGATATATGACAAGGTATATCGTCAAGGATATATGACAAGGTTTATCGCCAAGGATATATGACAAGGTTTATCGTCAAGGAAATATGACAAAGTATATCGTCAAGGATATACGAAGTTCACGCGATACACGAAACGCGAATGTGATACAGTAGGACTTGGACTAACAGAGACCTTTGGCAGCCCCCCCCCCACACCGAGGCGACGACCAAAATGTTTCTTTTTTATGCACCCAATTTTTAAGCTGGCACATCCCATTTTTGGGACCAGTATTATTACAACGAATCGAGAATGACAGTCCCATGCAACTGATAAAAAATGTAGACTTAGTTGCAGATACAGAAAATGACCAATGCTGAAACCTGGAAGGAAACAAGCTCACTGTCAAACGTAAGACTAAGATTTTGATAGCATGGAAGGTGATTCATCAAACAACATTGAGCAATGGACAGCTTTTATAACCGTAAAGACATACAAAAGTAGTGTATTTATAAATTAAGTAAATCTTTTTGATGCCGGGTTTAGCTAGCATGCACTAACAATAACGTACCTTTTCACAAAACGTCTCTGTCTTCTTCAGTTTATGTAGTTCTTCCCTTGAGAAATAAAATCACGATGAAATTAGAAAACAATGTCATCATAAGATAAAGGATATGAAACTGAGCAAAAATTTAGAAAGCATTGAAAATCTTAATTCCAAAGTACTCTGCTTTGTCTGATGAGTATGGAAGGTATAGACGCTCTACTCACGTCTCATCAAAAACTAATCTGTGTATAAGTTCGAAAGCTTTAACAGAGCTTGGTTAGCAGTAGCAAAATACTTACACTGATGTTAAGCTTCTTTTCAGAAGGCATTCAGTATATATGCATTGAAGACGTTTGGATTACATTAATAAATAAATATCCACAAATGAAATCATTAACTAGGGTTATTCCAAATATGCAGGTAACCTTCAAAACATCCTCTTTATTTGTAGAAACAAATGCAATATCAAAAAAATCAAAACAAAAATATAATTAATTGAACTCTCACTGCAAGGCCTGATTCTTTTCTTGCTCCTCTTCAAGCTTAACAGGGAAAAACAAATACGACAGAGTAATAATAAAAATAATATCAATTGAGAATTCAAGATACAAATGAATCAGTGTAACAGCAAGCAATATTTAATCATATTTAGTGATCTAGTATGTCAGCGCTGGATTGAAATTTCTCATTATTCAGGTAACACTGATAGAGCCCCAGTTGTGAAGAGACGCATCGTAGATTATACGATCCAAATCACTTTAATTCTATCCTTACTTTTTACCCAAAAATATCATTATTGCTGGAACGCCAATAGCACCGGCAACCTCTTTTCCACGAGTAGGTATTAGCAATCTGAATTGTTCTTGAGGCTTTCAACTCAAAAATTTCGATTTTATTTCTAGGAGTGCATTTTCACGAAAATCAATAATTTGATAGCAACGTAAATATTCATGTATGACTCACAAAAAGATCGTCATGAGAGGACACGTAACGGGAGTTAACGAAAGATTTGCTCTCAAAGGTTCCTCTCGTTTCATACACAGTTCATCGAAACTGGCACGAGAAAATCGAACAGGTTGTGACAAAAGACGATAGGCGTTGCAACTCCTTGCGCCAATAAAAGTCTTTAACTCACTGAAAAGCCCTACAATCTCCACCGTCTTCTCAAATTCCCTTACCTTGTAGAAACAGACCAAAAAAGGCAGCCATTTTGAAAAATGCTTCTCAATTGTATGTGAATCAGATTATAAAAGAATGAGTAAAGGAGGCTGAAAGACTTGTTAACTGATCGCAAAGAAAAAGTCAGTGGAAAAAAACCAAATAGAAAAAACTGTGGAAGCTAAAATGAACCACCTGTGTTCACTGAGAACTTTGTAAAACATCAATCAAATTTGCTTTACGTTGATCAGAACACAATGAGATTTCTAAAATTAACCTCCATTTGGCTTTCTCTATAAAAATTCAATTGGGTTTGATTTTGATAAAACATAATCGCCTGCGTCCAGACGCTAAAAAGATTGGTAGAGCTATTATTACACAGTCAATGAGAACAACTGAAAAATGGCCTTGATGTGATCTTTATAAATAAACTTGAAAGAGAATGAGCCGATGATCCTCATGGACAACGTTAGGAGCCACGCCTTCACGTCTAGAAGAATTCACAACGTCTCCGAACAAAATTATTCACATCTACTTGTAAAAAGATACAATAGAAACCAGACGAAGGCAGAATGATTAGCAAAAGTTAGTATTCTGCGTCTAAATAAAATATTGAGAAAAATATATAATATAATAAAATACAATACAATATAATATAATATAACATAATATAATTCAATTGACATGATGCGACAAAAAGTAGTGTTATCGAATTTACCTCTATCGTTAATTTTTCTTTTTCTGTCCTCAGTTCTTCGACAATAGCCTTCTCTTTCTGAATATCCTCAATCAATTCGTTAACTCTAGAACATCCAAATATGTTCTACTTTAGAAATTCATGTTATATATAAGATTCAATACCTAAGATTGTCAGTAACAGAAAGACTTTGCATCAAAGATGGTGTCAGTATAATTGAAAAATTTCAATTGAATTAATAGTTCCTTTTTAAGCCTAATTTTGTACCAAATGGTTCCACTTGTTTCACAAAAAAGACAATTTTTATGCAAAAACGTCATTTAGGTTGTAAATAAAACTGCAAAATAGAATCAAGGAAAAGTCAACAGCAAAATAACTTGAAAACCGAAAAAGCACTAAGTCTATAATCCGATGCAATGTTTTTAATTTTAAAAATATTAAAGCTAATTGCATGTATATGACTATACCAGGTGAATAATGGTAATTTTTGAGAAGGAAGAAATAATTTTTCAGATCGGAGTTTGAAGCAGTCACTGTTCCTCCGAATGTTTTCATGCTAAAATTTTACAAATGATCGTGCATTTGCAACAGCGGCGAACACGAGTATCAGGTTAAAAGCTAAAAAGCAACGAGGAATCTCTTGTTTTTTATTTTTAAACAAGATAATACTTTTGAAGAGCCATTTCAATCCCATGAGCGAAACCAGATTAAGTTCATCGCGATCGCAGATATAACAGGATTAAAGGGTCACCATTGATAAATTGCACTTGGATTTTATGTTACTAAAATATTTGGCGTTCATGAAATGAAGCGCTGAAACTGTGACATTGAAAGGTCAAATGATTTGGAGCAGGTACGAAAGCTCAAAGGATTAACAATAACACGAATTTTAGAAATAGATAAATCGAACAAAACATGAGGATAATTTCAAATTTTTATTATTTGGTGCCCTTCATATTAGAATAAAAATGGTGGTTAAGGTCTTACAAGAACACTTTTATAGATATATCCAAATCAAATTATTTCTGCTATTCTTGCAATATCTCATTACAAACTTTGAAAAAGCTTAACATATGAAGAGCTGTAGATAAAGTGTACTTATTCTTCGAACTTGTACGAATAATAATGGCAATTGCATACGAAAAAAGATCTGTACCTTTGCTCCATTTCTTCCCCTGATATCGATATATCTCCAATCTTCTGCAATGCCTTCTCTCGGCTTTCTGTCAGCTTTTTGTTTTCAGCTAACAGATAAAGATAAAATTTTGGAATCACCATGTGAAAATACGTGTCCAAAAAGTATTGGTTCAAAGATTATTTGTTCGTTCAAGTTAAAGAATCCAGTCATGGAATAGCGTTTCGTTTTCACACGAATATTAAAATGCCGCAACTGGAATATTTAAAGACGACAAAAATCTTATCTCGGCCAGCTATGGCGGGGATAATTGTCCAGCTGTGCTCCGACTTGAGTCGGATGAAGCGAACAGCCGCGAGAATGACAATCGTTGACAATACCAGCATGAAAAAGCTCAAAGCTTAACTGAGATGATTAAAGAATCTGATGCAATGTTGTGAAACATAAATTGTTACTTTCTGCAGCACAGCTTTTAGCAAAAAAATACTGTTTTAAACGAAAATCATCAAATACCCATCAATAATCAACTATCGTTCTCTTGTAACAATGCAAGGCGTATTCTTGCTTTCTCTTTTTGTTGTATTAATGGACCACTTTTGTCCATGCATACTCAAATTGTTCCCAATCTAACCGATGAAATTGACGAAATTTCTCTAGATCTATTGTATCGAGTTCACTAACTAAATTTGCAAAAAAACCCTTGCTAGTCCCTCTCGCAATTTCCTAGTCCATGTCTTTACTTTTGGAACGCTCGTGTCACAGAACAAATTGTACATAATGGTCCAAACAAAAATGGTTTAAACAAAATGGTACAAGAGTTTTGGTCAAGCCTAATTCTCTCGTATGCGCCTAGCATTAACAAGAATTTTTCCGAACCAAACAAACATGGAAACAGTAGTTCTGGCTTTTTGGGTTACGAGCCAATGGGTACGAAGAACATGCACAATCAATCTTCTAAACACAACAACAACTATTGAACCTAAGGAACTCAGAAACAGAGTGAACTTATTAACAAACTTTAATGTGGAGAAAGATGATACTGGAAGAGAAGTTTCAATGGATTGACTGGCTGAAGGGAGAATCGACAGTGGCATTGGATGCTAACACAATGGCTGAATAACATCAGTGTATCGATAAAGTGCAGTGTCAAGGAAAAACTGGCACAAGGAGTTTGTCTATTGTTGACTATCTATTGTTTGTTGGTTATTGTTTTTGGCAGCTTATTATTGTCCATTGTCTGCTATGATTGTCAGTTATTTGATGTTTATGCTTCATTGTTTCAAGGAGAGGTGTGTTCTTGGTGATTGACTCTGCACAAAAAAGTTCACTGACGAGGTGGTTGTGTAGCAAGAGAACTGGACAAACTTTAGTTATCAAGTCCAAGGAAAGATGACAGGTCTACGAGCTACTTCTGTAAAGATTATTGAAAACAGAACTAACGAAAATGCCACATGTATATATGTATATAATTATTTAGCCTGGACAACACTGTACACAACAAAAGGTTGGCATAGATAGTGGTCCATCAAACTTTATACAAGGAATTGATGTGATTCCCCTTGGAAAAACACTTGCATGCTAAAAAATTTCCAGGAAACTGCTAACAAGAATTACATGTAATGTGGAAAAAGGCAATGAGATGAACAAAAGCGTGTTCTATTCATTTTATTTGGAAAAAGGCAATTATAGCTTAAAATCCATGACTACGACAAAAGAAGAATAATGGTTGAACATTGGAATAGAATGCAAGATTCGTTACAAGTCATCACGAAAGATTGCGAAAGTTTGTGTCACCGTAATTACCTCTGGAGCAACCTGCAATTATGAAAAAGTTTAGAGGACAGATTTCAATTTGATCCATTATAATCCTGCATCGCTGGGTGCAAGTGCTATTCTTATCAATTCCTAGATTTAAATTTGGCAAATGAATTCTAGCAGAAAATGCTACTTAAGATAAACTATTTATGAGAACACTTTTCGCAACCTTAATGCGAAAGTAAACTTGCGAATGGAGGAGTGGAGCAAAAGACAACCGCTGTTGGGATGACAAACAAGAGTAATGAGTGAGGCAGCCCCCCCTTCTCAGCTTCAAAGTGTATGCACATTATCACACTTGTACATGCTATTCTTGTACCCACAGAGGGGGGACGACTCACTAATTAGAATACTTTGGCTTGCTCATCTTCCAACAAACCCTTTCAGACACTTGCATATCGTGGTTTTTCCTCACTTTAAGAAATGAAGAGCCGTGAATTATTAATTGCCTAAATCAAAGAACGACATTATCAACAACGTGTTTCATATACGTAGGTCCATCCACAGAGAAAAATGGTTCTTACATCGATTAGACTGAGATACAGCACTCTGGACAACAGAAGCAGAAGTTTTGTTAAATTACGGAGATACGCACGCTGCAAATTTCAAGCCAGCTGCCGATCTACATTGGAAAAAGACTGATTCGAATAAAGTTCTGTCTTATCTATGGGCTTATCCTTGGTTCTTTTTGTGTTTCGGTTAAATACGTCTCAAGATTTTTACTCTAAAATCCTTAATGTTGTACCGTTTAGGTCGCAAACATTAGATGCAGACGTCCCGATGTATCTATGCTGCAAATAATTCCTGCATTTTTAACTCTGTATCTTTCTTGCTTACTCTGAGTCGTTCTCTAAACACATCTTCACTTTCCGGTCTTCTAGTTGCGTCTTTTCAACAATCGAACTCATTAAACCAAAAGAAACATAAGACAACCCAAAGAACATCACTTCCAACAACACGGCCATGTGTCACATAAATACTTTCCCTTACGGCTACTGACGTCACATTCAATGTGCTAAGCACGCTAAAATCTCGCGTTTTAGCACGACAGGCTCTCGCGTTATTAACACGTTGAATTTGCGTGTTCTTAGCACCATCTATATACATATTTCTTTGGTCAAGATAGCTCGCTGCAATTCCAGGCGTGGTGTGGTCACATCGAGAGGAAGAACCAGGACACTGCTCGATAAGCCTAGCTTTTCAGAGTCCTAAGAACTACAAAAATACAAAAATAAAGGCTGCCTTTAGTCTCCCAGTATCAACAGAGAGGATACGTCTGCTGCAGTGTGGACAGGATGGCAGCTTCTAATTGCTTCAAACTGGGTCCAAACTGTATCCTTCGCTAATATGTCCACGCACACTAACCATTTGGCCACTTCTCCTTCGTAAAGAGCGAACCGATCAAAGGCGTCTTGAAAATTCAATACATCGTAACAACATTACAAAGACTTGCTCTTTGCAGTTTTTTTAAAAAGATAGCCTTAACAGATTGTACTAAAAAGAAGCTTCCTCACGGCCTTTAAACCCTCTGGCTACTCTTCCACCGCAACATGAAAAGGACATCATCATCCCCAGTGACATGAAGTGCACGCTTCAAGTAAGTCCAATGCAACAGTTCTGCGTCTGAACAGCGATTTTTATTGAATTCGGTCATGAAAAATTCATATGCGATCATGACACTGACCCAGTGCGTCATGAGGGTGTAGATAGCAGATAACATGATCAATTGGTTTATGAACAGACCGGAGATAGCCTACAAATTGCTTGTACAGCCACCTCAATGTGTCGGGTTTTGGAAATTTTCAAACAATATCGCCCAAAGTGAAATATGAAGATAATAGACACTAGAAAAGGCATCTAGAAATCGTTATTTCGCAGCTTTAGGGAAGAATTCAATTAGAGGAATAAAGGATGAAAAGGACGAGACAAGGATCCTTAGAAGTAACAGGGAAACGGATAGGAATATCGAGTTTTGGGAAAGTAGTGAAAATGAAAAGGCAGTTTAAATAGATGGAGGTGAATTCTAAGGAAAATAAAACGTCTTCTGAAATCATAGGAAAACATCCAGTCTTGCTTTATAAATTGTTCGTTAAAAACATTTCTGGACCATTTATCTTAAAAGATTATTGATATTAACTTTCAAGATCGATAAACTGCTAAAGAATTCTTAACCTTTATCGTTGTACAGACGAAAAACCCTGGTTTTAAAGAGCCTAAGCTGTGAATGGCTTTATCTTAGGCAAACATTTTGACCCTGGCCTGGCATTGTTAGCTTTTAGCTATACTAACTTTGATCTCATTTATTTTCAAATATTTTTACAAGATGATTTCTTAATCTTTAGCGTTGCATAATGAAATAGAAGCTAAAAAAAGATTACCATGCGTTTTATGCAAAAAATCAGAAAACGTTGTTGACTTGAATTAGCTATTTTACAATCCATTATACCAATATTACCCTGATATATTCCGCTTTACATTAGGAAAATATCATACTTTTACTGATTATTAATTTGATACTTAAAGAATAAATGAAAACTAAAGATATAAAATGACAGATTTGTTTCAATCAAATGAACATAAGATGAGAAATGCAGTTTGGACTGAGGAGACAAATTTTCTTGTAGCACTGCACTTCTGGTATAGATTAGCTAGAGAAAGGCTGGAGAATTCAAGTAACTTTGACATAAGGTATCAGATTGTGGTAAGAATACGCAACATTGATGAAATGAGGGGAGTATGAACAATGCAAATCAAAGAAGATCGATTGATAGCAAGGCCTGAAGTTTATTTTATGGTTTCCGATAGGTTGAATAAGTTCATCTTTTCCCAGTGGAGAGGCAGCATGATGACGTCACGAAAATCCATTTTTAGAATTGATCAATTTTGAGCACTTGAGCACCGTCAAATAGCGTGCTTAAGCGTTCAAAGTTAGTTCAAACTGTTACGGATTTCCTGAGATATGGCCCACGAAAGATCTGAAGTTTGCTAATTAATAATTGATATTTTTGCTTGATTGATAAGTTTTGGAACCAGGGCCAAATTGCTTTATTCTATTCTAATAAAAATATATCTTAGTAATATCTCAAGTATTTTGTAACAAATCTTTCTGATTTTGCATCTTTAGAGGTAGTTCATAATACTCTTTCCATCTATAAACTTAAAAACCAAAAAGACTAAAAGGGATTTCTATGACGTAATCATTCTGTCTCTCAGACTTTTTACGGTAGAGCTCATGGAAATAGAACGACAGTTCTAAAGCGAATATGTTCAATACAATTGTTAAAAAGGAGCGAAGATGTATGATTTAGACAAGAGTCTCGGTTTCTGTAGAGGACAACCTAATAAAAACATTTGGGTTTGGCGAATGTTGCATAGACCTTAACCACCTGTTGTGCAAAATATATTTCGATGAAAAACAGATTTCTGGATATCTCTTAGAAACTGCAAAAATGTTTTGCTTGTACAACACCCATGAGAAACGAAACGCTCCATGATAGCAAATGCTGAGATGTTGCATACACAAAAAAATGAAAATATGAGCAAAATATGTTCTTGATAAAGACAAATATGCTTGACTCACCTCTAACTTTTTCCAGGGAAATAAGAAGCTTTGCAGATCTGAATAGGGAACAAAAACGCTTATTTACAAACTAAGTGTCGCTAATATTAGTTGTTTCATCTATCAAAAAATCAGATGCTGCTAAATATTGTTTGTGTGTTCACGAAAAGACCTGTGAGCACCAGTAAGTTATCAATAAATGCTTGAAGTCTTCAATAATGTTTGATAGAATTTACAGCTTTGAGCAGATGTTTACTTGATGCCAAGAGATGATAGCAGACAATGTCTTCAATAAAAAGGCGCATTTGATATCTTTGGCAGGGGAAAATGTGAAGTTTGTTAGACAAAACAAATCACATAACTCACAGGTTGCTTTAAATATGGACTTTTAAAATGCAGTAGGAACAAAGACAGGATCACGGTTTAAATTTAAAAAAATGTTACTTTTAATTAGCTCAGCGACATTTAGCGATGGTTAAAATTTGCAAATTATAAAAACAAAAAATAAAACAAAATAAATATACAGGTTATTTCATCGACTGAATTATCTTTTCCTTTTAAACTTTGCTGATTGGCCCTTGAACTTTCAAAGCAAAAGTTGAATAGTTTTTTCTCTCCTGTTTGAGCTAACAAATGACTCTGCTTGCATGGTCTTCAAATCTCACCATGGGATGGCTCCACAATACATATGTATTCTTTCCTAAAAACATCTCGACTAACCTCAAGGAACCTTAGAAATACATCAACTGACAAGAGGTTGGCAAAAAAGCTCAAAAAATTGTCAGAAATATTTCTCATTCAGAGGAGCCTTGGAATTGCCTCTCAGCTTAGTGTAAGCAGGTACCTTTAGGAACAGCTTAAAGCAAGATCTTGCTTAATTGTAAATAGATGTTTGTCATTTGGTTTTCATGTCGTAGAAGATACTTATAACAAGTAGAAGTCGTAGAAGAAAAGGAAATAAATAACAAGTCAAAAGACTTTTTAAACATGATAACGTAAAATTGATTTGAAAAATCTATTACATAATGCCGCAAAGATAATGATTTTGAATTCAAATAAGGGAGGAAAGCATTTGAAAATATTGGCAACTTTGTAGTTGACAATAGACAACAAACTGTACTCCGCTTTAAGACAATAGTGTTTACTGAACATAACATCTCGAAAGGTATATGATGAAGCTAAGGTTAAAAAAAACCCTGTCTAACCTCCTTTCCGCCTGTTGCTTGGCAACTGCCAATCCTTCAATCTCGCTCGTGAACGAATCTAAACCTTCTTCCCATTTCTTGATCAAAACCTAAGAAATAAGATGAAAATGCTAGAAATTCTAGCAATATGCAATGTTTCTGTATCTTAAAGTATGATTGACCTTAACTTTGCCAAACGAGTAAATAAAAGCCACCCTGACTTCGGCTATTATACAATACTACATTGCAATGACCTGCAGTTTATAATTCCATGGCTTTTTTCGTCAATAAAGTTTCTCAGATACCTTGTTTTGTCCTAAATTTCTGTACCTCGCAATTCCACTTGCATTTGCCAATGTCATTAAAAAATAGCAAATTTACAGAGAGCATATTTCAGCGAGGTTATTATCATCTTAAATATTATCCTAAATATGATCTTAATGAACCTTATTCTTCAACTCTTGTCCTGATACGTCATTAAATGACCTGGGAGCATTTTAAGGGAGTCTCCTCATCTTTCCTAGAGTTTCTTAATCAAATCAAAGACCAAAAATAAACATATACGAATATTTATTGATAATGCCTATTTTCAATTAAATATATAGTTGATCTGGAATTTAGATTCTTAAATTCATTTCGACTTTGGGTTTTAAAGATCTTTATCCATATGTAATATTCATAGAATTTCTACATAATAAATATTATTTAAGAATACACAAGCGTTTGTTACCAGCTTCTTTGTTTCAGTCACGTGGTCAACGACTGTGTCAAAAAGAAATAAGAAGAAAAGAACAAAGTCCCAAACCCAAAACCCTCCCCTTCACTCCATTTTCTGAGGCAGGTTCTCGCATCTTAATACCATTGTCCGGAGGAAGAAGAAAATAACTTTTTGAACTCTAGGTTTATTGTTAGCTATTAAGGAAGCATAAAGGGTTATATTTGCCCTTGCATTTAAAGTCACAAATTAACCAATGTCAACCAAAGTAAACAAAGCATAAGCAATTTAGTACCAAGAGACACCAAAAGTAAAAAAGCCTCTAAAACAGCTTCTTACAAAATATTAAGATGGTGAAAACGTATTCAGCATTAACGTTTTTTAATATTCAGTGTTCCAAATTTGTGTCTCAACAGAAAACTTTGGCAAAATATTGAATTATTTATTGATGGTTTCAGAGATTTTTCAAAAAACACTTCGCTTCGCTTCCAAAGTCATCGGTTTACTAAATACAAAAGTGCTTTGTTAGTGAATTCAATAAAGGCCCTGAAAAAAGCCGCAGGACCCTTCATATGTTCCCAATGGGGAAGCTAACCAAGAGCTGATGGCGCTGCCCGGAAGCGTTTGTGAGAAGAGGGGAACTGCAGGCGTAACCCCTGGGGGAATACTGCCCTTAATAATCTTCTTTAGGGGTGTTTTTGCAAAGCGAAAATAAAGTTGTGCATGTTAAGCCTAAAGTTTGATTTTTGGTTTTTACAGTTCAGTTTGGCATGATGGGATATTGAATGCTCAACGGAAACTGAAGTAAATTCTGTTTGGACATGCGTTCAAAAAGCTAAACCAATCTAGATTATCCTCGAGGCTTTATGTTACATTTCATATTGTCTATCTCTTTCACCGCATAGCGTTTCGTGTTGTCTTCTTTTCTACTGCATTCTTCCACAATAATAAGTAAAAGCTAAACATGCGAGATAACAATTTCCTACTGTAGCGTTCAGCAATGCGAACAGAATTTTAAAAGACATCAATAAACAGTAAACTCCGCAAGTTCGAGATAGTGAATGCTCGAGTAATCGGAGGCATTTTTATATGAATGTATTAGGCAAGGGTAATTATTGTCAATTCGACTTGGCCAATGTTCGATTTATCGGGGGTTCGAATCATCGGGAGTCGTCAAAATGCCAATCTTCATAACCCTTAACACTTTTTAATGAACGTACCATAGAAACTGGGAAAGAGGAAAATTGGGAAAGAGTACACCTTTAAACTATTTTGCAAGTCATTAATTTTCGCTTTCAACTGTTAATCTTGCAATTATTTATTGAAGAAAATTTGTAATAAATTCTGATTTTCGGATAGTACAGGACTAACATCAACTGAATGCTAGTAGCAATCCTGGAAGTAGAGAATCTCGTGATTAATTATTATTATTGACAGTATTTATCTTAATTGTAGCCGGGTGGCTATATGACCTTTCATTCACTGCACTGTGAAAAACTGTTTCAACAAATATCCCAGTTTAAAATACATTTTAGCATACCGAGCAAAATATATGTTAATTTTAGGAACTATTAACATATCATACCGAACAAAAGAACACTGTTAAGCAGCTTTCGTTGATTCGTTGAAACCTTGGTTCAACGGAAATTAAAAAGCATGGAGGTAAATTTTGACTGTACTTCTTAATTTATCAGATTGTTTCTTCAGAAAGAACGCCCGTATTTGCAAAAGTCGACTTACATTTGGATGGGTTTCCTGGTCCGAGCTTGGATCGACTGCAGCCAATTCTGCGATTTGTTTTAAGGCAAGATCTTTCTTCTTCTTAAAGTTCAGAGCCTTGAAAAGCAGAGCTGAGTGTTAGTCGCACAATATCATGTTTGTGACTCAGACTTAACCCTTTCATGCAAATAACAGCTTTTGTTGATAACGAATAAGGTTTGTGGCTAAGGTTCTAGTTTTCAAATATGTGAGACAATAGCGCGGTGAAAGTCATCTAGACCCACTGATCATTCGTTTCCTACATGACTTATCACATTGTACCTGTTCTTGTGTTTATATTTGAATTGAGATAAAGCAAGATGGCTTTTTTGTTATGGAAAATAACACCAATCAGTTTGAAGAATTATTTGATATTATTGGAATAACAATTAACCAATTGTTAAAACTGATTTATACATGTTATGTGTGAACTAAATAGGAAATATAAGGTTTAAAAAGACCATCCTCGCTACGGTGTATCAATCAATGTTATTTCCTAGCATCCCCTAGCCTTTCACGTATTATTCAGCCCTCCCAACTCTAGACTGAAGCCTTTTTTAGCTATTTTGCTTAGCTGTGTATCATGTGTGAGTTGCAAGGTGCTCACTATGCCCAGTTAACTTATTATTAGGCTAACATTAATTTTTGTCTTTTAGCATTTATCTTATATATTCCAAGTAAAAATACTCCAACATAACAACATTAGTAAAAAACATAGGGTTCATAACATTAATTGTAACAAATAAAAAGGGGACAACAAATCATTGATAGATACTGCGATGAAATCCAAAATCCAGAGCGAAATACTTGCTCATTTTGTTTCTATTCTAGTTACAGGTGTTCACACGGTCGTGTCATGAGATCCTCTCTCGTGGTATTTGGTTGCTCTGTATTCTATCCGTATCATAATGAATTATATTTTAATGCCCTAGCCAAGCCTCGTAAAAAATGACAGATTTTCCCTTGACCAACAACCCTTCGAAGAAGCAGACTGGGGGATCAATTTGCACAACAAGGAGCAACCGAAGGGCAGCAGAAGGTGTAGAAAATACATCAAAATTTCAAGGTTTCAGACCCAGCAAAACTGATGTCAATGCCCCCTGATTTCACTAAAGTTTGAAGAGAATTTTACATAGATAAAATTGTGGTTGTGCTTACTATTTGCTGCGCAACTGATGAGTACTTGTCTGACGACGCTGCGGTGGAGCCAGAGGCATTTGATTGGTCACTTTCGTGTGTAAAGTTCCGGGAGCCAGTACTGTCAGCAAAACTAAGACGTCCGGAACATTCCCTTGATGTTGTTGATAAGTTGTTTGAAGCCTGAACAAATCAAAGTAAATGCTAGAGAAATCTAAATGTTTTTAAGGGAAACTGCGTTAAAAAGAGCATTGCTTGGGGAGCTTCTGTTGGATGCCAACTTGTTTCTCAGCTCGTTAAAGTTATTGAGGGCGAAGCACGTAGCGTACGTTAAAAAATTTAAATACAGAAAAAATCTTTGCCTAGTACATTGAAATGAATTTGAAAATATATTTGACAATAATCGACATGAGATGATAATATGCGACAAAAATTCTAAAATAAAACAGTTTAAAAATGTATTGTAATCGGGTTTTCTTGGATTGGTTGGATGTAATATTTGCTTACGCCTCTGAAATTCTCTTTTCCTATAACTACTAGTATGCTGATTGTGAGCAAAGACTTAAACGGAACCTTAAACAATAAAATTGGGCCAAAAGTTTACTAATCTATTCAAGAAAAACCAAAAAAGGCCAGAAGAATCTAAGGAACGTCATTGAAAAGATCTTATCCTCAAACTCAGACAAAGCCAGACAAAGATGAAGATTTTGAATAGAAATGTTTGGGCTCTTGGGTTGCAGGTAAGAGAAAAACACTCTTGATACATTGGTGAATCGATAATTATCATGAGTTTGTGACTGCAGCAATGACCTTTTAATATCCATTTACGTATTTTCGGAAATATTTAAGATTTCATCATGAAGCCAGCACTCACAAGCTCTGATCGCATTTCCTGCTGCAAAGTGACAGGTGCATCTCTGTTAAATGGTGTGCTTGCGTAGATTGGCTCTCTGGAACCCATACTTGACGGTGACCGCATTGCTGTGAGTCTGTAAGAAAAATTGGGTTTGAATTTTAAATATCACGATATCTTGGATTGCACATAGAGAGACAAATGCCTTGTGCGTAAATACAGTCTCTTCTCATCAAAGACTCTCAGTACACATTCAAAATCAATGTCATTGATTCAGAAAAAGAAGTTCAAATGTAATGAAACGTTACCAGAAACAGAGTCCAGAAAACATTACGGTTTCTACGGTTATCAGCCAGAGGAAGGTCACCCAACGATGTTATTAAATCAAAAAAGACTAATAAAAAACGTTTACAAGAGTTTAAGAAGCAAGAGGAAATCGAGAAATGTAATTTTGTATCGTGCTTGAATCTTATTTTACCTGACAAAGCGTAACAAACAAACCATAAATGACTCGACCTAAATTCCATTTCTAAAGAACTATTATTTAAAAGAAAGAAATAACACTTTGAGGAAGGCAGATAGAGCAAAATTTCATCCAAGGGAAGTTTGAGGGGTCTTCTGAACTCTGCGTTTTTATATATTTGTATTTGTATTTGTATTTGCTTCTATCTAGCTTCCTAAAGTAGGTTTTAGGACACTGAAAAGCTATGGTTATCGAGCAGTGTCCTGGTCCTGTCTCTCGATGTAACCACTCCTCGTGATTCCTACGCTTGGAATTACAGAGAGGTGGCGACTCTCCTCACTCTAAAAAAGGTCTAGCCATGACAAGGACTCGAACTCCAGACGTTGGACCCTGGATCATTTTTACGTGACCTTAACTATTGAGCTATCCTGGGTTTCAGACCCGCAAAAATTTAACGGCAGCAAAAAATGATGAGAAACTTTTGCGTCTGTGGTACCCAGTATGTAAACTTCCTTTCAACTATAACTTTTTACAGTTAAATTTTGAAGATTAGATTACCTGATCGTTTGAATTTTCTATTATTCTAAAATATTCATTTTCCTATGTAAATTTATTTGATTAGTTTTATTAAGGCTCAGTATTCAAACCTTCAAAAATTCGAAATAAAATTGCTTTCTTAGCTTACCTGAATAGAAGAACATTGAGAACTCGCTTAATACTTTGGGGCTATTATTTTTTCATGATGTGAAAAGGAAATTGAAATCGATATCATGAAGTCCCTCTCGTGCATACCCAGTAGTTGTGCATGGACTAGAAGCAGCTTCGACAGGTGATTTTCATTGCCATAACTCGTTATTTGAAACAGCTTGTAATATTAAAGTTCTTTCGCAACGGGTTATTGAAAGATTAGCAAGAATCGAATGCAACACGCCAATGAACCTCTCTTAAACACTGGGCAAGTGCAATTGTTATTCAAAGTATCCCCGGAGTTGACTGCAGCAAAAGCCTATTCCTGTCATGAGCAGGTGTTATGAAAGATGAAGAAATGAGGAGCTTTTTCTTCGTCCCATATGCAACCGTCAAAGCAAGGGACACAATTAAATTAACTGAATGCAGCCAAAACCTATATCATTAATTGGTTCTGTTAAAAACTGATTAGAGAATGCTCGTTTTCGGTTTTAACGGCACGACTGCAAATCCTTGTTGCAAATTAATTGCCATTTGGGTAAGGAAAAAGCTGTGTAACCACAAGTAGACTCTGATTGAGCAGCGACATGCTGTCGCTTCCGCCAAGACGGTTAAAACGTGGACTAAAACAAGAAACTCTCGTGTAGGTGAGGTTCATACTACCTGTAGGCTAAACGGCGAATCCCCTTATACTGACGAAGCAAGTAAACGTCAAAACGTACTTATTGCAAGCAAATACGATTGGCACATTCGGATGCACTCAGGGCCAAAAGTTTATTGTCAAATTCCTTACTTGCTAATTTCATGTTTTGATTCAAGGAGGTCAACCTCCAGGCGATTCTTTTCTGCCTTCAGAGCCTGAAATTAAATAAAATCATGAAAATTTTAAAGCTTACAAAGCGGTTCCTCAAAAGCTTTAAAAACCAAATCAATTGTTATTGAATCTCATTTTCAGAAGGATTTTGTTCAGTTAGAGTAAAAAAAAGTAAACATTAAAATTGGATATGTTTGATAGGGTAAAAATATTTTTGGCACTGACTCAAGACAGACGAACAAAGCATCGGCATAAAACATCATCCATCCAAAATGTTTTTAGTTCGTTCGGCCACCAGGCTTTACGATGTTTCATGATCTTTCATGGAATATGACTTAAGACAATCATTTTGTAGAACATCGTTTTTGATCAACAAAGTTGCGTTCGTTTGGCCTCCTCTTGAACATTTGTTTGAATCACATAAGTGCAGTAGATTTGAATTCGGTAAAAAAGGCAGCGACTGTGGGAAGCTGTGTAGCGGCTCTTTACCCCCACCAAAGTTTGAAATTTGTTTGAGTCATTTGGCAAGGCCTTTTGGGTAACTCGAAATCACCAACTTTTGTCAATCGAAAACAAAATTCTTACCGTCACTTTAATCTTTGAATACAAATACGACGGGGTTTTATTTGGGCTTACATAAAACTTGTATGGGTTGTCTGCACTAAAACTCTTTAGAACTCTTCCTATTTCTTTCTCAAACCTTTTCTTACTTGTTTCGCGGAGGGACTAAATCGATCTTTTCGAAAAATGCTTTCAACATGTTGGGTCACATCAAACTAGTCCAGAGGGGGAGAAATAAAACAGAGTAATTGAAAGAAACTCTTGGGCAGTTTTTTCGAGTCCTTTGGCCAGGCCATTTGAATGGAACTGGTGTCTCGAATTCAACAATATTTCTCATTGGCAAACTAAAATTCTGCCTTAACTTCTAGGTTGGAATAATTTCAAGGACGGGGTTTTACGGGGCTTTCGTTTAACTTAAATAATATTTAAAAATCAAGACTTTTTACGTCTCATACTTTGTTTCTCAGATGAGCTAAGAGGGTCATTCTGAAAATTGCTTCGAATACAACAATTGTTAAAAACAACCATCATAGGCAGAAAAGGGTTTTTCCGCAATGGGCCACGCTATAGAAAAGCAGTCCAAAAGGAGCATTTTCAAGACCAACGTTTTGATGAAAATCTTTTAGGATAACAAAGTAATTGATTTTTGCTATAATTTTTCTTGAATTTAAAATAAAGAGAGCTGACCATATTTTAGAAATTCACTTTCTGAAACTTATGATTTGAAAATGGGTCAGCTTTCAAAAGTTAAGATCATTCCCACAATTTCGATGTTAAACCTAAGCTAGGCAACTCACAAAAAGCGTATGTAGAAGCAAACTTCCATACCTCGTTGGCCATTGACAACTCAGCAATAAATGACGTCATATACTCTGATTTACTCGATGATTCCTACACAGAAAAACATTGCAGAGTAGATTTAGTGGTTGGAGTGACCTGAAACAACTAACTTAAAAAACTTTAGCAAGAAATTTAGAGCTGTTTGACTAGCCAATAAAAAGTTATCTTAAGAGAAGCTTTAAATAATAATTTTTTTAATAACAAGAAAACTTATAAGAAACTCTATTAACAAAATTGCAAATGTTTGAGGCATGACAATAAAGTTCAATACAACAGCAAAAAGCAGGATCAATACAAAAACTTTTTGTAAATACGAATGAAATGTAGGTGAAATTATTTAAAGATAGCTTTCTGTGTGTATATTGTTCCTTTGTTATACGTAATTATTTAAAATTTCAATAATCGTCCAAGGACACTCACGTCAACAATCTTTTGTTTTAGATCCTGAAGAACTTCCAAATCAACATATAATTGCTAAAAATGAGAAAGAAACTATAAAAATAGTACTTCAAAATTACATTATGAGACGCAACGACAAAATCATAAAAAGCAACTTTTTGCAAGTAGCAGCACAGCATAGATTTTTATCTATGATCAAGACAATTATTGTTGAATTTATTGGGGAAACTTGTATATGACCAAGACTATTACAGTTTTATTTATCATAGCAAAAATTACCTTTTGTTCGTTAAGTTTTTGCATCAATTCACGGTTCTCTTCTCGTACAGCTTCCAATGCAGCATTCTTAGCAAGATCCTGGATAAAAGAAAATCAGGTATAAAGACTTCAAACTTCACAAATGTCACAACATGGAACATAAAATAATTGATTGATATATCCATATTCAACACTTTTCAAAAACGAATTTTTTAACAACGATAGCTAATCTTTAATTTTGCTTCATTCTGACAAAAAGACAGTCGGTTCAAACAAAATCAAGGCGGAAGTTACAAGGATTAAATTATTTTTCTGAGCTAACCACTTTTTGATAATCTTCGATTGTGCTTTGAAGAATATTATTCTCTTTCTCCTAAAAGAGAAGTTGCAAAACACATTAAGGGCTTTTTCTGTCGCGGGGCAATTTAGAACTTCTCTATTCCGTGAGCTAAAAACGTTCACATTCTACCAATAAAATGGGTCAAGTTTCATAGCTGCAGTTGACTCTCAGGGCTACCAAATAAAATCAATTCCTGCCCACAAATAAAAATGTCCACAAAATTATGCACATGGACAATGAAAAGTTCAGTTTAGAAAGTCTATTGCCATTGTTGGAAATTACTAGATTAATTTTTATGTATTTATTTTACTTTGTATATACATTGTTTACTTTATTTTATTTATTATATTTTAAAAACCTGTGAATGAACATCTTTTTAGCAGTTTACAGTAACAAGATTGATAACAACAATGATTAACACTAATAGACGTTACGGCAAAAAACAGACCAGGCTTACCAACTGACTCGTCCGTGAGGTTAACTCGTCTTTTCTGGTCCGGTATTCATTCACTGCAAGAAAACCGTAATTCCTAACTTCATGTTAAAGAATGACCGTTTAATATTACTTCCACTTGGATTTGTGTGAATAGCATTTTATGCTATACGTCCCACGCTATACGTTATCAAATGGGATGGGTTTTGGCGCGGTAGTTACGCGACGAAGAAACAAAGGAATTGAGGTCTAAGATGGAAATGAAATGGAAAACGAATGACACTGAGTTTAAATGACGGCTTTAAATAAAGGGTACCTGATAATCAAAATATCAGTTCACTTTTTGCCAGAACCATATAATTTCGGGATTTATTGTAAGTCTTTCACTTCAAGCACTCCCGTAAGAAAGCATCACTTCTGTCATGGGGTGGCACTTCTGTCAACTCCACTTTAACTGGGGGCCCATTTTGGGCGGCTATAGGATAATCGGCTATTTGTGGAGGGGGGGGATGACCGCTGTTGTTACAGTTAACATTTTTTGATAATGCTTTTCGGGGATCTACCGGGAATAAGTCAGAGAAAGGGGTATGAGCAGAAGGTTCGTGGAGGGAGGTTTTTGGGGCATTTTTGCTGTGGGCTACCAACCGAGAAAAATTGGGAGCAGTTTTGCAATCGGGAGCCAAAGATCAAAACTGGAAATTAGAGCCATTGTTATTTACTGAGATAAATTTTAAGAATAAGATTAACTAGCTTTAGCAGAAGCCAAATATCTAGAGATTTAACCCATGAAAAAACTATTCAAACGAAATTAAAAATGGCTTAAAAAGCAAATATTTTAAAACATGCTTAAGCTTTTTGTCTGACACTCTTCAAAACAATGGACGAGACTTTTTGAACTAAGGGATATTTATACCCATTTTTAGATCGAAATAGGCCAATCAGAAACACGAGCTCATGACTGTAAAGGCTTCCCAGTCAGTGCGGTTTGCCTATAGAAAATGGTACCAATGGAGGGCAAAGGTGAAAACAAGCTCTTTCTGTCTACAAAATAGCGGTTTTTTCACTTTTATATACATCAATTATAAAACTGCTAGGCGGAACGACGACCGGGCTCTGCCAGTTACACGTAACAAGTCAATATCATACATTTGGCACAATCTGGGTTTTCTATCAAATGCTGCCCCCTAGTAGAATCACACGCTTTAGTTTTTGACCTGCAAGACCGAGATAACTGTTCGCTCAGGAAAGGAGTTTTGTTTCTTGTGTTGAAAAGAACTTGCGGCTTTTTCTTTTGTACAACTAATTATCCGCAGACATCGCTTTTTATAAATACCCCCTCATACTGAAGCAGTCAACTACTATAGCTTATAAAAGAAAGTGAACTCACTCTTATTTTTGATCGCTTCAAAATCTTGCTCTAATGATTTATTTTTCTCAACCAGTTGGTCATACCTAGAATGATAAGGTCATACCTAAAAACAAATATCAACTGAATGATAAGACTGGTATATTCAGTACTGGCCCCAAAATAGTTAGAAAAGCGAAGCAGAGACTAATGATTTAATGCAGATTCCAAAACTACTGTGGAAACAAAAAATTTATCTATTAAAGAACAAATTTGGTCAAAATACCAAGTCCCTTTCTGCTCTTATGCTCTTAATTTTTCTATGCAAACAATCTTGTGGTACAAAACTTGTAAATGGCTTTGAAAAAAGCAAACATTTAGTAAACTAAAGCTTTTCGTCTGACACTCTTCAGAGTTTAAAACGTCAGAACATAGATCGAAAACTCTACGCTAAGAAATATATATACTTAGTTGTGGATCGAAATAGGCCAATCAGAAACACGAGCACATGATTGTATAGGTTGACCAATCAGTGCCGCTTGCCTATTATAATTTTTCTATGTTTCTATAACTTTCTGTTTCAATTTTCGCGTGTAAACACAAGACCAATTGTATGTCGATAGAGGTCTCTCATGATGAAACTAAAAAACCTATATAAAGAATTATGAGCATTATTCAAGTCAAAAGTCTTTGGATAAGTTGGACATTCCCGAACTCATATCAATTCCTTACCTCCTTTGAAGATTCAACTTAATGGGATCAAGCTATAGTATTTTACTACATCAAATCAATGTAATTTGATCTTTATGAACCAAGCAAACTTCAAATGTTTCATTGACTATACCCAGCTTTTAATTTATTTAACTGATTTTGCCCTTCTAGATGTATTTCACAGTCTTCTTTCAGATTGTTTGGTCAAAAAGAATAATTATAAAGGCACATTTTGATGACGTCACACAAGAGCTCTATTTTGATTCAAACCATCTGAATCCGATCCCGTGTAAACAGTCTCTGGATAACTGCCGGACTAAATAATGAATATAATGAAAAATATAATAAATATAAAATGAATAAAAGAAGGAATGATAACCGTTTTCATTATGCTATTAAGATAGGCAGCTAATTGCCATAATAGTTGTGAAACGTCATACCTGCTCAATTTATTTCTTAGCTCTGCAATTTCTTGCAACAAAATTGAATTGGCTTCCTCCGAGGTATCAACCTGTGACAGAGCAAATTATGCTTAAGAATTTTATTGAATTGCAAGAAACATGGAAATCGGTTGAAATTTTACACCTGCCCAATGTCGATCTCGAAGAGCTATTTGACATCAAACTAAACGGGAGATCTTCGTTAAATATTAACAAAACTGTCCATTTAGAATCATCAACAAAGTTGCAATGAGGAAACAAAACCTCGCATAACTCAAAGTAGTGGTTATTAATTCGCAGAAGCCACTGTCATTGCTGAACGATATTCAAAAATTTCAGATTGGAAACATAGATCAAAGAAGCGAAATCCAATCAAATATCAAAGAAGCCAGGCTATTCAAAATGAATATTAAAAAACCAAGAAAAAAAAAGGCGAAAAAATCCCAAAAAACCAAAGGTCAGCGACAAGCTTCCAACCAGGAAAACTGTCAACAGCCAATCATTTATTGAGAGACAGGTGCATAGTTTTTATGCTAATTTCTCAAATTGCTGCCTTTGGAGAACCTAAGCTGAAACAATGATTGCTTCTAGTGTAAGGATTATTGAATTTAGCTCTTGGATCGACTTCCTCAAAACGTCTGAAAAAACTTTTAATCTACCCTAGATCCCCAGCATCAACTGTGTGTCTAATCATGTTCCATGCTAAAAAACTTTAACTCCTTAAAAGCTTAAAAATTCTGCATCTTTAATCTATACCTGCTCTTGGTGTACGAGCTCACAATATGAGATTTGATAAAAAAGCAACAGCAAAAACATCCCTAGGCAGCAAGCAAGAGAAAGCTTTTCTCTTTAGGAAATTACATACATTGCCGGATAATCTTATGTTTATGAAGGAGTTTCTGACTTCATGGAGACGTCTAGTTGTTTACAGGACTTAAAGAGGAAAATAAGATTACTAACAAAACCTCAAAAGTATAATTATTACTGTCATTTTCTTTCTGAATTGAGACCTCTTGGCATTAGCGTTCTGTCATTATTCACTTATGTGAATAAGAATTGAAATTTTCAGATTTTCAGATTAATAACAAATTTCCCGACTAATTCAAGGAATCCCAGAGGTTTTTCTTTGGGTAGGGGGGGGGGTACACCTTTAGCCAATGTCCGAGTTATCTTGAATAACGTTGGAAAACCTAACGGGAATTGAAAACTAATCCGGATTAGTGAAAGTTTGAGTTATCCAGGGTACTTATTTGATCTGCACTGGCTTCCAGTCAAACAACGCATATGGTTTACCTTATCCTGCTTACCTTCAAGTGCTTGATAGGAAATGCACCTGTGTATTTACGGGACATGGTGGAGAGGTATGTGCCCTATAGAACTCTCAGATCAAGTAACGCGCTGCTGTTAAAGGTTCCTCGTTTCAAGAATAAAACATTACGTGCTAGAACTTTTGCCTACGCTGCAGCTAGTCTTTGGAACAGTCTTCCGTTTGAAATTCGTTCTGTTGACAATATTGATAATTTTAAATCGCTGTTAAAGACTCATTTATTTAAATGAGCTTATGATGTTATGTAAAAGGTTTTAAATTGTAAAGTGTATAGAATATTGTATTATAGTTATCCACTTTAATCATTATTATTATCATTATTATTATTACGAATTAACGGAATTCAAGTGGAGGTCAGGAAATTGAGAAAGTAAAAAGGATGACATGAAAATCACCTGCGCACGTAACTTGGTTTTCTCATCAACCAATTTTCTGTTGGTGGTTTGCAAGTCTTGAATTCGTCCAAGAATTTCAGACTGCGATTTCTCCCTGGGAACAAAAAAGTCAAGAATCAATACTAGGGTAACCACAGTTTAGTACCAGTCTTCTAAGCTTGGTCGTTCAAAATTTTACGAATGAAAAATATTTGACCATTTGTCTTATAGTTGCTTAAAGTAAGAAATTCAATAGTCACCCTATCTGTTATACAATAGTTTGCTCTTTTCTAAAAAATAATCATGAATAGAGCGAGAAATAAAAAACCCAGTGAGGCAATTGTTGTTAATCTTTTCGTGGTACAAAATTTGAAAATGGCTAATGATAACATTTTGAAATTTTTTAGAAAAATGTTAACATTTTGAGTCATAGCAAAGCTTTTTGTATAAAAGGCCAGAATATAGATCGAAACACTAGCGTAGTGTTTTAGGCCTAAGGAACGCAGCTAATGATAATTAGATTCTTGTAAATGCCAAAGGGATCTGCGTACAGGCAAAGCTATTCGTGTAAAAAAGTAGCTTGAAACTTTAGTTTCTTCCGGCAGCAGACGCTTCATTGTAGCTTTCTATTGACAAATCCACGGAGAGTAGTAGAATTAGGAATATTTGTTTTAGTTAAGTGGGAAAAGGAGGTAACAGTGTATGTCATTTACGTATACACCCGGTAGGTCATCTCAAACTATCATGTGTAAGCACCCGTGTTTGAGGGTTGAGAAAACTGGCCCTTATCTCTGATATTTGATTTCATTTTGATTCCCTTTTTCCTTGAAACCAAAAAAAATTTATACCCATTTTCCTGAAATCAAATAGTTGAAATGAGGCGAAACAAAGAAAAATTAGAAACTTTATTAGGATTCCCAAATCATACACCTTTTCTTCTATTTTCTTTGTCCTAGATATATGACAAAATTGAACCCCTTTCTCAGAGATATTGAAGACACGGGTGCTTATATTCGACAATGAGAATGGACCCTCCGGGCGAATACATAGTCATACAAGATAAGCAATACAACATCAACTTACAGTAATTGCCACTCGCCGCTCGATTCTGAACTGTAAAAGCTTCTACTTTCTAACGAGTTCTCTGCATAACCTGGATGGAAGAATCGTCTAATGAATTTTAAAGAAAAACAGTGAAGCTAACATACTTTTATTCCTGACATGCCAAATATTTTGCAACACAACAGGGTTGTACAAAACGACACTATACCAAACTGCTGGCTTAACGTACAACGCCCACCAGCATTAACTAGAACATCGAGCAATTTGTGTTGTGTTTTTCATTTCTTTCCCAAATGTTACTACTTAAGCCTCCCCCCTCTCCCACAGAACAATGCAGGTAGTTTAGGCAAATATCATGCAAGTAACACTTTAGAATTTACTTCCTAATCTCCCATTTTTTATAGAAAAAGAGGGGGATGGGTGAGATGGCCCTTGAAAAACTGACTTAGTGTTCCAAGATTAGCAAGGATCATTGATCATAGAAATAAAAGACAACGGGATCGGAGCTTGGAGTCGACGGTTCTTCATAAACAAATGCGACTTGAAATTGAATGATACGTCTTTCTATACCAAACAAGACACGTATACTACGATTAAAACAATGATACAGTCATGTGGGTTGAAACACAAGACAATCACATTGCATTTTATCTAGCTGATAGCAAAAAAAACACGAGACGCGAATATTTGGCCTTTGGTTTTGAATAAATGAATATGGAAAAATATTCGCTATCTTCAATATTATACCAATTACCCGCTACTGCAAAAAAAAAAGGTTTTGGAATCCGAAGATTTCTGCATATATAGTTTTAAAGTGTTGAAAATGTAGTCAAATGTTCTCGAAAATATAGAAAATTTTAATCCTGTTGCATACAAATTCAAAATATCCTAAAATACCCTCTATTTACCTACCATTGCTCAATGCATTCAAATTTTGATCGCCTTCGCCGCGTCCTCGGTAAACGACCTAGAAAATGAGCCACTGATTCATGTTCTTGGATAACAAGATTAAATGTCTCTCGACATAGATTGAAAGTTCCTAGAAAATAGTACCATTACATTATCAATGAATACATTATCAGCGTCTTGATAGCTATCATTGCTGATATCACATCTTTGAATAAGCACGAATAATTAACATAAATTTACACTGACTCAATTCCGTTGAGAGTAGAACTTGGTGCGGCGTCTAAGGACTATAGTATTCCACAGGCAAAAACGTAAATTTATGCAATGATGATAATCTTACCCCGAGACTTTCTTCTTCCTCAACACCCCTCAAATGGGCGCTTTCTTCATCGTTAAAATCTTGTAGTGAGCTTTAAGAAAACATAAGATTTTGAAGAATCTTGAATGAAGTAAGCAGTAGTTCAGATGCAGAATGTGTTGACGTTGATTTTAAGGAGATTTTGAGTTTGAGATTTTGAAATCAAGAAAATTGTAGTGATAATAGCCAAAATTAGGAATAAAAAGAGAAATACTCTCTTGTGAAAAGATTTGCAGTTTCTTGCTTTACTCTTATTCATTGATTTTCCACCCTCTTCAACAAGCACAACAAGTTCGTCAGTAGACTTTGCTGTTTTTAGAGCAATCATAAATAAAGAATGTAGCAATTTCAGACAAGCATCAAGAAGAAAGGAAGACAAATGAAAACACAATGAAAATATTGCTGCTCGAATAAAGACACAGCAACGAGGAAATCGCTTGATGAATAAATTGCAGCGAGCAAACCAAAGATTCACAAATATCCTACAAACCATTCAAAAATCTATCAAATCTGTGATAAAAACAATTGCGAATTGATTCGATTGGCAAATTTCAATTGATCGGTGTATGAACAGGTGTTCTTTGCTTTTCTTGATTTTAAAAATCTGATGGGTGCTAAATCTTGATAGAGGTTTGTCATCTTTGCAGTTTTAATGCAATCAATGAATTACCAAAACAGCTACATCATTTGTTTATCCCAATGTTTATCTCTTTTGTTAATTTTTAATCAACATACAACGAGAAGACGCCAAAAAGTTTTCATTTGGTCGTCTATAACACATATCAATACACTGGTGACGCTCTGCCTTTTTAGCTCCATTGCAATATTGCCTAGAGTTTCAACATTTGAAGAATGAGAGAAGAAAGTTAAAAGTTTAAAGTAGTGTAACAAACAGTGTATGGAATGCCTAGAAGCAACCCTGACTGATAAAACATCACATTGTCGATAATTGCATTCGGATATTGCGGGGTTCGGTAAAGTTTAAGATCTTTAAATAAAGCATGGTTTGTGCATTATTCCTCCCGACTTCACCGGTTGATAGCGATTATATCAAATCAAGGAGCAATTGTGTTTTTAAGATCTATTGGTATTTTTAGCTGATACTAGAACCTAGAACAAGACACAACTCGAGGAAACTTAACTAAACTTACTGCAAAGGGCCCTCTATCTGCAAAGTTTGGGCTTCTTATCGATAACTGAAACAAATGAACGTAGAAACGGCTAACCTTCTAGACTGAACATTGTGGATCCAACGGCGAATTCCAGTGTTGTACATCTCCTTGTCAACGGTAATGTCCTTTCCTGACGGGTCTAAGATGACTGCCAACTCATCAAGGTAACCGAGTATCTAAAACGGGTGTTACTGTTACGTCAATATCTCTAAGCGATTAAGCATAGGATATTCTATTCAACAGAATCACAGAGAGGTGCACAGGGGTGGCTTCACTGGAAGGGCTGGTGAGGACAAAGCGAGCTGAAAAGCCGAGGGAAGAAGAGAATGATGGGAGAAAGGAAGATAAAAAGGAATGGATTGTTGATGAAAGGATAGGACTGGGTGGGCAGATTAGGAAGAGAGAGAAACTGCGAGGACAGTGGGAGAAGGGGAAGAGCTCGGAAGACAGAGGAGAATGAAGGAGAATAGGGAAGGATACATCCCCGTGAACAATTGTAGTCCCCAAAACTTTTACCTATACCATACTTCCTCTAAAGAACGCCGCGGCGTTTATTAGAAACTGAAAATTTTGGATGCGACGTTCAATAGAGGGTGGCATTCATCAGAGGGCGGTGTTCAATACAAAATGAAAAGTTTGTCAAATGAAAAATGACTAGAAAAATGCGATGAAAAAAGATAAAATGAATGTCAAGGAATGTCAGTATCCCTGTCTCCTTCAGAGTCCTCGTCTCTATGAGATAAAAACTTTCATGGCTTTCGAATAGTAAGCGTATAAACGATTCCCTACTTCTTGTTTGGTGTGTTTTCTAATGAACGCCGCTTTTCAAGTTGCGGCGTTTTTTCCAAATGGTTGGCTGAAAGTGCGGCGTTCATTAGAGGAAATATGGTATCCTAATCAAGTTTTAACAGTAATACACTTCCAGTTGGCAACTCAAAGTCGATAAACAAAATGTGTATTTACGTCTATTTTCAGTAACATTTTTTGTGGTTGTTTCTGAAATGAGCCATCATATTTCCTGTACTTTGCTATCATATCTTTTCTGTTATTGGCAATGTCCAACGGTTGACATTAACCACAAATTAACCACCAAAGATATTAGATTTTTTGCCACATTTAGACGCAGAACAGTTAATAAATAAACAGTATAAAACGTATTAAAACAAATTCAAGGATCAAGCAGTTACCATTCATTCGAAGCTGCTTTTAGCTACAATTTCCATTTAAGAAAATTGAGAGAATAAAATATATACGGTTTTTTAGCTACACAAGACAAATGTCTCTAGGTACACAGGCCCAACGAGAGGGGGCAAGGGGGCCTATAAGCAAACAGAGGTCCGCTGGAAATCAAACTGTCCTAAAATGACTTATAATAGCATGGTAATTTTAAGAAAAATAAGTCATATTTCTACTGGGAAAATTTGAAAGAAAGAAAAACAAGTCAAATCTTTTGCAATTTAAATCCATATTAAACTATTTAAAGATTATTGCTTTGGGTAAGAAGGGCGCAAATACTGGCGATGCTTCTGGGCCCCGGCGTGGCTCTTGGCAGTAGATCTTGTCAAGTACATGATTCCAGATGTGACAGAAGAATAGATTCCAGATATGACAGAGCCAGGGAAAGAATTCGTTTGCCAAATCCTTATGGTTTTCTTCATTTTCGATTTCAAAGACTCAAATAAAAAACGTATTGTGTACTATGTTATAACACAATATTTGGGCGTTTTTCACCGGTGATTAGTAATCACTTAATCCTGAAATTGTCAACTTTGATTGCCTGCGTTGTGTTAAAAAATTAAAACTAACACGAACAAGAAAGAAAAACATTCATAACGATTAATGTTTCTGTAATGAACACAGGCTTAAAAAAGCTCAACTGTGAAAACTCAACATCGCCACGTCCGTCAAGTTTAATTACACTCTTTTTTTATAAGAACCAGTAAATTTAAGTTCAGGCTGACTGTTCTTAATTTTTTCGAAAATCAGAGGCTGGATTGTTCTTAATTTGTTCTTAATCTAATAGGGTGTAAGCAGTGCGAGTGCTAGCTTTTTCGCTCTAGGGAGGTGTTCAGGCCTCATTTGCCAACAAAGTGAGTGAGACAACCTTCATTTGCCGAAAAGTTTGAATATTCGATGAAAAAGCACCCACACATCGCTAAAAATCCTCGATTTTGAGAAAAAACGTTGTTCAAAATTGCATTTTGCAGAGCTCAGCCTCAACTTGTTCTTAATTTGTTCTTAACTTTTGACCAATTTTGAGGCTCGTGTTCTTATAAAATTGTTCTTATAAAAAAGAGTGTAATTTAACTTGAAAACTCAGAAAAATCTTTATACTTGGTATTATAAAAAATAATTAAAAAGAGGGAAAGTTAAGAAACCCTTATACAAATTATACTAAAAATATTCTTTTGTTAGAAAAGCACGTGGCCGTATGTCATAAAATATGTAAAGAAAAACACTTACTCAATGTCAAATATGATGATAGATAGCTGCAGGATATGCAAAAATATTCAAAACAGCGGATCAAAGGGTCTACCTGCCAATTTTTATAGTGATATGCTGATTTTGTGCAGCTAGGAACCTTGCATTAATCCACGATTCGCTTACAATGTTCCTTGCGATTCGTGAGTTTCAAGCAAAAGAGCATGTGCTCAAATTTGCTACATAATTTATTTATAAAATCGAGCTGAGAATTAACACAACGAAATATGCCCAAATCTTTGTCACGTCTGCGAATAATCTTTGCATCATTTAATATCTACGGCAACGGGTTAATATTTTGCAGGTAAATTCTTCTACACCTGTTATTACAAATTTGATGTTGAGGTGTCGAAATTGACGAAGAATGGACTATTTTGGTAGACCCCTACTAGGTATGATATAATGTATACGTGTTTGCAAAAGAAATGAGGGTCCTTCATACACTTTCATGCCTATAGACCTGCCATCTCTCTACTTATATCATATAGCTTAGGCTACAGTTTAGGTCTACTGAAAGCTAAGTTCATATTCCCGGTGCTAGAGCACGACCGGGGCAAGTTAGTACCGATGGTGTACAAAACCGGAGATAAATCAAGACCGTTGAGAAACTTAGACCGGTGTTTAATGCGCAAGACGAATCCAGTATCCAAACCAAACGTTAGTATGTTTTTGATTTGCGATTCTGCTTAATCAGAAACCCGAAAATATCGATAAATAATTTATATATTTTTAGGCATATCATATGCCATTTTCACACAACCAAGCTGTTTAAAATACCATGTATGCCTGAAAAATGTCAAGCTTCTATCATTTACAAAGACTGTGAAATATTTGATGGTAGCCGTTCTGACATCTATCCTGAGAAGAGGAGATATATTTATCCTGATATATCTGTCTTTTTGCCCGCGTATAAGTCTTTATTTTGTCATACGAGCCATTCAATTTACTGCCAACCTTCTAGGTTTCAGAGGTGGCAATCCCCAATTTCAAGGTCAAAGTTCATGAGAGGCCAAGGCTCAGGTCAAAGTTTGTAGTTCAAGGTATCAAAATAAAGTGAACCCTGACCTTTGGGTTGTCCTCTGCAGCTGCCTCTTTGAGTAAATGATCAAGTAGCGTAGATACTTTGACTTTGCCATTGTTATTCATGTCACATGATTCAAATACCGATCTGAGAAGAACTTCTCCATCGGATTCGTCAAAACTTTCAGCATCACTCTAAAAGAAAGAAAAACATCTTTATAACACTTCAGCCAGCCTGTGGTGCTGTCATATCACTAAATATTAAATGGGCTTTATATAAATCATTTAAAACAATAGGATACATTGTGTGAGAGAATATTCGACAACCGTGTTCAACGATGCAATACAGTGCATTGGCACTTTTCATTTTTTTAACATTTCAATAAAATGGCAATCTTTAAAGAAAGAAAAATAGTGTTAAAGACATCGAAGTAAAATCTAGATCAAATTTTTCCTAAATGTTAATTTGACTAACTGAACTTGTGCAATTTTCTCTATTAATTTAGAAAAGTTTCTACCAATCGTTTACATTGTTTTAGAAATGATGTTAAAAGCTTATCCGCAACCGGCATGCTTTGCGCCTATGTTTTCAAAACCGGCCTAACATTGTACTGCATAATATCGTATCGTTCTTTTTTACTTCTTGACAAAAGCATCGCTATTCGAGTCTGCGTTATTTGACAAAATTAGAAATAAGGGAATAAATTAAACCTTCAAGAAACCTTGTTACTTAAATTGTTTCCACCCGACAGATGAAACATCACTGAAAATGTTTGTAACCTGCTTATCATTGTGCTACATATTATAAACAAAATTGAAAAGTAATGTTTTAGAATGGAAACAATTTCAAAGTTAGAGGATATAGTTTATTTTTACTGGTGGCATATTGGATTTGGGCCGTGTTCTGTAAAAGAATACGCTAGAAACAGGGAGCGCTCTTACAAATGGTCGCGTGATGGGTGTAATAAACCAAATATTGAGACGTAAAATGACTTCAAAATATATTTATCTTCATCATAATCGTACATACAAAAAAACTAACTTACAACACGTGCTAACTGGAATAGAGGCTAGATATGATTTATGCACATATTTTAATACTATTGTCCACAGGGGATAACACTATCCCCCTCCCCATCTCTCTTCCTATGTTAGTGAATGTGAACGAGTTCTGTTTGGTAGTATGTTTGCAATGTCTACTCTGCACCAATTTCTGTTGATCATGTTGTTATTATCTTCTGGTTGTTCTCCGTGGTTCAAGTCCCCTGTATTCCCTCCTCCTCTTGCACCCTCAACGTGTACTCTATCATCAATGAGATTTGTTGTCTTGGTATTGGTTAGGTCAGCAAAAATATCACAGACTTTTTTCTTAGGAGGTTCCTTTGCAGGTAGGGGGTCAGTTGCTTTTTTGAGTAAGTGGATCGATCTTGGAGGTATATACTTCAGTTGATTGACATGAATAGTAGGACTGGCTTTGCCACTGGCGTCAACAAGCTTACAATTCAGATCTCCTATCAAGTGGGTGATTGTCCAAGGCCCCGACCACTTTGGTTGAAAACAACGTGAAATACCCCTTTTCTGAGGTGGGTTCCATAACATGACAGTATCATTGATCTTATAATGATGTTGGGTAGTTTTCTTATCGTACTGTTGTTTCATTCTTTCTCTGCTCTGGTTGAGGATACTGCGAACATTTGTAAAGGAGTTTTTAAGGCACGTACCGATGTCATTGGCAAAAGCTTGAGCCTGTTTCACATGGTGTGGAGCAGACTGTTGAATCTGTTGCTGTGGTGATTTATTAAACAGCAACGCAGTTGGTAAAGAAAGTTTAGCACCAAGAATAAGTTCAGCAGGTGTAACTTTAGTGCTATTATTAACACTTGAACGAATGGCGTAGACAGCTGATTGCAAGAACGTGTCCCAGTTACGGCCATGTTGATCAATTTGTTTCTGCACACAGGACTTAACTAGTTTTACCATTGCCTCAGAAAGGCCATCACCTTGTGGGTGGAGACGCGAAGACTTGGATTTACCTATACCCAAGATTTTGGCGACTTCCCGCATAACATTGCCATGAACATTTGAGGCACCATCACTGTGCAAACGTTGCATAATCCCATACCGACAGATCCATTGGTCGTGAATCGCTCTAGCAATAGTAGGTGCCGATATCTCTTTGAGGGGAACAACTTCAGGCCATTTTGTAAAGTGGTCGACCAGGATAAGAGCATACTTGAAACCATCTTGAGATGCAGGCAGAAAAGGTCCGGCTAGATCGTAGCAAACAAGTTCGAATCGTTCAGTAGACTGTATTGGCTGTAACTGATCTTTGTGGTATCCTTGAGGGGGTGGATTAAAAGAAGCACAAATCTTGCAACTTTTCACCCAGTTGATCACATCCTGTTTGGCATTGGGCCAGAAATAGTGTTCACAAAGGCGAGACCAAGTTCTGTCAACAGCAAAATGGCCAGAGGATGGGTGGTCATGGCAAAGTTTCAGGACGGTTCCACGTAAATCGTCAGGTACTACAGTGCAGTTGTGCCACTGCAAAATGCCATCCTCAGATACAGAAAGTTTATTGCGATATGGTTTTAAGGAACCTAGACGGCAGACATCAAAGTTTCGTTTATTAGAAGACATGTACTCGATTGCTGCTTGGATGTGTTGATCTTTTGCTTGGAAATCTCTGATTGCAGCCACTGTAATATTAGGTTGTAATTCTTCCAGTGAGTTGACACTGTGCATGCGACTGAGACAGTCGCTTATGGCGTTGTTCTTGGATGGAATGTGTTCTATTTTATAATTGAACTCTGAAAGTTGCAAAGCCCAATTCAGCAATTTTCTACTCTTAGGGTTGCGTTTGGATTGCAGGAATGAAGTTACGCGATTATCAGTACGCAAGAGAAAGGGTTTACCAAGAAGGTAGTGACGAAATTTTTCGGTAGCAAAAATTATAGCATGCGCCTCTTTCTCTACAATGTTCCACCTTGATTCAGTTTCATTGAACTTTCTGCTGGCGTAGGCGACGATGTATGTTTTGCCATCACTTGTGTTATGGGCTTTAAGACATGCACCTTCACCTCTGTCTGATGCATCGACTTCTAGGATGAAAGAGTCTGTACTTGTAGGAGCTCGTAAAACTGGTGCGGAAGAGAGAAGCTGCTTTAGTGCTTCAAAGGCTGCTTGAGCTTCAGGTGTCCAGACAAACGTTGAAGTCGGTTTTGCAAGTTCGTGTAGAGGAGCAGCAACAACAGAGAAGTGGGGAACAAATCGATCACAAAATTGTGCCATGCCTAAAAATTCCTTCAAGGATTTAGCATTGGATGGCACTGGAAAATCGGTGATGGACTGAATGCGAGCTGGGTCAAGGCGAATGTGTCCCTTGTCAATGAAATGGCCTAAATACGGCAAACTTGTCTGGAAAAATTTGCATTTCAAGGCGTTCAAAGTGAGACCAGACTGTCGAATTCTTGTTAAAACTCTGCGAACATTGGAGAGATGATCTGTGAAATCTAATCCTTTAATAACCACATCATCGTAGAAGGGTGGTAGAATACAGTCGCTTAAATCAGAAAATGTTTGTTCCATGGTTCGTTGGAACAAAGAAGAGGCCGGTTTGATACCTTGAGGCATAACGTTCCAGGTCCATTGACCAAAACCGTAACCAGGAGAAAAGGCAATGATCGGTTTGATTCTATCAGCACACGGAATTTGGTGGTAGCCACTGTTGAAGTCGATTGAGCTGACATATTGAGAGCCGCGAACAGAGTCAAGACATTGTTGAAGGGATGGAGAAGGCCAACCTGAATCTTTGATGGCAGGGTTGAGAAAACGATAGTCAACTACAAGTCGAAAACGATCGGTAACATCACAGCTATTTGAAACATTCTTCTTGGCAACAAGGACTGTAGCAGCACGATAAGGTGAATCAATATGTTCAATTAGGCCATGAGCTTTATAGTGTTGTAAAAGTTCCTTGACAATGGATTGTTGATGAAGTGGCACTCTGCGTAAAGGCATTGAAATGGGTGTCGAATGAGCCAAATCAAAGTCAAATTCTGTCACGTTGGTTTTGCCAATTTTGGTGTTTGATAAAGAGAAGACATCAGAAAACTCCATCAGTAAATTCTTGGCTTGTTGAAACTGCGAGGGAGACAAGTGGGTCAACTGTGATGTGAGAATCGTAATAGGATCGGAGTTTTGAGTAGAATTATCTGTGTCCTGAGTAGAGAGAAGATTAATTGTGTCTTTAGGAAGAACAGAGAATTCTTCAAAGTCATACGTCCCTAGAGCAACCTTGGTGCCCTTTTTGATGGTCTTTGCGACGGCAGAAGTATTAACAAGGACGGTGGGAACACATGAGTGTTGATGAGAAACCTTGTGTAAGTACGGAACAACCTTTACATGCAGACGTTCTTCAAAGGGTGCATGTCCATCAATCAGTGCAGTCGGTTCTGAAACTGGGCGGAATGCATGAAGGGAGGGCCCATTAGCAACTGTCTTAATAGTCAATGATTGTCCGGGTAGTATTGTGTACTTGTTCGGTGTTATGAAAGCAATGTTATCTTGAAGAGAAGGCTGAGAAGATACCAATACCATGGATTGATCTAGATGAAGGAGTTTCTTGGAGTTGTCAATGCCCCATTTGGTAAATTTATTTAGAAAACTCAAACCGAGAATGCAAGAATAAGGCAATGCATCAATAATCATAAATTCAACAATGTGAGATACAGCAGGATGCCCTACTACAAGAGGGGCTTTAATCACACCAAAGGGTTTCATTATTTGTCCATTTGCATCAAGCAAACCTGGGCCAGTATAACCCTGTAATGGTAGGTTTTGCAAGTAAGGACTGCCAGTGAAACATCTTTTGGCAAGACAGCATACGGTGGCACCAGAATCAAGCATCATTGGAATTTGCTGTCCATGTAATGTTCCTGTTAGCCAAAGCAAATTAGGTTCTCTCTGCAGAAAAGATTGTGATTCTTCTTTTTGGGGGGTCAATGAAGCATTGTCGGCTTTCCCAGTATGACCCTTTACTGGGGGCCCCAAAAGTTTCCCGACTGTTGAGGAAGATTAGCTTGCTGCTTGTAAGCTAGGCAATCACGTTGGATATGATTTAAGCCGTGGCAAAAATAGCACTGAATAGGTTGCCGTCCGTCTGGCCTTGCGTTTCGAGGCTGAAAATCCCTGCCAAAATTGCGTTGAAAACCATTGCGTGATTGCCGACGGTTGCTCTGCGGGGCAGAAAAAACAGGGGCACCATGCTGATGTTGAAGTTGCTGTGAGGGCCTAAACGGAAGTTGACGGTTGAGTGCATTGATTTGGTCTTGTTGTTCATCAAGCTTCCGCATTGTGAGTTGACTTTGTTGCTCAAATTTGGTGGACAAGGCAAGAATGGCGTCCAGTGTTGTATCAGATGGATTTGCAGCAGTTAAAACAGCATCAGAAGGTCCAGTGACAATAGCACCGTTGATTGTCGCAGATGGTAAGGAAAGATGAACTGATGCATCGCGGCAAGCCTTGAGCAAATCTTGGTGGGTAATTTTGTCATCATACGGGTTGGTGCAAAAGATGAATATATTTCTGCGAAGTGTATCAGAAATCCCTTGTAAAAACTTGCGTTTCACCGCATGGTTTATAATGTCAGTTTTGGCTTTTGGATTGGCGGCTCTGAATAACTGTAAAAGGTGGGTCATGAATTCTTCTTCACTTTCATCGATCTTTTGAATGCAGCGTTCGAATGCAGTCATGTGAGCTTCGCGATCGGTTTCTGAATCGAAAACCGCGGTGAGTTGTTCCTTAAGCTCGCTGTATTTCTGGGGACTGCCTTTCTCATCTTCAAATTGATCCAAGATGGCTTTAGCACGGCCATCAACACAAAGCATTAGAATTTGGCCAACCACGAGGTCGTCAGATTTCTCGGCAATAACACAACATCTGTCGAAGTTACGAAGCCATTGGTGCAAATTTATGTCCCCGTCGCCGGTGAACTTCTCAAGTTTTGAAAAAATTATGTTAAAGGATGACATTGTAAAATGATGTGGGTCAAAACGCTCCTGTCACCAGTGTAATAAACCAAATATTGAGACGTAAAATGACTTCAAAATATATTTATCTTCATCATAATCGTACATACAAAAAAACTAACTTACAACACGTGCTAACTGGAATAGAGGCTAGATATGATTTATGCACATATTTTAATACTATTGTCCACAGGGGATAACATGGGAATTGATTGTGCATTAGCAGAGAGTGTGCGTTTCAGCAGCTGAATTGCACGTTACCAAATGAACCTGCCTTGTACATTGGGCTCCCATCAGCAAACGATACTGCATTGAAAAGGTGAAACAAAGAACAGTCCCAGGTTTCAACTAGCGTCAAGAGAAACACGCCCGAGAAGCAAGAATGACATCTTCGCACAGTTTCAGGTTTTAGAAAATGAGTGAGACCTTATAAAATTTAAGATAAAACATTAATTCCTTATCAAGGGGTCTTTTGAAAACCAAAGAATTTTATGGAGGAATTGATTGAGAAGAAGGTGTAGGAAACAGGTTCCAGGTGCATTTTTCTCAGAAAGGCAACTTTCTAGAGGTGAAAAAAATACGACAATGCAAGAGACAGGCGGGGGAGTTTTGGATTAAAATTGGCAGGAGACTTAGGGATGGGGGGTGGGAATCTGGCTTGAAATGGGCAGGAGACATGCGGGGGAGTCCTCTGGACACCTTGAGTAAGAAGGGAAAATCTGATTAAAATGAAAGTTTTACTTCGTTCTAACAGCTCTACAAGAAAAGGTTGTTAAAAAGATGATTAAAATAAACTTGACAATACGACCTTGACCATAAACGGTTAAAATTAGCACACGGCCATCTGTGCTATTTCTCAGGACAAAGTCTTCCTCTAAACCGCACGAGCATGCTTACATGACAAGTCCACTGTCCTCTTAACAAATAAAGTGGCAAAATAAACATTGTGGGCTGTGTTCATTGAAGATCGAATCATAAGTCAATGGGAAAACACACACACACTTGACATATTGGTTTTCTATATTGTTTCGGAGACTTTTTGCGTTGTCAAGGCTTTGTATTATTGCTTAAAACAGATGTGATTTGTCTTTTGTTGTGATTCTCACCAAGGGCTAAAACGCTACAAGGGCTTTAGGAGTTGGCTGCTTCCTCCAATTCTTTTCTAAATGATTTTGAGAAACGTTTATGCAATCAAAGATACATAAAAACACATGAAAATGAAATGCAATCAAATCATGTTTCTTATTTTTGTCCAAATTGTACGATTTTCATATATTATTTTATGTGTCATACTAACAGCACGTCCTTTATGATAAAACAATTTTTGTAATTCTGACAGCAAGCCTTTGGAAACAAAAACAAAATTCAAACTTGATTATAACTGATATAGTTAATAGCAATGAAAATTGTTACTTTTGTGAAAATATTCCATATTTCACAAACATTTTGTGGTCATGGGCCAGAAAAATAAAAAAGATGGAAAAATATATCCTTAATACTAGCAAATTGTGCAAAGAGAGGACAATTGCAACAGGTCATCCATGTCAGTAAAATTATGTTTTATTTAAAAATTAAGGTAAAAAATAGAAACAAATCCATTAAATTATAGATTATAGATATAAAGCCATGTGTCATTAATTTTGATGACAATGATATTCTGGAAAATGACAGGTCCACGCGACCATCTTTGTGTGAGTATTATCTATTTGCTGGGAAATGTGACATTCATAGGGTTGAAGGCCATGAGGAAGGCCCATGAAACAGTATAAAAAAGTACCAATCCTAAAGTCTGTCTTTTTTTCTCAGAGGAAGGTTTTAAAAGCCATGGGAATTGTCTGGAAGACATATAAATCCTTTTTTGAGCCTTCTCTGGATAGAGGCCAAAATTCTGAAGGGGGTTGTTGGGGAGCAACTGTCCCTAAACCTGACTGAGAACTGGCCACTCCAACAAAAACTCAGTGCATTTTTCCCAGCATTTAAATACTCAATTACTTGTCTTGAGACAGAAAATCATAAAGAAGCTTATTTCTAGACTGCTTATATATTGGTTCAAAGAATTAGCCAAACTTCAAAGGATATATGCATCCTCAAAATAAACACATTGCATATTTCTAAAGTAAATATGACTCAAAATTCTCAGAGCCAAGTTCTAGTATTTAGGCTAAATTCTGAGAGAAGCACTGATCTTGCAAAACAACTTTTGTGATGAAGCTTCACTTACACCTAGTCATAACAAAATGTTGAACCAACCAAACAATATATCTGCCAGATTCAATATCATCACAATGTGAAAAACCTCACACATACAATAAACTTCCTGCACAAATAAATAATTTTTATTGCTCACATGAATAACACCTACAAGACATTACCTGGGACAAACACTTGGTCAAATATTGGGGGGGAGCCTATTGTTTTAATAAGATGACTTCACATTTCTCATTATTTTAGAATACAAGACCATTGTCCTTTAAAGTATTAGGGTTGGTGGCCCCCCTTGTCCCCCAAGTGTCTGCCACTGGACAATACTTCGTTAAAATAATATGAATTCTGTAGCAAAATGGGGACAAAGTTGTATACCTCCCCCCTCAATTAAGCAGAAGATTTCATTGTTGATAAAGTCTAAGTTCAGCGATATGCTATTGAAAAACCATAAAAATAACTTATGTTCAATTATTTTTCAAAATGGATTGTCTTCCAGCATTCTGAAGCTTGTGGTCACAAGAAATTTCTGGTAAGCCATTTGACCCTTACTATCTAGAACTGCACTACTTGATTTGCATTTACTCCTTTTAATCCTACCACCATGCCTACACTACTGTCCTTCAGCAGCGTACAGTCCTTTTCACTTTAATCATCAATGATAAGTGAATCTGGGCAGCTGAAAGAGGAAGCTCTTTTGCAGAAAATTAGCTTTGAGCAATGCAAAGCTCTTTAATCCCAGTTTAAAATAGGTTAACTGCAGTTTAGATTGAGCATCTAAGAAGCTCTTAAAGTGTTGACATATTCAACTCCAGTTCTGCTAGTGACATGGAATTTTCAATCTAACTTTCATTTCAGTAGATATAGGAAAAAATTGAAAAAGTGGAAAAGTTGATGACAGAGTATAAAACAAGCAATGATCATAACTTTTAAATCGTAGCTTTTTTCTGATATGGTCTGGATTGGCTAGTATAATTTACAGAACATTAGAAAACTTTCCAAGAAAGAAAACTTTCTAAGAAAGAAATCTTTCCAAATCCAAAAAAAGAAAGTCTTTGTCCTCAACCAGCTCTATCACAATCTTTCTTTTATTCATAACGGACACTAAGAAGATAGTGTTTTGATCAAAATTTTACTGAAATCGATGAAATCGTATCAATTCTATTCGCTCATTTCGGTAATTTAATCCCAGCTCAATTAAAAACACGCCAAATAAAACTTTTAAGAATTGATTTCTTTAGTCCTACAAATTGACAGGTACCCAGCATTTGTGGTATTTTGAGATGACAAGCAGGATGAAGACATTCTAAGATGTAGCAACGACCAAAGTTGATTAAACTGTGGTTGGTCACAAATTACTGAATTCCGCAGATTTTCGAAAGTCTGAAGCCCGCTTTTACGAACTTCATGACTGCAAAATGCCGACTCACTGAACAACAAATTACAAATAGGCCTATTGTTAAACTGAACATCTTAATAACTATGAGGCATCGTATCAGTTTAAAGAAATTATAAAATAAATTCAAAATTATTGATGAACTTCAAGTAACTCTTGACAGTTTTGGTGACAACGTGCAAAACTAACCTTCGCCTTCTTTAAAACAAATAGTACTCCTAAACAATTAAAAGAGTTTACTTTACCTCGACAACATCGTCACCAAATTCACCATTTAATGAGTTAGCCATCCTTCCATTCCTGTCAAAAATTCCAGAACTTTTGCAAGGTAACACGGCTTTCCCACTTAACATCCAACGTAAGTAAACAAGTCGCTCCTCGCCGTCCTAATCTTCATTTAATGTCGTGCTTCAAATTTCCCGCAAAAAATTTGGAAGACAAAAGGGTTACTGTTCCTTTTGTGAGGCTTATGGTAATCTGCACTTGGTTTGCTACCCTTTGGTAAAAGATACAATCTCGGTGAATTTTATAATCTATCATCTGGCCAGCTTTTTTGGAGATTTAACATCTTGCTGAATGTCACATAAACGTTGAACAGAAAGTGAACAAAGATTTCTTACAGGTGCTTCCTTGTCATATTTCTCAAGCAGACATGACAATCCAAAGATATACTTGCTATCTGATAAATTGGTAAGAAATTTCTTCAACTGAATTAATATTCATTGAAGAGACTTTGTTCACTGGCCTAAGAGAAATGAAAGTGTAAATAAAATTAAATCAGGAGCTGTCTAGAAACATACCTATATTTTTTTAAATTCGCTGCCTGTTGTGCTCCTTCCAGCCTGTTGTGCTGTCATCCCAAAATAAATCTCAACAAGAATTAAACGTACTTTGAGAGAATCGTCAATTAGCTTAATCATTACCATAATTTCAAATGGTGTTCGAGCAGCTGCAAATTAATCATGGTGTCAACATATGGCACACACTATTTATCTTCGAACATTTTTCGACAAGAGGTTTCAAATGCTTGCAAGATGAAATTATTATTTCATCTTGATGCTTGCAGCTCAACATTTTAGATATCGGTAGTAGATCAAAAGTTGCAACTATCGCCCTGTAACCTAGACCAAACAAGCAATGCTAAATTGTTCTTATAAAACGTTAAATAGGGCTGTAATTCCAGGGAGGCCATGAAAAGTAGCCCATTTCTGCTTTTGCATTGTTTTTGCGACATTTTGTATATGTGGCCCCCTTCTTTTAAAAGGCATTACACCCTTGAGTGCTATTAAATGAACTCAATATTGATACCAATAATATTGTCAATGTTGTAGGATATTTTGGTTATTTTGTAGTGGGATATAGAGTGACAGGTACCTCTGCGCGGCAGCTGTTATTATCAGCTTGAGAAATATGACATTAATTAAATACCATACCAACTCGATACCAACTGTGTGCAACCTAGCGCCTGTAACTGGGGTCTTTATTTATATGTGAGAAAAAATAAGCATCTCATTTTCTATCGCCGTTGTTTTAAAAAGCAAGTAGATTGTTTCGCAGTTATATTTTCGAAAAAAAGTAATGTTTGGCAGCAAACTCTACGGAAGCATTAATTGTCTTGATTATATTTATCAGATTAAAAACTTCAGTTATTCGGTTCAGTTACAATCTCCATGACTACAACCATAGAGGTTAATTCGCTCGTTTCTTCATCTGTGAAACGATACATTTCAGTAGATTAAAGTAGTCAAGTGCCCAGTTGAGATTCAAATGACTCTTAATGACTTCTTAAAAACTTTTTCCTAACATTTTAGTTACCGACACCTCTACGGCAAATTATTGCCCCCCTGAGATATTGTTTGTCACGTTTGTCACATTAAATGAGCCATTTTCTCCTTGTCGTCCTTGTACGAGAAAACAAATTTCGCCTTGGCAGAATCATCCATTGAAAGATTACCAAATCTCTTTTAAAAAAGAGGATTAAATCTAAAGTGAATGATGAAATCAAAGATTTCATGTTTTGAAACCGAAAAAGTTACCAATGAATGGTGGATATAAAGAGCAGAAGAAAAGTGAAAATATTTGGATTAAGAACACAAACATTGCAAGGCCTGGGTTTATTTAGTGAAAATTGAATCCATGAATTAATACAAAAGGTAAAGCTAACACATGAGCGCCTTATGTAGACGTAAGGCTATTTCGGCCCCCCTTGCCCCTTTTGTCACAAGGCAACAGGGATGGTTTACCGTCAACGCTCCTCTCTCCGGCGTCCCTGTATGAAGGTCTGAAGGGCTAAGCATAAAGAATTCTGAAGCCAAGCTCATTCTGGACTAAGCTCATTTGTTTCTTCGTAATATCAAATGCTCCCTAACTTAATCATCCCCTTTCATTTCTCTCACCTTTTCTGTGAAACATTTGTTTTTCACTTTCTGTGCAAATTAGTAATACAACACAGGTTAACAAACCGAATTATTGTATTCATACAAATGTGAAAAACATTTGCTAAATTTGTCTCCTGTGATGAATGAATCCTCTTATCTATCCTTTGCACTCCAGATATAAGGACACAAGACGTCCCACAAAAAGGTCAAAATTGGCAACAAATGAGATCAAAATTGTTTAGCTAAAGTTGAGGCTTTTCATTTACAATACTAACTTAATAGCTTTACCAGTCCTTCTCTCCGGCTTCTATTTTGAATTTCAACGATTAAAATAATATGGAAAACCCAATTTTTGAAGCTTTCCATGTTTTCCCCAAAACATGCGCAAAAAGTGACCTATAGAATCAAAGTTTGTTGTTAATTGTAAAAAGGAAAAATCGATTCCCTCAAGGATGCATTTAAAGGCTGGGCCCACCAAACTTTTATAGACAAAAAGTTTCGATATATAATTGATTGTCGATCTATTTGGGGCTTCATCTTGATGAAAGTGTGCCTTTTTTAAAATAGCCGCTATCACAGTCTTACTTACCCCAAGCAAAAATATAGATTTGAATGTAACATAAATGTTTTACGAACACTCAATAAACAAAACATGAAATTATAAGCTAAAATGCTACTGTTCTTTATCAATTTGATAGTTCTTCTTATTCAACAAATTCTTCCTTTGCTCTCTATTTTTGCTATCTTTCCTAATTTCATTGTTCTTAGCATTTAGATTAAAAAACATTATTTGGCAGTATCTTAACGGACTGTCTTTTAGCTTTTGCAAAAACATAGGACTCTGGCTCGAATTCTTTTCAGAGCCCAATCTTCTGCTTTACGAAAAGCATCATTTTTCTATCATATTTAAAATGACGTTTTGATTCAAGAACAACTTAAAAGCTTTGGTATTGACAACATTTGCAGTATAAATCTCACTATAAATGCAATCAAACTTTCGATAAGAACAGTAACTTAGGTAGGTCAAGTGATTGCTGAAAGATATTAGCTAAAAAGAAACATCAGAAAACAGTGTCTTCTGATGGTTTAGCAAAATTCTCTTTGATATGTCAATTTGAAAGTTTTTAAAACTGTGAATGCTCTACTTTTAGAGATAAATCTGCCCAAGAACGATGAATTATGCTTTGTTATAATTCTGTTTTATGTACATTTTAGTTGAAAGATACTTCAGATCTTTATGAGGTGTACTAGTTTTGCTCTTTGTAATAAAATTTGTTTCAACATATGTATTGCGAGCTACAAAAGATTTTCCAGATACATATGCAAAATGATTCAAGCTTGAATCTACCTCAAACATAAAAATGACTATAACATAGTGTTTAGAGTCAAGTTAATTCTGATGACATAGGTTCAGTGGTCAAATGGTTGCGCCAGGGGGTGGTATTGGGGAGTAATTACCAGCCACTGTTGTCAAAACATGCTTCACATATTTCAAAAATACGTAAATAGAGGTAGGTGATATCTTTTAAAGATTTGGGTAAGAAATGACCCGTGGTTTTGTGGGTACCACCCAATTTCATCTTACTCTAATGCAGCTGGCGCTGCCATTGCATAAAGTAATATAAAAGCCATGGAGTATGAAACTGCGATTAAAATTTCGTTGCATTCTGGTTTAAGTCTTGTTTCATGACCAAACTGGCCGCATGACGTATAGGAAATTATAACTATTCCTGTTTGATCAAAAGTTGCTTTTGACAACAAAAGTAATCATTGATCGACAGTCCAACAACAAAAAGTCTCTCTAAGTACCTGGGCCAATATAAAGGGAATAAAATATTGAGATAAAATACGTTTATAGAATAGAAAAATAACATTAACAGGCATAGTATCATTGATGTTTTTGTCTCAAGGTTATATCTATGCCTAATTTCGGCCTATTTGCGGCTGACCCAATTAATGTCGGTTTTTATACCCAGCAGTATTATCGCCACAAAAACCTCAATTAACGCCAAAGGAGGACCGCCAGTTAGAACCGACAAGGCAACATTATTTTCAAGTCATGCAAAGCATTGAGCATCAATTATTTTTATAGATGCAGTATTTATTCATGGAACTTACCTGGGTTCTAGGAGCGTTGCATAGGGTAAGGGTGTGCAAAGAAGGGGTGGAAAGATGCAGAGGAGAAAAGTCTAACACGACCTCCGATTTAATCAGCGACTACAGAAATGCCCAAGAAGAAAAGAGCGCTAAAAGAAATGACATTGAAAAAGGGGAAAGAAACAGGACTCTTTTTCTTGTGCCCCTTCCTCTAATTATTTTCCTCGCGTTTACGTTGTATAAAGTCTTTACACTAAAGGGAAGGATACGACAAATAAATAGTATTTTACCACGGAATATATGGCTTTTTTAGTGCTAAATTAAAGCTGATTTAAGAACTGGGGATATATTATTCATCATCTCCTTGTATTTCAAAGTAACCTGGTATTTCATCAACATCGTCATAATCATCATATATTTTTGCTGAAGCAGGTTATTTGTGGCTACAATACTGCAGATGTGGACCTACTATCTACTAAAAAATGTAGTTAAATAGGGAGCTAATTTTACAATTTATAAGGAAAATGAAATTAAAGCATATTTCCAAAGATTGGCATAATAAAATAAAAATCTCTAAAAATGCACATAATTGTCACTTCTAAATCGTGTTGTTGTTGTCCTTTTTCCGAAAGTTGTATTGTTTATTTCTCTTTCAATTTCTTTAGCTTTTCTTTGAATGTACTTTTACTCTTTATATCTCGTCTTCATTACTTAAACTATTCCATAAAATTGTACCTCTGAATTTCAATTTCATGCTCTCTTTCTCTGTTCTTGGTCTTTGTAATATCAGCTTATTGTTACTAAGACGTTTGTTTATTTCCACTCTCATTGATACAGTCACTCATGATAATCAACATGCTTTTTTACACAGATAACTTAAGGTCTGCCAGCCAGCTGTCTTAACAATTTCGTCATCCCATAAACTAGGTCCTTCACAGTTCTCGCTGCTCTGGCATTGATTGGCAGTTGCAGTGCTTATTTCAGCAATGTTTTTATCTAGGCCTTATCTAGAGCAACTTATCAGTCGATCGATCTTCCACTCAAATAATTTTCAAACGCAGATATAACTCATTTTTAACAGAATACAGCATTGGAGCAAACAATGACAAAACGTACTATATAAAATGCAAGAAGCAGACACATTTGGTAAATTATTGGATCAATTTACAAATTTGCCCCCCCCCCCTCTCCTTCACTTTTCATTCGCCCTTCCCTGTACTTGGGATGATTGGAGGTGTGGCTCGCGCAATTCTCAGCAATTTTCATTATTAAAAGTTTACAACCAGATTTTCTTCATTCTACGACTCCGCATTTTGGGGGCTAGTCTACCCCTGTGTCCCATCAAGTACCCTTATCTTCCACCGCAAAGATTGCAAACTAGTTGTCACTTTAGCTATAACCTTCATTACCTCCACCCAGCATTACGAACAAAAGCTCGTTCATCAAGAAACCTATGTGATCGCCCTTAATATGTCATGTCGGTCAGCAAAGATAAATAATCCATGCTTGTAGGGTCGGAGCGCTTTTTCTAACAGCGGATATTCCGTTCATCAGCGGTCACCAGCAGGCGACCAGCGCGGCAAAGCCCCTGCGGGTTACCTTTGGCGAACCGTGCAGACCGTGTACTATCACGCCAAGCTGCCGTCGACAACAATCATTACACGGGCCGATAAAAACATCGTATATTGCAACAACTACAGTTCTCCACGGACAAGGCAAACCAATGCACAAGGTAAATTGTTTTTAAGTTTCTTTAAAAGTCAACACGATTACATCATTATAAATGTGAGAGGCAAAACGTGGTCCTGCCTAGGCCCTCCAAAGCTTGTGGGTACTAGCTAATAATCCATCCAATGGACCGAAATTGCCTTGTCATCCTTCCCTTCAAAAGGGCATCATTAGATATTTTGCTAAATTTTGTGTTTATACAGTCCTTATGGTAAGCTTCAAGTATGTTTCAAGAAATTTTGGAACAAACTGACAGCAACTCCTGTAGAGCCAAACTGATACCGTTTAATTTGATCGCGACAAATCTCCCTAATTTTTGGTCGACAGGAAACGTTCCGCATGCGATAGGTTATGTTTTTGCTCAATTTGCTCAAAATATTTGAAAACTCTCTGATTTCTTCAAATTTTTATCAGTGAACCTTGGTTTTTTATCTTCCAAGGCCAAGACATTTTCAAACCGTCTCCAAGGTACAGGGGAAGACCCAGGTCATCTAGTGTTTTGTCTAAAATTTTCGTATTTTCATAGAAGTATCTTGAATTCCAATTTTTTCGTATTCAATCAAGATATCAGGTTTCAAACTGTAAATAATGTATTATTTACATGAATATTAATAGGCTGCTAATGTGTTTGAAGTGGCCTAACAGCATCTTATTTGGCGTAAAGATCAATCAAAATTAATTAGTTTAACTACATTGGTGAATTTAGAATAATAATCGAAGACTTATCTGAAACTCTACCTGTTGAGTAAGAGAATTTCTCAGAACAAAAACGACTAACCAGCTTATCAAAAATTCTAGACTGTACTATCATATTTCAAGTTGTTCAATTAAAGTGCAAATTTTTTTGGCCGCCAGGTCCTTCATATTAGAGTTTTTTATTCCTTTGATCTTGATTTGACTCAGTTATCATCATCTTTTGTTTGAATGGTCTCCCTATGAGTCAATGTTTATTTATTGTTATTTATAAAGTACATTGTTGTCTTCTGAGTGGTACCAAAATCTTTAGAACAATGCCCCTTACCACTTGCATTGTAATTAAATCTTTTAGGTAGAATTGATTCAGAAAATTTTTGTTCAGTTTGTGGTTTTTTATCATCCTGGTTTTTTCGTCTCTTTTGTTCCATTTTAATAAAGGCTGGATTTTAACAACAAATTTTCTTTCCCAGATATGGAGCCTCATCAGCATGGTCTGATAAAACAAAGAATAGATTCTGAAGATCTGTCAGATATTTACTCTGCAAGTGAGAGGAAGAAAGGCTCCAGAGCACCATGGACTTCTCAGGACATGATATCTGCAATGTTACTTGTGAAACAAGGAATGTCTATAACAAAGGCAGCCCAGAGTTTGAATATTCCAAGAACAACCTTGAGGGACAGGGTTACAGGTATATATGTTTGTTAAATACATACTAGTGTTTTCCTGCAAATGGACTTATGAATTATTTTTTTGTCCATTGCTTTATATGAATACAGCTACAAATGAATGAATTTTTGAAAGTAAGAAAATTCAATTGCCTTCCATAATATTTTCAAAAAGAATTTGTGGAAACAAAACTTTTTGCTTTACAATCATATCTGCCATTTGACAACTCTTGGTGCCATAGAAAATCTCAGACAGTTATTGTTTGTCAGAAATATGTGTGACCTGATTCATTGCAGGAAAATTGTGTATTAAAAAAGGTATTAGAGGCCTCAATTTTGAATTTGCTTTGGAATTTTGTCTGAAATAATTGTAGATGTAAGTTAAATTTAACTCTATGTGTTAATTTGGTGTAGCTTATTTTGAAACATTATATATGATGAATATTTCCCTTGGTCCTCCTGAAAAGCATTTCTGGTGGTGCTAGCATGCCCAAATAGCTAAACAAGTAAAATATAGAAGGATTTGCTGGTCAATTCACCTCATAGAACTTCTGCCAGATGAAAAATATCCTATTATAATTTTTTTGGTTGGCAATGATGATTTTCCCACAGGTCACAAATATTAAATGAAACACATCAATTCAAATCCATTATCCATTGTCACAAATTCGTCCTGCTTAAAGACAGGACAGCAGAAACTTTGAGAAACTGGACGAAAGTTAACAAATGCAGCAAGTATGAATCTTGTGGGTGCACTCATGGCAGTTGAGCAGGGGTCATGGCTGTCCCTATTTTGTCATGTCTCAGTTGCTAGTGTGCTAGGGGCCTATATAGGATAAATTGATGTTTACATATATCTAAGTGAATGGTCTGAGCTAAAGGGGCGATTCTAAACATTGATTGGCAGATAATTCTGCAGATAATTCCTTTTTAGGATGTTTTCTCCAGACCCTGAATGACATCCTTTTTAATTTTTTATTTGTTTTTTCCCTTTTGCACTTATGATTGTGGCAGTCTTTTCTATCGTTCCAAACTATCTATGTAAGCAAGAGGTTTGTTATTGTAGTGTAACTGAATATAAAAGTTTTTCATTATTATTAATATTATTATCTTCAGTTTGTTTTTGAATTATTCTCTTAAGAGGCCGAGACCAAACTATGGTCCTAAAGCTTAAAGCTCGTTTTCAGGTTAGAGATAAAGCTCTCTTCAGGATATGTGATGTTCCTAGCAAGACTATCTTTTGGATTTCTTTGATGCTGATCTTTCCAGGAATCTTTGATACATGTTCATTCATACGTTTTCTTACAAGTCCAAGGGCTCCGATTATGACGGGAAAAACAGTTGTTTTCATCTGCCACATTTTGGTAACCTCCATCTCAAGATCTTTGTATTTTGATAACTTTTCTGTTTCTTTGCTTGCAACATTTCGCTTAGATGGGAGAGACATGTCAATGAAAATGCATTTGTTTTCCTTCTTGTCTTTGATTATAATGTCTGGTCTGTTTGCAGTAATCTCCTTGTCAGTATGTATTGGCATATCCCACAATATCACCACATCCTTCCCTTCTACGACAGTGCTTGGTTTATGTTCATACCATCTAAAGGGCACCTCAACATTGTAATATTTACATATCTTCCAATGCATGTAGATTAATGCCTTGTCGTGTCGTTCAAGGTATTCCCTTTTTGCCAGAACAGGGCATCCTGATGTGATGTGCTCTATGGTTTCATCATAGTCACGGCACAGTCTACACTTTGGGTTTGTTCCGTCTTTCATGATCTTATTCCGGTAGTTGTTCGTGGCAAGGCTTTGGTCCTGTGCTGCAATAATAAATCCTTCTGTTTCCCCTTTAGACTGGAACTTTTCAGCGATTTGTAAACGTTTTCTTTATTTGTATCTGATCTGTTTGCTCTTTCAGGATATTGCCCATGCATAGGCTTTGCCTTCCAGTTCTCGCTAATGGTTTCCATAATTCTTTTTTTGGCGTGATATAGTGTTTATTATGATTATGACTATTATTATTATTATTATTATCATTTTATTACAAAGAAAAGGTTTTAAGGATCTTGTCCAGTCTTCAAAAAGGTTGCCTACCTCTGCCCTATATTGTCTGACAAAAACGTGCCAGTTTGGAATGTGTTCACCTTTCTGTGCTATCTTGAAAATTTGAAGAACAATAGGCTTAAAAAATTAATGTTTCCAGAATTTTTATATTAAGTCTAAAATGGCAAGAATTACCAATTTCCCATACGCATATGATGACGTGATCAACACTTTGACATATGTTTCTAACATATAGAATATATGTTTCTAAGCATTTTTGTTCAGTTTTTCACACTCTTTCGATTGATGTTTTTTCAAATTTGACTATTTTCAATTTTTTGAGGCCGTTACTATTTACGTCATTACGTCATCGATCACGTGATACCTGGGGATGATTTGTTTTGGACACCATTAAAAATTTTAATATATTAGCCCAAGGTAATAGAAACAAATAGAAAACCTCCGGTTACCCTCTCCGCCACTTTGTTGGGAAAAATTCCCTGTCTATATTTAATTGATAATGCCAAGCTTGCCGGTAGACGAACTTTTGTGGCAAGGAACAGCTTCATTTCTCATTATTTCCATACCATTATTTTGTGGTGTTGTTACCCCCAGAATATCACACATTTTTCATATTTGACACACTAAAAAGTTTATTTACAATATCCAAACAATAGTAAGTGTTTTTGATTTTGCCTTTGGTGTGTTTAGGGAAAGTAAGAAGTGCAAAAAGAGCAGTTACCACCTCAGCTTTAAGTGCTCAGGATGAAAGGGCGCTGATAGACTACTACAAAATCATGAGAAAGCAAGGATATGGAAAAGCCAAAGATATGATCATGTACATGGCAGGGAAGACAGTGAAGAAGAACGGAAACGTTTCAGGGGAACCCTTTCCCAGTACAAAGTGGTGGCAGTCGTTTTGTGCAAGACACAATCAACCGTTAGCAAATGAATCAGAGGAATTTTACGGAATGCAAAAACAACGAGTGAGGGATATGTTGCTTAGTAATTGCACGCAACAACTTTTTGATGGGCTAACATCGAATAAATATGGTATAAATTTTCTAGAACATTCTGAATTGATTTTCAGTTGTAACGAGAGTTCTTTTGACTTAAATGATATGGCAAAACGGTTTAATCAGTATAAATCGGAAATGGGGAAAACTGGCCAAGAAGCTTGTGAAGAAATGAATACTGATGCAGGAGATCATGCAGTCTCGCGAGTTGATGGTAAAATTTCAGTATCTTTAGATAACGACACGAGAATGTCAAAACCACGTGAAGTCTCGGTGATTACTTGTGTGAATGCACTAGGCCAATCTCTTCCACCTTTGTTTATCCACATGTCAGACAATCGGGACACGCCCAGGGGAAACTTCGAGAAGTATGCTCAAGATCGACTTGATGATGATTTTTTCCTCGTATGGTTTCATGACATCTTTCTGCAGAATCTCGCGAGACGCGGGCCTTGTATTCTAATATACGATGGCCAAAATTGCTTAGTAACGCGAGAAATGTTAATGGCTGCCTCTGTAAATGACGTCATAATGTTTTGTATCCCAGCCGTTTTATCTCAAGAGCTCCAGCCTATGGATCTTTCACTTGACGGGGTTTTTAGTGAAACTTGGAAGAATGTCGCTGTTAACCATGAGCCTCATAATACTTTTATTACTAATCAAGCTTTCACAGAAATCTTTAAAGAGTTCTGGGGTAATGTCTCAAGTGAAGTTGTTGTCACCGATCGATTCAAATCTGTTGGAATCTTTCCGTTTTCTCGCCAGAATATCACCACAGCAAATTTAAACACAGTCTTTGAAGGTGATGACTTCGGCCCTGAAAGACTGAACCCAATTTTAGGCCCTGATCCGGATTTAAACTTGCAGGGAAGAAGAAAAGATAGCTTAGTGAATATAGCGATGAAAAACCCGCGAAGTAATCTTGGGAATTTCGACAAGCATGTGGACGGAAATCAGAATTTCGTGCGGCCGAGCGGTAGGATAACAAGGCCAACGATGAGCATTTTGAATCAGCCTCTTAATGATCCTCCAATCATCACACAGATGATGAACGATGAGGATGAATTCCGGGAAGATTTCCCAGAAATTTCGAATTCCACTGATGAGTTCTCCTCCTGTAGCGACGAGGGAAGCTCAAGTATGGTTGCCCTGAGTTCAAGTGTCACAAGCCTGCCGAATTCAGGACCTCAAAAAGGTTCTTGTGACAGTTTACCCGGGGTATCAATGGAACATGTGATCTCCCCAACAATGGCGCCGCAGAAACGACTTCATATGCCCAAAGTAACGGAGGTCAATTTATACGACAGACACTTACTATCGCCCCCTGCCTCTGTAAGGAATCCTATGGCTCAGTTTCAACGAGTTATTCACACTGGGCCGGGTACTCTATCGCGTAAACGACCGAGTCCATATGCTGAGAGCAGGCCAAGCGCACCAAAGGCTTACCCATTGTCAGGAGTGTCATTACGGTATTCATCGCCTGATATTCGTTCGGATGCATTCATCCGCGGTCAGTCCAACATTGCAGAACTTCGTGCCTTGGAAGAGGTGCTTGATCCAGTTAGGAAAGCCAAGTTTCAAAAGGCTTTTGACGACGGTCTGGATGTCACAGAAGACTTCGATCCGCTGTTTCAGTTATGGAAGTCTGTAAAGCTTAGGTTTATTCAAAACCCAGGGCGGGTTGAGCATAACCCACATGCCTGCCAGATTAATCAAGTTTCGCCAAGCATAATCGAAATAGCCCCAAAGACGACTGGCTCTGCAACTTCGGCTGATACTCGACTAACTTCGCACCAGACTAACTCCAGTTGCCAGTGCAGTGAAAACTTTCGAACGATATTAACGCCGGCGGGAAATCTCTCCGTTAACAGAAACGCAACTGTGATTGTCATAATGCCAGAGAAACAGGGTGCTCAAGAGGAAACAGCCACTGGTGAAAGTGCCAATGGAAGGGACCAGGGTAGTTGTAGCACCTCTGTGTAGCATGAATGTTAATTAGGAAATTCATAATTTATTAGAGGTAGAAAATTTTATAAACAGGATTTATAATCTTTCCATATTTCACCGTATCTGCAAAGTTGTAGGATGCGGATATTTGTGAAGAAAATTACGTTTATTGTTAGTATTATCATGTCTCAAGCACCCAGTGCATTAGCGATTGCCTGAGGATACTTAAGAAATTGAAATTGTAATCTTTTAGCAAGTATATATGCTCGCTGTCAAGTTAGAATATAAATAGTTGTCTCGATAAGTTATCAGAAACTTTGATCGTTCCGTTACAATTTCAATTCTCCCCCGTTTTGTATCTCAATTTGACCGTTTATCGCTCCCTCTTCACCCTTTTATCACAACCACTCAACCCTTTTTTTAAGAAGTCACAACCACTTTAAAGTGCCCCTTTCTTGCCTCATGTTTTTTTCAAAACTCGCTTTTTTTTTAGTTATGGTATTTGTGTACCAGTATTTTATGACTTTTATTGAGAAATTGTGTATTTATGTTCGAATTTTGTTTGAAAGTTAAGAGGTGACTGAAAATTCACGTTGTGGTAACTTTTGTAATCAATGCTTTGACAAAACTTTCAAGAACTTTGACGTTTACCCGGGACCGTTTAGATAGATGACCCTCTAAGGGTAAGATGTTATGACCATAAAGGGGTAGAATATGACGGTCCTATTAGGGTTTGAGATGAATGGCTGGTTGTTTAGGTTAAGGAGTGGGGATTATAGGGACAACCCTTTGCGAGCAAGGGTGGCATGATTCTCGTGGATATATTGTGGGGTATGGCAATGATGAAAAGCTAGGGGACATTGTGGTTCTGACATTACTGTCATTAAAGTGTGTCAATTGCAGGGGTTTCAAATTTTGTAATAGCTGAAGATAACTATGTCAAAACTAAAGCTTAATTACACGACAAATGTAATATACTTTTAAAATATTGACTTAATTAGTTGTTCGTAGAGGCTCTCCTCTTTTGCTTTTGCCCTACTTTTTGGTATCACAGCTTCCTTTCAGCTGAAGTACTATTTATTTACCTACCATTTGGCTCCAATGGTACGTAAGTCTTTTATGACGTCATAAGTGATATTTCTTCGAGAACCTGGCTCTCAGTCGTTTCCTCAAGCACTTTTGATAATGTAAGGAAGATAAAAAAAGTTTGCGTGTCGAGACCTGAATGCTTAACATGTAAAAGTAAAAGTGTTAACATCCTAACATTTTGACTACACAGCGGTCTTGGGATTGGTCTAGCGGTGTAACCAAAAGATGTCTCTTTTTTATAACTATACATACACAATCACATAGTCCGCTCCAAAAGATACCTCTTATAAGGAAAATTAGACCTATTGGTCTACTAACAACACTTTCAAAATTATTTGAAAAAACAATAGAGCTCCAACTCTCGCCCTTTCTTAAAAAAAAAGTCTCAAATTTGTTGTGCCATTAGAAAAAGCTTTTTTTCGAAGTATGCTCTTTTTTAGACTTTTTAATGACTAGAAAAAGGCTAGAAAGCAGAAAATACATCGATGCTATTCCTATGGACTTATAGAAATCTTTGACTGTCTACCTAAAAGTCTTCTTTTTGCAAAACTACTTGCTTACAGAGTAGAAAGAAGCTCTCTATTGCTTATACAAAACTTAGTCACCGGCAGAAAGCAAAAAGTCGTAGTTAAAGGACACAACTGCACCTGGGGTAGGCTTGGACAAGGAGTACCGCAAGGGTCGCTACTTGGTTCCCTGCTCTAATACACTTATATTTTTATTTCTAATACACTTATAATTATATTTTTTACTACCTTGATAATGGATCACTGTGCAATTTTGCCGTTGACAACACACTTTCTGTCACTGCAACGAATGCTGAACTGGTACAACTTACAGGCCCTTAAAAAAATAAACACCAATAAATGCCTAGGACTAAACGCAAAGAAAACGGGGAGTGAACACAGGTAAACGAGATAGGGTTCAAGCGTATTCAAAATGTGGAGTTCCTCTGTGGCCCCTAATCAAAGTAACTAAACATTTGCATTGATATAGCCAGAAATGGGTATAAGAATCAGCTGTTTAACAGGACCTCTGAGAAGTGGGGGCCGGGGGGTCGTGATCCCCTCACTTTTCTGCAAAACAATATACGTTTTTACACAATCTTTTTTGTTATAGGTGTTAAATTTTACCTCGCCCCTCCCCACTTTCCAACCTGTCTCGGAGCCCATGTATAAGGGACTTTAGAAACTACTTTAGAAAATGGCGACACTGAAAATTCTTAAGCACACGCCTTAGTTCAATTAACTTCGCTTCCTTAGGGCAATAAATTTTATTTGAAATATTTATGGTCCAATATGGAACAAAGTGTGACAAAAAACTCAATTCATTGATTTCCGATCCAATTTTATTGACTGTTTCAAGAGGCCTAAGTTTGTTAAATATATTCCCATGTAGCATGTACTTCAATTTCAATCTTAACTATACATTTGATTTTCATTTGATGTTCAGTTGTATGCATATATGTGTAACGTTTTGTTGTGCACTAGGTTTCATAAAAGTGAATGCAATACAAATATTTTGCCTTGCAATATATACCTCCTTCACCTTGAAAGGAAATAAAGCTTACTTCAATTCAATAAAAAAATTATAGCTAATTTGTTCTGGACATGCATTTCGTTAGCAATCAGTTACAAAACTTCGCTATCTTTTAAATTGGATGGGCCCCAACCTTCTTTCCCCAAGAGAATCCTGATTGCTTGCGGCGCCACAGTGCGCATAAATGAAGGTATGAATATGCCAAGCCACAAGAAATCTTCCAAAAAAATGCAATATTGAACCACTCGAAAGCAGTAAAACCATGAATTGCCTATGGAACCGTATGTGTATCTGCACACAGGTAAACATGCTTTATAAAAATTATTATCTTTAGTACATCGATGCATAATTCTAACACACCATAAGTTAAAATGTGAGTTTATAATTCAATTATGTATCTGATATAAATCTTAAACATAGTACTTTCGAATATCTAAAATACAATTTTCTAATTGTTATTTATTAAATTTTAAGCTTTCACTCGAGCTAGATGTTGGTGCTAAGATCTTTTATTGAAATTCTCCTAGTTTACTTTTGCTTTCACTTCAGTTCCTTCGTTTTTTCACAGGCTATGCTTCGACTTCAAAGATCGTTCGATCAAAGCGTTATGTTCATTTGAAAAGGATATTAGAGCCAGAATAGTTACCACAATGGATTTTGGTATCTTAGCTTGACAAATATCAAGATAAAGCGGTTGAAGGTTAGTTTGCACAACCGACAGGAATGCTGGATCTCTTTTTTAATGTTTTACTAAGGACGTATTTCTGTTCGAAGCGGGACTCATTTCAAGACCAGAGCTCTGTCTTATACTTATCCAGCTCTATCATTATATGCACTTGCTTTGAGGCTCATCCCTACATTGCTAACGATCTGTATGCTTCAGAGGTTCAATAAAATATTATTATTCAAGAACTACGGAGTACGAGCACATTAACGATTGAGGAGTGGTAAAAGCTTTTGATATTCCAAAACTAGGGGCTAAAATGTTTGGGCGGTAGCTAAAAATACCTTTTGAGAATATGTAAGGGCTGAAGCCCTCACAGTCCCCTTCTTTATTCCGAGACGATTGTATATATTTTAATGACGACCAGTATCCGGATTCGGCACAAACAGGGCCTGATGCTGCAGCGAAAAAGTTTTTTATTGGGCCTATTCAGCTCCAGGAAAATTCTCGTCTGTTTTCATCCGGACCCGTTTCAGGAATGGGCCTAATGCTGCAGCACCAATAGCGAGGGGCACTTCACTCTTGCAAATAGCGTACGAGATTTTCCCTAAAACAAAAGGATTTCTGGGGATTTTTATAAAAAACAACAGGATTTTCACAAAAAGTGTACGAGATTTTTAGTCCGGCCCTGAATTGACGAGGGCAATGAACTGAAATTCAACAATGTGGTAGCTTTAAACTTCCGCCTTTAATAGACTAATGTAATACAAATTATTAAAAACTAGACGTCTATTTTATGCGTAAAAATAACATAATTACATTATATATACGTATGCACAAAGGAAGAGTTCTAAGGATTTTGTGAAAAGTTTGGATGTACAGGGGACTCGTCATTATTGTCCTATGTTGATCCAAAGGGGGCATTTAAAATGAGACTGATAATGGCTTTGTGCTTTATCTAGAAGCTTTTATGTATGTTGTCTGTAGAACTGAATTATCAGATATAGCTGTGAGAAAATATTTTTGGATTCAATATTCATATCGTGAATATACGTCAACAGACAGGGTGCATTAGGAAACAAGGCTAAGGTAAGTTCTGATTTTGGAAAGTGAACATTCTTGATAAAATAAAGCATCTTGAATGTTAATAAAAAGCTACTTTTTGAACCGATATCACAAAATGAAAATTAAATCAAATTGAAAACACCTGCAGCACTTTCTACTAACACTTTGAATGAAGCCTATTCCAAAATGAATAGCTTGGGGGTATCTGAATTCGCAGTCATGGATGGGGAAGAATTTATCTTATGCGAGGAAAATTCTGGTTAAGTGGATGTTTAAGCCGAATAAACTCTAAAGATAAGTTAACCCCATGCTAAAAATGCTCTACTTTGAATAACAGCTTCGAATTTTAGAAACACGTGGTCTATTTACTATCAAACTTCTTCCTTAGCTGGGCAACAGATGAGGAGGAGGATTTTTCGGCTGCCTCATTTTCAGTTTTCTTTGGTGGCATTGTATCCTTCCTTTTAAACGCAGTTCTCGAGGAAGTCTTGCCACTTCTTCGCAAAGGAGCACCTTGAACGAATTCTGCTGTCTCTTGTTTCTCATATTGCTGCTTCAAGTTCCTTACTGAGGGGCTCTTTGGGTTTGTGTCTTGATCTAGAGACTTTTTCTTTACATCGACATCTTTCGTCTTTACTTTACTTTGGGTTTTCGTAACAACTTTGGCTGTTTGTTTATTTTCAGTTTTTGTCTTTGAGTCTTTAAGGCCAGCCGATTTTGTCTTAGGCTTTGTGTCTTCTGAACTTTTTGCTTTTTCACTATCTTTCTTCGCTTTAACAGTCCCGCCTGTAGAAAACTTTTTTGATGAAGCGCCACTAGTGTCCTCTTTCTTCTTTTGTGATGATTTAGAACTATTTCTACTAAACCAAGATATTGTCCTTTTCCGTGTTTGTTTTAAGCTTTCTTTCGAGCCTGTATTAGGTTCCTTTTCTAATGCAGATGCCCCTTTTACAACACCTGTACTCCTACGTTCACCTGATTTGCTATTTTCCGAATATTTTCCATCGTCAAGAATTTGTGGTTCAGAATTTCCATTTTTTTTCGCTACTTGCTTACTTTTTCCCTTTATTCTCTCTTTCTTCGTAATTGATGATTTGGAAGTTTCTTCTGTCTCTTTTTTAGTCCCAGCATTTGCTAAAGCATTCCCTCTTACTACCTGCGAATTCGGTGATTTATCAAGCGGCCCTTTATCTTTAGATGCTGTCTTCCCATATGGACTGTTTTTCGGATAGGTGACTTTAGCTTGCAATCGGTTTCTCCCCTTCGGCTCCGTAGTATCCTTCTTCAAACCGCCTTTGCTCATTCCGGCACCAGTAACACTTCTTGGGCTATCAACCACGGAAGAAGCAGAAGAGTTAGGCGTACTTGACCGGACGCTATTTTGTCGCTCATTGGATCCAGGCCTAGAACCAACCTTTTTTGAAACGGCCGTCTCATAAACAGAAGATGAAGTAGGTTCTTTTGTTTTATCAAACTTCAAAGACATATAAGTGCTGTTTTTCGAATTCTTATCGGTGTCCTCATTTCCAGGCCTCTTGCTATTGACTTTCAGCCTCGCAACACCGTAACTTGAAGCGTCGCTGTTTTTCTTGTTCGTCTTGGGTCTCCAGCCCTCTGTTATATAATTTTTAAGTTTTACAACATTAAGTCGACAGTTTTTACCCTTCAATAAACCATTTATCATTTCCTCATCCACCACAAGGTCCCACAGCAAATCTCCATTCACTTGATTGTTTTTACAAAATCTTGCAAAATCGTGCATGCCTAGGCCAGCAAGATGGCTTTCAACTTCGGCCTCTGTCCAGTTCTGTGCCTCGAGGTCGTCACACTTAAACTCACATTTTTGTTTGCATGACTCACTTTCCGGTCGCCAGCCGAACACGTATTTTCTCAGCTTTCTCGCCTCGAAAGGAGTTAGGCCCATGTCCTTGAAAACAGCCTCATCAAGGTCGGCTAGCAGTTTTCCATCGATTTGATTCTCTTTAAATTTCTTCTTGTGCTTCTCAAGTTTTATAGTGCTCAATATTACACCTACATTTTCAACACCACTTGTCAATAATTCCAATTGGCTTTTCTTCATATTGTCGTAGAACATGCGAAAGTTGTCTCTTTCGTGAGTAGAAGATCCCTGTTCCGATTTAACCCTCGATTGAACAGCTTTAGAACTACGAAGCTTATTCGAGAATGTATGCCTGCGTTCAAGTGGATGGTTTTCTGGCAGCGGTGGCGGTGACGCAGCTGATCGTACCCTCGTTAACGAGCGTTTCCTTGGAGCAGATGATTTCGTTGCACCGAGCGTCCTTCGAACACCGTCGATAATATCCATCGAAACATAGGTATCGCCTGGTATTTCTTCGTAAATCCCGCTATCTCCACCATCAGATAAAGCGCCATTTTCTCTCACCACAACTATTTCAGGCCTACTTTGCTTCAATTTCAAATTCTCTGATTTGGAACCGCGTAATTTTGACTTGACTCTTGAAAGAAATCCTGTACTTTTTCTTTTGGGATCGTTTCTTTGAATAGGCACCTCGTAATGGTTGCTATCTTGATTGATTTTTGACAATCCACCGGTTTCTTCGCTGTCCGACAAATTTTTCGCACCTTCTTTTTGTAACGGCAACTCAGACGCTTTGTCTATGGCATCGTAGGGCGCGAAACAGACGTAACCACCTTCACCGAGAACCTTCTCCTTAGACATATAGTCGCGAAACGAATCCAAATCGATAAGTTCCGATCTTGGATCGAAAGACTGTCCTTGGTTTCTTCGGGCATTCGCCATCGGTCGCACTTTTATGTCGAAAGTTAAAGGAAAAGCAGTGGCGTAAGTCCTGCCTTCGAACTTTGTAGTCGCAAACACCAGAGTTTCGTTGACGCACTCATGAAGCTCGATAACTCCAACGGTTTCGCTTACTGTGTTCTTCTTACTTTTATCAACAAATTTAACTAGCAAAGGCAGTTCCTTACTGCAGAGATCACTTAGCGAATATTCTTGATCGCTCTCAGCACATGCGCAATATTCTCCGCCAAAGTCAATCGGCATTCGAATATGTTTACCCCGTTGATTTCGAAAATGAAGAAAAGTAGGCCCGTTTGGGCCACGTTCAGATAGCAATATCTTCAATCTATCGCCGTTTTTCACAAGATTTGAATCCTTCCGCCCTTTTGATACGACCTCTACGTATTTTGGCCGCGGATTGGCTATTGAAAGCTCACGAATACCCTTGTATTTTGTACCGTCTTGCTGTGAAACAAGCTTGATTTTGAAAGGACACTTAATTGGAATGTTAATGACTTTGCCATCAGAGCCTGTTCCTTTAAAATGTGTCACATCCTCTTGGCTTTGAATCGTAATCAGCTGGCCACTAGCTAAGCTCTCGGTTTCATTCAACATGTAACCTTCATCGACCATAACAAGAAGTGGCAAGGAAAAATTATCGAAGATTTCTTTCAGGGGGTAGCACATGTCACTCCATTCGGCAATTTTCGCTTCATCCATTCTTATTAAGTTTCCTTGCGATGAAATGAAAGTTTTTCGATGTTTTGTTGTTCTGCAGCTCCTAAAAACAGAGTCAAACACAGATACTTTAAAAACTCATTAAGCAAAATTATACGGGTCTGGCTTTTGTTTTCATTCTTGCAAGTGATGATTATTTTTCATAATCATAACTTAATTAATGATAATTTTTTTTGATAATGTACAATAAATGCGCATGAACAAGACTCAAGATGTTATCAAGTTCTATTGCATCAAACATAGTGAACACACGATATATATATTTGTATTACTTGATGTAAGAATCATCCAATTCATACGTTGTTCTTTACGTCTTTCTAAAGTTCTCACAGGCAGCATTAATACTTTTCCCACGCAATATTACAGCATCAGTTCAACCAAAGTATTGTATTTCCTCTTTCCAAAATAGTCCTAAATTATCACTTCCATCGTTAAGAACAGTTGGGAAATATAACGTTGTGTCATCAAAGGCCAATTCATTCTGGAACGACCTTGTTAAATTGCGGTTACATGCTGTCTTTGTATAAAACCGAAACGGGAAAGGAAAAGATATCTTAGTCATTATTAATATCTCTGAGGCGAGATAAGCTCATTACATCATAAATACATTGCTGTAAGCTTGGTGTTCTGACCAAACTCAAATGAGATCTTGTAGACATATTGATAGAATGTAAAAGCTTGTTTGTGACCAGCCTTTGCTTTTTCGAGTTTTAGGCCTTAAGGAACTGTCCAATAAAAACCTTCTTTCTTAAATTCTGTATTCTTATTTTTTTGCCATCATTGCCAATTATTGACAAATGTTATGTATATTTGTATTTATATCTATATTTGTATCTATATTTAAATTATATTTAAAGTTAATTGTATTATGTTACCACCTTAAGTTATCTCGTCAACGTAAGAGTTTTAATCGGGTATAAAAATGATCAAACATCGCCTCATCAATAAGGACATTGCTATATTAGAAGTTTGATTAAAGGGTAAGACATGTTCGCTGTTTCTACGAGTTTCATTCTTGCACATTCATTGTGCTAAGAGACTGAGGAGCTTGTTATAGATAAGGACAACGCATATAAATAAGGAGTTGATTTTTTGATGAAAATTTTGTTAAGTATCTGCTAAAAGCCATTCGTGACAGCTTTATCCCGTAATCATCTGACTCTATCCAGAATTAGGAGTGCATCTGGTGGATTTGTGGATGGTAAGAGAATTCATTTTCATGTTGTATCCTTTGGTTTAAACGCTCTCTAGGTGGAGAAAAAGCTTAATGGTATGGATCTCAAAAGTTTCACATCATTTCCTTCACGAAGCAATTTTATGTACAGTTGTCATTGAACAAGTAACGCTGAAGACCACTACAAAAATATTTATGATATTTATAAACTGCGATGCCAAAATTGAGATCTCAAATATTTTTATATATTTCACTTGAAAATTTTCACTTACCAGCTTTTGCGTTTGAAAGTGAATCGCTACTTTCTGCTTGCATCTGCGTGAAAGTACAATTTTCATGTGAAATTCTTCAGCTCATTTTCTTAGGCCACTGAAATCGGCGGTACGGCATTTGTCATTGTTTTAGTCAACGATGGAAAACCTTTAACACCTAACTTCATAGAAGAATTCAATAAAAAACTTTACTTTCAGATTACAGTATTGTTCGTTGTCATTGAAGATTAAATCGCCATGTAAGCATAACTTTTCATCTGATATAACTCGCTGTTTCTATCACCATCTCTAGATGTTCGTTCGATCTTCTTTCGTGGGTTTGACGTTACCTTCATGAATTTTCTGAATCATCCACGCAACAATTTTTTCGACAGGCTTCCTGAAAGCGTGTCAATGATTCCACTGTTGCTTGATGATAGAGCAGCGATGTTTTTTATTTCACTTTGGAAGAAAATACTCCAGTGAAACTTGTTTCTAGTTGTTGTTCATCCTAAACACCTGCAGAAAGGCGTATCTGCATTAAAGATGCCAATCTTTAAGATAACAAAACTCCTCTGGCAATAGCTATTTCGGTACAGACAATCATCTGAACATTATCAACAGCTTTACCAAAACTGTAGATGTTTTAACTCATTATGAATTGACATTAAAGACATATGTATAACACAATACAGTTGACAACATTTTTCTCACACGTGCCATCAATTCTCTTTACAAGAAGCATTGTTAAGTTGTATGGTACCTGCATTCACACATCTATTTTTTCACGTGGTTTATCACGTGGCAAAACAATAAAGTTCGATCCTTCGCAGGGGTCTTTGAAATAAACTTTAATGCTAGCTTAGCCACAAGGTTATGTATGCGCTTCGGCAGCGTCCTCGAGTTGACTGTTCCGTATCCCAACCAACCTAACATTGGTCGTTAAGAAAGGAACCACTAAAACGTGCCATTTAACCTCCAAGTTACTTTCGATCCACACCGCACCTATATATAAATTGTTGAGGTGTTCGTGCTACTGCCCGACGTTTATACTCGAAATAGTTTAGGATAGGTTAATTAGGCATGTTACGTTTTTACTGTTCTGTCCTCATTAAAAAAATCTTTAGCGACAGTCGGATTTTCTACCTCTGTACCATAAAGTCACTATGCAAAATTTTGATTTTTGAAGTCAAATAATTACACTTCCATTTCAGAAAAAAGATACTTCCAAAGAAACTCCTTTACGTGCATATATGAGAAACACAGGATGTGAATGTAATTCGAAGCTCGTTTGGATGCATTGGATGGAGTTCTCGAGGTTGCGTTCCTTTTAAATTCAACAATGATTCACTGATTGCAAGCCCAAAACATCTAAGAGAACTCATCTGAGTGCGTAAAATCGCAGAGTCGTACACACGAGCAAGAAATAAGAATCTGTCAAATCATGAAAGTCATAGAACGATAACTCTTTGAATTCATATAACACCTTACTACTAAGCATTTATAAAAATATACATAAAAAATAGAGCATCACTGTTAAAAAAATATAATATTGGGTTAAATGATTCAAATAGAAATAAAGCAGTTAATCCTTTGAAGATAGTGATCAATGAAGGTGGGACGTAAGATAACGTCATAATACAGAAAATAAATGATAATCGTCATCTGTCTGTTACCCAGCACCAGATTTAAAGACGCTAACCTAAACACTAATGTAACAAGCGAATAAAGTTTTAGTATGAAGATAACACAGAAATTTTACTCCACAAAAGATTTATTTAGGTACAGACATGTTCAATCTAAATCTGAGACCAATAGGGACAAATAGTTTTCAAAACCATGTTGGTTGATAGCAAAACTGGGGTTTTGGGGGGGGGGGTGTTTACAATGGCGAATAATGGTGCAAGAAAACATACTGTATGACAAAAATTGCCAAAGCAAGCATAGGGTTTAATATAAAAGCAAGATGATTTCACTATAACCATTTCGGTACCGTCACTTCCTTTCTATAGATGTCAAATAAATACTTTGAAATCCTTCTTCTAGTAAACAAAAATGCTGTTCACGGAGCGGAGTCTAGAACTTCAAATTTCAGCTGGGAGAATCAAGAGGCACCTGGCTTGGGATCTCAATGTAAGATTTACATTGTTACATTTGCTTAAAGTTTAATTAATCTAATTACGCTGTTTATATCTAGTACTCTTTTCTGCTTAACGCAGAACCTAGTTAGCTCAAAGTCGTTACCTATCTATGTATTCAAAAATCTAAATATCAGTGCGATGGAAATAAATCCTTTGTGCATATTTTAAGTTAACGCGACACATGATATGCTTGTGTGCAACTTAAGATCGAACATCAATATGTGTGGCCCTCACACCCTTGTTGATGGTGATGATTTGAAACTAACAGAGCTAGCAGTGATAGCAGAAGTTTCCTTCAGTTTAATTTCTTGGGGTTCAATGACAAAACTAACGGGGGTAGTAACATAAGTGGCATAGGCAAGGCAAGGGTTAGTGGCGTAACCAATGGAAACAAGAGCAAAGCCATGGTAAAGTGACGTAACTGGACTAGTAAATGGGAATGGCTTGTAAATTGCTACGATAAGGTCTAAAAACTTTTTTGCAATTTCTTACAAGATTCTCCAAAACTAGCCCCACCATAACAACATACTCAACACCTAATTAACGAAGCTCTTTTTCAACTTCTATTTTAAACATCCCTTTGGTAGGAATATAGATCAGAGCTTTAGATGTATTTTTCAACATTGGTAAGCAATCCTGTTGTACAATTATTTGTTAGATCAAAAGCGTTGTCCTATGGGGCTCCACAAGGATAAAGCTATCTTGAAGATTGCAACTCAAGATTACATTTCAATTTGCAGCCTTAAAATTTACCTGAAACTTCGCTAAACTTTCCTTAGCATGCAGGCATTCTATACAGCATTTAAGGTTATCTACAATCATCTACTGATAACGGGTTAAGATCGCATGGCCATATAGTTATGGTTTGAGAACCCTTATTGGCAAGGTAACCATTATAAATTAGCATGCAATGTTCAACATCAGACTTGTGCTTAACCGATTTGCTAACCATTAAAATATAAAATGCCAATTTGTGGTAACGTCAATCACTGTTAAAGCCAGCCAGTTCATTTATCGTTGAATTTCATTTTCATATTTGCAACAAATGATAAATTGGATCCGTTGGATTGATTATCTCCAAACGAGGGTGAGCGTGGAGAAGAGACCTTTTTAAAAGGGCGTGGCGCGTCGACACTTGAAGACTTCTTTTCGTACTTTTGCATCAGTGAATTGATGCCAGCGGTTGGTGTTCCAATGGCTTTTCCTTGCTCTTGAGTAGATTTTTCCTCTCCTTTCCAGCGGGCAGGCGAAACAGCTTCCCTTTTATTCGTCACATCGTCTTTCGCAGCTTTACCTGTTCTAGGGTTATCATTTTGCGACCTTGGAGACAAAAGTAGTGGCTCCTCGTATTCATCTGAAGCCTCGTTCCCTTGAACTGAAGTTGGTGTCAACGGCTGGTATGTTGAGTCAGATCCGCTTGGTATTTCACATTCTGGTATTCCAGCGCGCGTTTCTTTCTTCTTTGGTGGCCTCCAACCATCCAACACGTAGTTCTTTAGTTTCACTGCATTGAGCCTCATGGCCTTTCCGGTCAAAAGAAAATTCAACACTTCTTCATCAACAACAATGTCCTTTAACAAATCGCCGTTTACTTGATTCTCCAGGCAAAATTTTGCCAATTCCGGAATACCCAGCTCACTTTTAATCATATCAGCTACCATTTCTGTACTCCATTCAAATGGGTTTTTGCTTGATTTGCTGTACTTTTGCTGGTACACAGAATCACGCATTGAGTCTGGCCGCCAGCCAAAGACAAACTTACGCAATTTCCGCGCTTCGAAGAGGCTAAGTCCCAGGTCTCTCAGTACTGCTTCGTCCAGGTCAATAAGAAGACTTCCGTCGATTTGTGATTCGTTGAATTTATCAAAATGGTGACCTAACTGCAAGTCAATTAAAGCTTTTTCAATCTCGTCAGGTCCCCAACTTCGAATTACAGCTTCACTTGCCCTCATGCTCTCATAAAACCGCCGGAACCCTTCGCTATCAACTGAGATCCGGGTTCCTTTATTGCTTTTCACACTCGAACCGCGTCTGGGTCGAGAGGCCGACTGCATAACCGGGTGGTTCCCTAATAGAAAAAAAATAAGTTCATTGAGTTTGAAAATTTGAACAAAGGCAAATTTCAGTCAAAATAAAAAAGATTTCAAAAAAGAGAAGACAACAGTCTGACTGTACCTAAAGTGGGGCAAAACACTTATGAAGAGTGCCGCGCCGGGAGCTAGTGCAAAATTCACTCTATAACGCGAAATATGACTCTAATAGGGTACAAAGTGATTTAATCTAGAGCAACAAGCTTATGCCACGCACCAAAACAGCCTATCGACAGCACCTTACCAAATTTTCCTATTTTTATCAACTCTGTCGAGGAACCTAGCTTAAACAACGATTCGGTCGTAGATACAAAAACATATGACACATAAAATGCACAGAGATCAATTGGGAAAACAATGTGTACGCGAAACGTTACCAAAATAAGTCCCCATTCTGATAGTATCAAGGGCGTGGAATAAGCATGCTGTTTTGTCCCCCTATTACCTTGTGGCCGGCGTCGCCACAGTTTCTCAATTTTGGGTTAGTCATGTGCTGGTGCCTTTACCCAAAAAAAGTTTCTTACGATTACAAAAGGGCATGTACTTTGACTCTACAGGAGACGTTGGAAACAGGAATTTATCAGAACAACAGGTTGGAATTTAGGAGAGGAAACCAGAAATCATATAGATTAATTATGATGAACTTGCAAGGAAAAGCTTATGGAAACTCTGGATCTAACAGGAAATATTTAATGGCTTGAGACTTTGGTTTTGGTTTGTTCAGTTCACAAAAATCTACTGTCCTGAACAACAAAATACAGAGAGAAGCAATAAATTACATTTCTATGCCCCAAAAATTTGAAAATGATCAGAAACATTATCCCTACCATTATATGCAACAATTTTATAAAAATTATATGTAATATTTTTGTACTGTTATTTGTATTTATGTGAGAGTAGTTATATGCCAACATAATTGGTAACAAAGACCAAAATTATTGGTAATCAGGGGTTGGGGTAGCTGGAGCCCCCAATTATTTTTAAACGGCACCATATTTCCTCTAAAACAGTGTACTGAATGGGAACAATACAATGGGCAGCCCCCAAATATGAAATTCATTCCAACAGCATTATCTTGTCCCTGTTACTTGGTAGCATGGAATAGCAAAGTGAAAATGTCACAAAAACTATTTTATATTCTTTAAAAATTTAAAAAGTAAACAGTGAAGTTTATATATATTGATGAAAAAACAGTCAAATACAACAAAAATTGGCTAAGATATAGCCAAAAAATGTCATACACTCTCCCCAACAAAGCAAAGAGTAAATTTCACTGCTTTTGCATATTTAAAGGTATTTTAAGGAGCTCTTGATCATGAAAACTACAAAAAACTACAAAAAACCACAAAAAATTCCAGTTTCTCTGATAATGTACAAAAGTTGAATTTTTACCTGGTAAAGGAGGTGGTGCAGATGACTGGCGTAAGGTATCCAGGGCCTTTTGGTCAAGCTCATCAAACCCACTATCAACTGTATCAGTGGTAGATACAATTGCCACTGGCTGCTCGTAGGCACCATATGCTCTGTATGCCTCCTCATAAATATCTTGGGACATAAACTCTCCAGGTATTTGTTCATAAATATCATCAGAATAATCAGGAGCCATGGGGGGCGGCGGAACATCTCCTTTATCCCCAGTTTTGTCAGCTGATTTATCTGCAGAGCTTGCCATATTTGATGCCGAAAAGGCTCTTCTCCGCTTTTTCATTTTCTTCCAGGTGCGAGAGATCAAAGTTGTCGATTTCTCTTTACCTTTATGGTTTTCATCTGCTGGCAAATTTTGGGCAGCAATTGTTTCCAATTCTGCTGCTAATTCATAATCATCATCACAAAATTCTCCACTTGGACTACATGGCTCTGATTTGTCAGAAGATGTTTGTTGTTTCAGATTACGATCCAGACTATTTTCCTTCTTGTTTTTCTTTTCCTTCTTGTCATTACCAGAAATCTTTGACTTGAAATCAAACCTCCACTTCTTCTTTTCTTCTTTAGCCTTCTTTTTCAGTTTTGGGCTCATTTCAACAGGCAAATCTGGTGCTTCATTTTCTTCTTTAAGCCTGGTATCAGCAGCAGTACTGTCTACTTTAATTTTCATTTCGGTTGACTCTGCATCATTTTCAGATGCAATACTAGTTTCATCTTTGCAACTGCTGTTTTCATTGTCTGCAGTAGCTGAACCTTTCACTTCACTTTCTTGTTCCTCCTTTTTATCTACAACAGCTTCCTTTCCCTTTTCCTTCTTATATTTCTTTTTCTCTTTCTTTTCCTTCTTTTCATTATCACTATTTTCTTTTGATTTTTCATCTTTGAAAATTGCAAGAAAACTGCTTCGCTTTTTCTCCTTATCTTCATCAACATCTAGAGCCAAACTTTGAACCCTTTTGCCCTTGTCTTTCAATTTCCTTTTTCCAAAAACCTTGTCAAAAAGTAAAAGAAAGAAATAATCAGATTCTCGGGG